>NC_134357.1:107948743-109148743 GCF_048569485.1 Anomaloglossus baeobatrachus | reverse complement strand
GGGTTAAATTTTCCCATCAAAACCTAGTCTATGACATTCCCTGAGTCACATGGGGCGTCTGTGCAAAATTTCGTGGTTGTAAATGCTTCGGTGCAATTTCCTTTAGCGGACATACACTCAGACACATATATACAAACATACACACATACATACACTGAGCTTTATATATTAGATTGGAAAATCTTTAGTTTTACTCAGATCAGATCAAAACCTACATCTAGTATTTTGTATGAACTCCATGATATTTAAGAACGGCATCAGGTCTTCTAGGCATGGAATGAACAAGTTGGTGACATAGTGCAACATCAATCTTTTCCATTCTTCAAGAACAACTTCTGTTAGATGCTGGATGGAGAGTGGTGGCAACTTGTCTCTTCTGGATTCCCCATAGGTGATCAGTTGGGTTCAGAGCAGGAGAAACTTGGCCACCGAATCACTTACATCCTTCTCTTCTTCAGATATGTATCTCTGCATCCTGGCAGCGCTCGTACAGACCCACATAAGTGATTCAGTGGCCAAGTGTCTCCTGCTCTGAACCCAACTGGACTCCTATGGGGAATTCTGAAGAGACAAGTTGCCACCACTCTCCATCCAGCATCTAAAAGAGGTTGTTCTTGAAGAGTGGAAAAGATAGTCACCAACTTGTTCATTCCATGGTTATAAGACATGGTGCCGTCCTTAAATACCATGATGGTCATACAAAATACTAGCTACAGTACATTTTATTTGGGGTGTGTTCTTTTTTGCATCAACTAATAAGAATTAAACTGAGATTGTGTAATGAACGTTATATTATTAACCTGACTTAGTCCAAAGCCGCTGTATAAAACTCAGTGTTGTCAAAATTGAGGAAGCTGTTCTTGTGTTCAGAGAAAAATTGATCAAAATGTTACTTTTTAAAGGGGGTGTACTAATTTATGGTGAGTACTGGAGATGTGTATATATACACACACACACACACATAACTGTCATATCGGAATATTTATCCTATATGCTAAACAAAACTGAAAAAAAAAACAAAAAAAAAAAACCCAGAAAACAATGCAAGAAAAATATCAGAAAGTCTCATCCCAAAATAATGGAAATAGCTTCAGCTTGTCCCGCAAAGCAACAAACCCCAATATTTAAGGGGGAAAAGTGTATAATTCTTGTAAGGTGAGGAGGGGGAGAAATAAAAGGTGCAGATGGTCCCTGAGACACCACAAGGAGCCCTTCACAGACCCCGGCCCCTGTGCCCACCAGACCCCAGTGACACTCATCTCAACACCCACCACACACCCTGGAAACCCCTGCCCCAGCGACCACCACCGACCTCAGAGACACTTGCCCCAGCACTCACCACAGACCCCAGGGACCCTCGTTCCAACGCCCACCGCAGACTCTGGAAACTCCTGCCCCATCGCCCACCACAGACCCCAGAACCCCTCATCCCGACGCTCACCATATACCCCGGAAAACCCCTGCCCCAGCGCCCACCACAGACTCCAGAATCCCTAGTCCCAACGCCCACCACATACCCCAGAAACCTCTGCCCTAGCGCCCATCACAGCCCCCTGACTCAGCGCTCACCACAGACCCCTAAAACCCTTGTCCCATCGCCCACCATATACTCCAATGCCCACCACAGGCTCCGGAGACCCTTGTCCCAATGCCCATAACATACCCCGGCACCCCTGACCCAGTGCCCACCACAGACCTTGGAAACCCTCGCCTCAGCGCTCACCACAGACCCCGGAGCCCCCAGCCCAGCGCCCACAACAGAGACCCCTGTCCCAGCATCAGCCACAGACCCTGCTCAAAGCTCTCCACTGACCCCCGTCCAGCCCGCACAATAGATCCTGGAGCCCTCAGCCCCAGCGCCCACCACAAACCCCAGAGACCAACATAGAGCCACACAGCCCCTCTTTACTATCTGCTGCTCAGGGTCCAGGGAAAGCTGGGTGATCAATCACTGCTGTCCTGTCACCGAAAGTCCCAGTGTCCAGTATGACAGAGCAGACAGGACAGACATCCCCTGTGATACTGCAGCTACAGCTGATGGGCGGGAAGAGCTGTCATGTTCCCAGCAGCTTCCTGTCACCCAGATTCTAACATATCGCGACCGATCACATGATGACAGCGGCGCCCCTTGTTGTGCAGTCCGAAGACCCCGTGTCAAGGTTGCCATGGTTGCCTGCGACTTCTAGTTCTACACTCGCTATATAGGGAGAGACGCCCTCTGCACTGCTCTAGCGGCGGCGTCTTTCTTATACAGAAGCTTGTGTTTTCTACAGAACTTAGCGCCATATACATGAGGCGAGGCATTATTATTCTGCGCCGTTTCGCTGCCGGTACAGACTACAGGGGACTTCTAGGGGGGACTCACCAGAAACAACCGCGCATGCGCCGACAAGTATCACCTCTCGCCAGTAATTACTGATGACGCGATCTCTTGCCTGGCGCATGCGCGTTAGTACTAAGAGGCGAGCGTGGATCTACGCATGCGCAGTACATTTTTCATTGAGCGTGAGCGAGCATGAATGGGAGGTGAGGCTGGTACCTCCCGCGTGTATTAACTATAACTACAAACTCCATCGTATTCGTCATGGCTGCTGCTGGCGAGAGAATGTGCTGTGCTGCTAGCTGAGGGGATGGGCTGTGCTGTTGTCAGAGTGTATGGGCTGGCGGAGAGGATGGGCTGCGCGGTTGGCGGAGAGGATGGGCTGCGCGGTTGGCGGAGAGGATGGGCTGCACAGCTGGCGGAGAGGATGGGCTATGCGGCTGGCAGAGAGGCTGAGCTGCTGGCGGAGAGGCTGGGCTGCGCTGCTGGCGGAGAGGCTGGACTGCACTGCTGGCGGGAGAGCCTGGGCTGCACTGCACTGCCGGTGGAGAGGCTGGGCTGCGCTGCTGGCGGTGAGGTTGGGCTGCGCTGCTGGTGGAGAGGTTGAGCTGCGCTGCTGGCGGAGAGGCTGGGCTACGCTGCTGGCGGAAAAGATGGGCTGCGCTCCTGGCTGAGAGGATGGGCTGCACTGCTGGCGGGAGAGCCTGGGCTGCACTGCTGGCAGGAGAGCCTGGGCTGCACTGCTGGCAGGAGAGCCTGGGCTGCACTGCACTGCCAGTGGAGAGGATGGGCTGCGCTGCTGGCGGTGAGGTTGGGCTGTGGTGCTGGTGGAGAGGTTGAGCTGTGCTGCTGGCGGAGAGGCTGGGCTACGCTGCTGGCGGAAAAGATGGGCTGCGCTGCTGGCTGAGAGGATGGGCTGCACTGCTAGCGGAGAGGATGGGCTGTGCGGCTGACAGAGGATTTTCTGCTCGGCTGGGGGAGAGGATGGGCTGCGTGACTGGTGGAGAGGATGGGCTGCGCGCTTGCGGAGAGGATGGGCTGCCCTTTTGGCAGAGCATGTTGGCTGTATTGCTTGCACATTGCAATACATTATTCCAGCAATGAGAGTAATAAAAGTGAAAAACAATTATAAAAAAAATCAGAAAGTAAAGAACACAAAAATGGAAAAAAAATATACCAATAAATACATATATTTATGTAAACACAAAAGTAAAAAAAACCTACACGCATTTTGTATCGCCAAGTCCGAAACAACCCAATCTGTAATCTATTAAGATGTCACACCAGTTAACCCCTAGTGAACACTAAAAAAAATGATAAAACTGTAGTAAAAAATCTTGTCTATTCATCGTATACAAACAAGTGGAATAAAATGAGATTTTTTATGTAAATAAAAATGGTACAGATGAAAACATCATCTTGTCTCACATAAAAACAAGCCCCCATACAGCTCAGTCAGCATAAAAATAAAAAAAACCTATAGCTCTCAGCATACAGCAATGCGAACATATTTTTTTCTATAGAATTGTATCGCTGTATTCGTACTGACCCGAGCAATACAGATGTCGTCTCACTATTACGACACCGTGAACGGCATAAAATAAATTGGAAAAAAAAAATAAAAAATCCTGAATTGATGTTTCTTCTTGATTATGCCTTGGAAAAAGCAAAATAGAAAGCGATAAAAAAAAAAAGTATGTGCCCCAAAATAGTACCAATAAAAACTCCAACTCATCCTGCAAAAAACAAGCCGTCACATGACTCTGTCGGCAGAAAAAATAGAAAATGTAGCTTTTAAAATACAGCGATGCAAAAAAATCTTTTGCAAAAAAGCGTTTTTTACAGTGTTAGTGGCCAAAACTAAAAGAAAAATATATAAATCTGGTAATGCTGTAATTGTACTGACCGGAGGAATAAAGCCGCCCTATCACACCACAAGGTGAATGATGTAAATAATAAACAAGTAAAGATAATTATTCACCAACTGTTGTTTGTTCATTCTGCCTCCCAAAGATCCCAGTACAGCGCGCCTCATATTTATCTTGCTCTCTACGCTGAGCGCTAACACTGAGGATTACATGTAAGGCTGCTATCACACTACGTTTTTTAACATGAGTCATGAACTTTTTTTGCTGTAAACGTGGATCCTGTTTTTACAAAGAAAAACGCATGTGTTATTTTACAGGATCCTGTCACTTGAAGTATATGGGCGGGCATTGGAGTCATGTGATCGGGAGTGAGGGGAACTGAACGTGATAGACTGGGAGCCGGCATCTGACAGCTGAGAACGCTGGTAACCAAGGTAAACATCAGGTAACTAAGCGCAGTGCTTTGCTTGGTTACCCGATATTTACCTTGGTTTCGAGCGTCTGCAGCTGCTAGGAGCCGGGCTGCCTGCTCCCTGCACACGTAACCAAGATAAACATCGGGTAACTAAGCGAAGCGCTGTGCTTGGTTACCCGATATTTACCTTGGTTACGAGCGTCCGCTGTTCTCAGGCGGGGGAGAGAGAGAGGAGAGTGAGGGAGGGGGAGAGAGAGACTGATCACACCAGGCTGGTTTCTGGGCATGCTCAGTAGAGCAAGCAGGATCCTGTCTATCAGCATGCCTGTGTTCACATCCGTTTGCATGCAGTATAGTCAGGATCCAGCAATTTGCAGTATTTGGATGTAGCGCAAAAACGCTACAAGTAACGTTTTTGAAAAAAGTTAAAAAACTGCAACTCGCTGGATCCTCACTATAAGGCAAGTTTCATACGTCAGTGATTCTGGGACGTTTGTGCTTTTTTTTTAAACGTACCAGAATCACTGACATACGCAGACCCATTATAATGAATGGGTCTGCTCACACATCAGTGATTTATCACTGCACGTGTCTCCGTGCAGCGTACCCGCGTGTCCGTGATTGCCTCACGGAGACATGTCCATTTTTTTCTGGCATCACTGATGTCCCACGGACCACGCAGTGGTGTGGTCCGTGAAACACGTGCCAGAAAAAAACGTGCTTTTAAAATAAAAATCATTTTTACTCACCCGGCTTCAGCGACGCTCTCAGCAGCCCGTGCAGCTTGCTGCTTCTGAGCCGGCTCATTACTGTCGCGCATATTCATTATGCGCGACACAGCCGACCCGGAAGCAGCTGCTGCGGGGGTCAGCGCCGGCCGGATGCTGCACCGCGGGAGCGATCAGCACCATGGAGAGCGGGAGCGGGCGCAGGTGAGTTGATTTCTAAGTGCAATCACGGGCCACGGAGAACGGAGCCCGGATTGCACTTAGACAACCCACGTGTGCCATGATTCACGGCACACGGAGGGACATGTGCGTGTTTTACACGCCAGTGAAAAACGTCAGTGTTTTTCACTGACGTGTGAAACGGGCCTAACACACGCAAACGCAGGTGAACGCATGTTGACGCAAATCCATTGCAAATGCATTGAAATGAAAACGCATTTGCACTGGATCCATTTTTGCGTTAAAAAAAGTTCATGACGCATGTTAAAAAAACGTAGTGTGAAAGCAGCCTTAATCTTTGAAAAATTTTGTGATTCAGACAAAATTCCCAATGGACAATTCCATGTAGTGATGCATAGGGAGCCACTTGAACTGTCTGCCCTGTGGTCCGGCGGTGTCTACGTCTTATTAGACGTGCACAAAAGTGGGGTCAACAACAGTTCTGTGTACCTTTGAAAAGAAGAGGCCAAATGGAGCCTAGAGTACAGTATATCACAAAAGATTTTATATTTTACTGTATCTTTTTATGGGACAACACTGAAGATCTGACACTTTGATACAATATAAAGTAGTCAGTGTACAGCTTGTATAATAGTGTACATTTGGTGCCATCTAAATGACTCAACACACAGCCAATTATATCAAACCTGCTGGCAACAAAAGTGAGTACACCCCTAACTAAAATGGTCAAATTATTCCCAAAGTGTCAATATTTTGTTTGGCCAACAATATTTTCAAGCACTGCCTTAACTCTCAGATGTTAAAAAAAGAATCTTTCATAGCCTTCACCACAGTGATTTCAATAAAATGGCACTGGAGATCGCGGTATGCGCATGCGCAGATTCCGGTGCCATTTTAATAAAGACAGAATTACTGTGGCAATGTATATGCGCCACCAACAGCAGAAATGGCATTGCATCTTGATATTCAAATAAAGAAAAGGCAAGCCAGGAGGACACCGGAGGAGGAATAAATGCAGAGGACCCGACCCACAAAGAGCTGCCGCCATTGCACCCATCAATTAAAGTGCAGTGCATTCCTGCAACTTCAATTAAAGGGACAGCCCGGACTGCTGCCCTGAAAGGGCTCAAGGGAAGGCAGCATGATTTGGGAACAATGCTAGGCCTAAGGGGCACTTTGCACGCTGCGACATCGCTAGCCGATTGTAGCGATGCCGAGCACGATAGTCCCCGCCCCCGTCGCAGATGCGATCTCTTGTGATAGCTGCTGTAGCGAACATTATCGCTACGGCAGCTTCACACGCACTTACCTGCCCTGCGACGTCGCTCTGGCCGGCGACCCGCCTCCTTCCTAAGGGGGCAGGTCGTGCGGCGTCACAGCGACGTCACACGGCAGGCAGCCAATAGAAGCGGAGGGGCGGAGATGAGCGGGACGTAAACATCCCGCCCACCTCCTTCTTTCCGCATAGCCGGTGGAGGCAGGTAAGGAGATGTTCCTCGCTCCTGCGGCTTCATACACAGCGATGTGTGCTGCCGCAGGAACAAGGAACAACATCGTATCTCCTATTGGTGCGGCATGAAAATGTCCGACACAACACAGATCACCGATTTACGACGCTTTTGCGATCGTTTTCCGGTGCATCTAGGCTTTACACGTTGCAACGTCGTTACTGTCACCGGATGTGCGTCACTTTCGATTTGACCCCGACGACATCGCAGTAGCGATGTCGCAACATGCAAAGTACCCCTAAGAGGGGCACTTTAGGGGTTCATTTTTGTTGCATCTTTTGTGCGAGAAAGTGTAGGGTGGAGCTTTAGGGACGGTTGAGATTTTGGAGCCGCTTGATTGGTCAAGGGGTGGCGTTAGTGGGGTAGTATATAGGTTCAGGCATTGGGGGGGTGGTCCTTTTCACCTGGACGACGGCCGAAATCATCCCCGCCCACCTGTCGTGGTACATTTCGGTCATCCGACGAGGACAGAAGATGAGGAGTAATTCTGTCGCAGCAGGGGGCAGAAAGGAGGGGGGTATTTGAAGGTGGGGTTTGCACTAAACAGCGAGGTGGGAACCCAATGCAGGAGCGGGTTACCCCTGGTGGTGCAGTTGTTTGTTTAATATGGGTCCTTGCTGGGTTCATTTTATATATTCATGGTTACGGGTATAGTAAGATATTGAAATGTTATTTATCATTGATAGTATTTGTTATTAATAAACAGGGCTGCTGTGGCTTTTCATATCCAAATGTCACGCAGTCTTTGTGTTTATTTTAGGTAAGTATTTGGGCAATAAGGGTGGGTGGTGGTCGGGCAAGGTAAGGCCGGTCAGTCGGTCTTTCCGGAAGTCAAGATATTTCTGCAACCAAGCCTTATCTAACAGGAATGCCTGCATTCAGCATCTTACTGCCTGTATGGCTCTGCCTTTACTTCATATCGCAAAATCCTGGTGGTTGGTTCTCTTTAACTTACTCTTCAGGTCAATACAATTAGGTCCTGTGCACACGCTGCGGTTTTTGACACATTTTTTGACACAGTTTTCTTTTTAAATCTGCATCAAAATCTGCATGACTTTCCTGAAGCCAGCAAAATCTATGAGACTTTGGATTTGCTGTGCACACGTTGCGTTTTTTTTCCGCGCAGTTTTGGTGCAGATTTTGATGCAGAAAAAAATCTGCAGTATGTCAATTATTGCTCCGGTTTAGCAGCGTTTTTTCACTTTTTCACCTATTGACTTCAATTACATCAAAATCTACACCAAAACCGCATCCAGTTTTCGACGCAGTTTTTTGCTTACAACGTGCAGATTTGGTGGAGAAAATACAGTGATGCCCACATTTACTCTTTCTTTACTTTTGCACAATTTGGTCTTTATTCTGAGAGCTATAACATGTTACAGTAATTGTTCTCTTTTCAGTATGTCAGAGCTGGTTTTTTAATGAGACCATTCTGAGATCGTTACAGCCTTAAGGGTGCTTTACACCAGACAATCTATCGTGCGATAGATCGTCGGGGTCACGGTTTTTGTGACGCACATCCGGCATCGCTGGCGATGCCGGCCTGTGTGACACCTCCTAGCGACGCAGTATCGCTCACAAATCGTGAGTCGGGTACTACTCACTAGGTTCCATAATATCGTTTGATTTAGTTGACCATCGTTTCCGTGGTAGCACACGCCGCTCCGTGTGACACCACGGGAACGATGAGCAGCTCACCTGCCTCCCGCGGCCGCCGCCGGCTCTATGTGGAAGGAAGGAGGTGGGCGGGATGTTTACGTCCCGCTCATCTCCGCCCCTCCGCTTCTATTGGCCGGCGGCCGTGTGACGTCGCTGTGACGCCGAACGTCCCTCCCACTCCAGGAAGTGGACGTTCGCCGCCCACAGCGAGGTCGCACGAGAGGTAAGTATGTGTGACGGGGGTAACTAACTTTGTGCGACACGGGCAGCGATTTGCCCGTGACGCAAAAAGGCCGGGGGCGGGTACGATCGATTGTGAAATCGCACAATCGGTCGTACCGTGTAAAGCAGCCTTTATGATCACTTTTTTATATTTCATTTTTTATGAGTCAGGAGGAATAAAAACAACAGCAATTCTAAAATTAAAAAAATATTAAGAATTTGAGCATTTACCGTGCAGGATAAATAATGAAATAGTTTTATAATATAAATCACTTTATTATTAAATATGTGTCTGCTTTCTGGGACATTTATTTCCAAATGAAAGTATTTTTTTACTGGGAAAATTTGTTGATGTTTTGTCACATTAAACACTTTTTAATAGTGTAAAAAAGGGACTGGAACATCCAATATTTTGATTGATCCCAATACCAATCTGTAAGCCTACGGGCCACTTTTCTCCATGGGATATGATTCTAATTAAGAGCTCAGAGAAGCGATTGTTTAAATTTCTCATCTACAGTTGCCCAACACGGTGCCTAACATTCACCTCCTCTGCTCAGATCGGCGTACTATTTCTCCTGCTTCTAAGAGGACCACCACATTCGAATAGGGGACTGCAGTGGTAAGCTTAAACCATGCCTTCCCTGTACTATAGGCCAAGAAAGGCAAGAAGGTGGGGATCAGGCATAGCGCTACAATCCTCATGCCACTGTGGCGGCCAACTCGGCAGCAGGAGAAAAAGAACCACGGTCTAAGCATAGAAGGCAGTGGGGACAAACGGTGCACAACAGGTAGAGTGATCATTCATGAGAAATCCATGTCTCTATTCTGTACTATTCATTACTAGGATTGAGGGTCCCTTTAAGGGCTCATGTCCACTTGCGATTTTCATGTGTGAGTGCGATCCGATAAAAAAATCGGATTGCACTCGCACCAGTGTTAATCTATGGGGCAGTATCCTCTTGCTTCTACGGCAAGAATCGTGCTGTCGGTACAATCACAGCATGCTGCATTTGGCAGAGAGTCTCAGCTCCGCACCCCCAAGCAACCCTATGGGAGCATGTGAAACATTGCACTGCACTCACATGTTATGCGACTGCAGTGAGGTGCATGCAGAGACAGACAGCAGAGGAGATAGGGACAAAGTCCTCCCTCCCTCTTCTCCGCACCTGGGGTGCGATCGCAAGATCGCATCACAGTCGCATGATCCTCGGCTGATGCACGCAGCAGAGGGTCATTAGTATATTGCTTCCGGTGCTCTTGCATCAGAAGCGGTACGCAAGTAGACATGAGCCCTAATACAAACTTTTGCAGTCACGTTGTGCAGGCTCAGATATTGGACCCACACTTGTATGAGCATCTGTCAGTTAGAACATAAAGTTGAAATGTACAGCTAATGCTCAGTTGCAATAGCCTTAATGCTACAACCTTGTTTAACCCCATAGATGCTACGGTAAATGTAGATGGTAGATGCCATGGCATCTAGGTGGCTGGTAAAAAATTTGGTATCGCTTCATTTGTAGTGACTCAAACTATTAACATCAGCGTGGTAAAAAAAAAAGTCAGATTTTTTTTGTCACTTCACTTAAAAAATGTAATAAAAAGTAATTTAAACTTCACTTAGAACCAAAAAACATAGCAACATAACTACAGTTCATCCCTCCAAAAATACTGAGACTGTGGACAAAGAAAAATAGGTATTGCTCTTTTTTAATTGAATTTTCGTATGAAAAAGTATCAAAGTATTAAAATATACATAGTTAGTATTATCATGTCCATAATGACCCAAACTATAACATTAGCATGCTATTTAACATAATACTAAGCACTGTAATAAAAAAAGCAAATATTGCATCCTGAAAAAAATGTATTGAAAGCGATAAAAAAAGACATGCACACCAAGATGGTATCAATGTAAACTATAAAAAAATGCTTTGCAGAATAACATGTAGTTTGCATTGGTACCAGTGTCGGAAACATTTCTCTTTTTGAGAATACATATATATATATATATATATATATATATATATATATACACATACACACATATATATATTAAATACAGCGGGTAAAATAGGTATTGACGGCAAATCAAACCATAGATATCCAAAAATTTTGTGATGTGTAATAATGAGAAATGACATAGGGAAAAAGTATGGAACACATGAAGTAGAAGGGGTGTAAAAGGCCATGGAAGGCCATGATGCCAGCTGAAATCTATTTGTAATTAGGCAGCAATCCTGCCGTTTAGTAAAAAATAATATCAGCTCGTTCAAATGATGGCCGAAAAAAAGGTGTCTTATTACCAAGGTGCCACACAAAAAACATCTCATGATGGGTTAAACCAGTGTGCTGTCTCAAGACCTTAGCAACCTTATTGTTACAAAACATACTGATGGCATTGGTTACAGAACAACTTCTAAAATACATATAAACAATTTTTTTTATATGGGAATTTATTGTGATTAAGTACGAAAGCATTAAATATATATATACCGTAGCTTTTACTCCCATATCCATAATACCCATACGTAACAAACTTATGTTATTTACAATGCCAAATGAAAATTAAAAAAAAAAAATCCGTGACAGAATTCCTGTTTCAGAATAAAGTTAATGTGTCACTTAAACCACAAGGTCATCGCCATGAAAAAAAACAAACAAACAAAAAAAAACCCCTTGAGCTAAGTTCTCAAGAAGGTACTAAAGATGCCAATTTTCATTCAGAAGAAAAAGGATTACTCTACTACTGCAGCCACATTGGTTCAAAGATGAAAACAGTTGAACTTAACAAATTTTGTGGGGCTTAAAATGAATATGATGCTTACATTTGATTGGCTCTAATTTTCAAGATCTAGAAGATGTTGTAATTGCTTATAACTCCATTCATGCAGCTTGTAGAAAAAATGCATTACTATTATTTCATCATCATTATTGCATTGTTAGTAGCTAGTCTATGACATCTTCTATTTAGTCTATTGAGCCTTTAGTATTCTATTATCTTAGGGTGACCAATCAAAAAACACCAACTCCTTTCCGATGACTTAATACTAATTACAGTTGCATCACCTACGTTTATAAATCCTCCCTTTGTAAGACCTGTTTGACATGTCAGTGATTCTGGTACATATGTGACAGTTTTTATACCTACCAGAATCACGAACATCTGCGCACACATCAGTGATTTTTCACTGACCGTGTCTCCATGCAGCATACACAAGTGTCCGTGATTTCCGCATGGAGACATGTCAGTCTTTTTGACATCACTGATGTCCCACATACCAGGAAAACACGTACATTGAAATAAAAAGCATTTTAAACTCACCCGTCTCCAACAACGCTCTCTCTGGCTACTGCCTCTGCTTCCAAGCTGGCTCATTAACCCCTTCACGACCTTGGACGGATCTATCCGTCAAGGATCGTGTCCCGTTAAGCTTCGCCCCCTGTTTTCAACAGCTGACATGTGTGCCTGCATGTTGCGAGTGGAATCGCTTCCACTCGCAACATTTAACCCCTTAAATCTCGCTGCCAAAGTCTGGCAGCGAGATCTATATGTGCGCGGCCATGTTTTTTACTTACCGCCGCCCCCACCGGAAGTCACGTGAGTGATCACGTGACGTTCGGTGGTTGCCATCATAGCACAGGGTCATGTGATAACGCCTGCAGCTACGAAGTTTCACTTTCGTTTTTCCTCGGCACGGAGCAGAGGAAAACCGGAAGTGACTGAATCTGCTGTTTACAGCTGTACAGCTGTGATCAGCAGATAGATAAGAGCGATCGGATTGCTGATCGCTATAGCCCCCTAGGGGGACTAGTAAAATAAAAAAAAAAGTAAAAAAAAAGTTTTAAAAAATAAAAAAAACCAAAAACCTAAAAGTTCAAATCACCCCCCTTTCACCCCATTGAAAATTTAAAGGGTTAAAAAATAAATAAATATACACATATTTGGTATCGCCGCGTTCAGAAATGCCCGATCTATCAAAATATAAAATCAATTAATCTGATTGGTAAACGGCGTAGTAACAAAAAAATTCCAAACGCCAAAATTACGTTTTTTGGTTGCCGCATGTTTTTCGCAAAATGCAATAACAGGCGATCAAAACGTAGCATCTGCGCAAAAATGGTACCATTTAAAAATATTAGCTCGAGACCCAAAAAATAAGCCGTCACTGAGCCATAGATCCCGAAAAATGAGAACGCTACGTGTTTCGGAAAATGGCGCAAAACGTGCGCCACTTTTATTGGACAAACTTGTGAATTTTTTTTAACCCCTTAGATACAAGTAAACCTATACATGTTTGGTGTCTACAAACTCGCACCGACAGGCATCACATAGATAGATCAGTTTTACCATATAGTGAACACGGTGAATAAAACATCCCAAAAACTATTGTGCGATCACATTTTTTTTGCAGTTTTTCCACACTTGGAATTTTTTTGCTGTTTTCCAGTACAATATATGGTAAAACCTATGGTTTCATTTAAAAGTACAACTCGTCCCGCAAAAAACAAGCCCTCATATGGCAAGATTGACGGAATAAAAAAGTAACGGCTCTCGGAAGAAAAGGAGCAAAAAACAAAAACGCAAAAATGGAAAGTGCCCGGGGGCTGAAGGGGTTAATCTCATACATATGCATTTATGCACAGCACAGCCGACCCGGAAGTAGCTGCAGAGGTGAGAGACACAGCATCCAGGAGACTTCAGCCCCACGGACAGCAGGAGCAGGGACAGGTGAGTTTATCTCCATTTGCTATCATGGATCACAAATCACAGATAGCACATGGAGAAAACACGTGTGTCGTGAATCACAACACATGGAGGGACGTGTGTTTTTACATGTGAAACAGGCGCAAGGTATACAGTTTTAGGATTTTTTTATTAGCTTAGTTTCTTGCCATATTGAGATGATTCTATACATTTTTTTTTAGATATGCCTCTTTCTTGAATTAACAAAGCGGATAGTTTTTGCTACATATTCGGAGAAGTCACTTTTGCGCCACAAAGGCAAAAACTTGACTATCATATAAGTGACGCCTACAACCTGTACTTTGGCTGCAGAATAGGAGATCAGAACAAGAGGCTTCACACATATGCTGCAATAGATCTGCATCACATCTTACCCAGTGGTTGCATGGGAAGAGATAATCTATACGTTTTAGGGCTCATGCGCACGTAACGTAATTGCATGCATTTACGTTGCGTATAGCACTGCAGCGTAAATGCATCCGTCCTGCGTCCCCAGCACAATCTATGTAGATTGTGCATGATACGTGCGCACGTTGCTTTTATGAACGCAGCGATTTGGATGCTAACATTTTGACCCAAATCCGTGCGTTCATAAAAGCAGCCTGTCAATTATTTGTGCGCTATGGATGCAGCTCACACTTTGTCTATGGTGGGGGCAGCATCCCGAGCGCATGAAATCAGCTTTTTATGTACAAAAAAAACTGCATCCATTACGCAGTGTTTCTGCAGCGATTTGATGCGCACATGTGCTGTCAAATCGCTGCAGAATATTCAGCAGGTACGTGCGCATGAGCCCTTACAGTCCCAGTGATCTGGAGAGAGCCAACTGATCACACTACCGATTGCTATTTCTGCATGGTGCCCCGACCCCAGTATTTTGCAGCATGATTTGCTGTATGAATACCTCTGAAACCTCATACTGCGTTGCATCAAGCACCTTTGCGTAGCAGTCAAAAACAGCAACATGCAGGCAGTGTACTCTATTAGCTCAATCTACAAATAAAACAGTGTGTACAGCTTGCCTGAATTTGGTGGTGAAATTACCCACATACACTACAGCTCAAACGTTTAGGGTCACTTAGATATTTCCTTATTTTTTGAAAGAAAAGCACTTTTTTTTTTCAATGAAGCTAACATTAAATTAAACAGCAATTCACTCTATACATTGTTAATGTGGTAAATGACTATTCTAGCTGCAAACGTCTGGTTTTTAATCCAATACTTACATAGGTGTATAGAGGCCCATTTCCAACAACCAACAACCACCACTCCAGTGTTCTAATGGTACAATGTGTTTGCTAACTGTGTTAGAAGGCTAATGGATGTTTAGAAGTCTCTTGAAAACCCTTGTGCAAGTATGTTAGCACAGCTGAAAACAGTTTTGCTGATTAGAGAAGCTATAAAACTGACCTTCCTTTGAGCTAACTGAGAATCTGGAGCATTACATTTGTTGGTTCCATTAAACTCTCAAAATGGTCAGAAAAAGAGAACTTTCATGTACTCAACAGCCTATTCTTGTACGAAGGATATTCCATGTGAGAAATTGCCAAGAAACTGAAGATTTCCTACAACGGTGTGTACTACTCCCTTCAGAGGAGAGCATAAACAGGCTCTAACCAGAGTAGAAAGAGAACAAGACAAATACATTAGAGTCTCTAGTTTGAGAAATCGACGCCTCATAGGTCCTCAACTGACAGCTTCATTAAATTGTACCCGCAAAACACCAGTGTCATGATCTACAGTGAAGAGGCGACTCCGGGTTGCTGGCCTTCAGGGCAGACTGGCAGAGAAAAAGCCATATATGAGACTGGCTAAAAAAAGGAAAATATTAATATGGGCAGAAAAAACAAAGACATTAAACAGAGGAAGATTGGAAAAAAGTGTCATGGACGGACAAATCGAAGTTTCAGGTGTTTGGATCACACAGAAGAACATTTGTGAGATGAAGAACAACTGAAAAGAAGCTGGAAGAGTGCCTGACACCATCTGTCAAGCATGGTGGAGGTAATGTGATGGTCTGGGGTTGCTTTGGTGCTGGTAAAGTGGGAGATTTGTACAAGGTAAAAGGGATTTTGAATAAGGACTAATAAGGAATAATCACTCCATTTTGCAATGTCATGCCATACCCAGTGGACAACGCTTGATTGGAGCCAGTTTCATCCTACAACAGGACAATGACCCAAAGCACACCTCCAAATTATGCATGAACTATTTAGGGAAGAAGCAGGCAGCTGATATTCTATCTGTAATGGAGTGGCCAGCCCAGTCACCAGATCTCAATGAGTTGCTGTGGGAGCAGCTTGACCGTATGGTAAGCAAAAAGTGCCCATCAAGCCAATCCAGCTTATCAGAGGGGCTTCTGGAAGCATGGGGTGAAATATCTCCATATTACCCCCGCAAATTAACATCTAGAATGCCAAAGGTCTGCAAAGCTGGAATTACTGCAAAGGAGCATTCTGTGACGAAAGCAAAGTTTGAAGGAGAAAATTATTATTTCAAGTAAATATCATTATTTGTAACCTCGTCAATGTCTGGACTATATTTTCTATTCATTATGCAACTCATTTGATAAATAAAAGTATGATTTTTCATGGAAAAGAGAAAATTGTCTCAGTGACCCCAAACTTTTGAACTGTAATGTATGTCGGAGCTTCTGTTGAAAGAGCGGGCAGTATGTGCACACTTTCGGCCTTCTGCTGCTCACCTGTCTGCGCTGCAAAGTTACTTCCGCTTTCTGACCTCATATGTGACGTACCAACAAGATTTGAAGTTTTTTAAAAAACTAACTCTCACCACTTCTCACTAGGTTGTGTGGTATTCATTTTATGGAAAAAAATAGCTGTCGCCACTTCTCATAAGGGTCTGTGGGCTTCATTTAAAATAAAAAAAAAAATAATACCTATTGCTACTTTTCACCAGGGTCTGTGGCCTCAGTTATTAATAAAATATTAGTTGTCTCCAGTGTGCAGCCGGGTCTGTGGCTTCAGTTAAAAAAAAAAATAAGAACATGAGTAGTCACTGTGCGCCAGGTATTGCGGACTTAAAGAAGTTGTCCAGTTACCAAAACTGATTTTTTTTTTTTCTGATAAATCTTGCTAATATGTGCCCCTCAACACATCTATTATGTTTTTTCAGCAAAATTACCTTTCATTGTGCACTAGCAGCACACGGTCATTGCTGGCTCCAGCTCTGATGGGGTTAATCTCTCCTCTGACTTCCTGTGTTCAGTTCCTACAAGTCCCAGAATTCTTTGTGGCTCTAGGGCGGTGTCTAGCTTATCTGACACACCCATTGTGTCTAATACACCCCCTCTGCTCCCACCCAAACCCTCCTCCCTGCCTCTTCCCAGTGGATGCACTGAGATCAATTACACAGAGACAGCAGCAGCTCTACACAGCCAGGGGAAGAAAGTGTGTGTGCGCGTATATACAGTGTATGTGTATGCGTATATACAGTGTGTGTGTGTGTATATACAGTGTGTGAGTGATTGTGTATGTGTGTGTGTGTATACAGTGTGTGTGTGAGTGTGTGTGTGTATGTCATACTCACCTGTCTGCAGGGTCCCGGTGCCATGCCTGCTTCCAGCCCCTGTCCCGGTCCCGCCGCTTCGGCTGTGTGCAGTCTCCCCGGTGCACGCACGAAGCTTGCAGGACCTGGCGCTGGATCACCTGATGCAGTCACCTGACGCATCAGCTGATCGATTCTCGTGGTGTCGCCCGGCCGGCTATCAGCTGATCCTGCCGTCAGGGGACTTCATCAGCTGATTACCGGCAGCTCCTGCAGTGATGGGCCAGGATCTGACTCCGCTGCAGGAGCTGCCGGTAATCAGCACAGACGTGAGTATGTATTTATTTATTTATTTATTTTTTTTGCACTGATGCTTCAACTGATTGTATAATCGGCTTTTATACAATCAGCTGATGTATGATGTGATTCACATCCTTTAACCTGACACATCATCTGATCGCTTTGCCTTCCAGCAAACCGATCAGATGATATTGGATCCGGATTGGACGGCGCAGGACCCTAACCCAGGATTACTGCGGAGGGGGGTTTATTTCAATAAAGATGGAGTCACTAATTGTGTTGTGTTTTATTTCTAATAAAAATATTTTTCTGTGTGTTGTGTTTTTTTTTTTTTATCATTACTAGAAATTCATGGTGGCCATGTCTAATATTGGCGTGACACCATGAATTTCGGGCTTAGGGCTAGCTGATAATATACAGCTAGCCCTAACACCATTATTACCCGGCTAGCCACCCGGCATCAGGGCAGCTGGAAGAGTTGGATACAGCGCCAGAAGATGGCGCTTCTATGAAAGCGCCATTTTCTGGGGTGGCTGCGGACTGCAATTCGCAGTGGGGGTGCCCAGAAAGCTTGGGCACCCTTCACTGTGGATTCCAATCCCCAGCTGCCTAGTTGTGCCCGGCTGGACACCAAAATTAGGCGAAGCTCACGTCATTTTTTTTTTAAATTATTTCATGAAATTCATGAAATAATTAAAAAAAAAAAAGGGCTTCTCTATATTTTTGGTTCCCAGCCGGGTACAAATAGGCAGCTGGGGGTTGGGGGCAGCCCGTACCTGCCTGCTGTACCCGGCTAGCATACAAAAATATGGCGAAGCCCATGTCATTTTTTTTTTCTTTTTGGGTAAAACACTGCATACAGTCCTGGATGGAGGATGCTGAGCCTTGTAGTTCTGCAGCTTCTGTCTGCTCTCCTGCATACACTAGTGAATGGAGGATGCTGAGCCTTGTAGTCCTGCAGCTGCTGTCTGCTCTCCTGCATACACTAGTGAATGGAGGATGCTGAGCCTTGTAGTTCTGCAGCTGCTGTCTGCTCTCCTGCATACACTAGTGAATGGTGGATGCTGAGCCTTGTAGTTCTGCAGCTGCTGTCTGCTCTCCTCCATTCACTAGTGTATGCAGGAGAGCAGACAGCAGCTGCAGAACTACAAGGCTCAGCATCCTCCATTCACTAGTGTAAGCAGAAGAGAAGACAGCAGCTGCAGAACTACAAGGCTCAGCATACTCCATCCCGGACTGTATGCAGTTTTTTGCCAAAAAAGAAAAAAAATGACGTGGGCTTCACCATATTTTTGTATGCTAGTCGGGTACAGCAGGCAGGTACGGGCTGCCCCCAACCCCCAGCTGCCTATTTGTACCCGGCTGGGAACCAAAAATATAGAGAAGCCCTTTTTTTTTTTTTAATTGTTTCATGAATTTCATGAAATAATTTAAAAAAAAAATGACGTGAGCTTCGCCTAATTTTGGTGTCCAGCCGGGTACAACTAGGCAGCTGGGGATTGGAATCCACAGTGCAGGGTGCCCAAGCTTTCTGGGCACCCCCACTGCGAATTGCAGTCCGCAGCCACCCCAGAAAATGGCGCTTTCATAGAAGCGCCATCTTCTGGCGCTGTATCCAACTCTTCCAGCTCCCCTGATGCCGGGTGGCTAGCCGGGTAATAATGGAGTTAGGGCTAGCTGTATATTATCAGCTAGCCCTAAGCCCAAAATTCATGGTGTCACGCCAATATTAGACATGGCCACCATGAATTTCTAGTAATGATAAAAAAAAAAAAAAAAACACAACACACAGAAAAATATTTTTATTATAAATAAAACACAACACAATTAGTGACTCCATCTTTATTGAAATAAACCCCACTCCGCAGTAATCCTGGGTTAGGGTCCCGCGCCGTCCAATCCGGATCCAATATCATCTGATCGGTTTGCTGGAAGGCAAAGCGATCAGATGATGTGTCAGGTTAAACTACGTGAATCACATCACACATCAGCTGATTGTATAATCGGCTTTTATATAATCAGCTGATGCATCAGTCGAAAAAAAAAAAAAATAAATACATACTCACTTATGTGCTGATTACCGGCAGCTCCTGCAGCGATCGATTGGACAGGAGTATGATCCTGTCCCATCGCTGCAGGAGCTGCCGGTAATCAGCTGATGAAGTCCCCTGACGGCAGGAGCAGCTGATAGCCGGCCGGGCGCAAAAAAGCCGGCAACACCGCGAGAATCGATGAGCTGATCCACCGCCAGG
Organism: Anomaloglossus baeobatrachus; assembly: GCF_048569485.1. Taxonomy (NCBI): domain Eukaryota; kingdom Metazoa; phylum Chordata; class Amphibia; order Anura; family Aromobatidae; genus Anomaloglossus; species Anomaloglossus baeobatrachus. Next base: position 109,129,037 of record NC_134357.1, on the reverse strand, counting down.
TCCTGCAAGCTTCGTACGTGCCCCGGGGAGACTGCACACAGCCAGAGCGGCGGTACCGAGACAGGCGCTGGGAGCGGACATGGCACCGTGACCCTGCAGACAGGTGAGTATGACATTTTTTTTTTTTCTACTGTTCACTTTGGTTTTCGCCGCTGCCTCCACCTCCCGCCCAGACATGGCGCCGCACGGAGCGGACATGCACATGACGGGAGGTGGACGCAGCGGTGACGGTACCGGGAGGATTCATGCTTCTGTGTTTACCAACAGAAGGAATCCTCTTCCTGTACACGTCACTGTAGTACCCACCCCTTGCGTTTATAGCTGCGTTTTTAGTCATAGAAACGCAGCTATATGCGTTTTTCATTGCGTTGTTGAACATCTCATTGAACTCAATGGGTGAAAAACGCAGTGAAAAACGCAGAAATAATTGACAAGCTGCATTTTTGTGGTCAACACAAAAACGCAGCTACAAAAAAACGCTGTCTGCGGACAGCACTTCTGAAAACCCATAGACATTGCTGGGGAAGCAATGTCACTGCGTTTTCAGCACAAAAATGTGGTAAAAAACGCCGCAAAAAACGCAGCAAAAACGCCTAGTGCGCACAATGGCATAGACTTTACTCGGGAAGCAAAGTCATGCAGTTTTCTGAGTAAAAACGCACCAGAAAAACGCGCAAAAACGCCACGAAAAACGCACTGTGTGAACTTACCCTTAGTTGGTGACATGCAGCATCGCAGGTGACAGAGCAGAGCAAGTTGGTGACATGCTCTGCTCTGACACATAGTGTGCTGCATTTCACTGTATCCACTATGGTACTTGTTGTGCAGGTGACCGGATGCTACATGTCACTAACTGTCTCCACTGTGGTACTTGTTCTGCAGGTGAGAGTGTATACAGTTGGTACTATGCAGCAGAAATCACAGAGTGGAGACAGATAGTGACATGTAGCATCCGGTCACCTGCACAAGTCCCAGAGTGGATACAGTTAGTGACATGTAGCATCCGGTCACCTGCACAACAAGTCCCAGAGTGGAGACAGCGACATGCAGCACACTATGTGTCAGAGCAGAGCATGTCACTGTCTCCATTCTGGGACTTGTTGTGCAGGTGACCGGATGCTACATGTCACTGTCTCCACTGTGGGACTTGTTGTGCAGGTGACCGGATGCTACATGTCACTAACTGTCTCCACTCTGGGACTTGTTCTGCAGGTGAGAGTGGATACAGTTAGTGACATGTAGCATCCGGTCACCTGCACAACAAGTCCCAGAATGGAGACAGTGACATGCAGCACACTATGTGTCAGAGCAGAGCATGTCACTGTCTCCACTGTGGGACTTGTTGTGCAGGTGACAGAGTGGAGCAGATTGGTCCCATGCAGCGTCCGGTCACCTGTGCTGCTGGGGGGAGTATATGATCACACTGCCGACACCGCCCGCTCTCCTGACAGCTGAGCACAGCGGGCGGGTGGACAGTGTGATCACATACTTGCGTGACAGGGGGGATTTCAGTGGAGGAAACCCCCCCTGTACTCCACACTGGAGCCCGTACCTCCCACAGCTGACCGATGGTAAGCGCGCGCTCTGCCTTCACCGCTCCACACTGGCGTCCTCCCGATCTTCCCCTCGATGCTGGGCTGTGACGTCAGGTAGTCACCGCCCACAGCCCAGTCAATCACTGTGAGTGGCGCCGGCATCCTCTGACGTACCCGTCTAGTTTGAGAGCCCGGAAATGCCGGGACGTCAGAGGATGCCGGTGGCCACAGCTCCAGGGGGTCATGTGACTGGCACTGAGCGTGCAGGATAGCGCCGCTCAGTGCCAGAAATGGAAACAGAAGCCAATGCAGAAGATGCAGACAATGGTAAGTGAGAATCATTGGGGAAAAAAAAAAAATGGGTGAACCACCCCTTTAATCTGTCACAAATCTGTAACTACACTGCAGCTGGCACAGTGTTGCAGAGCTCTGATTTTGAAATTGTTTAAAAGAACTGAGAGTCCTCAGTGGTTGATACATTTTAATGGCTAACTGAAAAGATGGTAATAATAGCAAGATTTCGAGACTACTCGGGTCTCTTCTTCAGGCTCAGTATAAGACAATCTGAAGAGTCACATATTTATACACAACAGGACATAGAATGGGGCAGTAAATAAAACAAGTTATGTGAAGCAGAACTATCACTATGGCAAGGATACAATCAGTTGTAGCCATAAATATTGCTGCAGTTCAGTGTGAAAGTTTTATTGTCCTCTGATTGAGGTCTTGTCCCGGATGATCTGAGGAGCACATCTCTTAATTGATGTAAAAAAAACATGAATCCATGAGACACAATCATTCCTGCTCTGAATGTGTCAAAGGTCATCATAAGTTTGTATTCCCATAGTCTCCTATCTCTCTGAGACTTGAAGTTTCCTTTCAATACCAGCAATTCTCACCTCCACACAATTAAGGAAAAAAGAATAATCTACCTGTGGCCAAGCATTTTTGTAACCCAGACCACAGCATCATGGACATGAAATTGCTGGTATTGAAAGGAAACTTCAAGTCCCAGAGAGACAGGAGACTATGGGAATACAAACTTATGATGACCTTTGACACATTCAGAGCAGGAATGAATGTGTCTCATGGATTCATGTCTTTTTACATCAATTAAGAGATGTGCTCCTCAGATCATCCGGGGCTCTGGACCAGACCTCAATTAGAGGACAATAAAACTTTCACACTGAACTGCAGCAATATTTATGGCTACAACAGTTTGTCCTCTTGCCATAGTGATAGTTCTGCTTCACATAACTTGTCTTATTTACTGCTCCATTCTATGTCCTGTTGTGTATGAATATGTGACTCTTCAGATTTTGTGTTATATTGAGCCTGAAGAAGAGACCTGAGAGTCTCGAAAGCTTGCTATTATTACCATCTTTTCAGTTAGCCATTAAAAGGTATCAACCACTGGGGACTTCAGTTCTTTTAAACAATTTTTTATCTCTACTGGCTAACACGGTACAAAGATATATTTTACCTGTATCAAAGCAGAGCTCTGAAAAAACATCCGTATTACAGTACTGTGCAAGAGTGTTGGATCTCGGGCAATCTTGGCTGTGAGGGTCAACTGGGTAAAGAGGCTGTTTAGGGGCCCTTTTAAATAGGTTTTCTGGAAGGAGGGAGGAATCTGTAAATTTTAAACTGCCATACACCTCTACTGTGAGGATTCTCTGGTGTCAGAACTGAGATCAGCCATCACGTGGCCATGAGTATGTGATATGCAGACTCCTGGACAGAATCTGACTAAATAAACCTGGCCTCAGTCAACCGAGGCTGCGCCTTTCTAGTTGGATTTTGGCATATTGCATACTCACAGCCACATGACCACATGACAGGGCTGGGGCAGGAGTGGTAAAGCCAACAGAAATAGACAAACAAGGAAAAACAAATTTCTATTTCACAGCACACACACAGAGGTATAACACAAAAAAGACCTTAGGAGGAAAATAAGAGCAGGGAGGAAACAACAAGACGACGGGAGACGTCCACAATAACTCCATGCACAAAGTAATACAATCATGAGTAGGACTGAGATACAACAGCACATGGACCAGTTTAGCAAAATCTATAGTTGGCATGGAAAGACAGACTCCACCATTTTAAGAAGGAGGGGAGGAACTGTGATCAGTATCCCATGACATGTGATCCAAGAGCTAGACAAGCTAGAGGAAATTAACTCCTGCAAGCCTGATCACTAATAAAAAAACAGCTGGTCGATGCCCGAGCCTGTCTGAGTAACTCAGAAGCACCAAAGGTGGCATACACTGTGTGCAGAATTATTAGGCTAGTTGTATTTTAGAGGATTTTTTTTATTATTGATCAATAAATATGTTCTCAATCAACCCCAAAGACTCATAAATATCAAAGCTTAATATTTTTGGAAGTTGGAGTAGGGGTTTTTTAGATTTGGCTATTTTAGGAGGATATCTGTTTGTGCAGGTAACTATTACTGTGCAGAATTATTAGGCAACTTAATAAAAACCAAATATATTCCCATCTCACTTGTTTATTTTCACCAGGTAAACCAATATAACTGGCTATTTGCCATGAAACGCTTGATTGTTCGGTGACCACGCTTCAAAAATTTGGCAATTTCAAGACTGCTGCATCCTTCTGCAACACATCTCACAATTTTGGACTTTTCAGAGCCCGTCAAATGTCTCTTCTGACCCATTTTGCCAAAGAAAAGGAAGTTGCCTAATAATTAAGCACACCTTATATAGGGTGTTGATGTCATTACACCGCACCCCTCCTCATTACAGAGATGCACATCACCTGATTTACTTAATTGGTAGTTGGCTCTCAAGCCTATACAGATTGGAGTAAGACAACATGTATAAAAAGTATCATGTGATCAAAATACTCATTTGCCTAATAATTCTGCACGCTGTGTAATGTGGAGTGTCAGATTCTGAATTGTGAACAGCGTCAAATGCCGCCATGACACTTGGTGAGTTTAGAGCCAAACACCATGTCACATCCCGGCTCTCATGCCGGAGAATCCTCGCAGTGCACAGTGTACGTGATGTGAGGATTCAAAGTCTGCAGTCCCATAGAGTGACACATAAAGTGGCTGCAGACTTTTCATTTTAGACCGGACAACCCCTTTAAGGGCGGCTTTGCACACTACGACATCGCAGGTGCGATGTCGGTGGGGTCAAATCGAAAGTGACGCACATCCGGCGTCACTTGCGATGTCGTAGTGTGTAAATCCTAGATGATACGATGAACGAGCGCAAAAGCGTCGTTATCGTATCATCGGTGCAGGCTACTACATTTCCATAATGCCGGTGCCGCGACAGGTACGATGTTGTTCCTCGTTCCTGCGGCAGCACACATCGCTGTGTGTGAAGCCGCAGGAGCGAGGAACATCTCCTTACCTGCCGCCGGCGGCTATACGGAAGGAAGGAGGTGGGCGGGATGTTTACATCCTGCTCATCTCCGCCCCTCCGCTGCTATTGGCCGCCTGCCGTGTGACGTCGCTATGACGCCGCACGACCCGCCCCCTTAGGAAGGAGGCGGGTCACCGGCCAGAGTAACGGTCGCAGGGCAGGTGAGTGCATGTGAAGCTGGCGTAGCGATAATTTTCGCTACGCCAGCTATCACAAGATATCGTACCTGCGACGGGGGGCGGGGACTATCGCGTGCGACATCGCAGCATCGGCTTGCGATGTCGCAACGTGCAAAGCCCGCCTAACTTTTACACCTATTGAAGATCAAAGTTTATTTCTTTTTTGTTTTTTTGCAGACAACAAAAATAGCTTCTTACGAGAATATGAAGGACAAACTGTATATTGTGGTCCCTGCCAGTCTATACTTATCCAGAATAGGATCCTTGTGCTCTACTAGTTCATTGGGGTTGTGTCATTCATCTACTTAAGGCAGACATGGAGTGTAAGGTGACAAATACTGAGTGACTGATCTTGTGACATCTCCTCTCTGGGGTGGACAGAAGTACTTGTCATTTACAAAGGATTCTGCTCACATGTAAAGTATTAATAATTTTCCATTCATCCAGGAATATCTACAAAAGAGAACCTGCCAACAAAGTGTCATCAGCGCCAAATATTAATTCTATTATAAGTTCCTACAAGTGACAGATTGGCAGAGAAAAGTATTGTAAAGTATCCAAACAAGGGTACTCAGCCACCCATAGCAATAAGGCACCTTGCCATCTACACGCAGCCTGTGCAAGGAGACACAGAGGACCCAATTCATTGTGGCGTTATTGTAGTTTTTGTCTACTCTTTGGTGTTTTACTTTTTTTATGTTTGCCATTTTGGGTGCGGTTATTATTTTCCAAATGCTTGCTGCCAGTTCATCAATTGCAAAATTGTAGAGGAAATATATTCCAGTCCCTCAATGGAGTTTTGTTAGCATGCCAGATTTGTTTGTGCAAATGTTGGTTACTGTGACATATTAACAGAATATGCTACAGAATAAATTAAAGACAAAAGTAGCAAGCATTTTTAATTTTGCGTTAAATTCATGAACCCATGTGCACCATTTTGAAGAATTTTAACCCTTAGACAAACATATAGGAAAAAGCTAAGTAGACAAAGTGAGCACACAGATAAGTACCATATTTTTCGGATTATAGACGCACTTTTCCTCCCAAAAATTTGGGAGGAAAGTGAGAGCTGTGTCTTATAATCTGAATGTAGCTTACCAGGCTGGTGGAGAGGGGTTGCAAAAGGCCTGGGGGAATGCCGCAGCTGCTGTGCAGGGTATGCGGATTCTGTGCGGGGTCTGCGGCGGCTGGTGCTATGGCGGCTGTGCGGGGTCTGCTGGGGCTGGAGCGGTTGTGCGGGGTCTGTGGCAGCTGGTGCAGCTGTGCAAGGTCTCCGGCGGCTATGCGGGGTCTCCGGCGGCTGGTGCTGGGGCGGCTGTGCGGGGTCTCTGGCAGCTGTGCGGAGTCTCCGGTGACTGGCGTTGCTGAGCGGGCGGTGAGGGCTTCAAATAAAGAAGCCCGGAGTCGGCACGTGTATAGATGGAGCTGTCGGCTCAAGCTCTCATCTGCACTTGCGCCGCCTCCAGCCCACTTATCTCCCAGCAGCGGACTTAAGGAAAATGGCGCCCGGAGGCGGCGCTTGTGCAAATGAGATCTCGGCTTGCCATTGAGCCGAGAGCTCAAACTGTGCTGACTCCAGGGCGCTGTTTCTTTGAAGCCCTCACCGCCCGTCGCTGCAGCCCGAGCCCCAGCACAGCTGCACCAGCACGGCTGCCCCAGCACTAGCACAGCTGCCCCAGCCACCGCAGCCTGAACCGCCGCCTCAGTTCCAGCACAGCCTACAGTTTCTGGGACACCCACCACCACTGCCTCCTGTGACTCCACTCCACCACCGCTGCTGCCCACCCCCCGAGACACCACCAGATTATAAGATGGACCCCATCTTTTTGTCCTCACCTTTTTTTGCTCTGAATTTTAATCTTATAATCCGGTGCGTCTTATAAACTGGATATTACGGTATATAAAAGTTAATAATTTTTTAATGAAAAAAAAAACACACTAATAAAATTGCAAAAAATCTTAAAAGGTGCCAATGTATAGAGACATACAAAACAGACCTGGAAACCACAAAAAAAGCCTTGTAAACATATATGGCAATGGTATACATATATTAATAATATACTAAAACACTATGGTATTGGTTTTGCCCAATGGTGAGAAAAACAATATAGTATTAAGCTCTTTATATGTTCAACAGTGCCTTGTGAAAGTATTCAGCCCCTTTGAATTTTTCAACCTTTTCCCACATTTCAGGCTTCAAACATAAAGATGAAAAATCTTACTGTTATGGTGAAGAATCAACAACAAGTGGGACACAATTGTGAAGTTGAATGAAATTTATTGCTTATTTTAAACTTTTATAAAAAATAAATAACTGAAAATTTGGGCGTGCAATATTATTCAGCCCCCTTAAGTTAATACTTTGTAGCGCCACCTTTTTCTGCGATTACAGCTGCCAGTCGCTTGGGGTATGTCTTTATCGGTTTTGCACATTGAGAGACTGAAATTCTTGCCCATTCTTCCTTTGCAAACAGCTGGAGCTGAGTGAGGTTGGATGGAGAGCGTTTGTGAACAGCAGTTTTCAGCTCTTTCCACAGATTCTCGTTTGGATTCAGGTCTGGACTTTGACTTGGCCAACACCTTGACACGTTTATTTGTGAACCATTCCATTGTAGATTTTGCGTTATGTTTGGGATCATTGTCTTGTTGGAAGACAAATCTCCTTCCCATTCTCAGTCTTTTGCAGATTCCAACAGGTTTTCTTCAAGAATAGTCCTGTATTTGGCTCCATCCATCTTCCCATCAATTTTTACTATCTTCCTTGTGCCTGCTGAAGAAAAGCAGACCCAAACCATGATGCTGCCACCACTATGTTTGACAGTGAGGATGGTGTGTTCAGGGTGATGAGCTGTGTTGTTTTTACGCCAAACATATTGTTTGACATTGTGCTCAAAAAGTTTGATTTTGGTTTCATCTGACCAGAGCACATTCTTCCACATGTTTGATGTGTCTCCCAGGTGGCTTGTGACAAACTTTAAACAACACTTTTTATGGATATCTTTGAGAAATGGCTTTCTTCTTGCCACTCTTCCATAAAGGCCAGATTTGTGCAGTGTACGACTGATTGTTGTCCTATGGAAAGACTCTCCCACCTAAGCTGTAGATCTCTGCAGTTCATCCAGAGTGATCATTGGCCTCTTGGCGGTATCTCTGATCAGTCTTCTCTTTGTTTGAGATGAAATTTTTGAGGGACGGCTATTGATCGCTTGCACAGTGCTTCTTGGAATGTTTAAAGTTGTGGAAATCTTTTTGTAACTAATCCGGCTTTAAACTTCTCCACAACAGTATCACAGACCTGCCTGTTGTGTTACTTGGTCTTCATGATGCTCTCTGCGCTTTAAACAGAACATTAAGACTATCGCAGAGCAGGTGCAGTTATACAGAGACTTCATTACACACAGGTGGCTTATATTTATCATCATTAGTCATTTAGGACAAAATTGGATCATTCAGAGATCCTCAATGAACTTCTGGAGTGAGTTTGCTGCACTGAAAGTAAAGGGAACGAATAATTTTGCACGCCCCAATTTTCATTATTTTTTTAAAAAAAGTTTAAAATAAGCAATACATTTTATTCAACTTCACAATTGTGTCCCACTTGTTGTTGATTCTTCACCATAATGTTAAAATTTTTATCTTTATGTTTGAAGCCTGAAATGTGAGAAAAGGTTGAAAAATTCAAGAGGAACGAATACTTTAGCAAGGCACTGTAATGTTAGAGGATCAGAAGTTATTACCTTATAGGTTAAAGGGAACCTGTCAGGTCCAATTTGCACCCAGAACCACGAGCAGTTCTGAGTCCATATTGCTAATCCCTGCCTAACTATCCCTGTATACACTAGCATAGATAAAGAGTTCTTTAGAAAAAGTATTTCTAAAGATCTTTTACAGTCCCCTAGGCGTTAGTTCCTCTTGCCAATCGTCCCCATTAGCATGTTAGTACGCCCCTGTGGGTGTGCTATCATGTTAATGAATATGTGGCGCCCCTTACGCTCCAGTCGCCACAGAGTATTGCACCTTATTTAAGGTGCAATATTTGCCTCGAGTAAGGAGAGGGTTAATCACCGGTGTTCCACATTCACACTTTACATACAGCTTAAAGGGAACCTGTCATCAGAAATTTCGCCCAAAAGCTAAAAGATTCCCCCTCTGCAGCTCCTGGGCTGCATTCTAGGAAGATCCCTGTTATTATTGTGCCCCATGTGAGACCAAAATAAAGCCTTTATAAAGTTCTACCTTTTTGTATGCAGCTTCTGTAAATGTGTCACGGGGGCGGGCTCTCTGCCGTCCGTTATTCTGCCTCCTGGTCCTGTATGCCGCCCCCATCGCTCCTTTCCATATCTGATGCACCGCCCACTGCTCCAGCCATCCCCGCGCATGCCCAGTGCCAGTCTCACAGGACTGAGCAGTGTGACCGCTGGTGACGTGTGCGCAGGCAAGTGATTATGGGCGGGACTGTGACTGTTATCAGCAAGTACCCGCCCATAATCTCGTGAGCGCGCAAACCTCTCCAGCATTCACACTGAGCTCAGTGTAGATGCTAGACTGTATGGGCTGCTTCCAGGGATGACGTCCCTTTGTCATGTGATAGGGGCGTGTTCAAAATACTATCACATGACAAAGGGACGTCATCCCTGGAAGCAGCCCATACAGTCTAGCACTACCCTGAGCTCAGTGTGAATGCTGGAGAGGTTTGCGCGCTCACGAGATTATGGGCGGGTACTTGCTGATAACAGTCACAGTCCCGCCCATAATCACTTGCCTGCGCACACGTCACCAGCGGTCACACTGCTCAGTCCTGTGAGACTGGCACTGGGCATGCGCGGGGATGGCTGGAGCAGTGGGCGGTGCATCAGATATGGAAAGGAGCGATGGGGGCGGCATACAGGACCAGGAGGCAGAATAACGGACGCCAGAGAGCCCGCCCCCGTGACACATTTACAGAAGCTGCATACAAAAAGGTAGAACTTTATAAAGGCTTTATTTTGGTCTCACATGGGGCACAATAATAACAGGGACCTTCCTAGAATGCAGCCCAGGAGCTGCAGAGGGGGAATCTTTTAGCTTTTGGGCGAAATTTCTGATGACAGGTTCCCTTTAAGAGCCTTCTCACAGCAGGGGATGGCTCAGGGTAGATAGTGGGGTGGCCATCACGATGCATGGGCCACCTGGGGGGCGGGTTCCACATGGGGTAGAAGTAGGAGTAAACTCACACAATTTTCAGTCAGTCTACCCGGGACACCAGTTCTGGGACACGACACCATCACCACATTCTTCTCTTCTCTTCACGGGGCCTGCAGCTTGGAGGGGAGCGTTCAGCCCAGGTTCCTCACGGCTGGAACGGCAACTCTGACAAAGGACTGTCTTCTTTCACACACCGGTGACTGCTTCTAACTTATCCAAGGTCGACAGGGCACATCACAGCGGGTGACCGGTACTACCCAGGCAAGTGGAACAAAGAGTGAGTAAAGACACCAGGAACCACAGCATGTAACTCAGACACTTATTACCGGCACCGACTCCCCCGCGCCTCGGCCCCAAAGGCCATCGCCATCACTACTCCCCTAATCCTTCCCGGAGCCCGCTCTACCTGTGGGGTACCATCTTCGGCTGGCTATGAAAAATTGTTTCTCCAAAAGCCTTGCTAATGGACATATTAGAGCCTCCTCTTCACCAGTAGCTGCAGGGCTCTTTGACCGGAAGTGCCGGGACTTTTCATCATGTTCACTGACCCTAAACCTGGCATTCTGAAGCGTTGACAGCGGACACAAGTACATGCATCACCGCTGATGGCACTGGGCAATGAATAGCGTGTTAGCACGCCCCTGTGGGTGTGCTAACATGCTAAGAAGGTAGAATGAGCACAGGAACTAATGCCCTTGCGACTAGTTTCTGGCCTCATTAATATATCATAAAGGATCTTTAGAAATACTTTTTCTAAAGATCTCTTTATCTATGCTACTAGATGGAGGGACAGTTAGGTAGGGATTAGAAATATGTGCCCAGAACTGCTCGTGGTTCTGGGTGCATACTGGACCTAACAGGTTCCCTTTAAATGCCACAGCCTATGGAACCCTTAGCATCTGAGTATGCTTACAGAGGAAGAATACTTCCTCTGTCAGCTTGTTGTACCCCTCAACTGGATGCCATGAGGATGCTATAGCAATCAAAAACATAAAAATGGCTTCCAGGTCTGTCATGCAGTGTGTCCAGCCATATCCTGTCCACCGCCATTAACTTGAGAACGGCGGCAGCTATAGGCATAGAAGTGGTGTCTAGGTATAGTAAAGTAACCTTGAATACAGAAATGCTATGATATGAAACCCATGACCTCCCCAAAACATTGAATGCTGGTCACGCATATGGTGCTCATTTAACTTTGATGCTCAAAGTGGCCACCGTCAGCTGCAATGCACATCTGGACTGTGGACAGAATACTGTATCTTGCTGCACGTTGTGCAATATGGTAGGTGACCCGTTTGCATAAGCATCTGTAATACGTCGTCATAGGTCCTGCAATGTCGGTGGAGGAGTTGCATACACCTGCTGGTTGATGTGACCTCACAGAAAGAAGTCCAATGGGGTCAGGTCAGGTGAGTGTGGAGGCCACTCCACGCTGCCACCATACCCAATGACTTGTAGGAAGGTCTCCATAAGGTATCGCTTCACGTCCACAGCCTTGTGAGTTTTACACGTTCTAATCATAGCATTTCTGTATGCAAGGTGTCGATTCGTATTGAATTGATGATGTCCTACAACTTTGTAATTCACTTTTTTTCTCTCTCTCTTTCCATTTTTGAGATAAAAATGCTAACTCCATTGTTTTCCACCAGGTGGCGCAATAGGTGGTTTCATTACGTGGCGCATGGCTACTTTACTATACCTAGACACCACTTCTATGCCTATAGCTGCCGCCGCTTTCAAGTTAATGGTGGTGGACAGGATATGGGTGGACACACTATAACAACATTTATTAGATCCTGCCAGAAACGGGGAGCAGTGACAGGCAAATATAATACACTGCACTTCATAACTGGTGTAGTGGATTATCTAAGCAAGCAAAAGATTGCATGTTCAAGTCCCACTGTGAGACTAGTAAATATTTAAAAATAAATAAATAAAACAATGTTTCATGTGTTTAAAATAAATTATAATTGCTATCTTCATAACCACCAAATATTTTATCAATTAGAGTTTTATGAAGCACAACCACCACCTCAATAAATATTAATGGTCACGATAATGGGTTGGATGGGTTCCAAGTCGCACAGCTAAGATAGAGGCCCCTACTTGGATATTTTTGTTTTTTTTTTTATTGTAAAGAAAGTACTACTTAATGATTGTCACAAACATTACCTGGAGCTGAACTCTTATGAAATCCATGCTTTTAGTCATCATAATTTACTATATAAAAGTATAACTGGTGCAATTACTGAGAGTGAAAGTGTCTTCAAAATATCAACTATGAAAGAAAACTCCATGTGCATAAAAGTGTGTCCTTCTCTCAAAGAAGATAAATGTGATTTTACAGCGTTCACTCAGGTAGCCGCTTTTATGACCTCATGAAAATCCATACTACAGAACAAAGGTGCTTTGTGACTTGCCCTTTCTGCACTGCATTTATTTAATGTGTAGTACACTGTCTACCTGACTCTTAAGAAAACACAAAAAGTTCATTCAAGTAGTGGCTTCAGTAAGAGCTTTGAACTTCGGCTCCTGGAAATTATTACCTCCAGACAACTAGTTCTCTTTTCTCCTTTTCTACAGCAATCTTCAGTGTCTACATTGATAGGAATCAAACAAAATAAAATAAACAAACAAGGAAATAATATGCCTAATGAAAAGTCAAAGTACAGAACACACACACATACCGTATATATATATATATATATATATATATATATTTATATATATATATATGTGTGTGTGTGTATATATTGTGTATATATATATGTGACGCCCTGGACCCCAGGGGTCACAGGTAATTACACCTACCACATACACACACATGTCACTCGAAAGGGAGACCTGATGCCTCCCTCAGCGCCAGTAGGGCACACCAGGTGGGCGGAGTCAGGCGGAAAGACACGCCCACCGAGGAGACTACTGGCTTGAGGCAGGAAACACAAAGAGAACAGTTTAGACAGTGACAGTGAGTGGTAGTGGAGCAGCTGTCAGGGAGCCAGATAGGAGCCTGGGCCCCTTGGAAACGTCAGGCAGGCAGATGGTGGTGGCCGTCTGCAGGAGTACCGGTACAGCAACCGGCGGAACCGTACGGACCGGGCCTGGGTTGGAGCCCGCCGGTCCCGAACCGGGGAGTCAACCGTGTACCGGAGCACCAGAAACCGGGTACTCAGACCCCGTCCTAGCTTAGAAGCCACAGAGTATAGGCAAATTGACTGATTGCTGGCTGGACCTCACGGGTTCATCCACACCCAAAGTCCCGAAAGAAGGCAAAAGCCCACCGAGACCGGGTGAGCGCCACCGCCAAGGGCCAAACACCCGACGGGACAGCGCCTGCAGGCAACCGAGGGCTCCTCCGGCAGCTCAATGCCAGGGAGCGGGCTACGACTGCTCAGGCAGGGGGAGCCGAAACACAACTACTTGAGGTGCACGGGAAAAGGGGCCACCATCAACCCCACAGGGGACATCAGCAGCCGGCTGCGGGGACCGACCACATCCGAACTTTGGTTTACCAGTGACTCTGAGTGTGAATCAATCGTGAGTACATCAGTGCCATCCGGGCACGACACTACACCGCGGCACTGCACCCTGCACCCCGACAATAACATCAGCGCTCCAGTCCCCACCACCGGGGCCCCGGGACACACCGCCCCTACCCACGGAGGGGCTAACATCTAGGCTACAGCTGCAATACCGATCCCGAACGGGCCCGCCTTCACTCCTGCCGCAGCGGTGGTGCATCCCATCACCACGACCCGTGGGTGGCGGCCCTCCCCGGCTGCGCGCCCCATCCCACCATCACCACCACCCCACTACCTCTTCCCCCCTCTAACAGAGCGACATGGCCCCCAGTCCGGAGGCACTCGTGCCACCGACAACCCGAGCCCGGACCTCGAGTGGCTCGGCCCGAGCAAGCGGAGGAAGCGGCCGGGCCCCTCTCAGGGCAGTACATATACATTACATATATATATATATATATATATATATATAATCTAAGCCAGAAGTCCCCAACCTTTGTAACCATGAGGCTATGTGCCCACGCTACAGGATTTACCGCGGATTTACCGCGGATTTTGCCGCGGATTTACTGCGGATTTGCCGAAAATCTGCAGCAGCAGCACTTCCAGGCCATTTCAATGGCATTTTGGAAATGCTGTGTCCATGCTGCGGATTTTTCCGCTGCGGATTTGCCGCGGATTTTGATCCGGAAAAATCTGCAGCATGTCAATTGTTTGGTGCAGATTTGGTGCGGATTTTTCGTTTTGAATGGGGAAAAAAAAAAAAAAAAATCCGCATCAAAATCCGCGGCAAATCCGCGGCAAATCCGCACCCGCGGATTTGCCGCGAAAGTCGCGGATTTTCAGGCAAAAAAATCCGCAGGTACCTTCTACCGTGGACACATAGCCTGAGAGTGAGAGCCCCATTCAGCTCTGAAAGACTGAAAGAAGGTCGCGAGTCACATTCAGATCTGAGAGAGCATTGCGAACCACATCCAGCTCCTGCCCCCTCACAGTGGTAACACCTAGGTACCCCATTACAGGTATAATGACAGCCAAAGCTTTTCCTCAGAAATCACACCGAGGCAGTATAGCAAGAACCAGGGTTTCCAACCTCACCCCCATTCAGATCTGTTCTTCTTTGTTGGGACTACTCACAAATCACAATCTGGAGACCTGCTTTTCATAGCGGTTTGCCAGAGCTGGTGCTTTGCACCAAGCTTGAACACAGCCGCAACCCACAAATCACAGGCCCACGAGCCACATGTGGCTCCCGAGCTACAGGTTGGGGACCCCTGATCTAAGCATTTATTCTTCTTGCACACATTTTTTGAAGGAACTCTGCAGGGGGATTGTTATATACATCTTTGTCAACTAACCAGTGTAACCACATATCTTCTTTGGTTGTAGGCTTGTGGAAATCCTTCTATCTCTGTCTTTAATCCCAGACACACTTAATGACATTGAGAGCAGGGTTCAGTGGGAGCCATATCATCACTTTTAGGCCCTGTGCGCACTTACCGATTTTTGCCGCGGATTTGCTGCATGTTTCGCTGCATGTTATGTTCATAACATCTCTGCAGTGATTCACCAGCAAATCCTATAGGAAAAAAAAATGCTGTGCGTACTAGGCGGATTTTGACAGCTGCATGTTTTGCTGCTGGATTCCCGCAGCAAAAACAATTGCATGTCACTTCTTTTCCGCACGTCACTGCGGCATTTCACTACATTGACTGCAATATAATCGTGAAATCCCGCAGGGAATAACGCAAGTAGCAAATTCTGTGCGGTTCATTGCGTTTTCCTGCGTTATTCCATCCGGTATTTCGCGGTTTCGGGACATAATGTTCATCACTGCCTACGGTTTGCAAAGAAGTGATGTCATTATGCCAAGAAGAGGAAGTGGAGCAGAGAGTAAACACACACAGATCACAGACACAGACAGAATACACACACATCATACTCACACACAGACATATAAAATACACATACAAATCAAACGGACATATAAAAATAAAAACACCTGGGCTCCGCTGTATTTTTACCGTCCACTCGAGGTAAACAAACACAGCGGCGGCCCGGTATTCTCAGGCTGGGAAGGGCGAGGGCCAGGGTTATTGCCCACCCCTCCTCCCGCAGCCGAGAATATCAGCCCGCAGCTACCCCGGGACTGTCGCATCTATTATGCGGCAGTGCTGGAGTGTCCCCGGCTCTTCCTGTTGCTGTGATGCGGTGGCAATCAGGGTAATAAGGAGTTAATGGCAACGCATCACCGCCACTAAGTCCAGGCTTTAATCATGGCAGCGTCTATGAGACAGCTTTCATGATTAACCTGTAAGTAAAGTGAATAAGCACACACCAAAAAATCCTTTATTTTAAATAAAACACAAAAAAGCCCCCTCTTTCACCCCTTTATTACCCCCTCCCCAAACACACAGCTCCGGCGTAATCCACAGCGATGTCCCACGACGCTTGCATCCAGCCGCGACTGACACACAGCGCTGAATGCAGCCTCGCAACGAGCCTGCAGAGGTAACCACAGGTCATTTCTCATGACCGGTAATGTGAACACACTACCACTCGTGAGAACTGCAGCGTGTCGATTGTTGATTGATCTGTCCTCTATCTATCCCTCTATCTATTCTTCTATCTGTCTATTTATCTATCTATCTATCTCAGAAGGAAATTACTTTTTTTTTCCAATGTGCTTTATTGCATTGAATGCATTAAAACACATGTACCAACCCACGGCAAAACCGCGGTAATACCGCGGCAAAACCGCTGCAAACCGCATGTGGTTTTCGGGTGCGGTTTGCCGCATTTTTTTTACCGGGTAATCTTTCAGACCCTGCGGAATTTTCTTAAGAAAATTCCGTTTTCCAGTGCGCACAGGGCCTTAGGACTGCTTGTTCTTATGTACACTGAAGATACAGTAGTTCTTAATAACATTGGCTGTATGTTTGAAGTCACCCTGTTGTAGAATAAATCTGGAGCCAATCAGACACCTTCTAGATTATATTGCATGATGGATAAGTATCAGTCTGCATTTCTCAGTCTAGATGAAACCATTAATCCTGACCAAATACCCAACTCCTTCTGCTGAAAGCAGCTCCAAACTCACAAGGAGCCCCCACCAGCTTCATTGTTGCCTGCAGACACTCATTATTGTACTGCACTCCAGCCTCTGGGTGAAAAAACTGTCTTCTATTACAGCAAAATATTTCACATTTGGATTCATCAGTACATTGAACTTGTCACTATTTTTCTGTACCCCAGTTCTTCTTTTTTCGTGCATAGATTATTTGCTTGGCCTTGTTTCTATGTTGAATGTATGGCTTTTTGGCTGCATTTCTTGCTTGAAGACCACTTTCGACCAGACTTCTCAGAACAGTAGATGGGTGTACCTGGGTCCACTGGCTTCTGTAAGTTCTGAGCTGAGGGCACTGCTGGATATCTTCCAATTTTGAAGGTAAATGTGTCTTTCATCTGCTACACTAGTTTTCTTGGCCATCCACTGTATCTACGGTCCTCAACGTTGTCCATTTTTTGGTGCATCTTCAAAAGAGCTTCAACATCAAATCTTGAAATCTCAGTCTTCTTTCAAATATTTGGCTGTTCCTTGCCCAATTTTAAGCCTTCTACACAGTTGTTTCTGTTTTAGGTAATCATTGTTTCAACCTACAGATGAATATAATGATCATTATCAGATGTGTGGTATAATTGGTTATTCAAACACCTGACTACAATCCTACAAAATTCCTGACTTTGTGCAAGTATGTCTAGAGGAATTGATGTTGTTTTGAAGGCAAAAAGCATCACACCAACGTCACGTGGGCCCATGGGAGAGCGAGTACTGACATAATTGGAATGGTGCTAGCACTGGGGATGACTATAGGTTATTATTATTTTAATGGGGACAAACACTAATTGAGAAGGGGTTGTCTGAGTAGTGGACAACCCCTTTAAAGCTTAGATTCTTCAGAATAACTTCCTCTGCCATTTCGCACCTTACCTAATTTATTAAGAGGCATCTCAAACTTCACCCCCACCCCCTCATTAAGACCGGTAAGACATAAATTGGGGTCTTTGTTTCTCTTTGTAGGTAACCAACAGATGTCTTGAAAATAGTCAAACTGAAACACAATGGCCCCGATTCATTTTGACTATTGTTGGTCACTAGGCACCTGATTCATCTCCTTGTGCACCTCTCCACAATTCCTATTCCAGTCAGGGACTGGAGTAAGGTTTGTGGCATATGGTATACCACTTTTTCACATAAACTTGTCAAGGATTTGTCAAAGAAGGGTCACCATGACGGATTTTTCTAAATTTTAAAAGCTTTGCTGAATCGGGGCTAAGTTGTTAAAATATGTCAATTTTTTATTATACAAGCTTTACTAGCATAAGGAATATATGACCCCTTTATGCTATTGTTAATATTTTGAGACTAAAAATCTAGACATGACACTTTTCTTGGTACTATTTGAAAATGTCAGAACGATGGAATATACAGTATCTCAATAAGTTAATGACTAATTTTTGCCTAACATAATCTGCCTTATTAGCTAGCTAGATTAAAAGACATGCCAAAAATAGTAATCAAATGCCAGGTCCTTTGGAAAGACATCAGAGAAATCACACCATTCCATTTCACAGGGTTTTTTTTAATGCGTCACATTCCAGGTGTCAAAATGTATTTTCTTTTACCTTCCTGTAAAAAAATGAGTGTAGAGACTTCATGCCTCTGTTACTACTGCTGTCAGTGGTCTTTGTCCTGTTTGAGTCTTTTGGGAAACATTATGGTGGGTTGTATTTATTGCAGATATTACCGTAAATTCTGCACTAAAAATCTGCAACAAGTTACAGTATAATGCAAGTGAGTGAGGTGTCAAACTGCACTGAAAACTACAATTTTTTTCCATTTTAAGTCAAATTTATGAATTGCAGCAATTTAATTATATTTTTCAAAAAACACAATTCTCAGTCCAGTAAGACGGTGGCATACAAATGTGGTGTAAGTAAAGATGCACCAAATATATCAAACATTGCTAGCAAGCTCTTCACAACATGACACACCCCCTACATCTCCACACTCATCTCTGTCTATCACCCTACCCATTTTCTCTGCGCTATAAACTACTTTCAACTAACATCCACACTATTCCAAACCTCCCACTCCCGACTCCAAGATCTCTCACGAGCTGTGCCAATCCTCTGGAATGCTCTACCCCAGGAAACTAGAACAATCCACCACTCGCACAGCTTCAGATGCTCCTTACAAACACATCTTTTTTGGCCTATCACCCTCCCTAATCGAAGTTAATTCATATATATCCCGTCCACTATTTCCCAGAACTTAAAGGGAAGGTATCGTGGTTTTTTATTTTTGTATTAAAAATAAAGATTATGAAATCAAGTATTTCTGATACAAAATGAAAATCGTAGCTTATTTCGTTTTTATTTCATTCTAATTTTACTGGAGGCACTGGGGGCTGCCATGCTGGATTTGCTGTGTGTGTAACGACAGTAACTCACTCCTTTATGGCAGCCCCTGTGCAGTATCCGACCCCATGCAGTACGTTACAGAGGGCGTCTGCTGTGACCTGAACGCGCCCCCTGGGCTGTCCAGATCATAACAGAGTGAGGAGATCAGCGCCATTATTGTGGAGCTCACAGCGTGTGCTGTTTGCTCCACTATGCCCCTGTTAACCACCGGGATCTGTGAGTACGGGCCGCCTCCCCTCCCCTCCCCCCGTTACCGTCTCCGATGACATCCCATCCCTCCGTTCTCCCCAGCCCCTGCTCTGCCCCCACTACAGAAGCCGCCCCTCCCCCCGCCGTTACCGTCTCCCCCCCCTCACCCCCCTACCTCCGTTCTCCCAAGCCCCCACTCTGCCCGCCGCCGCAGCTCCCGCCGCCACAGCTCCACCAGCTCTGCCTGCCGCCACAGCTCCCCCAGCTCTGCCCGCCGCAGTGTGTGTGTGTGTGGCACAAGGTCCCCATCAGGGGTGATGTTTATGTGTGTGTGGCACAAGGTCCCCATCAGGGGTGATGTGTGTGTGGCACAAGGTCCCCATCAGGGGTGGTGTGTGTGTGTGTGTCACAAGGACCCCATCAGGGGTGATGTGTGTGTGTGTGGCACAAGGTCCCCATCAGGGGTGATGTTTGTGTGTGTGTGTCACAAGGTCCCCATCAGGGGTGATGTGTGTGTGGCACAAGGTCCCCATCAGGGGTGATGTGTGTGTGTGTGTGTGTGTGTATGTGTGTATGGCACAAGGTCCCCATCAGAGGTGATGTTTGTGTGTGTGTGTCACAAGGTCCCCATCAGGGGTGATGTGTGTGTGGCACAAGGTCCCCATCAGGGGTGATGTGTGTGTGTGTGTGTGTGTGTATGTGTGTATGGCACAAGGTCCCCATCAGAGGTGATGTGTGTGTGTGTGTGTGTGTGTGAGTGCGCGCGCGCGCGCCACTGCATGTGAGTACTTGTGTGTGTACCGGTGATACTGTCTGCAGGGTTGTGTATCTAATCCTCTGCTGTGTGATACTGTCTGCTGAGCTGTGTATGTAATCCTCTCCTGTGTGATACTGTCTGCTGAGCTGTGTATCTAATCCTCTCCTGTGTGATACTATCTGCTGAGCTGTGTATCTAATCCTGTCCTGTGTGATACTGTCTGCAGAGCCGTGTATCTAATCCTATCCTGTGTGATACTCCTGATGTCCTTGGTGACACTTTAGACATTTGTGGTCATCAACAAAATGGCTGTGCACTATGTCCCTACATGTCATTCTCTGTTATCTGTTGTAAACACTCAGATTGGGAGGGGAGAAGCGTGCCATCACACACAGGAGAGCAGACTCCGCCCACTTTACTGCATATGTAATGTGAGCTTTTTTTACCGTGGGATTTCTGTAGGATTTCAGCAGCTGCTCCCCCTAGTGTTTAACAGTGGAAAATATCAACCTTTTTTATTTTTTTTTTATATTTTGCTCAATTAAAAACAAATAATAATATTTAAACAAAACATTAAAACATTATTACTTTACATTTTTTCAGTTATTGAATTTTTATTTTTTTTTGACGATACCTTCCCTTTAATTCTCCCTCAAACTCCACTGTTCCCAAAGCATTACAAAGATTTGTTGATGACTGGTTCAAGCTGCCTCTATCTATCCATCCCCCATTTTTTGGAGATGGCCGGACCATCGTTGTAAATAAGCACTTGAACCGTGTATACCCCCACCTCACCCCATTGTAGATTGTAAGCTCCTATGAACAGAGTTGTCTTTATTTTTGCTTTAATTATAGTATCTTCTATAACTGTTACTTATGTTTGTATATGAACCTATGAATTGTAAAGCACTGCGGAATATGTTGGCGCTATATAAATAAAATGTATTCTTATTATTAGAAATAATGGCAATGTAGCAAGTAGTAAGACTGATTTTAAAAATTCCCCAAGAGATAAATTCCTCCTAATGGCGTGACGACCTACATTAGGAAAAATATCTGTCAGGCACAAACTGTGCATCTAACAAGTGAAATACAGGTCAGCCTGAGAGGGAAGGAACTTTTAAGCCTCCTTCAGATGTCCATTTTTTTTTTTTCTCCAAAGTGAACAAATTGGAACTTATTTCATCAGTGTGTTGGATTTTCATCCATTACTCTCATATACACAAAAAAATAAAATCCAAACTGGTTCTACTCAGTAAATAGTAAACCATGGACAGTACTTGGATGAAACGTTGATGACATGCGTGCGATGTCCGTTTTTTTTCATAGACTCATTGATCTGAATGAGCAAGTTTGATTGAAGATTTGTGTCGCCCAGGGCTATGGGGTACGTGGTCCCGGGCTGTATATGTATGGGGATGCTGTGTCATGGTTGTGTAACGGCCGATGCCCGGTTACGTGACCCTTGCGTCGCTTTTTAAAGGGGAATATATACAGGGGAGATGAAAGAGTTCATATTGTGACGCCACTTGTGGGTTGCGGTTATGGTGATGGCACCGCCGCTGCACAGCCGGTTACCGCTGGGACTGCTGATGATGGCAGCCTGGATGGTAGGCCCTCCGCAAGCAGGCCCGGGCCCCAGGGAGTGAATGGTGGCATTCGGCACAGAAAGAAGGGAGACCACACGTTGGGGAATGCAATGGAATCTCTGTTTTACTCACAGTGATGTTGAACTGTGGCTCTGAGGATGGCTGGTGCAGACGTCTGGTCCCTTTTCTCCCAGTTCCGGTTTGGTGATCTGGTAGTCTCTTTCCCCGGCACCTCTCCTGGCTGGTGGGACCCCGTAGCTTGGAGCGGTTGTGGGTCCCTTACTGTCTGTCGGCAGTCTCTCATATGTACGGCGGGCAGTGCGAACCCTGTAGGGTCGGTGTTCTGTTCCGGTCCCTGGCTAAATCTTTACTGCTGATGCCCCCGGATTCTTTGGGTCAGTGAGGTCCGTGAAGGTCCCCTCACTGTGTGTTTCTCAGGTTGCCTGAAGCTGTCGCCTGACCTAGGGCCATGTGCCCCGTTGGTGCTCTGGTTCCAGGGGTACCTGGCTGTACCCTCCCTGGCAACCACTCTCCTACGCCACCTAGGTCACTGCTACACGACCCTGTCTGGAGACACGTCTGTCCCCTTCAACTGTCACTAACGGACTCCTCAGTCGTTCTGTCTCTGTTCCCTCCCACCAAGTTGTCGGCTAGTGGACAGGACTGGCTCCACCTCTGGGTGGCCATCCATTGGGTCCCGGACTAGTCAGTCACCCCTAATTGGGAGTGGGCACTGGGGGTGTTATGTGTTTTGGTGGTACCGGCACTGGTCTTCCAGCTCCCTGGGGGTAGGCCCTGCATCTTTGTCAGGATGCAGTACCTAGTAGTGCCCTGATGGGTTCAAGGGCGCTACAGATTCAGATAAAAAATGGACGTCTTTTTTTTGTGAATTTACATAGACGTGTTCTATCCATGAAAAATACAGAACACATATGTAGAAAACCAATGTCTGAATGAGGCCTTATTCCTTTTGTGAGGAAAAGGTAATGCAATGTTAGTAACCCCTCACAAAATCTTATGGCCTCATTCAGACGTCCGTGAGTCATTTGCGTGTCATAACCATTTTTGATCCGCGTTATCCATCAAAATTATCCATACAAGTCTATGGGTCCGTGAAAATCACAGTTAGAACTTAGATGGTATCAGTGTACAGTCCGCGTGCTGTCGGGGATTATCACTGTAAGATCTCATTCAGACATCCATCAATCAGGTTTGACTTCTGTCCATGTTTTTTTGCGATACATGACCCCGCAAATAAATCATGGAGACATGTCTGCTTTTAATCCGAGTCACTGATCAAAATGACCCATTCAAGTCTATGTCTCCGTGTCAAACCCATGTTCTGTCATTGCGCTGTGCATGATTAACATTGTAATGGGTAGAAGCTTTGTAGTTATGTTTTTATATACATGAGAAACCACTGATGAAACACAAATGGTAAAACTGAGACACTAACCAAACACTGCTGACATCTAAATAAGGCCTAAAGGATTTTTGACAAACTCTTAGCACTTAGCAACAGAGATAATGCGTTATGAATCAGGGCTAACTATTATTACAAGTGCAAGGGATCGAGAATGACGTGATTGAGACTCCTCACAATTATCACAAATATGAACGTATTGGTAATCGGGAGGTCGTCAACTTTTTTTATTTTTCCGCCCAGTAAAATAGAACAGGGTTCAAAATCTATGGAATATGAATCACAAATTGTACATCAGCACCCCAAAACAACAGCCAACACATCAGACCCCCCCAAACATGCTTCATACGGTACTTGAGGGTTGCATTCTGTATTCCGTGGGGCTCTGGGAAAGAAGAAGGCCTGCTAATAACTAAACCTTTTTGCATTCTCAGATGCATATTGAGTTGAAATATATTCCAGAAGAAAGAGCTACCGGTTCCCTGCACTGCAATAGCTAAAAGGCAACTAGCCAATCAGAGGCCAGCAGCTGACATCCTGTGCCTATAACACACAGTGCATTATATCATATCAATGCGCTACCCTGCAGCTGGAACAGGAAAAGTATGCTAAATTGTGGATGTGAGGACAGGTAAAACCAATTTTTTTTTCTTGTTTTCCTTTAATGTGTATGTGAAGAGCTCCAGGATGGAGGGACATTATTACAGGTTGGGGGAAATTTCAGGATGGGGACATAATTACAGGATGGCGATATTATTAAAAATATTTCCCCACTAAGACCATTGTTTTATGTAAAAACTAAAGTAAATAAATAAAATACAGTTTAGGTATCACTACATCTGGAACAATTCAAGCTATAAATTTGTACTATTGCCAATGCAATAAACGCCAAAAAAAATAAAAAAAAGACATACAAAATTATACAAAATGTAGCTTTTTCATTATACTGACACGTAAAAAATGGAATTATTAAAGTGATCAAAAACTTATGCAGAAAAAAAAATGTCTGGATATATCTGGATGCCTACAGACATGAGACTAGGCATCCAGATATATAGAACAAGACCCTCCTGTATACAGACACGAGAAAAGACTTTATTTACTATTAACCCCATCCTCTGCTTACAGACCTTAAAGGGGTTGTCCAGTCTAAAATAACTGTCTGCAGTTGCACTATGTGTCACTCTATGTGACTGCAGACTTGTGAATCCTTGGAAGGATCCCCGGTATTGGAGCCAGGAACGACGGTTACATGGCTACAAGTATGTTGGGTGTTGCCTAGCTCAATACACTTGCATTGAGCAAGGCAGTGCCCATCTAGTTGGAATGTGGTAGGAATGTCGTTGGGGGGAGTCTGCATATCACATACTTGCGGTCACATGACCGCTGTTCCCGGCTTTGATACCGGAAAATCCTTATAGTGCACAGTGCGAGTGATGTGAGAATTCACAAGTCTGCTGTCCCATAGAGTAACTGTAGACTTCTCATTTTAGACTGGCTAACCCCTGTAAACTATTTCACCAGTTTTTCCATCATCCATCCACAGGCACAGATCCAGGTACTTAGGTCGGGGCCACACAGGGACTAATGCGATCCTCGCATGACACTCAGCTCGCGCTGGCAGCACAGTAGGAGCCGAGTGTCATGCAAGTGACATTACGACTGAGGTCCGATCATGCGATCGGACCACAGCTGCGGGGTTTGGGCTGGCACTGAGGAGGGGAGGGACAGCGCTGAGGAGGGGAGGGAGGGATTTATCTTCCTCTCTCCTCTGTTGCCGGCTATTGCCATTCTCGCTCTGCACTCGCGTTACACCGGTGTAATGCAAGTGCAGTGCGATTTTTCTCTCGCCCCATAGACTTGAATGGGTGCGAGAGAAACAAGGATCACATTACACTCGCAGCATGCTGCGACTAATTTCTTGGTCTGATTAGGGCTGAGAAAATAATCGCTCATGGGTGCTGACACATAGGCTAATATTGGTCCGAGTAGAATGCGATGTTTTATCGCATTCCACTCACTCCGATTTTCATGCCGTGTGGCTTAGGCCTTAGAGTACATATCGCATACATATACCATAACCGTACAAGATCACTCCTCAAAAAACGTTTGCACATCCTGCTAGGAGAATGAGCCAGTCTAAGCAAAAATAACTCCCTTATCATGGGAAACAGATCATCAAGTACAGTCCTCTCACTACATAAGTAGTTCATAAAGTGATCACTAGTAATATGTGAGCACCACCATGCTCAGTATTCATAAGGAGCAGTCGGACACTTGGATGGACACGACTCGGCTATTCAGTATAATGGAAGTCAATGGGAATTCGAGCATTTCTCTGAAAGAGTTTCTGGAAAAAATGCTTGAGTTCCCCATTGACTTCCATTATATTTTGGTACATGAGTCGCACCCATCCAAGCATCCAACTGCTGGTTACGGGTACTGAGCTCCAGAGCATGGCAGCGCTCACTCATTCCTAGTGACCACTACTATATTTCTGTGCTTTTCTCCGCTCTCTGGCACTGCTGCAGTAAATGCCTTGATGACGCTTGGAGTCAGGACATTGTCAGCAGTGGCACCTGTAAAAGCACGGAAATGGGTACAGAAGAGTATGTAGAGATGTCTGGGAGATTTGCTGGTCCAGGAGATCTCCCCTTTTTCCAGGCAATGTTCTCAGAGAGTTGGAAAATTTGCCCACAACACTACCGATTTAAGAGATAAATTTACCTATTGTTATGATTCTAGGCGTTTTCTTGTCAGTATTTTCCATGTTCAGGCACGGTTGGAAGGGACTATTCAGTAGTGCCTCATTCCGGGTGATCGCTCTGCCTTAACTTGGAGCTGTTTCACCTGGAACTCTGCCGGTAATAGTTCCTGCTCTGCAGTGTACGCTTTCGGTTTTCATGAGTTGTTATGAGCTTGTCCCATTACCTTGCATCCCATTCCCTGACCTCCGTCCATTCCGTATTGTCTGTACTCCCTGTCTCCCTGACCCTTGACCTGTTTTGTGACCCCCGACCCCGCTCTCTCCTCTGTACCTTTGTGTCCTCTCGGCTTCTGACCCCAGCTTGTTCTCTGACCATGGCTCTGCTCCCCTTCTGTACCTGACGCTACTTCCAGGCTTACCGACCACCGGTTGCACGTTACATTGGCTTCTATTGCTCCTCTGTACTGACGTGATCTTCCAGCTTCTGACACTCGGCTTGATCATCTACTCTGCAGACCGTCACCGCCTTGGTACTAGTGACCCCTAGCGGTCAAGCGCCTCTCTACACCTATGAATTGAACTCTACACTATTCCAGTGTACAGTGTCCTACTGGCTACTGGAGGAACCGCCAGTAATACCAGCTCCGGGGTTCAGCCCGGCCTGTCCACAGCTGTGACATGAACTGAACCGCAATCGCCGGGAAATCAGTTGGTGCTCATGGTTCAGTCCTGCAAACCCGAGTTCAGTCCAGGCTGCACCCCGGAGCTCAGGTGAGAGCTCTGGAGTGCAGTGCAGGTAACCGCAGCCAGGCCTAGTACTACTGGCGATTCCTCCACTAGCCAGTCCAATTCTGCCAGTGTACCTGCGCCCCTTGGTGGTGAGCATTACGCCTTTCTCATTTTGTAAGAAAAATACATGGAGTGATAGAAACACAAAAGTAAATATCACAATAGTATTGGTGCAGACATGTACCTCGTAACAGTTTATTGCCCAACTCATAGAAATAAAGATTAAAGGGGTTAAGCCCGCCATCTACATAGGCAGAGCTTCTGCGCTCAGTGATTAGCTGCACCAATGTTGACGTGACGTCACCTCTGCAATCAAACAACATAGACCAAGGCCGCGGTGGAGACATAGTGCTGGAACCAGGGAGGGTCAATAAGCAGTTTGTTTATTTGCGGTGAACTCCACAGATAGGGAAACAGTTCCTGAAAGAAGGGCACAACCCCTTTAAGAGCCAGTTGTCATTTCCAATTACTGTGTTCACAAGATTCTAAATATATTGAAGCCCCAAGAGATTTGCCGTGAAGTGGCGGGGTAGCTCGAAAAATTGCAATTTTTTGCCAAAAATCTCATTTTTTCAATAGTACAGGTTGGAATGTTGGTACTGTGCACACTTTGCATACATTATATTTTGAGTAGAGGTTGTTTTTATGCCCCAGGAGATTTGCCGTTAAGTGGCGGGGTAGCTCGAAAAATTGCATTTTTTTGCCAAAAATCTCATTTTTTCAATAGTACAGGTTGGAATGTTGCTACTGTGCACACTTTGCATACATTATATTTTGAGTAGAGGTTGTTTTTATGTTGTTTTTCAGGGTCAATAAGCAGTTTGTTTATTTGCGGTGAACTCCGCAGATAGGGAAACAGTTCCTGAAAGAATGGCACAACCCCTTTAAGAGCCAGTTGTCATTTCCAATTACTGTGTTCACAAGGTTCTAAATATATTGAAATTCTTGAAATAAATCTGGTAAACCTATCTGTATGATAATGTCATGTCCGGAAGAAGAAGTAATAATCAGCATTGCTGCAGTGATACACACATTCTCCTGGTAATTTTGTGCTTTGATGGATCGTATGACAGAACAGAATTACCATACATTCTTGGAATGCGGAAACCAATGCACTGATGGTTAACACTACACATAAACTATACAATTCAGACAATTTCCAGATTATAATGCTTCAGCATTGGTGAAGGTTTCAGTTACACGAAGACTCCTCACTAATCCGTAAAATCCAGCAGAGAATGTTCCATCCACCTGTCACATTTACACCTACACTTCTGATATTTGCCTGGCCAGTCCTTCACTGGTTAATTAGGTTAGCACAATATGAGTATCATTTCCCTGAACAATTGCCCCACATACTTCATAGGAAAAGTGACGGAGAAAGGTCACTCACATCAGGACTGGCAGAAGGCTCAATGGAGGACTGGAATGGAGAACGGAAGTAGGGACATAACGGTAGGGATGTGTAGGCCTCAGCCACATGGAAGCCCTAAAGACCGCTCTGCCACATAAGAAAATAGTGTTTATTCTCTGTACTGATGTTACATTAACGATTTCTTCCTATAATGAATGTGGATCAATCATGATTATTGTGTATTTAATGGATATTTCACATATCCATATATCCATATCCGGCACCAACTGCATGGAGACCAAACCATTGATAATACAATCATTGTGTCCTCTTCCAGCCTGCATTCTGCTGGCAGCACAGCCAGTTTGCCATTTTACGCCTGATGTGCTGTCAACAGCAGTGATTTAAAGAAAGAACTTTAAAAGAAACTTCTAATCTGATTGATGCTGCCCGATCCTGGGGCACCATGAATCACACATCAGCTGCGTTACTGCTGCCCTATACTGTACTCTGAAATGCTGCACAGTTTCAGAGAAAACATACTTTGAAAAGCTGGCCAGAGATTATGGGTCTCGTCTGACTAGCCTGAAGCAGGTTCCTCCTGTACTGTCTTTAGTATTCCTAACCAAATTGTGTCGCCAATCAGAAAGTTATTCAAATTCAAATGAAATAAAAAAAGTCAAGCTACTAGAGCAACAAAACATATAAGAACAGTAGCCAAAGACAAGAATCCAATAAAAAATATATTATTTTATTAATTACAGGAATAAAATATGAATTGTGCAAGGAAATTAATGAAATGGTAAGGAAACACCACAGGGCTCAGCAGGGCCGATATAAGCAGAAAAAAGTTTTTTCAAAACATTACATGAATCAATACCCAAAAATGGGTATGATGATAATACAGTTAGGTCCAGAAATATTTGGACAGTGACACAAGTTTTGTTATTTTAGCTGTTTACAAAAACATGTTCAGAAATACAATTATAAATATATAATATGGGCTGAAAGTGCACACTCCCAGCTGCAATATGAGAGTTTTCACATCCAAATCGGAGAAAGGGTTTAGGAATCATAGCTCTGTAATGCATAGCCTCCTCTTTTTCAAGGGACCAAAAGTAATTGGACAAGGGACTCTAAGGGCTACAAGTAACTCTGAAGGCGTCTCCCTCGTTAACCTGTAATCAATCAAGTAGTTAAAAGGTCTGGGGTTGATTACAGGTGTGTGGTTTTGCATTTGGAAGCTGTTGCTGTGACCAGACAACATGCGGTCTAAGGAACTCTCAATTGAGGTGAAGCAGAACATCCTGAGGCTGAAAAAAAGAAAAAATCCATCAGAGAGATAGCAGACATGCTTGGAGTAGCAAAATCAACGGTCGGGTACATTCTGAGAAAAAAGGAATTGACTGGTGAGCTTGGGAACTCAAAAAGGCCTGGGTGTCCACGGATGACAACAGTGGTGGATGATCGCGGCATACTTTCTTTGGTGAAGAAGAACCCGTTCACAACATCAACTGAAGTCCAGAACACTCTCAGTGAAGTAGGTGTATCTGTCTCTAAGTCAACAGTAAAGAGAAGACCCCATGAAAGTAAATACAAAGGGTTCACATCTAGATGCAAACCATTCATCAATTCCAAAAATAGACAGGCCAGAGTTAAATTTGCTGAAAAACACCTCATGAAGCCAGCTCAGTTCTGGAAAAGTATTCTATGGACAGATGAGACAAAGATCAACCTGTACCAGAATGATGGGAAGAAAAAAGTTTGGAGAAGCAAGGGAGCGGCACATGATCCAAGGCACACCACATCCTCTGTAAAACATGGTAGAGGCAACGTGATGGCATGGGCATGCATGGCTTTCAATGGCACTTCGTCACTTGTGTTTATTGATGACATAACAGCAGACAAGAGTAGCCGGATGAATTCTGAAGTGTACCGGGATATACTTTCAGCCCAGATTCAGCCAAATGCCGCAAAGTTGATCGGACGGCGCTTCATAGTACAGATGGACAATGACCCCAAGCATACAGCCAAAGCTACCCAGGAGTTCATGAGTGCAAAAAAGTGGAACATTCTGCAATGGCCAAGTCAATCACCAGATCTTAACCCAATTGAGCATGCATTTCACTTGCTCAAATCCAGACTTAAGACGGAAAGACCCACAAACAAGCAAGACCTGAAGGCTGCGGCTGTAAAGGCCTGGCAAAGCATTAAGAAGGAGGAAACCCAGTGTTTGGTGATGTCCATGGGTTCCAGACTTAAGGCAATGATTGCCTCCAAAGGATTCGCAACAAAATATTGAAAATAAAAATATTTTGTTTTGGGTTTGGTTTATTTGTCCAATTACTTTTGACCTCCTAAAATGTGGAGTGTTTGTAAAGAAATGTGTACAATTCCTACAATTTCTATCAGATATTTTTGTTCAAACCTTCAAATTAAACGTTACAATCTGCACTTGAATTCTGTTGTAGAGGTTTCATTTCAAATCCAATGTGGTGGCATGCAGAGCCCAACTCGCGAAAATTGTGTCACTGTCCAAATATTTCTGGACCTAACTGTATATCAACTGCTTACAAATATCAAAAGGACGGCCACAACAGGAAAACAAAAATTACCACAAAATGATTTCCATAATAGGAATAAATACATGTCGCCATTACCACTGCTGAGCCACACCAACACGTGTTTCAGCCGTAGCCTTCGTCAGGGGGTGTGGTAGACCATACCCTACCACAGCTCCCTGACAAAGGCTACGGCTGAAACACGTGTTGGTGTGGCTCAGCAGTGGTAATGGCGACATGTATTTATTCCTATTATGGAAATCATTTTGTGATAATTTTTGTTTTCCTGTTGTGGCCGTCCTTTTGATATTTGTAAGCAGTTGATATATTATCATCATACCCATTTTTGGGTATTGATTCATGTAATGTTTTGAAAAAACGTTTTTCTGCTTATATCGGCCCTGCTGAGCCCTGTGGTGTTTCCTTACCATTTCATTAATTTCCTTGCACAATTCATATTTTATTCTTGTAATCAATAAAATAATATATTTTTAATTGGATTTTTGTCTTTGGCTACTTTTCTTTATAGGTTTTGTTTGTCTTTAGTATTCCTGTACTGTGACATCACTGTCTTTACTGTCCTGTACTGTGACATCACTGTGTTTACTGTCCTGTACTATGACATCACTGTCTTTACTGTCCTGTACTGTGACATCACTGTCTTTACTGTCCTGTACTATGACATCACTGTCTTTACTGTCCTGTACTGTGACATCACTGTCTTTACTGTCCTGTACTGTGACATCACTGTCTTTACTGTCCTGTACTGTGACATTACTGTCTTTAGTATTCCTGTACTGTAACATCACTGTATTTACTGTCCCTGTACTCTGACATTACTGTCTTTAGTATCCCTGTATTGTGACATCACTGTCTTTTTCAGTGCTGTGACATCTGTCTTTACTGTCCCTGTACTGTGACATCACAGTCTTTAGTATCCTTTACTATGACATCACAATCTCTACTGTTCTGTAATGTGACATCACTGATCATTGTCTTTAGTTACTCTGTACTGTGACATGACTGGCTTTAGTATCTCTGTACTGTGACATCACTGTCTTTACCATCTCTGTATTGTGATATCACTGTGTTTAGTAACCCTGTATTGTGACATCACTGGCTTTAGTTACCCTGTACTGTGACATCACTGGCTTTAGTATCTCTGTACTGTGACATCACTGTCTTTACCATCTTTGTATTGTGACATCACTGTGTTTAGTAACCCTTGTGAGACTGTGACCGGGGTTATCTATGACGGCCGGTATGTCTCGCCCCGGTTGTGCTCACTCCATGATAGAAAGTAAATCCACTCCAGGGTTAATGCTGTTTCCCTACAGGCTGAAGGAAGGGTTAAATGGAAACAGGAACAAGGGCAGGTGTGCCGGGTGTGAGGGAGTGAACACAACTCCCTGAGTTCTCTGCCGGAGAGGCCCATGTGTACTGTTGTGGACTTTTGTTTTTGGATATTAAACCGTGTGCTGTGACCCTTGGTGCCTGGATCCCGTGTCTTCTGCTGCGCAGCCGACCACGCTACCTCACATATGGTTGAGAATGCGGGCATGCCAGCCCGGTGAGAAGTAGCTTCCATTTCTGGTGCCCCGGTAGCGCATGTCCTGGATTCAAGCGGCTATACTACAGCCCAAACCCGGCGACGCCATGGAGGACATACTAAGGCAGCTGGCTCAGGCCAATGCACAACAGCAACAGACTAATGCACACCTGCTCCAGGCGGTGGATCGTCAGCAAAAATCCTTGCAATTGCAGGAACAAAGGCACCAAGAACAGATGGTTCTCCTGGCCAAGTCGATCCGTGCCGGACTGGCAGCAACAACCCCGGGACCGGGTAACGACGGCAGCGTCCGGAAAGCGGTGAGACAAGCGTTGCAAAAGATGACCCCGGGGGATGATGTGGAAGCGTTCCTGGCGGTGTTTGAGCGGGTGGCCGAGCGGGAAAAGCTGCCGACCCCCCAGTGGGCTGAGGTATTGTCGCCCTATCTGACGGGGGAACCCCAAAAAGCGTACCTGGACCTCTGTACCGAGGACGCCATTGACTATGCGACCCTGAAAGCCGAAATACTGGCTCGGTTGGGGGTGAATACCTATGTACGGGCTCAGCGGGTTAATTAGTGGTTCTATGAGGAAGCCAAACCCGTACGCTCCCAGGCCTATGACTTGTTGCATCTTGTAAAAAAGTGGTTGCAGCCTGACACTCTGAGCCCGGCGCAAATGGTGGAAAGGGTGGTAGTTTTGTGCGCACTTTACCCGTCATCATTCAACGGTGGGTAGGACAGGGTGACCCGAGTACCCTGGACCAGTTAGTGTCCCTGGTAGAGCGGCATGTGGCTACGCAGGACTTGATACGGGACACTGAGACTTTGCGTACCGCCCGTCGGTCCGGCCCCTCCAAGCCTAGGGCTAAGGACCCACCACTGACAACGGTGCAGGAGTCCGCTACCGTCCCGTCTGAGGCCGCGCCCGCCGTTCCTGAGGTCCGGAAGGTTCTGTACCCTAAACGACAACTTGTCAAGGGGGTTTCCTTCCCTATTAGATGTTGGCTGTGCCAGCGGGTGGGACATATGGAAGCCCAGTGTCTACTCACCACGGAGCCCATGGATTGTGGGGTTACCCGGCGGGGTTCAATGTATGCTCAGGTGGTGTGTACCGCTGACCTGGTCTCCCCAGAGACTGAGCCCCACTTGTGCCAAATACAGGTGAATGGATGTCCGGTTACAGGATTGTTGGATTCCGGAAGCTTAGTGACCCTTGTGCGATCCACCTTGAGGGCTAAAGTAAATGCCACAGGACGTACCGTGGGGGTGGTTTGCATACATGGGGACCGCCGAGACTATCCCACGGGGATTGTCACCATCACAGCACCTTGCGGTCAGGTGCAACATGAGGTGGGACTTATTAACACTCTTCCCTATGACGTGATCCTAGGAAGGGATCTGCCGTATTTTTGGACTTTATGGAAGGGACCTCCTAAGTCCCCTCAGATATGGGTCAGTCCGGGACCTGAGCCCTACAATCCTGAATCCGGGACGCCTGCCGTAGGGGTCCCCATGATAGGGACAGAATGTGAGCCCGATAGGTCGCCCCTAGAGGTATTGGCAGGAGAGGCTGAGACGGTCGAACCCATCCCGGAGTTGGAGGCGTCCCCGGATACGTTTGGGACAGCCCAACTCCAGGACCCTACATTAATACATGCCCGGAATCGGGTGACAGTAGTTGACGGGGTGGCACAGCTGCCCGGTGCCCAGGTAAGGTACCCCCATTTCGCTCTTAAACAGGATTTACTCTACCGGGTAGATGAAATACGGGGCGTGGGGGTAGAGCAGTTGGTGGTGCCCCAGCCGTATCGCCGGCGGGTCCTCGACTTGGCTCATAAACACCTGATGAGTGGCCACCTAGGGGTCAAGAAAACGCAGGAACGAATATTGCACAGGTTCTATTGGCCCGGGGTCTTCGGGGAGGTAAAACGGTTCTGTGAAACCTGCCCGGAGTGTCAGCTTACCGCACCCCTGGCCCACTTTCGCAGTCCGTTGGTACCCTTACCCATTATAGAAGTCCCTTTTGAACGGATAGGGATGGATCTGGTGGGGCCCCTCGTAAAGTCCGCTCGAGGGCACCAACACATCCTAGTGATCGTTGACTATGCCACCCGGTATCCCGAGGCGATACCTCTCAGACATACTGCAGCAAAGCTTATAGCTCGGGAGTTGTTTGCTGTGTTCTGCCGGGTGGGGTTGCCCAAGGAGATCCTTACAGATCAGGGGACCCCATTCATGTCTAAAGTGACCAAAGAGCTATGCCGGTTACTCCTGATCAAGCAGTTGCGTACGTCTGTGTATCATCCTCAAACGGACGGTTTAGTCGAGCGGTTCAATAAAACCCTGAAAACCAAGCTAAGAAGGGTGATTTCAAAAGACGGGAAAGACTGGGATATGCTGCTTCCCTATTTGATGTTTGCCATCCGAGAGGTGCCACAGGCATCCACGGGGTTTTTGCCTTTTGAGTTGTTATACGGGCGACATCCCCGGGGATTGTTGGACCTGGCAAAAGAAACCTGGGAGCAGGAGCCCACCCCCCATAAAAGTGTGATTGAACACATTTTAGGAATGCAGAACCGCATAAGCGCGGTCATGCCAATTGTGAAGGAGCATTTACAGGAGGCTCAGGCCGCGCAAAGCGGCCGCTACAATAGACAAGCCACCGTGCGGACCTTTAAACCCGGGGATCGGGTGTTGGTTTTAATCCCCACGGCGGAGAGTAAATTCCTAGGTCAGTGGCAAGGCCCCTACGAGATAAAGGAAAGAGTCGGGGTGGTCAACTATAAGGTATTGCAGCCCGGTAGGCGGAAACCTGAACAAATATACCATGTCAACCTATTAAAACCTTGGCAGGAACGGGAAAGCCTGATGGTTGTCTCTTCCCCATCTCCCTCCTCTTCGGGTCGTTCACATCCGGCTCCAGCGACCTCCGGAGAGGACGAACCGGAAGTAAGGATTGGAGAAGCCCTCACCAAGCAACAGAGGCGAGAGGCCAGACGGCTGGTTCAGCAGAACCCTGATGTCTTCTCCGAGCTGCCTGGTAGGACCAGTCTGATACGACATGACATTGTCACCGAGCCTCACCTGAAGGTACGCCTGAAGTCATACCGGGTGCCGGAGGCTCGAAGACAAGCCATATCAGAGGAAGTGAAGACAATGCTACGCCTGGGGGTCATCGAAAAATCCCGGAGTGAATGGGCTAGTCCCATTGTCCTAATACCAAAACCCGATGGCTCCTTAAGGTTCTGCAATGACTTTAGGAGATTGAACGAAATATCCAAGTTCGATCTCTACCCCATGCCCCGGGTGGATGAGCTGATTGATAGGCTGGGACAGGCGCGATATTTCACCACGCTCGACCTGACCAAGGGGTACTGGCAGGTGCCACTGACGGAGTCCAACAAGGAGAAAACCGCTTTTGTTACGCCGGAGGGTCTCTTCCACTATGTTGTCTTGCCTTTTGGGTTACATGGCGCTCCGGCCACGTTCCAGAGGTTGATGGACTTGGTGCTGGAACCCCACCAGGCGTATACATCAGCGTACCTTGATGACATCATTATTTACAGCTCTGAGTGGCAGACCCACTTGGAACAGGTACAAGCGGTGGTGGACGCACTTCGAACAGCCGGATTGACAGCCAATCCCAAGAAATGTGCGTTGGGACTCACGGAAGCCCGCTACTTGGGCTACGTGATAGGCCAAGGAGTAATTAAGCCCCAAATTAACAAGGTTGAGGCGATCCAGAAGTGGCCTAGACCCCTGACCACGAAGCAGGTTAGGGCCTTCCTGGGTATCGTGGGGTACTACAGGAGGTTTGTAAAAGATTTTGCGGGACTATCAGCCCCCTTGACGGACCTTCTCAAAGGCAAGAAGTCCGTCATGGTGCGCTGGACTCCGCAGGCCGAGGACTCCTTCCGGGCCCTGAAGGGGGTCCTGTGCGGACAGCCCGTTCTTGTAAACCCTGATTTCCGGAAGGAGTTCATTGTACAGACTGACGCCTCTGAGGTCGGCCTGGGGGCAGTGCTGTCTCAGGTGGTTCAGGGGGAGGAACACCCCGTCACCTTCTTAAGTAGGAAGCTCACCCCTCCCGAGCGGAATTATAGCGTAGTGGAGAAGGAGTGCCTGGCGATCAAGTGGGCCTTGGAGTCCCTACGCTATTACCTGCTGGGACGGCAGTTTCGCTTGGTGACGGATCACTCTCCACTGGTCTGGATGAGGTCCGCCAAGGAACGGAATGCCCGGGTTACCCGGTGGTTCCTTTCTCTGCAGAACTTCCGGTTTACGGTTGAACACCGGGCCGGTAGGTTGCTGGGCAATGCCGATGCCTTGTCCCGCGGCCCGTGTTTGATGGCGGGAGTTCAACCCCGCACGCTTGAACTGAGGGGGGGGTATGTGAGACTGTGACCGGGGTTATCTATGACGGCCGGTATGTCTCGCCCCGGTTGTGCTCACTCCATGATAGAAAGTAAATCCACTCCAGGGTTAATGCTGTTTCCCTACAGGCTGAAGGAAGGGTTAAATGGAAACAGGAACAAGGGCAGGTGTGCCGGGTGTGAGGGAGTGAACACAACTCCCTGAGTTCTCTGCCGGAGAGGCCCATGTGTACTGTTGTGGACTTTTGTTTTTGGATATTAAACCGTGTGCTGTGACCCTTGGTGCCTGGATCCCGTGTCTTCTGCTGCGCAGCCGACCACGCTACCTCACACCCTGTACTGTGACATCACTGGCTTTAGTATCTCGGTACTGTGACATCCCTGTCTTTCGTAATCCTAGTATTCCTGTAGTGATATCACTGTTTATTATTCATCCGTCTATTGTGACATGACTGTATTATCCATGTACTGTGACATCACTGTGTACATTATCCTTGTACTGGGACATCACTATCTTTCGTAATCCTAGTATTCCTGTAGTTATATCACTGTTTATTATTTGTCTATTGTAAAATCACTGTGTTAATTATCCTGTTTTGTGACATCACTGTGTGCATTATCTCTGTACTTTGACATCACTGTGTGCATTATGTCTGTACTGTGACATCACTGTGTGCATTATCTCTGTACTGTGACATCACTGTGTGCATTATCTCTGTACTGTGACATCACTGTGTGCATTATCTCTGTACTGTGACATCACTGTGTGCATTATGTCTGTACTGTGACATCACTGTGTGCATTATCTCTGTACTGTGACATCACTGTGTGCATTATCTCTGTACTGTGACATCACTGTGTGCATTATCTCTGTACTGTGACATCACTGTGTGCATTATCTCTGTACTGTGACATCACTGTGTGCATTATCTCTGTACTGTGACATCACTGTGTGCATTATCTCTGTACTGGGACATCACTGTGTGCATTATCTCTGTACTGGGACATCACTGTGTGCATTATCTCTGTACTGGGACATCACGGTCTTTAGTATTATTGTACTATGATATCACTGTTTATTACTCCTCTACAGTGACATCTTTGTATATATTATTTCGTAATGTGACATCATTGTATTCATTATCCCTGAGCTATAACATCCCTGTACACTAGTGTCATTGGATTTTCTATCCTTGAAGTATGACTTCACTATGTTTATTATCACTGTAGTGAGATCATTTTGTGCATTTTTCAGAGTTGTGACATTACTTTGCACATTTTTTGATACAGTCATGACTAAAAGTGTTGAAACCCTTGAAATTGGTCCAGAAAATTTAGCACTTCTCCCAGAAATTTATTACAATTACATATTTGTTATACATATGTTTATTTCCTTTGTGTGTATTGGAACAAAACAACAAAAACAGAGACAAGAAGTCAAGTTGCACATAATTTCACACAAAACTCCAAAAACAGGCCAGACAAAATTCTTGGTACCCTTGAACTTAATGTTCGGTTGCACACCCTTTGGAATAAATAACTGCAATCAATCTCTTCATATAACCATCAACAAGCTTCTTACATCTTAACTGGAGTTGTGGACCACTCTTCTTTTGCAGGTCTCTCATATTTGACGGCGCCTTCTCCCAACAGCAATTTTAAGATCTCTCCACAGGTGTTCAATGAGATTTAGATCCAGACTCATTGCTGACACTTCAGAACTCTCCAGCACTTTGTTTCCATCCATTTTTGGGTGCTTCTTGAAGTTTGTTAGGGGTTATTGTACTGCTAGAAGACCCATGACATAGGACGCAAACCCAGCTATCTGATACTGAACACTACATTGCAACCCACAATCCTTTGGTAATCTTTAGATTTCATCACACCTTACAATCAAGGCAGCCAGTGCCAGAGGCAGCAGCAAACCAAGCTTAAAAAATCTTTGAACCTCCACCATATGTAACTGTAGGTGTGCCGACTCGGTGTTAGTCAGGCTGCTCGGATCCAGGATCGTTGTGGCTCGAGGGGTCCAGACCCGGCTTGGCGGACACTTTGATCCATAAAGAGGGATATTTACAGGGGACAAGTTCGTGACGCCACCTGTGGGTTGCGGTAATAGGAGTACCACCGCTCCTGGAAGGAGGACCGGGGCAGATGGTGAGAAGCAGGAAGGTGTCAGTCCCTCCGCAGGTAGGGAAGGCTCCTGGCTCAGGGTGTGGGTAGCTTTGGGAGGACAGGGTGCCGGGATCAATGTACTCACTGCGGGTAATCGTGGTGCTGGATGAGGTTTAGAAAGGAGATACACACACTGAAGATAAACCATAATCTCTGTGTACAGCTGCCGCTACTGGGAACCCATCCAAGTACCCAGTCCCACCGGTGGCACTTAGTGATTCGGAGCCTGCCTCCGTGCACAATTTATTGTCCTTTGGTGGTTCCCGTGGCTTGAAGCTGTTGGGGGCTCTGCTCACTATGTGTAGTGTAGCCGTGCTCTTGAGGGCTGGCACTTGGGACCTCAGTCGGTTGCTGTGCCTGTAAAAACCCTGTCCCCCTTGTTGTGCTGACACCCTCAATCTCTGAGCACCTAGGGAAGTCCTTGAAGATCCTCTCCCTTTCAGGTGAATTGTCAGGATGTTGAATCGGCTCCTGACCTAGTGTCCTGTACCCTGTCGTGCTTGGTACCGGTCAGTTCTGTTGGGTCCTTCTGGTGCTGACAGTCCTCTAAGACTATGTCCGTCACACCCCTGTCCAACGTCCCTGCTACCGGTCCCTACTCCTCTGGACCCGGCCACTGCTTGCGACCCAATGAGTTTCCCTTAGTTCCCCAGGAGCTCACTCTCCCAGCTCCTCACTCTCTGGAGCCTACTTCTCTTCTCTGTCTCCCTCTCACAGTCTGCTCAGTTCCCAAGTGCCTGGCCCATTTTCCAGCTAGTCCAATCCCCCTAGTGTGTCTGGCAGTGACTGATGTGAGGTGATTGGGTTTTGTAGTGCAGATGGGAGTGACATCGTTTTTTTGGGTACCAGGAACCATGGGGGATGGGCCCTGCACCCTGGGTAAGGATGCAGTTCCCTGTGGCACCCTGATATATTCAGGGTTGCCACATAGGCACTGGCTTCTTTTCTATGTAGACCTCTTTCCGTTTTTGGTAAACAGTAGAATTATGTTTTACCAAAAAGCTCTATCTTGGTCTCATCTGTCCTCAAGATGCTTTTCCAGAAGGCCTTTGGCTTGCATACATTTTGGCAAACTGCAGTCTACCTTTTTTTATGTCTGTGTCAGCAGTGAGGTCCTCCTGGGTCTCCTGCTGTAGTGTTTCATTTAATTCAAATATTGACAGATATTTCACACTGACACTCATGCACCCAGAGCCTGCAGGACCGTTTGAATTTCTTTGAAACTTGATTGGGGCTGCTTATCCACCTTCCGGACTATCCTGCGTTGCAACCTTCCATCAATTTTTCTTTGCCGTCCACGTCCAAGGCAATTAGCTACAATAGGGTGGTTTGTAAACTTCATGATTATGTTGTATCCCATGGACAAAAGGAACATTAAGATCTCTGGAGTTGGTCTTGTAACCTTGAGATTGTTGATATTTTTCAACAATTTTGGTTCTCAAGTCCTCAGACAGTTTTCTTCTCTTTCTGTTCTCCATGCTTAGTGTGGCACTCAGACGCACAATGCAAAGACTGAGTCAACTTCTTCCCTTTTTATCTGATTTCAGGTGTGATTTTCATATTGCCCACTTTACTTGACACAGGTGAGTTTGAACAAGCATCACATGCTTAAAACAAAGTTGTTTACTCACAATTTTGGAAAGGTGCCAACAATTTTGTCCAGCCTATTTTGGGGGTGTTGTGAAATTATGATTAATTTGCCTTTTTTTCTCTCTGTGTTTTTTTTATATTTTTTTTGTATTGTTCCAACACACAGAAAGGAAATAAACATGTGTATATCAAAACATTTTCTGGGTGAAGTACTTTATTTATGGAAAAACTTAAAGGGTGCCAACACTTTTGGCAATGACTGTATGTAAGCATATGAGGAGCAGAAGTTCCAGTTGCAAGTACAAATTATCACAACAGTTTTTCTGTTATATAAGACAATATCATTACTATAACCTGCATGTTAAAGGGGTTGTCCGTTATTATATACTCATTCCTCAGTTACTAACCTCTTCTTTGATCATGTAAACCTTCTAGTGCAGCCTTCAGTTTTTAAGCATTAGGCCTAAGACACACGTCATGAAAATCGGACCGAGTGGAATGCGATAAAACATCGCATTCCACTCGGACCAATATTAGCCTGTGTGTCAGCACTCACTAGCGATTATTTTCTTAGCCCCAATCGGACCGAGAAAACAATTGTAATGCGAGACTCTTTCTCTCGCAGCCATTCAAGTCTATGGGGCGAGAGAAAGATCGCACTGCACTCGTGGTACACCGGTGTACCACGAGTGCAGGGCGAGAATCGCAATAGCCAGCTACGGAGGAGAGAGGGAGATAAATCCCTCCCTCTCCTCCTCCATGCCGGCCCGCCCCTCCTCCGTGCCAGCCCGCCCCTCCTCCGTGCCGCCCGCACCCCGCAGCTGAGGTCCGATCGCATGATGGGACCTCAGTCGCAGGGACACTCGCATGACACTTGGCTCCCGCTGTGCTGTCAGTATGAGCCAAGTGTCATGCGAGGATCGCATTAGTCCCCGTGTGGCCCCGGCCTTAGAGACATCATCTCCCATAATGACTTTTATCTATCTTTTATGTATTACAGGCAGCTTTTGATCCGCCCATTAAAACTGAAGATTCCAGACCTGCTAATAAAAGTTACATCGTAGATGATGTTTGGCTCAATTCACCCAAGATACTTTGCATCTGAACAAACAGAACATAATGTGAAATGAGTGCAACCATGTGAAGAAGTACATCTTTGTTTCTAACATGAAAACGTATTATAAAAATATGCTAATTTATCCATGATGGATTTTTAGGGAGAAAAGAAGCACAGTAGCAGATTCTACATAGAGTCTTTGGAATTTTAAGGCCGAAAATGATTAGATAACAAATGTAATCTGGCTTTTGGGTTTTTTTTTTGTATTTTTTTTTTTAAAGATTTGCTAAGAATTTGTTTTTTTTTGAGCTGGATGCCATAGCTATGACTGTGTCTATTTGGACATGACTATGTGGTATAGTTTCTTTAGATAGATAAGGGGGCTCCTCTCTATCTACTTATTATTTATTATGCTTTGCTTATATAGCACCATACATTAACATTGCTGTCCCCTTTAGTGCTTATGGGTGTGTTTTTGGGGACGAGCTTGGGAAGAGAGTGTTGGTGTCTATGCAAGCACAGGGTGAACATACAAACTCCTTTCAGATTTTGTCCTTGGTGCGATTGGAACCCAAGACTAGAAATGAGCAGATCCGTGGAAGTTCGGTTTAGCGGGTTCAGCTGGACTTTGGATACAGTACAGTTTGGGACCCGGACTTGAACCCCAATTTAAGTCACTAATTGGGCAGTTGGGTGTCCGCTCACCCGCAGCCATCCATAAAAGCGCTCTTCCGGGAGCGGGTGGGCAGGGTTTTTCCATTTTTTTTTTTTTCGGTGAACACTACATCTGATTATGCTGATGTTACCCCCAGTTCGAGCCAATCAAACAGTGCAAGCGGCTCTCACAGGGCCGGGCACCGAGTGTACCCGAGCACGGTGATGCTCACGCAAATGATTTGCATACGTCAAGCATCCGAATTCTGGGGGTCTTTTGCAAAGTCTGCGTTTAGTATGAACACCAAACCTTGGGTTCGCTCATCTCTACCCAAAACCCAAGTGCGGCAAGTTCTAACCACCAGGCTGCCCAAAAACCTATTCATTTTCTCCAGTCATAACATAAAAAATTATTGCCAAAAAGGACAATATAAACGCTGTCAATTATGTAATACCAAATTTTAAGTTTTGGATGTATCACCAGCTTAGAATGTAACAGTTCCCTAAATTACTAAAAAAAGCAAGGAGATCCAGTCTACTCTGAGTAGAGGGCTCTGTAGTTAGCTAAAAAGAGTTATGGGACTAGTGATATCATAATTTTGGGTTGAATTCCCCATTTTGCCCATGCTGTCAATAACTGTCTGTATCAGTGATCACACTGTGTATATGCGTGAAAAAATCACCACCAATTTGTGTAAAAGGATCTGACATGCCCACTGAAATAATGCTGCATAATCTTTTACTAAATTGTGCTGTCCCTCCATTATCC
This sequence comes from Anomaloglossus baeobatrachus, assembly GCF_048569485.1. Taxonomy (NCBI): domain Eukaryota; kingdom Metazoa; phylum Chordata; class Amphibia; order Anura; family Aromobatidae; genus Anomaloglossus; species Anomaloglossus baeobatrachus. Next base: position 109,086,202 of record NC_134357.1, on the reverse strand, counting down.
TCCTTGGAAATATACAAATTGACAATGGGCGTTACCACTACGTCTATCAATAGGACAGAATTGCCTCAGGTTGGACAGTTTCAGAGTATGTCCATGTAAAGTGGAATGATACCATCAAGTTGTAAACTTATTCATACATTTTATTAAGAATAAAATAGGGAGGACTCAGAACAGAATTGTAATAGATATCCAGCAAATACAATAGATAAATCTAAGGAGATAAAAGCTTCTAGAAAGGTCTGGCAGTGGCTTCTACCCTTAGCCCCCTACCACTAAAGAGAAAAAATGTATTCAGCTAATCAGACAATGCATTTTATGGGGGATTCTGGCAAGAGGTCACTCAACCAAAGCTTCTGGTCAACACTCGTAGCTAGAAGACAGTAGTGCTCTGTAGTAGATGTCCTTCCAAACAATAGTGCAAAACACTATGGCACTCACTCATACAATTTAAACATTTATTGGTAACACAGCATATGGAAAGAAATGGAAAGATGGACAACTTTTCGGTCTGTCTCAGACCTTCATCACAGCCTATAGCCTATGGATCATAGCAGATACAGGGGCTTACTGCCTCCACCACATAAGAAGTGCGATATGACTGCAGAGGCAATCAGCTGTATCTGCTATGAACCATAAGACAAAGACCATGGCAATCAAGGTCTGGGACACACTGAAACGTTAACAGTCTTCAATTAATATTTTGCACTTTTGCGCTATTATGTGCACACAGTATCTAACAACAGAGACCACTATAGTTTGGGCAGATGTAGAAATCACACCCAAAGATTCCCCTATCACAAAAGCAGGTGCCTGGCACACTGTACATGGGGAGGCTGCAAGAGATTTTCAAGAAAAGAGAACCTGTCACCAAATGCTATTAGCCTGAGGATATAGGATTACTCTACAGGTTAATACCCTTCAAAATCTGTGTGGCCACCTTACTGAAAGTGCAGCTACAGAGAGGAAATTAACTTATTCCTCCTGGCATCCTCCAGTTTTCAGTTATAGAGGCTTGGCCAGAGAGTTCTCAGGCACTGCCCAGTACACAGTGAGCAGCAGCTGTAAGGAGACCCTGGTAAATTGGCTGACAGCTGTCTCTACACTGATATGCTAGAGAGCTGGCTGTCAGTCAGTGCCGAAGCATGTTAAACAGTACTGAGCACTGACTAAAGCTGTGCCTCCTGGACTGAAATCCAGAGGCTGCTGGGAGGAATAAGTTAATTTCCTCCCGGTAGCCGCTCTTTCAGTACCGCGGCTGCACAACGTTGTAATGTTATTAACCTGAAAATTAACTCCATATATGCAGGTTAATAGTATATGAGGACATAACAGGTTCCCTTTAAGACCCAGGATCTACAAGCACATGTTACACTTGCAGCTAGCACACAGTATGGGTGATCGCTACAGAGTAATGAACAGGATACCATCAGGAAGCAACAAGGTTGCATCTCGTCACTGCTACCGGTAAGTGTGAATCTATTTTTGCTATCTTTGTGGTTCCTGTGTGAGTAGTTTACACATCTAAGAAAGGAGATGGCAAAAAGAAAGTCCCTCAGCAAGTGTCAGGGCTTCCCCGATGGTATGATGGTCTATGATATCTACTATGACTAAGCCAGTGTAAGCATGCCACATCAGATGTTCACTGGAAATGAATAAAAACAGTTTAAGAAATGCTGATTTCTTTCTTTTTGTATTTACAAGCAATTAATGTTTATACTCTGTTTATCATTCCTCTACTTTGATATCAATGTGTTTATTATCCTGTAGTGTGATATCACTACTGTGCGCACAATCCCCGAACTGTAGTATCATTGTGTTTAAAGAGAACCTGTCAGTAGGACTTAGCACTATAAAGTAAAGCTATGGCCATAAAGGTGCTGTGATGCTGATTAAATAAATAGCTGCAGTGAAGGAATCCAATCCTTGATTGTTGAGTAATCATTCTGTAAAGTTTTCATCTAATGACATCATTCATGCATCGGGGAAGGACTTGTGGGTAGGGTCTTCTTCTTCGCCGCCCCTCCACATGCCTCCCCTGTTTCTCTTACAGATCACTGAAAATTGAATTACCTGCTGTGGAGACACGGGGGTCAGTGGGTGCTCTCGTCCGCTGGCCTGGCCGCCTTTAGAAAGACAGCATGACCCAGGGCTCATCTCAACTGAATGCCCGTCCTCCTGAACCGTGGGCGGAACACTACTCAGACAACACAGGGTGAGGGAATCACAATATTAAGACTTTATTGGATCCCCAAACAATTAACGGCATATGGCACATAACCAGCAAAACCACAGAATATAACCGGCAACAGTTTCTCACCCTTCCGCTGGCTCATCAGGGATTTAGAATGACCATGCCTCAGAGCTTCCAGGGCTACTTACTCCAAGCTAGCAGCACCCCGCTTTCGGCGGGCACCCACCGAGAATGGCATAACGCCAGATTTAGGAAGCTGGCTGAGGTCCACAAAGTCTGTAATCCAGTGACTGTATTGTCCCAAGCTGGATTCCTTCCTTAGGTAGTCCTTGATATCTCAGCCGAATCCTTGCATTTGATTCTGAAGTCCATGTAGTGTTATAATCTAGGTTCAGCTATGGCTTGCCAATCGGATCCACAGATCCTAGATTGGTAGCATGTAGCAAGAGTCTACCCGGGCAATAGACAATCTTCCTTCTTTTACCCCTGAGCTCTCCATTCAGACCATTGGGGTCTTCATGATTGGGTGATAAGACTGGGCTCTTATTGGCTAGATCTCAAGCCGCATATAAAATATCCCTCTTAAGCCCCCGTCACACTAAGCAACATCGCTAGCAACATCGCTGCTAACGAACAACTTTTGTTACGTTGCTAGCGATGTTGCTGTGTGTGACATCCAGCAACAACCTGGCCCCTGCTGTGAGGTCGTTGGTTGTTGCTGAATGTCCTGGGCCATTTTTTAGTTGTTGCTGTCCCGCTGTGAAGCACAGATCGCTGTGTGTGACAGCGAGACAGCAACAACTAAATGTGCAGGCAACAGGAGCCGGCTTCTGCGGAGGCTGGTAACCACAGTAAACATCGGGTAACCAAGAAGCCCTGTCCTTGGTTACCCGATATTTACCTTTGTTACCAGCCTCCGCCGCTCTCACTGTCAGTGCCGGCTCCTGCTCTGTGCACATGTAGCTGCAGGACACATCGGGTTAATTAACCCGATGTGTGCTGTAGCTAGGAGAGCAAGGAGCCAGCGCTAAGCATTGTGCGCTGCTCCCTGCTCTGTGCACATGTAGCTGCAGCACACATCGGGTAATTAACCCGATGTGTCCTGTAACTAGGAGAGCAGGGAGCCAGCGCTAAGCAGTGTGCGCTGCTCCCTGCTCTGTGCACATGTAGCTGCAGTACACATCGGGTAATTAACCCGATGTGTGCTGTAACTAGGAGAGCAGGGAGCCAGCGCTCAGTGTGCGCTGCTCCCTGCTCTCTGCACGTGTAGCTCCGTGCGCTGGTAACCAAGGTAAATATCGGGTTGGTTACCCGATATTTACCTTAGTTACCAAGCGCAGCATCTTCCACGCGGCGCTGGGGGCTGGTCACTGGTTGCTGGTGAGCTCACCAGCAACCCGTGAAGCGACGCTCCAGCGATCCCTGCCAGGTCAGGTTGCTGGTGGGATCGCTGGAGCGTCGCAGTGTGACATCTCACCAGCAACCTCCTAGCAACTTACCAGCGATTCCTATCGTTGTTGGGATCGCTGGTAAGTTGCTTAGTGTGACTGGACCTTTAGTAATGGTCTCTGACAGTAAAAAGGGAGACAGCCCAGCCACATTGCATCCAACAATACAATGGAGGTTCACACAATTGATTTGTCTGGGTATCTCTGGGTATCTGATCCTCTCTGGCCAAGGTAATTACATGAGTCAACAAGAACTTTAAAGGCCCCTTCACACACTGAGACTTTCTAGCGATCCCACCAGCAATCCCGACCTGGCCGGGATCGCTGGAAAGTCTCTGGTGAGCTGTCACACAGGCAGACCTGGCTAACGACGCAGCAGCGATACGGAGCTGGAGAACGACCTCGCTGGTCGTTGGGGATGTGTCAAAGCAGTTATTTGAAAGGGAAGTCGCTAACGAAGTCGTTGTAACGGTGTCAAACACACTGATGCATGCTGCGCAGCGGAAAACTAAGGACCAAAAAATGGTCCTGAAAAATTTGTAACGATCAGTGACCTCACAGCAGGGACCAGGTTGCTGATGCGTTTCAAACACTGCAATGTCGCTGGGGAGGTCGCTATTACGTCACAAAACCGGTGACGTTACACATCACTAGCGATGTTACAGTGTGTAAAGGGGCCTTAACACTAGACTCAGTGAAACGAAACAATGAGGGCTTATCCCCCATTTATATACAAAATATGTTCATATCCGGCTGAATGTTAAGAAACTTTAACCCTTGCTAGGCACTGACAAAGTCCATGTCGTCACACCTGCCTCCTAGTTTATATTTTGTGCTCATCATTGCGGTGGGCGGTGAATGCATAGTGTGATTCTGCAGCCGGTCTGAAGATCTTCAATAAAATGGCGCTGGAGTTTGCGCAGGTGCAGATTGAGATTTCAGCACAATGACTTCTTTGTTAAGCCAAAGTCTTGATTTGTGCATGCGCCACGTCCGGTGCCATTTTATTGAAGATCAGTTGCAGAATTACACTACACACTCACCGTCCACCGCAGTGATGGTGGTGGCGCGGAATTTAAAAAAGAGGCAGGTAATTAAACAATCAGTGACCTGTAAAAGAAACAGAGGAGGCAGGAGGAGGGGCGGAGAAGAAGACCCTACACGATGCATAGAAAACATTACAGGATGATTACTCAACAACCACAGATCACATTCCTTCATCCATTTAACCAGTATCACCACATCCTTATGACCATGGCTCTACTTTTAGTCCTAAATCCTGGCGACAGCTTCTCTTTAATATACTGTACATGTGTGTAGATACTCACCCTCCCCAAATTCAGCTCTCTGCCTCTGGTTGGGTCCCTATGTTTTGGCTGCAGCAGTGATATCAAGTTGGCAGTGCATAACACCACTGCAGACAATCACTGAGCTCAGCATCTCGGGTCCACTACATTGGCAGAGACGCTGAGCTACGTGATTGGCTGCAGTGCTGATGTGCACTGTTGATGTGACATTACTGCTACAGCCAAAATAAAGAGGAGCTGGACCCAGGGAGGATGAGTACATGCTCTTCTCATTACAAGTATATAAGCTTTTTTGGACTACTTTTCTTAAAGTGATAAAAAGCCTTTAGGCTATGTGCGCACGTAGTGTTTGTCCCTGCAGAAATTTCTGCAGCGATTTGAACAGCACACGTGCTCTTCAAATTGCTGAAAAAACAAAAAGCTAGCACTAGATGTGCATTTCAGCACTAAAAATTCCAAACTGTACTTATTATAAAAATGTTGAGATTTTTGGCAATTGGTGACTGTTCAAATTCAGTCATCAGGCCCTGTCCACAGGCTATTTACTTCATGCAGCATTTGCTTGGACCTGTCCCGCCCACAGCCATGACTCAGTCATGGGTGCGGAATTGAAATGGACCAGGTGAGTGCTGCTAAGAGCAGTTCTACTATTCATGTGTGAGGCCGTATGGCACATTTTATAAAAATATTTTAATGTTAGGACTGCCCCAAATGAGATTTGCCGTGGAGTGGCAGGGTGGCTCAAGAAATTGCAATTTTTTGCCAAAAATCTCAAATTTATAGTAAGTACAGTTGGAATTTTTGGTGCTGTAGTGTACATTTAGTGCTAGTTTTTTTGTTTTTTCTTCAAATTGCTGCAGAAAGAGTCCGTGATAGAAAAAAAAAAGCTGATTTCATGCGCTCTGAGTGCAGCCCCTCCCATAAACAGAGCAGGGGCTGCATGCAGAGCACAGGAAAGAAGTGACATGTCACTTCTTAGAACGCGCACTTCGGGCAGCAGCCGAAGCGCTGCACTCTAATACGCCACGTGCGCACGTCTCCTGCATAATCTTCATAGATTATCCTGGGGACGCAGGACGCATGCAGTTACGCTGCGGTGCAGATCGCAGCGTAACTGCATGCAAATACGCATCGTGCGCACATAGCCTAAAGCCAGCTTTACATCTTACAATTAGGTGTGCGATCTCGTATGCGATGTGACACGCCCAGGTCGCATATGTGATTTAATGAGATAGCACGTAGGTCGTTCATTTGCTGTCACACGTGCATTAGTAGCCTATGTTAAATTGATCAATTTTGTGTGCGATCCTTTAGATCATGTGTTCTGTGACGTATGCATTTGGCGCCCTTTTTTTTTTTTTTATTTATTGACTTGCCAAGCGTGTGTAATGTGTAGGGATGCGTTTTTCCTATGTCATCTGCTATTCAGCTCTGCTACATGGCCGCTAACAGCACACACAGACAGCCATGTAGCAGAGCTGAATGGCAGATGACAGCAGACACAGACAGAGCCGCACAATCAGAATGAACTCGGGTTAACTTCACCCGACTTCATTGTCATGCTGCGGCTCTGTCTGTGTCGCGTCCTGATTAGCGGTCACCCGTGAAGGACTCACCGGTGACTGGTAAACTTCTGAGTAACTGAATTGAGCAGCCCTCTCTCATATACTCACCGATCCCTGATCACCGGCGCGGCGCTGCACGGCATTCACACTGCTCCGGCGGCTTTTACTATTTTGAAAAAGCCGGCCGCTCATTAAACAATCTCGTATTCCCTGCTTTCCCCGCCCACCGGAGCCTATGATTGGTTGCAGTGAGACACACCCCCACGCTGAGTGACAGGTTTCTCACTGCACCCAATCACAGCAGCCGGTGGGCGTGTGTATACTGTGCAGTGAAATAAATAATTAAATAATTAAAAAAAAACGGCGTGCGGTCCCCCCAATTTTAAAACCAGCCAGATAAAGCCATACGGCTGAAGGCTGGTATTCTCAGGATGGGGAGCTCCACGTTATGGGGAGCCCCCCAGCCTAACAATATCAGCCAGCAGCCGCCCAGAATTGCCACATACATTAGATGTGACAGTTCTGGGACTGTACCCAGCTCCTCCCGATTTGCCCTGGTGCGTTGGCAAATCGGGGTAATAAGGAGTTATTGGCAGCCCATAGCTGCCACTAAATCCTATATTAATCAAGTCAGGCGTCTCCTCGAGATACATTCCATGATTAATCTGTAAGTGACAGTAAATAAACACACACACCCGAAAAAATCCTTTATTAGAAATAAAAAAATACAAACATATACCCTCGTTCACCACTTTAATAAGCTCGAAAAAGCCCTCTATGTCTGGCGTAATCCAGGATGGTCCAGCGTCGCTTCCAGCTCTGCTGCATGGAGGTGACCGGAGCTGCAGAATACACCGCTGCTCCTTTCAGCTCCACGCAGCAACTGAGGTGAGTAGCTCGATCAGCTGAGCTGTCACTGAGGTTACCCGCTGTCACTGGATACAGCGGTGGCCGCGGGTAACCTCAGTGACAGCACAGCTGATCGCGCTACTCACCTCAGTTGCTGTGTGGAGGTGACAGGAGCGGCGGTGTTTTCTGCAGCTGCGGTCAGCTCCATGCAGCAGAGCTGGAAGCGACGCTGGACCATCCTGGATTACGCCGGACATGGAGGGGTTTTTCGAGCTTATTAAAGTGGTGAACCAGGGTATATGTTTGTGTTTTTTATTTCTAATAAATGATTTTTTCAGGTGTGTGTGTTTATTTACTGTCACTTACAGATTAATCATGGAAGGTATCTCGGGGAGACGCCTGACATGATTAATCTAGGAGTTATTGGCAGCTATGGGCTGCCATTAACTCCTTATTACCCCGATTTGCCAACGCACCAGGGCAAATCGGGAAGAGCTGGGTACAGTCCCAGAACTGTTGCATCTAATGTATGCGGCAATTCTGGGCGGCTGCTGGCTGATATTGTTAGGCTGGGGGGCTCCCCATAACGTGGAGCTCCCCATCCTGAGAATACCAGCCTTCAGCCGTATGGCTTTATCTGGCTGGTTTTAAAATTGGGGGGACCGCACGCCGTTTTTTTAAATTATTTAATTATTTATTTCACTGCACAGTATAGACACGCCCACCGGCTGCTGTGATTGGGTGCAGTGAGACACCTGTCACTCAGCGTGGGGGTGTGTCTCACTGCAACCAATCATAGGCGCCGGTGGGCGGGGAAAGCAGGGAATACGAGATTGTTTAATGAGCGGCCGGCTTTTTCAAAATAGTAAAAGCCGCCGGAGCAGTGTGAATGCCGTGCAGCGCCGCGCTGGGGATCGGGGAACGGTGAGTATGAGAGAGGGGGTAAGAGGGATAGACTGACATGGACAGAGAGAGAGGGACAGAGATAGTGACCGACTGACAGAGATTAGTGAATGACAGACATTGTGAGGTGCTTCAGAACGCAGCTTTTCAGCTGTGCTCTGAAGCGGACCTGCAGAGCGCACACCTGCGCACATAGCCTCAGACATCAAAATCGTATGAAGGATGTCACACGTTTCAATTGACTAGGTTCGTGCAACAAAACGTCCAATGTATGAGGAATAAACGACGTGTATGCGATCACCGTATTTGCGTTCAATCTTGATCGCACATAGGTGTCACACGCAAATACGTCACGAACGATGCCGGATGTGCGTCACTTACAACTTGACCCCGACGACGGATTGTGAGGTATATTGAAGCGTGTAAAGCGGGCTTTAAAAAGATACACCATACAATTATGAAGTTCTGCTTTTTTATTTGTTAAATGGGTTGCACTGAATATGATATTATACCCCATCCCCAACGAATAGTCTCCCCAGTGATTCAGAGAACTGAGATCTATAGCGCAATCTCTGAAGAAAGATTAAGTTTGAGCATAACTGCTCCTTTGGAAGTATCGGTGATAGGCTTTGTACTCGGCTATCTCTAGCAGTCGAAGGGCTTGTCCACATGTTGCATTTTCTACATTTTTTTGGATGAAATAAAAATATTGTTTTATAGCACCTGCATAGTAGATGATATTTTTAAAATCCATTCAAATGAATAAGAAAAAATGCAAGTAAAAACGATCCATAAACAACCCCTTTAACTGTTACTATTTATAACAGAAAATCTTCCAAACAGGGATACTAGCAAACACATTTATTAAAAATAATGAAAGAGAAGTCTGCTTTTTTCATTCCTAATCAATGTTTTTAACTAAGACATGCTGTATACATATATTCTCTTTGGACATAAAGAATATGACTGGTTATATAATATAACAGCTACAGTATGATTATACGCCTGATATGATTATGTTTACATAAATACAATAGTCCTGTTATTATATACAGTTAGGTCCAGAAATATTTGGACAGTGACACAACTTTTGCCATTTTAGCCATCTACCAAAATATACTGTATTAAAGATAATGTAAGTAAAGTGCAGACCCTCAGGTTTTATTTGAGGGTATCCACATCCTAACTGGAGTAAGGGTTTAGGCATTACAGCTCTTTAACACGTAGCTGTCTCTTTTTCAAGGGACCAAAAGTAATTGGACAGTTATCTCAAAAGCTCTTTAATGGGCTGCATGGCCTAGTCGCTCAACAATCCATCATCAATTAAGCAGGTAAAAGGTCTGAACTTGATTCTAGATGTGGTGTCACGCTGTACAAAGGGTTGGTAGGACGTAGTACAGCGTATTCCCCACTAGGCGGCAGCAGATTAGTGAAGGAGACACAAAATCACACTGTAACAGAAAGGCAGCTGAAGTACAACAGAGTAACTTCAGCAGGCAGTTAACAGGCGAACCACCAGAGGGCAATAGAGTAGTCAAACAGTCAGGGTCTAGCCAGAGAAGTCAATTCACTGCAAGGGGAGTATCAAAATCAAGTTAGAAAACAGAACCAAGTCGGAAGCCGGGAGATCAGGAATGCAAGGGGAAACACAAACAACAGACAGGAGTGGGAAGTCAGGGACTGGGACAGGCAGACCAACGGGGAAGGGTGCAGGTCAGGACACAGTAGCAGGGAGGCAGATCAAACAGGAATTCTCACCAGAGTCAGTCACAGGCTGCAGAGCAAAACTATAACCAGCGCCAGGATGCAATTGCAGAGACCAGATATAGTGTCTCCTGAAACCAGAACGAGGCTGATGGGAGTTAACCCTTGACATGACCAGGCCGGTTCTGGGAAACTCTGGAGTGGAGAATCCCGGTCCTGGATCATGACATGTGGCATTTGCATTTAGAAGCTGTTCATGTGAACCCACAACATGCTATCAAAAGATTCCTCAATGGAAGGGAAACACCATCATTTGGCTAAAAAAAAAAAAAAATTAATCAGAGATAGCAGAAATGTTTGGAGTGACTAAATCAATAACTTGGTACATTCTGAAAAAAAAGAAAAAAAAAGAGCACAATGGTGAGCTTGGGAATGCAAAAAAGCCTGGATATCCACAAAAGACAACAGTGATGGCTGATTGCAGAATCCTTTCCATGGTGAAGAAAAACCACTTATCAACATCCACCCAAGTGAAGAACACTCTCCAGCAAGGACAGTAGGGGTTTCAGTGCCTAAGTCTACCAAAACGAGAAGACTTCATGAGAGCAACTACAAAGGGTGCATCACAAGATACAAACCATTAATCAGCCTTAAAAATAGACAAGCCAGATTAAACTTTGCCAAAAAAAAAAATATAAAGAAGCCGCAGAGTTCTGGTAAAGCATTCTTTGGACAGATGAAACTAAAATCAACCTGTAACAGAATGATGAGAAGAAAAAAGTATTGAGAAGGCTTGGAATGGCTCATGATCCAAAGTACATCACATCTTCTGTAAAACATGGTGGAGGCAGTGTGATGGCCGAACAATCATGGCTTACAATGACACTGAGTCACTAGGGTTTATTGATGATGTGACTGAAGACAGAAGCAGAAGGATGAATTCTGAATTGTACAGGGCTTTAAGTTCTGCTCAGATTTAAAGGGAACCTGTCAGATGCAATATGCACCCAGAACCACGAGCAGTTCTGGGTGTATATTTCTAATACCTGCCTAACTGTCCCTGTATACACTAGCATAGATAAAGAGATCTTTAGAAAAAGTATTTCTGAAGATCTTTTACTGTATGCTAATGAGCGAGGGGACTAGTCCCCTGGGCATTAGTTTCCTTGCCAGTTGGCTCCATTAGCATGTTAGTACACCCCTGTGGGCTCCTGTGGGTGTGCTAGCATGCTAATGAATACGCAGCATCACAGGATGATCTCACCTCTCTGCCGCCATCGCAAGCAACTACAGTAAAGGTTGGCAAAGCATCACAAAGGAGTATTCCCAGCATTTAGTGACGTCCATGGCTTCCAGACTTCAGGCAGTCATTGCCTGCAAAGGATTCTCTGCAAACTATTAAAAATGAACATTTTATGTATGGTAAAGTACATTTTTCCAAATACTTTTGAGCCTCAGAGATGAGGAGGCTTTGTAGAAAAATGGCTGCAATTCCTAAATGTTTCACAGGATATGATTGTTCAACCTTTTTAATGAAACCTGAAAGTCTACAATTCAATTGCATCTCAGTTGTTTAAGTTTAAATAAAAAATAGAGGCGTGTACAGGCCAAATCACAAAGATTCAGTCACTGTCCAAATATTTCTGGACCTAACTGTATACACTATAAATATAATTTCCAGCACAAGTCCAGGAAAGTTGGGAGTATTGAAACAGAAGGGGAATACTGATAATCAGCAGCTGGACGGAAATTTAGCTCCCCTGGGTCCTAAAAGGTAATAGATGAAAATACAGCAGGAAAGCTACCTAGTACAAAGAATACTAACAGCAGGAACAAGAGAAAGTCAGGGAGCTTTTTGTGCAGTCAAACGCTGTGACCTTCTATTGCCAGAAAACACAAGACTGTCTGTCACCCTTGAGACACCTGTGACACATCCCTCTCTAGAACCCCTGACTTCTATAACTAGAACAGGAGTCTTGAATCTCCCCTTCCTCTTTAAAGGGGTATTCTGCTTGTAAAAAGTTATAGCCTACTTTTTCTTATCAACCACATAGGTGATAAGTGGTAGATCAATGTGGGTTCATCCACTGAGACTCTTGTGTTCTGCTTTCTCTGGCAGTCCTATCGAAAATTAATGGAGTAGATGTGAACATGTGCACCTCCACTGTATTCAAAATGGGGCTCTGCAAATGCTTGTTCCCTGGTTCCCCAATATTGGGATGTCAGGGGGTCCCAGTATTTGGTCCTTTGATGGTAAATAAGTTAACCTAATGCTATGTATAGATGATAATTTAACATCATTTTAGTAGTATGCTTTTAGGACTGTGGATATTGGGAATGTATATAAATCTGTCGCGGGCGGGGAGGAGGCCGCCGCCTCTGCGCTCTCGCTAATGCTCGGGTCCGGCGCTGCTGCTGCTCGGTGGCTCGAGCGGTGGGCCGGATCCGGGGACTCAAGCGGCGCGCCTCGCCGGTGAGTGAAAAGGGGATAGTTTTTTGGTTTGGGAAGTCGGTCCGTGACACCACCCACGGTTTGTGGTGAGGTTGGGACACCACCGCTGCTCTGGATGGGGATCCCGGGAGCGATGACAGGGAGCAGCCGAGATGTTTCTCTCCCCTCCGTGGGTAGGGGGTTTTTGGTGGTCCCGGGGCCCGGTGAGGGTAACTGGAGAGTGGATGGCAGGGTTTGGTGAGGTGCAGGGTCGCGGGGGCAGCGCGGTGCCAGACGGCACGGTGGTACTCACTTAGCCAATAACGTATACGGAGTCTCTGGTAAAACAAACGGCTGGATGGACGGGTCCCGCAGCCGGCTGCGGTGGTCACTCCCGGTAGGTTGGCGGTGACTGCCTTTCCCTGCACCTGTAGTGTGTTTTCGGCCCCGATGGCTTCCCACCGGTAACCCGCTCCCCAGCGTGGATAGATGCCGAGGGAGCCCCTTTTGCCCACAGGCTCTGGCCCTGGGAATTGTAGCCTTGGCGTTGACTGTATTTCCCTTCAAGGTTGAGCGGTTGCCTTCAATCAGGACTTTGCTGCTGGGAAATCCCGGAGGTTCCCGTCGCTAACGGATTTGACCGGTTTTACGGCGACTTCAAGCCTGGTCGGGGTCCGTAGGCCCTGCCGGATGGTGCTGGCTTCTCTTCGCTCCCTGGTTCGGTACCGGCGGGCCACCGCCCGTCCCCGGTCCTACGGTTCCGCGTCGATCGGCCCCTCCTGCAGACGGTCACCACCATCTGCCAACCTTGCTCTCGGTGCCCGGGCCACGTACCCGGACACGGTCAGACTGCTCCTCTCCTGCCACTTACTCCTTCTACTTCACTCTCCCTAACTCTTCTCCAACTTTCCCCCTAACTGTTCTGACTTCCTTTCCCGCCTCCAGGACTGTGAACTCCTCAGTGGGTGAGGCCAACCGCCTGGCTCCACCCCACCTAGTGTGGACATCAGCCCCTGGAGGGAGGCAACAAGGATTTGTGTGTGACTGATGTGCCTAACCGGGGTGTGTTGTTGCAGTACCTGTGACATCCTGGCTTGTCCAGGGTGCCACAAATCTACTAGGAAGTGCATTATAGAGAACTAGTGCAGCATGAGAAAAGTCTTATAGAAAGAAGAGGTTTTGGATTATGAAGTTAGTAATCTTAGACCATTAGCAAAATGGAGAACATCAGTAGCGATGAGAGAGAACATGTAGGGAGGTGCAGAACTATTGAATGCCAGTGTCACAAGGTGACTGTTAGAATAGCGGAGGACAGAGGATCCTATACTGTCCCTCATGCTAGGGGACCCTAGTCTATTCTCAACCTCAAAGTTACACCTGATGGTGGAGATGACTGAGTCCCATTCCTGGCTATGCTCCTGACCAGTACTACTCTTATACCTTCCTCCCACCAGGGAACCATGGGGTAATAGTGTGATGGAAAACAGATAAAGACAGACAAGGGAAAAACAAAACTCTGACACACTGCACACACACCCAGGCATAGACAATGAGAGACTCAGGAGTAAAGCAAGAGCAGGAAGGGAACAACAAAAAAGGCAACAACTCCACAACCGCACTCAGCAACAAGTATAACAAACACCAAATAGTCTGGATCACAACACCTCACCGACCAGCTAAGACAAACTATAACTGGCATAGGTGGACGTGTGGCGCCCCTGAGGCTCTGGTCGCCACAGGCTACTGCACCTCAGTTAAGGTGTGGTATCCATCTCAAGTAAGGGGTGGGGGTTACTGATTGGTGTTTCCACATTCCACCTTACATACATACAGTCAGGTGCTTCCCACTGGGGAGCTGTCTTGGGGCATACAGGGGGTGGCCATATAGAGTCATGGGACTTTCCAGTTGCTAGGGCAACCGCCAGGGGCGGGCAGCATTGGGGGATAAGGTAGGCGCAACACACTCACACAGACAGACGAGTTGGGACCAGAGTTCTGACAAGACACTTCTGGAACTCTTTGATCTACACAGGGCCCGGGGCTTGGAGCAGGAGCTCAGCCGGGATTCCTACCTTCCAAAGGGGACACCCCAAGGAAAGGACACTCTCTCTCTCTTTCCTCAAACACCGGTGGTGGCCCCTCACTTGCTTGGGATTGACCGGAGCGCACAACGGCAGAGACAAGCACCTTGGCGCAGCTTTAAATCAGTGATTAAAGAGAACCTGGAACCGCAGTTGCTGACTCAGACTCTGATTAGCGACGCCGTCGTCCCGCACTTCCAAGAGGCCTGCCAACCCCCGTCATCCACCCAGGCCCGCTCTGCCTGTGGGGAGCGATACCATCCTGCCATAACACCTGCCCCGGTGAGGAATTCTGCAGCGGCAGCTACTCCCTGGCCGCGTACCACAGGTGGCATCACGACAAACTTTCTGTGACGCTTGCCTGGAGCCACGGACTCAGCATTGGTGAAACAAGTGAATAGAGGCAACCACCCACAAAGCAGGAACCCGGACCCCGCAACCCTTTAACTCCTATACAGGGATTTGGAATTACGACAGAACCTAGGTGATCGCTGCCCACGGAAGACTGCGGTCCTGAGAATAGCAGTAACCAGGCAGGGTCAAATCCAGAAGGTAGAACAGGGACAAAAATCATCAGTCAGGAGAGTGGACAGATATCAGGCTAAGGGTCAAAACCGGAACTAGCAGCGAAGTACAGGAACGGCAGGCAGAAGAGTGGTCAGGTGGTCAAGCTAAGGTCAATATATGGAAATACAAACAAACAGCAAGGAACCAGAATCTAGCAGGGAATTACAGGACTATATCTGGCACCTGCTAGCAGAAGGGAGAAAGCATAAGAGGGGTGTGGTGCCTTCCCATTGGCCCCAGCTGAAAGGTAGCTACTCCAGCCAGAAGGCACACACCACCACAGTCAACCAGTGGTACTGCAGGTCCTAGTGACACCCAGCCTAATAGATGAGCGGAGCCTGCGCCCAACAGAGTCACTGACTGCTCCCTCGTCCCCAGTGTCGCCCACAGTGGTGACGCGTCGTCGTCTGGTGATTGAAGCAGAAGTCGACTCCAGTGGAGACGTGACACTTTCCCAAACACCCCGATTTCCCCACACCATTTACTGTACGCCTCGGGGCAACGGAACCGGGCAAGGCCACCCGTGACATCGCCTGACCCGACCCTCAATGGCCCGGCAACGAGTAGGTTAACCACCTGCCCTGTGGGGTGCTGCAGATGGATCTAGTCAGCATATATAAGAGGGGAGCAGATGTGATTGACTTCTCCTTAACATGTGAGCAAAGGAGATGGACCCGATCAGACATTGATGACCTGACACTAGGCACCCTTGATGATTAGCTGTTTTCAGTGTTGGCGGCGACACAAAATGCTTAGTTACAAAGCTGCTCCATATTCTGACATTGGCCGTAGCCGGATAGTGCACATCCGCCTCCTATTTATTTGAATGAGAGGCAGGTGTGCAGTGCCCAGCTGCAGCCGCTATCAGTTGATGAGGATCTCCGAAACGGAGCATTTTCCGGCTGTCCGCTGCTGCTGCCAGCACCAAGAAGAGCTGATTGTAGGAAGCGTCTGGTGACGGACCCCGTAAAGATCAGACATTGAGGAACTATCAATGTAAAAGTAGTGAACAGCCTCTTTAATTTACCAAGCCAGTATGATTAAACTGATACCAAATTTACTTCCTTTTTTTTTTTTTACTGCTTTTAGTAATTCATAACTTTGCAAAAATAATTGTTTGTGAAGACATTGTTCTATGATTCTATCTAAGGATGGTGGCAGCAGAGTTTTATCAAGAATGTTTTAGTACGTTTGTCCATTCATCCTTCCTCCAATTACCATGTTTCCCCAAAAATAAGGCCTAGCAGGAGTTTTCATCAAGGCTTAAATATAGACCTACTCTGAAAATAAGACCTGATTGTTGTTCAATAATGAAGTGTCCATGCAGCTAAAATAGTTAAAGAATACTGTAGGACACTTCATTGTAGAAAGCAGACACCCCCAAAAGAGAAAAGAAAGAAGACAGAATACCCCGCGACCATACTCACCAGACGCCAACTGGGAGCAGTGGAATGCATCAAGGACCTGCAGCGGAACACCCCCCCACACATATCAGATCACACACACACACAATCACACACACATCAGATCGCACACAGAAACAATCACACATCAGATTGCACACATATACTCACCACATCCAGCGATATCGATTACTTCTGGACGGCATGAGGATCTGCGACACTGAGCAGTGGACCTGCTAGTGGAACGCATCATACAGACAGAAGACCAGAGAGTCCCCTGCTGTCTGGAAGCAAGTGATATCACTGGACTTGATTGTATGTGCGATCTCATGAGTGTGTGTGTGTGTGTCTGTGTGTGTTTGTTTGTTTGTTTGTGTGTGTGTGCGTGCGCGCGCGTGTGTATGAGTGTGTGTATGCGATCTGATATATGAGTGGCGGCCAGAAGGAGGGGAGGACAGCGTGGAGCATACCTGCTAGAAGCACCCACTGGTGATCGCAGGAGGACTTTGGAGCCATGCAGATGTCCGGGGTCTGGTAAGTATGATGATCCTGGGAAGGGGGATCTGCATTTTTTGGGGGAAAACTATCCCCAACCATGTTTCCTTGAGAATAAGCCCTCCCCCGAAAATAAGACCTAGCACTTTTTTCATGGCAAAAACAAATATAAGACAGTGTCTTATTTTCGGGGAAACAGGATATATGAAGTTCGGTCTCATCTGAGCAGACTAATGTGGGCGTCACACGAGGCGATCTATCGTGCGATAGGTCGTCGGGATCATGGTTTTCGTGACGCACATCCGTCTTCGTTGGCGACGTCGTCCCGTGTGACACCTACGAGCGATCGCAAATCGGTGACAAATCGTGTATCGTGTACTCGTTTATTTTTAAAAAATCGTTTATTTTACTTTGCGCCAGTTGTTCATCGTACCCGGGGTAGCACACATCGCACTGTGTGACACCCCGGGAACGATGAACACAGCTTACCTGCATCCCGCAGCTCCCGCCGGCTATGCGGAAGGAAGGCCCCTCCGCTTCTATTGGCCGGCCGCTATGTGACGTCTGTGACGCCGAACGTCCCACCCCCTTCAGGAAGTGGATGTTCGCCGCCCACAGCGACGTCACTCAGCACGAAAGTACGTGTGATGGGGGTTAAACGACTTTGTGCAACACGGGCAGCGATTTGCCCGTGACGTACAAACGACGGGGGCGGGTACGATCGCACATGCGATCGCACGATAGATCGCATCGTGTGACGCCCGCATAAGCGTGGATGAACATGCTTTTTTGTTCAGCAATGGAGTCTTGCATAGACAGCGTGCATACAGGCCATGGCAGTTGAGTGCATTACTGATTGTTTTCTTTGAAACAATGGCACCTGCTGATTCTAGGCTTTCTGTAGTTCTGCACAGGTGGTTCTTGGCTCTTGGACAACTCTTCTGATAATTCTTTTTTAGTTATCTGTCTGAAATCTTGCAGGGAGCACCTTGGGCAGAGCCAGTTTATTAGGAAATTACTGTATTTTTTGTTTTATAAGACGCACTGGATTATAAGACACACCCCAAATATAGAGATAAAAAAGGTAAATAAAAAAAAAAGGGGGTCCATCTTATACTTCAGTGGTGTCTTAATGTAGGGGGTGACAGCAGTGGTGGAGCGGGGTCCCAGGAGGCAGCAGGGGGGTGCTGGAGTAGGGCAATACTGGCTGCAGTGAGGCTGGCGGTGTTGGCTGCAGTGTGGCCGGTAATGCTGGCTGTGTGGAGCAGGGCAGTGTGGGGGTTAGATGCTGTATCAGCGGTTAGATCTTCAAATAATGCCGCCCGGAATCGGCGCCTGCGCAGATTGAGCCCTCAATGCAATGACAATCTGAGAGCTCCATCTGCACACACGCCGACTCCTGGCGGCATTATTTTAAGATAGCACCGCCGACAGACCATCTCACCCCCGCACTGCCTTGCTCCACACAGCGCCCACCGCAGCCACCACAGCCCCACACCGCTGACAGAGCATCTCACCCGCCGCACCACCCTGCTCCATACAGTGCCCACCGCAGTCAGCACAGCGCCCATTCTCCATCTCCCGGTAAGCTACATTCGGATTTTAAGACGCACTCATTTTCCTCCAAAATTTTTGGGAGGAAAAGTGCGCCTTATAATCCAAAAAATATGGTATGTTTTTTTTTACTTCCATATTATAGTCCCAGCAGTGCTCACTGGACTCTTCAGTAGTTTAGAAATTGTTCTGTAACCAATGTCATCAGTATGTTTTACATCAATAAGGTGACAGCTCACAGGTTTTACCCATCATGTGATGTTTCTTGTGTGGCACCTTGATAATGAGACACCTTTTTATAGGCTATCAGTTTAACCAGATGATATTAGTTTTCACTAAGGGCAGGATTGCTTTCTAATTACTGATAGATTTCAGCTGCTATCATGACTTTCAGTGGCTTTTTGCACCTCTCTTTCTTCATGTGTTCAATACTTTTTCCGTTTCATTTGTTATTATTACACATATCCTAATTTATACACATCTATGGTTTGATTTTTTTTTTGCCTGGGTGGATTGGATGGGATTGTTACTAGGAATTATCAAATACCTTAAATATCGGCTTTGCGAATATTTTCTGAATTGGTCGCCACTATTCGCAAATATTTGATGCGCAATGTAAGGGCGGCTTTGCACACTACGACATCGCAGGTGCGATGTCGGTGGGGTCAAATCGAATGTGACGCACATCCGGCGTCACTTGCGATGTCGTAGTGTGTAAATCTTAGATGATACGATAAACGAGCGCAAAAGTGTCGCTATCGTATCATCGTTGCAAGCTCCGACTTTTCCATAATTTTGCTGCAGCGATGGTACGATGCTGTTCCTCGTTCTTGCGGCAGCACACATCGCTGTGTGTTACGCCGCAGGAGCGAGGAACTTCACCTTACCTGCCGCCGGCGGCTCTACGGAAGGAAGGAGGTGGGCGGGAAGTTTACATCCTGCTCATCTCCGCCCCTCTGCCGCTATTGGCCGCCTGCCGTGTGACGTCGCTATGACGCCACACAACCCGCCCCTTAGGAGGGAGGCGGGTCGCCGGCCAGAGCGACGGTCGCAGGGCAGGTGAGTGCATGTGAAGCTGGCGTAGCTATAATTTTCGTTACGCCAGCTATCACAAGATATCGCATGTGCGACGGGGGCGGGGACTATCACGTGCGACATCGCAGCATCAGCTTGCGATGTCGCAACGTGCAAAGCCCGCCTAAGTCTAAGGGAAACCCGAATAACAACTATTCGGAACTACTATTCAGGCTTCCCATAGACTTACATTGCGCATTGAATATTCGCATAGCGGCGAGTTATTCGTCAAATATTCGCGAAGCCGAA
The DNA here is from genome assembly GCF_048569485.1 of Anomaloglossus baeobatrachus. NCBI lineage: Eukaryota > Metazoa > Chordata > Amphibia > Anura > Aromobatidae > Anomaloglossus > Anomaloglossus baeobatrachus. The sequence continues at coordinate 109,066,381 of NC_134357.1, read as the reverse complement.
TAATTTGAGGTATTCGATCATCCCTAATTATTACCAACATCTGGTGAGATATTCATGTCAGTGGCACCTGTGGCCACTGGATGGTAGCCGTAAGTATCGCTTCTTACCTAGCAATATGCCCGGACCCTCTTTTGATTACACGCATGGTGTGACGTCACTGGTGTTGTGTGATGCACAAATGACGTCATGTGAGGTCGACTGATCAAATATGAGTTGCGGATGTTGTCAGTTATCGGACAATTTTTAGGGCTTTTGTCGAGCTGCCACTAATTACCGACCTGGCAGTTGGACCAGGCCCTGCCAATCGATTCGCACCAACTCAACTCCTAAAAGTACAATCAACCTCAGCCTCGATAGACAGAAAACAATAATGTTACATTTAGCAATAAAATGGTTAAATATCACTTTCTCATTTCTCATTCTACAGATACTATGTGACAAGCAGTTCATGAACTGTGCTGGGATATGATTCATAGACGCTTCACATGTACAGTATGGAAAACCCCTTTGAGTGTCAGTGCCTATGTAGGAAACAAGTAAAATATATCTTTGTACCGTGTTAGCCAGTATGTAGGAAACATGCAGATAGATGCTCCCCTCTTGTAGTGTAGACCGCCCACGTACAACGTGTAGTGAGTGACATTGACTACGCTGCTTCATGGCTCAGGTGAAAATTTGCAGCATGGGTATATACGCCACTAATCATGGATCCTCTATGGTAATACTGGCATCTTACGTAACAGCTCTCAGGCTACTAATACCTCACTGCTTGATAAGCCAGCCCATTGTACCAGCCTCCGGCAGCACACACAGCAGCATCCACTGATTGTGCTGCCTCCAAGTCACAGAGGGCTCGGGAAGCTCAACACATAGGACCTGCGTCAGCATCTGAGATGGAGACTTATTATCTTCTTCTTCCTCCTACAGAAATAGATACAATTGCAATGTAATATATGGTATATATAGAAGTTACACTGTACCACATTCTGCATCCATTGTAACGTGTGCGTCACTGATCAGCGCTAACGTCAGCCCAGCAGTTTGTTATGAAACATGAGCAGAGCAAATAGGAATGAAGGTTGTACGCTCATCCTCCCCGACACGTGAATGTGTCCTGTGTACCGGAATGTCAAAGAACCACGGCCAAGAACTCGGTGGAAGAATACGAGGGGATAAAGCAACCAGGAACTTACCGGAATCTTTAGTAAAGCCAGAAAGTGTGCGGTGTATCATGGTGTTTCCTCATTAGAGCCTGCAGCACACACACAATTCACGCTGCTGGGCTGGAGCTGTGTGACTTCTCTGTGGGCGTGCTCTGCATTAAAGATACAGGGACTGTTTATCAGAGCCATGAGCGAGGACGAGCTCCAACATCAAGAAGTTCCCACAAAAGCCGAAATCTACAGGACGGATTCGGGGAACACAGCAGAATATATCACGCCTGACATTAGAAAATTGGGGCATTCTTTGTAATTCCTTCGGCAACGTATTCTCATTCTAAGATTTATTCTCTGTCATGGGCGTACCCAGGATCAAAACTAGGGGGGCAAGCCATGGCCGTTCAGGTTGTAAAATATTAGAACGGAAAAGGTGAATGAAACGAAAATTTTGAGAGAATTAAATGTAATTATAGCAGTGCTTTATTAGTTATTACAGTTATTTGCTTGCAAATAAATTTAGATTTTTATTCTGATTACATGTCTTATACTAATATCATTTTTCTTGGGTTTGAAGAAAACGTGTTCAAAACTTTTGTTTCAATCCAGTCCCGATTTTCCTTGAAGAATTTCCGATGGACGCTCATCAAGCACAACCCAGTCAGTCTGTCCTCTCCCATTGTACTTCTGAGCCAGGTCTTTACCCTTCGAAGGGTACTAAAAGATCGTTCAATAGTAGCTGTCTCTCATATAAATCTCATATACAGCCCCCCATAGGGCTCCCATCTCATATACAGCCCCCCATAGGGCTCCCATGTCATATACAGCCCCTCATAGGGCTCCCATGTCATATACAGCCCCCCACAGGACTCTCATCTCATATACAGCCCCCCATAGGACTCCCATCTCATATACAGCCCCCCATAGGGCTCCCATGTCATATACAGCCCCTCATAGGGCCCCCATATCATATACAGCCCTTCCATAGGGCTCACATGATAGGAGCCCTATGGGGGGCTGTATCTCATATAAGGCCCCCCTAGGGCTCCCATATTCAGCCCCCCCCATCATATACAACAGCTCCCCAGACCCCCAGACTGTCTGATTTAATATTTACATTTTTTACTTGTGGCAGCAGCTCAGCCTCCCAGCAGTCTCCCCAGTGACTGTGCCGGCCGCTCTGCACTGCAGGACTCGACACAACGGGGCGCAGAGTGATGATGTCAATGTCATCCCTCCAGTCCAGTCCCCGCTGTGCTGATTTGCAGTGCAGAGCGGCCAGCAGGCACTAAGGACGGGATTTTACAGCTCCTACTAGGAGCGGCTGCGTGACCAGCGTTCAGCCTGCCCTGCAGTACTACTGGGTGGCGGGTGCCAATGCACCATGCCGCCCTGTCCTCTCCTCACCACCCGCACTGCCTGACGCACCCGCTACCTGACAGAGACAGGTCATAATAGGTGCGTGCCCCTGCTTCTAGGGGGGGCAGCTGCTGCCCCCGCCCCTCGCTGGGTACGCCCATGTTCTCTGTCCCTAAAATCTATTAATTGAATGTAAATTAAGGAGGAGGACTCAGATCAGCATAAGATCTTATACAAATGATCATGCATCGCATGCGTGAACCATATCCATTATAGTGTATGGGACAGTTCATATGTCCGTGTTTTTTTATTTGTTTTTTTATGGGGGTTTTTTTGCAAACTGACTGATCAGTTACCCCTACAAGTCTATGGGCTCATCAAAATCACAAAAGGCACAAGGATGGCGTCAGTGTGCTGTCCATGATAAACATAGTAATTGTCGCGGGCGGAGGAGGGGACGCTGCGCTCTCCCACTGCTCGGGTCCAGCTGCCGCTGCTGCTGCTCGGTGGCTCGAGCGATGGGCCGGATCCCGGGGACTCGAGCGGCGCTCCTCGCCCGTGAGTGAAAAGGGGAATGGTTTTGGGGATTTATTGTCCGTGACGCTGTGACGCCCTGGGCAAGCCAGGGGTCACAGGTCATAACACCACCACACCCTACACCCCAGTTAGGAACACCAAGGCTAACCTAAAATCCTTGTTACCTTCCTCCAGGGGCTGATGTCCACACCAGGGGGTGGGCCAGGCGGTTGGCTCCGCCCACCGAGGAGTTCACAGCCCTGGAGGCGGGAGAACCAGGCAGATAAGAAAAGTTAGTGGAAGTAGAAGGAAGGGAAGTAGTAGAGGAGCTTGAGAGAAGGAGTAAAAAGTGACAGTTTGTAAAGCCTGAAGCTGGTCCGCAAGGCACAGCGCTGCCCCCCGCGTCCCTGCACCCCACCAAGCCCTGCACCAGCCCCGCCATCCCTCATCACCCACCTCATCACTGGGCCCTGGGACAACTACCCCCTACCCACGGAGGGGAGAACCAACAACTTTGCTGCTCCCTGTCATCAGTCCCCGGGCTACCCTCTGGAGGGGAAGGACAGATCCCGCTCGGGTAACTGGTTCAGGACTGGGGTCAAGGGGTGCTGCCTGGGTTTTAGGGGCAGCATCAGGGCCAGGTTACTTGGGTGGGAGAGAGCGGCAGCCGCAACCGTTTTAATGTTACCGTTTTGCAACGTTTAAGAAATGAACCTCCCGATGTGGGATGAAGTTATTCTATTTGTATGTCATGTCTTTTTATATCTTTTCAGAAAATAAAACCGGTGTTGGACGGGCAGCCCGCGGACAGTCTGCATTTTGCTAAGGGGGAATGTGACGCCCTGGGCAAGCCATGGGTCACAGGTCAGAACACCACCACACCCTACACCCCAGTTAGGAACACCATGGCTAACCTAAAATCCTTGTTGCCTTCCTCCAGGGGCTGATGTCCACACCAGGGGGTGGGCCAGGCGGTTGACTTCGCCCACCGAGGAGTTCACAGCCCTGGAGGCGGGAGAACCAGGCAGATAAGAAAAGTTAGTGGAAGTAGAAGGAAGGGAAGTAGTAGAGGAGCTTGAGAGAAGGAGTAAAAAGTGACAGTTTGTAAAGCCTGAAGCTGGTCCGGGTGTGTGCCCCGGACTGAGACAGCAAGGTCAGCAGACGGCGGTGACTGTCTGCAGGAGAGGCTGCTTGGAGTTTGCCGGAAGGACCGTGGACGGGTGGTGGACCGGCGGTACCGGAGCGGTATACGAAGAGCAGTCAGCACCATTGGCAGGGGCCTTTCGGATCCCGGCAAGGCTAGGAGTTGCCGTGAATTTGCCAAATCCGTTAGTGAAGGGGACCTCTGGGTCTCCCAACAACCAAGTCCCGATTGAAGGCAACAGTCCAACCGTTGGAGAGAGACACCGCCACCGCCAGGGCACCAGTTTCTCAGGGCCAGCGCCTGCGGGCAAAGTAGGTCTCCTCCGGCCCATATCCAAGCCGGGGAGCGGGTTACCGGTGGGAACCCATCGTTACCATCATCATCTCAGGTGCAGGAAAAGGGACTGTTACCGTCAACTACTGGGGAACAGCAAGTGCAGCCGTCCGTGGGAACCGTCTTTCCAGCCGTGTGTTTTACCGAGAACTGTGTCCCTGTCTCAGGCTGAGTGAGTACCACAGTGCCGCAAGGCACAGCGCTGCCCCCCGCGTCCCTGCACCCCACCAAGCCCTGCACCGGCCCCGCCATCCCTCATCACCCACCTCATCACTGGGCCCCGGGACAACTACCCCCTACCCACGGAGGGGAGAACCAACAACTTTGCTGCTCCCTGTCATCAGTCCCCGGGATCCCCATACAGAGCAGCGGTGGTGTCAACAAATCACCACAACCGTGGGTGGCGTCACGGACAATAAACTATCCCAAAAACCAATCCCCTTTCATTCACGGACGAGGAGCGCCGCTCGAGTCCCCGGGATCCGGCCCATCGCTCGAGCCACCGAGCAGCAGCAGCAGGCCGCAGCAGCCGCAGCGGCAGCCGGACCCGAGCAGTGGGAGAGCGCGGCGTCCCCTCCTCCGCCCGCGACAACTTGGCATCACAAACAGGATCTTACCGCTCTGCCGTTGGGTAGAGGTGCGCCTTGTGACCGCCGGAGGTGTCCGGCCAGAAAATTTCAGACGTCGCCATCTTTGGCGCGAAAAGTTCCCGCTCGAGTGTCTTCTCGAGTAGTGGAGGCGCGAAGGCCAAGACCCCGCCCCGATAGAGGACGGGCCGGAAAGAGGCTAAGGGGGACGAAATGGCAACTGGTCGCATGTAGCCGCGGCTATACAGATAAGGACGCTGGGACCCCACGATCCGCCGACCGCTGCAAGGAATGTCCGCTCCCCCTAGCTATGCGGAGGCTACCGAACCGGTGCCCGGGACAGCGGCATGGCTGAGGGCCCGGACGGCAGGGATCTGCCGACACTACCGGAACCAGATCTGCCGGCTGATGGAACAGTGGACCGCGGAGGTGGAGGATGCAGCTGCAGTTGCACGAGTGTATGGAATGGAGGCCATGATGGAGGAGCTGGTGAGTGACCCACGCCCCTATGTCCCCGAGGGACCGGCCGCTGCGGCTAAGGGACCCGGTCTACCCCTGGCCCCCATACCACCTCTGTCCTCCTTGCCCGTGCACCACGCTGCGCCTGGTCCATCGGGCGTACACCCCTTCGTGACAGTGGCCGAGAGAGTGACACGCCTGGAAGCTGCGGCAGCTGGCAGCAACCCACCTAGCGCAGAGACGGACGATAGTGATTCCAGGCCTGACACCGAGTCCGTTTCGGAGGAAGATGAAGGAGTCGTCGCTCTGCAGGGCACGGAGGCCACTTACATCCCCCGGAGTGGAAACAACGGGTGTCGGGCGGCCCTTCCTCGCCGCGCTTGCTATGCGCTGGAGGGGCTGGTGCCCGTGTTCTTCCACCCAGAGCCGGGTGAGGAGGACGAAAGTGCACAGTAAGGGCAGCGGAGCACCCTTGCACAGTCCCCGTTGGGACCACCAGTGTGTCTGTTTAAAGTTTTGCAAATGATGATAAGTAAATGGAACCGAGGATTTACCTGATTCACCTGTGATTTGAAACCGGCCGTTGCCGGTATTGTTGTCCCCGTGGGGACCATCAAGCTGCATAGGAACTCCTATGGACAAGCCCGTGAACTTGCAGGGCAACCACAAACGTTAAGTGGGTTGTAAATAAAAATCTGTTGTTGCAGAAACCGTCACCGCCTCCGGAGAGGCAGGTTGGAGGGAGGGCCCGCAGTGGAGCAGGCTGGGGCCCAGCCACCACAGGAACCGGTGGCTACCCTCTGGAGGGGAAGGACAGATCCCGCTCGGGTAACTGGTTCAGGACTGGGGTCAAGGGGTGCTGCCTGGGTTTTAGGGGCAGCATCAGGGCCAGGTTACTTGGGTGGGAGAGAGCGGCAGCCGCAACCGTTACCATCATCATCTCAGGTGCAGGAAAAGGGACCGTTACCGTCAACTACTGGGGAACAGCAAGTGCAGCCGTCCGTGGGAACCGTCTTTCCAGCCGTGTGTTTTACCGAGAACTGTGTCCCTGTCTCAGGCTGAGTGAGTACCACAGTGCCGCAAGGCACAGCGCTGCCCCCCGCGTCCCTGCACCCCACCAAGCCCTGCACCGGCCCCGCCATCCCTCATCACCCACCTCATCACTGGGCCCCGGGACAACTACCCCCTACCCACGGAGGGGAGAACCAACAACTTTGCTGCTCCCTGTCATCAGTCCCCGGGATCCCCATACAGAGCAGCGGTGGTGTCAACAAATCACCACAACCGTGGGTGGCATCACGGACAATAAACTATCCCAAAAACCAATCCCCTTTCACTCACGGGCGAGGAGCGCCGCTCGAGTCCCCGGGATCCGGCCCATCGCTCGAGCCACCGAGCAGCAGCAGCAGGCCGCAGCAGCCGCAGCGGCAGCTGGACCCGAGCAGTGGGAGAGCGCGGCATCCCCTCCTCCGCCCGCGACAATGCCACCCACGGTTGTGGTGATTTTGTGGACACCACCGCTGCTCTGGACGGGGATCCCGGAAGCGGTGACAGGGAGCAGCTTTGTTGTTAATTCTCCCCTCCGTGGGTAGGGGGTTGGTTGTCCCGGGGCCCGGTGATGGGGTAGGGACGGATGACAGGCGGGTTGCGGGGCCTGGTGAGGTGCAGGGTCGCAGGGGCAGCGCTGTGCCGCACGGCACGGTGGTACTCACTCAGCCCAATGATACACACAGAGTCTCTGCTGAAACAAACGGCTGGATGGACGGGTCCCACAGGCGGCTGCGGTGTCTCTCCCCTGACCCCAGGTTGGTAATGTAAGTCATTTCCTGCACCTTCCGTACGCTCCTCCTGTGCTCCGGTTTCCAGCTGGCTCCCCGGTTCAGTACCGGTGGGCCACCGCCCAGCCCCGGCTACCTACGGTTCTACCAACTGTCTGGCTGCGGTGTCTCTCCCCTGACCCCAGGTTGGTAATGTAAGTCCTTTCCTGCACCTTCCGTACGCTCCTCCTGCACTCCGGTTTCCAGCTGGCTCCCCGGTTCAGTACTGGTGGGCCACCGCCCAGCACCTGCTACCTACGGTTCCACCAACTGTCTGCCCGGCTCCCTGCAGACGGCCACTACGGTCTGCCTGACTCTCTACTCGAGGGCCCTAGGCTCCAACCTAGGCCCCAGTCTGTGTCTGCCTTTCTCCAGACCTCCTCTCCCTTCCTCTCCTAGACTTGTTGGGTTTTCCCGCCTCCAGGACTGTGAACTCCTCGGTGGGTGGAGACCAACCGCCTGGCTCCACCCCCTGGTGTGGACATCAGCCCCTGGAGGAAGGCAACAAGGGTTTTGTGTCTGACCTTGATGTGCCTGCAGGGAGTGTGGGGTGTTGTGATGTTGTTCTTTGTGGCCTCTGGCTTGTCCAGGGCGACACATAATGAATAGGGGGAGCTTAGTGGGTTGTGTAGTAGGGGATGATAGATGAAAATATAGATTTTGAATGCTATATGTGCATCACAAGGGAAAAAAAGCATACAAAAGTGACCTACTATTTTGTTAAGCCCTTTTTATGTTTAATATATATTTATATATATATACACAGTACAGACCAAAAGTTTGGACACACCTTCTCATCTCTAGAACAACTATTAAGAGGATACTTTGTGCAGCAGGCCTTCATGGTAAAATAGCTGCTAGGAAACCTCTGCTAAGGACAGGCAACAAACAGAAGAGACTTGTTTGGGCTAAAGAACACAAGGAATGGACATTAGACCAGTGGAAATTTGTGCTTTGGTCTGATGAGTCCAAATTTGAGATCTTTGGATCCAACCACTGTGTCTTTGTAGAAAAGGGGAACGGATGGACTTTACATGCCTGGTTTCCACCGTGAAGCATGGAGGAGGAGATGTGATGTTGTGGGGTTGTTTTGCTGCTGAAACTGTTGGGGATTTATTCAAAATTGAAGGCATACAAAACCAGCATGCCTACCACAGCATCTTGCAGCGGTGTGCTATTCCATCCGGTTTGCGTTTAGTTGGACCATAATTTATTTTTCAACAGGACAATGACCAAAAACACACCTTCAGGCTGTGTAAGGGCTATTTGACTAGAAGGAGAGTGATGGGGTGCTACGCCAGATGACCTGGCCTCCACAGTCATCAGACCTGAACCCAATCGAGATGGTTTAGAGTGAGCTGGACCGCAGAGTGAAGGCAAAAGGGCCAACAAGTGCTAAGCATCTCTGGGAACTCCTTCAAGACTGTTGGAAAACCCTTTCCAGTGACTACCTCTTGAAGCTCATCAAGAGAATGCCAAGAGTGTGCAAAGTGAAATGAATGCAAAAGGTGTCTACTTTAAAGAACCTAGAATATAAGACATATTTTCAGTTGTTTCACACTTTAAGTATTTCATTCCACATGTTTTAATTCATAGTTTTGATGCCTTCAATCTGAATCTACAATTTTTTAGAGTCATGAAAATAAAGAAAACTCTTTGAATGAGGAGGTGCGTCCAAACTTTTGGTCTGTGATATATATATATATATATATATATATATATATATACATATCTGCCAATCCCTTCACTGGCTTCCCATTGCCCAACAACTCCAGTTCAAAACACTAACTATGACATACAACGCCATCCACAACCTGTCTCCTCCCTACATCTGTGACCTTGTCTCCTGGTACTTACCTGCACGTAACCTTCGATCCTCACAAGATCTCCTCCTCTGCTCCCCTCTCATCTCCTCTTTCCACCATCGCATCCAAGATTTCTCCCGTGCCTCCCGCATACTCTGGAATGCTCTGCCACAACATATCAGACTCTCACCTACATTGACAAGCTTCAAAAGGAACCTGAAGACCAGGGCCAGACTGGGACTAAAATTCAGCCCTGGCATTTGGGGGTGCACAGGCCCACTTTTCACGTGTTGAATGTGTAATATCTTTCTGCACTTGTAGATTGTGTAACACGACCATATAACATGCAGCCACGGCTGCGTCCAGTATTACAGCTCAGGCTTATTTATTGCTCTTAGTAGCAGGACCTGGTGAAGCCGCTATTTTCCCTACAGAGCTGGGCCTCGCAGATAATGAAGAGGATGCTGCTCTCCATATAATGCTGCGGTCACATAGCTGATGGGCAGGGATACAAAATCACATCCCCCTGAAGTAATATTCATGACCTATTCTACAGATAGGGGATCAGGGTGTTGCGGCGGGTGCCGCCTGCTCTGCGGCAAAGGGGGCTGCTCAAGGGTGCTCGGGTCCGGGATCCTGTCTGGGGGCTCGAGTGGTGACCGGACCCGGGGCTCGTGCAACCGCCCATCCTCGCAACAGTGAAAAAGGGGGTATTTACAGGGGAGATAGGTTTTGTCTGTGATGCCACCCGTGCGTCGCGGTGATGGGATGGTAGCCCTCTTGGGGCCAGTGTCCGGGACTGATGGTGTTGGGCAGCAAGATGATATCCCCTCCACGATTAGGGGAGGTGTAGTCTCGGGGCCCAGGTGTAGGTAGGGAGCAGTGCTGGGGCGCCGTCGGCAGGTTGGACCGGATGACACTGGTGTACTCACGATTGGGAATAATTCACACAGAGTCTGTACTGTAAACCAAGGCTGGATGCCGGTTGCCATTGGAGAGGTGTGCTGGTCTCGCACACGGGTTAGCAAGGTAGGGACCCTTCCTCCTGCACTTGTGTCTTACTGTGTGTCGATTAAACCCGCTGGGAACGGGAGAAATCCGCTCCCCTGCAGCTTTGTACGCAGAGGGAGCCGTTGCCCACAAACTCTGACCCGTGGAATTTAATGGGTTCTTGGCGGACACCCTATCCCCCGCGTTGGGCTGCCGGTTTGCTCTATCTGGGCTTCTCTCTTCAGAAACAAGGCCTGGTACCTTGTCCCGCTGGTCAATTAACAAGGGGCCTGAAGCTTGCCTCGTCCTAGGGTCCAGGTACCCCGCCTGTGCACGGCCTCTGGACCGGATTCCCCTTGTCGGTACTGGCGGGCTACAACCCTGCCCCGGTCCACTTCAGGTCTCCCGCGACCAGTCCTCCATCGCCTGTGGCCCTACACTGCCGTCTGCCACCTAGTCGGTTCTCCCGTGGTCCAAGGGCTCCAACCCCGACCACTCAGCTCCTCTGTCAGACTCCTCACTGTTTGACTCTGTCTGAAAACTCTCTGGTTCCCACCCCTTGTTACCTCAAGACGCCTAGGTGGGCATTCCCATCCGCCTGGTCCCGCCCACTGGTGTGTCCTGGCTGCCACGGGGGGGCGACTAGGATTTGTGGCTGGTGTTCCTGTGTGTGGGATGTGGTGTTAATTCCCAAGGAGGAGGCGATTCCTGTAGCCGTGGTGGGCATCACAAGGGAAGCTGTTGTTTTCACTGGTGATAACTTTGGGTGAGTACCACTTAGGGAATATGAAATGAAATTTTTGTGGGCAGATCCCACCATGGAAACTACTATGAAAAATACTGGCCATGAATGACCATCTGCATCTACTCGCTTTGCACAGGATCAGGATTTTGAGCATCTTTTACCCACTTCAGGTTTCTAAAACCACCAAGTGATTAAAAGAAGTGACCGCTCCATTCTTCTGGTGTTTTCCACTCGGAAAACGTTCTGTATGTTACAATGCAGATCAATGGGACGGCTCGGAAGATTCCGGAATCTACAACGTCCAGCTTGTCCTTAACAATGGTAAGGAGATGCTGGGAGTTGTTATCAGACTGCGGACCATACAGGAACCACAATACTGATAAGAAGCAGGCAATATCACAAATAAGCATTTACATCCAGGTACCTTTATAGGTGACATCTCCTGAGTTGTTCCCGTCCTTTTTGTCTCCACGCAGTGTAGATGTCATGATGAGGTTCCATACCCACTGCTCTCTGAAAACCTCCATCTTTCTCCTTCAGCAGCACTTCCCCACACAGCACCTTTAAAAATAAAAGTATAATCATACTGCCCCATAAATATAAATATCTCCCATGCTGTGCCCCTGAATAAATAATTGCTGTGCTTCCTTCACAAAATATCCCCCTACACTGCCATTATCAAAAATACCTCCCACACTGCCTCTCTCCTTAATAAACCGCCACGCTGCCTCTTTCCATAATGTTCCCATACACAGCTTTTCTCCATAATGTCCCCTCCACACTGCTCTCTTTGTTATATAGCCCCACACTGCCTCTCTCCATAATGTCCCCCCCATATTGCCCATTTATTATTATTTATTCCCCCTCAAACTGCTCTTTTGTAATCCCCCCACACACACACACACACAATACAATACACCCTCCATTACCCCTCAACCCCACACACAATACAATGCACCCCATTACCCCTACACACACAAACACACACACACACACACACTACAATGTACCCTTCATTACCACTCCCCCCCACACACACACACACACACAATACATTGCACACCCATTACCCCTACACACACACACACACACACACACACAATACAATGCACCCACCATTACCCCTCCCTCAAACACACAAATACAATGCACCCCCATTACCCCTACACACACACACACTCACACACAAACAATACAATGCACCCCCATTAGCCCACACACACACACACACACAATACAATGCACCCTCCATTACCCCTCCCCCCCACACACACAATATAATGCACCCCTATTACCCCTACACAAACACACACACACACACACACTACAATGCACCCTCCATTACCCCTCCCCCCACACAATACAATGCACCCTCCATTACCCCTCCCCCCACAAACACACACACAATACAATGCACCCTCCATTACCCCTACACACACACACACACGCACACACACAATACAATGCACCCCCCTACACACACACAAATACAATGCACCCCCCATCACCCCCTACACACACTAATACAATTGTACCGCCCCGCGGGCTCGGCTGCGACCGCCAAGCCGTTCGGATCTGTGCTTGTACTGCGAGTGGTGGCTCGAGCCTCTCATGGAACCGGGGGTCACGTCGCTCTGCAAGGGAGTTGCTGCTACACGCGTGGATTTGGGTGTTTGATTCGGGATGATAGTTCGTGACGCCACCCACGGGTTGTGGTGATTATGGACACCACCGCTGCAGTGAAGGTATGGAGCTCCCGGGAGCGATGTAATGGCACAGCTAGGTGTTGACCCCTCCGTGGGTAGGGGGTGTTGGTCCCGGGGCCCGGTAGGCGAGGGCCGGGGTGCAGGGTGAAGTGTTGCGGTGCAATGCGGTGCAGTGCGGTGCCTGATGGCACTGGTGTACTAACTCTGACACAAGACACTGGAGTCTCTGGTAAACCAAACGGAGTGATGAACGGGGCCCGCAGCCGGCGGCAGCTTCTTCCAGACTAGGTTGGTGGTTTCTGCCTTTCTCCTGCACCTCTGTGTATAAATGCTTTGACTCCTATGCCTAGACACCGGTAGTCCTCTCCCCGACTTGTATATGCCGGAGGAGCCCGTTTGCCTGCAGACGCTGGCCCTTTGGGTCTCTATGCCTTGGCGGTGGCTTTATCCTGTATGGTTGGGCTGTTGTCTTCTAAAGGGACTTGTGTGGGGTAGGTCCTTAAGTCCAGCCCGCAATCAGTTGATTCGACTCGGCCCTGTCGGTTCAGGGCTTTGTACTGGGTCTGAGTACCCTGCTTGGTGCTCCGGTATCCAGTTGGCTCCCCAGTTCGGTTCCGGCGGGCCACTACCCTGTCCCGGTCGCTTACGGTTCCACCGGTCATTTTCCCGGTCTCCTGCAGGTCTGTCACACACACAAATACAATGCACCCCCCATTACCCCCTCCCCCCACAAACACACAATACAATGCACCCTCCATTATCCCTTCCTACACACACACACACACACACACACAATACGGTGCACCCTCCATTACCCCCTCCCCAGACATAATACAATGCACCCGCTACGCACACAAATTACACTCCCCCATCACTTCACACTCCTACCTCTCCCTCTGCCTTTCACAAAGCTGTGTTCTTTCACAAAGGTCCCCCGTTATGTGACCTCAGCCCCTCCCCACCGCTGCCTAATGCGTCCAGTGTGGCGCCCACAGCACTGTGATGACGTCAGCAAGGTGCTGATCTCATCACGTTGCTGCACGTCGGGGGCGGAGCCCAGTCTTGGCACACTGTTGAAATGTATTTACGTCTGAAAGACGCAAATACATTTGAATAGGAAGGAGGAAGCTGTGGTCACCGGTACCGCCGCCGCGCTCCTCATTAGTGTGTGCATGCCGGGCACACTATCACACAGCAGGGCCGGCACAGCATGCTGTCTCCTGGTCCTGCTGCAGCTAGTGTGCGCACAGTAGTGCCCAGCTTGCACACTGCTGAGCACAGCAGCGGTGACAGGAGAGAGCGGCCCACTACAGGGACCGGCCCATCTGGCATTTGCCAAAATTGCCCTATGGTCAGGCCGGGCCTGCTGAAGACCCACCTCTTCCGACAAGCCTATAACCTGCCGTAACCCTCAGTCTGATATAACGCCGAACAACCAGCTCTACCCAAACCTACTGTATCCTCACCTATTCCTTGTAGACTGTGAGCCCTCGCGGGCAGGGACCTCTCTCCTCCTGTACAAGTCTGTGCCTTGTATTGTTTATGATTATTGTACTTGTCCCTATTACGAATACCCCTTTCACATGTAAAACGCTATGGAATAAATGGCACTATAAAAATAAATAATAATAATAATGATAATAATATATACATAGTTAAAATAAATGTTAAATGTTGCATTACTGAGGCTCATTATAGGCTAAGATCATTTTTCAGTAGTCATCTTATGATCATAGGCAAGCTACAATAAAAGGTAACACATATATTGTAACATGGTATGTATCACAGAAGTGATGTAAACCTGGATGTACGTTCTGGTATTTGTAGTGCCACAGGTCTTGTTAAGGCATACCAGGGCCAGGTTTTACAGATGGCTGGAGAGATGAGCGGGTCTGGCTATCCACATACATCTGCCTATGGATCTGTCTCACATGTTGACATGGAGAAGGTTTGTTTGCCACATGGGCAGTGTGGGGAGATTGGTATCTCTCCAAGGAGGAATTATCCGAAGGAAAAGGGAGGATTGTTCTAACCGAGACTGTAGATAGAGTTTGAGACACCTCTCGAAGGGACCGTCTGAAGGAAGAGGGGGGTTCGGTTCATCTGACTGGGGTCAGTGTATGGAGGTTTGTGAAACCTCCGGGAGGTACGTCATGCAAAGCTGTATGAATTCTTTCCAGAGTCAATGAGTGGAGGCTGACATAGGTCCACTGGGATACTTGAGAAGTGTATCCAAACCTGTGCACGTGTACCATGTGTTAAACGTAGTCTAAAGCATATGTATGTTCCTGTGAGGCTGAAGGAAGGCTGGTGGTATATTTCCAACAGTGTGGTTTATGTGCTATTTTATAAATCAATTGGACTTTAAAAAAAAAGTGTTCCTGTTGCTACCTTGAGAAAACAAGCAGAGTGAGTAACCCCATCACAATATATACAGAAGATAAGACAAGTTCCACCACTGGTTTATTTTCACAACTTACCTCCTTCTTCCTGAACAGAGACCACTGAACATGTTACAGGACAAGCACATAAAACTCTTCCATAGAAGTCATTGGCTCAGCTTGCTATGGTCCATATTAGCAAACAACAAAATATGCAATGCTAAAAATGCAATAACATTTTATTTTTTTCAATTGATAATATTACAAATATGAAGACCCATTAAAAGTTGACTCCATAAAGTGGTGAAAGCAGCAACAGTATCAAACCCTGGGTTATAGAAGTAGAAGTACAACAACCAAGTTATACGAATATTACATCACATGAAAGCCTTATGTGTCTAATATATGTTTTCAAAGTTTTGTGTTTGTTGGTTATGGCAACAGTGTTCTACGCACATGGGAAAATAAAATGGTGGAGTCTAATGTGATATTCAAAGCAACTGAGAGCAGAGGAGACATAAAATTCTTGTTTCTGCAAGGAAAGTCTGTGATGGATATTCATGGTGATATGTCGCAGACGTTGGGGGATCAATGCCCTTCATATTCCACATTTAAGAACTGGGTTGCCAAATTTAAAACGGGCCCTTTCTGCACCAATGATGAGGAACGTCCTGGATGATCGAGAGTAGTTGTTGTTCCGGAGATTGTCGATGCTGCGCACAACCTCATACTAGAGTATCGACAGATCTCAGCTAAAGCAATAGCTGACATCATGGGGATGAACGTGTTTGTGTCATTATCCATGAACATTTGGACATGAGGAAGCTTCTGCAAAGTGGGTCCCCAAAATGTTTGACAACACATCAGAGAAGCATGCGAATGAAAACTTCCCGGTCCATTTGTCAGCATTTCTGGACTGATAAGAACTGATGAGACCTGGATTTATTTGTATGACCCTGAAAACAAGGTTCAGTCAAAAGAGTGAAAGCACAGTGGTTCTCCTCATCCAAAGAAGTTCAGGCTGCAAAAATCAGCCACTAAGGTGATGGCGTTTGTGCTCTGGGATAAGGAGGGCGTGCTGCTAGTGGACTTCCTTCCAAAGGGTTCCACCATCAATACAGGGTATTACATTGAACTTTTGGACCAATTGAAGGCAGCTCTGAAGGCCAAAAGGCGCGGCAAGCTGTCTAAAGGAATTTTGTTCCTGCAAGACAATGCCTCTGCTCAGACTGCACAAGCGACCATGACAAAACTGCCATAGCTGGGCTTCCGGCTAGTTGACTACCCACCTTATTCACCAGATAGAGCTCCCTCCGACTATCATCTTTTTCCAAACCTGAAGAAACACCTCAAGGGTACCAAATTTCACACCATTTCTGATACCATGGCTGCTACGAATGCCTGGTTTGAGGCACAACCGAAATCCTTCTTTTTGCTAGGCTTATGTGTCGCCCTGGGCAAGCCAGGGGACACAGATAACAACACCACTACACCCCACACTCCAGGTAGGCACACCTGCTAACCAGAAATCCTTGTTGCCTTCCTCCAAGAGTCTGTTGATGCACACCAGGGGGTGGGCCAGGCGGTTGGCTCCGCCCACCAAGGAGCTCACAACTCTGGAGGCAGGAAGTAACCAGGCAGATTAGCCCAGGCAGGGCTTGAGTAAAGAAGCAGAAAGCTCAGGGAGGAGCAGGAGAACTGTCAGGGACATGAACGAGTGAACAGCAGATTAGCCCAGGCAGGGGCTAGAGTAAACAACCAGAAGTGAAAGTGAAGGAAAGGAAAGTGGAAAAGGAGGAAAGCAAGAAGTGGAGAGAGCGCAGAGAGTGCGCAGAGCCTGAGAGCCCAGCTGTGTGTAGGGCTAGAACAGCAAGGTCAGCGACGGCGGTGACTGTCCGGAGGGGGACCGTTTGGAAGTTCCTGGAAGGACCCCGTTGGCTGTGTGCCCGGTGGTCTGGAGCAGTGTTCCGAAGGACAGTCAGCACCAGGGCAGGGGCCTCTCGGACCCCGGCAAGGCTAGGAGTCGCCCAATTTGCCGAATCCGTCAGCGAAGGGGACGCAGATCCCCCAGCAACAAAGTCCCGATTGACGGCAACAGCCCGACCATTACCGGGGAGACACCGCCACCGCCAAGGCACCAGTTTCCCCAGGGCCAGCGCCTGCGGGCAAAGTGTAGAGCTCCTCCGGCCCAGATTGCAGTCGGGGAGCGGGTAACCGGAGGGAATCCACCGCTACCATCAGTCAAACAGGTGCAAGGAAGAGAGACGTCACCGTCACCTACCGGGAGTGCAGGTGCAACCGTCTGTGGGACCGTCCTACCAGCCGTTGGTTTACCGTACAAACTGTGTCCGTGTCTCAGGCTGAGTGAGTACCACAGTGCCGCAAGGCACAGCGCTGCCCCCGCGTCCCTGCGCCCTCCAGGCCCTACACTTCACATCTCTTCACCGGGCCCCGGGATCACCAACCCCTACCCACGGAGGGGCAACACAACACCTGGCTGCTCCCATCACCATCCCCGGGACCCTCACACTGAGCAGCGGTGGTGCCATCACCACAACCGTGGGTGGCGTCACGAACTATAATCCCAACAAACACCCCCCCTTTTCACTCACGGGCGAGGAGTGTCGCTCGAGACACCCCGGGATCCGGCCCGCAGCTCGAGCCACCAGGAGCAACTGCCGGACCCGAGCAGAAGGGGTGAGCGCGGTGTGCTGACACCCTCCTCCCCGCCCGCGACAACTTGGCGTCACGAACAGGATCTTACCGCTCTGCCGTCTGGTAGAGGTGCGCCTTGTTACCGCCGGAGGTATCCGGCAGAAAAATTTCAGAAGCCGCCATCTTTGGCGCGAAAAGTTCCCGCTCGAGCGTCTTCTCGAGCAGTAGAGGCGCGAAGGCCAAAACTCCGCCCCGAGAGAGGAGGGGCCGGAAAGAGCTAAGGGGGACGCGATGGCGGCTGGCGGCATGTAGTCGCCGCTATAAAAGCAGGGACGCCAGGACTCTGCAAACATCCCGTTCCTGGAAGCAAACAGCAAAGACACCATGTGGATGCCGTCCCGAAACACCGTGGCCCCCGCACCGGGAACCGCAGCGTGGGTGGAGATCCGGACCGCGCAGCTCCATCTAAGGCTGCAGGTCAAAATGCAGCTCCTCCTGGAGGAGTGGGAGACCGACATGGCGGACGTTTTGGCAGCCGTGCGGAGACGCGAGGAGGAAGCGGAGGAAGGGAGGGTGAGTGACCCACGCCCCTATGTCCCGGAGGGACCGGTCGCTGCGGCTGAGGGACCCGGTCCAAGCCCTCTCCCCCCGTTGCCTCCTTCGCCACCCGTCTCGGAGGCCGTGACCCCGCCACTAGGCCCGCTGCCACCGCAACCGGTAGCGATACCCAGCCCGTCCGCCCCAGCGGACCGAACTGTAGCCGGAGCCCGAAGCAAACCGGAGGCATTGCCATGGAAGGCCCCGAAGATTGCGCCAGAAACAGTCCCCGAGCAGTTCCCCGAGCCGGAGCCGATGACCCGCTCCGAGCCGAAGGCCCAACTGCGGAAAGCCCCTGTGCCCATCCCCCACACCTCAGCTGAGGTGGCGCCGGGTTGTTGCTGCAAGGCAGCGCCCAAGGCCATGACACCGCGGGATACGCCACCCACCTTCCTGACAGTGGGTAACGTGCTGAATGTCCCGCGGGGCTCAACCCGTGCGCCGGAGCCATACTGGGACAGGGAGCCGACCAAGCTGGGCCTGGAGATCGCGGAGAGGGAGCGTAGGAAAGCCGAGCTGGTGGCCCGAGTCATACGGGAAAAGGAGAACCTGCGGCAAGCGACCTTCCGTGTCCGGGGCCCGTTCTACGGGGGGCAGGTGAGGCGATTCGATATCCGCCGGGGCTACGGGTTCATATACGAACCGGGCCTGGAGGCCGAGGTATTTGTAGCTCGGCGGGATGTGCATGCTCACCTGCCCGAAGAGCATCCTGGCCGCAATCTTATCCCGGGAGACATGGTGCGGTACACTCGGCACTGCGGAGAGAGGGGGTGGTTTGCCCTGGATGTAAAGCTGAGGGGCAGCCCGGAGGGCAAGATGAGCTCTGCACCCCCTCCCTCGGATGAAGCAGCAGCAGGACCGGAGTAGGGCAATGGAGGCCCGCAGCACCGTCCCCGTAGGGACCAGCGCTTTGTTTGTTTGAAAGTTTGTTGAAAGTTTTGAAAGATGAAAATGATTACCCGAGAAGTCACCTGATTGTCAGCTGTGATTAGCAACCGGCAGGAGCCGGCACCGTTGTCCCCGTGGGGACCGTTTAAAGTTTAAAAATGCATGGGAACTAGCCATGGACAAGCCCGTGAACTCTGCAGGGCAACTACAAACGTTAGTGGCTTGTAAATATGTTGGGTACCGTTACCGTTTCCGCAATGCCGCCTCCGGAGAGGCAGGTTGGAGGGAGGGCCCTGAGCAGAGCAGGCCAGGGCCCAGCCACCAAAGGGACCGGTGGCTACCCTCTGGAAGGAAGGACAGATCCCGCTCGGGTGACTTGTGCTGGACTGTGGGTCAAGGGGTGCTGCCTGGGTTTTAGGGGCAGCATCAGGGCCAGGTTGCTTGGGTGGGAGAGAGCGGAAACCGTGACCGTACACCGTTGAAACGTTAAAAGCAATATGTGCCTCCCGTCTTGGGAAGAGTTGATTGAAAATGCTTATGTTATGTTTAACCCTGTTCTCCCCTTTTTACAGAAAAATAAAACCGGTGTAGGACGGCAGCCCGCGGACGGTCTGCATTTTGCTAAGGGGGAATGTGTCGCCCTGGGCAAGCCAGGGGACACAGATAACAACACCACTACACCCCACACTCCAGGTAGGCACACCTGCTAACCAGAAATCCTTGTTGCCTTCCTCCAAGAGTCTGTTGATGCACACCAGGGGGTGGGCCAGGCGGTTGGCTCCGCCCACCAAGGAGCTCACAACTCTGGAGGCAGGAAGTAACCAGGCAGATTAGCCCAGGCAGGGCTTGAGTAAAGAAGCAGAAAGCTCAGGGAGGAGCAGGAGAACTGTCAGGGACATGAACGAGTGAACAGCAGATTAGCCCAGGCAGGGGCTAGAGTAAACAACCAGAAGTGAAAGTGAAGGAAAGGAAAGTGGAAAAGGAGGAAAGCAAGAAGTGGAGAGAGCGCAGAGAGTGCGCAGAGCCTGAGAGCCCAGCTGTGTGTAGGGCTAGAACAGCAAGGTCAGCGACGGCGGTGACTGTCCGGAGGGGGACCGTTTGGAAGTTCCTGGAAGGACCCCGTTGGCTGTGTGCCCGGTGGTCTGGAGCAGTGTTCCGAAGGACAGTCAGCACCAGGGCAGGGGCCTCTCGGACCCCGGCAAGGCTAGGAGTCGCCCAATTTGCCGAATCCGTCAGCGAAGGGGACGCAGATCCCCCAGCAACAAAGTCCCGATTGACGGCAACAGCCCGACCATTACCGGGGAGACACCGCCACCGCCAAGGCACCAGTTTCCCCAGGGCCAGCGCCTGCGGGCAAAGTGTAGAGCTCCTCCGGCCCAGATTGCAGTCGGGGAGCGGGTAACCGGAGGGAATCCACCGCTACCATCAGTCAAACAGGTGCAAGGAAGAGAGACGTCACCGTCACCTACCGGGAGTGCAGGTGCAACCGTCTGTGGGACCGTCCTACCAGCCGTTGGTTTACCGTACAAACTGTGTCCGTGTCTCAGGCTGAGTGAGTACCACAGTGCCGCAAGGCACAGCGCTGCCCCCGCGTCCCTGCGCCCTCCAGGCCCTACACTTCACATCTCTTCACCGGGCCCCGGGATCACCAACCCCTACCCACGGAGGGGCAACACAACACCTGGCTGCTCCCATCACCATCCCCGGGACCCTCACACTGAGCAGCGGTGGTGCCATCACCACAACCGTGGGTGGCGTCACGAACTATAATCCCAACAAACACCCCCCCTTTTCACTCACGGGCGAGGAGTGTCGCTCGAGACACCCCGGGATCCGACCCGCAGCTCGAGCCACCAGGAGCAACTGCCGGACCCGAGCAGAAGGGGTGAGCGCGGTGTGCTGACACCCTCCTCCCCGCCCGCGACACTTACAGAACTTAGAATATAGATGTAAGAAGTGTGTTGACATCAGTGTAAAGCAGGGGTGGGGAACCTCCGGCCCGCGGGCCGTATACGGCCCGTGACGACTTTTTATGCGGCCCCCGGGCACATTCCCGGGGACCATTGTACTTTGGTGGCAGCCGCGCTTTTCCCGGCTGCCGGCCCTTTAAATCCCACTGCCTTATGCCCTGTGGGTAGATGCTAGAATGTACGGGCTCTCTCCAGATCCTGACTTCCAGGACCTGACTGCAGCCCATACATTCTAGGCTTATCCCCGGCCTGTGTGCTCTGGTGGGCGGGGTAAGCAGCACGCTGCGATAAAGTCACACAGAAGAGCTGCAGCAGGTTTACCAGCCTCCTTGACCTGCTGTGTGTGTGTGACTCTCCCTCCCCCTCACTGCGAGTACTCAACCCATCGCTGCCCCCCCCCCCGCTCAGTGCTGTGTACCCCCTCGTACTGTGTGTACACCCCAATGCTGTATGTACCCCCCAATGCTGTGTGTACCCCCTCGTGCTGTATGTACCCCCTAGTGCAGTGTGTACCCCCTAGTGCAGTGTGTACCCCCTAGTGCAGTGAGTACCCCTTAATGCTGTGTACCCCTTAATGCTGTGTGTACCCCCTCATGCTGTGTACCCCCTAGTGCTGTGTACCCCCTCGTGCTGTGTGTACCCCCTCGTGCTGTGTGTACCCCCTCGTGCTGTGTGTACCCCCTCATGCTGTGTACCTCCTAGTACAGTGTGTACCCCCCAGTGCTGTGTACCCCCAGGTGCTGTGTGTACCCCCTAGTGTTGTGTGTACCCCCTAGTGCTGTGTACACCCCAGTGCTGTGTACCCCCGCAGCGCGGTGTAACCCCTCACTGCTGTCCGTGCCCCCCCTAGTGCTGTCTGTACCCCCTGGGTGATGTCTATGCCCCCCCACCAGTGCTGTCCGCACCACCTAATGCTGTCCATGCTGCCACCAGTGCTGTCCATGCCACGGTGAGTGCTGCCTGTGCCCCCCTTATGCTGTCCATGCTCCCCAGTGCTGTGTGCTGTGGAGCCCCGCAAACGCTGTGTCGGTGCATTACCTTCAGGGACTCCACGTAGATGGATCTGTCACAGGTAGGAGATCTTCTTCTTGTCGTGACGCCACTCTCAGTATTGCGGTCAGTGGGGACCGCCACTGCAGGTTGAGGTACGCCTGGGGCTGATGGTGAGTGCAGTTAGTTGGAATAGCCTCCTGAGAGTGAGGCAAGCCCCAGGGCCCTGTGTAGGTGCGTAGAACCACAAGGCGCAGAATAACTCCACACAGGCAGGATGTCTTTCAGGGTTTTTACTCACTTCAGGTGGCAGGGTGAGTAACCCGGGCGTAGCTGGGATGAACCAGGCGGGAACCAGGTATCCTTCAGGCTGACTTGTGAGGGTGACTACTAACTCGCCTTCCTTAGCCCTTGGTGGTTTGGGGTAACCCCGACTTTGAGTCCCTATGGGGGTCACCCAGGGAAGATGCTGAAGCCTCTCTCCCCTTCGTTTGCCGTGTGCTTGTCGCCTGGGCCAGATCACTCCAGCTTCTTGCCTCCTGTGACCTATGGGCCCTAACTGTGGCTACGTGGCTGCGGCTTTTGTGGTGTTGTGGCGTGGGCTTTGAGAGCCCCACACCGGCAGGTTTAGCAAAAGAAAGCTGGATCTATCTCCGCTTCGGGAACTGCCGCCCGTTTGGGCCTGGTACTCTCTAGCAGTCTCCTTACTTCCCACTCCGTTGCTCTCTCTCTAGCTGAAGATGGATTTCGGGTAGCACTCCTAGTTGACCGTTCTCCCCCGTCGGTAGCCACTGCGCGGACGCTGTCAGACTACAGCAGCCCACGGGATCTGCTCCTCACTCGAGCTCCCTGGACTCTGCTCTGCTCTGGCTCACTGCCCCTCCTCTCCTGTTCTTGCCTACGCCACCTAGCAACCAGACTCTCTTACCACACCCCTTGAGAGGAGATGGAGGCTTTTGGCCCCCTCCACTATTCCAGTGAAGGTGAAGGCTTTTCCCCCTCCTGGGATCCCCAGGGGTCCTCTCATAGGTACATGTGTGAGGCCTGATCACTATGCGCCTGTGTACCACACCCCGGTCAGCCTTCTGGATTACCTGTATTGTACTGTTCCCAGCATGGGTGCAGTACTCCGTGGTGCCTGACCAGGTCAGGGGCGCCACATTCCCCCTTAGTTATCACCAGCACGTCCTCGGGCTGCAAGACAACATTTTAAAATGCATAAAACATTAAAACATGTAAAACATTTAAAAGCACCAGGTACCATACATCACCACCCTCCACCCACAAGTCCGTTAACCCACCCAAAACCCTTTCACGTTGGCCGCGGCTTCAGCCACTTCTGGCAAGATGTAGAGGCGGCTTACATGGGCTGGTGGTTTCAGGGTATACCTGGCCTGGTGGATCCGCGCCTTCAGCCTCTTCTGGCAGGATGCAGAGGCGGCCCCCACAGTTGGTGCTGACCAGGTACCCTCTTTGTGGTGGAGAGCCAGGCCCCATAAACAGGCATGCTCTCTGGTCGCAGGTGAGCCAAGGCCCTATATACGGACGGGCTCCTCCTGGTTGCAGACGAGCCAAGCCCCTAAACAGGCTGACTCTGGTGGTGGTGGTGCCCTTTTGGTGTAACTATTTACACTGCGAGAGTTTGTGGCTATAGCCAGTTCATAGCCTTAAGGTTTATTTCTCACAATAGTTTTTGTGGGAACATTCTTGAACTTTAAAACGTTGCAAAACAAACTTTTCAAACTGGTAACTTGCTTTACTTTAACTTATGCAGACTCCTCAGTTTCCTGGCCTCCCCTCCCCCTTAGTTCTTCGGGACACTCCTGTCGTGGCAGTGCTGGGGATGGACTTTCTTCAGCAGGCCCAGGCGGGGGACTCTTTGGCGTGGTTGCTGCAGGGGTTGCCGGAATCCTCTTGGGGGTGTGCGGAGGGAGCATGTACTGGTCCACCAACCATTGTGGAAACTTGACCTCCATGTCAGCCTTCAGCTGCCAGTATGCGGGGTCCTCCCCCAGCGTGGGCTTTCCAGCAGGGACCTCTTTGGACTGGGGAGCGGTGTCTGCTCTGGCCTTGCAGGCCGGGGTAAGTGGTGATGCAATCTCTTGGCGGGCCGCGCCCTGTATGGCGGCGGCCTGGTCTTGGCGGGCCGCGCCCTGTATGGCGGCGGCCTGGTCTTGGCGGGCCGCGCCCTGTATGGCGGCGGCCTGGTCTTGGCGGGCCGCGCCCTGTATGGCGGCGGCCTGGTCTTGGCGGGCCGCGCCCTGTATGGCGGCGGCCTGGTCTTGGCGGGCCGCGCCCTGTATGGCGGCGGCCTGGATCGGCGTCGCAGCTGCGATGGGATCTGTGCAGGCTGGGCTGGGCGTCGCTGCAGGGACCGGGTCTTGGTGGGCCGAGCAGGGCATCGCTGCGGCGGCCGGGGCTTGGCGGGCCGAGCAGGGCATCGCTGCGGCGGCCGGGGCTTGACGGGCCGAGCAGGGCATCGCTGCGGCGGCCTGGGCTTGGCGGGCCGCACCTGGCGTGGCTGCAGCCTGGCTCAGCGTCGCCGCGCCGGGCGCCTCTTCAGGGACCGCGGGCGTGGCAGCAGGGGTCGGGGCATCCGGGCCGGCAGGGGTAATACTGGACTCACCCATCGGTGGCAGCATCGGGGTCTGAGTCGTCGCCGTCCGGTCTGGCACTCGTCGTGCGGTTCCCCTCTCATAGGCCTGAACCGCGGCAGCCATCTCCAGAAGTTCCATGCGTTCTTCTCTGATCTGCTCCACGACCCGGGTCTCCAGTCGGGCGCAGAACTGGGCCAGCTCCCGATACCACCAGGCAGCGGAGCCCGGTTCTGGGTTTCTGCGGTCAGACGCCATTTCTTCTGCGCCCTCTCCTGCACGATTTCCCAGCAGTGGACTCGCCGTTGCCTCTAGTAGCAAGCTGTTCAGTTTCCGCTCTGCCTCTTTCAGCAGCTCCTCTCCCAGCAGCAGGCTTCTGGCTCCCTTTCTGTCCCGACGTCTCTGAACGCTTCCGCTCTCTTCACAAGCGAGGTCAGAACTCTGCAGGGGATCTCTGGGTAGCCACACCTCTTCGTGGGCGGTAACTTCTCCCAGCGCGGGCTGCTGTTGTTTTTCAGCGCGCTTTTCATGGTGGCAATATGGCGGCGCTTCCAATTTTTCAAGCGGACCGCCCAGGCACATGGTCACCTGTCTGAACAGGTCTAGTCCTTATCCTGTTCGTGACGCCAGAAGTTGAGCCCCGCAAACGCTGTGTCGGTGCATTACCTTCAGGGACTCCACGTAGATGGATCTGTCACAGGTAGGAGATCTTCTTCTTGTCGTGACGCCACTCTCAGTATTGCGGTCAGTGGGGACCGCCACTGCAGGTTGAGGGACGCCTGGGGCTGATGGTGAGTGCAGTTAGTTGGAATAGCCTCCTGAGAGTGAGGCAAGCCCCAGGGCCCTGTGTAGGTGCGTAGAACCACAAGGCGCAGAATAACTCCACACAGGCAGGATGTCTTTCAGGGTTTTTACTCACTTCAGGTGGCAGGGTGAGTAACCCGGGCGTAGCTGGGATGAACCAGGCGGGAACCAGGTATCCTTCAGGCTGACTTGTGAGGGTGACTACTAACTCGCCTTCCTTAGCCCTTGGTGGTTTGGGGTAACCCCGACTTTGAGTCCCTATGGGGGTCACCCAGGGAAGATGCTGAAGCCTCTCTCCCCTTCGTTTGCCGTGTGCTTGTCGCCTGGGCCAGATCACTCCAGCTTCTTGCCTCCTGTGACCTATGGGCCCTAACTGTGGCTACGTGGCTGCGGCTTTTGTGGTGTTGTGGCGTGGGCTTTGAGAGCCCCACACCGGCAGGTTTAGCAAAAGAAAGCTGGATCTATCTCCGCTTCGGGAACTGCCGCCCGTTTGGGCCTGGTACTCTCTAGCAGTCTCCTTACTTCCCACTCCGTTGCTCTCTCTCTAGCTGAAGATGGATTTCGGGTAGCACTCCTAGTTGACCGTTCTCCCCCGTCGGTAGCCACTGCGCGGACGCTGTCAGACTACAGCAGCCCACGGGATCTGCTCCTCACTCGAGCTCCCTGGACTCTGCTCTGCTCTGGCTCACTGCCCCTCCTCTCCTGTTCTTGCCTACGCCACCTAGCAACCAGACTCTCTTACCACACCCCTTGAGAGGAGATGGAGGCTTTTGGCCCCCTCCACTATTCCAGTGAAGGTGAAGGCTTTTCCCCCTCCTGGGATCCCCAGGGGTCCTCTCATAGGTACATGTGTGAGGCCTGATCACTATGCGCCTGTGTACCACACCCCGGTCAGCCTTCTGGATTACCTGTATTGTACTGTTCCCAGCATGGGTGCAGTACTCCGTGGTGCCTGACCAGGTCAGGGGCACCACAGTGCCACCCCTCAGTGCTCTTAACTCGCTACTGCTGTCTGTACCCTCCCACTGCTTTCTATGCTCCCCAGTCCGTGCTCTCCTGTTGATGTCTATGTTCCCCCAGACCTGTCTGTCTCCCTAGTGCTGCCACCCAGTGCAGTGCGTGCTGCCACCCAGTGCAGTGCGTGCTGCCACCCAGTGCAGTCCGTGCTGCCACCCAGTGCAGTGCGTGCTGCCACCCAGCGCTGTGCGTGTCCCCAGTCATGTCTGTGCCACCGCCAGGGCTGTCCATGCCCCCTACTGATGTATATGCCCCAGCCCCTCCTGTGATGTATATGCCCCAGCCCCTCCTGTGATGTATATGCCCCAGCCCCTCCTGTGATGTATATGCCCCAGCCCCTCCTGTGATGTATATGCCCCAGCCCCTCCTGTGATGTATATGCCCCAGCCCCTCCTGTGATGTGTACACCCAGTGTCTCCTGTAATTTTTGCGCCCTGGCCCCTTCTGTGATGTGTATGCCCCCAGCATCTCCAGACAGAGACAAACCTGGAAAAGCAGCTGTGAGAAACAAGATGATCAATATCACCGAACATCACAATCGCACCAAAGAGAAGCAGCTCCGGCCACCACAATAGGGGTGAGTTAATTAATCGTTTGACCAAATATAGCAGGGTTATTTTTCAGGTTGATAATGTTGTGCGGCCCCCAAAGGTTAGTAGGAAATTCCAAATGGCCCCCGGCAGTAAAAAGGTTCCCCACCCCTGGTGTAAAGTATGTGGAATAAATGTAAAGTTTCATCATCCTATCTCGTTTCTTTCTGGGTAAAGCCAAAGACTTATCAGCAGCCTGTCATATTCCTGCTTGATGTATTTGGTATCTTATGTATCTCCTCTGCGTGAGGTTCATCCCTTTCCCTTTAGGACCCTGCAGAGTTCCTTAACCTTTCAGCTGTTTTCATCAGCACGTCCCTTTGTGTCTTTAAATGCTCTCATTCCCTTCTGGTCTGGGCTGGAGATAGCTTTAACTCTTTACAGATCCTGAGTGCTAGTAGTCAGCGTGCATTCATCTGGAGTAAGGGGTACTTTACACGCTGCGACATCACTAGCGATTGCCCCAGTCGTTGTAACGATATGTGATGATCGCTGCCGTAGCGAACATCATCGCTACGGCAGCGTCATACTCACATACCTGTTCAGCGACGTCGCTGTGACTGCCGAACAATCCTTCCCTCAAGGGCGAGCTGCGTTCGGTGTCACCGCGACGTCACCTCGACGTCACTAAGCGGTCGGCCAATAGAAGCGGAGGGGCGGAGATGAGCGGGACATCCCGCCCACCTCCTTCCTTCCGCATTGCCGGTGGATGGAGGTAAGGAGCTGTTCGTCGCTCCTGCTGTGTCACACATAGCTATGTGTGATGCCGCAGGTACGAGGAACAACATCGCTACTTACCTGACAATGATTTTTTGTAATTAAACAACCTCTCCAAAACAAACGATTTTTGTCTTTTTTGCAATCGTGTTAGGTCGTTCTAGCCTGTCACACGCTGCGACGTCGCTAACGGCGCCGGATGTGCGTCACAAACACTGTGACCCCAACGACATCGCTTTAGCGATGTTGCAGCGTGTAAAGCACCCTTAACTCTGTTGCGTGTTGCAGTCCCTCTCGATGAATCTTCGTGGAGAAAAGATGTTTGTTATTTTCCCTTGTTTGTTTTTCCTGTGTGTCCTTTAGATCTTAATGGGGTTGACTAGAGCTCATCCCATCCATTCTCTGACTAGGGCCCAGATCAGGGTCAGCCTAGGGCCAGTATTGCTTGGCGCCTAGCTGCGGAACCTATTTAGGGTGGTGAGGAAAGCCAGGGCCCAGCGGTAGGCTTGGTCAGTGTTCACCATCTCTCCTTTCCCTAGACACAGGGACTCCCTTCCCTTTTGCCATTCACTAGGTACTTCCCCGTATCTAGCGTGGCATTCTCTAGCCTCAATGCATATGAAACCAAGAAGGCAGAACCAAGACAATGGGAATCATCAGCTAGTGAAAACTAGTTAATGTTAATCATATGACAGTACGCAGTGAGCTTTAAAGCTCCCACTAGTGATGAAAAATTTCAGCACTACATGTTAAAATGGCAACAACTAAGAAAAAGAAAAAGTCATAATAAAGACACATTGGATTGATCAACCAAATCAATGATTTCACCACTACCCGCCAATACACACCACTGCCTATAAATTAGACGGAAATGAAACTCAGCTGATTTACGGTGATTGAATCACTGTATATATGGCACGTATACAAAGAGACCTGTCAGTCAAAAAGAGCTTAGTCACCCTGTTCCTAGCACCTGATAAAATTATTATTTCTCCGAAACGCCACAGCACTTCATTCAGAGTGACAAAAAAAGAAGCAGTTGGACTCTGTAGTGCTAAGATATGTGTAACAATGAATATAGGACTATGGACATGCATTACTGCTATGGAAAACATTCAAAAATATTAGATGCTTAGCACACAGAAATGGCCAGTTTTATGTGAGCCCAACAGCCAACGCCAAGCCGACTCTTATTGTTGTGTACTTATCAAACTAATGCCTCTCTTTGGGTTAAAAACTCCCTCCAATTTATGGGCGGACAGAAATCAGCAATTGGAGAATTAAAATCGCCTAAGGCTGAAAAGCAGGAGTGCTCAATCAGAAGGCATGACCCTATAATCTAAGAATGTGACCTCTTATTGTGTCACTATCAAACTAATGCCTCTCTTTGGGTCGCCTTGACGTTGGCTGTTGGACTCACATAAAACTGGCCATTTTTGTTTGCTAAAGATCTCATTATTTGCATGTTTTCCATTGCTGTATTTCATGTCTATATTCTTATATCCATTGTTCCACATATTTACGCTGCACAAATGCTAATCCATTTTAGGTAATATGGAATCATTGCTAAACATTATAATTGTTTAATAGCTAGAATGAAAATTATTAAGGTACTTCTTCTGGATGTGATTGAAGCAAAAAAAAAATCCACTTGTGCATTTCTATGCAATCCACAACAAATCTGCGCAAAGTCTGCAACTGCAAAGGTGTAAAAGTTCTGTCAAAACCCACATCAGAAATTGACATGCTGCAAATGTTTTTATGCAGTATATGGATGAGATGTGGTTAAAACTCACCTACTTTGCTTGTGATGCCTTGAAACATACAGTTGATACAGTCACGGTATAATCTAAATCAGGGGTGGGGAACCTTTTTACTGCCGGGGGCCATTTGGAATTTTCTACCAACCTTCGGGGGCCGCACAAAATTATCAACTTGAAAAGGACCAGGCTATATTTGGTCAAACAATTAATGAACTCACCCCTAATGTGGTGGCCGGAGCGGCTGTGATATTTGGTGATATTGATCATTTTGTTTCTCACAACTGCTTTTCCAGGTTTGTCTTGGTCTGGAGAGGCTGGGGGCATACACATCACAGAACAAGCTGGGGCATATACATCCCAGGAGACACTATGGCATACACATCACAGGAGACACTGAGGCATACACATCACAGGAGACACTGAGGCATATACATCCCAGGAGACACTGAGACATACACATCACAGGAGACACTGAGGCATACACATCACAGGAGACACTGAGGCATACACATCATAGGAGACACTGAGGCATATACATCACAGGAGACACTGAGGCATACACATCACAGGAGACACTGAGGCATACACATCACAGGAGACACTGAGGCATACACATCATAGGAGACACTGAGGCATATACATCCCAGGAGACACTGAGGCATACACATCACAGGAGACACTGAGGCATACACATCACAGGAGACACTGAGGCATACACATCACAGGAGACACTGAGGCATACACATCACAGGCGTGGCTGCGTCATATACATCCCAGAAAAGGCTGGGGCATATACATCACAGGAGAGGTTGGGGCATATACATCACAGGAGGAGCGTATAGATCACAGGAGGGGTGTATACATCACAGGAGATGCTGAGCATGGACAGCACTAGTGGCGGGCACAGACAGCACTAGGTGCAGCACGAACAGCACTAGGCGGCACAACGGACCGCACGAGGCGGCACAACGGGCAGCACTAGGTGGCACAACGGACAGCACTAGGTGGCACAATGGACAGCACTAGGTGGCACAACGGACAGCACTAGGTGGCACAACGGACAGCACTAGCTGGCAGCACAGAGAGCACTAGCTGGCAGCACAGAGAGCACTAGCTGGCAGCACAGAGGGCGCTAGTTGTCAGCACAAAGCGCTAGTTGGCAGCACAGACAGCGCTAGTTGGCAGCACGGAGAGCGCTAGTTGGCAGCACAGAGAGCACTAGCTGGCACAACGGACAGCGCTAGGTGGCAGCACAGAGAGCACTAGCTGGCAGCACAGACAGCGCTAGTTGGCAGCACAGACAGCGCTAGTTGGCAGCACAGACAGCGCTAGTTGGCAGCACAGACAGCGCTAGTTGGCAGCACGGAGAGCACTAGGTGGCAGCACGGAGAGCACCAGGTGGAAGCCGGTGGGGGCACTAGGTGGCAGCTCGGAGAGCACTAGGTGGCAGCACGGAGAGCACTAGGTGGCAGCACGGAGAGCACTAGGTGGAAGCCGGTGGGGGCACTAGGTGGCAGCTCGGAGAGCACTAGGTGGCAGCACGGAGAGCACTAGGTGGCAGCACGGAGAGCACTAGGTGGAAGCCGGCGGGGGCACTAGGTGGCAGCTCGGAGAGCACTAGGTGGCAGCCGGCTTGGGCACTAGGTGGCAGCACGGAGAGCACTAGGTGGCAGCACAAAGAGCACTAGGTGGCAGCACAAAGAGCACTAAGTGGCAGCACAAAGAGCACTGACAGTGACAGCATTAGAAGGCAACACGGAGAGCATTAGGTGACTACTTGGAGGCAGCAGGGAGAGGCACTATGTGGCAGCACTGACAGCACTAGGAGGCTGCACAGATTACACAGTATTGAGGGGTTACACACAGTACTAGGGGGTACACAGCACTTGGGGCTACACACAGTACTAGGGGGGGTACAGAGCGCTGGATGAGGGGCAGCGATGGGTTGTATACTCACAATACTAGGGGAGGAGGAGTCACACAGCACAGGTCCGGGAGGCATGTACAGCAGGGAGGCATCTGCTGCACCTCTTCTGCTGTGACAGGAGCACAGCGCGCTGCTTACCCCGCCCACAAGGTAAACTCTCAGCACTCGAGCACAGTCCCGGGTTCAGTCTAGAATGTACGGGCTGTAGTCAGGTCCCGAAAAGAGCACGTACATTCTAGTACGGGCTGCAATCAGGATCTGGAAAAAGCCTGTACATTCTAGCATCTACCCAGAACGCACTGGGATTTTAAAGGGCCGGCGGCCGGCAAAAGCTTGAGTGCCGCTCAAGCACTAGGGTAGCCTGGAATGTGCCCGGGGGCCGCATTAAATGTCATCGCGGGCCGCATACGGCCCCCGGGCCGGAGGTTCCCCACCCCTGATCTAAATGAAGGCCAATTCTAGCTTTTCTGCTTGTGTGACGCCCGGTAAAACCATGTAGTCACAGATAGGCCCCCGCACAACACCATTCCCTCACTTAGGAAACACACAGCCGGCCTGAAACCCTAGTCACCCCCCCCTTAGGGAAAGACAGACACACCAGTGGGCGGGACCAAGTGGTTGGACATGCCCACTCAGGGGTCTAGACAGCCCGGGGTGGGAAAACAAGCAGTTCTGTTCAGATTAGTTTGTAGTTCAAGTGGAGAGGAGTGTGGGCTGGAGCTAAGTGTAGCTCCA
The DNA here is from genome assembly GCF_048569485.1 of Anomaloglossus baeobatrachus. Taxonomy (NCBI): domain Eukaryota; kingdom Metazoa; phylum Chordata; class Amphibia; order Anura; family Aromobatidae; genus Anomaloglossus; species Anomaloglossus baeobatrachus. The sequence continues at coordinate 109,034,135 of NC_134357.1, read as the reverse complement.
GCAGAGGAAGTTCAAGTTGAACGGTGCGAGGGTAGAAGCCCTGGTGCCTTTGGCTAGGTGGCAGAAGGTGGATTAGGGAGGAACAGGAAGCCAGACCTCAAAACAATAGTATGAAGCAAAGAGAACGGTCGCTGTCTGAGAGCTGCTACCCAGCTCTCCAGGACCGAGCGCATAGAGCGGGATACCGGCATCCCAGACTACTGGGTGCTAACGGCCCAGTAGTAACGCTGGAGAGCAGAAGATTCTACCTTTTCTGGCCCATCTGAAATCCTGAGGCGATGTGGCAAGAAAGAGGGTCGCTGCTACAGAGTGGGCCCCAGGACCGACTCGCGCTACCCGTCAGATGGCAGATACAAACACACGTAGAAAAAGGGACGATGTGCATCTTCAGGCCACAGGGACCTACACCTGCGCACAGAAGGAGGCTTACAACTACCAGGCAGAGAAAAAACCCCTACTGATTCTTCCAGGTTGACTGGGCCACTAACTCTTGGACTACACCAAGTACCAGTAAAAGGTAAAAGAAGACTGCAATCTGTGTCATCCAGTTCTTGTCATCGCCCTCAGTTCTGCACCCCCAACGTATCGCTCCATTCTACCATCATCATATCCTTGGGGCTTAGCTTCACCTGCGGGAAGCAAGACAACTCTTACTTGGCCGCATACCGCAGGTGGTGTCACGATAAAAGACTTTCCTCACCGTCACCCCATCCTCCACCACCTCCATCCTGCCTACCACCCTCCACCTTCCCATCCCTGTACGCCTCAGGGGTCACGAAACCGGGCCAGGCCACTCCATGATTGTGCAGAGGATCTGCATCCCCGGCCTGGTGGCAATTAGGGTTAACCCCCTCTACCCCAGGGTGTTACAAATACCATATTTCCTGTAATAAAACACCTTACATAAAACATGTTACACTAAATCACCAGTCAGGATAGAGTTTAGAGTAGAGAAATACGATGCTACACTTAAAGGTAGTTACTAGGGATGATCGAATACCCTATTATTCGCTTCGTCGGATATCTGGCGAATACCTCGCCGCTATTCGAGTATTCGTGAATATTCGACCCCCAATGTAAGTCTATGGGAAACTCGAATAATTTTACGTTGAACCTGTCGGTGACCTGTGGTGAGGAAAAGGCTGAAATGGATGGGAAAAGGCTGAAACAGTATGGCCACAGCCTGTAGAAGGTGCCTGACTGCATTTCTGCTGTCTTTGAATAACGTGGTCAGAGCAGCACGCGGCGTTTACGTAGTCTCCAGAACAGCTCTCAAACCAAAGTAAAAGAGGGGAAATTGCTAAGAAACAGTTTCTAGTGCCTAATAAATGTAATAAAACGTCAAATCAAGCCCCAACATCCCAAAAAAACCCACTTTAGCATATATTCACACGTTCCGTTTTTTTACATTTTTCCTTTTTCGATTAGAAAGGGCTGTAACTTATACATTATATTGGTGTCTGTCTCACACCTCCTTCTTTGGGACATATTTGACAGCACTTTAAAAGGTCAGCTACAACGTGCCCATTGGGATGTTGACCTTGCCCTCCTCCTCCTCCACCAGCACCATCGGCTCCAGTGGCCCTCTAAGGGCCACTGGCTGTTCTCAAATCTCCGACTTCTTAGGGCTCTCAGGTGGGCCATGTAACATACATTGGGGAGGGATGGCAGTCATTTGCAGTTTTCAGTGTCCCCTATACCATTAGTGTGAAAGTTGGAATACGTACTCCATAACACTTTACAGTGCTATTGCCAATGTGGCCATTTGGATGTTGGCCTTGCCCTCCTCCTCCTCCTCCAACAACACCACCGGCTCCAACACCACCGGCCCCCTCTTCAAATTCTATTCAAATGATTCAGAAATGTATGTTTTATGGACAAATGACCACCACGCTGGGACATCGAAGCTGATGTCGTTGATGATGATTGCTCTGACCAAAAGCAGGTTGGGGGCAGGAGGCATCATCGCCTGCAGAATAGACCACAATGTGTCGCGGGCGGAGGGGACGCGCTCGCCACGCTCGGGTCCGGGGCTTCTGCTGCTGCTGCTCGGTGGCTCGAGCGGTGGGCCGGACCCGGGGACTCGAGCAACACTCCTCGCCCGTGAGTGAAAAGGGATGGTTTGTTTGGGGAGAGAGTTCGTGACGCCACCCACGGGACGTGGTGACGATGGCACCACCGCTGCTGGTGATGGGGATCCCGGGAGAGATGGTAGGGAGCAGCTAGGATGTTGTCCCCTCCGTGGGTAGGGGTTGGTGATCCCGGGGCCCGATGGTGTAACAAGGAGGCTGGATGGCTGGGGTGCAGGGTTGCAGGGGCAGCGCGGCGCGGTGCCGGATGGCACTGGTGTACTCACTCAGACAGTCAATGACAGAGTCTCTGGTAAACCAAACGGCCGGATGGACGGGTCCCGCAGCCGGCTGCAGTGTTGTTGTGCTCTACCCGGACGGCTGATGGTGGCTGTCTTTCCCTGCACCTGTTCGTATGTTCTGACTCCTGTGGTTGCCCACCGGTAGTCCGCTCCCCGGCGTATAGGTGCCGTAGGAGCCCGTTTTGCCCTGGCCCTTGGATCTCTAGCCTATGGCGGTGGCTGTATATTCTCACGGTGTGGACTGTTGCCTTTTGTCGGGTCTTGGTTGTTGGGAAACCCCTGGGGTTCCTGTCACACTTGGATTTGACTGTTGTCGGCGGCTCCAAGCCTGTTCGGGGTCCGATGGCCCTGCCTGTGTGCTTAGCTTCACTCCACTCCCCGGTTTGGTACCGGCGGGCCAACTCCCGACCCCGGTCCTACGGTTCTGCAGAGGTCCACTACCTCCTGCAGACGGCCACCACCGTCTGCCAACCTTGCTGTCAGTGCCTGGGCTCCGACCCAGACACTTGCAGTTTCTGTCCTCTTGCTTGCTTGCTTCTGGCCTGTGAACTCCTCGGTGGGTGGGGAAACTGCCTGGCTCCGGCCCACCTGGTGTGGACATCAGACCCTGGAGGGAGGCAACAAGGGTTTTTGGTTGACTGATGTAACAGTCTAGGGAAGGGGGGGTGTATGGTGTTATGTCTGTGACTACTTGGCTAGTCCAGGGCATCACATTCCCCCTTGGTGAAATGCAGACCATCCGCGGGCTGCCCGTCTATCACCGGTTTTATTTTGTTTTCTGCAAAATATAAATTAACATGTAAACATTCAACATAAGCATACTTGTAGTTCTTCCCTTACGGGAGGCTCGGTACTTTAACGTTTCAAACATATAAAACATTTTTATTACTGACTGACGGGTTCATGGTCATCCGCTCCCCCACCCAAGCAACCTAACCCTTGATGCTGCCCCTAAGAAACGGGCAGCACCCCTCTTCCCCAGTCCTGGTCCAGGTTACCCGAGCGGGAACGGGTACGGTATCTCGCACCCGGCTGTCACTTCAGGGGACCCCACGTCAAGGGGGACCCCTGACCCCCGGAGGATGGCCATCGGTCCTGGTGGTGGCCGGACCCCAGCCTGCTCCGCTGCGGGTCCCTCCTCCAATCTGCCTCTCCAGAGGCGGCACGGAACGGAAAACGGCCCACAAGTTCGTGGGTGGCCTGCAAGTTCTCGGCCATGTTCATGAGCAGTTTCTCATGTGGGCTGTTTAGGATACACACACTGATGGTCCCAACGGGGACAACTCGCCTTACAACGGACGGCAATCAACTGGTTGATGATCAGGTGAGACTTCGGATTGATTGGTGTTCATTCATTCAATATTTACACAATCACCATACTGCACCACTAGATGGTAGTTTCCCTATACCTAAGCGGGGGCCTACCTAGGTTGGGGCGTGTGGACCTTCGGAGGACAATGTCGCTAGTAGCGGGCAAGGGGATAGAGGAGACGACCGTTTCCTCTTCCCGTCTGTCAGATATGGCAAGTGGAGACCCAAGGGGAGGGGGTATTGGTGCATCCCTGAGCGCTTGTTCGAGTGGCTCACTGGCGGGCGTTTCCGTCTCCATTCCTTCCACGTGTTGTGGGAACATTATCACCGGAACAATCACCGCACAGTTTTGCATAGGCCAGTCTGCTGGAAAATCACCCATCACTGTGTGGATCACCTCCTTCTCCTTTTCCCCGCTCGACGTGGGAACCGGAACCTCATTTGTCACTCTCAAGGGGTGAGGGCATTTCTTCAGGTGGAAACTGTAGTGGTGGTCCTCCCCTGGTCGCGACTGATCAGATAAGCCTTCTCATTCTCCCATTCAGTGGGCTGGATGACATACTGGGTCCTTTCCCACTGGTCATCAAGCTTATGGGTCCTTCTCTTCCGCTTCAGCACTACATCTCCCGGCTCAAAGGGGACGGCTGACGCTCGTTTGTTGAAGCGTTGTGCTTTTTTCTCTCGGCTCTGACCGAGATTCTTCTCCACATACTCCTGGACCTGTCGGTATTGGATTTGCCGCCGGGTATCCCAGCCGACAGTCGAAGGAAGGGCCTCTGGAGCCTCCAAGTCCATTTCTAGGTGCACCGGCAGCCGGCCCGGTCGGGCTCTCAACAGATACGCCGGGGTGCATTTGGTAGAACTACAGGGGATGTTATTGTACATGTCTACTAGGTCAAGCAGCTTTTCTGGCCACATGTTCCGCTCTTCCAACGGTATCACCTTGAGGAGATCCAGGACCAGGTGGTTCATCTTCTCACACATCCCATTAGTCTGGGCATGGTATGGCGTGGTCCTGATCTTCTTACAACCGTACAATTGGCAGAACTCTTGAAACACTTCTGCTTCAAAGGCTGAACCCTGGTCCGTAAGCACTGTCTCCGGGTATCCGTGCGGTCGACAGAAGTAGGCCTGGAATGCCCTAGCTGCGGTACGGCCGGTCAAATCTTTGACTGGAACAACCACCATGAATCTGGAGTAGTGGTCCACGATGGTCAAGGCATAGGTATATCCATTCTGGCTGGGTGCGAGCTTGACGTGGTCCAAGGCAACCAACTCCAGCGGTTGATGGGTGACGATCGGCTGTAGAGGAGCTCTTTGGCTGACTTCATCCTTCCTTCTCAGCGCACACGAGGGGCCGCACTCCCGGCAACAGGCCTCCACAAATTCTCGCATCCCATTCCAATAGAACCGCTCTTTCAACAACATCTCCAGCTTCTTCCAGCCGAAATGCCCGGCGCCATCGTGATATGCCAGTAGGACTTTGGGCACGCTGGCCTGAGGGACTACCAGCTGACGAACCTTCTCGTGAGTCTTCGGGTTGATCAGCCCTCGATACAGCTTCCCTTCGTGCAAGTATAGCCGGGCTCGTTCTTTCCACAGCCGCTGAGCCTCAGAGGGAGCTGCAGGATCCATTCCGGAAGAGCCCTGCTTAATCATGGTCTTGACTAGCTGGACGGCAGGCGCTTGGTCTTGGGCTTCCTGCCATCCCTGGTTGGGTAACGGATCCAGGTTCACCTGTTGCTGTTTGACATATAGTTTTTCGACCGGTGGCCGATGGAACGTGGGCAACTCGATTTCCTCAACATCATCATCTTTCGGCCCCTCATCCGGCAGGTGGGGCATCCGTGATAATGCGTCCGCGTTGGTGTTCTTACGGCCAGCTCTGTATTTGATAGTGAAGTCGTAGTTAGACAGGCTGGCTAACCACCGTTGTTCCAGAGCGCCCAGCTTGGCAGTGTCCAGATGAGTCAACGGATTGTTGTCCGTATAGGCAGTGAACTTTGCCGCCGCGAGGTAATGTCGAAACTTCTCGGTGATTGCCCACACCAGGGCCAGGAACATAAGCTTGAAGGAGCTGTAATTTTTGGGGTTCCTTTCCGTGGGCCGGAGTTTTCTGCTGGCATAGGCGATCACCTTTTCCCTCCCGTCCTAGACCTGGGACAGAACTGCTCCCAAGCCCACATTGCTGGCGTCGGTGTAGAGGACGAATGGGAGGCTGTTGTCGGGGTATGCCAGGACTTCTTCTCCTGTCAAGGCCCTCTTTAGCTGGTTAAAGGACTCTTCATGCTTCTCCTCCCACACAAACTGGGGCCCAGGGGCCCTGCCACCCTTGGTCTGTCCCACGAGGAGGTCCTGCATAGGTGCAGCCATCTTCATATACCCCTTGATGAAGCGGCGATAATTGCCCACCAGGCCCAGAAACTGTCTCACCTCTCTCACTGTGGTCAGTCTCGGCCAGTCCTGGATAGCAGTGATCTTCTCGGGATCTGGGGCGACACCTTCCGCGCTCACCACGTGTCCGAGGTACTGTACCCTAGGCTTCAGTAGGTGGCACTTGGAGGGCTTCAGCTTCATCCCATACTTGGCTAGGGACGCGAACACTTCAGCTAGGTGCTCCAGGTGGGCCTCGTACATCTGGGAGTACACGATCACATCATCTAGATACAGCAGGACAGTTTCGAAATTGAGATGTCCCAGGCAACACTCCATGAGCCGTTGGAAGGTTCCAGGGGCATTGCACAGCCCAAACGGCATGCTGTTGAACTCGCAGAGTCCCATGGGAATGGCGAATGCAGTCTTCTCACGGTCCTCGGGTGCGACCACCACCTGCCAGTATTAGCTGGTAAGGTCAAGGGTAGAGAAGAAGTTAGCAGTTCTCAACGCAGCCAGCGACTCTTCGATACGGGGGAGAGGGTAGGCATCTTTATGCGTTATCTGGTTGATCTTCCGGTACTCCACACACATTCTCATGGTGCCGTCCTTCTTCTTCACCAGCACTAATGGGGCTGCCCAGGGACTACAACTATCCCGAATGACCCCTGCCTCCTTCATGTTCCTCAACATGTCTTTGGCGCATTGATAGTGTGCTGGCGGAATGGGCCTGTACCTCTGTGTTGAACCCCCTTAATCCTCCCGAAATCTAATGGGTGCTTGCTGAAAACCTGTTCATACTCCTGCACTACCCTGTGTACCCCCTCCTTGTGATGCGTGGGTGTGGCTTCAGTGCCTACATGTAGTTCCTGGCACCACTCCTCTACCCGTTCGGGGGGTATATGGTTACTGGCAGGGGGTGCTGAGGTAGGAGGGGCGGCTTCGTGAATGGTGTGAGGGTCTAAGGTAAGCAACTTGGCAAGGGTAGCGTAACGGGGCAGCCTAACTTCCTCCTCTCCGCAATTCAGCACTCTCACAGGCACTCTCCCCTTTTTGATGTCAAACACCCCTCTGGCCGCCATCACCGTGGGCCAGTGTTCAGAAGGCGTGGGTTCCACCATTGCTGGGTAGTCCCGCCCCTGGTGGCCTACTGCTGCCCTGCACCAAATCATCATCTCGCTTCTGGGTGGCACTACCAAGGGGGCCACATCCATCACCCTTACTCTATCAATCTCTCCGTTGAATTCACTTGTTGTCGATATAGGAGGGCCCGGATCTCACGCTGCACAGCCCTCTGTCGGCCTCCTCCTGCTGTGGCGGCCAACTGTTGCAACAAACTCAGCACCTCACTCATTACAATGCTCCATCACATTGGTCCCCAGAATTACTTTTGGGTTATGGTCACTGGGTTCATTCATCACCACAATGATTCCTTGGTGCTTTAACTCCGCACGTCCCACGGTCAGGGTCACTTGTTTGTATCCCACTTGGGTTAGAGGGAGTCCATTGGCTGCAACAAGGGTCAGGCTATCATCAGAGGGGGCAAGTTCATCAGTACCCCAATACTGCTGGTACAGTGTATATGGTATAGTAGTTACCTGTGATCCGGTGTCCAAGAGGGCCATAAGCGTGATGGCGTCCACTGCCAGAGGGATGATGGGGCGAGCTCCGACATACTGGTCTCGCCAGTCGGGGGGGCCATTGGTGTCTACTCCTGAGGATTGGCCCTTGGCCCCAGGGGTTGCTCATGTAACAGGCATCGCCTAGAGTAGTGGCCAGGCTTGCTGCACCTGTAACAAATAGGAGGCCCATACCGTGAGTCATTGATCCTTCTCCGCTGCATCCAGGGGACGTCATCCGGGCTGTCGGCGAGCTGGATCCTCCCTGGGGGCTTGACTCTCGTCGGAAGCTGGAGTGCGGCGAGGATCTTGGCTAGGTCTCCATCCATGCGGCGGACCTGGGCAGCTAGCTCCTCCATCATCCCGACGGGCGCTGCAGGGGCCGGGAGAGCCGGGAGAGGAGGTGCCACCGAGATGGGAGCAGTTTCTGCCGGCCATGGGGCCGCTTCAGGAGCGTCTGGCGTTGGGGCCTGCAGGGCCTTGATGGCCCGCTCCTTCAATATTGCAAAGTCCAGATTGGGGTGTTCCAGGGCCCACTGCCGTAGCTGCTTGCGGTCTTCCGCAGACCCCAGCCCTTGCAAGAATTGTTCCACTAGCATCTTATTGCTGTCTGCATCGTTAATAGTGTCCACCCGCTTCAGCGTACGGAGGGCTGTTTGCAGGCGCAGGGCATAGTCTCTTATATTATCCGCAGGCCGCTGTCGACACTGACAAAACTGCATCCGCAATTCTGCCTCCGTGCGGGTCTCAAAAGCGATTTGGAGTTTCTCAAAAATGGTAGTCACTGAGGCCCGGTCCGCGTCGGTCCAGGTCTCCGTCTCCTGCTTAGCCGCGCCAGTTAGCTGCCCTAGCACTATCGCTGCCCGTTGCCTGTCAGTCAAGGGATATAAATCGAGGACGGGCTAATCTTTTTCCGGAACACCTGCAAAGCATCAGGTTTCCCATCATATTGCGGCAGCCAGGTAGCACCAGGCACATAGGGCAGGGAGAACGGCATTACCTGGGCGACCGCTGGGCCCGCGGCCTCCCCCGCTCTTGCGGCCGGAGCACGGGCTACCCCGTTTCCATCTGTGGGCGCCGCTGCGGCTGCGACCGCTACTCCTCCAACGGCTCCGTCGGGCGCAGACATCTTTTTCTCGTCCCCCCTTGGTTCTTTCTAGCACTTCCTCTTTGGGGGCGGGGGCTCACTTTCGCGCCTTCCCTGCTCGGGGAAGACGCTCGAGCGGGAAATCTTCGCACCAAAAGATGGCGGAACTTCCAATTTTTCGGCCGGACGCCACCGGCGGGGACTGCAAGGCGCACTTCTGCCGGTAGGTAGATTGGTTCTATCCTGTTCATGACGCCAAGTTGTCGCGGGCGGAGGGGATGCGCTCGCCACGCTCGGGTCCGGGGCTTCTGCTGCTGCTGCTCGGTGGCTCGAGCGGTGGGCCGGACCCGGGGACTCGAGCAGCACTCCTCGCCCGTGAGTGAAAAGGGATGGTTTGTTTGGGGGGAGAGTTCGTGATGCCACCCACGGGACGTGGTGATGATGGCACCACCGCTGCTGGTGACGTGGATCCCGGTAGAGATGGTAGGGAGCAGCTAGGATGTTGTCCCCTTTGTGGGTAGGGGTTGGTGATCCCGGGGCCCGATGGTGTAACGGGGAGGCTGGATAGCTGGGGTGCAGGGTTGCAGGGGCAGCGCGGCGCGGTGCCGGATGGCACTGGTGTACTCACTCAGACAGTCAATGACAGAGTCTCTGGTAAACCAAACGGCCGGATGGACGGGTCCCGCAGCCGGCTGCAGTGTTGTTGTGCTCTACCCGGATGGCTGATGGTGGCTGTCTTTCCCTGCACCTGTTCGTATGTTCTGACTCCTGTGGTTGCCCACCGGTAGTCCGCTCCCCGATGTATAGGTGCCGTAGGAGCCCGTTTTGCCCGCAGGCGCTGGCCCTTGGATCTCAAGCCTATGGCGGTGGCTGTATATCCTCACGGTGTGGACTGTTGCCTTTTGTCGAGTCTTGGTTGTTGGGAAACCCCTGGGGTTCCTGTCACACTCAGATTTGACTGTTGGCGGCTCCATGCCTGGTCGGGGTCCGATGGCCCTGCCTGTGTGCTTAGCTTCACTCCGCTCCCCGGTTCGGTACCGGCATGCCAACGCCCGACCCCGGTCCTATGGTTCTGCAGAGGTCCACTACCTCCTGCAGACGGCCACCACCATCTGCCAACCTTGCTGTCAGTGCCTGGGCTCCGACCCAGACACTTGCAGTTTCTGTCCTCTCGCTTTCACCTCCAAACTCTAACTGTCTCTTTTCCCGCCTCCAGGCCTGTGAACTCCTCGGTGGGTGGGGCCAACCGCCTGGCTCCGCCCCACCTGGTGTGGACATCAGACCCTGGAGGGAGGCCACAAGGGTTTTTGGTTGACTGATGTAACTGTGTAGGGAAGGGGTTGTGTATGGTGTTATGGGGAGATAAGGTATGCACACCAGTGACTATGTAAGGGGAATACATGAAATAGCAGAAACTGCTGTGTGAATACTGACTTGAAAAATCCAATAGCTATATGTAAGAGTGAAAATGTGAAAAATGGAATCTGCATTACTGCCATGAACATATGAATCAAGAGAAATTTAGCTACTGAATTGATCAATGCAATAGAGCCCCAACACTACGCCAAAGTATTTCTCTACGTTGGGGTCCCTAGCTTGTGTGCGTCCTCTCATGCAGTTAAAAAACTTACCGTGTATGGGAAGCTGAGACCCAGGCTATTTATGCGTATGATATGGATTGGCAATAGGTGTGGTTGGGGAGGGTTCACAAACGAAAAACTACTAACAATAAGGAATAACGTTTGGAACACCATTCTAAGTCTGAACTGGGTGCAAAAACCTAAAAAAAATCACTATGGGGAGATTCAGACTTAGAATGGTGTTCCAAACGTTATTCCTTATTGTTAGTAGTTTTTCGTTTGTGAACCCTCCCCAACCACACCTATTGCCAATCCATATCATACGCATAAATAGCCTGGGTCTCAGCTTCCCATACACGGTAAGTTTTTTAACTGCATGAGAGGACACACACAAGCTAGGGACCCCAACGTAGAGAAATACTTTGGCGTAGTGTTGGGGCTCTATTGCATTGATCAATTCAGTAGCTAAATTTCTCTTGATTCATATGTTCATGGCAGTAATGCAAATTCCATTTTTCACATTTTCACTCTTACATATAGCTATTGGATTTTTCAAGTCAGTATTCACACAGCAGTTTCTGCTATTCCATGTATTCCCATTACATAGTCACTGGTGTGCATACCTTATCTCCCCATAGTGATGTTTTTTTAGGTTTGTGCACCCAGTTCAGACTTAGAATGGTGTTCCAAACGTTATTCCTTATTGTGTATGGTGTTATGTCTGTGACTACCTGGCTAGTCCAGGGCGTCACACATGCAGCACTGTGGAAGTGGCAGTTGTTTCACTCTAGAACTCAGGCTTTATTCCAAGGATTTAAAAAAATCAGTTTCCCCAGGGGAAAATGGTTCAGAGACCATGTAGCACATCATCAGAAGGTACTCCCAACAGCTCCCAACAGTTTTTTGGGAGGGCTATCAATCGTGCAATGTGTGCAGTTATGGTTTCTGCCCTTTGGTGCGTTACGGGATATTTTCACTTCTTTTCGAAGGTCTGTGGTAAGGACAACTGAACTGAATGCTGGGACATCGAAGTTGATGTCGTTGATGATTGAGTTTGGCCAACATCAGCTTGGGAGAAGGAGGCATCAGCGCCACCTTCTTGCACACCAGTTTGGGAAGCAGGCAGCCCAGGGAAAGTGGCAGAGTTTTGAGTCTGGAACTCAGTCTTTATTCCACTAGCTAACACCGAGTATTTAAAAAAATTCAGTTTCCCCAGGGGGGAATGGTTCAGACACTATGGAGCACTGCATCAGTAGGTACTCCCAACAGTTTTTTTTCAAAAAATTGGTAGGATTTGCAACAGGGCATAACATGCCAAGGAGTTTAATACTTTCAGTTCCCCTAGGGTGTAGTGGTTCAGACATCACGTAGCTAAGCATCACAAGGTGCTCCCATCAGCTTATTTTAAAAAAAATTGGTAGGATAAGCAACATGGCATAACATGCCAAGAAGTTTAATACATTCAGTTTGTCCAGGGGATAATGGTTCAGTCACTATGGAAAGGTGAATTGTGTGTTGTTTTTTTTTTAAATTTTGTGCGGCTGTGTCAAGGTGGGGGGCAGCGCCAGCACGGGGGAGACTGTGCCAGCATGGGGAAACATACATGCCCACGCGGGGGAGACAGTGCCAGCGAGGGGAAGACAGTGCCAGCATAGGGAAACATACATGCCAGCGCGGGGAATTCAGTGCCAGCGCGGGGGAGACAGCGCCAGCATGGGGGAGACAGTGCCAGCATGGGGAAAACATCCATGTCAGCATGGGGAAAACATGCAGGCCAGGATGGGGAAAACATACATGCCAGGATGGGGAAAACATGCATGCCAGGATGGTGAAAACATGCATGCCAGGATGGAGGAAACATACATGCCAGGATGGGGAAAACATACATACCAGGATGAAGAAACATGCATGCCAGGATGGAGGAAACATGCATGCCAGGATGGGGGAAACATACATACCAGGATGAAGAAACATGCATGCCAGGATGGAGGAAACATGCATGCCAGGATGGAGGAAACATGCATGCCAGGATAGAGGAAACATGCATGCCAAGATGGAGGAAACATGCATGCCAGGATGGGGAAACATGCATGCCATGATGGAGGAAACATACATGCCAGGATGGGGAAACATGCATGCCAGGATGGGGAAACATGCATGCCAGGATGGAGGAAACATACATGCCAGGATGGGAAAACATACATGCCAGGATGGGGAAACATGCATGCCAGGATGGAGGAAACATACATGCCAGGATGGGAAAACATACATGCCAGGATGGAAGAAACATACATGCCAGGATGGAAGAAACATACATGCCAGGATGGAGGAAACATGCATGCCAGGATGGAAGAAACATACATGCCAGGATGGAGGAAACATGCATGCCAGGATGGAGGAAACATGCATGCCAGGATGGGGAAACATACATGCCAGGATGGGGAAACATGCATGCCAGGATGGAGGAAACATACATGCCAGGATGGAGGAAACATACATGCCAGGATGGGAAAACATACATGCCAGGATGGAAGAAACATACATGCCAGGATGGAAGAAACATACATGCCAGGATGGAGGAAACATGCATGCCAGGATGGGGGAAACATACATGCCAGGATGGGGAAAACATACATGCAGGATGGAGGAAACATGCATGCCAGGATGGAGGAAACATGCATGCCAGGATGGAGGAAACATACATGCCAGGATGGAAGAAACATACTTGCCAGGATGGAAGAAACATACATGCCAGGATGGAGGAAACATACATGCCAGGATAGGGAAAACATGCATGCCAGGATGGAGGAAAACATACATGCCAGGATAGGGAAAACATGCATGCCAGGATGAAGGAAAACATGCATGCCAGCATGGGGAAACATACATGCCAGGATGGGGAAAACATTCCAGGATAGGGTACATTTACCAGGATGGTGGAACATGTTGGGATGGTGTACATTTACCAGTATGGGGGAACATGTTGGGATGGGGTACATTTACCAGGATGGGGGAACATGTCAGGTTGGGGTACATTTACCAGGATGGGGGAACATGTCGGGATGGGGGAAACATGCATGCCAGGATGGGAAAACATACATGCCAGGATGGAAGAAACATACATGCCAGGATGGAGGAAACATACATGCCAGGATGGAGGAAAACATGCATGCCAGGATAGGAAAACATGCATACCAGGATGGAGGAAAACATGCATGCCAGCATGGGGAAACATGCCTGCCAGCATGGGGAAACATACCTGCCAGCATGGGGAAACATACATGCCAGGATGGGGAAAACATTCCAGGATGGAAGAAACATACATGCCAGGATGGAGGAAAACATACATGCCAGGATAGGGAAAACATGCATGCCAGGATGGAGGAAACATGCATGCCAGGATGGAGGAAACATGTATGCCAGGATGGAGGAAAACATGCATGCCAGCATGGGGAAGCATACCAACATACCTGCCAGCATGGGGAAAAATACATGCCAGGATGGGGAAAACATTCCAGGATAGGGTACATTTACCAGGATGGTGGAACATGTTGGGATGGTGTACATTTACCAGTTTGGGGGAATATGTTGGGATGGGGGTACATTTACCAGGATGGGGGAACATGTCAGGATGGGGTACATTTACCAGGATGGGGGAACATGTCGGGATGGGGTACATTTACCAGGATGAGGGAACGTGTTGGGATGGGGAACATTTACCAGGATGGGTAACATGTCGGGATGGTGTACATTTACCAGGATGGGGGAACATGTCAGAAAGGGGGATTTTTACCTGGATGGGGAATATTTACCAGGATGGGGGAACATTTACCAGGAATGGGGTACATTTACCAGGAATGGGGTACATTTACCAGGATGAGATACATGTTGGGATGGGGGAACATTCACCAGGATGAAGAATATTTACCAGGATGGGGAATAAGCTGGGATGGGGTACATTTACCAGGATGGGGGAACATTTACCAGGATGGGGCCATAATGGGGACAAATATACCAGAATGTAGGAAATATATATCAGGATGGGGGATATGTTTACCAGGAAGTGGCCCTGGAAGGGGGACATAACTACACAATGAAAGGGGAGGGTAGCAACTCGTATGTCTTTATGGGTTTCAAGATGTTCAGACTTTGAAATGTAGATATGGATTATAGGATGACATCTGATTGCATTCCAGGCTAAAATCTCAGTCTAATATGCTGCAATTTTTTCCAGAAAGATCAATCTGCTGTGTCTGGAAAGGGCAGTGGCTCAGCTTCAATGTGTGGTAAGCACACATGAGCGTGATGCCCCCTGCTGAAGAAAAGAAAGCAAAGGTAAGGTTAAAATCAATTATTTACATAATAGGATTTGTTGGCACTTCTGAAAAAAAAATTGGGTCTAGGGCTACAGTTTGGGCACTCGGCCTGTGAAAGGTTCGCCATGACTGCCCTAGGGTGTAGTGGTTCAGACACCATGTAGCTAAGCATCACAAGGTACTCCCAACAGCTCCCAACAGCTTATTTTTAAAAAATTGGTAGGATAAGCAAGAGGGCATAACATGCCAAGAAGCTAAAAAAAAATTCTGGTTTTGCAGGGGGCCATGTGTAACACACCGTGGAGCACAGCATCAATAAAGAACACAAATGGAGACTGCCTGACCAATTGTTCTAGATAGGTTAGCCTCGACAGTGCTTGTGCCAGTGCATAATGTACAAAGGCTTGAAAAATATTGCCCTGGGTGATTGAGCCAAACAATTACATGGCAGCAGCATAACAAGTTACATTAGTCATGCGGTCTCATTAGATGATAGAAGACAAAATAGTCTTGAACGAAAAACTATGGAACTTATTTGAACTTAAGAAATCCAAATTTTGGAGCTACACTTATTGTTGGGTCTTGTTAACAGGTGGCCTGAGATACTCTGGGGCAATCCATCTATGGTTCATTTTTATCATGGTCAAACTGTCTGCACTTTCCGTGGATAGCCGTGTGCGACTATCTGTTATTATTGACCCCGCTGAGCTGAAAACATTCTCAGACAACACACTCACAGCAGGGCAAGCTAGCACTTCCAAAGCGTATAACGCGAGGTCTGGCCAAGTGTTGAACTTGGAAACCCAATAGTTAAAGGGAACAGTAGACTCAGAAAGCACACTGATATGGTCACCTACATAGTCCCTCACCATCTTACTTAACTGTTCCCTCCTTGTCATCATTCCCCCAACCGGTATCTGATTCGCACTTGACGGTTTGTGGAAAATGGACCAGTTTTGGCACATTAGTCCCTACTACCTCTGATGCCAGCATGATCTGAGGGTAATCGTTTCATCTACTGCTCCACTTCAGCCCTCTGGAATGTTTCCGTAGTACAATTCTTATGTGCCTCCACAAGTAGCGAAGCAAATTTGTCTTTGTAGCGTGGGTCAAGGAAGGTACATAACCAGTATTTGTCGTCTACCAAAATGTGGACTAGTCGACAGTCATGAGAAAGGAAGTGTGACATGAACTGTGCCATGTGTCCCAGACTCCGAACTGGAAACCTTTGTGTGTCACTGCTAAGAATACATTCTGTCTCCCTAAACCTCCTCTCCTCAGTCTGTCTCTCCTCCTCCTGCTCCTCCTCAGGCCATCCATGCTGGATAGCCCTGAAGCTTGGGTTGTCAATCCCTTGGTTACCAACTTCAAAACATTCCTGTTCTTCATCATCCTCCTCATCCTCATCCTCATGATGCTGAGCAAAGGTGGCCTGAGCTTGTTGGCCGAGGTTGTGTGGATTAGTAGCAACCATTGTGAAGTCTGGATCCACAGACAACTCGGGTGCATGAACACTTTGGTCAGGCAGACCATCCAGAGAGCGTTTCAATAAACAAATCAGTGGAATAGTAATGGTGATAACAGCATCCTCACTGCTCACAATGTTGGTACAGTAATCAAAATTCTCCAAGAGCTGACAAATGTCTGCAATCCACACCCAATCGGCAGTACTTATGTCTGGCAGCTGCGTCTGACGGGCATGTTCCAGCTGGAATTGGGATACTGCCCTCTGCTGCTCATGGATCCTGGCCAAAATATGATAGGTTGTATTCGATCTCATAGGGAGGTCACATATTACTCTGTGACGAGGCAAGTGTAAGCGCTGCTGCAGCACTGCCAGGCCAGCAAAAGAGGGAGATGACTTGCACAAATGTGTGCTAATACGTCGTACCTTGGTAAGTAGGTCTGGTATCCCAGGGTATTTCTTCAGAAAGTGCTGAACTACTAAATTTACAACATGGGCCATACAAGGAACGTGTGCAAACTTTCCAAGCTTTAAAGCCGCCACCAGATTACGACCATTATCGCACACTACCATGCCTGGACAGAGATCCAAAGGCTCAAGCCATTCATCTATCTGCTCAGTAATCGCTTTCAAAAGCTCAGGGGCCGTGTGAGATTTGTCACCGATACAGATGAGCTTCAGTAGAGCGTGTTGGCGCTTAGCCGAGGCAGTGCTGCAGAGATCCCAGCTGGGGAATGATGTCGACGGTTGGACACCGGCGGATGTTGAGGAGGATGCACAGGAGCCAGATGAAGAGTAGGAGGAGGAGGGAGTTGTTACTGTGTAGGAGGCTACTGAAACTGTGATTGAAGTGGGCCTCGCTATTCTGGGTGTGGGAATTATATGGGATGTTTCCGGCTCAGACTCTGTACCAGCCGCCACCAGGTTCACCCAGTATGTCGTCAGTGAGATGTAGCGTCCCTGTCCACTTCCGCTTGTCCACGTGTCTGTGGTTAAGTGGACCTTCCCTGTTATGGTGTTGGTGAGAGCCCGTTTGATGTTTACGGACACGTGATTGTGGAACACGGGGACTGCACAATGAGAAAAATAGTGGCGGCTAGGCACAAAGTAGCTATGTTTTAATACCGCAAAAAAGGTCGCGGAAAGCCTCTGTTCCCACAAGCCAGCACGGCAACATCTCAAGGGCTATCAATCGTACAATGTGTGCAGTTATGGTTTCTGCCCTGGGGTGCGTAACGGGGTATTTTTGCTTCTTTTCGAAGGTCTGTGGTAAGGACAACTGAACGGAACACTGGGACACCAAAGCTGATGTCGTTGATGATTGAGTTTGGCCATCATCAGGTTGGGAGAAGGAGGCATCAGCGCCACCTTCTTGCACATCAGTTTGGGATGCAGGCAGCCTAGGAGAAGTGGCAGAGTTTTGAGTATAGAAATCGTGTTTTTCACCTAGAGCTGTCAATCACCTAGTGGTTGGCTTGGCTAACATATGGTTTCTCATGCTGGAGGTGCCCAAGCTGGAAGTATTTTTGCCTCTGCTAAGCTTGGTCTGACAGATTTGACAAATGGCAACCGTTTGGTCCGAAGGACTCTTGGAAAAAAAACTCCCACACAATCGCAAAACGGACCCTTGGACTCTGAGATGGCTGAGGTGGTGTACGGACCCTTGGACTCTGAGATGGCACAGGTGGTGCACGGACCCTTGGACTCTGAGATGCCACAGGTGGTGGTGTCATGTGCACAGTTGATTGACTTCTGGCAGTGGTCGAAACCCTATGTCTAACAGCCTTATTGGGGACTATGGGCACATGCACCTCTGCACTGCTGCTCTCGCAATCCATGCCACCCATTCATGTTGGATCAGTCACCTCATCATCGACCAGGTCGTCTTCAAATTCCTGAAGGTCAACATCTTCGGTAATGGAGGTTTGAGGCTGACCTGAGGGCAACTGTGTCTCATCATCCTCCAACACTTCCACCTGATTGCCCAGCATGTCACGGCCAACAACATGGCTTTCTTCTGGCCTTGGGTGCTCAAAGATCTGTGCATCACTGCACACCACGGCCTCACCTTCGTTGGTGGTGTTGCGCGGTGAGAGGCATGAAAGGTCAAAGGGTCCCGTAAACAGTTCCTCAGAGTAACCTGCTTTGGTGTCATATGTTTTCTTAGAATACTGATGTTGTGAGGAAGACCAGGCTGAGGGAGGATTCGATGGGCCAGCCTCTGGGCTACTCAAGTCTGTCTGGGTGAACCCCTGGGATTTGCTACTCGGCAAGTAACTGGAGGCATTTTCTGCTATCCAACTTGTTACCTGTTCGCACTGTTCAGGGTGCAAGAGTGCTTTCCCACGTGGAGAAGAAAATTGGGATAGGAAGGCAGAGGTCGATAAAGCAGGAACCCTTTTCATTGGCTCAATCACACTGCTTGGGTAACCACCACTGTCACTACCACCTTGTCCACGGCCCTTACCCCTTCTTTTTCCCAATTTTTGGTTTGATTATTCAAGGTGAATATGTGGCGCCCTGGACAAGCCAGGTCGTCACAGAACAACACCAACACACCCCACACCCCGGTTAGGCACACCGAAGCCAAACACAAAATCCTTGTTGCCTTCCTCCAGGGGCTGATGTCCACACCAGGGGGTGGGCCAGGCGGTTGGTCCCACCCACCGAGGAGTTCACAGTCCTGGAGGCGGGAAAAGGGAACGAGAACAGGTTTTGAAGTTGAAGGGAGAGGAGTGAAGTGGGAGAAGAGCAGACTGAAGGAGGTCCGGGTGTGTTGCCCGGACGGTACAGCAAGGTTGGCGGATGGTGGTGACCGTCTGCAGGAGAGGCCGATTAGAGTGAGCCGTAAGGACCGTGGACGGGCGGTGGCCCGGCGGTACCGGACCGGTGAACAAAGAGAAGCCAGCACCATCCGGCAGGGCTTACGGACCCCGACAAGGCTAGCAGTCGCCGTTGAATTTGTCAAATCTCTTAGCGAAGGGAACCTCCGGGGTTTCCCAGCAGTCAAGACCCGATTGAAGGCGACAGCTCAAACCGTAAAGGGAAACACAGCCACCGCCAAGGCTACAGTTCCCAGGGCCAGAGCCTGCGGGCAAAAGGGGCTCCTTCAGCACCCATCCAAGCTGGGGAGCGGGTTACCGGTGGGAACCCATTGGAACCGTACACACTACACAGGTGCAGGGAAAGGCAGCCACCATCAATCTGCCGGGAGGAGAAACACCACAGCCGTCTGTGGGACCCGTCCATCCAGCCGTTTGTTTTACCGGAGACTTTGCATTCATCATTGGCTGAGTGAGTACCACCATGCCATGCGGCACAGCGCTGCCCCCGCGACCCTGCACCTCACCAGGCCCTGTAACCCGCCTGCCATACATCCCTACCCCTCACCGGGCCCCGGGACAACCAATCCCCCTACCCACGGAGGGGAGAACCAACATCCAAGCTGCTCCCTGTCATCGCTCCCGGGATCCCCGTCCAGAGTAGCGGTGGTGTCACAACCTCACCACAACCGTGGGTGGCATCACGGACAATATCCATCCCCAAAACCATTCCCCTCTTTCACTCACGGGCGAGGAACGCCGCTCGAGTCCCCGGGATCCGGCCCACCTCTCGAGCCACCACCGAGCAGCAGCAGCAGCCGGACCCGAGCAGTGGGAGAGCGCAGCGTCCCCTCCTCCACCCGCGACAACTTGGCGTCACGAACAGGATCTTACCGCTCTGCCGTCTGGTAGAGTTGTGCCTTGTGACCGCCGGAGGTGTCCGGCCGAAAATTGCAGCATTTTAGACGCGAAAAGTCCCCGCTCGAGCGTCTCCTCGAGTAGTGGAGGCGCGAAAGCTGAAACCCCGCCCCGATAGAGGAGGAGTCGGAAAAAGACTAAGGGGGCCGGATGGCGTCTGGCCGCATGTAGCCCGCGGCTGTGGAAGCAGAGACGCCGGGACTCTGCGATCTGCTAATTCCTGGAAAGTATGTCTGCTTCACCCAGCTACGCAGAGGCTACAGAGCCGGTGCCTGGGACGGCGGCGTGGCTCAGGGCCCGAACGGCAGGGATCTGCCGACGCTACCAGAGTCAGATATGTATGCTAATGGAGCAGTGGACCGCGGAGGTGGAGGAGGTAGCTGCGGTCGCCCGGGTGTATGGAATGGAGGCCATGATGGAGGAGCTGGTGAGTGACCCACGCCCCTGTGTCCCCGAGGGACCGGCCGTTGCGGCTGAGGGACCCGGTCTACTCCTGGCCCCCGTGCCGCCTCTGTCTTCCCCGTGCACCGCGCTGCTTCTGGTCCGTCTGGCGTACACCCCTTCATAGCAGTGGCCGACAGAGTGGCGAGCCCGGAGGCTGCGGCAGCTGGCGGCGACCCGCCTGGCACAGGGACGGATGATAGCGACTGCGGACCGGATACAGAGCCTGTTTCCGAGGAAGACGAAGGGGTCGTTGCCCTGTGTGACATGGAGGCCACTTACATCCCCCGGAGCGGAAATAATGGGTACCGTGCGGCCCTTCCCGTCGCTCCTGCTATGCGCTGGAGGGGCTGATTCCCGTGTTCCTCCACCCGGGACCGGCTGAGGATGATGAAAGCGAGCAGTGATGGCAGCGGAGCCCCGCTGCAAGTTGTCCCCGTTGGGACCACCAGTTTGAAAGTTCCAAAATGATAAGAATAATTAACCGAAGAAGTTCACCTGATTAACCAACCGTGATTGAACCGGCCGTTGCCGGCAACTGTTGTCCCCGTGGGGACTGTATGCAAACCGATGCGTAGAAACTGCTACGGACAAGCCCGAGAACTAGCAGGGCAACCACAAACTTGTGGTATGTAAATAAAAATGTGTTGTTGGCTTAAACCGTGACCGCCTCCGGAGAGGCTGATTTGGAGGATGGGCCTGGAGGAAAGGGATGGCCCAGGCCCGCCACTACCGTAACCGGTGGCGATCCTCCTGGGGTTCAGGGGTTCCCCATGAAACGCGGGGCCCCTGAAAGGGACAGAACCCGCTCGGGCAACTTGGTGCTGGACTGGGGTCAAGGGGTACTGCCCATTTGCTTAGGGGCAGCATCAGAGCCAGGTTGCTTGGGTGGGAGAGAACGGAAGCCGTAACCGTGTTTATTAAAAATGTTGGTAACGTTTAAGTGCCGTACCTCCCGTTATGGGAAGACTCAAAAATATGCTTGTGTTTTGAATGTTTTACCGTTTTATATCTTTTTCAGTTGTGAAAAATAAAACCGGTGATGGACGGGCAGCCCGCGGACGGTCTGCATTTTACTAAGGGGGAATGTGGCGCCCTGGACAAGCCAGGTCGTCACAGAACAACACCAACACACCCCACACCCCGGTTAGGCACACCGAAGCTAAACACAAAATCCTTGTTGCCTTCCTCCAGGGGCTGATGTCCAGACCAGGGGGTGGGTCAGGCGGTTGGTCCCGCCCACCGAGGAGTTCACAGTCCTGGAGGCGGGAAAAGGGAAGGAGAACAGGTTTTGAAGTTGAAGGGAGAGGAGTGAAGTGGGAGAAGAGCAGACTGAAGGAGATCCGGGTGTGTGGCCCGGACGGAACAGCAAGGTTGGCGGACGGTGGTGACCGTCTGCAGGACAGGCCGATTAGAGTGAGCCGTAAGGACCGTGGACGGGTGGTGGCCCGGCGGTACCGGACCGGTGAACAAAGAGAAGCCAGCACCATCCGGCAGGGCTTACGGACCCCGACAAGGCTAGGAGTCGCCGTTGAATTTGTCAAATCCGTTAGCGAAGGGAACCTCAGGGGTTTCCCAGCAGTCAAGACCCGATAGAAGGCGACTGCTCAAACCGTAAAGGGAAACACAGCCACCGCCAAGGCTACAGTTCCCAGGGCCAGAGCCTGCGGGCAAAAGGGGCTCCTTCAGCACCCATCCAAGCTGGGGAGCGGGTTACCGGTGGGAACCCATTGGAACCGTACACACTACACAGGTGCAGGGAAAGGCAGTCACCATCAACCTGCCGGGAGGAGAAACACCGCAGCCGTCCGTGGGACCCGTCCATCCAGCCGTTTGTTTTACCGGAGACTTTGCATTCATCATTGGCTGAGTGAGTACCACCGTGCCGTGCGGCACAGCGCTGCCCCTGCGACCCTGCACCTCACCAGGCCCCGTAACCCGCCTGCCATACATCCCTACCCCTCACCGGGCCCCGGGACAACCAATCCCCTTACCCACGGAGGGGAGAACCAACATCCAAGCTGCTCCCTGTCATCGCTCCCGGGATCCCCGTCCAGAGCAGCGGTGGTGTCACAACCTCACCACAACCGTGGGTGGCGTCACGGACAATATGCATCCCCAAAACCATTCCCCCCTTTCACTCACGGGCGAGGAACGCCGCTCGAGTCCCCGGGATCCGGCCCACCGCTCGAGCCACCACCGAGCAGCAGCAGCCGGACCCAAGCAGTGAGAGAGCGCAGCGTCCCCTCCTCCACCCGCGACACCTTGGCTAGGTGGCAGACGGTGGTCCCCGTCAGCAGGCAACGGGAAGACGGCAGCCGGAGATCCGAGGTGGACCGGGACAGGGTTGGAGCCCGCCAGTACCGACACTGGAGAACCGACCCGGAAACCGTGCACAGAGGGGGTACTTAGACCCTGAAGCCAGGACCGGAACAATGGACTAGCTAATTAACCAATTGAGGGCAGGATTTTAGGTCCTGTCCCAACCAAAGTCCCAAAAGCAGACAACCACCCACAGAGAGGGATAGGGCAACCGCCAGGGCCCGGTAGATCCCACGGGTCAGCGTCAGCAGGCACGGCTCCTCAGGTACACAAGCCGGGAGCGGACTCCCGTGTTCCATACCGGGAAGTCCAACACAAGCAAAAACAGTGCAGAGGGAAAAGACGGCGACCACCAGCCCGGGTGGGGGACCAGAGTACAACCGGCTGCGGTGGCCGGCCACCAGCACCTTGGTTTACCAAAAGTCTCATGTGATTTATTCAACTGTGAGTAACCAAACATCCCCTGGTACGTCCGGGTGCGCAGGCCCCTGCCATCGCCATCCCCTGCACAGAGCCACTGGACCCCGAGGCAACCATCCCTACCCACGGAGGGGTTAACATCCAGCTGCCATTACATCTCCCCCGGGGTGTCCCACAACAGCAGCGGTGGTGCCACCTTTCACCACACACCGTGGGTGTCGAACTGAATACGGCCAAGCCCGTACAACTACGTCCCCCTTTTCATTTGGCGTGTCCGCGTGACCCCCGGGTCCGGAGGATCCCTCGAGCCACACAGCAGGTCCGGATCCGAGCAGCCCGGCTGCTACAGGCGTGGGGGCGGCACAGTTGCAGCAAGCCACTAGCTAGGTTCTGTAAGATATGAAGCCCCACAAAATATGCTAGCTTGTTGCTAGGAAGGTACTGGCCTTGAAGCAGAAGTTGTGACCCTGAAGTATTAATGAAAATTGGCTAACACTCAGACTGTGAATTGAAATGGTGGCTGACAGGCACTACACTACACCTGAGCCCCTTGTTTTTACATTTTTGGGACCTTTTTTTTGCAAGTTGTAATACCTATTGCTAGTATAACAGACACAAGGGATGTAGCAGTGCTGAGATTGTTGATTATTATTAGCAGATGTCAGGACAGCTTTAAATCTCTCCCTGCCTGTGAGTAAGCTGTCCCTAGCTGTCTCTATATCACACACTGCAGGAACAGACCGTATGCAGCACTAAGAATAGGATTTTTTTTTTTTTGCAGTACTTCTATGATTTACACAGCTGCTAGCACAGTGGACACTGTCTTCAGCCCTTAAAAGGACTATTTTGGATTCTGCAGCAAGAACACTATCTCAGAACAAACTGCACTGTCCCTATACCTGTTTCTGTGATTTACACAGTCCCTAACAGCTAATGTTAAATATCTTCAGCCCCTATAAGGACTATTTTGGATTCTGCAGCAGGAACACTATCTCATAGAACAAACTGCACTGCCCTTATACCTGTTTCTGTGCCTTACACAGTCACTAGAAGGTAATACTAAATAGCTTCAGCCCTTAGAAGGACTAGTATTAGTTGGCTGGAAAAACACTGTACTGCACACAGTACAGTCTCACTTCACTGGCAGCTCAGGAATGAATGCATGCAGACAAAATGGCGGCTGCCTTATATAGCCCCTATGACGCAGCCAAGCCAATCACAGTAACACCACAACAAATATGGCTGCGGCTTTACTGTGAGGGCAAGCAACGTCAGATGTGTTCATTGGCTGGAAAATGGCGCCAGGAAGTCCAGAAATGAAAATGAAAGTACGGGAGCGAATACCATATTAGCCGTCGGATAGCGGATACCTCGGATACCCTATTTTCCGTCGGATACTGAATAGTGGCGAATACATTCGCTCATCTCTAGTAGTTACATTTATATAAACACTATAACCCAACAGCCACTAGATGGCACCAGTTTCTGAGCTGCTCCGGCACTGCTACATCACTGGCAGCCACACTAATATACATCCAGCATAAAGCACATTTGCAGCAAAGGCCCCTTTCACACATTTGTTTTTTGCCTTCAGTCACAATCTGTCGCATTTTGAAAAAAACAGATCCAGCCGTGGCCGCTGTCTTCTGCAGTGGGAGTGCTGGAGGTCAAGGGGCCTCTGGGAGGTCCGACAGCTTCCCCTTCTGACCAAGTGGCTGCTGAGTTAGGCGGAGGCTAGGACACAGGTCCCGGGCTACTGACTGAAGATGTGGCAGTCTCGTGGATTCGGGTCACACCTAAGTCAGGGGTTTCAGGCAGCGTTAGAAGCTAACGACAGCCTGAAAGCGCTGGAGGAGCGGTAAGGGTCACTTGTGTACTCCCTCAGTCCAATAACACTGACACCGACAACTGGGGTAAACCAAAGCTCTTGCCACCGCTGCTGCTGGGAGGGAGCACGCCTGGATCCCGTGCCCATTGGTGTTGCCTGTTAGTCTGTGACCTTTGCCTTGGAACCTTGTCTTCTAGTTGGTCACTTTAGTGTGAAACTAATCGGGTCCTGCTCCCCAGTATGGCTAACTGGGTGAGCTTGCTCTCAGGGTTCACGCTTGGGATTTTCTGGACCGTATGTGTGGAAAGTCCTATCCCCCTTGTTGCGCTAGTACTCCGATTTTGGAGCGGTGGAGAACGGATCTTGAAGGCTCCGTCCTCGTCGGGTAAATTGCCAGGACACCTGAAGCCACTTCCTGACCTAGGGTCCACGTACCCCGTCATGCCCTGGACCCTGCCCGGTGATGACACAAGGCCGCCGGCTGTCCTCCTCGACAGTTCGTGTCCCTTGTCACGATCCCCTGCGACCGGGGTCCAGCTCCTACCAGGCCCAGACCAACGTCTGCCACCTAGTAGTTCCAAGGAGCCCAGCTCCTGACCTCCTCTCACTTTCACCTCCAACAATGCACTGGCCTACTCCTGACACTCCTGACCTCCCCTTAACCAACCCCCCAAGTGGGCGACCCTATTCCATTCAGGCCGTCCACTGGTGTGTCTGGAAGGTGTGGTGCAGAGTGTTCCTAGGATTTTGTTAACTTGTTCTTGGCAACACCAATGGTTAGGGACCCTTATCCAAGGAGGAGGTGGATACTGCACAGAAGGGCAGACTGCACAACACCCTATGACTACCTGATAGGCCAGGGCGTCACATTCCCCCTTGGTTAAGCATAGCTCTTCCCTGAGCTTCAGGACATCAGAGGTTTATTATTTTTTTTTTTCAACTGTAGAAAAAGATAAGAAAAGTTAACATTTTTATTCATACATACATCCCACATCAGGGAGGCTTGTCACTTAAACGTTACTAACATTTTTAAGAGTTCATCTCCTCAACGATGGGGCGCTACTGGTTTCAATAGTAGCGGAGACTCAACCTGCTCTGTTGCAGCCTCTACCCATGACAGTCCAATCCCAATGTCCCAGATCCCGTTAACCCGCCACCCAAACAACCTGACCCGCTGCATACCTATGGTGGGTCCGGGACCAGGTTAAGGTCCCGGGCGTTGTGTTAGATGGCTCCGGTGGGCACAGGAGGTGCAACTATGAACAATAACACAAGTTCGTGTTGGGGGGTCAAGAGTGTCAGGAGACAGTCAGTTGAGGAGTGACTCTCAAGAGGAGAGGTCAGGAGCTGGGCTCCTTGGAACTAGTAGGTGGCCTGGTAGGAGCTGGACCCCGGTCGCAGGGGATCGTGACAAGGGGCACGGACTGTTGAGGAGGACAGGCGGCGGCCTTGTGTCATCAACGGGCAGGGGCAAGGGCACGACGGGGTACGTGGACCCTAGGTCAGGGAGTAGCTTCAGGCGTCCTGACAATTTACCCGACGAGGATGGAGCCCTCAAGATCCATTCTCCACCCGCTCCAAAATCGGGGTACTAGCGCAACGAGGGGGATAGGACTTTCCACTACACGGTCCAGAAAATCCCAAGTGTGAAACCTGAGAGCAAGCTCACCCAGTTAGCCATACTGGGGAGCGGGATCCAATTAGTTTCAGACTAAAAGGGACCAACTATAAGACGAGGTGCCACGGGAAAATGTCACAGGCCAACAGGCAACACCAACAGGCACGGGACCCAGGCGCGCTACCTCTCAGCGGCAGCGGTGTCCAGAACTTTGGTTTACTACAGTTATCCGTGTCAGCGTAATTGGACTGAGTACGCAAGTGACCCTTACCGTCCCAACGGCACAACCCCGTCATAATTACCGAGCCCCCGGGGCATCCCCCTACCCGTGGAGGGGCTAAACACCTAGCTGTCCACACCATGGTACTCCCTCTTACCACACACCACGGGTGGCGTCACGAACTTTCCACACCATCCCCTGTACATAACCCCTCTTGGTTTGAGGAGCCGTACGACCCCCGGGTCCGGAGCCCTCTCGAGCCACCGCGGATCCGGATCTGAGCAGCCCGGCTGCTGACGTGGGGGTGAAACAAAAGGCTTCTTTACACGCAGCGACATCGCTAGCGATGTCGCTCGTGAAAACACCCGCCCCCGTCGTTTGTGCGTCACGGGCAAATCGCTTCCCGTGGCGCACAATATCACTAACACCCATTACACGTACTTACCTTCCTAGCGACGTCGCTGTGGGCGGCGAACAACCTCTTCATTAAGGGGGAGGTTCGTGCGCCGTCACACAGCGGCCGACCAATAGAAGTGGAGGGGCGGTGACCAGCCGCATTAACGACACGCCCACCTCGTTGCCGAAGGACGCAGGTAAGCTGTTGTTCGTCGTTCCCGGGGTGTCACACGTAGCGATGTGTGCTGCCTCAGGAATAACGAACAACCTACGTCCACAACAAACAATGAGATTTTGAAAATGAACGACGTGTCAACGATCAACAATTAGGTGAGTATTTTTGATCGTTAACACTCGCTTGGAGCTGTTACATGCAACGACATTGCCAACGACGCCGGATGTGCGTCACGAATGCCGTGACAGAGACGACATATCGTTAGATATGTCGTTTCGTGTAAAGCCCCCTAAACTCATACTCTCCTCACAGGAGCGGGTTGGTTGCATGCATCTCTATGCGAGTGTGAGTCCATGACGAGTGATGCACCGCAAAACTTACGTGAGATACATGTGAGGCAATCGCAAGTGGGACACCGGCCTAACATAGATTTAAGGCCCCGTCACACACAGAGATAAATCTTTGGCAGATCTGTGGTTGCAGTGAAATCATGGACATATTGTTCCATTTGTACACAGCCACAAACCTGGCACTGATTGTCCACAATTTCACTGCAACCACAGATCTGCCGCAGATTTATCTCTGTGTGTGACAGGGCCTTTAGACAAATTTGTGAACAATGTTTGAGAAAGGCCTTTTATGAACATAGAAAAATTCTTAGATCTTTAAGTTCAGCTTATGAAAAATGGGAGCAAAAACATGTGTTGTGTTTCTATTTTTGTTCCGTATATATATATATATATATATATATATATATATGTATATATATATATACACATTGTCCCGATGTGAATACACTGCCTATTTTTGGATAAATGTCTCATGGATTTTAAAGTACTGGAATAAACATTGTGGATTTTAAAGATTTTAAAGATTTCTGTGGATCTGTGACTGCACTGGAAATTTTTCCTTTGTTTCTATACCAGTGGTAAGCTCTAACCCTCTACCTGCATGTCCGAAGGATCGTGGTATATTACTCCATGAAGACAAAGGTATGGCGAGCTGGCTAAAAAAAGTCTTTTTGTATTTATATATATATATATATATATATATATATATATATATATATATATATATATACATATATATATATATATATATATATATATATATATATACATATACATATACATATTATACACTGTACAAACAAGGGAAATCACTGTACTTTCTGATTTCTAAGCATTTGGCTTTTTGTAAATATTCCACTTTTTCCCTTAAAAGATTCAGAGTAACAGAAGTAAAACACATCAGCATTAAATTATCAGCACTAGATCTGCACAGCTCAGGCCAGAGTAAAAATTTCCTCTGCAATGAAACTGGATCCAGTCACTGAGCTGATGTCTGTAGAAGTAAATCACAGGAGTGATGACATTTTCCAACTCCTGAACTGAACCGTTTTTTCCTGACATTGTGCTGGTATTTGACAGCTATTTCTTTAATAAATTGGGCATTTTGATAGAAAATATCTTTCTGGTGTAGATTTAAACTGCTGATTGGACCAAAGTCACCAGACGACCAGCAGATCCGAGTCCGGGACTGGCACCAGAGCGGAATGTTAGCTTTTAAATAGACTCCTCTACAGTAAAATTGGCTCTGTAACACTAGCACCTCTCAGTTATCTGTTTCCTTGCTCTTATTTACTAACCTTCAGTGTGTTTTTGACTTTGTCTGGAATCACATTTATGGATTTTTGGCAGTTTTTATGTTTTTGGGTTGTTTTTTTTGTTTTTTTTAAAAACACAGGAGTGATTACAAAGGAGTTGAGAAGTTTCAGTCTTTTCTTTATACTGTGGTTAGGCTTCATAGATGAGGATATTAATTTTCTATCTCGTACTGCAGGATCTTCAAAGTAACTACATCAGCCTTATCAGGTCTGAGAGATCTATTTAGTAATGTATGCAGTTGTATTGTGAAATATGTTGACCCACCCGCTTTAAGGCGTATGTTATCTCATGCGAGAGAATTGGATGTATTATGCAAATAGCATTTACTGTGATCTGATTTTCAAGCAGGTGCGATAGGATCACAGATGTGGAGAAGATGGAGAGATTAATTTCTCCATCTTCTCTATTGTCTATGTCGGAGTATATTGGACTGTACACAGGTGGCATCCCAGTCTGATGTTTTGCACGTATCCATAGACTTGTAGGAGTGTGTGCCATTCGAGATACGCTGATAATCATAGCATTCAACGAGTTTTTTTCTCATACCGAATTGGCATGAGAAAGTAAGCACTGGTGGACACTGCCCCATAGAATGACACTGGAGCGAGTCCTATCTGATAAAACATTGAATAGCACTGGTCCGATGTATTCGCCAGTGTGAGCGAGCCCTAAAGGTAAATTTTCACTTGATTCATGCTGCATGAACCATGAGCAGCATTAAGCAGAGCATTAAGCAGAGCATTAAGCAGATCCTGACTCAGCAATTACAGCCAGGTGTGTCTTTCTTGGAAGTAATGCTATAATTTAGAGAAAATGTAGTGTTAAAAGCCAGCGGAGTACCATAGGGAAAGACCTGACTAGCCCTGCCAGCTTCTTACCAAATTTGACTGATAGGTTTCTCCTTATGTACATGTAACATACCAGGGATGGGCAGTCGTGGGCAAGGGTTATAGTCCTCAACCCACCCCAGCACGCTACAGACATGGGGGCAGAGTGGTGTATGGAGTGGGTGTGGAGGTGGTACCTGCTTGAAGCTGCTCATCTGGGGTTTCACTCAGCTTCTCTAGACCCTGTTCCGCACACATCAGTAACGAGTCCACCACCGGTCAAAACCGTAGAAACTTTACTGTAAATTCGTTTAAAGGACAGCTTCCAGTTCATAAAGGCAGTTTTTACACCAAGGTCTTTCACGGGCATTGATTTCTACACAGAACCCAGCTATTTTGCTATGGCCACCAAGGAGGGGAGGGGTGGGCACTCTATCTTCCTTTTTACTAACATTTTGGCTCTGTACAAGCAAGAATACCCTTAAAGTCCTTGCTCCCGCCGTGCCAGTCAACACTGGCCCTGTCTTCTGTCCGCAATGTTAACGGCCGCTGGCCTAGGAAGTAGGTGCACTTCTCTTTTCCCTGTGGCTTTACCTTCCGTAACTGAGGGGGTCATCACTTTGCTTCAGTCTACTTGACTCTTTTTCTTTTGCCTCATTTCTCTGCCTGGGCCCTCCACACCGCACTACCATACTCCGCTGCTTCTGACCCTGTTGGTCCTCTCGCTCTTATCACTTTTTCCCTATCTGCCTCAACCAGGAAGCATTCTTCCCTATATTCTTCTGTGCTGGGGACTATCCCAACCCATGCTGTCCTGTCACTCCCTCTACATTCCCTTACACTGAGCGACCAGGGGCCCAGTGACACCTAGTGGCGGCCAAATTACACAGGAAAAATACACACATAAATACATTACTATAAAACATCTACATTTAGACCATAACATCTTCAGGTGTGGTAGGGCACTGGACACCCTCTTCCATACACACATGAGCGAGACCTGTTCATTTACTGGAACTGAGAGAGAAGAAGCTAATTGGTAGGGCCACGCTGATCTAGTCAGGTCCTTCCCTATGGTTACTGTTTTTTTTTATGAAAAGCAGGGGCATTAAAGAAAATGACATATCTGGCGGAAATCCCATCCAGGCTCTGATTCATGCTGCCCGTGGTTGATAGACTGAGATGTAAATAGTCACTGAACACTTATAAATCACGTGGGCATTGTAAGCCCACATTATGGTGCAATTGCACATGTACTTCTTTTTTCTCTCTTTTTCACGTGCTTCTTTTTCAGCCCAGGCAATTAGGCTGGACCAGAGCTGCTCATAATTTTGATACTTAGGCTATGTGCCCACGGTGACATTGTCCTGCGGATATATCTGCAAGACATTCCGCAGGTGCTCCCAGAAATCCGCAACAGGAATTTCTCTGTTTCAATGCTGCGGATATACAGCGGAATGTCATGCGGATATGGTGCGGGCATTCTGCATTGAGGATACAGTATCATGACTTCGGCACTGCATCCTCAATGCAGAACAAGTGCTGCAGTGATCGGGGTGCTCATACTTACCTCCATCATGCAGCACCTCGCTTTCCGGCGGCCGGGTCACTGTCAGGCAGCGTCTGGTTCACTGTGCTGGAGGTGAGCGGGCCTGAACTAGCTCCGGCTGTCACATGACCGGAGCTCGTGCAGGCCCCGCCCACTTCTTCCTTCCTGTACCTGGCTGGATCCACCGCGCTGCTGCCGCTACACCGGACGGAGAAAGTGACTCGGGTCTCTATCAAGGCAGGTAAGTATATGGGACCCTGCGGAGAAATCCGCAACAATAATTGACATGCTGCAGATGTTTCCGCACGAAAATCCGCACGATTTCCGCTGCGGAAAAATCTGCAGCGTGGGCACAGCATTTCCCAAATGCCATAGAAATGGCTGGGGAGTAGCTGTGCTGCAGATTTCTGGAAAATCCGCGGCTTTTCCGTGAGAAATCCGCGGCAAAATCCGCGCATTTTCCGCAGCGTGGGCACATAGTGTGGCGCCCCTGAGGCTTCTGTCGCCACAGGTCATTGCACCCCATCCAGTGGTGTGATGCCCCATTCTGAGAGAGGAAGAGAGTGAACTCCGGTCCCCTGGTAAATCCACACTACACCCATTGTTAGGAACACACTGGGACAAGGGATAGTGGCAGTAACCCTCCCATGCTGCATGCTGGGAGGGGTCGTAAGACCCATCCCTGCTCCTATAGGGTAGATCAGAGCAACTGGGGAGGTGGGAGGAGCCAGCTGAGAGCAGACACAGAGAGGAAGGTCAAGTTTAGTCAGTTTAGAGAGAGAGTGGGAAGGAGGAGGAGGCCTGCTGGAGGCAGGCAAGGAGGAGAAGAGAAAGGAAAGAAAGAAAGTCCCCAAGTCAGTCAGGGGCTAGGAAGAAGAAAAGAGACGCTTCCTGGTGAAGACCCTGGGACCCAGAGGTCCAGGTGACACCACATAGAAAACAGAAGGAGTCGCAGGGCCACGGGTAGTCTGTATAGCTGTCGGGGCAGTTTAGAGCTACGGTGGCCTGTTCCACAAGAACATCGGTGGAGGGATCAAGCTGCGACAGGGGACGGTCCCTAGAGACTGGAGGAGTGCAAAGATCATCTCCAAACAGTAAAAACCGAGGCCCAGGGAATGTTGTAGACTCCCCGGGCCAGAACCCATAGCAGAACTTTCAGAAAAGGGGTAATCAGCCGACAGGTGACCCCCCAGCCTGGAGGCTATAGTGGAGGACAAGCCAGGTTTATCCTATCAAAGGCAAGGCTAAGGAAGACAGCAGAAGGAAGAGACACTAAGGGTACCTTCACACTTAGCGATGCAGCAGCGATCCGACCAGCGATCTGACCTGGTCAGGATCGCTGCTGCATCGCTACATGGTCGCTGGTGAGCTGTCAAACAGGCAGATCTCACCAGCGACCAGTGAACAGCCCCCAGCCAGCAGCGACGTGCAAGCGACGCTGCGCTTGCACGGAGCCGCCGTCTGGAAGCTGCGGAGACTGGTAACTAAGGTAAACATCGGGTATGGTTACCCGATGTTTACATTAGTTACCAGTGTGAGCAGGGAGCAGGGAGCCGCGCACACTGAGCGCTGGCTCCTTGCTCTCCTAGCTACAGTACACATCGGGTTAATTAACCCGATGTGTAATGCAGCTACATGTGCAGAGAGCAGGGAGCCGCGCACACTGCTTAGCGCTGGCTCCTTGCTCTCCTAGCTGCTGTACACATCGTGTTAATTAACCCGATGTGTACAGCAGCTACATGTGCAGAGAGCCGGAGCCGGCAGCACAGGCAGCGTGAGAGCTGCAGAGGGTGGTAACTAAGGTAAATATCGGGCAACCACCTTGGTTACCCGATGTTTATCTTGGATACAGCTTACCTCAGCTGTCAGACGCCGGCTCCTGCTCCCTGCTTGCTTCATTTGTCGCTCTCTTGCTGTCACACACAGCGATCTGTGTGTCACAGCAGGAGAGCGGCTTTGAAGAAAACGAACCAGGGCTGTGTGTAACGAGCAGCGATCTCGCAGCAGGGGCCAGATCGCTGCTCAGTGTCACACACAGCGAGATCGCTAATGAGGTCACTGCTGCGTCACAAAAAGCGTGACTCAGCAGCGATCTCGGCAGCGAGCTCGCTGTGTGTGAAGCACCCCTAAGGGAAGGGTACCGGCTTTCACTCTCAGAATCACCGAGAAACGGCGGAGGTCCCTGACAGTGGTCCCAGCAGTCCAAGGGCCCCTACAGTACTGTGACAAGAAGTGTGAGTAAAGAACTTGAACTGCACCCTTGGAGTGGTCTCTGTTATTTCAGCTGCATAGACATTCACAAGCACCAACTGTGCCCCGGGCATTGCTCCACCTGTGGGGAGCAGCACCACCATTGCTGCCATAACATCACCCCGGAGGCCTTACACAGCAGCGGCGGCTTAATAGCCGCATACCACAGGTGGCGTCACGAACACAACCATTATTCAGCAAGCCACATATTCTACTGACACCCACCAGGGCCACGGAGCCGGGCCCAGCCACCACTGACTACCACCGGACTAGTCCGGCCCGGCACCGGGTGTCCCATAGCCCTGGGGTGGGCGAGTCAATAGCCTAAGTCACTAAACAAACCAAGGTGATGCTTGGACTTCACCAAAATAGGCACAGGAGATACCAGGGGCCCAGCACCTGCTGCATACGTCCATGCTAAAATTAAAAATGTTGACTTTACCCTTTATTAGCGTTCTGAATTCTGTGTAAGGTTAAAAAGAACAGAAAATGAGTCACTTATATTGGCAAATCATATATTGACGCAGACAGAGAAAGAACGATGCAGCTTATCACCATTTTTGTAAAAACGTCCTCACCAACATATAGAGGGTACCTCAATGGCGAGGCCCTCGTTATGGTTTGAGAAGTCCTAGGCTACAATGACTGAACATGTTAACTTTCTTTTAATGTCTTCAAGTTGTGTTGATTTGTTTCGTTACCCCAGGATTTCTCTGGGTGCAGGCTCCTATATGTCCCTCTTCTTGAAGTCTATGAAAGGATATAGTGCCTCACTTCTCCGAAAACCATGCCCCCATACAAGGGTGGAAAACTCAGATTTTGAGATTAGGAGATGCTCAACCTCCTTTGGCAGTCGGGTGACAGAAAGAACAATTCAGCAAATAAAATCTTTAAGTGAGATTTATAAATTCAAGCGTTAAGATTCATTTGGACTCTCAGATTTCTCCCCATTGTACTTGTGCCGATTGACAGTCATCAGCGCTCGTTAATTGCTATTCTCATGAGGTTGATGCAGACCGTCGCCATATAGAATGTATATTCACATCAGTTGGAGCCGTTTAATCTGGGCGATGTGCGGCCGACAATGCTGATTTAATGGCCTAAATTAATGGTTTAGTAGGGCAATGAATAAGCATTTTGCTTATCATTTGCTACTTGGAAGCATGTGAACACAGGTTTGTGAACAGTAATTAATGTTCTTATTATTGTCCCATGTATATGAGCCTTAGGGTACCTTCACACTTAGCGATGCAGCAGCGATCCGACCAGCGATCTGACCTGGTCAGGATCGCTGCTGCATCGCTACATGGTCGCTGGTGAGCTGTCAAACAGGCAGATCTCACCAGCGACCAGTGAACAGCCCCCAGCCAGCAGCGACGTGCAAGCGACGCTGCGCTTGCACGGAGCCGCCGTCTGGAAGCTGCGGAGACTGGTAACTAAGGTAAACATCGGGTATGGTTACCCGATGTTTACATTAGTTACCAGTGTGAGCAGGGAGCAGGGAGCCGCGCACACTGAGCGCTGGCTCCTTGCTCTCCTAGCTACAGTACACATCGGGTTAATTAACCCGATGTGTAATGCAGCTACATGTGCAGAGAGCAGGGAGCCGCGCACACTGCTTAGCGCTGGCTCCTTGCTCTCCTAGCTGCTGTACACATCGGGTAAATTAACCCGATGTGTACAGCAGCTACATGTGCAGAGAGCCGGAGCCGGCAGCACAGGCAGCGTGAGAGCTGCAGAGGCTGGTAACTAAGGTAAATATCGGGTAACCACCTTGGTTACCCGATGTTTATCTTGGATACAGCTTACCTCAGCTGTCAGACGCCGGCTCCTGCTCCCTGCTCGCTTCATTCGTCGCTCTCTCGCTGTCACACACAGCGATCTGTGTGTCACAGCAGGAGAGCGGCTT
This sequence comes from Anomaloglossus baeobatrachus, assembly GCF_048569485.1. Taxonomy (NCBI): domain Eukaryota; kingdom Metazoa; phylum Chordata; class Amphibia; order Anura; family Aromobatidae; genus Anomaloglossus; species Anomaloglossus baeobatrachus. Next base: position 108,998,651 of record NC_134357.1, on the reverse strand, counting down.
TGAAGAAAACGAACCAGGGCTGTGTGTAACGAGCAGCGATCTCGCAGCAGGGGCCAGATCGCTGCTCAGTGTCACACACAGCGAGATCACTAATGAGGTCACTGCTGCGTCACAAAAAGCGTGACTCAGCAGCGATCTCGGCAGTGAGCTCGCTGTGTGTGAAGCACCCCTTAAAGGGGTTTTCCCAAGTTTACAAGCTATTCCCTATCTATAGGATAACTTCACAATTGCTGGGGCTCTGACGGCTAGATTCCTAATTAATCCTAAGAGCAAAGAGCAAAGCCCGTGCAAATAGAGTGGTGATCATTCATGCGCTGTGCCGCTCCTTTAATTCTTTATGGGACCACTGGAGATACCCAATTGCTGCACTCAGCTGGTCTTCATCACTCCCATAAGACTAAAGGGTGCTTATCGGTAACGATGTATCGTTGGGGTCACGTCGTTAGTGACGCACATCTGGGGCCGTTACCGACATCGCAGCGTGTGACACAAATGAGCGACGATCAACAAGCACAAAATCGTTCAAAAACGGTGATTGTTGACACGTCGCTCATTTCCTTAATATCACTTCAACCACCTGTACGATGTTGTTCGTCGTCCCTGCGGCATCACACATCGCTATGTATGACACCGCAAGAACGACGAACATCTCCTAACCTGCGTTCACTGGCAATGCGGAAGGAAGGAGGTGGGCGGGATGTTACGCCCCGCTCATCTCGTTTAATTTGCATATTTTTGGGCAAAAACTCAGCGTTTAAAGAAGCAGCATATCAATTGTTTTTGCCATTTTGGCAGCGTTTTGCTATCATTGGAGGCAATGGGAAATGTCAAAACACACACGCAATCAAAATTCCAGCGTTTTACATGCCTTTTAGCTGCAGAAAACATGCTTTTTGGACAAAATAAACGCATGCGTTTTTTACTTTATAATATTGGAATAATATCCCTTTACACACACAGCGTCTGACAATGAAATTAATGAAATATCATTTAATGTTATTTTATGTATATATATTAAAAAATAGTTATATATTAAATAAAAATATTTATTTTGTGTATGACTTTAAACAATATATTTTTTATCATTTTTTCCCGTTTTTTTCAAAGTGAATGTTTAAACTTTATTTAGTAGTGTCTTTGTATTGAAAACGCATGTGACTTTAAGCAATGAAAAAGCATGTAAATCGCGCAAAAAACGCGGTAAAAATGCACGCGTATTTATCGCGTTTTTGTGGTTAAAACCAACTTTGGCAAAAAACATTTCTGCCATTTCTGCCAGAGGATGCTTAGAACTGCAACTACCTCAACGCAAAGTGCACACATAGCCTTATAGAAGCAGCAGTATGCATGATTGACCACAGCTCCATTCACATGGGGCTCTTTGGGGCCCATATTCTCGGGATTGGTGGGATTTACAGTGGTCGGACCCCAAAGAGCGGGAAGTCATCCCTTATCCAATGGATAAGGTATAACTTCCAAACTTGAGCATAACCCTTTAAGTGAAATGTGGAACAAATGCCCACATTAGATTTCTAATTCTTATTTTTTAAAGACCTTTTGCAAAACGTCAAGGAGATTCTAATGTTGTTGATTTGTAACAATTTTTGTAATTTTTGTAAAACTTGACTGTAAACTATTTGGGTTTTTACAGTGGACGTGAGAGCATTACTGCCTTTGGAAAATGATTAAACTCGCACGTTACTACACCAAATGGGTTATAATAATAATAATCATAGATAGTCATAGATTTCGGCAGCTTCTTGGTACATTTCTAGCTCTCATTCTAAGAAACACTCATTCAGTGAAGTCAGTAAAGCAGATAATTGGAGCTTGCTTAATTTGTATTTACAGCACTCAAGTTAATGCTCTGATTCGCACTAAGCTTCATTCATGATTTGCTGTAAATCAGAATTTTACACCTCAGGGTAAAAGTAAAGAATGCTGGCACAGCTTTCCAAGATGCAGATATATATATATATATATATATATATATATATATATATATATATATATATATATATATATATATATATATATATATATATATATATATATAAAAAAAAGCAAAGACATTTTTTGTAACCCTGGAAAACCAATTTAGGTTATATATTAACAAAACACTAACCAACCCCTTTGAGAAAGTGGATAAAGACGGAAAAATCAAGTCTCAAGTCTCCTTTTAATCGAAATGCGTAGCTGGAGGTTTTTTTTTTATCTACACATGTTTTATGGAATTGTTTTAACGAACAACATTAAAGCTATGTTTTAAAATTCAAACAATTATTTACGGCTGGTGGATTTTTCCGTCTTCGTCCAATTCTCCATTTCCTGGTAACTGGCCCAGGATATCCGTGCACCGCACCTTTATTTTTTCTAAACTGGTGAGCTGTTAATGGTCTCCTTTTTGCACTTTTGATAAAGTAAATACTTTGGGGGGAATATATAAAGCTTGGGATCTCCAATCTTAAACCCCAAACCATCTGGAGTAAGAAGCATCAGATTAAGGCTGGGGCCACAGGAGCGTATGGCATCCAATGCAAGAGCAAGGGATACGAAATGCTAATAACCCTTGGCTCCCGCTGTGCTCCGACTGTAAGCCGAGTGTCATGCCATTGTGATCTGATCCTGTGATCTGATCATAGCTGCAGAGGAGAGGAAGGGATTAATCTCCCTATCTCCTCCATTATCAGCTGATGCGATCGCACTGCACTTCGGTGTCATTTGAGTGCAGTGCAATGTTTTACTTGCATCCATAGACTTGTATGGGTGCGAGTGAATACGGATCGGATTCCACCCGCAGCATGCTGCGACTGTTTTCTCAGTCTAATTAGGGCTGAGAAAATAATCGTAGATGGGAACAGCCCCACAGAGTAACATGGGTACGAGTGCAATGCGATTTTTTTTTTTTTTTTTTTTTATCGTATTCCACTCAGGCCATTTTACTCGGTCCTAACCCTTAATAGGATTCAAAATACATTTGGCACATATTTTGGGCTGTCGGAGAATTAAATCCACACTATCTAAGGTGTGGTACAAAACTCAGCTACAATGTTCATCAATTTTCTGGCAGAGGACATCTGTTGCAGGAGCAGACGCACAAGAGGGCAAGAGGGCTCCTGTGCAAGAACAGTGTATGGGCCTTTTGAGGTCCAATAGATCTTCATAATGCACCTGCTTTGGGGTGGAAATGACTCTCTTAAACTCTTGGGTTACTGTGTGGCTGGAATAAAGCAACTGGATATGGATATACCGTATGAACAATTGATATAACAGCTTGGTATCCAACAATAATAAATACGCCTAAAATATAACTTTTAATAAAAATTAATAAAATGGAGGACCAGACATACATATATAGCGCATTTGCGCCTAAAAATTGTCAGTTGTGATATCCTATATCTTAAGTATTAGGAGAAATACTATCACAGACAATAACTAATAGGCAATAGAATAGTCGGCATTAAGTAACCCTCATTAGGTAGTGGATGGAGGGAAATAAAAGGCAACAATCTCACCCGTCTTCACTTCATTAGGGGTGAGTGTTCCTCAGCCGCAAAAAGGTGTAGGACATGGAGTTGCCACATCAATGAGATCCTGTGGCTTCCACGTGTGTTCCACGGGTTCTCTTTACCAACAACTCCGATGTAATATCATAGAAACTTTTTTCCTCTTCTCAACGCGTTTCAATAAATCAATAAATCATCAGGAGAATTAGAAAGGAAAAGTGGTGTCTTTTAGTGAAACCGGCATATCCGCCATAAGGTTCAGACACCCATCCGATGCCACATTGCTATGTCACTCCTAGGACCGGCACATCAGCCACAAAGTCCTGACACGTGGCGCTTACTGGTACTATGCCACCAATGCATAGTGGCATAGTACCAGTAAGCGCCACGTGTCAGGACTTTGTGGCTGATGTGCCGGTCCTAGGAGTGACATAGCAATGTGGCATCGGATGGGTGTCTGAACCTTATGGCGGATATGCCGGTTTCACTAAAAGACACCACTTTTCCTTTCTAATTCTCCTGATGATTTATTGATTTATTGAAACGCGTTGAGAAGAGGAAAAAAGTTTCTATGATATTACATCGGAGTTGTTGGTAAAGAGAACCCGTGGAACACACGTGGAAGCCACAGGATCTCATTGATGTGGCAACTCCGTGTCCTACACCTTTTTGCGGCTGAGGAACACTCACCCCTAATGAAGTGAAGACGGGTGAGATTGTTGCCTTTTATTTCCCTCCATCCACTACCTAATGAGGGTTATTTAATGCCGACTATTCTATTGCCTATTAGTTATTGTCTGTGATAGTATTTCTCCTAATACTTAAGATATAGGATATCACAACTGACAATTTTTAGGCGCAAATGCGCTATATATGTATGTCTGGTCCTCCATTTTATTAATTTTTATTAAAAGTTATATTTTAGGCGTATTTATTATTGTTGGATACCAAGCTGTTATATTTACTGTGTGGCTGCACCAATAGTGTGTCAACCCCTGATTTTCCCCATCCCTATTATAAGCCCTGACCACTCAAAGGAACTATGTTAGGACGTTTTTGCTATAGAATCTGAAGCCAGCATGCTGTAAGGCTATGTGCGCACGTTGCGTACATTCACTGCAGAAATTTCTGCAGCGATCTGAAGAGCACATGTGCGCTTTAAATCGATGCAGAAATGTCCGTAGTGAAAAAAAAAAAAAGCCGATTCCATGCGCTCTGCCTGCAGCTCCTGCCATAGACAGAGCAGGGGCTGCCGGGAAAGCGCACGGAAGAAGTGACATGTCACTTCTTAGAACGCAGCGCTTCGGCAGTAGCCGAAGCGCTGTGCTCTAAAACGCCACGTGCGCACGGCCCCTGCACAATCTCCATAGACTGTGCAGGGGACGCAGGACGCATGCAGTTATGCTGCGCTACAAAGCGCAGCGTAACTGCATGTATTTACGCAACGTGCGCACATAGCCTAAGAGTTAACATGCAGTTTACAGCCAATCATCTCTTATCTCAAATTCTGTTAAGCTGGTGTCACACACAGCGACAACGACGTCGCTGCTACGTCACCATTTTCTGTGACGTTGCAGCGACGTCCCGTCGCTGTCGCTGTGTGTGACATCCAGCAACGACCTGGCCCCTGCTGTGAGGTCGCCGGTCGTTGCTGAATGTCCAGCTTCATTTTTTGGTCGTCACTCTCCCGCTGTGACACACACATCGCTGTGTGTGACAGCGAGAGAGCGACGAAATGAAGCGAGCAGGCAGCAGGAGCCGGCGTCTGGCAGCTGCGGTAAACTGTAACCAGCGTAAACATCGGGTAACCAAGGGAAGACCTTTCCCTGGTTACCCGATATTTACCTTCGTTACCAGCCTCCGCTCTTGCTGCCAGCGCCGGCTCCTGCTCTGTGCACATGTGGCTGCAGTACACATCGGGTAATTAACCCGATGTGTACTGTACCTAGGAGAGCAAGGAGCCAGCGCTAAGCGCGGCTCCCTGCTCTCTGCACTGTGACATGTAGCTGCAGCACACATCGGGTTAATTAACCTGATGTGTACTGTACCTAGGAGAGCAAGGAGCCAGCGCTAAGCGCGGCTCCCTGCTCTCTGCACATGTAGCACAGCGATGTTATGATCGCTGCTTCTGCTGTGTTTGACAGCTAAGCAGCGATCATAACAGCGACTTACAAGGTCGCTGTTACGTCACCGAAAATGGTGACGTAACAGCGATGTCGTTGTCGCTGTCGCTTAGTGTGAACCCAGCTTTACTGTTTTCCTGCAATGTTAGTTTAAGCCTCTTATCTCTATCATTAGTGGGTCTGAGCAGCATTGAGTCTGTAGTCTGACTCCTCCCCCTTCTGTGATTAGCAGCATCTGTCTGTGGAAATGTATACTGAAAGCATGCAGGGGCTCACACAGTCTGCTACATACAAAAAAATAAAATCTTTCACTGTGCCAGAACGGCTGCAGCCACTAATCTAAGTGATACATCGTTAGATTCAGACTCTCTGTGCCTACATTATGCTGCTCTCAATTGAGGTAGCAAAAACCTGTTCACAGATTCCCTTTAAGGCTATGTGCGCACAGTGCGTTTTTCGCGGCGTTTTTGCGCGTTTTCAGGTGCGTTTTTGGCCTCAAAACTGCAGGACTTTGCTTCCCCAGCAAAGTCTATGAGTTTTCATTTTTGCTGTCCGCACACATCTGTTTTTTTTACCTGCGTTTTTGAGTTAAAAAAAAAAATGTCATGTCAGTTCTTTCCTGCGTTTTTCTGCGTTTTCCCCCCATGCAATGCATTGGAAAAACGCAGCAAAACGCAGAGATCAAAAACGCAGCAAAACGCAGCCAAAAACGCACCAAATCGCGGCAAAAACGCATGTGTTTTTTATGCGTTTTTTCGACGCAGGTGCGTTTTTGTGCGTTTTTAGCGGCCAAAAACACACAAAAATGCAGCGTCAAAAAGACGCAGTGTGCGAACCTAGCCTAAGGATGGTGCCATACCCCTTTCTCCGAGATCTTCCCTCTCAGCTCCTGTCATTCTTCAGTAGTCTTCTCCCCCAAAAAAGAAACATACTCATCGTCATTAAAAAAAATTCTGTTACATGGAATTTTTGCAGGTTTTCGTAGCGCTACTTCCCACCCTTAGTCCAGCACCTGTTGGTTTTCTTCATTCCTATCCTCCAACACTAATCCATTCACATAGCAGAACCACAAATCATTTTATAAAAAAAAAAAAAATAATTTGCAATTATGCAATCTAATAATTTTTCCAATGATTTTTATTCCATATCTCTACTATAATAGTGATATTTTTTCAGTATTTTGTACGATAGCTTTACCACAGAGCTGCATTTATTGTAGTTAATAGGAAATAGTTTGATAACTAGTGTAGGGGAAGTACAGGTCACTTTCTGGGTCAGCCCTATGTTAAAAGTGTACAATTCCTACCATGTGGGTTATGAACAGACATGGCCCAGTGTGTAATTCAGGAAATTAGATATGTATCAGGAAATCTTACAGCTGGCCATAAAGTATCACATCTAAACCCATGCAGCCTACTGCTACAATCCAGTCATTAGCCCCATGACCTCTGAGTTAAGTGTTGAATTATTAGGGTCATTGATATTTGTCTGACCTATGACCCCACTGTGTGCGTAGCAGCTGATAGCAACATATTATGCTTTCTCTGGATATAATTATGCTGATATTTGACAATTGTTAATGCCGTGGGAAGTTTCTTCTTTTCACAGATGGTTGAAAATCACAGTTTGTAAACTGTGAGGAAGTGACGAAATTTAACAGGTGTTGTGCCATCCGTTCTGTGAAATATGGTAGCAGTCTAGCGTGTACACATATGGTCAAAATTGTTGGTACCCCTCGTTTAATGAACGATAAACCCACAATGGTCTCGGAAATAACTTGAATCTGATAAAAGTAATAATAAATAAAAAAAAGTCTATGAAAATGAACAAATGAAAGTCAGACATTGCTGCTTTTCTGCTTCCACAGAATTTATAAAAAAATAAATAAAACTCATGAAATCGGCCTGGACAGAATTGATGGTTCCTTAACTTAATATTTTGTTGCACAACCTTTTGAGGCAATCACTGCAATCAAATGATTCCTGTAACTGTCAATAAGACTTCTGCACTTCTCGACAGGTATTTTGGTCACTCCTCAAGCGCAAACTGCTCCAGTTATCTCGTGTGTAAAGGTTGCCTTTTCCGATAATGGCTCTTTCCAAAGATGCTCAATAGGATTTAGGTCAGGGCTCATAGAAGGCCACTTCAGAATAGTCCAATGTTTTCCTCTTAGCCATTCTTGGGTGTTTTTAGCTGTGTTTTGGGTCATTATCCTGTTGCAAGACCCATGACCTGCAACTGAGACCAAGCTTTCTAACACTGGGCAGCACATTTCTCTCTAGAATCCTTTGATAGTCTTCAGATATCATTGTACCCTGCACAGATTCAAGACCCCCTGTGCCAGATGCAGCAAAGCAGTCCCAGAACATAACAGAGTCTCCTCCATGTTTCACAGTAGGGACAGTGTTCTTTTCTTGATATGCTTCATTTTTCTGTCTGTGAACATAGAGCTGATGTGCGTTGCTAAAAAGTTCCATTTTTGTCTCATCTGTCCATAGGACATTCTCCCAGAAGCTTTGTGGCTTATCAACATGTAGTTTGGCAAATTCCAGTCTGTTTTTTTATGATTTTTTTTTCAACAATGGTGTCGTCTCCCATGAAGTCAACTTTGGCTCAAACAACGACGGATGGTGCAATCTGACAGTGATGTTCTTTGAGCTTGAAGTTCACCTTTAATCTCTTTGGAAGTTTTTCTGGGGTCTTTTGTTACCATTTGTATTATCTCTCTCTTTGATTTGTCATCAATTTTCCTACTGTGGCCACGTCCAGGGAGGTTGGCTACAGTCCCATGTATCTTAAATTTCTGAATAATATGTGCAACTGTAGTCAAAGGAACATCAAGCTGCTTGGAGGTGGTCTTATAACCTTTACCTTTAATAAGTTGGTCATAATTTTCTTTCTAATCTCCTGAGACAACTCTTTCCTTTGCTTGCTCTGGTCCATGTTGAGTGTGGTACACACCATGTCACCAAACAGCACAGTGAGTATCTGTAGCTCTATATATAGGCCCACTGACCGATTACAAGATTGTAGACACCTGTGATGCTAATTAGTGGACACACCTTGATTTAATATAGTATGTCCCTCTTGCCACATTATTTTCAGGGGTACCATTCCTTTCTGTCCAGGCCTGTTTCACGGAAGCATGGTTGAAAAGCAATGTCTGACTTTCATTTGTTCATTTTCATAGATTATTAAATTATTATTACTTTTATCAGATGCAAGTTATTTCTGTGACCATTGTGGGTTTTTCTTTCATTAAACGATGGATACCAACAATTTTCACAACGTGTGTACAAAGCGGAGACTGAAAGATGTGTACAAAGATGGAGCAAAGGTGGGTCATGGTGCCAGGCAGAGCTGTAGCTAGCCAGTGGGTGGGAGAAAAGCCCATCCGCAATCACATGGACAGCCTCACTAGTAAATCGTCAAGCTGCTGAATCCGCAGAGCTCTGCTTCTTCTTTGGTGAATAGCACAGAGCGAAGGACTTACTGAGTCCTATATAGTTTCTATGTGCAGCGGAGCAGTCTGAAAATAGGAGCCGTTACCTGAATATCACAGCTCAGGCCCCACCTCCTCACTGTCACAGCTCAGGGCCTCGCCTCCTCAATGTCACAGCTCAGGCCCCGCCTCCTCACTGTCACAGCTCAGGGCCTCGCCTCCTCAATGTCACAGCTCAGAGCCCCGCCTCCTCACTGTCACAGCTCAGGGCCTCGCCTCCTCACTGTCACAGCTCAGGGCCTCGCGTCCTCACTGTCACAGCTCAGGGCCTCGCCTCCTCACTGTCACAGCTCAGGGCCTCGCCTCCTCACTGTCACAGCTCAGGGCCTCGCCTCCTCACTGTCACAGCTCAGGGCCTCGCCTCCTCACTGTCACAGCTCAGGGCCTCGCCTCCTCACTGTCACAACTCAGGGCCTCGCCTCCTCACTGTCACAGCTCAGGGCCTCGCCTCCTCAATGTGACAGCTCAGGCTCCACCTCCTCACTGTCACAGCTCAGGGCCTCGCCTCCTCAATGTCACAGCTCAGGGCCCTGCCTCCTCACTGTCACAGCTCAGGGCCTCGCCTCCTCAATGTGACAGCTCAGGCCCCGCCTCCTCACTGTCACAGCTCAGGGCCCCGCCTCCACACGGTCACAGCTCAGGGCCTCGCCTCCTCAATGTCACAGCTCAGGGCCCCGCCTCCTCACTGTCACAGCTCAGGGCCCGCCTCCTCAATGTGACAGCTCAGGCCCCGCCTCCTCACTGTCACAGCTCAGGGCCCCGCCTCCTCACTGTCACAGCTCAGGGCCTCGCCTCCTCAATGTCACAGCTCAGGGCCCCGCCTCCTCACTGTCACAGCTCAGGGCCCCACCTCCTCACTGTCACAGCTCAGGGCCTCGCCTCCTCACTGTCACAGCTCAGGGCCTCGCCTCCTCACTGTCACAGCTCAGGGCCTCGCCTCCTCAATGTGACAGCTCAGGCCCCGCCTCCTCACTGTCACAGCTCAGGGCCCCGCCTCCTCACGGTCACAGCTCAGGGCCTCGCCTCCTCACGGTCACAGCTCAGGGCCCCGCCTCCTCACGGTCACAGCTCAGGGCCTCGCCTCCTCACGGTCACAGCTCAGGGCCTCGCCTCCTCACTGTCACAGCTCAGGGCCCCGCCTCCTCACTGTCACAGCTCAGGGCCCCGCCTCCTCACTGTCACAGCTCAGGGCCCCGCCTCCTCACGGTCACAGCTCAGGGCCTCGCGTCCTCACTGTCACAGCTCAGGGCCCCGCCTCCTCACTGTCACAGCTCAGGGCCCCGCCTCCTCACTGTCACAGCTCAGGGCCTCGCCTCCTCACTGTCACAGCTCAGGGCCTCGCCTCCTCACTGTCACAGCTCAGGGCCTCGCCTCCTCACTGTCACAGCTCAGGGCCTCGCCTCCTCACTGTCACAGCTCAGGGCCTCGCCTCCTCACGGTCACAGCTCAGGGCCTCGCGTCCTCACTGTCACAGCTCAGGGCCCCGCCTCCTCACTGTCACAGCTCAGGGCCTCGCCTCCTCACGGTCACAGCTCAGGGCCTCGCGTCCTCACTGTCACAGCTCAGGGCCCCGCCTCCTCACTGTCACAGCTCAGGGCCCCGCCTCCTCACTGTCACAGCTCAGGGCCTCGCCTCCTCACTGTCACAGCTCAGGGCCTCGCCTCCTCACTGTCACAGCTCAGGGCCTCGCCTCCTCACTGTCACAGCTCAGGGCCCCGCCTCCTCACTGTCACAGCTCAGGGCCCCGCCTCCTCACTGTCACAGCTCAGGGCCCCGCCTCCTCACGGTCACAGCTCAGGGCCTCGCGTCCTCACTGTCACAGCTCAGGGCCCCGCCTCCTCACTGTCACAGCTCAGGGCCCCGCCTCCTCACTGTCACAGCTCAGGGCCTCGCCTCCTCACTGTCACAGCTCAGGGCCTCGCCTCCTCACTGTCACAGCTCAGGGCCTCGCCTCCTCACTGTCACAGCTCAGGGCCTCGCCTCCTCAATGTCACAGCTCAGGGCCTCGCCTCCTCAATGTCACAGCTCAGGGCCTCGCCTCCTCACTGTCACAGCTCAGGGCCCCGCCTCCTCACTGTCACAGCTCAGGGCCTCGCCTCCTCACTGTCACAGCTCAGGGCCTCGCCTCCTCACTGTCACAGCTCAGGGCCTCGCCTCCTCAATGTAACAGCTCAGGCCCCGCCTCCTCACTGTCACAGCTCAGGGCCCCGCCTCCTCACTGTCACAGCTCAGGGCCCCGCCTCCTCACGGTCACAGCTCAGGGCCTCGCCTCCTCACTGTCACAGCTCAGGGCCTCGCCTCCTCACTGTCACAGCTCAGGGCCTCGCCTCCTCAATGTCACAGCTCAGGCCCCGCGTCCTCACTGTTACAGCTCAAGCCCTGCCTCCTCACTGTCACAGCTCAGGGCCCCGCCTCCTCACTGTCACAGCTCAGGGCCCCTCTGCCTCACTGTCACAGCTCAGGGCCCCTCCTCCTCACTGTCACAGCTCAGGGCCCCTCCTCCTCACTGTCACAGCTCAGGGCCCCACCTCCTCATTGTAGGATCTCAGGGCCCCACCTCCTCATTGTAGGATCTCAGGGCCCCACCTCCTCATTGTAGGAGCTTAGGGCCTCGCCGCCTCATTTTCAGAGCTCAGAGCCTCGCTGCCTCAATGTCACAACTCATGGCCCTGCCTCTTCAATGTCACAGCTCGAAACCACTCCACAGCTCAGGGCTTTGCCTCCTCACTGTCACAGATCAACATAGAATATTAATGTGCAGCTCCTTTTAGCCAGACACAGTGAAAGCAGCACATACCCAACACCACCAATTTCTGCTTCAGGTTACTGGGGAGGGGGCCAGATGAAATATAAAATGTCTTGCAGGGGCTTTGCTAGGGTTAGAAAAGATCAGGGGCACAAGCCCAGAGGTGTATGTTTTGTAGCCACCCCAGCCAAATATAAAATGTAACACCACAAAATAACTCTCTGACTACAGAAAATGTAGTAAATATCACCTCAATCCTATGTAACACTACAGATAACACAGTGAAATCTCTGACTACAGATAATGTAGAAGCTGTCTCCTGCAGTCCTATGTAACAACACATACAACAGAATAACTCCCTGAGTACAGATAATGTAGTAGATGTTACATGCAGTCCTATGTAACACCACAGAAAACAAAACTATAGTTATCTGAATACAGTTAATGTAGATATGCAGTCCTATGTAACACCCCAGTCAGTGGCGTAACTAGAGTTTGATGGGCCCCGCTGCAAAGTTCGGACCTGGGCCCCCCCTCTACGTACACCGACACTTGGGGTATGGGATAATGACACTGACACTTGGCTCTTTCCCTCAACACCCAGCTTTCCCATGTTCCGATATCCATCTTGTCCTCGGCACCCAGCTTCCCCATGCTCTGCTATACATCTTTCCCTCAGCACCTAGCTTTCCCACATCAGAGCATGGGAAAGCTGGGTGCTGAGAGATGTATAGCAGAGCATGGGAAAGCTGGGTGCTGAGGGAAAGAGCCCTTTTCCCTCAGCACAAAACGTTCCCATCCCATGCTTGTATCTTTATCCCCCCTCGTATATAGTTCTCCAAATACTATAATCCAAATACTATAATGTCCCCCACAAAGCCTTCTATATAGTATAAAAGGTCCCACATAACCCTTCATATATTAGAATGAACCTCCATAGTCCTCCATGTATTATAATGCATTTCCCATAGTTCTCCATGTATTATAATTCACCCCAGGCCTCCATGTAAAATGCAGCCAGCCCCCCATGCTGCATGTATAATGCAGCCAGCCCCCAGGCCTTCATGTATAATGCAGCCAGCCCCCCATGCTGCATGTATAATGCAGCCAGCCCCCCAGGCCTTCATGTATAATGCAGCCAGCCCCCCATGTTCCATGTATAATGCTGGCAGCCCCCCATGTTCCATGTATAATGCAGCCAGCCGCCCATGCTCCATGTATAATGCAAGCCTCCCCCCATGCTCCATGTATAATGCTGGCAGCCCCCCATGCTCCATGTATACTGCTGGCAGCCCCCCTATGCTGCATGTATACTTCTTGCAACCCCCTCATGCTCCATGTATACTTCTAGCAGCCCCCCATGCTCCATGTATACAGCTGGCAGCCCCCCCATGCTCCATGTATACTGCTGGCAGCCCCCCCCATGCTCCATGTATACTTCTGGCAACCCCCCCATGCTCCATGTATACTTCTAGCAGCCCCCCCATACTCCATGTATACAGCTGGCAGCCCCCCCATGCTCCATGTATACTGCTGGCAGCCCCCCCATGCTCCATGTATACTTCTGGCAGCCCCCCCCAATGCTCCATGTATACTTCTGGCAGCCCCCCCATGCTCCATGTATACTGCTGGCAGCCCCCCCATGCTCCATGTATACTTCTGGCAGCCCCCCCATGCTCCATGTATACTTCTGGCAGCCCCCCCCCATGCTCCATGTATACTTCTGGCAGCCCCCCCATGCTCCATGTATACTTCTGGCAGCCCCCCCATGCTCCATTTATACTTCTGGCAGTCCCCCCATGCTCCATGTATACTGCTGGCAGCCCCCCCATGTTCCATTTATACTTCTGGCAGCGGACGCACAGGAGTGACGTCACCGCGCAGGCACAGGGGGAGAATGAAGGGGCGTGGAGCTGCACGGGCCACACCACGCTTCTTCATTGTTGTTGTGCGTGATGTCGGGGGTGGGGGGCCCGATGCTGCTGTGGCGCCCCTGACCTGGTCAGGCACCACTGAGTACTGCACCCATGCTGGGGACAGTACAATACAGGTAATCCAGAAGGCTGACCGAGGTGTGACTACACAGGCGCATAGTGATCAGGTCTCACACATGTACCTTTGAGAGGACCCCTGGGGATCCCAGGAGGGGGCAAAGCCTTCACCTCCACTTGAGGAGTGGAGGGGGCGAAGCCTCCATCTCCACTCAAGGGGTGTGGTAGAGAGCCTGGTTGCTAGGTGGCGTAGGCAGGCACAAGGGGAAAGAGAAGGAGGAGTAAACAGTCTGAAGCAGAGTGTGGAGGAGTGAGGAGCATGGAAGTGGAGCTCAGACAGGAGCAGCAGTGCAGGTCCCACGAGTGAGCCAGTTTAGTGCAGCAGTCCAGGAAGAGCAGAAGCAGACCCTGGAGCTGTTGCAGTCTAACAGCGTCCGCGCAGTGACTACCGACGGGGGAGAACGGTCACCTGGTAGTGCTGCCCGAACACCACACACAGCTGGAGAGAGAGCAGTGTAGTGGAAAGTAAGGAGACTGTCAGGGAGTACCAGGCCCAAACGGGCGGCAGATCCCGATGCGGGGATAGATCCACCTTTCCTTGCTAAACCTGCCGGTGTGGGGCCCTTAAAGCCCACGCCACAACACCACAAAAGCCGCAGCCACGTAGCCACAGTTAGGGCCCATAGTTCACAGGAGGCAAGCAGCTGGAGTGATCTGGTCCAGGCGACAAGCAAACGGCAAACAAAAGAGGGGAGCAGCTACTTCCCTGGGTGACCCCCATAGGGACTAAAAGTCGGGGTTACCACAAACCACAGAAGGGCTAAGGAAGGCGAGTCGGTAGCCACCCTCATCAGTCAGCCTGAAGGACACCTGGTTCCAGCCTGGTTCATCCCAGCTACGCCCGGGTTACTCACCCTGCCACCTTCTGTGAGTAAAACCCCTGAAAGACATTCTGATTGTGTGGAGTTATTCTGCGCCTTGTGGTTCTACACACCTACACAGGGCCCTGGGGCTTGCCGCACTCTCAGGAGGCTATTACAACTGGCTGCACCCACCATCAGCCCCAGGCATCCCTTAACCTGCAGTGGCGGTCCCCACTGACCGCAATTCTGAGAGTGGCGTCACGACAATCCTAAAAGAAGATCTCCTACCTGTGACAAGATCCAGCTGAGTGGAGTCCCTGAAGGTAATGCACCGACACTGCACTTGTGGGGCTTCACACTGCCGCCGCTGACAATGGGCAGGGGAGCCCGGTGTCAGCGGCGGCGGCACCGGGTCATATAGCGGCCGCGTGGTCTACGCCAGATCAGCGCAGCTCCTTTCACAGAAAGGAGCTGCTTGCTGATCTGCAGAGCGGGCCCCTAAGCTGCCGGGCCCAGTCGCAGTCGCGACCTCTGCGACCGCGGTACTTACGCCCCTGACCCCAGTGATATCTACTACATTATCTGTTATCAGAGTTATCATCTGCTGTCCTATGTACAAAGATAACACAATGATATCTCTGATTACAGATAATTTAGTAGATGTCACCTGCAGTCCTATATAGCACCACACATAACAGTGATAACTCCCTTGAGTACAGATAATGTAGATGTCACCTGCAGTCCTATGTAACACCACAAATCAAATGACACAGTAATAACTCCCTTGAGTACAGATAATGTAGTAGATGTCACCTGCAGTCCTATGTAACACCACAAAGAACACAGTGATAACTCTCTAAACACACATAAGTATATGCAACTTGCAGTCCTATGTAAGAACACAGTTAACAGTGATTATATACGGCATCAGAACCAAACCAAAGTGAAAAGATTAATACAAAATGTTGGAAAAAGATGAATGGACTCTGTGTAAATGTGAATGTAAATGAAGTATCATGGACGACTTTCTCACTTGTATTCTGAAATTCCATAAATCTGTTTTTAGACACCGACAAACAGAACTACCTAATGTCTAAAATGAATCTGCTGCATAAACTGATAAAAAGGCAAACAGTAGGACCCCACTGATTATTATGGGGTGTATTTGGGTTCCGTTATGTTCAGTTTTAGGACGGAAAATAAAAGTTCTGCATGATGCTCTTCTTCTTCCATTCTAAATATGGAAACATAGAGCAACCCGGATACATCCCACAATCATTAGAGGTCTCCGCTGCCATTCATATCACTTATGCAACAATTTCATCTTAAGCATTAAAGAGAAGCTGTCAGCAGGATTTAGCACTGTAGAGTAAAGCCACGGCCATAACAGCGCTGTGATGCTGATTAAATGGATACCCGCGGTGAAGGAATCCAATCTGTCGTTGAATAATCATCCTGAAAAAGTTTTCAGCTAATGACATCTTCTGGACTCCGGGGTAGGGACTTCTGCTTCTTTGCCCCTCCACCTGTCTGCGGTGTAATTCAATGATCTTGAAATTCCGCACTGCCGCCATCATTGCTGTGGGTGGCGCGTTCTCAATGTGATTCTTCAGCCGGTCTGCAGGTGTATAATAAAATGTCGCAGGAGGTTGCGCATGCGCAGATGAAGATTTCAGCTCAATGGCCTCTTATTAAGCCGAAATTTCGATTTGCTCCATCGCAGCCTCCGGCACAATTTTATTGAAGGCTGTGCACAGTGTGATTGTACAGTTTTCAATAAAATGACACCGGAGCCAGAGCAGGCACAGATCAACATTTTGGCTTAAAGGGAACCTGTCACCACTTTTTTGGACTATGAGCTGCGGCCACCACCACCAGGCTCTTATATACAGCATTCTAACATGCTGTATATAAGATCCCAGGCCGCTGTGTAGAACATAAAAAACACTTTATAATACTTACCTAACGGTCGCTCTGTGGTGGAATAGGGCCTAATGGGCGTCTCCATTGTCCGGTGCGGGCGCCTTCCCTTTCGGCCATCTTCGTCCTCTTTCTGAAGCCTGTGTGGATGACGCGGCTACGTCATACACACTCGCCGGTCCTGTGCAGGCACACTACAATACTTTGATCTGCCTGCTCAGGAACGGAACGCCGGCGAGTGTGGATGACGTCGGAACCGTCATGCACCGCGGCTAGAGAAGAAGGAGAACCAAGATGGCCGAAAGAGGCGGCTCCAGCACCGGACAACGGAGACGCCCATTAGGCCCTATTCCACCGCAGCACAACCCTTAGGTAAGTATTCTAAAGTGTTTTTTATATTGTCACAGCGGCCTGGGCTCTTATATACACCATGTTAGAATGCTTTATATAAGAGCCCAGTGGTGGTGGCCGCAGCTTATAGTCCGAAAAAGTGGTGACAGGTTCCCTTTAATGAGAGGTCATTGAGCTTCATTTCCGATCTGCACATGCGTCGCCTCCAGCGCCATTATACTGGAGACCTGGTGACTGTTTATAGAATCACACTGCACACACACCGCCCACCGCAATCATCACATCACACATACACACACACCCAGGTGCACCATCACATCATGCACACACATTGAGGCATACCATCACACATACATCAGCACACACACCCAGGGATACCATTATACACACATCACACACACCCAGGTGCACCATCACACAATACACACACACTGACAAGCAAAAGGGTGACAATGTTTTGAACTTTTGACTTTCCAGCTCCATATCTCACTATCCTCTGCAGCTATGAATGGTGAGATTACTATCATTTTATAAACAATCAGCTTGGCTATCTCATATATAAGTTTGACTTACAGCTATTTACCTTATGATTAGTTATGCAGATTCTTGTCATGTCACTGCACTATTTTGCTCCTAAAAATCTAATTTTTTTATTCTTATTATTTTGTTAGTATTTTGTAAAACAACCTTTGGCTTTTAACATTGCCAGAATCCTTTAGGGCATGTTCTCGATCAGATTCAAGCATGTCTCAACTGAACTCTGATCCCAGGTCTCTTCCACACGTTCCCAATGTTGATGCACACTGGTCGACTCACTTAGCTATTTATGCAGATTTTTCTTCACCTTTACCCAAAAGTGTTCAAATGGGTTGAGGTCTGGGTACTCTGGAGGCCAATCCAGCACCTCTACTTCATTGTCATTGAACTATTCTTTCGCCAATCTCAACGTATGCTACGGTCGTTGTCCTGCTGAAACAGTATGTTTTCCGTCTCATATCTATAGTACTCGAGTTTACGAAGCAACTCATTTTGTGGTATACTCACATATAGCTCAGCATTGAGACCACCATGGTACCAGACCAAATATCCAACGCCTTTAGCTGTGAAACAACCCCATATCATCAGGCTTCCTCCACCGAAATGGACAGTACCTTCAATTTCTCGACTGATTAACCCCTTTTCCCTTGATTCTTCCAGAACCATTTATACTCATCAGAGCCTAGTCTATTGACCTTTATCTCATTGCTCCAAATCATGTTTCCAATCTTCTACTGTCCACTTTTCATACTTTTTTGCAAACTTGAGCCAATGTTTCTTTTGATGATATTGAAGTCTAGTCATCTTCAACATTTTTTGGGCCACCATTCCAGACATGTCTAATGTGAGTCACATGGTGCTTGTGTGATGCCCCTGGACTAGTCCAGGGTGTCACAGGGAACTGCACTATTCTCTATCCTTGGTGCAGGGCCCACCCTCCTTGGTTCCGGGGTCCACAACAGTGATTCTTACCAACAGCACAAATCCTAGTCACCCAAACACTACACTTGTCAGGCACACCGGGGGCGTGGTTCCAGCTGGGAAAGGAACAGCCCACCTATGAGTCAGACAGGCTGGTGGGAGGAGTCAGTTAGCCAGTTGGTAGTAACTGTCAAAGAGAGAGGACCTGGGGATTAAGAGCTCCCTGAGGAGAGTCTGGCTGGGTCGCAGACAGTGGCCTGTGCTTGAGGAGATGGAGACCCAGTCGCGGGGAACTGGAGGACAGGGCTGGACGGGTCAAGAGGACCGTCAGCCATCGGATCCACAGTAACCGGTCTGGGGGCCGAGCACACAGCGGGGGACAGGCCCCTAAGTCGGGAGGTAGCTTCACGAAACCCGGCAATTAACCTGCAGCAGGAAGTAGCTTCACGTGCTATCTGCAATGGCTGAGAGATTAGCGGTGTCAGCACAAAGGAGGGATAGGACTTCCCACACAGCAGTCACAGAAAATCCCATGTGCCAGCTGCTAAGAGCAGGTCCCCAGTAAAAAGAGGGACGGGACCTGAAGGTTTCAAGCCAACGGGGCCAGGGACACACAGTACACAGTGTATGGAGGAAGGCTCCAGTCCACCACAGAATCACTGAAAGGGACCACCGGACGTGCTGTCACCGAGTGCAGCGGTACCAAGAGACTTTGTTTACCTCAGAGTCTGTGTCCACTGAATGCGTCATCACACCTGAGTGAGTACCCTGGCTCCCCAGCGCCCTGGCGGCCCTATATCAATATAGACTGTTCCTAACTATTCCCTAGCCTGAGTCCCGGGGCCCCTACCTGCGGAGGGAATCACCACCAGGCTGCCCCAACACCATCAGCCCTGGCACTCCCATACGGCAGCGGCGGTATTCCTTATTACTGCACACTGCAGGTGGCGTCACAAATATTTTCCTCTGTAAATAACCCTTTTTTTTCATCGAAGTGTCTGCCGAGCAGTCCGACTGCTGCTAGGGCGTCACACTTGCATAGACATTTGTAATCTCACTATTACGAACCATACGAGCCACCCCTATTGCCGTGTTTGTTGCGCCAGAACTGATAGACCTTGTGATGAGCCAACTTGTTAACTCATCACTTGTGGACCTCACATGATTCAGTTTTACAATTTTCTTGGCTGAGAGACTGCTATCGATGAGCTGGATGCTGCTGCTTTTCTTGGGAAATCTTCTTCATGCTTCTCGATTCGGACCAGTGACCTTTCATTTGGGAATCAACCTAATAACACATTGAGCTATTAGGGAATGTGAGAACAGGTTGTAATTTGCAGTATACAGGAAGAAAAAGATTTTTCCACCACTAGGAGCAAAACAGTAACAATGCAGTGACATGACAATAATCTACATAACTAATCATATGCTAAATAGTTGTAAGTCACATTTATGTATGAGCTGGTCAATATAATAGTCAATAAAATAAAGGTAGTCTTAAGGCCACTTTACACACAGATAAATCTGCGGCAGATCTGTGGTTGCAGTGAAATTGTGGACAATCAGCGCCAGGTTTGTGGCTGTGTACAAATGGAACAATATGTCCATGATTTCACTGCAACCACAGATCTGCCAAAGATTTATCTCTGTGTGTAAAGTGGCCTTTATTCAAAGCTGTAGTTCAAAACATTGTTATCCTTTTGCTCATCAGTGTTCATACTCACTCTCTTCTTCATCATCATGTACTCAGTGGCAGTAGTGGGGGAGGCATGAAGTTGGAAATTAGCACGAGAGGATGAACTGTACAGACAGGAGGCCTCCTGTCATCCCTGCAAAACTCCCTTTTCCTCCTCTACCCTCTCCCCCATCCCTTGTCCCGACTACTAAGCTGGTAGTGACAATACAGGAGGGAGGGAACTCCTGTCTATTACTAGAAGCCACACATGGGGAAGGCTGCACTTCTCTCCCCTCAGGGCTGGCTGCATTGTTGACCTCCAAAGACTTAGTGTCGCGGGCGGAGGGGACGCCACTGCGCTCGCTAACGCTCGGGTCCGGAGCTGCTGCGGCTGCTGCTCGGTTGCTAGAGCGGTGGGCCGGATCTGGGGACTCGAGCGGCGCTCCTCGCCCGTGAGTGAAAAGGGTGGTTGGTTTGTTTGGGGATTTAATCCGTGACGCCACCCACGGGTTGTGGTGAAGATGGGCACCACCGCTGCTGGTGACAGGGATCCCGGGAGCGATGGTAGGGAGCAGCTGGGATGTTGTTTTCCCCCTCCGTGGGTAGGGGTCGGTGGTCCCGGGGCCCGGTGGTATGACGGGGAGGCAGGGTAGGTGAGGTGCAGGGTTGCAGGGACAGCGCGGCGCGGTGCCCGATGGCACGGGTGTACTCACTCAGCAAGAGATGCACAAAGTCCTCGGTAAACCAAACGGCTGGATGGACGGGTCCCGCAGCCAGCTGCAGTGTCTCTCCCCCGACAGGTGATGGCGGCTGTCTTTCCCTGCACCTTTGTGTACTGTTTTGACTACGATGGGTCCCCAACGGTAGTCCGCTCCCCAGTGTATGGATGCCGGAGGAGCCCGTTTGCCCACAGGCGCTGGCCCTTGGGTCTCTAGCCTTAGGCGGTAGCTGTATACCCTCACGGTGCGGACGGTTGACTTCCAACGGGTCTTTGGCTGTTAGGAAACCCCTGGGGTTCCTGTCACACTTGGATTTGACTGTTGATGGCACTGCCTCTGTGTGCTGGCTTCACTTCGCTCCCCGGTCGGTACCGGTGGGCCACCGCCCGACCCCGGTCCTATGGTTCCGCGTTGATTCACCACTCCTGCAGACGGCCACCACTGTCTGCCAACCTTGTTGTCAGTGCCTGGGCCACAAACCCAGACACTCTCCACTTTACTCCTCTCACTTCAACCTCCTCCACTAAACTCCCACTTTTCCCGCCTCCAGGCCTGTGAACTTCTTGGTGGGTGGGGCCAACTGCTTGGCTCCGCCCCACCTGGTGTGGACATCAGACCCTGGAGTGAGGCAACAAGGGTTTTGTGTTTGGCTAATGTTACTGTCTAGTGGGGGTGGGGGTATGTGTGTGTTACCTGTGACGACCTGGCTAGTCCAGGGCACCACATTGGCACTGCCAACTTTTTTTTTAACCTATCCAAGCCCTACCCCTTTCTCACCCTGCGCTCCTCATTGACACTGGGCAGTTGCTTTGCACAGAAATGGATAAATAATTTGCTCGAGCTGTGCAGAAGAGAAAACCAGTTTCCAGAGAGGAAGAGAGCAGGGTGAGGAAAGGAGGAGACCAGTGTGCGGGGAGGAGGAGACCAGGGGATTGTGATCCCCCTCCTTCAGGGAGGCCCTCAATCCTGGGCCTTTTTTCTTCAGACTGACTCTCTGTTGCTTCGGTCGGCAATGAGTTTTTTTCTGACTTAGGCAATGAGGACCCTGACTATGTCTTTCTTGCTGAGTGTCAACTACACAATATCCAGCAAGGAAACTGACCAGCAGCAGAATTGTGTTCCCTCCGATGTGGTGTCAAATCAGGATACCCAGTTTGAGTCTAAATATTGAAGGGTGTTTGTTCTCATCTGGGGGTACATCTGTTTTTTTCTTCAGCGTTCCATCCCCAATCCAATGGGCAGCATGATTCCATAAATCAAAGTTTGGAGACTTACCTAAAGTGTTTTGTGTCTGATAAGCAGGAGAATTGGTCGTCTTACCAACTTATGGCTGAGTTTGCATTAAATAGCTGTCGCAATTAATCCACTGGCAAATCATCCTTTTTTGTGCCTACGGATTCCAACCTCAATTCTGTGCTTTCAGGAGGGATGAGTCTTTGAGGGTTCCTGGAGAGGAATGAGTTTCTTTGTAGCTCTCTTCTATTTGGCAATGAGTACTGAACAACCTAAGGATTATGGGGGATGAGTATAAACTCATCGCTGAAAAGACGTTCGCCATGTCCAGACCTGCATGTGAATGATTACGTATGGTTGTCCACTAAGGATATCAAGTTGAAGGTTCCATCTTGGAAACTGGGTCCCAGGTTCATCAGTACATATAAAGTGATTGCCCTTATTAACACAGTGGCTTTTCGGCTTGAGCTACCCCAGCCCTTAAAATACATAGTGTTTTTCATTGCTCAAGAAGTATGTTGCATCTGTGGAGCCTCACCTTTACCGCCACCTCCAGTTATTGTTGATGGGAGCTTAGAGTTTCAGGTGGCAAGAATCATGGATTCTCACTTTGTTTCCTGCTCTCTTCAATATTTGGTGCACTGGATGGGTTATGGTCCTGATGAAAGGATGTGGGTACTGGCATCTGATGTGAACGGCAGTAGGTTGATACGTTTCTTCCATGCATCTCATCCAGACAAGTCAGGTCCTGAAGGTCCAGAGAGGCCCCTTGTAGAAAGGGTGGCACTGTCATGAGTGTGTTCTGCTCTCTGGAGACTTCTGGCGAGTCTGGGATCAGAACACCTTATTTCTTGCAGATCCACTACTTGTATTTGAGTGAAATCTACTTTCTTTTAATGCTGTAGGCGTTATGGACTCTTTCCTATCTTTATGTCCTTTGTAGCCTTAATCTCTTCTTCGATATAAAAAGACAAGTGTTCTCCTTCAATATAAAAAGTCACCTGTCTTACCATCTGACAACAGTTATAGACTCTCATTCTTAAGCTGACCATTTTGAAAGGAGATATTCTCTGTAAAAAGCTGAAGAGTCGTGATTATTGCAGCTGTGGTGTTTAGCTGCATTGGAGAGGCTTGAAGTGTTTTCTTTTTTGTGTCAATTTTCCTCTGTATGTCTTCCTTACCATGTTTTGTTGTCATGCAGTGACTACCGGAGTTCCACCAAGAATAAGGTGAGGATGTTGTGCTGCAGGTAGGAACCAGGTGCCACACAGGGAGACTCGATGCTGCGACAGTTGCCCCCAGTGGTATGGACACGGACAGTCTCTGATGAAGCAGCTGGGACGACTGATGGCTCAGCCGATGGGGTATGAAGCAGCAGCGGCCAGTATAGTAGGCTTAGCCCATATGAAACAATGTAGCAGCAGGAAACAGAGATTTAAAAACAGACAAAGGTAACTAACACAGCAGCAGCACATAGATAAGGGACCTGAACAACGTAATGGAAAGGTGCCTTAAATACCTGATGCATCTCAGCCATAGACTAATGCGGGCGTCACACGGTACGATCTATCGTGCGATCGCATGAGCGATCGTAACCACCCCCGTCGTTTGTACGTCACGGGCAATTAGTTGCCTGTGGCGCACAAAGTCGTTAAACCGCCGTCACACGTACTTACCTCATGAGTGACGTCGCTGTGGGCGGTGAACATCCACTTCCTGAAGGGGGTGGGACGTTCGGCCTCACAGCGACGTCACACAGCGGCTGGTCAATAGAAGCGGAGGGGCGGAGATGAGCAGGACGTAAACATCCCGCCCACCTCCTTCCTTCCGCATAGCCGGCGGGTGCCGCGGGACGCAGATAAGCTGTGTTCATCGTTCCCAGGTGTCACACGGAGCGATGTGTGCTGCCCCGGGTACGATGAACAAATGGCGCAAAGAAAAATAAACGACTTTTTAAAAATAAACAATGTGTCAATGATACACGATTTGCGAACGTTCTGCGTCGCTCGTGGGTGTCACACGGGACGACGTCGTAAACTATGCCGGATGTGCGTCACGAAAACCATGACCCCCGATGACATATCGCACGATAGATCGTCTCGTGTGACGCCCGCATAAGAGGCACTTGCGGGTTAGGGTATAATGGCCCATTAAGAAAATGTGCACGTGCCCTAAGAGCACACCAAGGAGGCCTGTGCGGTCTTCGGAGGTGGCAGCAGGCAGTAGGGATAGAGGAACAACCACTGAGCGTCCATGAAGGTGAGTGTGCTAGCGTCTCCGTCGGTGGAGGGGCACAGGACGAGAGTGTTATAGAACACTAGTCTTATTTAATTGACCCCCTGGTATTTATTTTATGAGTCATAAATCATAAAGGAATGTGGGAGAATTATACTGTGTGTTGACTATTGTGGGGCAATCATACTTTGCATGGAGGAGCTTTACGGGCATTATACTGTGTAGGGGCCATTATACTGTGAATGGGGTTGCGGGGATGTGGGTGGTTGCTACTTTGTGTGGAAGGTTGTGTAGACTTTATACTGTGTATTAGGGTGCTGTGGGGCAATGATACTATGGGGTGAGACTATTGAAGGGCCATCATACTGTGTGTATTAGGAACTGTTGGGCCATTATACTGTGTGAAGGGCTGTTGGGGTTATCATACTCTATGGAAGGCTATGGAGATTATAATACTCTATAGTGGCCAATATTCACTTTGGAGGAGCCCGATCAGATGCGTTTTGCCTCCCTGAAACCTCATGTAAGCCTCTGAGCAGATGGTAATGGCAAATGTTAGTGGTGTAGATGTATACAGCTAGTGTTAAACAAGGGAAAATAATACAACTACTACAACTCTATATAGTTATAGGTATAACTATTAGGGCGGCTTTGCACACTACGATATCGCAGGTGCGATGTCGGTGGGGTCAAATTGAAAGTGACGCACATCCGGCATCGCATGCGACATCGCAGTGTGTAAAGCCTAGATGGTACGATTAATGAGCGCAAAATCGTCGTAATCGTATCATCGGTACAGCGTCGGCGTAATCCATAATTACGCTGACGCGACGGTCCGATGTTGTTCCTCGCTCCTGCGGCAGCACACATCGCTGTGTGTGAAGCCGCAGGAGCGAGGAACATCTCCTACCGGCGTTGTAACGGGGGCAGGGGGCGCCTCAGTGGTTGTAGTCGCGGTCTCCCGCCTAGGGGGCGGCAGGCTGACCCCCGGCCCGGCCGTCACTGTTAGATCAGAGGTGTTGTTTGTGGGGCAGAGTGTGGGTGGCAGGGACACTTCCATGTGGGCAATTTGCTATTTGGTGACACCTTTTTCTCTCGGCTAACAGGCCTCTTCACCACTCCCAGTAAAGAGCCACAGACAGGCAGTTGATGAACCAAGAAACATTTTATTGAACACAGCTTCCGCTCTTCTTTACACCTTTCAGCATAAAGTCACTTTGGTTTACAGGTTAAACTTCTTGCTGACGGTTTCCTCTTTCCCCGGTAACTTTCCCTTGCCTGCAGGGGACATGCGTTAACCCCCTAGTAGCTGCACACTGAACCCTGTTTCACTGTAGGGCAGATCTAGCACAAACTACCGGCTCCGGATAAGTTCTCACCTTTCCACTTCTTTGCCGGGGAACTGCTTCACTTGTTTTCTACAGGCGTTCCCATTTACCTTCACTTCTTTGTCAGGGCACTACCCTTCGCCTGCAAGGGCCACTTGTTATCCCCCTGATAGTTGCACTGCACTGTAGTACACACTACCGGCTTTGGGACTAGTCTTGACTCTTCCACTTCTTCTGCCACTGCACCACTTCCACACTCTGCCCCATCACCTCAGACTTCTTTCTCCAGTCACATCTCACTGCACACTGGACTCTGCATTCAGAACCCTTCCTTCCCCACCTAGGCTGCCCTGCCCCTTCCTTCCCTGCCACTGTTACCAGGGGAACCACTGCTCTACACTGGCACCTAGTGGGGAAACAGTTTATGACAGGTAACATTTTACCATCAACATTTACAATTTGCCACCATACTACTGTGGCGTTTTCAGGGGGGAAAAACCGCTCCTTCACTACCAGGGGTCCGACTACCCCTTACAGCGTCACTGCGGCTTCCGTAGGATATGCGGAAGGAAGGAGCTCCCCTCCGCCGCTATTGGCCACCTGCCGTGTGACGTCGCTATGACGCCGCACGACCCGCCCCCTTAGGAAGGAGGCGGGTCGCCGGCCAGAGCGACGGTCGCAGGGCGGGTGAGTGCGTGTGAAGCTGGCATAGCGATAATTTTCGCTACGCCAGCTATCACACGATATCGTACCTGCGACGGGGGCGGGAACTATCGCGTGCGACATCGCAGCATCGGCTTGCGATGTCGCAACGTGCAAAGCCCGCCTTAGGGTTTGCAATAGCCCATTGGCATGACTATAAAGCCAGCAATACGAGAAATGCCATCTAATGCTGAAGGAGAAAATTGGTAAAGAATTTGGATTTGGGACCTCCTCTGATACTACAGTATGTCATGAAGATAGAAATAATAATAATAATAATAATAATAGTAATAACAATAGTAGTAATAATAATAATAATAATAATAATAATAAGGTGTATACATCCAGATGAACAGAAGCTGTAATGTGGCTACTGACATGGAAAAGTGAAATTGGTATCACTTGGTTTTAAAAATGTAGCTACCAGGGCTATAGATAATGGTAAAATGTAAACTCCTGCAAATGTTTTATTTGTTAAAGTTGTTGTCAAGAACAAGAGTAAGGATCGCTTTTTTTTCCCCAGAAAAAAACACCATTCTTGTCCACAGATTGTGTCTGGTAGTGCAGCTTGTCTGAATTTAAAGGGAATCTGTCACCAGATTTTTGCCGCCTAATCTGAGAGCAGCATAACGTAGCAGCAGAGATCGTGATTCCAGCGATGTGTCACTTACTGGCGTGCTTAGTGTAGTTTTGATAAAATCATTGTTTAATCAGCAGTAGATTATCATTACAGGACTACTTGGCCTGCTGCAGGTAGTCCAGCATATTCATGAGCTCTGTATAACTGCTAGATCTGCAGCAGAGAAAACATTGATTTTATAAAAATGACAGCAAACAGCTCAATAAGTGACACATCACTGTAATCAGGGTCTCTGTCTCTACATTATGCCACTCTCAGATGAGGTAGCAAAAACCTGGTGACAGATTCCCTTTAAGAGAATTGTCCTGAGTTACCATATCAAACACAGCCAAAAGTTGCACTATTTCTAGGAAATACAGACGTCTTGGGTCAACCCCCTTATATTATTTCCAGAGATATCTGCCTTCTTTCCAGCATCCTGAGGCTAATGGAGAAAGCATATGTCATCTTAAAACTAGTTATAAAACTGTTTTTATGGATTGAGGGAGTGGGGGAACAATAACTTTTTGATAACTGATTTTAATTTGTTCATCACAAATGAGCAATTTTTACCTACACACTAACAAAAAAAATCTCTTAATAACATGTATGTAATAATAATATATAATAAAAGCTAAAAGCAAATAATGATAAAATCTCAGATAATATATTATTCAAGGAATACAAATAATAGAATCCAGTAAACAAATCTTTTTAATCATGGTGATAAGTGCAGAATGCAGATGAAGGAGAAATGTAGAACATGCAGGATTAAGGCAATTTGTAGCAACTGCTGAGCTCAACACATGGAGATCAAAGTACTTAAAATTCCCCATTCAGAAGACATTAACAACTGGCTGAGCGCACAACCGTCTCCTACTGCTACTTCTTCCACTATTTTTTCCAGATTATTTTAATGATGTCAATATTTTTAGGATAGGTTGGAAATAGAATTGTAAAATGTAGAATTTAAAGCGTAAGGGTCATTTTAATTTTTATTTAAAGGGGTAGTTTACTACTCACCATTAGTGGCCACAATGCTGTAACACTCATAGGAAAGGCTTTTTTCAAATACCTTGTGTAGTACATTCTGCCTCTGAGCGGCACTATTGCGGTCCGCTCATCCCCATCACGTGACCCCTAGGCTCCGTGCCCTCCAGTTAACCCAACATCACCAAGGCAGCCTCAGTCTTCCTGAGTGACTGGGCTGTGGGTGGCATTTCACCGCTCATCACAGCACAGCATGTCGCATACTCTCTCCTTGGCTGCAGAGCCCCGCAAGCAGGAGCGATGCTGGGCAGTGACAAGCGGTGAAACTCCGCCCACAGCCCAGTCACTCAGGAAGATTGGGGCCGTCCTTGGTGATGTTGGGTGAACTGGAAGTTGATATGACATCACCGGATCTCAGAGGTCACGGAGCCCGGGGGGGTGTCACTTGATGGGGATGAGCGGACCGCAATAGTGCCGCTCAGTCAGAATATACTACACAAGGTATTTGACAAAAACC
Organism: Anomaloglossus baeobatrachus; assembly: GCF_048569485.1. Classification (NCBI taxonomy): domain Eukaryota; kingdom Metazoa; phylum Chordata; class Amphibia; order Anura; family Aromobatidae; genus Anomaloglossus; species Anomaloglossus baeobatrachus. The sequence continues at coordinate 108,970,173 of NC_134357.1, read as the reverse complement.
TTCCCAATGAGTTTTACAGAGATGTGGCCACTAATGGTGAGTAATGAACAACTTCTTTAATAAATCAACAGAGGATATAAAAATATTCAACTTTGTAATATATCTTAGCAGAGAAATTTGCTTCTTTCTTTGCCACAATGGATCAATTCTGAGGTAGAATCTGTATTCAGTGAAAACTTTACCATTACTGAGATAGGAGATGGCAGTTTGTGCTGATGAGATTCTGTGTGTATATAAAAGAGGGAGGAGCTAGAGAAAGAGGGAGGAGCTAGAGAAAGAGGGAGTAGCTAGAGAAAGAGGGAGTAGCTGGAGAAAGAAGGAGTAGCTAAAGGCAGAGGGAGGATCTAGAGGGAGGAGCTACCGTAGAGATAGGAGATGGCAGTTTGTGCTGATGAGATTCTGTGTGCATATAAAGAGGGAGGAGCTATAGGCAGAGGGAGGAGCTATAGGCAGAAGGAGGAGCTAAAAAAGAGGAAGTAACTAGAGAAAGAGGGAGTAGCTAAAGGCAGAGGGAGGATCTAGAGGGAGGAGCTAGAGATAGGAGATGGCAGTTTGTGCTGATGAGATTATGTGTGTATATAAAAGAGGGAGGAGCTATAGGCAGAGGGAGGAGTTAGAGGCAGAGGGTGGAGCTAGAGGCAGAGGGAGGAGCTAGAGATAGGAGATGGCAGTTTATGCTGAGATTCTGTGTGTATATACAAGAGGGAGGAGCTAGAGGCAGAGGGAGGAGCTAGAGGCAGAGGGAGGAGCTAGAGGCAGAGGGAGGAGCTAGAGGCAGAGGGAGGAGCTAGAGGCAGAGGGAGGAGCTAGAGACAGAGGGAAGAGCTAGAGGGAGGAGCTAGAGGCAGAGGGAGGAGCTAGAGGCAGAGGGAGGAGCTAGAGGAAGAGCTCCACCCCCTTCTCTCCTCTTCTATCTACATAGAATCTCAGTAACAACTGCCATTTCCTATCTTCACTTATGAAATAAAAAATAAAACAACAGTTACTGTATGCTTTAAGGGGAAGAGTTGACATTTTTAAAATAAAATCTAAAATGTATTTTTTCCACATAGAGTAAAACTAAGCTACACTGCAACTTTGGTCGTGCAATATTAGGATTAGAATATCACACTACTAAAAATGACAACTAATAATCCTTAATGTGGTTATTCTAAAACCTAGTAGTCGCATTAACTACAAAGTGACTACATTCCTTATCATTAGTTGCAATTTGACAGCACTACATTACAAGCTTATTGTTGGTGACCAAATTTGTAATATCGCCCCAGCTTAAAACTTCTCCAAGCACCAGAGATGTCAGATAGAGAGTACACGGTCGTGTCCACCTTCCGTTACTGAAATGACTTTATACAAGGTATAGAGGCTCAGGGTTTCTGTGCTCTGTTATATATGCAGTGAAAACCCTGAAAAATACATACAATCTAGAAATAAAAAGTCATGCTTAAAGGGGTATTCCCAGCTGCAAGATCCTATTCCAATATGTAGTAGGTAAAATAATAATATTAGCACATACCTTAGAAATGTAGTATAGTTCTTCTGATTTAGCCATGTCTCTTACCTCATGTGCAGGACATTTTAGCTTAGGTATCCATAGTTACATTTACATCCACTCATATAGTGACAGTCAGTGGCGTAACTAGAGTTGGATGGGCCCCGGTGCAAAGTTTAGACCTGGGCCCCCCCTCCACATACACAGACACTTGGGGTAAGGCATACCTCCCAACTTTTAAAGAAGGAAAAGAAGGACAAAGTTTGCGGCGCGCTATGCGCGCCGCGGCAAATTTTTAGGCCACGCCCCCTAACCACACCCATTTCACAGTCACGCCCATATCCACTCCCCATCCACACCCATTCAGCATGGACACGCAGGCAGCCGGCGGGCCTCCAGCATGGACACGCAGGCAGCCGGCGGGCCTCCAGCATGGACACGCAGGCAGCCGGCGGGCCTCCAGCATGGACACGCAGGCAGCCGGCGGGCCTCCAGCATGGACACGCAGGCAGCCGGCGGGCCTCCAGCATGAACACGCAGGCAGCCGGCGGGCCTCCAGCATGGACACGCAGGCAGCCGGCGGGCCTCCAGCATGGACACGCAGGCAGCCGGCGGGCCTCCAGCATGGACACGCAGGCAGCCGGCGGGCCTCCAGCATGGACACGCAGGCAGCCGGCGGGCCTCCAGCATGGACACGCAGGCAGCCGGCGGGCCTCCAGCATGAACACGCAGGCAGCCGGCGGGCCTCCAGCATGGACACGCAGGCAGCCGGCGGGCCTCCAGCATGGACACGCAGGCAGCCGGCGGGCCTCCAGCATGGACACGCAGGCAGCCGGCGGGCCTCCAGCATGGACACGCAGGCAGCCGGCGGGCCTCCAGCATGGACACGCAGGCAGCCGGCGGGCCTCCAGCATGGACACGCAGGCAGCCGGCGGGCCTCCAGCATGGACACGCAGGCAGCCGGCGGGCCTCCAGCATGGACACGCAGGCAGCCGGCGGGCCTCCAGCATGGACACGCAGGCAGCCGGCGGGCCTCCAGCATGGACACGCAGGCAGCCGGCGGGCCTCCAGCATGGACACGCAGGCAGCCGGCGGGCCTCCAGCATGGACACGCAGGCAGCCGGCGGGCCTCCAGCATGGACACGCAGGCAGCCGGCGGGCCTCCAGCATGGACACGCAGGCAGCCGGCGGGCCTCCAGCATGGACACGCAGGCAGCCGGCGGGCCTCCAGCATGGACACGCAGGCAGCCGGCGGGCCTCCAGCATGGACACGCAGGCAGCCGGCGGGCCTCCAGCATGGACACGCAGGCAGCCGGCGGGCCTCCAGCATGGACACGCAGGCAGCCGGCGGGCCTCCAGCATGGACACGCAGGCAGCCGGCGGGCCTCCAGCATGGACACGCAGGCAGCCGGCGGGCCTCCAGCATGGACACGCAGGCAGCCGGCGGGCCTCCAGCATGGACACGCAGGCAGCCGGCGGGCCTCCAGCATGGACACGCAGGCAGCCGGCGGGCCTCCAGCATGGACACGCAGGCAGCCGGCGGGCCTCCAGCATGGACACGCAGGCAGCCGGCGGGCCTCCAGCATGGACACGCAGGCAGCCGGCGGGCCTCCAGCATGGACACGCAGGCAGCCGGCGGGCCTCCAGCATGGACACGCAGGCAGCCGGCGGGCCTCCAGCATGGACACGCAGGCAGCCGGCGGGCCTCCAGCATGGACACGCAGGCAGCCGGCGGGCCTCCAGCATGGACACGCAGGCAGCCGGCGGGCCTCCAGCATGGACACGCAGGGAGCCGGCGGGCCTCCAGCATGGACACGCAGGCAGCCGGCGGGCCTCCAGCATGGACACGCAGGGAGCCACAGTGAGGCGGCCGGTCGCCCACACAGTGAGGTGGCCGGTCGCCCACACAGTGAGGTGGCCGGTCGCCTTCACAGACAGGCGGCAGGGGGGCGCCCGCACAGACAGGCGGCAGGGGGGCGCCCGCACAGACAGGCGGCAGGGGGGCGCCCGCACAGACAGGCGGCAGGGGGGCGCCCGCACAGACAGGCGGCCGGGGGGCGCCCGCACAGACAGGCGGCCGGGGGGCGCCCGCACAGAAAGGCGGCCGGCCGACCGCACAGACAAGCGGCCGGCCGACCGCACAGAGAGGCTCCGGCCGGGGGTGAGGGGGGGGAGGGAGGGAAATCAGCGCTGGGGAGATTTTACTGTACCAGCAGCAGCACAGGCAGCGCTCCTCTCTGTTATGCCACATCTACTGGGATGGTAGGAGGGAAAAGCAGGGAGGCGGAGAGAGAGTGGGTGGGCGGAGCCCGGGAGCCGGCCGTCCCGATCGTGGCAACGGGACAAACAACGTAAAGCGTGAAAGTCCCGCTGTATCCGGGACGGTTGGGAGGTATGGGGTAAGGGATAATGACACTGACACTCGGGGTACAGGATAATGACGCTGACACTTGGCTCTCACCCACAGCACCCTGAAATCCCTCTATCAGCACCCAGCTTTCCTATGTTCTGATATTTATCTTGTCCTCAGCACCCAGCTTTCCCATATCAGAGCATGAGAAAGCTGGGTGCTGAGAGATGTATATCAGAACATGGGAAAGCTGGGTGCTGAGAGATGTATATCAGAACATGGGAAAGCTGGGTGCTGAGAGATGTATAGCAGAGCATGGGAAAGTTGGCTGCTGAGGGAAAGAGCCTTTTTCCCTCAGCACAAAACATTTCCATCCCATACTTGTATCTTTGTCCCCCCTGTATAAAGTTCTCAAAATACTATAACAGCCCGCACATAGCCTTCCAAATAATTGTATAAAGGGTCTCACATAACCCTTCATATATTAGAATGCAGATACATAGCCCTCCATATATTATAATGCACCCCCATAATCCTCCATGTATAAAGTAGCCCTTCAATTATAATGCATTTCCCATAGTTCTCCATGTATTAAAATTCACCCCATAGTTCTCCATATATTATACTGCACCACATAGTCCTCCATGTTTTATAATGCACTTCCATAGTCCATGTGTAAGGTAGCCTCCATAGTCCTCCATATATTATAATGCAGCCCCCATAGTCCTATATGTATTATAATCCAGCCCCATCAATTTTCATATTGTATTATGCAGCCCCATACTCCTCCATGTATAATGTACCCCTAGTCCATGTATAAGGTGTCCTTCATGTTTTTTATGCAGTCCCATAGACCTCCATGTGTCATGCAGCCAGCCACCCCAGGGCCTCCATGTGTCATGCAGCCAGGCCCCTCCAGGGCCTCCATGTGTCATGCAACCAGGCCCTCAGGCCTCCATGTCATGCAGCCAGGACCCTCCAGGCATCCATGTGTAATGCAGCCAGGCCCCTCCAGGCCTCCATGTGTCATGCAGCCAGGCCCCTCCAGGCCTCCATGTGTCATGCAGCCAGCCACCCCAGGGCCTCCATGTGTCATGCAGCCAGCCACCCCAGGCCCTCCATGTGTCATGCAGCCAGGCCCCCAGGCCTCCATGTCATGCAGCCAGGACCCTCCAGGCCTCCATGTCATGCAGCCAGGCCCCTCCAGGCCTCCATGTGTCATGAAGCAAGGCCCCTCCAGGCTTCCATGTGTCATGCAGCCAGGCCCCTCCAGGCCTCCATGTGTCATGCAGCAAGGCCCCTCCAGGCCTCCATGTGTCATGCAGCAAGGCCCCTCCAGCCCTCCATGTGTCATGCAGCCAGAACCCTCTAGGCCTCCATGTGTCATGGAGCCAGCAAAATAAAAAAACAAGTACCTCTCTTCTCCTTTTGACCCCTGCATCCACGGTAGTTATGACCCTGCCCCCATATGTCACACACACTGCTCCCCATACAGCCTGCACCCCCCAGATCACACACACTACACCCCCATATGTCACACACCCTGCTCCCCATACAGCCTGCACCCCCCATAGCACACACACTACACCCCCATATGTCACACACCCTGCCCCACATATCTCACCCTGCCTGTACCCCAACTTACCCCTCTCAAACACTCTGCACCCCTTCACATCCTTCTGTCACAGTCTGCAGCCCTCATATGCCACTCACCCTGCACTCCCCTCCCCCTCGTGCCCCCTCTTTTCTCATTACCAGTCATGATGTGTCCATGTCTCCTTCAGGAATCCGTATCTTCTGATGCTTTCTGCCCGGCAATCCTGTGTCTCCTCCCACACACTCACATGGGCATGACATCATCGCAGGTCCTGGAAGGATGGATTTCGTCTGCTGTGCAGGAGCGCTTCTGCTCTGCCGCAGCTCAGAAACGCCTGGTGGGTCTCTCCAGGTCAGGGGGCCCCTCTGCCCCCTGCTGACACCGGGCCCCCTGACTCACAGGCCGGCCCCCTGGCGGTCGCGTAGTCGGCCACTACACAGCGCATCTCCTCTGTTACAGAGAGGAGCCGGCTGTGCAGAGCGGCTGCCGGGCCCCTAAAACCCTGCGGGCCCGGTCGCAGTGGCGACCGCTGCGACCGCGGTCGTTACGCCCCTGGTGACAGTTAGTTAGTTGCCCTTGGTTGTAACCATGGATACCTAAGCTGCAATGCCCTGCACATGAGGTAAGAGACATAGCTAATTAGGAGAACTATACTACATTTCTAACTGGAGGTATTTGCTATTATTATTATTATTATTATTATTACTATTATTACTACTACACCTACAACCTATTGGGATAGGATCTTGGGGATGTGAAAACCCCTTTAAAGGAGGTTTGACAATTTTTAAAGATTATGTGCAATTGGTTTACATGCAGTAATATCAGTAGCTATCAGGGGGCAGAGGGTGCGGCTGCCCACCCGGAGTTGTGCTTCTGTTAACTATATCGGTGTGCACAGGGCGCAAATATAGTTAATCTCTGTAGTGTAGGGAGACACGATCTCAATGCACGGTTTTGGCTAAATCCCAGTGCCTAGAAGGACCTTGGGCGTGACCGACTTGGTTAGTGGGGGTGGTCGGCTTGGTTGTTGGGCGTGGTGATGTTTCCTCACCTTCACTATAATCATGCAAGATAGGGCTTTGCCCCCATGCACCCTCCCCATATGGGGGTCTTACCCTCAGACCACTGCTTCTAATATAAAGAACTCCATGGCCAGGTGAACTTAAAAAAATAACGTTGCTTCCTGGTATGAGCTATGTTGGTTGAGGACACACTCCTTCTCAATACATGGGCATGATGTCAGCAGAGGTCCATCTGTCCACTGGGATTTAGACGATACCCTCCCTCCACTGCTGCTGATGATGGTGCACACGCAGGATATCAGAGTCCCAGTGTGGTGACGTCATCGCAAAGCGCTGGGACTCTGATGTCTTGTGCGCACGATGTCCTGACCGCGCAGCACCGATCAACACCTGCTGGATTAAGTGAGTATATGATTTTTTTTAAAGTGCAGAACGGTGGACATATATACCAAGGCTGGGAGCCCATATATACCAGCATTGGGTTGAGGCTGGTGGCCCAGATATACCAGTTAGAAGCCCATATATACCAGCTTTTGGTCCAGGTTGGAGGCCCAAATACATCAGACTGGGGGCCGATATATATACCAGGATGGGGCCCAGGCTGAGGGCCCATATATGCCAGCATGGTGGCCCATGTATACTAGTATGGGGCTCAGGCTGGGGGCCCATATATAACAGGATGGAGTCCAGGCATGGGGCCCATAGATAATAGCATTTGGCCCAGGCTGGGGGACTATATATATGAGGCTTGGGTCCATATACACCAGAATGGGGCCAATATACAGTAAAGACCTAAAGTTTGGACACACCGTCTCATTCAAAGAGTTTTCTTTATTTTCATGACTCTGAAATTTGTAGATTCACATTGAAGGCTTCAAAACTATGAATTAACACATGTGGAATGAAATACTTAAAGGGAACCTGTCATCAGAAATTTAGCTTGAAACCTAAAAGATTCCCCCTCTGCAGCTCCTGGGCTGCATTCTAGCAAGGTTCCTGTACTTTTTGTGGCCCCTTTTAAACCAAATTAAATACTTTATAAACTTGTACCTTTTGCTATGTAAATTTTGTAAATCGTCCATGGGGGCGGGCTCTCTGCTGACCGTTGCTGTTCCTCCAGCACATTGACACCGTCCCCCACGCTCCATTTCATCCATCAGGATGCCGCCCACTGCGCCCGAGGTGCCGCCCACGCCAGGATCGCTGGTGACGTGTGTCACAAGCACGAGATTATGGGCGGCGCTGTGATTGCATCGCAAGTGCCCGCCCATAATCTCGTGGACGCGCTTTCCCCCACTGCCTCCAGCGTTCTGTGCAAGCGCTCGCTGGTCAAATGACCTGACGTCACCTCCTTCCCATCTTACCCTGCAGCAGGGCAAGATGGGAAAGAGGTGACGTCGGGTCATCTGGCCAGCAAGCACTTGCGCAGAACGCTGGAGGAAGAGGGAAAAGTGCGGTCACGAGGTTATGGGCGGCACTTGCTGATGACACAGCACCGCCCATAACCTCGTGCCTGCGCAAAATGTCACCAGTGGTCACACGTGCACACAGTGCACAGTCCCGCTACAGTCGCACAGCGCATGCGTGGGACCACGGGCGCCCAGGGGCGGCGTCCTGAGATATGAAATTCAGCGTTGGGGGGCGGCGTAAATCTGCTGGAGGAACAGCAACGGTCAGCAGAGAGCCCGCCCCCATGGACGATTTACAAAATTTACATAGCAAAAGGTACAAGTTTATAAAGTATTTAATTTGGTTTAAAAGGGGCCACAAAAAGTACAGGAACCTTGCTAGAATGCAGCCCAGGAGCTGCAGAGGGGGAAACTTTTAGGTTTAAAGCTAAATTTCTGATGACAGGTTCCCTTTAACAAAAAAGTGTGAAACAACTGATAATATGTCTTATATTCTAGGTTCTTCAAAGTAGCCACCTTTTGCTTTGATTACTGCTTTGCACACTCTTGGCATTTTCTTGATGAGCTTCAAGAGGTAGTCACCGGAAATGGTTTTCACTTCACAGGTGTGCCCTGTCAGGTTTAATAAGTGGGATTTCTTGCCTTATAAATGGGTTTGGGACCATCAGTTGTGTTGTGCAGAAGTCTGGTGGATACACAACTGATAGTCCTACTGAATAGACTGTTAGAATTTGTATTATGGCAAGAAAAAAGCAGCTAAATAAAGAAAAACGAGTGGCCATCATTACTTTAAGAAATGAAGGTCAGTCAGTCCTAAAAATTGGGAAAAATCTTTGAAAGTGTCCCCAAGTGCAGTGGCAAAAACCATCAAATGCTGCAAAGAAACTGGCTCACATGAGGACTGCCGCAGGAAAGGAAGACTAAGAGTCACCTCTGCTGCGGAGGATAAGTTTATCCGAGTCACCAGCCTCAGAAATCGCAGGTTAACAGCAGCTCAGATTAGAGACCAGGTCAATGCCACACAGAGTTCTAGCAGCAGACACATCTCTAGAACAACTGTTAAGAGGAGACTTTGTGCAGCAGGCCTTCATGGTTAAATAGCTGCTAGGAAACCACTGCTAAGGACAGGCAACAAGCAGAAGAGACTTGTTTGGGCTAAAGAACACAAGGAATAGACATTAGACCAGTGGAAATCTGTGCTTTGGTCTGATGAGTCCAAATTTGAGATCTTTGGATCCAACCACTGTGTCTTTATGCGACGCAGAAAAGGTGAACGGATGGACTCTACATGCCTGGTTCCCACCGTGAAGCATGGAGGAGGAGGTGTGATGGTGTGGGGGTGCTTTGCTGGTGACACTGTTAGGGATTTATTCAAAATGGAAGGCATACTGAACCAGCATGGCTACCACAGCATCTTGCAGCGGCATGCTATTCCATCCGGTTTGCGTTTAGTTGGACCATCATTTATTTTTCAACAGGACAATGACCCCAAACACACTTCCAGGCTGTGTAAGGGCTATTTGACTAAGAAGGAGAGTGATAGGGTGCTACGCCAGATGACCTGGCCTCCACAGTCCCCAGACCTGAACCCAATCGAGATGGTTTGGGGTGAGCTGTACCACAGAGTGAAGGCAAAAGGGCCAACAAGTGCTAAGCATCTCTAGGAACTTCTTCAAGACTTGTTGGAAGACCATTTCCAGTGACTATTTCATCAAGAGAATGCCGAGTGTGCAAAGCAGTAATCAAAGCAAAGAGTGGCTACTTTGAAGAACCTAGAATGTAAGACATATTTTCAGTTGTTTCACATTTTTTTGTTAAGAATTTCATTCCACATGTGTTAATTCATAGTTTTGATGCCTTCAATGCGAATCTACAATTTTCAGAGTCATGAAAATTAAGAAAACTCTTTGAATGAGAAGGTGTGTCCAAACTTTTGGTCTGTACTGTATATCATGCTGGGAGTCCATATACACCAGGCTGGGGGACATATACACCAGGAAGGGCCCAGGATGGGGACATACTATATATGTAAAAGAATCCAGCTCACCCACGTCTGACCCCACCGCACTTCAGACTCGGATCCGGCCCTGCCCCGGCCGCAGCAACAAAAATGAAGAAAAACGATCCAGCTGAGTGACCAGGTGATTTATTCAGTGCAGTTCAGACAAGACATAGTCGTGGTTAACGCGTTTCTGGCTTAACGCCCTTAATCATAACCATGGTTATGATTAAGGGCGTTAAGCCAGAAACGCGTTAACCACGACTATGTTTTGTCTGAACTGCACTGAATAAATCACCTGGCCACTCACCTGGATCGTTTTTCTTCATTTACATACTATATATACCATACATAATGAAGGGGTAGCAACACATGTCTTTATATGATATAGAAAGCTACAAGAGCCCGTACATGTGACATAAACATAGAGGGGAGTGGGAATGGGGGGTGGCACATCAAAATTTTGCTTTGGGGTCCATCGGACTCTAGTTATGCCACTCGTGGTCAGATGTTTCACCCCCCCTGAGCTGAACTCCTAACTACACCTTTGAGTAATGTGCATCACTAAAATCATGTATCACTAACATACTATCTGTAAGGGTATATGCGTGTGGCGCCCCTGCGGCTTCAGGCACCACAGGGTACTTCATTAGGGTGTAGTACTTATCCTGGGTCAAGGGGAGGTCAATACCGGTTTATACCTACACAAACATACACTCATTGGATTGCCTTCCCCAATGGGGACTGGGCCAGGGTTGGATCACAGTAGGGGGTCACTACAGCGGTGTGTTTACAGGTTGCCACCGCATCAGGGGCTCCCCGATCCACTGAAGCCGGGAACTCAGGTTTAGGGAGAAGCAACCACCAGGGGGAGTCTGGAGCACACAATGGAAGAGCAGGTTGACCTAGTGAGAGTAGTGAGCCAGCCGGTGGCAGCAGCTGGGACAACAGCTCCGAGCACACAACACAACTACAAGGGATGAACAGCTTCAGACACAGAGCAGAGCGGACGTGCTGAAAGCAGCTCTGTAGGTCAGGGCGTTCAACACGATCGCTGGGGAGAAGCAGGCGGCTTCTTCCACTGGATCGGCTCTGTCAGAATACAGAATCCTAGGGCAGATATACTCCACGTTATCTACCAACTCTGCAAGGGTTGCGGGGAACAGCTAGAACAGTCACCGGACCTCTCCCAACAAGTCTACAACAAATAGCATATAGGATACGGGGTTGAGGACTGGCCCCACAATGGAAGCGTGCTATCAGCATACAGAACGGGACACTTTACTGACACCGGGACCCTAAAGTGCTTCATGCCATGGGGGTCCAAGACTTAGCACGTAAATGGAGGAAAGGGCTTACAGGCTGACACACACATCGGACTTGAACCTTTCACGGATCCGGGATTGGCTGGAGCCCATCGGGCTGGAGAACGGTACTCTGGGACCTGGAACCGCAGCCCCTGTTTCTGCCTCTCCTTTACCGGCGCTGGCGCCCAGCACTGCGGCGCCAACGGGAACTACCAACACTACCCCCATCATCCTCCCGTCATCCTCCCGTCATCCTCCCCGGGGAAATCCCACTCCGCCTGGGGAGCGACACCATTCCGGCTGCATTCGCACGCTGCAGTTTTAGTTTGACAACAAAACTGCACCCTCTGGCAGACTTTGCCAACTGTAAACATTGCATTTGACAAAAAGAAGAGGTAAAAATGCATCCGTTTTTGCCGCGTTTTTGTTAATGCGTTTTTTTAAAGGAGAAAAAGAAAATATGATAGGATATTTGATAGATAGAATAGATAGGTAGACAGGAAAATAGATAGAAAGAATAGATAGAAAAAAAGAACATATAGAATAGATAATAAGAAAGAACATATAGAATAGATAGTAAGAAAGAACATATAGAATAGATAGAAAGAACATATAGAATAGATAATAATAAGAAAGAACAGATAGAATAGATAGAAAGAAATAACAGAATAGCTCTATAGAGGGATATGAAAAATAAAGGGGATGCCACACTTTTTTATTATTTGATATATATATATATTTTTTTTTTAAATGACCTGGGGCCCCCACATTTCTGTAAAACCAATCAAGGTACAGCAGACAGAAGAAAAGAAGACCCAGCATCACCTAGCACAGGTGCTCAGGAAAAACGGAGTACAAAACAAAAAATATATAAAAAACAAAAAAAATGATGTACCCTCATATTGATTGATGTTCTTTTGTTTTTTTGTATATAACATCTCATCCAATCTGTCCGACCAGAGGAAGGCCTCTCGGCCGAAACGTTGTCACCCGGCGGACTTTCTGTCTTGCATAGCACTTTTTTGCACTTTTTTCACTTCAATAAAAGAAAAAGAATCAAGAATTGACTATTTGTTGTCCTTTTATACATTTTGGCGAAATAACAGTGTGCCTGAGTTATTTTTTGTTTTGTAAGGTACAGCAGTCAACTGGGGGCTGATATTATTATGATGGGAAGGACCATCGTTATTTGTCCCTTTCCAGCCTAACAATAGTAGCCCATAGCCGCAACATAAGTGGCGCATCCATAACTTCCATTGTATTCTGAAAACGAGAACCGAGCACCCAAGCATCAAAATGCTCGTAAGACTTACCGAGCACTGAACAGTTCAGTCATCCTTAGTAAGGCTTAAAGATAACCAATTTGAGATGTTTTGGCATCTAGTGAGCATTTAGGCTGTTTGGTACATTTCTCTTTTTTTTTTTTTAAAGCTAAGAAAAATTAACCACAAGCACCATGGATCAGAGCCTGGCTGTGCGATTGTAGTCAGATATATTTTACTCTAAAATGCTGCTGCATTTCAGAGAAAGTAGAGTTTGAAAAGTCAGCTGGAGACTATAGGGAGATACTTGAATAGTCTGACGCAGTCCTTGGCCCACCTCTCCATACATGCTCCGCTTGATTGGGGGCACTCTCCCTATGTATACACACACAACAAAAAAAAACAAAACAAAAAAAATACACAACATGAACATTCATGTATAAAACCCAACCAACCTCCAAATTGGTCTACTAAACTGAACATATGGTTGATTGCGTTAAAGGATACCTCTCATGTCCAATAACGCTAAGAACCTGAAGCTATAGCGTTAATCTGCAGGTAAGTAAAAGCTGGCAGTGTCTAGGAGAAATAATGTTCATTTTCTCCCGAATTCGACAACTAGTACTGTGGCTGTACACTTTTATTAATAGTGTTATTGGACATGACAGATTCCAGTTACATGGTGATCTAAGTTCTTCAGTAGAACCTTGGAGGTTTCGTTCTTGTGGCTGTAGACAAAGATAACAAAAAAGTAGTCAAAATGCACAATACAAAATATTCTGTATATGCAAGTTCAATCATTGTCAGTTATATATGCAAGAGGATAGACACTGAGGATGTTCTTTATCAGTAATTTCATATACTGTTACATCACATTGTAATTATCATATGCATTGTCTATAGACAATATACAGTAGCCAGGGGGATAGGGAACCAAAAAATTAAATCTCTTACTATTATACAAATAGATCCACAAGAGGGAGCACCCAACAAAGGATTTTACATGCCTAAAAGATGACCGTTTATGCATAATAAATCAGACTCCTCAACAGTGAAATTGCAACACAAAGAAGGAAAGGTCATAGAATTATGGAAATCACAGGATGGATAGATATGTTAATATTAAGAAAATTCAGAAAAAATGGAAACAAAATTTTCAAAAAATCCCCGAACTTGCAGGCCATGGCTGCTATCAAGGAGATTGTTCATGGTTGTCTAAGGACTGTTCTACCACACTGAGTGCACTTGGACAAAAAAAAAAATGATCAAGCTCCGCTTCTAGCAGCTACCTTTGCAATTGCTGACCATTGGTGTTCCAGATTTCACTGATGAGAGACAACTCCGGAGACGTTAAAAGCCATGGTAGCACATTTTGGTGGCACGGGCTGCTCACAATAATATGAAAACAAAGGAAGAAAGGCAGTTCACCATCAATTCCAAAGGATTCACACATGTCCAGACCTCAGTGGCTCGCGTCCACTTTAGCAAAACAGAAAATGGATGAATAAATCCGGCATCTGTTCTTCAATAAATTATTCATTTATTAAATCATTAAAACCCAACAAGAAAATGAACACATACTCCCAGCCTTTGGCCCACCTTACACGTTTCGGACCTCAGTCCTTACTCATAAGCATACAATTTTCTTGACTATGTACCACTTGTTCAACTGAACAATTCTTGACATTCTCCTCTTCCCCCTTTTATAAACAAGTCCACAGGATCCCCTTTCTTTGGAGGTTATTCCTTAATCACACCATTTTCTGGGCATTCTAAGCACCATTGCTTGAGAAAATCCTATATGGTTGGCAGCTTTGAGTGTACTGACCCCGGCTAGTCTAGCAGCCATTGCTATTGTTCTGTAGATCAGTGATGGACTGAAGTGGCAAAGGCCCACCAGTAACATTGACTTCTCAGAGATCACTGTTCAGCTATATGCAAATACTATATTACCACCTGTCACCAGTTTACCTCTGCTTCTATATAGAGATGAGCAAACCTTTGGAACTACGGTTTGCCAGGTACATTCGAACCTTAAAAAAGTTTGATTTTAGACCCCGACTCGATCCATACCTCAATGGAAGTAAAAAAATTGGGCAGATTGTGGCTCCACCCACATGCTGTCAGCTATATGCAGAATTCTTCCAGGGGAGGGTGGACAGGGAATTAAAAAAAATGTTGTTGTTTGTGTGTGCACAATTGTCACACTGATTTTACCCCCAGTCTGAGCCGTTCAAACACTACATCTGGCTTGCACAGGGCTGAGCATCAATCATACCCAAGCACAGCGCTGCTCGCTTGAGTGGTTTGCATTCGTAACTCATTCGAACTTCGAACCCGAAGTTAACTTTGTTTTTTTGGAAGTCGGTATTTGAACCCGAACCTCAAACATCGAACCTCTACTTCTATATAATAATAAGCTAGTCTGTTGAATGAAGGAAGAGATGCTTTTGTCTGTCCACAATGAAGCATATGTATTGGGGCAACTACTACTCATGTTGGGGGGTGAATGGATTACTCACGCTCAGGGGCCCACCCTGAGATTCATCCCCTCCCCTGTGGCCCTGTGGGCCAGTCTGAGCCTGCTGTAGATCCATACTGAAACTAATCCATAGAAAACGTGCTTTTAAGCTGCAGTCTAAGGTAATTAAGGTAAGGTAATTTCTAACTAATTTCCACACAGGTAAGCTCCAATTGTGACAGGGCCAAGACATTAAGAAAGGAGCCCTTCAGTTTATGTACACTGAATAAACGATGTTCTTAACAGTAGTAACAAAGGATTTAAAATGCAATTGTCACGCAGTGACTACCGGAGTTCCGCCAGGTACACGGGAACCCCCGGCGAGCGTCGCAACACACAGGTTACATATTACAACGGTGGACCCTTGTGCTAGTGAAAGAGGAGCCGGGTTACCTCCTAAACTCACCTGAGACTGATCCCTGTACTCCCCAACGTCCCTATACGGGTTCCTTCACCTCGTGCGGATCCCTGTCTTTCCATGGACTCAGCCTTGTATAGTGCATAGGGCAGCGGAAAAGCTAGTCCCACTCTAGGTTAAAGACATAGAGAGGATTAGACAGACAGGGATAAAATAAACAGCAATCATACACAGCACTCCAAACAAAAGGAGATATTAATAAGGAACAGACCAGAGGGGAAAAACCAAGGAGGACTAAGGGAAAAAAACCAACACAACTTTCACACAGCAAATGTTCTCTGATTGGCTTCCTGGTCCTCAGCTCACCGGTTCCCTCTAGAGGCAAGCATAGCAGAAACTATTGTGACGACATGGACACCCAATGCCTAGCATGGGTTAAAGTTTCTTAAAATTCAGCCAGACGTATTGTTCTTCTGTGTGTTAACTCATGTTTGCTAAACTATTGTTTGGGACCAGACCCTTCTGAGCAATCATTGTAATGTAGTTGTGTATTGCTAATCTAATGTAAATTACTTTAGCAGCCATTGTCTAGTCTGTGACTTGCAGACTTCATGTAGATATCCTCAGTCTTTCTGTCCACATCATTTAAATGAACATTATCCATGCAGCTTGAAATTCATCCAATAAGAGAAGCAACTTTGTACAACCAATCCGATAAGGGCACAGTATATCCAGAGGGAAGGCTATGGCTATAATAAGTCACCAGTGGTTGATGGATTTTGCATGATCCAGTCTAAGCTCTTAGGAGCTGACTAGAGGATCAGAACCAGGATACTTTGTGGACTCGGTCTAGGGGCTTTGGCTCCGACTAGAGGAACACTTGGCTACATGACTTCAAACCAGAGACTACTTAAGGAGGAAACCCAGGTTGGGACAATTCAGTCATCTGATTACAGACTTTGCAGTCCACAGCCAGCTTCCTAAATCTGGCGTTATTCCTTTCTCAGTGGGTGCCCGCCGAAAGCAGGGTGCTGCTGGATTGGAGTAAATAGCCCTGGAAGCTCTGAGACATGGACATTTTAATCCCTGGTGAGCCAGCGGAAGGGTGAAACCCTGTTGCCTGTTACATTTGTGTGTTTTGCTGGTTATGTTTTATGTGCCGTTAATTGTTTGGGGATCCAATAAAGTGTTAATATTGTGATTCCCTCACCCTGTCTGAGTAGTGTTCCGTCCACGGTTAAGGAGGTCGTGCGTTCAGTTGGGATGAGCCCTGAGCCATGCTGTCTTTCTAAAGGCGGCCGGGCCAGCGGACGAGAGCACCCACTGAGCCCTGTGTCTCCACAACTATCACCAGCGATTACCTGGACTAGGAGAGAAGTCTTTATAGCAAAGCTAATTAGCAATAGATAACAACTGCCTATTGGTTACACTCAGAGTTTCAGAAGACCAGAGGAATACTTAATCCTAGCAACGCTGGATATAGGAAAATCGGCACAGCCAGCCATATTAACCTGAGCAAGAGTGTATGAAGCCCTGCGCTGTGATCTCCTGACACCAGAAATAGGAGGGACCACTCTCCATCGTGGTACCCTCATGACAGCTCTGAAGGGAGTTTTCATGACAACTACAGTACAGACCAAAAGTTTGGACACACATTCTCATTCAAAGAGTTTTTTTATTTTCATGACTCTGAAAATTGTACATTCACATTGAAGGCATCAAAACTATGAATTAACACATGTGGAATGAAATACTTAACAAAAAAGTGTGAAACAACTGATAATATGTCTTATATTCTAGGTTCTTCAAAGTAGCCATCTTTTGCTTTGATTACTGCTTTGCACACTCTTGGCATTCTCTTGATGAGCTTCAAGAGGTGGTCACCGGAAATGGTTTTCACTTCACAGGTGTGCCCTGTCAGGTTTAATAAGTTGGATTTCTTGCCTTATAAATGGGGTTGGGTCCATCAGTTGTGTTGTGCAGAAGTCTGGTGGACACCTGATGATGGCAAGTTTATCTTGCTGAAACGCGTTGTGATAACAAGAGCTTTATTTGTTTTAATCTAATTGTCACAAATAAAGCATAATTATTCACAAAGAAAACCTGAGATACTAGATCTATTAGCGCTCAAAGGACCGGTTTTATCTATCTACAGTGATGGATTCAGGGTCTTTTTCACTCTAGTGGCAATTTTTTATGCCCAGAACTGTTGACCAACCTTGACTTGACCCAAGAAATGGTGGCCAAACTGACTGCCATTCAGTTTTCTTAGAAACAGACATAACTAAGAAATGAAAGAGGACAACATATGTTTACTAGTGGGAAAATAATTTGTACACTTAAAAGGGTAAACGTTTTTTAAATGTTCTGTAAAGATCCTGAAATAAATCAGGTTTTAATCACTGCAAGCAAAATGAAATAAACTTTTGTCTGGGCACTTGGCCTTCTTTAAAAGAACAAATGCTTCCCATGCGGTAACTCCTATAGAGTTCATCATGACGTCACTTTCTGGAAATGAGTGTCTTCTGCTATATCATGACAGTTAGACAAACATTGGTATTAGTCAAATACTTGCCAGAGCCACAATCAAGTGAAATGTGATACTTTGGCTTAGTTTGTTTTCCTGTTCCAGTTATTTGGTCTATAAAAAAAAGTTCCTGAAAAACAGAGACTCATTTAAAGCTTCCAAAAAAGTGAGGCCCTCGGAAATTTTGTCTGGAAGGAGAATTAGAACTCATCACAAGCCCGACTTTTATAAGGGAGAGTCAAGAACTGAAAACTTATACCAGATGACGAAGTGTAACTTTCAACTTCTTGGTGGCCTCGACTGAAAAAGAGAATTCGAGATTGAGGAACCACTTTGCTGGTACAAAAAAATTACAGTGTTTAAAGGAGCTGGCAGAGCATGTGATAGTCACTTCCAGAGCCGCAGAAGCAACACAAAGCTTTATGACATATTTACGATACTGAGCAGGCATTACACACTACATAACGGAAACTGAATGTATAGAAGCTTTCAATCTGGGGAAGTCCAGAGCTTCTAAATGAAAACAAAATGGGAAATTATACAACGGCAGATCTGAATAAATATAAATTTTCGGCTCATAAGTCACTGTTCTGAGCATCTGGTCTAGATCATGTATAAAATAATGTATTCTGTGCGACTACAACTAACAAATTAATTCTAAAGGGTTGAAAGGTGAATCAAATATATTTCATATTAGGATCCTCCAATAAATATAATCTATTTCATTTTCCTGGCAGATATTAATATTTTGTCTCTGATATTTCATATGCTTCCTGGTTCCTTTTGGTAGCTGTTTAAATGGTTCAAGGGTTCAGAAATGTCTCTTACTTTCCATGAGATGCCATACTGATCTCTTAAAGGGAACCTATGTTAAAAAACCCCACAATTAAGCTGTAGATATGGGGTTAACCTGCAGGTTAATAGGGTGCTAAAGTTGTGTGGCCACTGTACTGAAATCCTGGCTACCAGGAGGAAACAAACTTTATTCCTCCCAGGTAGTCTTTCAGTTATAGAGGTGCAGCCTGTGTGACTTCAGTCATTGTTCAATATATAGTAACTGGCAAATGTAACCATATCAGCCAGTGACTGAAATCCAGCTCAGCAGTGTATCAGTGTCACAGAGGCACGTCTTTTAGCAAATTTACTCATTCAGAACTGCTGATGTAGCGCCCCTGAGACTATCAGGGCGCTACAAGGTTCTGCATCCCCACAAGGAGGCAGGGCCTACCCCCTTAGGGACCCAGAACCCCAGTGCCGGTGCCAACAAAAACCCAGGTAATCCCAGTTTTCCCCAACAATCCCCTATACAATGATACCCAGGTAGGGTGGGACCAATGGATGGCCGCCTAGAGGTGGAGCCACTCCAGTCCACTGGTTGACCAGGTGGGAGGGGCAGACTGTGGAGAGTAGTCGGGAAGACAAGACACAGAACTGAAGGGACTGCTGAAAGTGTCAGACCGCAGGAGTGTGGAGGTGAAAGCGAAGTGACATCCTGACTCAGGTTAACGGTGACCTGGTACCCAGGAGAGGTGGTTGCCGGTGGAGTACTCCCGAAACTATGCACCGACGAAGTACAGGAACCTAGGACAGGAAAGAGCTTCAAGCCGACCTGTTAACACCTGCACAGCAAGGGGACCATCCAGGACCTTGCTGACCCTAAAGAATCTGAAGACTCAGTAGCAAAGGGAGAAACGGGGACAGGACCAGAGACTCCAACCCCTGTCGGTTGCAGTCCTTCTTACGTGTTAGTATCCCCTGTGGGTGGGGTGAAGTGGCTAAACGGATTAATGAACCGATCAGTGCCAGTGTAAAGTATAGTGAAGGAATGAGAGGCCTAGAGGTGTCAGAAAGAACCCAGGTGCCTGGGATACGGACTGCTGCTAAATTGCGTATGAGAGGAAAGAGTGAAAGGAACCCCTATTGGAAGTGTACCGATAAAGCGTGGACCGAAGTAACCCAGAAGTTAAAAGAAAATAAAGTTTGCACGTTTGAGAGGAGAAACAGTGTCGGGACTTTATTTGCTGTAAGTGAAAAAGCAATGTCGCCTGAACAGTTACGGAGTTCTCCTGTGCGTGGTGCGGCAACAGCAAGGCAAGGGGTTAATAACAGGTTGTGCTGCGACCTTTCATCCCCTGCAACCACGACTACAACCGCTGCCTGCCTGGTGCCTCCACCACAGGACAACGCTTGTGAATATGATCCAGCAGGCAGTACACTTCCTTTTACCTTCCGCATAGCACAGAGGCACAAACATGATGCTTAATGGCGACAGCACTTTCTTGTGAACGGTTTACTGACCGGCAAGTTAAGCTAGTCCTCCATCTTCCAAAGGCACTGGAACCCATGGGTTTATATATTTTACTGGGTTCCTTGCTCACTACCGCAGACGATGATCCCCTTTTAGGACTGGCTCCTAGAGCATCTATCTATACACTGTATTCTCAGCCGGGCAACACCCTCACTTGAACGGCTCCCCCAAGCCTGAGCAGCACTGGACTCACTCGGTTCTGCTTCTTTCTCCCTTTGGGTCTACTCCAACCTGCCACCTCCGTGATCGCCATCCACTTAATTAGTTTCCTTTTCAAGATCTTCCTCTCTAGTTTACCCCACAACAACACACCACTCTACCACTCTCTCCACTCTGCTACATCTGCTGTTTCCACTTCCATGCTATTCTTCACTAACTCAAACCAGGAAATACCCCCCACTATATCTCCTCACTGTGGGCTGGATTCTCATTAACCCTCTCCGCCCTGTCCTATACCTGAGACCTAACGTTCCCCTTCTAGCTATGGAGCCCAGGACTGGTGATACTTAGTGATGGCTGGTAGCACAGCACCCTAAGACAAATCTACAGGGATACAAGCAACTACACACATGAATATACATTATAAAACAATTACATCTTCTGGGGGTTGCAAGTCACAGTCTACCCCTTACATCGGTGTGTGTGTGTGTGTGTGTGTGTGTGAGAGTGAGAGTGAGAGTGAGAGTGAGTGTGAGTGTGAGTGTGTGTGTGTGTGTGTGTGTGTGTTTTTGTATTATTAGGTATTTAAAAGATACAAGTCATTTTGCTGGTTATATAAGAGAAATAGGGAGCAGTCATGCAAACGACATGAACATAACCCAAAGTATGTTTACAGTCTGTCACATATATAACATTGTCAGTGTAGCACCCAGGGATATGGGGTATTCGGTTCCGGGCAGAGTCTCTATTGGGGATGTCACAATGGTGGACGTTACCGTGCCTTTGGCCCTTTTTGTAATGGGGATATTTACACGGGAGATTATGATAATGTTCACTTGTGACGCCACTTCCGGTGTTTGCGGCTAAGAGTAGGCAGCCACCGCTGCAGAATGTCTCTACTGAGGCTGATAATATTGGCAGCTAGTATGGTAGTCCCTCCACAAGTAAGGCTTTGTCCCAGAGGCTGTATGGTGCAATGGGCATCCGAAAAAAGAGTCCAGACAGATGTTCAGTGCAACTGGTTTACTCACTTTCTGCAGATGTTAACTGGTTTCGCCTCCATGTCCCCTTCATCCCAGTGCCAGTCTGGTTCTCTGGTAGCTTCTTCCCCTGTACCTGTCTCTGGTAAGTGGGTCCCCGTGGTATAGAACAACTGTGGGTCCCCGTTCTGTGGTTTGTCCACTTCTGTCCGCCTGACGGTAGGGTTAACCCTGTGGGCTCTACCATCCTACTCCTTGAGGGCGCACTGACCTTCAGCTAGTGAGGAAGTCAATGAGTATCACAAGCCAGGTGATACAGATGCCAGACCCCAGACCGTCAGACTAAACCCCTCTTCTTGGGGACGCAGTTCAACAATCTAGATGGATCCCGTGTGTCACGGCTGTAGGGGTGACTCTAAAGGCTGCTTTACACCAGACAATCTATCGTACGATAGATCGTCGGGGTCACGGTTTTTGTGACGCACATCCGGCATCGCTGGCGATGCCGGCCTGTGTGACACCTCCTAGCGACGCAGTATCGCTCACAAATCGTGAGTCGGGTACTGCTCGTTAGGTTCCATAATATCGTTTAATTTGGTTGCTCATCGTTTCCGTGGTAGCACACGCCGCTCCGTGTGACACCACGGGAACGATGAGCAGCTCACCTGCCTCCCGCGGCCGCCGCCGGCTCTATGTGGAAGGAAGGAGGTGGGCGGGATGTTTACATCCTGCTCATCTCCGCCCCTCCGCTTCTATTGGTCGGTGGCCGTGTGACGTCGCTGTGACGCCGAACGTCCCTCCCACTTCAGGAAGTGGACGTTCGCCGCCCACAGCGAGGTCGCACGAGAGGTAAGTATGTGTGACGGGGATTACTGACTTTGTGCGACACGGGCAGCGATTTGCCCGTGACGCAGAAAGGACGGGGGCGGGTACGATCGATTGTGAAATCGCACAATCGATCGTACCATGTAAAGCAGGCTTAAGGGTCACAATCTTCACATTGGGGTTCTTATCAGCAAATGTGTGGGTTGGGACAGCTCTGCTGTATTCCTGACTCTAAATTCTTTGATTATTTCAGAAAGGCTTCAGCCAGTAATCTATGTGATACACTTGAAGCGACCGGTGGTAGGGCCGCGGGTGTGTGTGTATGCTCTATTCCAACAAAATCCCCATACTCAGATTTTACCGATAGTAACATTTCTTTACTAAGAAGCATATTTATAACACAGTCAACCGAACTATCTGCGCACATGTGTATGGTGGAGTCCCCGGATCTTCACTCCTTCCGGGTACGCAGCAAGGAAAAAAAGACAACAAAGAAATGGCGGCAACTTTCCCTAACTTTCCCTACAATCACGTACCAGTCTATCCCAGAAGAAGATGCCGCTCCCACGTCGCAGTCCTGGAGTCTCACGATGATGGGTCCCGGTGCAGCGCTGAAGGGATGCAGCTCCTCGGTCTTCTCCTTTGATCTTCTCCCGCTGGTAACGGATTCTAGTCTGTCTCTTAGTCCCGGGGCACACCGAGCAGAAGAAGGGAGGTCACGGTTGCACGGATGGTTCCCTTGTGTCGGTAACAGCCCCTGCACTTGCACTCAGGGTGTGATGCAGTCAAGTTGTCACAGCCCCTGGATATGCACTCCGGGCGCGATGCTCTGCAGTCCGGTTAGATCCTCGGTGAAAACAAAGTCCTGCAGACCGGGAATGGCAGAAACCACTTCCACAGGGTGATTCTTCCAAGAATCCGGTTGCAAAAGAACCCTCTGTTCAGGGAGACCACACGTAGCTCTCTCCTGGCTGAGCTCCGGGTCTGTACTGTTTTGCCGCTCTTTTTTTTCCTGGTTAGAACACACGGGCTCTAGGGGATTTCCCACCTCTGTGTCTGTGATTGCACAGTCTGACACTGCCCCCTTGTGGGCAAGTGCTGAAGCAATGTTCAAATCCCCTTCTACATTGATGATGCAGTCTGAATTGTTGATCCCATTACATACCCCCCCACTTAAAGGTTGGCAGTCCCTGTCAACTACCATCGGTTCCCAGGTAGTGATGACTGCAGATGTCACAGGGGTTGGTTGAGAAGTGGGCCATACATACTGGTCCCTGTAAGACCGCCCGCGCGGGATCCCAGCAGTGGTGCGGTCATTGCGTCTCAAGGGTCGGTTGTTCCCCTCCCCGTCACTGTCTTTACGCCCCACTTCGGTCAGCACTCCGGGGGAAGAACTGGGTTGTGTAGGTGGGTCACCGGTCTCGGAGTCGACGTGATCACTATGTTGGGAAACGTCCGTGACGTCAGTCGTGTCGGCAGCGTCACCCCCTCCGGGTACTGTGGTAGGGGAGTCAGCCTGGGATCGGCAGGGACGCAACATATTTCGGTGCACAGTGCGGATGCTGCGACTGTCTTCACCCCGCACTCGGTATACATGCCCGTTGGGGTAGGGGCGTTCGATTAACCAGTAGACCTCAGTCTCCCACTTGGCTCGAAGTTTCCCTTGTGGCTTCTTGATACGGAGCAGGACTAGCTGTCCCAACTTCAAGGGTTGCTCTTGCACGGGGAGTGGGTCAGCATGTATCTGGCCCCGGATTTGTTGGCTAACCAGCCGGTGTACAGTCTCCATCTTCTGTCGGTGAGCATTTAGCCAGGAGGGGTAGTTATGGCAGACATCATCTCCGGGGCAGAATAGGTTCAGGTCATGGACCCCTTTTCCGGGGCGGCCAAAGAGAAGGGTGTGTGGGGTGTAACCAGTCACGGAGTGGACCTGGTTGTTGTAGGCCCATACTAGATCGGGAAGGAATTGGGGCCATTGGTCTTTCTTATCATCGGCCAAGGTGCGGATCAGCTGGAGTAGAGTCCGGTTGAAGCGTTCACATGCACCGTTCCCTTGTGGGTGGTAAGGAGTGGTCCTCGACTTCTGGATCCCATACATCCGATGCAGCTCTTCGATGACTCGGCCTTCGAAGCAAGCCCCCTGGTCAGAGTGCAACCTCTCCGGACACCCATAGACGTGGATGAACTGTCGACAGATGGCCCGTGCAGCCGATTCAGCCGTCTGGTCTTTCGTAGCAACAGCAACAGCGAATTTTGGGAAGTGATCCACCATGACTAGGCAGTACTGATAGCCACTGCTCGTCGTCCCAATCAGCAGATAGTCCACCATCAACAGCTCAAGGGGCCTGGATGTTTTAATTGTCTGGACAGGTGCACGCTGCTCAGGGGACTTGTGTAGTTCACAGCTGCGACAGGTTTGGCAGACATCTTCAACCAGCTTGCGGAGCCCCGGACAATAGATGGACTGTTGAATCCACCGAAAGGTCTTGTCTATCCCGAAGTGTCCATTCCTTTTGTGGGCTTTGGCCACCATCTCACGGGCCAATTGATCAGGCACCACAACTTGTGTGCATTCCTCCAGCATATGCGACAAGAGAACCTTCCGGTATAGCACTCCTTCTCTCAGAATCAGCCGGTCCCACTGACTGAGCAGGGTCAAGGTCCCGGTCGACAGTCGTGTCCGTATATCGACGGGAGGCTTCTGCTGCCGCTTCACCCATTGTTTGAGTAGAGCCCATTCAGGGTTCTGGTCCTGAAGCCTTCACCACTCCTGGGGTGGCAAGGTGACCCCCACTGGAGTTCCAGCTTCGCCCACAACGAACTGGCGGTAATCCATCATCTGTTGGGCGAGCTTTGCAAAGTCAGGCGTCTCGTCCCCTTCTAATTCTTCATCCCGGTCTCGGTTGAGTAAGGGGTATGACACTCTAGACAGGCTGTCCGCATTTTGATTCTCAGCTTCAGCCCTATATTTGATCTTGTAATTGAACTTGGAGAGCCGAGCCATCCAACGCTGCTCCATGACTCCGAGCTTCGCATTTTCTAAGTGGGCCAACGGGTTGTTATCGGTCAGGACTAGTACTTCGGTCCCCGTGAGGTACCCTGCAAATTTCTCCGCCATAGCCCACGTTAGGGCCAACAGCTCCAGCCGGAACGAGCTATAATTGGTGGGGTTCTTCTCGCCCTCATGTAGGGACCAACTGGCATAGGCTATGACCCGTTCCTTGCCTTCTTGTACCTGTGAAAGTACTGCCCCTAGACCCTGTAGACTGGCATCGGTGTGTAGTTGGAAGGGCAGGTTGTAGTCCGCATATGCCAGGATGGGGGGAGACGTTAAGGCACCCTTTAGGGCTTAGAAGGACTCTTCCTGGCTGGGTCCCCAGCTGATGGGTCGTCCTCTGGGGCTGTTGGTGGTCCCTCGAAGCAGGTCATGCAAGGGTGCAGCAAGCCGGGCGAAGTTTTTGACGAACCGGCGGTAGTAGCCGGCCAACCCCAGGAAAGCCCTGACCTCCTTGACGTTTGTGGGCTGCGGCCAATCCCGTACGGTGGCTATCTTCTCTGAAGACGGCACTTGCTGAGTTTCAACTTCAGGCCATGTTCTCTCAACCTACTGAACACACGGCCCAGCTGCTGCAGGTGTTCTTCAAATGTGGCCGAATAGACTACAATGTCGTCCAGGTAGATGAGGGTGAAGTCGAAGTTGAAGTCTCCCAAGCAGCGCTCCATCAGCCGCTGGAAAGTCCCCGGCGTGTTGTTCAGACCAAAGGGCATCCGGTCGAACTCGTACAGGCCCATGGGTAGGATGAAAGCAGTCTTCTCTCTATCTTTCTCGTGCATGGGTACCTGCCAATATCCGCTGGCCAGATCCAATGAAGAGAAGTATTTGGCTTTCTTCAGGGCTGTCAGGGATTCTTCGATCCTTGGCAAAGGGTATGAGTCCCGGGTGGTGCAAGCATTCAAACGGCGGTAGTCCACACAGAACCTCAGGGACCCGTCCTTCTTCTTGACTATCACCACCGGTGCAGCCCAGGGGCTCTGGCTTTCTCGTACCACTCCAGCGTGTAGCATGGAATTCAGGAGATTTTTCACTTCTTGGTATTGCTGGGGAGGTATTTGGCGGTACCTTTCACGGATAGGAGCAGTGTCACCGGTGGGGATTTCGTGCTTGATACTGGTGGTGCACCCAAAGTCGGTGTCATGCCGGGCAAAGGATGCCTGATGCTCTTGAAGTAGCTCTTCCACCTGGGACACCTCCCGTTTGGAGTATTGGGATACGTCCAACTGACACTTCTCTCGTAGTTCTCGCCCCGCGTTGGTGTCACCCGCGACAGCGGCCATGGCAGAGACCGTCACTGTCCATTCTCCCTCTGTAGACGGTACAAACTGGAGGGGGCTCATAGGGTTCACCTCCTCGGTTAGAGCGTAGACTCGGGCGAGCTGTGTTCCGGCTTCTAGGTCAACGCTCACGTTAGCCGTGTTGCCCAGCCTGACAGGAATTCTTCCCTTTCTCACTACTGCTAGAGTTCGAGCGACTAGTGGATTCAGCTTCCCTTCCTTCGGGGTGCGCGGCTCAATCAGCACCTCCACGCCTTCAAGCTGTCTCGTGGTGCTAAAGGGTAGTGAGATAACTGTCTCGTTCCCAGCCGGTAAGGTGATCCTAGTATGGCGGGGTACGGTGATCGTGGCCAGCGGCAGTTGTTCTTCGGTCATTCACTGGAGGTTGCAGGTCCGGACCACTTGCTGAAAGGCAAGGCGGGTGGCCCTATGTGCGGTCACTTCTTGCCAGTACTTGGGCCCCCTCTTGGTAAACAACACCAGATTCAGGTCTTTCAAGATGTTCATCCCAATAATCATGGGCGTTTCTGATCCAAAGCCTTCCCTGACCACGATTATCCCTCTCTTCCCGAGATCTTGGCCACAGATTTCAGTGTTCATCCAGGCAACTCCCGTCACCGGAATGGGTAGATTATTGGCTGCTTTGATCTTGATGGCGGTATCAGGGTCATAGGCAACCCGCGGCTTTAGACATTCTTCGTAGAACTGCTCGGAGATGGTGGATACCTGAGACCCAGTATCCATTAACCCTTGTACGGCGATCCCTTCCAGTAATACTTCCAGGGTGGGGCTATTTGATACAAGTTTGTTCCGTGGCTGGCTCTGTTTTACTACACCCCTCTCTTTGGCCTCCCCTGCCAAGTGAGCCTCTTTGGCAGGGGCGTCTAGTTTAAAGGCGGCCGCTGTTGTGGGACATGACTTGCTGGTTCTGGTAGATCGGACCGTGGATGAACTTGAAAGTTCTGGGGGCAACGGTTTGCTCTATGGCGGGGGTCGCCGCATGTCCAGCATCTTCCCATGGGCCGGCTGGGTTGTTGTCTCGCCGGCCCACCTGTTGGTCTAGGGTGAGCTGTAACACCTGTTTCTGCAACTCTGCCACCATCTGCTTCAGTTCTTCCGTGTCGCTGTTCGGGGTCCCGATACCAGATATGGACCTGCAAGCCGCGGTATATGTCTGTGTCTCCACGACAGGTCCCCTTGAATGTTCTATAGCTTCTTGTTTGACCTCAGCGAATGTAAAGGCCGGATTTATCCGGAGTAGATCTTGCAATGAGCGGTTAAGGTACGGGTCTCTCAATCCGGTCACGAACTGATCTCTCAACACCAGGTCACGGGCACCCGTACTAGCTATCTGTTCTTCTTTTCTACAGGCTTGTTCTAGCAGCACTTGAAGGGCATTGGCATATTGAGGAATGTCCTCCGACTCGTACTGAGTACGCCGGAAGAACATATAGCGCAATGTTCCCGCATATGTGGTCGGCCCATAGGTGTTCTCCAGCACCCGCACCAAGTCATCCAACGTACGCCGGCCCCTAACCGTCTCCAGCCTGACTGTCGTCCATGCTTCCCCCTCTAATGTTAGCATGGCCATTTCTGCTAAGGTCTTAGGATCAGTGTTATACATTTCCCCCACTATCTTAAGTTGTTCAGTCCATTCAGTTACAGGATAGTTCCGTCCGTTAAACTTTGTCATCTGATTGACAATAGACGGCGGGGGAGCTGTCCGGTTATAAGTTACTACCGGGGGATGATTTTGTTGGTCACACATCCTGCCGACTACGCCACATGAAGCGACCGGTGGTAGGGCCGCGGGTGTGTGTGTATGCTCTATTCCAACAAAATCCCCATACTCAGATTTTACCGGTAGTAACATTTCTTTACTAAGAAGCATATTTATAACACAGTCAACCGAACTATCTGCGCACATGTGTATGGTGGAGTCCCCGGATCTTCACTCCTTCCGGGTACGCAGCAAGGAAAAAAAGACAACAAAGAAATGGCGGCAACTTTCCCTAACTTTCCCTACAATCACGTACCAGTCTATCCCAGAAGAAGATGCTGCTCCCACGTCGCAGGCCTGGAGTCTCACGATGATGGGTCCCGGTGCAGCGCTAAAGGGATGCAGCTCCTCGGTCTTCTCCTTTGATCTTCTCCCGCTGGTAACGGATTCTAGTCCGTCTCTTAGTCCCGGGGCACACCGAGCAGAAGAAGGGAGGTCACGGTTGCACGGATGGCTCCCTTGTGTCGGTAACAGCCCCTGCACTTGCACTCAGGGTGCGATGCTCTGCAGTCAAGTTGTCACAGCCCCTGGATATGCACTCCGGGCGCGATGCTCTGCAGTACGGTTAGATCCTCGGTGAAAACAAAGTCCTGCAGACCGGGAATGGCAGAAACCACTTCCACAGGGTGATTCTTCCAAGAATCCGGTTGCAAAAGAACCCTCTGTTCAGGGAGACCACACGTAGCGCTCTCCTGGCTGAGCTCCGTGTCTGTACTGTTTTGCCGCTCTTTTCTTTCCTGGTTAGAACACACGGGCTCTAGGGGATTTCCCACCTCTGTGTCTGTGATTGCACAGTCTGACACTGCCCCCTTGTGGGCAAGTGCTGAAGTAATGTTCAAATCCCCTTCTACATTGATGATGCAGTCTGAATTGTTGATCCCATTACACACTGTTGGATTCAGAATCTTCTTATTATGTTGCTGTCAGATGAAGTAGCAAAAACCTGCTGACATTCCCTTTAATTGAGAGCCTGGTGTGAGCAGGGACAGATCCCATCTCTGCTACACTCCATTTTCAAATAAAGTCAGAACGGCTGCACACAGTGATCAAAGATAAACATGGTTACTTTTAGAATCTCTTTGCCTACATTATGCTGCTCTCAGATGAAGTAGCAAAAACCTGCTGACAAATTCCCTTTAAACTACTTTCAGTTTTCAGGGGTCAGAAATACTGAAAGGCTGCTTCTAAAGTGAATGTTTACTTTGTAAAATCAGCATGTTTTTACATGTTTTTATATCTGACATTCTATACTGGATTATTTGATTATACCATTTAGGATTCTTTAGGACGTTTTTGAAACAGTTCTTTAAATCCCCTGCTTAGACACAGTAAAATTATAAAGAGCTGACGTCTTGATACTTAGGTTCTGGATTATTTCAAAAGGAGGTATATTATATTTGTCTGATCTTCTGTAACAAAAAAACTAAAACAAATACAGTGGACATCATATTCAGGCCCTGATTCATCAAGCAGTTTTTTTTACCAGAATTTTGACATAACGCTGTTTGAAGTGTCGTAAAAATGTTGAACTGTGATATCCTGCATTACAGTAGTTTGACAGGAGCTGTCTAGTCATCATCAATTCAGTAGCTATGTAGTAAACATCAGTAGTACACACTGTTCAATTTCATCAAATAGGCTTTTTGGTGACAGATCTTGATGCCCTTCGGAGAATATAAAGACGCCATGACATCGCATGACATCACGAGTCATTGTCACCAATGACGAGCTGCTGAAGACCATGGCAGCCAATCACAAGTCAAGGTGGTTTTGCTGCCGCTTTGAATCGTAACTTCCTGCTGGTGTAAATGCCGAGTATGGAGGGGCTCCGGATCTTGGTTAATGCCAGTAATTGAGTATAGATTCATTTGTTAGTTTTTTATTTACCAAGCCACTGATAAAATCTTATTTTTTTCCTGGATAACCCTTTTACGTTTCTGGATACATACCTAAAGTAGCAAATATCTGATTAGCGGTATACACATATATATTAATAGTTGGTCATAAGATTACAATTTGTGCATTTGTCGAAACATAATCAGTAGTCTTCACATTCAAAATCTTCTCCGGTCAGGAAAGATGTCTACAATCTATCACAGATATCCATATCAGGACAAGTTACAGAGGCGGCTACTGCCCCAACTGCAAAATCTGCTCAGCAGCTGCAAGAAATATTTACACTTGACATAATAACATGTTCAGAAGCTGCTTATAATTCTTCTGTGTGTCAGCTGGAGAACATATCCAAGCTTAGGAGCACACTCCCTGCCGGCCAGAATCATTAACATTACAGACCGATCCAACACTAACTGGAATTATGTTTAGAATTCAACATACCTGCTTCAATTTAAAATTGTTCATATTAGTCCTTCATTAAATAAATAACTATATATATATATATATATATATATATATATATATATATATATATATATATATATATATAGTACAGACCAAAAGTTTGGACACACCTCCTCATTCAAAGAGTTTTCTTTATTTTCATGACTCTGAAAATTGTAGATTCACATTGAAGACATCAAAGCTATGAATTAACACATGTGGAATGAAATACTTAACAAAAAAGTGTGAAACAACTGATAATATGTCTTATATTCTAGGTTCTTCAAAGTAGCCACCTTTTGCTTTGATTACTGCTTTGCACACTCTTGGTATTCTCTTGATGAGCTTCAAGAGGTAGTCACCGGAAATGGTTTTCCAACAGTCTTGAAGGAGTTCTCAGAGATGCTTAGCACTTGTTGGCCCTTTTGCCTTCACTCTGCGGTCCAGCTCAGCCCAAACCATCTCGATTGGGTTCAGGTCTGGTGACTGTGGAGGCCAGGTCATCTGGCGTAGCACCCCATCACTCTCCTTCTTAGTCAAATAGCCCTTACACAGCCTGGAGGTGTGTTTGGGGTCATTGTCCTGTTGAAAAATAAATGATGGTCCAACTAAACGCAAACCGGATGGAATAGCATGCCGCTGCAAGATGCTGTGGTAGCCATGCTGGTTCAGTATGCGTTCAATTTTGAATAAATCCCCAACAGTGTCACCAGCAAAGCACCCCCACACCATCACACCTCCTCCTCCATGCTTTACAGTGGGAACCAGGCATGTAGAGTCCATCCGTTTAACTTTTCTGCGTCGCACAAAGACACAGTGGTTGGATCCAAAGATCTCAAATTTGGACTCGTCAGACCAAAGCACAGATTTCCACTGGTCTAATGTCCATTCCTTGTGTTCTTTAGCCCAAACAAGTCTCTTCTGCTTGTTGCCTGTCCTTAGCAGTGGTTTCCTAGCAGCTATTTTACCATGAAGGCCTGCTGCATAAAGTCTCCTCTTAACAGTTGTTCCAGATATGTGTCTGCTGCTAGAACTCTGTGTGTCATCTCTAATCTGAGCTGCTGTTACCCTGCGATTTCTGAGGCTGGTGACTCAGATAAACTTATCCTCCGCAGCAGAGGTGACTCTTGGTCTTCCTTTCCTGGAGCGGTCCTCATATGAGCCAGTTTCTTTGTAGTATTTGATGGTTTTTGCCACTGCACTTGGGGACACTTTCAAAGTTTTCCCAATTTTTCGGACTGACTGACCTTCATTTCTTAAAGTAATGATGGCCACTCGTTTTTCTTTACTTAGCTGCTTTTTTCTTCCCATAATACAAATTCTAACAGTTTATTCAGTAGGACAATCAGCTGTGTATCCACCAGACTTCTGCACAACACAACTGATGGTCCCAACCCCATTTTTAAGGCAAGAAATGCCACTTATTAAACCTGACAGGGCACAACTGTGAAGTGAAAACCATTTCTGGTGACTACCTCTTGAAGCTCATCAAGAGAATGCCAAGAGTGTGCAAAGCAGTAATCAAAGCAAAAGGTGACTACTTTGAAGAACCTAGAATATGACATATTTTCAGTTGTTTCACACTTTTTTGTTAAGTATTTAAAGGGGTGGTTCACCCATTTTTTTTATTTTCTGTATGAGTTCTACTTACCATTCTAGGCATTTTCTCCATTGGCTTCTGTTTCTATTTCTGGCACTGAGCGGCGCTATCCTGCAAGCTCAGTGCCTGTCACATGACCCCCTGGAGCTGTGACCGCCAGTATCCTCTGACGTCCCGGCAATTCCGGGCTCTCAAACTTGTCGGGTACGTCAGAGGAGGCTGGCACCACTCAGATTGAGTGACAGGGCTGTGAGCGGTGACTACCGCACGACACAGCCCAGCATCGAGGGGAGGAGCCGGAGGACGTCAGTGTGTAGCCGGCTGAGCGTCCTGCAGATGGTGAGGCACGGGGCACCAGTGTGCAGTACAGGGGGGTTCTTCATCTGAAATCCCCCCCTGCACGTAAGTATCTGATCACACTCTCCACCCGCCCACTCTGCTGCGATGTCAGGAGAGCGGCCGGTGTCGGGCAGTGTGATCATCTGCTCCTCCCAGCAGCACTGCAGGACGCAGCAAGACACTGACAGGCATGTCACCGCTGTGCTCTGCCACCTGTCCTGCTGCATGGGACCAACTGTCTGCACTCTGTCACCTGCACCACAAGTCACAGAGTGGAGACAGTTAATGACAGAGCACCTCTGCCCCCCCCCCTCTTCTTTCCCGACTCTCTTCTCTCCCCCCACTCTTCTCCCCCTCCCCTCTTCCCCCTCTTCTCTGCCCCCCTCTTATCCCTCTCTCCTCTCCCCCCTCTTTTCCCTCGCTCTCTCTTTTCCCTCGCACTCTCTTTTTTCCCTCGCTCTCTTTTCCCTCTCGCTCTCTTTTCCCTCCCGCTCTCTTTTCCCTCCCGCTCTCTTTTCCCTCCCGCTCTCTTTTCCCTCCCGCTCTCTTTTCCCTCCCGCTCTCTTTTCCCGCTCTCTCTTCCCACTCTCTTTTCCCGCTCTCTTCTCCCCCTCCTCGCTCTCTTCTCCCCCTCGCTCTCTTTTCCTCCCCCCTTGCTCTCTTTCCCTCCCCCCCACTCTCTTTTCCTCCCCCCTCGCTCTCTTTTCCTCCCCCTTGCTCTCTTTTCCTCCCCCCCTCGCTCTCTTTTCCTCCCCCCTCTCACTCTCTTTTCCTCCCCCCCTCGCCCTCTTTTCCTCCCCCCCTCGCCCTCTTTTCCTCCCCCCCTTGCCCTCTTTTCCTCCCCCCTCGCCCTCTTTTCCTCCCCCCCTCGCTCTCTTTTCCTCCCCCCCTCGCTCTCTTTTCCTCCCCCCCTCGCTCTCTTTTCCTCCCCCCCTCGCTCTCTTTTCCTCCCCCCCTCGCTCTCTTTTCCTCCCCCCCTCGCTCTCTCTCTCTTTTCCCTTGCTCTCTCCTGGCATCGTCAGTACAGAAATCTCTCCATCGTGGAGGGGTGAGAGGGAGTAATAAACATGGAGTCCCTACTGTGTCTGTGTATTTATTTCTAATAAAGTATTTTTCTCTGTGTGATGTCTTTTTTTAAACCCTTTATTGGAGACTCTTAATATCCAGGTCAAACTTGGCCTGACATTAAGAATCTCGGGCTTTATACCAGCTGGTAAAACATAGCTGGTATTAACCCCTTATTAACCAGCGTACCACCTGCCACCAGGGCCACTGGAAGAGTTGGATACAGCGCCAGAAGATGGCGCTTCTATGAAAGCGCCATTTTCTGGGGCGGCTGTGGACTGCAATTCGCAGCGGGGGGCCCAGAAAGTTTGGGCACCCTGCACTGCGGATTCCAATCCCCAGCTGCCTAGTTGTACCTGGCTGGACTCAAAAATTTGGTGAAGCCTACATCATTTTTTTTTTAATTATCTTATGAAATAAAAAAAAAAGGGCTTCTCTATATTTTTGGTTCCCAGCCGGGTACAAATAGGCAGCTGGGGGTTGGGGGCAGCCCGTAGCTGCCTGCTGTACCTGGCTAGCATACCAAAATATGGCGAAGCCCACTTCATTTTTTTAAAAAAGTTTTCAGGCAAAAACCTTTATAAAAAAAAAAAAAAAAAAATGCTTCCCTGGATTTCTATTGCCAGTGAAAGTAACACCAAGCAGCGGGGGTTAGCAGCCAGTAGCTGCTTGGGTTACCCTTAGCAATAGAAAATGCAGCGGGAGCCCACAAACAATGTGATTTTTTTTATTTTTTTTTATTTTTAATGAATTTTTAAAAAAAAAAATCGTCATGGGCTTCGCCCATCGAGCACCAGAGCATTTTACTGCTCAATTCATCCCAAGTAATCAGATGACTCCAGTGTCGGCGGATTACTTGTTCTGGGTCCCCTGCATCCATTGCAGCGTGTACGGGCTGTGAGGTCAGCGGAGTTCAGTCCAGCACTGGAGTTAGCTGATCTGAACTCAGCTGAACTCCAGCCTGCACACGCTGTGATGGATGCAGGGGGACATAGAACAAGTGAGGTCTAAGCCACACGGCGAGAAAAACAGTGCGAGTGGAGTGCGATAAAACATTGCATTCCACTCGGACCAATATTAGCCTGTGTGTCAGCACACATGAGCGATTATTCTCTCAGCCCTAATCGGACCGAGAAAACAATCGCAGCATGCTGCCACTGTAATGCAAGACGCTCTCTTTTACCCATTCAAGTGTATGTGGTGAGAGAAAAATCGCACTGCACTTGCGGTACATCGGTGGACTACGGAGGAGAGAGGGAGAGAAATCCCTCCCACCCCTCCTCAGTGCTGGCCCACCCCTCGAGTGGCGGACCGCCCCCCGCAGCTGAGGTCTGCTCGCACAGTCGG
Source organism: Anomaloglossus baeobatrachus (assembly GCF_048569485.1). Classification (NCBI taxonomy): domain Eukaryota; kingdom Metazoa; phylum Chordata; class Amphibia; order Anura; family Aromobatidae; genus Anomaloglossus; species Anomaloglossus baeobatrachus. Next base: position 108,935,254 of record NC_134357.1, on the reverse strand, counting down.
ACCTCAGTCGCAGGGACACACGCATGACACTCAGCTCTGCTGTAATGAGCGTGAGCTGAGTGTAATGCGAGGGGATCGCAGTAATCCCCGTGTGGCCGCAGCCTGATCGTTCGACACTTGAGTCAGCTGATCTGAACTCAGCTGAACTCCTGTACACACAGCCCACACACACAGCCCGTACACGGTCACATGTGATCGGCAGTAGGCAGTGACTGCTGTTAAGGCTACATTCACATGACCGTTCCGTTTTTGCGGGCCACAAAAAACGGTCCTTTTTTTTCATGGATGCATCCTAGTGGCATCCGTGTGACATCTGCGTGCCTTCCGTTTTTTTTGCGGACCGCAAAAACCGGAAGCAGCAAGAAAGATAAATAGATGAGTAGATATAGAGATGGATAGATAGATATAGAGACAGAGGGATAGAGGGATGAATGAATGAATGAATGAATAGAGGGCTGGATATATAGATAGATAGATAGATAGATAGATAGATAGATAGATAGATAGATAGATAAGAAAGACATATAATGTCCTACCCCCTGCATATTCTAAGCTGGCACCCTTTTGTGACTTTCATGTGGCACTAAGGTGCTTAGTCTTGTATTTAGCCAAAAAATAAATAAATAATAAAACAAAATGACATGCGGTCCCCCTATCTTTTGTAGCCAGCTAGGGTAAAGCAAACGGCTGCAGCCTGCAAACCACAGCTGGCAGCTTCACCTTGGCTGTTAATCCAAAACAGAGGGCACCCCACGCTGTTATTTTAAATTAAATAAATAATTTAAAACAAAAAACATGGGGTCCCCCGAAATTGGATCACCAGCCAAGGTAAAGTGGACAGCTGTGGTCTGGTATTCTCAGACTAGGGAGGTTCACAGTTATTGGACACTCCCCAGCCTAAAAATAGCAGGCTGCAGCCATCCCAGAAGTAGCGCATCCATTAGATGTGCCAGTCCTGGTGCTTCGCGCCAGCTCATCCCGTTGCCCTGGTGCGGTGGCAAACGGGGTAATATATGGGGTTAATACCAGATGTGTAATGTCACTTGGCATCAAGCCCTGGAGTTAGTGATGTCAGGCGTGTATCAGATACCCGACATCACCAACCCAGGCAGTAATAAAAAAAAAATAGACAACAAACACATTTTTATTTGAAAAAACACTCCCCAACACATTCCCTCTTTCACCAATTTATTAGAAAGAAAAACAAATCCAGGTCTGGTGTAATACAAGGGGGTCCCACGATGTTCCATACCATAGTCAATGTCCCAGTCAATGAAGAACAGAATGTTCCCTATTTGGTGGGAGAGCCGTGCAGTGACCTGAGCTAACATCAATAGGTCAGCCCAGGTCACTGCAGGGCATGACGAGTGCTGCTATCAGGAGGTTAGCGAGGTATATTACTTGCGATGATCGCTGAACTCCAGACAGCAGCGCTGTCACAGAGTTCAATGACCGCCGCCTTCACAAACAAAGTATCGCAAGCGGCCCGTGACGTCACCACTAGTCACAGTCTCGGGTCAACAGCGAGAGGTGATGTGACAAGCGGTGGGCATAGAAGGCAGTGACGACCGCTGACGTCAGGAGGGCAGGACTTCATCACCGTAGGTAATGAACTTACTAACCTCCTGACGGTAGCGCTTGTCATCCCCGCGGCTGCTGACACTGTAGTGCGGGCCACTGCTGACACTGCTGAGCGGGCAGCCGCGAGGCTGGGGCTGGAGCGGGACACTGACTGCACGGGCACCCAACGGAAGTCACATGGAAGTGCTTCCGTGTTGCTTCCGGGAATTTTGCGGACCTATTGACTTGTATTGAGTCACGGTTCGTTATTACGGAACAGAATAGGACATGTTCCATAATAACGGAGCGGACATACGGCATCCGATGTGTTTTTTTTTGTAGGATCGGATGCACATGGAAGTGCTACCGTGTTCAATCCGATCCTACACAAAAGACATTGAAAAGATGCTCCTGTCCGTGGGGCCGCAAAAAAACAGGAACTGACCAGGACAAACGGAACGGTCATGTGAATGAGCCCACCTGCAGCCATTGCAGCGTGTGCGGGCTGTGAGATCAGGAGTCAGCTGACTCCAGCGCCGGCCGATAAATTCTGTGTCCCGCTGCAGAAGCATCCGGTAAAATAACGGTTGCATGCACTGCACATTTAATCCACAGGATCCGGTCATATGCGGTTTGCGGATGATACGGATGACACACAGACTAGGCAAGAGGGAAAAAAGCAATCTCATCACCCCCGTCACTTTTTTTCCCCCAATTATTTTTTTCACATGTTGCGCCGACTAATAATCATAATTTCTGTACACACACACACACACACACACACACTCACACACACACACTTTCTTCCCCTGGTTGTGCAGAGCTGGGAGCTGCTGCCGTCTCTGTGTGATTGCTCTCAGTGCATCCACACAGGGAAGAGGCAGGGAGGAGGCTTTGGGTGGAGAGCTGAGGGGGGTGTTAGATAAGCTAGACACCGCCCTAGAGCCACAAAGAATTCTGGGACTTGTAGGAACTGAACACAGGAAGTCAGAGGAGAGATTAACCCCATCAGAGCTGGAGCCAGCAATGACCGTGTGCTGCTAGTGCACAATGAAAGGTAATTTTGCTGAAAAAACATAATAGATGTGTTGAGGGGCACATATTAGCAAGATTTATCAGAAAAAAAAAAATCAGTTTTGGTAACTGGACAACCTCTTTAATTCCACATGTGTTAATTCATAGTTTTGATGCCTTCAATGTGAATCTACAATTTTCAGAATCATGAAAATAAAGAAAACTCTTTGAATGAGAAGGTGTGTCCAAACGTTTGGTCTGTACTGTGTGTATATATATATATATATATATATATATATATATATATATATCTCAAACAATGAAATGTTGGTCAATTGGCCAAAAACCTACAACTTTGTTATGTCTAGTTGTTTAGTTATCATGGTCGATCTATTGGCTTCATATGACTCTATGAGACTTGTTTTTTTTATGTCATTATTAGAATATAAGACCCAGAAATGTTTCTTTAGCTTTGAAGAAAGATGAAGACCAGATGGTGAACGTTGAAGGTAATTTGCGTTTAACATATTCCTGTAATTAGCTGTCATATCTTTTTGAAGCATAGAAAGAAAGTAAAAAATCTGGAAGAAGTCCATGTAGACATGAGAAGAACATACAAACTCCATATAGATATTGCACCTAATCTGCACTCAAACATGTCTATCTATCATCTTTCTATTTACATCTATCTTTCTATCTATCTCTCTATCCTTCTTTCAATCTATCAAACATGTATCTATCTAGCTATCTATCTACCTATCTATCATCTGTGGAAAAAGCAAAAAAGCCAACTTACCTTCCCTTCATCGTAATCACAATTAATCCAGGGAGTTCCGCAAGAAAGGGGTGGAAGAAACACCTGGTAAATTCAAGGAAGAAGCAACAATATCCAGCGGTAGTCCAATATCCAGATAAATTTAAACTTTTATTTATTCCATATTAAAAACTGAAATCAGTTAATCTTTATCAATAAAATATATTAACAAAGGTGGAGGTGTAAAGCTAACGGACTACATGTTTCCGTGACAAGTGTTCACCTTCATCATGGTTCCTGATGAAGGCGAACACTTGTCACTGAAACACAATGTATCCAGGACATGGGCTACAAGTGTCGCATTCCTTGTGTTAAGCCACTCATGACCAACAGACAACACCAGAAGCGTCTTACCTGGGCCAAGGAGAAAAAGAACCTTACTGTTGCTCATTGGTCCAATGTGTTGTTTTTAGATGAAAGTAAATTTTGCTTATCATTTGGAAATCGCGGTCCCAGAGTCTGGAGGAAGAGTGGAGAGGCCACAATCCAAGCTGCTTGAGGTCTAGTGTAAGGTTTCCACAATCATTGATGGTTTGGGGAGCCATGTCATCTGCTGAGGTAGGTCTACTGTGTCTTATCAAGACCAAAGTCAGCGCAGCCGTCTACCAGGAAATCTTAGAGCACCTCATACTTCCCTCTGCTGACAAGCTTTCTGGAAATGGAAATTTAATTTTCCAGCAGCACTTGGCACCTGTCCATACTGCCAAAATTACCAATATCTGGTTTAATAACCACAGTATCACTGTGCTTGATTGACAAGCAAACTTGCCTGACCTAAACCCCATAGAGAATTTAGGGGTATTGTCAAAAGGAAGATGAGAGACACCAGACGCAACAATGCAGAAGAGCTGAAGGCTGCTATCAAAGCAACCTGGGCTTCCATAACACCTCAGCAGTGCCACAGGCTGATCGCCTCCATACCACGCCGCATTGATGCAGTATTGCATGCAAAAGGAGCCCCGACCAAGTATTGAGGCATTTACTGTACAGACTTTCAGTAGGCGACAACATTTCTGAGTTTAAATTTTTTTTTTTCAGTTGGTCTTTTATAGTATTCTAATTTTCTGAGATAATGACTTTTGAGTTTTCATTGGCTGTAAGCCTTAATCATCAACATTAACAGAAATAAACTCTTGAAATAGATCCCTCTGTGTGTAATGACTCTATATAATATATGCGTTTACCTTTTTGTATTGAATTACTGAAATAAATTAACTTTTTAATAATATTATAATTTATTAAGATGCACCTACATCTATTTATCAGAAAGAATTTCCCCCTGTGTTATCTTTTCTGCAAGTTTTTTCTCATTAGTTTTTTTTGAAAAAATTAATTGAATCAGTCAAAAAAAAGTAATAAGAAATTATGTCCTCTATTTCTTGTTTATCTAGTGCCATTAATTGTACAGCACTTTCCAGACCACATCATCACTCTCCCCATTGGGATCACAATTTAAATCACCATTCAGTATTTATTTGGAGTGTTGGAAGAATCCCACACAACACACAGAAAGAAGATTTAAGCTTCTTGCAGATATTGTCTTCAGTAGGTTCTGAACTCAAATTCCAAGCACGGCAAAGCAACAGTGCTAACCACCGAACCATCTACATTTAACAGATCGCCACAGGCCAGAACACCCATGTTGTTGGGGTTTGTGAAAAATTCACATAATCCTGACAAATTTAGGACTGTTGGCAGCTATCTTTTAGAAAAATTGAGCTTCTATTGCTGTAAAATTATTGACGGCTCATGAAAGGTGTTGGTGGTATACATCTAGCACCTACCACTGATAGTAGCAACCAGAGCTAGCTCCGATTACTGCAGTTTCACCCCTTAAATGATGCTTTCAATAGCGCAATCCAAGTAGTAGACTGACTTGTTCAGCCATTGTTCTCGAATGATGCGAGTTACAAATGGGCTGCCATGGCAGCCTGGGACTTGCTGAATTCCCCCATTACTACCATCTAGACAGGAAAAAAAGCAAAAAAGTAAAACAATTTTTGTCATTACTCCTTTTCCAACAAGCTCAATAAAACATGATCAAAACATCATGTGGACCCAGAAACGCTTCCAATAAACATTACAGTTCACTACGCAAAAAAAAAAAACCCAAGCCATCATCCAGCACCATCATTGCAAAATTTAAAAAGTTATGCAAACCAAATTTTTTTTTTTTAAATAAAAATTTCTCACATTTTTTCTCTTGGTGTCACCATACTTGTACTGATTTGGGGAATTATGCGGTCAGGAAATTTTTATAACACAATGAACACATTAAAGATAAAAGCCTAGAAGCAAAGGTGTAAATGTATTTTCTTTTTAGAATTTCACTGTACTTTGAATTTTTTGCCCTTTTCCTGAAAACTAGTGAACATAAATAGTACTATGCTCCTGAGGAATCAACTGTAGGAGTGATACGCAATGCTACTTCGTTCCTGAGGAGTTTACTTTAAAGGGAACCTGTCATCAGAAATTTCGCCCAAAAGCTAAAAGATTCCCCCTCTGCAGCTCCTGGGCTGCATTCTAGGAAGGTCCCTGTTATTATTGTGCCCCATGTGAGACCAAAATAAAGCCTTTATAAAGTTCTACCTTTTTGTATGCAGCTTCTGTAAATCTGACACGGGGGCGGGCTCTCTGCCGTCCGTTATTCTGCCTCCTGGTCCTGTATGCCGCCCCCATCTCTCCTTTCCATATCTGATGCACCGCCCACTGCTCCAGCCATCCCCGCGCATGCCCAGTGCCAGTCTCACAGGACTGAGCAGTGTGACCGCTGGTGACGTGTGCGCAGGCAAGTGATTATGGACGGGACTGTGACTGTTATCAGCAAGTACCCTGCCATAATCTCGTGAGCGCGCAAACCTCTCCAGCATTCACACTGAGCTCAGTGTAGATGCTAGACTGTATGGGCTGCTTCCAGGGATGACGTCCCTTTGTCATGTGATAGTATTTCGAACACCCCCCTATCACATGACAAAGGGACGTCATCCCTGGAAGCAGCCCATACAGTCTAGCATCTACACTGAGCTCAGTGTGAATGCTGGAGAGGTTTGCGCGCTCACGAGATTATGGCCGGGTACTTGCTGATAACAGTCACAGTCCCGTCCATAATCACTTGCCTGCGCACACGTCACCAGCGGTCACACTGCTCAGTCCTGTGAGACTGGCACTGGGCATGCGCGGGGATGGCTGGAGCAGTGGGCGGTGCATCAGATATGGAAAGGAGCGATGGGGGCGGCATACAGGACCAGGAGGCAGAATAACGGACGGCAGAGAGCCCGCCCCCGTGTCAGATTTACAGAAGCTGCATACAAAAAGGTAGAACTTTATAAAGGCTTTATTTTGGTCTCACATGGGGCACAATAATAACAGGGACCTTCCTAGAATGCAGCCCAGGAGCTGCAGAGGGGGAATCTTTTAGCTTTTGGGCGAAATTTCTGATGACAGGTTCCCTTTAAGAGTGATAGACGCTACATTGTTCCTGCGGTATCGAATTTAGGAGTGATACACAATGCTACTCTGTTCCTGAAGGATCAACTTTAGGAATGATACACGCTACTTTGTTCTTGAGATATCGCCTTTAGAAGTGATACGTAACGCTACTCTGCTCCTCAGGAATCGACTTTAGGAGTGATACACAATGCTACTCTGTTCCTGAGGGATCAACTTTAGGAGTCATACACGCTAGTTTGTTCTTGAGGTATCGACTTTAGAAGTGATACGTAATGCTACTCTGTTCCTGAGGAATTGACTTTAGGAGTGACACACAATGCTACTCTGTTCCTGAGGGATCCACTTTAGGAGTGATATGCCACGCCCCTCTGTTCCTGAGGAATCGACTTTAGGAGTGAAACGCAACACTACCCTTGTTTCTGAGGAATCGACTTGAGGAGTGACACACAACGCTACTCTGTTCCTGAGGAATCAACTTTAGAAGTGATACATGCTACTCTGTTCTTGAGGTATCGACTTTAGGAGTGATACGCAATATTACTCTGTTCCTGAGGGATCAACTTTAGAAGTGATATGCAACACTACTTTGTTCCTGAGGAATCGACTTGAGGAGTGATACACAACGTTACTCTGTTCCTGAGGAATCGACTTTAGGAGTGATACCTGCTACTCTGTTCCTGAGGTATCGACTTTAGGAATGATACACACTACTCTGTTCCTGAGGGATCAACTTTAGAAGTGATACGCAAGGCTATTCTGTTCCTCAGGGATCAACTTTAGGAGTCATACACGCTAGTTTGTTCTTGAGGTATCGACTTTAGAAGTGATACGTAATGCTACTCTGTTCCTGAGGAATTGACTTTAGGAGTGACACAGAATGCTACTCTGTTCCTGAGGGATCCACTTTAGGAGTGATATGCCACGCCCCTCTGTTCCTGAGGAATCGACTTTAGGAGTGAAACGCAACACTACCCTTGTTTCTGAGGAATCGACTTGAGGAGTGACACACAACGCTACTCTGTTCCTGAGGAATCAACTTTAGAAGTGATACATGCTACTCTGTTCTTGAGGTATCGACTTTAGGAGTGATACGCAATATTACTCTGTTCCTGAGGGATCAACTTTAGAAGTGATATGCAACACTACTTTGTTCCTGAGGAATCGACTTGAGGAGTGATACACAACGTTACTCTGTTCCTGAGGAATCGACTTTAGGAGTGATACCTGCTACTCTGTTCCTGAGGTATCGACTTTAGGAATGATACACACTACTCTGTTCCTGAGGGATCAACTTTAGAAGTGATACGCAAGGCTATTCTGTTCCTCAGGGATCAACTTTAGGAGTGATACGCAACGTTACTCTGTTCCTGAGGGACCGACTTTAGGAGTGATACGCAATATTACTCTGTTCCTGAGGGATCAACTTTAGAAGTGATATGCACGGCTACTCTGTTCCTGAGGGATCAACTTTAGGAGTGATACGAAACGTTACTCTGTTCCTAAGGTATTCACTTTAGAAGTGATACGCAAATGAGGCTGGAAGTGCTCTTGGCAGGACGGAGCACTATCACTCTCGGCTTCCAGATTCTTCCTCAGCCTAACTGTGCCCTCCACTAGGTGGTTGACAGATAGCTCTGCTGCAGCATGTCAATCACCTAGTGGAGGGTAGAGTTAGGCTGAGGATGGAGCTGTGAGCCGACACAGTGAACGTCCCCATTTACTTATCTCTAAAGTCAATTTCTCTAGAACAAAGCAGTGCTATTGTTTATTAAAGGTATGGAATCCCCTGTCTCCCTATAACATACACACATGTAATTGGTTTGGGGGAGTGGAAATAGCCGGCACATTCCCTTTAAAGCAATTCCCTGTGTGCTGTCCCCGCATCAGCAGCCAGGCGGCTCGAGGGGTCTCCGGACCCAGGAATCAGGGTCGCGCGGCCACTCGGAATAAAGGGGAGTATTTACAGGGGATGGTGTGGAAAGTTCGTGATGCCACCCGTGGTGCGTGGTAAGATGGAGTACCACCACTGCGATTGGGAGTACCCGGTGGTGATGGTGTGTAGCCAGGTGTTTAACCCCTCCATGGGTAGGGGGAATGCCCCGGGACTTGGTGATGGTGACGGGGAGGTGCCGTTGGGACGGTAAGGGTCACTTATGTACTCACTCGGTCCAATAACGTTGACACCGACAACTATGGTAAACCAAAGTTCTGGACACCGCTGCCGCTTAGAGGGAGCATGCCTGGATCCCGTGCCCGTTAGTGTTGCCTGTTAGTCTGTGACCTTTGCCTTGGCACCTTGTTTTCTAGTTGGTCCCTTTAGCCTGAAACTAATCGGGTCCCGCTCACCAGTATGGCTAACTGGATGAGCTTGCTCTCAGGGTTCATGCTTGGGATTTTCTGGACTGTGTAGTGGGAATGTCCTATCCCCCTCGTTGCGCTAGTAGCCAGATTTTGGAGCGGGGGGAGAATGGATCTTGAAGGCTCCGTCCTTGTTGGGTAAATTGTCAGGATGCCTGAAGCTCCTTCCTGACCTAGGATCCACGTACCCCGTCGTGCCCTGGCCCCTGCCCGGTGATGGCACAAGGCCACCAGCTGTCCTCCTTGACAGTCCGTGCCCCTTGTCACGATCCCCTGCGACCGGGGTCCAGCTCCTACCAGGCCCAGACCAACATCTGCCACCTAGTAGTCTCAAGGAGCACAGCTCCTGACCTCTCCTCTCGAGAGTCACTTCTCAACTGACTGTCTCCTGACACTCCTGACCGCCCCTTAACCAACCCCCCAAGTGGCCGACCCTATTCCCTTCAGGTTAGCCACTGGTGTGTCTGGTGGGTGTGGTGCAGAGTGTTCCTAGGATTTTGATTAGCGTGTTCTTGGCAACACCAAAGCTCAGGGACCCGTAACCAAGGAGGAGGTGGATATTGTACAGAAGGGCGGATTGCACAATACCCTGTGACGACCTGATAGGCCACGGCGTCACACCTGACATAGGGCTACATAGAAATAAAACAAATCCGATAGACAATTTTAATTCAGTACCGCTCGCTATTCTATTACTAATAGTATCTTATGGAGCTGCTTTATTCCCCATAGTACCTGGATACAAGAGGGACACTTGTAGTCTATTTTATAACACATTATTGTCAGGTATATGCAGTTTAGTTTTGCAGTCGTCATGTTATTATCAGTAATCAGATGTTCTGCCCCTTATCCATTGTGTGACTCACATCTATTACATGAATAGCCTGTACCGTTCTTGTGCTGTACTTGAGTAGGACACAGGTGCACGCCGCCTCTGAACACCGGCTTCCAGAACAAAAGTGACATTTTCTGCTGGTTCATGACACAGCCTGAATGCAACATTCAATTCATCACAAAGAAAAACACTTCTTTGTTGTAGAATGTGCAGCTACTTTGACTTTTTTGGTTTTGAAGTGTTTTTAATTATGAAAAGACACACTTTTGCTTTAACGATCACAACTAGTTTTGCATGAAGTTGGGTCATAACAACAAAGCTGTGCAGTCTAAAAAAAAAAGATCTTCCGGAAAATAGCTCGAGTTCACCATTGACTTCCATTAGACTCATTTCATGCTCGTCCGAGCGTCCGACTTGTTCATTATGAGTAACGAGCATACTCAACATCACTGCCAGAAGAATGCATCTTCTGTTCACACTTAATTTTTTTTGGGGGGGGGGGGGTTGGAGATATAAGTCGAGAGTATTTCCCATCATATATGCCATAAAGCTATATGTTGGGCACATTGGGGCCTATAGGTACCTGAACCTAAAGAATCACATCACATCATCCTATAGTTGAAATATTCCCTGTTGTACTCTTCTTACCGTATAGTAGTGTCGTACTCAGGGTTTCCTTCACCCGGAACAAAGACTCAGATAGCTCTACTTTGCCCAGTTGTTAATTACCCTGCCTTAGTTAGTGGGACTTGTTGGCATTCCCTTGTGATGTATCTGGTTGTATGATACCAGGAACATAATTGAAGGAAACAGCCTGGCAGGAAAGAATGGCCACTAGTGATGAGCGAGCACTACCATGCTTGGGTGATGCGCAGTACTCAAAATGAGCAGTCGGATGTTCGGACGGGCTCGACTTGTTTAACGAGCATAGTGGAAGTCAATGGGAAACTCAAGCATTTTAAGGGAAGATCTTCCGAAAAGGTGTTCAAATTTACAATTGACTTCCATTGACTTCGAATCAAGCCTGTCCAAGCATCCGAAATGCTCATTTTGAATACTGAACACCTGAGTATCGTAGTACTTGCTCATCAATAATGGCCACATGTCACGGCTGAGAATTATGTCCATGAACCAAGCACAGGTAGACAGGTCTCTGTCCTGACACAACCCGTCCTGCTCTGTGTTTACTGTAGGACAACTTACCAATCTGCAGGGGTGTAACTACAATAGGTGCAGGGGTTGCTCAAAGTCCCCTTGGCATTTAAAGGGAACCTGTCAGCTCCAATATGCACCCAGAACCATGAGCGGTTCTGTGTGCACATTTCTAATCCCCGCCTAACCATCCCTGTATACACTAGCATAGATAAAGAGATCTTTAGAAAAAGTATTTCCAAAGATCTTTTACCGTATGCTAATCAGCGAGGGCACTAGACCCCTGGGCATTAGTTCCCCTGGCTAGTCACCCTCATTAGCATGTTAGTACGCCCCTGTAGGCCCCTGTGGGCATACTAATGAATGCGCAGCGTCACAAGATTATCTCACTCACCTCTCCACCGCCATCGCGTCCGACGTTGGATTTCGGCTCAGTGGACATGATCCCGGAGTTTGGTAAAAAGAGGGTGATTTCAAATGTTTCATTTTTTTTATACAGTATCTTAAAACTTTTCCCACTTTTTATTTTGTTTGTCCCCATAGGGGACTTGAAGCTACAATTGCCCCCTATGTTGCACAGCCACAGGCCAGATGTCACAGAACAGCTCACATAGCATGGGGGAAGTAAGCTGGCCCACGGCTGTCATGGCAAGTCATCGGCTTCCTGTGATTGTGTCACAGAGAGGCCATTGGGGTCCTGAGTAAAGTTCCAGGTCAGATTGCGATGCTTAAATGTCACTGTCAGTGATGGACAGCGGTATTTAAAAGGTTAATAGCAGAGATCGGCGAGCATGTGGATGAATCCTGTTAGAGACAGATGTTATATATATATATATATATATATATATATATACGGTATATATATATATATATATATATACATACATACACAGTGCCTACAAGTAGTATTCAACCCCCTGCAGATTTAGCAGGTTTGATAAGATGCAAATAAGTTAGAGCCTGCAAACTTCAAACAAGAGCAGGATTTATTAACAGATGCATAAATCTTACAAACCAACAAGTTATGTTGCTCAGTTAAATTTTAATAAATTTTCAACATAAAAGTGTGGGTCAATTATTATTCAACCCCTAGGTTTAATATTTTGTGGAATAACCCTTGTTTGCAATTACAGCTAATAATCGTCTTTTATAAGACCTGATCAGGCCGGCACAGGTCTATGGAGTTATCTTGGCCCACTCCTCCATGCAGATCTTCTCCAAGTTATCTAGGTTCTTTGGGTGTCTCATGTGGACTTTAATCTTGAGCTCCTTCCACAAGTTTTCAATTGGGTTAAGGTCAGGAGACTGACTAGGCCACTGCAACACCTTGATTTTTTCCCTCTTGAACCAGGCCTTGGTTTTCTTGGCTGTGTGCTTTGGGTCTTTGTCTTGTTGGAAGATGAAATGATGACCCATCTTAAGATCCTTGATGGAGAAGCGGAGGTTCTTGGCCAAAATCTCCAGGTAGGCCGTGCTATCCATCTTCCCATGGATGCGGACCAGATGGCCAGGCCCCTTGGCTGAGAAACAGCCCCACAGCATGATGCTGCCACCACCATGCTTGACTGTAGGGATGGTATTCTTGGGGTCATATGCAGTGCCATCCAGTCTCCAAATGTCACGTGTGTGGTTGGCACCAAAGATCTTGATCTTGGTCTCATCAGACCAGAGAACCTTGAACCAGTCTGTCTCAGAGTCCTCCAAGTGATCATGAGCAAACTGTAGACGAGCCTTGACATGACGCTTTGAAAGTAAAGGTACCTTACGGGCTCGTCTGGAACGGAGACCATTGCGGTGGAGTACGTTACTTATGGTATTGACTGAAACCAATGTCCCCACTGCCATAAGATCTTCCCGGAGCTCCTTCCTTGTTGTCCTTGGGTTAGCCTTGACTCTTCGGACAAGCCTGGCCTCGGCACGGGCGGAAACTTTCAAAGGCTGTCCAGGCCGTGGAAGGCTAACAGTAGTTCCATAAGCCTTCCACTTCCGGATGATGCTCCCAACAGTGGAGACAGGTAGGCCCAACTCCTTGGAAAGGGTTTTGTACCCCTTGCCAGCCTTGTGACCCTCCACGATCTTGTCTCTGATGGCCTTGGAATGCTCCTTTGTCTTTCCCATGTTGACCAAGTATGAGTGCTGTTCACAAGTTTGGGGAGGATCTTAATTAGTCAGAAAAGGCTGGAAAAAGAGATAATTAATCCAAACATGTGCAGCTCATTGTTCTTTGTGCCTGTAATACTTCTTAATGCTTTAGGGAAACCAAACAGAATTCTGGTGGTTTGAGGGGTTGAATAATAAATGACCCTCTGAATAAACTTTTCACAATTTAAAAAAAAAGAAAAGAAAGAAATAACATTCTTTTTTGCTGCAGTGCATTTCACACTTCCAGGCTGATCTACAGTCCAAATGTCACAATGCCAAGTTAATTCCGAATGTGTAAACCTGCGAAATCTGCAGGGATTTGAATACTACTTGTAGGCACTGTGTATATATATATATATATATATATATATATATATATAATATATATTGTGACAACCTGAGCCCTGAACGTCTTGCGGCACACGTCTGGCAGCGGGATCAAGACACACATGAGCACTTTGTCACTTAAACAATCTCGGTGATTTATTCACATCCCCATAAACCATGCAGTGTAATGGGCCACAGCCACTCTCCCGCAGGACAACGTCTCACTGTCTGTTTAAACTGCCGATTGTTCATACAGTTCATTCTCTGGCATCAGCCAGTAAAGTCCCCCTTTCTTGGGTGTTACCTGCCAGTAGGTTTGCAGGCTGTCAGTCTGCCTCCATCCAGTCCAGGGAGACTCTCACACTGGGCTCACCATCCCGGCCCTTGTACACGTTCCAGTTCCTCAAAGCCTCAGTGGATTCTGCAGCTCCCTCACATTTTAGAGCCCTCACCAGCTCTGTATGCACAGGATCTCCTGCACATTGCTCCAACCAAGATGGCTCCCACCAGCACACAGAGATCATGTGACAAACGACAACTCCATTAAATCCCATGAGACACACCTACGTATGGGAGGTATGTGGATGGTCAGTCCCGCCCATCACTTCTGACCATCCCATGAACCCAGCCCTGAATGTGTACAACAATCCTCATGGAACTACAAGTTTCAGAGAAACATTCCAGGTACAGATCACAGAGGATTTCCCCCTCTGTGACACATACCGGCCATCTTCCACATTGCCAGTTGCATCCTTACAATATATACACACACACACACACACATGCATATACATATATTTATAGCTGCCCTCTGTGGAGTGGGCTCTGCTTCTGATCCGGCTCTAAAGTTTCTTACACTCTCCTTGAAATAAAAGTGTTATGGCGAGTGAAGGTGTTGGGGGGGGTTATCTCACAATTAAATATTCACTTTTCCCACTTTTCCTGTATCTAGACATTGCTGTTGCTAATGTTATATGGACCTATTGGTATTTTCATTTCCTCTCAAAGCATTAGCACACTGTGTGCAGTGCTAATGGAAATTGGCTTCCAGTGTGCAGATATTAATGGCCTTCTGTACAATAGGCTAAAGGCCCCTTTACACACTGAAACTTTCTAGCGATCCCAACCTGGCCGGGATCGCTACAAAGTCTCTGGTGAGCTGTCAAACAGGCAAACCTGGCCAACGACGCAACAGCGATCCGGACCTGCAGAACGACCTAGCTAGTCATTGGGGACGTTGTAAAGCAGCTTTTTGAAAGGGAAGTCGCTAACGAAGTCGCTGTAAAGTCCCCTTTACACACTAAAACTTTGCTGCACAGCGGGAAACAAAGGACCAAAGAATGGTCCTGAACGATTTGTAGCGATCAGTAACTTCACAGCAGGGGCCAGGTCGCTGATGTGTTTCACATACTGCAATGTCGCTGGGGAGGTCGCTATAACGTCACAAAACCGGTGACGTTACAGCGATGTCGTTTGCGATGTTGCAGTGTGTAAAGCCATCTTTAGGTTGGTGGAACTGAAAAACTGGGTATGTGTGACCATAGCACTGGAAACATTAGGTAATCATTCACCATAGAGGGCCATAACATCTATGTATTCTGTTTCCCAGAAAATTAAACCTACACCGAAAATAAGCCCTGGCGTGATTTTACAGGAATTTTAGATTATGCTCGAAATACGAGCCCTAGTTACAGTTAGGGCCGGCGTTAAGGGGAGTCAAACAGCGTAATTTCTCAGAGTCCCACTCTCTTAGGGACCCCAGTTAGTTAAGAAATGTTTAAGGGCTTTTGATGACTTCAAAGTCATGTGATATGATGTAATCAAAGGTCTCTAAAGGCTGCTTTACACGCTGCGACATCGCTAGCGATCTTGTTAGCGATGTGAAACGCCAGATCGAAGATAAGACTTGCCGAGATCGCACATAGGTCAATTTTTGTGGCGCCGGTCACATGTGCGATCTCGGCAAATCGTATGTGCGATCTGGCGTGTTACATCGCTAACGAGATGGCTAGCGATGTTGCAGCGTGTAAAGCACCCTTTAATTGCAGGAGTCTAAACGAACTTTACATGATACAGACTGGTATGCAGGACTGGCATTAGGAGGAAGGGAGAGCAAACTGGGTAATTTTACAAGGTCCCCATTTTCCTAGGGATCCCAGCATTTGATGAGGTGATAAGACTACTTCAAGCCCTCTGTGACATCACATCATGTAACTAGGTTGTCAGCAAAAGGTCTTTTAATTGCAAGAGTCTAAAGATGAAGAGCAGATAGGTAGGTGTGTATACTGTATAGAGTGCATGTGCTTGGATGAATAGATAGATGGATAAGAGTTATATAGATAGATAGATAGATAGATAGATAGATAGACGCAGTGGTGTAACTACCGTTGTCGCAGCGGTCGCGATCGTGACCGGGCCCGGGAGGTTAGGGGCCCGGCGGCCGCCAGGCAGATTTGCAGCCAGCTCCTGTCAGTGTGAGAGGAGCTGCGCTGATCTGTCACAGTCCTCGCGGCCGCCATTTGACCCGCTGCCGCCGCCGACACCGGGCCCCCCTGCCTGATGTCAGCGGCGGCACCGGGGCCCCCTACCTGGTGTCAGCGGCTGCGGCGTCTCCCCCATCACCGCGCACAGTAATGATGAAGCATAGCGCGGCCGGTGCCGCGCTATGCATCACCATTCTCCCCCTGTGCGATGACGTCACTCCCGAGCGACTGCTGTGCTGAGTGCACAGAGTGCAGGACAGAAGGACGCCGACCGCAGCACCGGGAGAACGAGCAGCGGGGAGGACAGCAGCGGTGGAAGGAAGAGAGAAGGTGAGTACTTGGGGTTTTTTTTAATATAAGTGAGTAAACGGTGGCCAGAGGCTTGGGAAGGCAGTTCTGGGGAAGCTGCATTATTGTACATGTAAGCCTGGAGAGGCTGCTTTATACATGGAGGTCTGAGGAGGCTGCATTATATGTGAAGGTCTGGGGTAGCTGCATTATTATACATGGAGGCCTGGATAGGCTGCTTTATACATGGAGGTCTGAGGAGGCTGCATTATATATGGAGGCCTGGAGAGGCTGCTTCATACATGGAGGTCTGGGGAGGCTGCATTATATATGGAGGTCTGGGGTGGCTGCATTATTATACATGGAGGCCTGGAGATACTGCATTATACATGGAGGCCTGGAGATACTGCATTATACATGGAGGCCTGAGGAGGCTGGGTGCATTGTTATACATGGAGGCCTGGAGAGGCTGGCTGCTATATTATACATGGAGGCCTGAGGAGGCTGGGTGCATTGTTATACATGGAGGTGGTCTGGAGAGACTGGGTGCTATATTATACATGGAGGCCTGAGGAGGCTGGGTGCATTGTTATACATGGAGGCCTGGAGAAGCTGGCTGCTACATTATACATGGAGGCCTGGAGAGGCTGGCTGCATTATTTATTATATATGGAGGTCTGGGAGGGCTGCATAATACAAAATGAAGGACACCTTATACATGGAATATAGGGGTGCCTTATGCATGGAGGAGTATGGGGCTGCATAATGCAATATGAAGTTTTATGGGGTTGCGTTATAATACATATAGGACTATGGGGGCTACATTATAATATATGGAGGACTATGGAGGCTACCTTATACATGGACTATGGGGGTGCATTATAAAACATTGGGGACTATGTGGTGCAGTGTAATATATGTAGAACTATGGGGTGAATTATAATATATGGAGAACTATGAGAAATTCATTATAATAATTGGAGGGCTACTTTATACAAGGAGGACTATAGGGCTGCATTATAATATATGGAGGCCTATGTGGTGCAGTATAATACATGGAGAACTATGGGGTGAAATATAATACATAGAGAACTATGAGAAATTCAAGATAATAATTGAAGGGCTACTTTATACATGGAGGATTATGGGGGTGCATTATAATATATGGAGGACTATGTGGTGCAGTATTATATATTGAGTACTATGGGGTGAATTATAATGCATGGAGAACTATGGGAAATGCATTATAATACATGGAGGACTATGGAAGTGTATTCTAATATATGAAGGGTTATGTGGGACCCTTTATATTATTTGGAAGGCTATGTGGGTGCCATTATTGTATTTGGAGAACTATATACAAGGGGGGACAAAGATACAAGCAGGGGATGGGAACGTTTTGTGCTGAGGGAAAAAGGCTCTTTTCCCTCAGCACCCAGCTTTCCCATGCTCTGCTATACATCTTCTCTCAGCACCCAGCTTTCCCATGCTCTGCTATACATCATGTCTCAGCACCCAGCTTTCCCATGCTCTGCTATACATCTCTCAGCACCCAGCTTTCCCATGCTCTGATATGGGAAAGCTGGGTGCTGAGGGAAAGATGTATAGCAGAGCATGGGGAAGCAGTGTGCCGAGGACAAGATGGAAATCAGAAAATAGGAAAGCTGGGTGCTGATAGAGGGATTTCAGATCATGGGAAATCTGGGTGCTGTGGGTAAGGGCCAAGTGTCAGCATCATTATTCTGTACCCCGAGTGTCAGTGTCAATATCCTGTACCCTAAATGTCGATGTACGTGGAGGGGGGGCCCAGGTCTGAACTTTGCACCGGGGCCCATCAAACTCTAGTTACGCCCCTGGATAGACGTGTTACACACAAGGTGTGGAGAACTATGTTGATGTTCTAGAACATGGTTACATAATTATATTTGAATAAATGTTGATTTTTTTGATGAAAAATAAATGTGGATTGTTGTTCATGGGAAAAATATAAGACATCCCCTGAAAATAAACCCTGGCCCATCTATCGCAGCAAACACGAATATAAGACCCTGTCTTATTTTTGGGAAAACACAGTAACAGCAAGACCTAGATTTGGGGGAGGCTGAAATGTCTTGAAAGAATTCTCATGATTTACAGTAAACACTAGAGCCCACTCATTCAGGTTGGTGACAAAAATATGCAATTATTATGCAAATATTCCTGTTATTTTTAGCTTAGATATTTTAAAATATAGCGCTATGAACAGTTTATGGGCAACCCTGCAATAATTGTAGTAAAATCAAAACCTTCTTGCGATATCAGTCAACATTTGCCTTCTCTAGGGATTTCTTTTCTCACTACCGGTCAAGAGCGTTAACCTTCACATTATGAGATCTCAATATGACTCTTGTCGTTTGTACATTGCTGTCAGTGGACAGTTGAAAGTTGTGTCTGGCCGTGGGCGGACTTCTTCCCGATGAGAGCTGCACGCTGTTCTGGCAAGTGACAGTCATGTAGACCTGCAGGTCCTGAATCACCAGACAGAATTCACAGGTGCACATTAATAAAATACTTAGCCGTTTACTAAAGCATGGAGAATGTTTAGTAGAGTCATCCAGTCTGGCAATGAGGAGCGTACGGTAAGCTTAGTAGCCTCAGACAAAACAAATTATTATAAATCTATTACAGATACAAGGAGACGGTAAAATCTGTCCTCACTGGTCACAATGTGATTTATTGATTTGCAAGTTTAAATTAAACAGGGGGCACATATTTTTACCAAGGAATCTACATTATGGCCAAAATCCAGCCAAGACCCATGATCAGGTTAAGAATCAAGCAGTATAAGGGTATAAGGATTGAAGTTGAGTGTTTCCCATTAGTGAAATATATAATACTTATATATTAGAAAGTGCCAAAAAAATGATGCCCCCCAAGACATTAATATAGAAATAAAATAGTGGTTCCTGCTTACAGCATTATTATGGCTGTGCTTTATAGGAGGCTATAGGTCCATGCAGTGTATCAGGGAAGCCCCATAAGGAGTAATATACAGTAGATCTGTACAATGTTCCAATATATAAGATCATGGGACATGTATTATTGCATTATATTGGTGACATTGGTGCCATCTGACCATTGTCCAAAAATCATTAGTACCAGAAGGATTAAAAGTTGTGAAATGCTAAGTCCCAAATCATCATTTGTGGGTTTTTTTTTAAGTTTTGGGTTTTTTTTCTTGTCGTATTCATTGTTGTTAATTGGTCCATATTCTTCAAAATTGTACACACGAGTTGATAGATTTTGCACAATATCACACATTTTTTTTCACATTATTTGCACTTTTTTTTACAGCAATGAAATTGCATGATCCTTTAAAATAATGCATGGTAGTTTTAAATTGTGTAAAAATTGAATTAGACAGATTTTATACTACAAAAAGGTACTGTCACAATGTGACTGTGGGACAGGGAGTTACAGCAGCTTCTATGTTGACCCTCACGCTAGGGGACCCTTGGCTATCCCTGATCTCAGGGTTACTCCTGATGGTGGAGATGCCTGAGTTATGCTCCTGATCAGAACTAATCTGATTGAGCCCTCCCACCAGGTAAGGAACTGGCAGAAGTGAGATGGAAACACAGATAAAGACAGACTAGGGAAAACCAAAACTCTGACACACTGTACACACACAGGAATAGACAATGAGAGGGTGAGGAGAAGAGCAAGAGCAGGAAGGTAGGAACAAAAAGCAACAAGGGTTAACTCCACAACCACACTCAGCAACAAGTACAATAATCACCAGATAGTCTGGATCACAACACCTCACCAGACCAGCTAAGATAAACTATAGCTGGCATAGAAGGAAGGATCTAACCAACATATACAGGAGGGGAGCAAATGTAATTGACTCCCCCACCACATATGATCAAAGGAGACTAACAAGCAGACTATCGTAGCTGAGATTAACTCTTGGTAGCCTGCCTATCAACTACTGTTCTGCAGGTCAACACCCGAGTCTTCCTGCGTTGATCACAGACACCAAAGAAGTTATTAGATGGAGTATCAGAATCAGTAGCTTGAACAGATCCCGACACCGCCATGACAGTCAGAGAAGTTTGTAAAAATCTCTGTGTGACAGGTACTGAAGTACACTTGTGCATCAATTTTGCAACATTTTGAAAGGTTGTAAATGATGAATTAGGCTAAAACATCAGGATAAACAATACCAAAAGAAAAACCAACCAAATCATCAGGTAAAGGTAACTTAAATAAGATGCAAATAAAAAAAATATCACTAGTAGAACTTTTTACTGCAGAAAAAAAGGTGCAAATATAATGATAAATAGGGTCCATAGTGTGTACTATTT
Source organism: Anomaloglossus baeobatrachus (assembly GCF_048569485.1). Classification (NCBI taxonomy): domain Eukaryota; kingdom Metazoa; phylum Chordata; class Amphibia; order Anura; family Aromobatidae; genus Anomaloglossus; species Anomaloglossus baeobatrachus. The sequence goes on along the minus strand of NC_134357.1, from coordinate 108,914,485 downwards.
GCACCTTATCCCTATTTATTCAATAAAATGATAAACTAAACATCCTCATGCTTTATCATCATGAAGACATTTCATTGGAGGTGGTCTGGGTACTGAAACATCCACACTCACTATAGCAAAACAGCAGGAGTCCTTAGCTGAGCGCTACTTTCCTCTGAGACTGAATATGTGCGCAATGAAAGTCTATGACCTCGATTAATAAAAGTGATTATGCCTTCTGGTGTATTTCGCTTTGAAAAGCCTCACCAGTTTTTGAGTAATATCTGTTTCTTCCAAATCTGCCAAAAATGGGTGGAGCTGAGACGGGATGGGGGGGTTGACGTTATAGCTTGTCTAAGTCATGGCAAATTGGGGCGTTTCTTAAGCATGAAATTTTACTCCAGTATTTGACTGGAGTAGCTTTTTTAATAAGGGACATGGAGGTCCACCCCAATTGTCAGATGCTCCTAATTCATCCATACCTCTTAAAGGGAACCTGTCACCAGATTTGGTGACTATAAGCTGCAGCCACCACCAGTGGACTCTTATATCCAGCATTCTAACATGCTGTATACAAAAGCCGAGGCCGCTGTGTAGAATGCAAAAATGACTTTATAATACTTACCTAAACGGTTGGTACGGTGCAGACGGGTCAGATGGGTGGCTCCGTTCTCCGGGTGTGGCGTCTCTTCTTTCGGCCATCTTTGTCCTCCTTGTTCTGAAGCCGGGGAGCATGACGCGTCCTACATCATGCACATGTACCGGCATTGAGGTCCTGTGCAGGCGTACTTTGATCTGACCTGAACAGGGCAGATCAAAGTATTGTAGTGCGCTTGCACAGGACCTCACTACCGGCACGTGTGCATGATGTAGGACGCGTCATGCACCCCAGCTTCAGAAGAAAGACAAAGATGGTCGAAAGAGGAGGCGCTGCACCCTTAGACCGGAGACACCCATCTGACCCGTCTGCACCGCACCGACCTTTAGGTGAGTATTATAAAGTGATTTTTACGTTCTGCACAGCGGCCTGGGCTCTTATATACAGGATGTTGGAATTCTGGATATAAGAGTCAACTGGTGGCCCAAATCTGGTGACAGGTTCCTTTTAATGAATCAGGAGAGTCTGATTCCAACAAACCTCTTCAAGACCAGCATTGTTCATGCCGGTCTTGATGAAGAGAACAGCACTTTTGCCCTTTCATTTTTGTGATCAGTGGGATCTCGTTTCTCAGACATCAGCTAATAAAAACTTCCAATATGTCTCCATGACCTATCAAAAGTTTTGTGAAAAAACATTTACTCTTTAAAGAGGACCTGGTACTTACGCAATAAAAGTGAGTCAAATACCTTGACAAAATCATTGAGCTTCAGTGATTATGCTGCTTTTTATTTATTTTTTTAAGAGATTTTTACTTTTGTTACTTTTGGAGTGCATTATGTGAAATTTCTTTTATGAGTCCAACTGGGTGTTTCTTCAGTGTCTCCTCTGCTCTTTCACCTCTACCTCTTAGATGCTGCCAATTCCTACCCTAGCAGGCTCAAATGCTGCCGAGCTGGGAATGGCAAAGTCTGGGATGGAGGGGTGAAAGTGCACCCCTCCAGAGAATACTAAGAACAAACGTCTAGTTGGTCCGGAAGCAGAAATTTCACTTTCAGTGCTCCAAAAGCAAAGCAAAAAATATGAATATTTCTGAAATGTGGTGTGATACAGCGCAAAAAAAAAGAGCAACAGAATCAGGAGAGCCCAGAGAATATTATTAGGCACTAACTCAATCTTTTGGAGCAAGTGATAGATCTTCCTAATGAGAACCACATCCAGACTCATTTCATAGTCAAAACTATTTTCTATGCGGCGGTCATTAAATTAGGTGAAGTCACCTCTTTTATGACCTTCCAAGGACTGCTGAGTGAAGTGGACATTTATCACATTGTTTGGCTGTGACCCTGAACCGTGTGAGAACCCCCGTGGACGAGATCTATTACATTGTTTATTTCATCTAATATTACATAGTTACCATTCTCAGCTGTGCAGTTGTGTGAGACCTTTCTCGATAGTCTTTCTGCTGCCATTCATGTCTATAATGCCTGAAAGATAATGCATAAATAACGCTGAGCTCATGTCCTTTAATAATCATCCATTAGAACGGATCCTGCAGAGATCCGTTGGGAAAAAAGTTCTGCAAACTACATTTTTGTCCGTTGTTAAATAACTGTCTGCCGGATCTGTTTTATTTTAAACATGAGACTCTATGTAGAACGGATCTTTTAACCGATTGCTATTTAGTGATCCATTTTTCTTGCAGTTGTAATGAAGAAATTTTTTTCTTACCAGATCCGTTTTAAATAGAAGATAAATAGCAATCCGTTACGGATCCCTCCTCCACAGACTCCAATGTTAAAAAAACACATCCGGCAGACATGATTTTGCCAACAGATCTCTGCAGGAATTGTTCTAAGGCTATGTGTCCTCGCTGCGGAAAATGCGCGGATTTTGCCAAGGATTTCTCGCGGAAAAGCCGCGGATTTCCCGAAAATCTGCAGCTCAGGCACTTCCCAGCCATTTCTATGGCATTTTGGAAATGCTGTGCCCACGCTGCGGATTTTTCCGCAGTGGATTTCGTGCGGATTTTGATCCGGAAAAATCTGCAACATGTCAATTATTGTTGTGGATTTTCATCCGGATTTTGGCTTTAAAATTGGGGAAAAAAAATCCGCACCAAAATCCGCGGCAAATCCGCACCTTTGAAAAGGTGCGGATTTTGTGGGAAAGCCGCGGATTTTGATGCAGAAAAATCCGCAGCTACATTCTCCCGTGGACACATAGCCTAAGGCTGAAGTTACACTTGCGTGTGACTCGTGCGAGTATTGGATCGCACTGCCCAGACCGGCCGCGGCTCTCCTGACAGGAGCGGGTCAGCATCATAGAAATATATTCAGCAGAGCCGCTCCTGGCAGAATAGAAGCCGGCCGGTCCGGCCAGTGCGATCCAATACTCACACGAGTCACACGCAAGTGTGACTCCAGCCTTATGGATGATTACAGGATATGTGAACTTAGGGATACTTTGTACACTACGACATCGCAGATGCGATGTCGGTGGGGTCAAATTGAAAGTGACGCTCATCCAGCATCGCAGGCGACATCGTAGTGTGTAAAGCCTAGATGATACGATTAACGAGCGCAAAAGCGTCGTAATCGTATCATCGGTGTAGCGTCGGCGTAATCCATATTTACGCTGACGCGATGGTCCGATGTTGTTCCTTGCTACTGCGGCAGCACACATCGCTGTGTGTGAAGCTGCAGGAGCGAGGAACATCTCCTACCGGCGTCACCGCGGCTCCCGTAGGATATGCGGAAGGGAGAAGGTGGGCGGGATGTTTACATCCCGCTCATCTCCGCCCCTCCGCTCCTATTGGCCGCCTGCCGTGTGACGTCGCAGTGACGCCGTACGACCCGCCCCCTTAATAAGGAGACGGGTCGCCGGCCAGAGCGACGTCCCAGGACAGGTGAGTCCATGTAAAGCTGCTGTAGCGATAATGTTCGCTACGGCAGCTATCACAAGGATATCGCAGCTGCGACGGGGGCGGGGACTATCGCGCTCGGCATCGCAGCATCGGCTTGTGATATCGCAGCATGCAAAGTACCCCTTAGTCTAAGGGTATGGCTCCAATCACGTATAGCTTCTGATGCAAGAGCATCGGAAGCGATATGCTAATGACCATCTGCTGCGAGCATCAGCTGAGGGTCATGCGATCTTGCGATCGTATCACAGCTGCAGAGAAGAGGGAGGGAGCAGTTTCTTTCCATCTCCTCCTCTGCCTGTCTCTTCGTATATCGCACTGCGGTTGGATGACATGCGAGTGCAGTGCGATGTTTCACACGCTCCCATAGACTTGTATGGGGGTGCGTGAGCCAAGAATCTCTGCCAAACGCAGCATACTGCGATCCATTCCATATGCTGCTATGGCATGAGAAATCAATCGCAGATGGACACTGCCCCATAGTTTTCCACCAGAGTGAGAGCAATCTGATGTTTTATCATATTGCACTCATAGTGCAAAACGCAAGTGGAACCTAGGCCAAATACAACTAATGAGTAGTTTCTGCCACATGGTGGTAAGGCCTCATTCTGATGTTCGTCTTCCACATACATGCTCTATGAGTGTTTTTCACGAATAGAGCACATATCCATTATAAGCTATGTGGATGTTCAAAAGTTCTTTTTTTTGCAAACAGAGAGATCCACTATAAAAACTTGGAGATGTCTGTTTTTTATCCAAGTCACGGAACAAAATTCCCCACACAGGTTTATGGGTCCGTGAAAGGAACAGAATGTAGACGCGTCTTATCCCTGTGCAGTCTGTGGGCTGCCCGTATATAACATTTTAAGGGGTAAAGAGGCTTTGATTTTCTCATATGCAAAAAATAGTAATAAAATGCATTTGTGAAACACTAACAATGACCAAATCCTAATGAAACTCTGTTCCAATACTGATGAAAACTGATTTATTTCTTTATACATTGGAAAAATCACTAACATTTTAATGAGGCCTTATAATAAAAAAAACAAAAAAATAAAAAGATGTTCCCCTTACAATTTTTACACCATTCCTGTGCTTGTATGGTGGTCACGATGTGCTCATTCATTGGGGTGAGGTTGAGCTATTCTTAGGGATCACATCAGCTACCGACCGCAGTAATGATGACACTATAGATGATACATCACCATTACAATAAAGGGTTGTGGAGCACAGTGTCACTGCAGCAGGTCAATCGACAATCACAAATTTCTGAACATGCTCGCACATACTGAACGTAAAGGATGCAAAAACCTTAGATTTCAGCCAACAAATAAGAGTACTGTATGTGCACACCATAAGGACACACTGCATCTTGGACGTAGCGTGTCTTCTCTTGTGGGGGTGCGGGTGCTGTCCATAGGAGACTGTAGCTGCCCATGCCCGTGATCAGGGTTCCGGCAGCTGCAGACTTTCTGTTCTCGCTGCGGAAAATACTCTCAGATATGCAGCAATAAATTGATATGCTCCAGCTCAGGAAGCCGCACTGCATGTCATTTTACGTTGTGGGAAAACAAGTACAGTGGGCATGAGATTTCTAGAAATCCCATCCCCTGTGCTTGTACTGTTCGACGCGGCATTTTGGAAACAACGAAAACACGATGCGTTCAAAGCACTGTGAAAACTGATTGTGGGCACGTACCCTAAAGGGCACTTTACAGTATGCGCTGCGATATCGCTAGCGAGCAGACCCGCCCCCGTCGGTTGTGTTTGTCACGGGCAAATCGCTGCCCGTGGCACACAACATCGCTAACACCCGTCACACGGACTTACCTTCCTAGCAATGTCGCTGTGGCCAGCAAACCGCCTCCTTTCTAAGGGGGCAGTTCGTTCAGCATCACAGCAACGTCACTAAGTGGCTGCCCAATAGAAGCGGAGGGGCGGAGATGAGTGGCCGTAACATACCGCCCACCTCCTTCCTTCCTCATTGCGGGCGGCCACATGTACGAGGTTGTTCCTCGTTCCTGCGGTGTCCCACATAGCAATGTGTGCTGCCGCAGGAGCAACGAAAACCTGCGTCCTGCAACAGCAACGATATTTGGGAATGGAACGACGCGTCAACGATCAACGATAATGTAAGTAATTTTGATCGCTAATGGTCGTTCGTACATTTCACACGCAACGACATCGCTAACGAGGCTGGATGTGCGTCACAAATTCCGTGACCCCAACGACATCTCGTTAGCGATGTCGTTGCGTGTAAAGCGGCCTTAAGGCTTTGTTCACATGATGCTTTTTTGCTGTTTTTTTCTGCAGGCAAAACCTGGTCTCTTGGCAGTGAAGAAGCTGTTTACAAAACGCATGTTTTTCTGTGTTTTTGCTGACTATTGTGGTGCGTTTTTCTACATTTTTTGGCGCAGATTATGTCTCATTGGTCCACAGCACATGTTTTAAAAAAGTTAGTTTTATTCACACAAAAAACACAGTAAAAATGCAAGAAAAACATGAAAAATCATGGTTGGGTTTTTGAAAAGAAAAAAAAGCGTGGTTTGTATATGAGATCTATGAAATCTCATAGCTTTCGCTGGTACTATAAAAAACAGTTTTTAATTTGCATAAAAATGCCTGAAAAACCTAAAAACACCGCTGTATCTCTCCAAACCCTCCATACACATGAACTTTTAGTTTGTGCTAACGTTCATGCCATCTTTGTAGGTAGAGGAGACTAAAGGTCACTAGCGATCGCACCTGCCCCCGTCGTGCGTGCGTCACGGGCAAATCGCTGCCCGTTGCAAACAATATCGCTAGGACGGGTCACACGCACATACCTTCCTAACGACGTCACTGTGGCCGGTGTACAAACTCTTTTTTAAGGGTAAAGTTCGTGCGGTGTCACAGCGACGTCACACAGCTGGCCACCAATAGAAGCGGAGGGGCGGAGATCAGCCGCATAAACGTTACTCCCACCTCGTTGCCGGAGGACGCAGGAACACTGTTGTTCGTCGTTCCTGGCGTGTCACACGTAGCGATGTGTGCTGCCTCAGGAACGACGAACAACCTGCGTCCAAAATGAGCAACGATGTTTGGGAAAGGAATGACGTGTCAACAATCAACGATGTTTGCCGTTTTTCGGATCGTTAGCGGTGGCTCGTAGGTGTCACACGCAACGACGTCGCTAACGACGCCGGATGTGCGTCACGAATTCCATGACCCCAGCGATATCTCGTTAGCGATGTCGTTGGGTGTAACGGGGCCTTTACTCACAGCCAGACACCATTAGCAGATTACCTAGCTATTACAGATCTGATTACCTAGCTAGAGAATAGAAGGATCGGGCATCTGTCGATGGAGAGTCCAGAGACCCCCTTATATCAGATGGTCAGCTAATCCAACCAAAGTCGATGGTATCGGCCACCATATTAAGGGGTGTAAAATCATGGAATGATTATCAACTGTTAAAAAAATTGTTTTAGGTGAAGAATAGATTGCCATCTTTTCTGCAACTTTTATTTTTCCAATTTCGTAAAAATGTGTTGCATGACTACAGCTACCTTTTTTTTCCAACACAATCAAACATTTAAGAAAAAGTGGTGCAAGGGCTTTATAAATATGGTGTGTGCTCAGAACTAGGCTTAGCCTGAAAACCAAGCCTAAAGCGGGCTTTACACGCTACGACATCGCTAATGCGGAGTCGTTGGGGTCACGGAATTGGTGACGCACATCCGGCCGCATTAGCGATGCCGTTGCGTGTGACACCGATAAGTGATTTTGCATCGTTGCAAAAACGTGCAAAATCGCTAATCGGCGACATGGGGGTCCATTCTCAAATCTCGTTACTGCAGCAGTAACGAGGTTGTTCCTCGTTCCTGCGGCAGCACACATCGCTGCGTGTGACGCCGCAGAAACGAGGAAGCTCCCCTTACCTGCCTCCCGGCCGCTATGAGGAAGGAAGGAGGTGGGCGGGATGTTACGTCCCGCTCAGCTCCGCCCCTCCGCTGCTATTGGGCGGCGGTTCAGTGACGTCGCTGTGACGCCGCACGGACCGCCCCCTTAGAAAGGAGGCGGTTCGCCCGTCACAGCGACGTCGCCGGACAGGTTTGCATGTGTGATGGCTGTTGTGCGACACAGGCAGCGATTTGCCCGTGTCGCGCAACAGATGGGGGCGGGTACCCACACTAGCGATATCGGGATCGATATCGCAGTGTGTAAAGTAGCCTTAAGTACATTCATATATTTGATCCACACAACTTAAAGAGAGCCTTACATGATGATTTTCCGCTTCAAACTATTGACATGTTTGTACAGGCACTTTTATGCAGACTAAATACTATACCTTAATTGTAGAAATATGTTTTGTAGTTTCTGAGAAATACTTGCAAATCATTGCCCTCCCTACCTACTTTCCACCTGCCTCCTGCCTACTGTATATGACTGATACAAAAATGACCTATCAGCAGAAGCGTAACGATCTTGGTCATGGAGGACACAACCCCGACCGAGTCTGTGTGGAAAAGGAGCCTTGCGACGCCAACGTCTATTTCACCTAGATGTTCAACCGAGTACATAGCTGAAGTGCATTGTAGCAGAGACTCACTGGCTCTCTGAACTGAAATCAGAGACCAGCAGCTGACAGTGAGCTCATTACAGATGAAACATGGTAGTGATATCATGTGCTACCAGTGGCTGGGTTGCCGAAGTCAGCTACCGGCCTCTCTGGTGGCTATGGGGGCATATTCGAGTTCATGCCTCATTCGTACGAAGGTGTGCCTGTAATGGGTTCTTAGAATCAGCAGAAGGCTTGTTTGCTATTTATAATTAAAAATGTTCACCTTTATCTGTCCAAGTGTTAATTTTTCTTATACCAGTTTAACGGGATTGGATGCTACTTGAGCACCATAACAACAGAAGTGCCGTGGCCCTGCTCTACTGAACCTTCCTCTACATGTGCACTGTTTTGTCATATCTTCTAACACATTTTCATATAATGAAGAAGAAATTTCAAGTATTATATCTCAGTCTAATATCTCTTCTGAATTCTTTCGAGTTTCTCCTAAGGAAACTAAAAGTCGTGACCTTGAACAGGTTTCATGGCATTTAGTTAACATTGAGCTACACTGTGCAACACTGTCTGAATATCTGAAAGTTGAATGTATTCCTCAAGGACTGAGAGTCCTCGTTAGACCCCCTCGCTTCCATGAACAGCTGGAACTCTGCCAGGACTTTGAACAAATTTTAGATAAATTGTCCATTTACCTTATGACTCTCACAGTAGATCATCTCCACAAAGTTATAGCACCCACTAAAGAAAAAAATTCTAACATTGATTCCCAGTTGGCTTCCACCTCTACACCAGAAGAATTCTCTACTACTTAAATCAAAGATCAACACAATATTGGAACAACATTGCCACGATACGGAGAACAAAAAATGGATCAAATTCCAACGAGACACTGAGGATTATCAATTCAACAGAGTATATAGATGGCAGGATAACTACTCTGCATCAAACAACGTACCCAGATATTACAGATCCTCCACCAACCATTCAACAAGACAGCGATTAGAGATGCTATACGGCATCATCAACCCGTCTTTTAGGACTATGCAGATGGCCAACAAAAAAAAAGAAGAACCAAAGGGGCAGACAACACAGGAGGAGATAGAGATTTTGTGAGGGTCACATACCCTCAGGTACATCATCGTTAGTAGTGAACATTTAATATCTTTGAGTATAGCTGAACTGTCTGTCCTACAAAAATGCCTTTCATTCTGTCTGGGGTACAAATAAAATACCTTTAATTTAGAAAATAACTTTTCTGCCATTTTCTAGTACACTATATGGTAAAACTCTTGGTTGCATTTAAAAGTACAGCTCGTTCTGCAAAAAAATGAGCCCTTTCATGACCATATTGACTGAAAAATAAAAAAGTTACGTCTCTCGGAAGAATGTCGAAAAAAAAATGGAAAGAGAAAAATCGGCCGGTCGTGAAAGGGTTAAAGGTATTTGACAGGAGGTGCCTGAGCAAAGTTACCTATTAGTGCAGAGTTCCCCAACTCCAGTCCTCAAGGTCCACCAACAGAGCATGTTTTTAGGATTTCCTTAGCATTGCATGGGTGTTGGAATGATCACCTGTGCAGGTGACTAAATTATCACCTGTGCAATAGTAAGGAAACCCTGAAAATATGCACTGTTGGTGGCCCTTGAGGACTGGAGTTGGGGACCCCTGTATTAGTGCGTTGCTAGTTCTCAGGTGCCTGTACGTTACTGTGTCTAGTCCTGCTATCAAGTACTAGTACCAGTCTTAAGTGCCTAATCTCTGTCTCGTCCTAGTGCCAGTCTCATGTGCCTAACCTTTGTCTTGTCCTAGAGCCTGCTCTCAACCATCACCTCCATGCTGCCACATCTGAGCCACTATCTCCGTGCTGCCATGTCAGAGCCACTACCTGAGGAAGGGGGAATATGCATCCCCGAAACGCGTTGTGGCACAATTATCTGTAATAAAATCCTTAAAACCATCGTCTTATCTTCATCTCTAGCAGCGCAGCCATACCGTGATTTTTTTCTTTTTTTCCCCTGAATCTTGTATCTCCATGTGGAGCTCACGGGGCTGCTGCAGCTGATCCGGGATTTGTCTGCATCTATCAACGCTTGCCTGAGGGCTGGTGAGTCACCGGCATCGTATTCACGGGACCGTCCATCCCAGAGGAGGAGCTGTAATTTACACACTGCCCTCCCTTATAAATTATACCCACCACACCTTCCTCGATTATGAAATATGATCTGTACTGTCGTCACATCATGCTGCCCCCTCCTCACAGTGTCCCATGCATGCTGCCCCCTCCTCACAATGTCCCATGCATGCTGCCCCCTCCTCACAATGTCCCATGCATGCTGCCCCCTCCTCACAGTGTCCCATGCATGCTGCCCCCTCCTCACAGTGTCACATGCATGCTGCCCCCTCCTCACAGTGTCACATGCATGCTGCCCCCTCCTCACAGTGTCACATGCATGCTGCCCCCTCCTCACAGTGTCACATGCATGCTGCCCCCGCCTCACAGTGTCACATGCATGCTGCCCCTCTCCATGAGCTCCTAATGCTGCCTTACTCTTTTCCATAATGACACCTCCATGCTGCCCCAATCATCATACTAAGACCACCACACTAGCGCTTATGCTGAGACACCCCCCCACACACACTACCCCACTCGTGATATTGACTCCCCTAAATTGCTCCACTCCATACTGAGCCCACACATGCTGCCCCTTCTCCATAATGAGCTCCCAATGCTGCCCCCCTCTTATTCTGAGTCCTTACACTCCCCCCATCGTTTTTGTCATTGCGCTATCCCTCAACCCTTGTCCTCTGTCTCTAGCATTGGATCCTCTCTCCCACTCCCCCAGCATCAGCCTCTCTCTCCCCCAGCATCAGCCTCTCTCTCCCCCAGCATCAGCCTCTCTCTCCCCCAGCCTCCCCCAGCATCAGCCTCTCTCTCCCCCAGCCTCCCCCAGCATCAGCCTCTCTCTCCCCCAGCCTCCCCCAGCATCAGCCTCTCTCTCCCCCAGCCTCAGCCTCTCTCTCTCCCCCAGCCTCCCCCAGCATCAGCCTCTCTCCCCCCAGCCTCCCCCAGCCTCAGCCTCTCTCCCCCCAGCCTCCCCCAGCATCAGCCTCTCTCCCCCCAGCCTCCCCCAGCATCAGCCTCTCTCCCCCCAGCCTCCCCCAGCATCAGCCTCTCTCTCCCTCAGCCTCCCCCAGCATCAGCCTCTCTCTGCCCCAGCATCAGCCTCTCTCTCTCCCCCAGCCTCCCCCAGCATCAGCCTCTCTCTCCCCCAGCCTCCCCCAGCATCAGCCTCTCTCCCCCCAGCCTCCCCCAGAATCAGCCTCTCTCTCCGCCAGCCTCCCCCAGCATCAGCCTCTCTCTCCCCCAGCCTCCCCCAGCATCAGCCTCTCTCTCCCCCCAGCCTCCCCCAGCATCAGCCTCTCTTTCCCCCAGCATCAGCCTCTCTCTCCCCCAGCATCAGCCTCTCTCCCCCCAGCCTGCCCCCCAGCCTCAGCATCTCTCCCCCCAGCCTCCCCCCCAGCCTCAGCCTCTCTCTCCCCCCAGCCTCCCCCCCCCAGCCTCAGCCTCTCTCTCCCCCCAGCCTCAGCCTCTCTCTCCCCCCAGCCTCTCTCCCCCAGCATCAGCCTCTCTCTCCCCCAGCATCAGCCTCTCTCTCCCCCAGCCTCCCCCAGCATCAGCCTCTCTCTCCCCCAGCCTCCCCCAGCATCAGCCTCTCTCTCCCCCAGCCTCCCCCAGCATCAGCCTCTCTCTCCCCCAGCCTCCCCCAGCATCAGCCTCTCTCTCCCCAAGCCTCCCCCAGCATCAGCTTCTCTCCCCCCAGCCTCCCCCAGCATCAGCCTCTCTCCCCCCAGCCTCCCCCAGCATCAGCCTCTCTCTCCCTCAGCCTCCCCCAGCATCAGCCTCTCTCTGCCCCAGCATCAGCCTCTCTCTCTCCCCCAGCCTCCCCCAGCATCAGCCTCTCTCTCCCCCAGCCTCCCCCAGCATCAGCCTCTCTCCCCCCAGCCTCCCCCAGCATCAGCCTCTCTCTCCGCCAGCCTCCCCCAGCATCAGCCTCTCTCTCCTCCAGCCTCCCCCAGCATCAGCCTCTCTCTCCCCCAGCCTCCCCCAGCATCAGCCTCTCTCTCCCCCAGCCTCCCCCAGCATCAGCCTCTCTCTCCCCCAGCATCAGCCTCTCTCTCCCCCCCAGCATCAGCCTCTCTCCCCCCAGCGTGCCCCCCAGCCTCAGCATCTCTCCCCCCAGCCTCCCCCCCAGCCTCAGCCTCTCTCTCCCCCCCAGCCTCAGCCACTCTCTCTCCCCAGCCTCAGCCTCTCTCTCCCCCCAGCCTCCCCCCAGCCTCAGCCTCTCTCCCCCCAGTCTCCCCCCCAGCCTCAGCCTCTCTCCCTCCAGCCTCAGCCTCTCTCCCCCCAGCCTCCCCCCCAGCCTCAGCCTCTCTCTTCCCAGCCTCCCCCCCAGCCTCAGCCTCTCTCCCCCCAGCTCCCCCCCCAGCCTCAGCCTCTCTCTCTCTTCCCAGCTTCCCCCCAGCCTCAGCCTCTCTCTCTTCCCAGCCTCCCCTCCAGCCTCCCCCAGCATCAGCCTCTCTCTGCCCCAGCATCAGCCTCTCTCTCCCCCAGCCTCCCCCAGCATCAGCCTCTCTCCCCCCCAGCTTCCCCCAGCATCAGCCTCTCTCCCCCCAGCCTCCCCCAGCATCAGCCTCTCTCCCCCAGCCTCCCCCAGCATCAGCCTGTCTCTCCCCCAGCCTCCCCCAGCATCAGCCTCTCTCTCCCCCAGCATCAGCCTCTCTCTCCCCCAGCATCAGCCTCTCTCCCCCCAGCCTGCCCCCCAGCCTCAGCATCTCTCCCCCCAGCCTCCCCCCCAGCCTCAGCCTCTCTCTCCCCTCAGCCTCCCCCCAGCCTCAGCCTCTCTCTCCCCCCAGCCTCAGCCTCTCTCTCCCCCCAGCCCCCCCCCCAGCCTCAGCCTCTCTCCCCCCAGCCTCAGCCTCTCTCGACCCAGCCTCCCCCCCAGCCTCAGCCTCTCTCTTCCCAGCCTCCCCCCCAGCCTCAGCCTCTCTCCCCCCAGCCCCCCCCAGCCTCAGCCTCTCTCTCTTCCCAGCCTCCCCCCCAGCCTCAGCCTCTCTCTCTTCCCAGCCTCCCCCCCAGCCTCAGCCTCTCTCTCTCTTCCCAGCCTCAGCCTCTCTCTTCCCAGCCTCCCTCCAGCCTCAGCCTCTCTCTTCCCAGCCTCCCTCCAGCCTCAGCCTCTCTCTCTTCCCAGCCTCCCCCCAGCCTCTCTCTTTTCCCAGCCTCCCCCCAGCCTCTCTCTTTTCCCAGCCTCCCCTCAGCCTCTCTCCCCCCAGCCTCCCCTTGCATGATTATAGTGGACAAAAAGAGGCATCGCAACGATCATCAACTAACCTGTAAGGTGCCCATACATTCTAGGCTCTGCCTTAGCGCATACCTGCTCCGGTGCCCGCTGCCCTGCTCTGCTGATCATCCTCTTCTGGCTGGCTCCAGCTTCGGTCGCGTCCTCCTCCGCGGCGTGTGTCGTCTGCAGCATTGGACGCTGCAGCACGGGGCAGTGAGCTGATTGGCGCGCCCACGCGCCTCTGACCCGGAAGTGCAGGCGCTGGAACTTCCGGGGTTAATCAGCTCACTATGCCTGGCGCCCGCCGTGTATTTAAAGAGACAGAAGTGCGCCTTTCCTCCCTCTCAACCCCCCCCCCGAGAACACAGTGGAGTGTAACGGAGGGAGGGGCGGGGGGCGGGGATGTAAAAAAAATAAATATATAAAATATATTATTATTTTTTTTTTTTCTTTTTGCTGCCAGAAAGTGCCGCCCCCCGCAACGTGCCGCCCCAGGCACGGGATCACGGGTGCCTAGTGGCAAATACGGCCCTGCCTGTATAGGGGTTAGCTCCGGGTTGCTCCGCTGGAGGAGTCCGGTGCACGGTCCAGAGTTTTCACCACTAGGACCTTACAGCTAGAACAGGCCATGGATCCCGCCGAAGCACTGGCGTCCCAGCTGACCAGAATTACAGCAGGAACTAGGACGTCAACGCGAAACCCAATCCCGCATGCTGGCTTTCATGACATCGGTGGACACCCGCCTGAATATGCTACAAGCGACAGCCACGTCCCTGGTTACTCAGTCCACATCCGCAGCTCCCGTGGGGGCTTCCTCGGAGACCTCTAAACTCCGGCTGGCATCTCCGCCCCGGTATGCTGGGGATCCTAAGGCCTGCAGGGGATTTTTGAATCAGTACTCCCTCCATTTCAAGCTTCTTCCGCATCTTTTTGCCTCAGACCAAGCCAAGGTTGCGTTTGTGATGTCCCATCTAGAGGGTGAAGCACTGGCCTGGATGAATCCCTTGTGGGAGAAGGAGGATCCTGTGACCACCAACATCCAGGACTTCCTGCAAGCTTTTCGCACCACGTTTGACGAACCCGGACGCGCCTCCACGTCCGCCTCATCACTCCTCAGGTTACGTCAGGGGACCTTGACGGTGGGCCAGTATGCCATCCGCTTCCGCACCTTGGCCTCAGAATTAGGATGGAACAATGAGGCTTTAACTGCCGCTTTCTGGGAAGTGCCGGCCGCGACGTGCCCTCCACCTTGGATGCCCTGATTGCTCTAGCAACCCAAGTGGACCTCCGCTTTCAGGAACGATCCAAAGAACTGTCCCATGAGAGACGTCCAGTACAGCACTCCTCTCCTTAGTTGAAACCTGCCGCTCCCCAGGCGGCGTCATCTGGCATTCCCGTCCACGAGCCTATGCAAATCGACCGTCTGAGGCAGTCGGAGCAACGCCGAGCATAACGGCTCGCCAAGGGCCTCTGCCTCTACTGCGTAGATGGCACACACCAGCTACGGTCCTGTCCAGAGAGGCCGGGAAACTCCAAAGCCTAGGGTTGGTAGGAGAGGCCACCCTAGGTACTGGGACTCTCTCAGATCCTATTACATGGACTGTTCAGGTGACAACAGAGGAGTCCCAGTTCACGGCAGAAGCGTATCTCGACTCTGGGGCTGCAGGCAACTTCATCCAGCAGGCTACAGTGGACAAGTACCAAGTGCCTGTTACTTCATTAGACAAACCCCTCGTGATTGCTTCGGTGGATGGGAGACCTCTATCGGACACCATCTCGTTCATCACCAAGCCTGTGGAACTTCGCATCGGTGCCCTGCACACCGAGAAAATCACTCTCTATGTCCTTCCGCGTATGTCTCATCAGATCCTGCTGGGTCTCCCCTGGTTATGGGCACACGAACCTTCGGTCAGCTGGTGTACTGGAGAGATCACCCGATGGGGTCCGTTTTGTCACGAGAACTGTCTGAAGTCCATACAGCCCATCCGACGACCTCCGGCCCCGGAGTCTCTACCAGGACTGCCTTCCGCCTATTATTCCTTCGCGGACGTGTTTGATAAAAAGGAGTCGGAGGTGCTTCCGCCACATCGTCCCTACGACTGTGCCATCGACCTGCTGCCAGGAACCACACCTCCTTGGGGACGGATATACCCCTTGTCCCCTGCTGAAACACGGGCCATGTCCACCTACATCACCGAGAATCTGGCTAGGGGATTCATTCGGAGATCCTCGTCTACTGCTGGAGCAGGCTTATTTTTTGTTAAGAAGAAAGAAAGTGACCTGCGTCCCTGTATTGACTACCGTGGACTAAACCAGATCACCATGAAAAATAAATACCCTCTGCCGCTCATTCCCGAATTGTTCGATCGGCTTAGAGGAGCCCGTGTGTTCACCAAGTTGAATCTCCACGGTGCCTACAACCTGGTTCGCATCTGCTCCGGGGACGAATGGAAGACCGCGTTCAACACTCGTGATGGGCACTACGAGTATTGTGTGATGCCCTTTGGTCTGTGTAACGCCCCGGCAGTCTTCCAAGAACTAGTGAACGACGTATTCCGGGATCTCCTCTATGTCTGTGTGGTCGTGTATCTTGACGACATCCTGGTCTTCTCTCCGGACCTACCGACCCACAGAGAAAATGTGCAACTGGTCCTACAAAGGCTGAGAGAGAACCGCCTGTACGCCAAGTATGAGAAATGTGTGTTCGAACAGTCGTCTCTTCCCTTCCTGGGTTACGTGATCTCCAACATCGGTCTGCAGATGGACCGAGAGAAGGTCTCTTCCATCCTCAACTGGCCCCCTCCTTCCGGGCTGAAGGCTATCCAACGCTTCCTCGGTTTCGCGAATTACTACCGTCAGTTTATTCCTCACTTCTCTGCTCTGAATGCGCCTCTCTCGGCCTTGACCAAGAAGGGGGCTAACCCGAAGGACTGCCCACCGGCGGCTGACGCTGCATTCCACTCCCTGAAGCAGGCCTTTGCTTCCTCTCCTGTTCTCCATCGTCCAGAGTTGAACCGACAGTTCACCTTGGAGGTGGATGCCTCCTCCTCAGGGGCTGGGGTAGTACTCATGCAGAGGACCTCCACCGGGAAGATGGTCACTTGCGGATTCTTCTCCAAGAGCTTCTCGGCACCTGAGCGCAACTACACCATAGGTGATTGAGAGCTACTGGCCGTCAAACTGGCGTTTGAAGAATGGCGCTACCTCCTGGAGGGTGCGGTATACCCCTTGATCATTTACACGGACCACAAGAACCTGTAATACCTGCGGTCGGCTCAAAGACTGAACCCACGACAAGCCCGATAGTCCTTGTTCTTTGCCCGGTTCGATTTCCAACTCCATTTCTGGCCCGCGGATAAGAATATGCGAGCAGATGCCTTGTCCAGGTCCTTTGTGCCAGTAGAGCAGGAAGAGGAGGCGCTCCAGCCCATCATTTGCCCCAGCAAGCTCATTCCGGTGGCTTCTGTCACTCAGGCTCAGATACCTCCTGGGAAGACCTATGTCTCGGAGACCGACAGGCAGAGAGTCTTACACTGGGGTCATGCCTCGAAAATAGCCGGTCATGCTGGCCAGAAGAAGACATGGAGTACGATTGTCCGTCACTATTGGTGGCCATCTCTTCGCAAGGATGTCGTCTCCTTCGTCTCAGCCTGTCCATCCTGTGCCCGGAACAAAATGCCCAAGCACCTTCCCCATGGCCGTCTTCTGCCTTTGCCAATTCCCTCCGTACCTTGGCAACACATTGCAATGGACTTTATTACAGACTTGCCCTTGTCCTCCGGGCATACGGTCATATGGGTCATGGTAGACCGTTTCTCTAAAATGGCTCATTTATCCCCATGGTCGGATTGCCCTCAACTCCGGAGCTCGCTGATGCCTTCATACAGCACATCTTCCGGTTACATGGCTTTCCCGCACACATTGTGTCTGACAGAGGAACTCAGTTTACCTCACGCTTCTGGAGGGCCCTCTGCAAGCATCTGGGAGTGTCTCTGGACTTTTCTTCAGCCTACCATCCTCAGTCAAATGGCCAGGTGGAACGAGTCAACCAGATTCTGACTTCATTCCTGCGCCACTACGTCAACGCCCATCATGACGATTGGTCCACGCTTCTTCCTTGGGCTGAATTCTCCTACAACCATCACGTCAGCGAGTCCACCTCCAGTTCTTCTTTCCATATCGTTTACGGACTTCAGCCTTCCGTTCCTTTACCAGTATCCTCGGCTTCTGATATCCCTGCTGCTGATGCCCTGAACCGAGACTTCTCTGCCATATGGATCACTGTTAAGACCTCTCTTGAATGCGCCTCCCTGCGGATGAAGAGACACGCCGACAAGAGGTGTCTGGATCCTATAACTTTAGCAGAATACCAATATATATATGGTATTCTGCTAAAGTTATATTTATTTCGATGCCTGGTCCAGTTGGCTATTCTAAAGTGTCTGGATCCTCCAAAATTCTCTCCAGGCGATCTGGTCTGGCTGGTTTCCAAATACATCCGATTGAAACTGCCTTTGTACAAGTTGGGTCCTCGATACATCGGGCCGTTCAAGGTCGTCAGCAAGATCAATGAGGTCTCCTACAAACTGCAGCTCCCGACCACGATGCGAATACCCAACTCCTTCCATGTCTCCCTGCTCAAGCCGGTTGTCCTTGGTCTCTTGTCCACTGATATCAGTACTGTTCCTCCTCCTATTGCTGACGATGACATCTATGAGGTAAGGGATATCGTGGCCATGAAGACCGTTCGGGGACGGCAGTTCTTCCTAGTGGACTGGGCAGGTTATGGTCCCAAGGATAGGTCCTGGGAGCCCCGGGAGAATGTTGGCACCCCCCTGATACGTGACTTCCTGTCCCGGTTTCGGAGAGGGGGGCGTGGGGGAGGGGGTACTGTCACGCTCCCCGGTCCCCGTATCCCGGGCCCCGTGCCCCGCTCTCCGGGTCCCGTGCCCCGCTCTCTGGGTCCCAACGGTGCTCCCTGCTCACCGCTCCAGTCTGTGGCCCTCTCCTCCACGGCCTTCCTGCTTCCTCTCCCTCGCCTGCGTCCTCCATGCGTCCTGTTCCCCGCTCCCTGCGCTCCTCTGCGACGCTGGATACTCTGCCAGGCACTCCTGGCTCCTCTGCACCGCTTCCTGCCCTGGCGTCTGGCACACGGGCCTTGCGCATGCGAATTAGGGCGCGCGTGCGGTCATTGACCCTCTCTTAAAGGGCCAGCGTCCAGAAACAGGATATTGCATATGCAGGTACAGGGTATAAGAGGGTTATCATTCCAGGTGGGCAGGGCCTGTTCTACGTGTTTAGTAAGCTAGGAGTTCAGGTCCCCTTTTGCCTTGTCCAGTTTTAATCCTTGTCTGTCTTGCAGAGCCCGTCCTGCCACGCCAACCGGTCCTAACAACAACTGCTGCTTCACTCCTGTCAGTGACTGTCGGCTGAAGACTCCACCATCTTCTTCAGCTCGGACCCGGCTCCGATCCCCCGCTCCATGTGGAGACCTCCGTCCCCTCATCCAGCTGGATCCGGTTCCACCTGTCATCTCCACCCGGCACCTGAACCAGAGCCTTGCTATCGGGACTACCATCTGGAACCCTGTGACCTCCGGGACATCTTCCTTCCTCTTTCCGGAACGGACTGTGCCTGTACCGCTAGTGCTTTGGCTACTGTGCATCAAGGCCCTCTGGCGGGGTGACCGGACAGTCCCTGTATAGGGGTTAGCTCCGGGTTGCTCCGCTGGAGGAGTCCGGTGCACGGTCCAGAGTTTCCACCACCAGGACCTTACAACACCCGGACACTCGCTGCCCTTCAGCGACCGTAACAATTATCCGTTGTAACTTACTTTGACTTATTTTATGTAATTTAGGTTTAATATATGGACATAGACATAATTTTGACATGTGTATTCTAATATTATTTTTTATAATTGTAGCTCTATTATTCTGAATATTTCATGGTTATCATTTAGTTTCCATTGACCTTTATATTTAGTTCTCTCAATCTAGTCCCTCAAATGAATGTAGCATATCACTATCTTTTTATTTTAGTTAGACCTGGTCTTGATCACCTCTTTTACATATGACTCTGCATTCCTGGTTCCATTACCTCTACTATTTGCCATTGTCTACACTGTCATGTAAAAGTTTGGGCATCCCTGCTCAAAATTACTGTTATTGTGAATAGTTAAGCAAGTTGAAGATGCAATGATATCTAAAAGGCATAACATTCTGTGAGATTCCTGCATTGTCTTGCATGCAGTTATTTTTGAGGTCTACCTACAGATTTCCAATGATATTCAGATCAGGTGACTGTGAGGACCATTGTAAAACCTTCAGCTTGTGCCTTTTGAGGTTGTTTATTGTGGATTTTGACATGTGTTTAGGATCATTATTGATTTGCAGAAGCCATCGTCTTTTCAACTTCAGCTTTTATAGAGATGAAATTTTAATTGAATCCATTCTTCCCTCTACCCGTGATATTGTTCCCTGTGCCATTGGCTGCAACACAACCCCAAAGCATGATTGATCCACAACCATGCTTAATTGTTATCGAGACATTCTTTTCCTGAAATCCTGTGCCCTTTTTTCACCACACATACCTTCGATCATTGTGGGCAAACAGTTCTATTTTAACCTCATCGGTTCACAGGACTTGTTTCCAAATGCATCAAGCTTGTATGGATGAAACTTCTGAAAATATATTTTATGGTGAGGACACAGGAGAGGTTTTCTTCTGAAGACTCTTCCATGAAGGTCATATTTGTGCAGCTGACTCTGAACAATGCACCACAACTCCAGAGTCTGCTAAATCTTCATGAAGGTCCTTTTGCAGTCAAGCCTGGTTCTGATTTGCCTCACTAGCAATTCTACGAGCAGATCTTACAGACCTCCTCTGTTCCTTTTGACTGGCATGTCTTAATTATATTTTTAACTGAGGAAAGGGCAACTTGAAAATACTTTGTTATATATTCCCATAGACTTCTCCTGCTTAGTGAGACTCCACCATTTTCATTTTCATAGTTCCAGGCAACCCACGGTTGCTGTTTGTTGGCACAAGGCTAGAAGAGGCCGGATTTTTATAAAGCTGTGTAATTTGCACCACCAGGTCTTTCCTAACGATGATAGTGAACAAGCCATAATCTTAACAGGATAATTAAGGTCTGAAACCTTGGTCAAAGTTATCCGAGCACAGAAATCTCCAAAGGTGCCCAAACCTTTGCTTCTGCTCATTATTCTCTTTGTAATTTTTCAAATGTAAAATATGTAAATTAATTTGCCTAAAATTCAAAGGAAAAGTGTCATCTTTAACTCTTTAATGATGGAGCCAATTTTGACCTTAATGACCAAGCCATGTTTTAGAAATTTGCCAGCATCACTTTATGATGTAATAACTCTGGAAGACTTGAATGGATCCCAGTGATTCTGAAATTATTTTTTCAAAACATATTATACTTCATATTAGTGCTAAATGTAGAATGATATGTTTGAGTTTATTTGTGAAAAAATTAGAAGTTTGGTGAAAATGTTGAAAATTTTCCAATTTTCAAACTATTAATGTTTATGTCTTTAAACCAGAGAGTTATATCACACAAAATAGTTTATAAATAACTAATGATGGGCGAGCATTAAAATGCTCGGGAGCCCATGGCTCAAGCCAAGCAATTTTTAATTACTCGGTGCTGCCAAAATGTAGAAGTAGGGACTGGAATATAGCCAGCAAGAGATGTAGAGGAGAGACTCAGGTTCAATTATGATACAATATTACAAAGAATCTGACTCCAAAACTGACAAAGACTATGTGTAATACATGCAGCAAGAGATGGAGAGGAGAGACTCTGATTAAATTCTGGGATCATTTTCTAAGCATTATCTGCCTTCCAAATGACAACCTTTTGGCACACTTTGGCCTTTTGGAGTGATGTCTCGTGCCACCCTGCTAAGTAGTATAGTAAGTTTGGTCTGGTGTATGAGCATTTTTTTTGTGCTCATGCAGCAGGCACAGTTTTACCTGCAAAACTATCTTGACCTGTGCATGCTCCACCAGCAGTACGTCTACTTCCCCATCCGTTACTGCACGGCCATCACACATTAAATTATGAAGGCAGCTAACAGCAGTATTAAGAGGTAAACTGGGAAAGGATCTGCAGTGCGAGGCCTAGGCAAAATGACTGACTATGAAGTAAGAGTGATGTTCTTGGACATGAGGTTGTGGTAAGGCAAGGACGCCACACCTTGAGAAATAGTGAGAGCTGGAGATCAGGTACCAAGGGACGGCCGCCGCCATCAGTTTTTGGAAATCATCAGTGTACACAAGCCTAAACATTTGAAGAGAAGGCAATCTGGAAATCTGCGCTAGTGTCGCGGGCGGGGGACAGATCACAACAGGGGGGACACTCGAGGCACTTGGATCCGGGTGGTGGCTGTGGCTCGAGAGGCAACCGGATCCGGGGCTCGCGCAGATGTCCGTCACCCACGAGTAAAAAGGGGTTATTTACAAGGGAGGTTGTCTGTGACGCTACTCGTGGGTTGTGGTGAGGGATAGTGACACCGCCGCTGCCTTGTATGTGGGTGCCCGGGGCTGATGGAGCGGTACAGCAAGGGGGGATCCCCTCCACGGGTAGGAGAGGTGTAGTCCCGGGGTCCAGTTGGGAGTTGGGGTGGTGGCAGGGATAGCACAGCGGAACGCCGTCCGCAGGTTTGGACCGGAGGAGACTGGTGTACTCACTCTGGGGATGACGCAGTAACTTCATACAAGTCCATGAGGTAAACCAGAAATTGCCGGTGTCCGTGGGCCTTTGGTGGGTGGTGCTCGGATCCCACACACGGTACAATGGAGCAGGGTCCTCTCTCCTGCATTAGTTGAAAGTCACTTTAATTCCTCTGCTTGGAACGGAACAGGGGAAGTCCACTTCCCTGCACTAGTCCGGATGCCCGTTCACAATACCAGCGGGCCACTACCCTGTCCCAGTTCACTTCAGGTTCCTTCTTACAGCTCAACTTCAGCAATCCTGGAGTTCACTTCCACTTTCACTTCAGTTCCCTGAGCTTACTCCTCACTTCAGCTCCCAGAACTTGGCTTGCACTTCACACTTCCAGAGCAGCCCAGGAGCTCCAACCCTTGTCGGCTCTGCTCTGCCTTCCTCCTCCAACTACTTGTTTTCTCCCCAGACACTTCATAACCCCTGAGTGGGCGTCCCTACTGTTCTGGGGGGGGGAGGGTGTGGCTGTTTGATTATACCAGTGTGGGATCAGGTGGATCTATCAAGGAGGAGTGAGTCCTGCACCCTTTTGGTGGATGCAGTCCTCTGTGCAACCCTGGTTTTGCCAGGGCGGCACACTAGCCAAAATAGGCATGAAGAATGGCAATACAGCCAGCAACAGATGTACAGAAGACACTCTGATTTCATTTTTGGATCCATTTCGAAAACACTCTTAATTTCTCACTCAAAAACTAGAAAAGGATATGCATTCACTATATACTGTATGTATATATGATGGGAGATGAGACTGTGTAATGATACTGTCCCAGACCTTTGATAGTGCTCCCCTTCCTCTGTTGTTCCTGCTATGTATCCCCTCCTCTCTACTCACTGGTTGTTCAAAGAACTATGACATGTGTTGTCAGCATTTTCAGATGGAAATTTTTTGACCAATTCTTCAACTATGGCCTTTTGGTATTGCCCCATTTTAGTAGTCTTCTCGACCGCAGAAATAAGAAATGTAAACTTCTCCTTGTAGCGTGGGTCAAGAAGGGTGCACAACCAGTAATCTGCATTGCCAGACATAGTACATGTGTAAGCTTCTGAAGCTTCATAGCCGCCACCAGGTTATGGGCAGTATCACACATGATCATTCCTGGTTGGAGGTCCAGCAGGGAGAGCCGCAAATCTGTCTGGTATTGTAGACACTGTTGTGGAGCTGGAGATTACTCCACATCTGAGTTACTGTCCTCGCTTTGCATGCTACCTCGCCATGTTGGGTCAGTGACATCATCCTCCACCACCTCGTCTTCCACTTCCCACTCTGTTCCTCCTCCTGACTTCTAGACTTCATCTGGTTTTCTGTCAACTGTGTCTTATCATCCATCTCTTGAGATTGTAATTGCTGTTCCCCACCATCATCTTCTTCTGATTGTGGCTGCTCAAATATTTGGGCGTTACCGCACACCATTTACTCATGTGTCTTTTGAACATGCGTGTTGAGAGGCCAGAAGAAGCCATAAATGGAAAGGTAAACAACTCCTTGAAGTGTCCAAGTGGGGGGTCACTTGTCTTCTTAGACTCTCCATGGTGGGAGGAAGGAGAATCATGGTGAGGATTATGTGGCCCTGACTCTTGACTCATCAGACAGGACCGTGTGGTGCTGGTAAATAGACTGGAAGCATTATCTGCTGTCCAACAAACAACCTGCTCGCACTGTTCTGGCTTCAACACTGGTGCCCTGCGCCCCCCCCCCCCTCAATGTGAGACAGGAAGCTAGGTCTAGATGGATAAGTGTCTTTGCTGTGCTACCGCAGCAGGCTCAGTTTGCCCTGCGTGGCTTCTGCGTGCACCATCAGCGGGACGTCCACTCTCACATCCCTTACTGCAGGCCTTCTGCATTTTAAATTATGTATGCAGCTAAGAGCGGTATTATTAGAGAATAGTATATATATATCTTAAGCTAGCAGCAGCACACTGTGTAAACCTACAATCCCTGCCTATAGGCCTGTAATACATGATTCCTACCATAGAATCTCAACCGACACTAATTGCAAACTTAGAGCAGTATTATTAGAGAATATAATTGATTTTTTAGCTAGAATAGATTGTATTTTTTAGGTATCAGCCGTACATCGTGGAAAGCTTGCATCACTGCTTACAGGCCTGTAATACACAATCCGTACTCCAGAATCTCAATCCAAAATTTATTGCAAACTAAGAGCTGTATTATTAGAGAATAGAATTGATTTTTTTTTTTGGCTAGCAGCAGCAGCAAAGTCTGTAAAGCTAGATTTTCTGCCAACATACCTCTAATACGCTAAGCCTACTCCAGAAGCTCACCCTACACTAGATGCAGAATAGGAGTGGTATTATTAAAGAATATATTACATTTTTTTTAGGTATCAACAGCACACTGTGTGAATCACTGGCCACATGCCTCTAATAAGTTATGCTTACTCCAGAAGCTCAACCTACACTAAGTGCAGAATAAGAACGATATTATTAGAGAATAAATTATTCCTACTCCAGAATCACAATCCAAAGTTAATTACAAACTAAGAGCAGTATTATTAGATAATATTAATTTTTTTATCTAGCAGCCAGCAACATGGTGTGTAAGTCTCGGATACCTGCCTACATGCCTCTAATACAAAATGCCTACTCCAGAAGCTCACCATACATTAAATGTAGAATAAGGGCTGTATTTTGTATCAGCAGCACGCTATGCAAGGCTTGAACCACTGCCTACAGGCCTGTAATAGACGATTCCTACTCCAGAATCTCAATCAAAATAATTGCAAAATAAGATCGATATTATTAGAGTATGGAATTGATTTCTTTAGCTAGCAGCAGCAGCAGCAGCACGGTCTGTAAAGCTCGATTTCCTGCCTACATGCCTCTAATACACTATGCCTACTCCAGAAGCTCACCCTACACGAAATGCAGAATAGGAGCGGTATTATTAAAGAATATATTACATTTTTTAGGTATCAACAGTACATTGTACTGTGTAAAGCCCGCTTTACACGCTACAACATATCTTACGATGTGTCGGCGGGGTCATGTCGTAAGTGACGCACATCCGGCATCGTAAGGTACATTGTAGTGTGTGACAGGTACATGCGATTGCGATTGAACGTTAAAACGTTCATCGCATACACGTCGTTGAATCCTGACGAATTGCACGTCGGGTTGTTCAATGTTCCCGAGGCAGCACACATCTCAGTGTGTGACACCCCGGGAACACTGAACAGATCTTAGCTGCCTCCCGCGGCTCCAGCCGGCAATGCGGAAGGAAAGAGGTGGGTGGGATGTTTACGTCCCGCTCATCTCCGCCCCTCCGCTCCTATTGGCCGGCTGCCGCGTGACGTCATTTTGACGCCGAACGTCCCTCCCACTCCAGGAAGTGGATGTTCGCCACCCACATCGAGGTCGTATGGACGGTAAGTACGTGTGACGGGGGTTAATCGTTTGTGCGGCACATTCAACAAATTGAACGTGCTGCACATCCGATGGGGGCAGTTACGATCGCATACGATATTGTATGCGAAATCGTAACATGTAAAGCAGGCTTTATGCTGCAATCACTGCCTACATGCCTCTAATATATTATGCCTGCTCCAGAAGCTTGCCTTACAATAAATGCAGAATAAGAACAATATTATTAGAGAATAGAATAGCTTTCAACTAGCCCTGAAAAGGACTGTTTGTTCACTGTTGTACCAGCAGCTAATGTCACGCTATAACACACTGTCCCTTCTCCAGCAGAATCTCTCCATAGTTCCTACATTATTTCCGGGTACAGTGTGGCAAACATGGCATCTCTGGGTCTTATGTAGACCCGATGATGCAATACGGCCGACCAATCACAGTAATGCCAGCAGCCAACATGCCTACGGTATTGCCATGATTGTCAGGCAATCCCTGCATGTTTACTGACTGATAAAAATCCGGGGACTTGAGCATGGCGCCCAAGCACCACAATACTTGATTGAGTATCAAGCGTCTTGAGCACAGTATTGCTTGATCGATCGAGTACCGAGCAGTGCCAAGCACGTTCGCTCATCACTAATAATAAAATATTTACAAAAATGTGAGGGGTGCATTATATCTTTATAGGATCTGAAATACTACAAGGACCCATACTTCTGACCAACATGCAGGTGGAGGCTGAGGTCCAAATTTCACACTGGGGCCCATCGGACTCTAGCTATGCCACTTTCTGTTAGTCAGATACAGGAGGCAAACAGTGGACTGGGAATAGGAAGGAAAGGCAGGAGAGATGCAAGTGCAATGTGCCACCCCAAAGCACTTGAGGCTCATTTGCATGGATTTCTTAGAAACTACAAAATACATTTCTACAATCAAGGTATGAACTTCGTGCCTGTACATACAAGTGCCATTAGCTTGAGGTGTACAATCCTGATGGCAGGATCGCTTTAATAAAGTTCCTGTTTTGTCCAAGTAATTAGGTGTACCGAAATTGTTGAGCCCAGTTTCACTATATCTAATTGACCTATTTTGCTCTTGCCCTACAATCCATATAAATTTCCCAAATAACAAAGTATGATGAAACTTCTTTTAGGCCAGATAAAAATGTATCCCATGCTGTATGCTGAAAACACAATCTTCAGAATACAGGATTCAGATGGAACCCACGGGAGAGTCGTTCAGTATAATAAACCATACAGAGCCATTTTGACCTCCATTTTTGAGGTATCCATCCTTTTTAGACACAATAGCAAAAGAGACCACATATTTATTTCTGCAAAAAAAGAGACAGCTACCACCATATGCCTCATCATATTAAATGGCTCTATAGGGGGTATTGTCAAATCCCTTTTTTAGGGGATTCAGGCAAAAAAACACAATGTGGTTTTCAGCCTTTAGCACTGTGTAAATGTGAATTTAGACTAAGATAATGACTGACGTTTTAGTCTCAAAAGTCTTCTAGAGGTTGGTCTTGTTAAAAAAGAGGCCAATATACTGTACATGTCATAAGGGAATGGAAAATCTGTCACTAAAAACTGGTGCCTTTCGGAAAGATCTCACCGTATATAATGTGGCCACTCCTTTTATGATGAGTGCACATTGAGGTCATTGAGGTCAGTAGATATTGGGAGGGAAGAGGGGGGGTTATACAATACGTTCTATAGGAACTAGTGTATATAATATGACTCACAGGTGAGTGTATACCCACATTTGCACATGTTGCATTTGTAATAACCTGATATACTATTCATGAAAAAAATACATATACATTTCACAAATATGAAACACGTTATTTTAGGCCAAGCTAGTATTTTCTTTTTTTGGAAATATGACAGTAGCACAGTGTCTATGAACTTGTTCTGTTACCCTACACCATGGTGCCCTGGGAATCCACTCACTATTCGGTAACAGAGTGTGTCATTTACAGGGCATGGGGCATGTGATGAGACGGTAGGTGGTTCTTTACATTCCAGACGCTCTCCAATGAGATGTCCTGGCTGCTTCAAATATTGGCTCAAGCCCAAAAACAGCAGCTGTAGCCATACAGTCCGTATTAAATTATGTAACTTTAGAAATCAGTAAAAACATGACACCTGTAACGGGAAGCATAGTGGTTCATCTATATATGTTCAATCGTTTTAATAGGTTCCTAGCAGGTAGATATTACTCATACCAGTGACCTAGTAGACTCCGAATGACTAACGATCAACATACCAGATATGATGCAACAGGGTAAAAATGACCAGCCCTGCCAAACACCGACACACTGATCCTAAATAAGGCTTCTGTAAGACCCATGTGGATCAGAGATGGTAGTTAACATGACACTGCATTCATGTGAGGTTTAAGTTTGAAAAGGAATTAAATACTTGTTTAAGGGCACACCCAACAAAGTTCATGTTATTTACCCCTGGCAATACAGGTAAGCTTTGGGCTTCATAGAAAAATTTGTAATAAAACCAATTCAGGAGCATATTCAGAACATGAAAAGTTTGTAATGATTTTGATCTCCCTTTTGCACATGGGTTATGCTCAACGATGATCTCCTGATTGATGTTACTGAACTGGAATTATTACATTTTTCGAACTATAGGACCTAAGTTACTATAAGAAACACCAAGGTTTAGACAACAGGAAATATGAAAAACAAATTACCTACTAATTAAAACATACCTGGTGGTGCAAAGAAGTGGAGGGGTCAATATCACTTATTTTAATGCAGTATGGGAGGTATTATATCTATTGATAGTGTTTCTCTGTATTATATAGCTTTACAACAACTGGAGACACGGGGTTAATCTGCGCAGCTGTAGGGATGGAGACCAAGAAGAACAGATACTGTATAGTGATTTATTGTCAACACATTTCGGAGTAAAATCAACGCCTTCTTCAGGACTTCAGGTTTTATTGTGATTGTCCTGACTAATGAGTTGTTTTCACTATGAAAAGCGTTGACAATAAATCACTATCCAAGATCTGTTCTTCTAGGTCTCCATTCCTAGTGCAGCATGTATTAACCCCTTATTTCCAGTTGTTGAGCATTTATATCACCATGGGGCTGCTGCAGCTGTTTCATGCTTTTTCAGTAGTTGTCACTTTTACAACTTATTAGGTGAGCAGGTTTCCTGATTTTTACACCTTTTCCATCGTAGATAAGACCTCATTTTAGGCTATTTGTCTCCCCACTTTCTCTACATACTTTTAGAACTTTACAACAAAAACATGACGCACACTCTCTGCAGCATAGACATATACACAACACTGTTGTATGGACAGTACAGGTATACTTAGCTCAGCTACATACACACAGCTGTGCTACATACACACACAGCTCTGCTACATATGCACACAACTCTGCTACACATCTCTGCTGCATTCACACAACTCTGCTACACACACAGAGCTCTACTGCATACACACACAACTCTGTTACAGACACAGCTTTGCTATATGTGCACACACACAATTCTGTTACGATCACAGTGAAAATAACTTTTCAAGAAGTACACGCATTGGACTGCAGGGGACTGTCGTAAAACAATTTTCTCTTATGAAGCCCTCTTCAGACTGTTTGGGATTTCTGGAAGAATGACTGTCTGGAGAAAGTAAAATATATCATTGTACCATGTTAGCCAGTAGAGATAAAACAATTTGTTTAAAAGAACTGAGAACTCATGGTAGTCATATTACCTTTTCTTCTCCAGACAAAAAAAAGGATTTAAAAGAACTGGGAGTCCTCAGTGGTTGATACCTTTTAATGGCTAACTGAAAAGATGGTAATAATAGCAGCTTTCCAGACTGCTGAGGTCTCTTCTTCAGGCTCAGTATAACACAAAATCTGAAGAGTCACATATTTATACACAACAGGACATAGAATGGAGCAGTAAATAAGACAAGTTATGTGAACCAGAACTATCAGTATAGCGAGAGGACAAACTGTTGTGGCCATAAATATTGCAGCAGTTCATAGATAAGGAGTGTGACAGTTTTATTGTCCTCTGATTGGGGTCTGGTCCAGAGTTGTGATGCCCCCAGATGCTCTTAGGAGCACATTTCTTAATTGGGAATACAAACTTATGATGACCTTTGACACATTCAGAAATGAAATTAATGTGTCACATAGATTTATGTCTTTTTACATCAATTAAGGTGCTCCTCAGACCATCTGGGGGCATCACAGCTCTGGACCAGACCCCAATTAAAGGACAATAAAACTTTCACACTGCTTATCTATAAACTGCTGCAATATTTATGGCCACAACTGCTTGTCCTCTTGCCATAGTGATAGTTCTGCTTCACATAACTTGTCTTATTTACTGTTCCATTCTATGTCCTGTTGTGTATAAATATGTGACTCTTCAGATTTTGTGTTATACTGGGCCTGATGAAGAGACCTGAGTAGTCTCGAAAGCTGCTATTATTACCATCGTTTCAGTTAGCCATTAAAAGGTATCAACCACTGAGAACTCTCAGTTCTTTTAAATATTTTGTTTTGTCTGGAGAAGAAAAGGTAATGACTACCATGAGTTCTGTGCCATGCCAACAGTAAAGCATCCTAAGACTATTCATGTGTGAGGTTGCCTTTCATCCAAGGGAGGGAGCTCACTCACAATTTTGTCTAAGAACACTGCCATGAATAAAGAATGAGATCTAAACATCCTCCAAAAGCAACTTCTCCCAAGGATCCAGGAGCAATTTGCGTCTCCCAGCATAATGGAGATCATGTTACAAGGCAAAAGTGATAACTAAATGGGTTGGAGAACAGAACATTTAAATTTTGGGTCCATGACCAGGAAACTCTCCAGATCTCAATCCCATTGAGAACTTGTGGTCAATCCCCAAAAAGCGGGTGTACAAATAAAAACACCAAAGTTATGATACTCTCCAAGCACTGTTTAGATACGAATGAGTTGCCCTCAGTCAGGATTTGGCACATAAGCTGATATCCAGCATCCTAGGAAGAATTGCAAAATTCTTCAAAAATAAGGGTCAGCACTGTACATATTGAGTCTTTGCATAAACTTGATGTACTTGTCAATAAAAGTTTCAAAACTTATGAAATTATAATTGTACTTCAGTAACCATAGAAACATCTGACTAAAAGTTCTAATCACACTGAAGCAGCAAACTGTAAAAAACAAAAAAACAAAATTTGTATCAGTTCAAAACTTTTGGCCATGACGACTGTAAATGGAGATTCGTAAGTGACTGAGCGTCAACACAACATCGAAACGCAAATCTGAAATATGCCCCATTCACACAATTTAGAGCAAATCTTTGTGTATTTTAGCGCTGAAAATTCTCAACAAAATCAGGGTGGAAAAAGGTTGCCACAGGGCCATGTGTAGAAGGCTGTGTATTACATGAGAAGTCATTTGAAGCTCCATATTACGGAGTGGCAAGGACAACATGTGCAGCCATATAGCACTCCCTGCGCACCTATGTGGATAGTCTACAATGTTTGATGAAGCATGGCAATAATGTGTTGTAGGATCCATACAAATTCTGTTATGTCTCCATATAGGAGCTGATGTATGCAGAGGTATGGCTATGTGTATGTGGTCTAAAAGTGTCTCATTTTCCACTATTTACCAAAGTACACGAATAATCTTGGTAATGCCGTTCCAAAATCATACTCCAGTTCTATGATATAGAAATCTGTACGGATGCCTAGGCCTGCTTCCACTCTAGACACTGCACTAGTATGAGCCACATGGTTACCTTTAAGACATAATGATGTCTTGCTATGCCGGAAATAAGCATTCCATGCCCTACAGAGATTCAGCCTAAAGAATTTTAAAGGAGATAGATAACTCCGGCACACTATATGTTTCCCAGGGGGTTAGAAAACACACACATAATTGATTTCAAATCCTTTTCTTTTATTCGATGTGCAAAAAAAGTGAAGAAAGTGCTGTACAAAACAGAGAGTCCGCCAGGTAATGACGTTTCGGCCAAAGGCCTTCTTCAGGTCGGACAGACTAGAATCAACAGGAAACAACGGTAAGTGGAGACGTAGGGTACATATATGCGCTATCGACCGTAAAAGTGTGCACAGTCACAGACAGAGTAGATGGAAGCAAATGGAAACAACTCATATGAGGATGCGGTGGATCCAATATTTGGCTTAGTGAAGGGGGGTATCCAAACATGAAATCAAACATGGGTCTCTATTTGCTGTAACTGGAGGCCGTGCGGAAGAGAGTGGGAAAACCCAGGACTGTGGTAGCTCAATAGACATGCACAGTCCTAATGCGGTCTAACCCTGTATAGGGTGTATAGGTCATAGTTCATAGTGCCTCCAGTTACAGCATATATATATATATATATACAGTGCTGGCCAAAAGTGTTGGCACCCCTGCTATTCTGTCAGATAATACTCAGTTTCTTATTGAAAATGATTGCAATCACAAATTCTTTGGTATTATTATCTTAATTTAATTTATCTTCAATGAAAAAAAAAAAATTGTCATAAAGGCAAATTGGATATAATTCCACACCAAACATAAAAAAGGGGGTGGACAAAAGTATTGGCGCTGTTTGAAAAGTCATGTGATGCTTCTCTAATTTGTGTAATTAGCAGCACCTGTAACTTACCTGTGGCACCTAACAGGTGTTGGCAATAACTAAATTACACTTGCAGCCAGCTGACATGGATTAAAGTTGACTCAATCTCTGTCCTGTGTCCTTGTGTGTACCACATTGAGCATGGAGAAAATAAAGAAGACCAAAGAACTGTCTGAGGACTTAAGAATCCAAATTGTGAGGAAGCATGAGCAATCTCAAGGCTACAAGTCCATCTCCAAAGACCTGAAAATTCCTGTGTCTACAGTGCCAAGTGTCATCAAGAGGTTTAAAGCCCATGGCACTGTGGCTAACCTCCCTAGATGTGGAAGGAAAAGAAAAATTGACGAGAGATTTCAACGCAAGATTGTGCGGATGGTGGATAAAGAACCTCGACTAACATCCAAACAAGTTCAAGCTGCCCTGCAGTCCGAGGGTACAACAGTGTCAACCCGTACTATCCGTCGGCGTCTGAATGAAAAGGGACTGTATAGTAGGATACCCCGGAAGACCCCACTTCTTACCTCGAGACATAAAAAAGCCAGGGTGGAGTTTGCCAAAACTTACCTGAGAAAGCCTAAAACGTTTTGGAAGAATGTTCTCTGGTCAGATGAGACAAAAGTAGAGCTTTTTGGGAAAAGCCATCAACATAGAGTTTACAGAAAAAAAGACAGGCATTCAAAGAAAAGAACACGGTCCCTATAGTCAAACATGGCAGAGGTTCCCTGATGTTTTGGGGTTGCTTTGCTGCCTCTGGCACTGGACTGCTTGACCGTGTGCATGGCATTATGAAGTCTGAAGACTACCAACAAATTTTGCAGCATAATGTAGGGCCCAGTGTGAGAAAGCTGGGTCTTCCTCAGAGGTCATGGGTCTTCCAGCAGGACAATGACCCAAAACACACTTCAAAAAGCACTAGAAAATGGTTTGATAGAAAGCACTGGAGACTACTAAAGTGGCCAGCAATGAGTGCAGACCTGAATCCCATAGAACACCTGTGGAGAGATCTCAAAATGGCAGTTTGGAGAAGGCCCCCTTCAAATCTCAGGGACCTGGAGCAGTTTGCCAAAGAAGAATGGTCTAAAATTCCAGCAGAGCATTGTAAGAAACTCATTGATGGTTACCGGAAGCGGTTGTTCGCAGTTATTTTGGCTAAAGGTTGTGCAACCAAGTATTAGGCTAAGGGTGCCAATACTTTTGCCTGGCCCATTTTTGGAGTTTTGTGTGAAATGATCAATGATTTGATTTTTGTTTCATTCTCTTTTGTGTTTATTCATTGTAAGCAAAATAAATGAAGATAATAATACCAAAGAATTTGCAATCATTTTCAAGAAGAAACTGAGTACTATCTGACAGAATTGCAGGGGTGCCAATACTTTTGGCCAGCACTGTGTATATATATATATATATATATATATATACACACACTGGAGATCAAAATTATAGAACAGCACACAATTTCCTAAGGCTATGTGCCCACGCTACAGGATTTACCGCGGATTTACCGCGGATTTTGCCGCGGATTTACCGCGGATTTGCCGAAAATCTGCAGCAGCAGCACTTCCAAGCCATTTCAATGGCATTTTGGAAATGCTGTGCCCATGCTGCGGATTTTTCCGCGGCGGATTTGCCGCGGATTTTGATCCGTAAAAATCTGCAGCATGTCAATTGTTTGGTGCAGATTTGGTGCGGATTTTTGGCTTTGAATGGGGAAAAAAAAATCCGCATCAAAATCCGCGGCAAATCCGCGGTAAATCCGCGGCAAATCCGCGGGTGCGGATTTGCCGCGAAAGTCGCGGATTTTCAGGCAAAAAAATCCGCAGGGACATTCTAGCGTGGGCACATAGCCTAAATGTTGTGGTCAGTGTGCAGTCTTGTGTGATTATATACTAACATGAGTAAGCTAGCAGTATTTTAAGCTTATTTCATAAACTGAATTTAAAGCGCATGATAAACATGTGAAGGAGATAAATGAAAAAGAACACGGATCAAAATTAGAGAACACTTTCAGATACCTGCAAGTTATTGGTGTTAATCTGGCACCTGGTGCTAATTTCCTTAATTATCCTACAAAGCCTATGTAACTGGCAGCCTAACTCTGCAGTTTCCACTGACTTTGCAAAAATGGTGTGCTGTTCCAAAGTGAATGAAACCCTGTGGCAGCAGGTTGTCCAGATGAACACCAGAGGGGTGACCTTATCAGCCATAGAAAGAGATGTCGGTCATTCCAAATCTGTGATTTTGAGAATATTGCTTCTTTACAACATCACAAACTCTTTCAAGTCCCCCAAGAAGGCTTGTTGCCTTCGAAAGACAAATGCAAAAGAGGACAGGATAATGTAGAGAATCTCAATCTCCATGAGTAATCGTTTCAACACTGCAGCTGGAATTGCTCGCCAGTTCAGCACTGAACAGGGTAAGGATCTGTCTCGTTATACAGTGTCACAATGTTTAAGAGCATTTGGACTGAAAGTCCACTCTGCAGTGAGCAAACCTATCATTTAAAAGGCTAGACTCACCTTTGGTGAGGAGCATGTTGTGTGGACAGAGCAGAAGTGGTCCACACTTCATTTTAGTGATGAAAGCAAGTTTAATTTATTTAGGTCTGATGGGAAACATTATGTTTATCAATAAACTGGAGAAAGACTGAACCTAAAGTGTATTAAGGAGTCAGTAAAAGGTAGTGGAGAAAGTGTCATGATTTGGGGAATGTTTTCTGCAGCAAGAGTTGGACCTCTCATACACCTACCTACATGGCGGAGTGAATGCAAGTATGTATCAGAACCTTCTTCAACAACATATGGTTCCTTACTTGCCTTCATCACTTAATTAGCCAGCAATTTTCATGAAGGACAATGCCCCCTGGCACACATCAAAATGGGTAAAGCAGTTCCTTGAAACGGAAAACATTGAAACAATGAAATAGCTGCCCAGAGTCCAATAGAAAACCTCTAGAAAATCCTTGGTGACAAAGTTATGGCCAAGAATCCCACAACAGTCAAAGAACTTTGGAAGAGACTGGAAGAAGAGTGGACCAAAATCACACCAGAGCAGCGTTAGAGACTGGTGATGTCCTGTGGCTGCAGATGTGCTGAAGTCATTCAAAGCAAAGGCCTGTACATGTCCTACTGATTGGTGACTGTTGTTACCTTCAAAAAATTTACTTATAATCTTTCTCTGTACTACAGTCATTGCTGTTCTCTAATTATGATCATCACATTTTGGGCAAAATAAAGGTTTTATGTTGATAAACTTTGAATCTTTTGTAAAACACTGTCCTGGTGGCATGGTGTACCCCTTAAAAAAATCTTCAGATGTTGATCAATGTAGATTACATTATTTCTGAAAAAAACAATTGATCATACATTGTTTTCTAATTTTGATCTCCAGTGTATATATAGTGATACGGTGCAGACAAACAGAAAGTACAGACGGACATACAGTATGAGCCTAGCCTTACTATTTGCAATGACTTAAGGCCCCGTTACACGCTACAATTTATCTAACAATCTCATTAGCGATGTGACATGCCCAGATCATAGTTACGATTTGCCGAGATTGCACATAGGTCGTTTAGTAGCGGTCACACGTACACATCTCACAAACGACGCAACATCGTTCAGCGATATATTGTTTGACCAAGGCGGTCATGTGGATGTTGTTCGGCGTTGGCGGGGTGTCAAACGTAACGTAGCAATATGTCTGCTGCGTTCCAAACGACAAACAATATTTTGAAACTGAACGACGTATCAACGATCAACGATTTTCAACCTATTTGCGATCGTTCAGAGTTGCACGTAGGTGTCACACGCAGCGACGATGCTAATGATGACGGAAGTGCGTCACGAAAACCGTGACCCTGAATACATATCGTCAGATAAATCGTAGCGTGTAACGGGGCCTTTAGACTTGAAAAAGTTGGGTATTTATATTTTTATTTGAAACTAAATACCTGCTTCTGTTCTTGCCCCATAAACATATATATTTTTATATGTCATACTTGTTTACTATGTCAATGTGTGAATGATTCACAAAGCAGGTTGTTTACAATTATATCAATGTCATTTTTAGTTTAGGAGACACGGGTCTTACTCCATAATCCTCAAGGGACCTCAGGAGAACAAATATAGAATATGGTTGGAATTCTTCTCGCCACCCCCAAATTTATTGTTAAAGTGTTAAACAAATAAAATGCTCCGCCTCAAGAAGCAGTTCCCATATTTTTGGAATACAATTTCTCATACAAGTTCCTTTCTAGCATCTTTTAGTCATTGGGCTGTCAAGAGATAAATCTAGTGCAAGACCAACAGACAGCTGTCATACTGGTACAGATAGAATGACTCGCATTGCTGAGCCCTTTAGTCATTGCCAGTGAAACGGTCATCTTACATTTCATTCCAAGGGGAAAATGCAATGTGGTTAGTGTATGAGATTTTTTTTTTATCATAAGGCCCATTGCTACGCTTGCCCTCCCCTCATACGGTCTCACATGACACAAGATCTGGCTAGTTAGCATGTCTGGAATGAGCGAGCACCTATCTCCGAGTCTGAGCTAGGTCCATAGATGTTGGTTCCCAGGTTGGAACATTACCTCATCCAACCTTGCCAGAGGCAGAGTATATAAAGCAAGATCGCACTGAACTTGGAGAACAGGGAGCTAACTGGTCTTCATTAAGGTTAACATCAGGAAAAGGATATCTGAAGACTTCATAGCCGGCAAAATGTTGCTGAAAGTAGAAGAATTGGTATGTTTTTAATTTTGTTATATTTCTGAATTTTTTGATATTTTATTTGTTCATTCATTCTATTAGTAATTATCACATATTATTTATTACCATGCAATAATAAAATAAGTATAGTTTGATATAAATGAAAATTATATTGTAAGATTTGGTAGCACACAAACCTTACAAGCTATAAATAATATGTTTAATATTAATGTTCTTAAAGTTTTGTGATAATATAATTTTATATATACAAATTATAAGTATTAATAGGTTGATATATAGTATAAGTGGATATTTTACTACCAATGCAAGGCTACAGATGAACTGCCAGATGGATTACTTCAGATCTTCAGTTGAAGTTGGTGCCTTCAAATAAAATAGGACATTTGTAGTTCTAAAGTAGAGGTCTTTAAGGTGATGTTTGCTCAAAACGAGAATGTGTAAGATGAACACAATGGACTTTAGTAAATAGTTTTTCAACAAAATGAGAAAAAAACAAATTAAACTGGAAAAGCTTATTAAAATCTCCAGCCCGATTTTTTTTGTAGCCCAAGTCTTAAGAGTGTCCCCAATAAACTCTCTTCTTTTCGCATCCAAGTATTTTTTTAGGATTATCTGTATTGACACTTCACGTTGAATTTTTACCTTTAGTCTTGTTTTTAAGTTGTCCAGACCTGGACAAGACCTCTTACTATTTTTAATAAGGAAGCTGAAAGTTTAATAATGGTTTCATCAACAGGTGACTGGAAGAAAAAGTGAAAACAAAGACACTGGAGATTTCGTGTCTGGAGAACATGGAGTGTATGAAACGGACATAACCCTAGAAAAACAAGATGACTTGAAGACAACTTCGAAATCACTAATTGACCAAGAAGAAGAAAAACAAGCAAGAGAGAAACAGCTCAAGGCAGAGGTAATGAATTTACAGTAATTAAGAACATCTAATGTATTCTCCTTATCAGTATTGATATTCATAGACACTCAAGAAATAGAGGCCTCCTTAACTGGTATGATTCACATGGTCCATAAAATTGGCAAATATGGACTTTTCTATTCTACCAAACATACATAGATTTTATTAGGTATGTAAATGAAATTAAACAACTTACTCATAGCGGCATTTTTGAGACAGTGCCCTCTTTTCTTTATTCACCAACATGTAAACCATAGGATTACCGATTTGCCATGTCTTTCTTTTTCTGTTCAACTACCAGTGACCCTGTTGGACTTTCATGTTTATCTAAAAATAAAAAGAGGATATTGCATAGTAGACATTTAATTGCTCAGATACTTCACAAGTAACTTCTCTTATACATGGACGACATGACCCAATTTTAATTAACAAGTTTAATATTAAATGGATGAAACAAACACTTGGGGCTGGTGGCAACACAAGAGAATTGTTTTTTGTTTGTTTTTTTCAAAAACCTAACCCTGCTTCCCTATTTTGCATTTAGATCCCTAAGAAGAAACTAGATGAACGTCCAAAGCTTGATAGCTTGGAAGATTTACAAACTTTAATAACGCTAAGAAAACGAAAAAGATGTAAGAAAGTAAAAGTGCTGGTGGTGAAGGAACCAGAACCTGAACCAGTGGTAAGTCTGTGAGCAAGAACAGAGGCATCATATACAAAGCATATCAACTTCACACTAGAAAAGTAATAATGTAGAATCTCAACGTCAATTGTGTCGTTTAGATTGAACATGTGGATGACGTGACATTTTTGAAAGCTGCCCTAGAAAACAAGCTCACGATAATCGAGAAATACTTGGCTGATGGTGGTGATCCAAATGCCTGTGATGAGGTATTATGCTTGTTTTATCTTTTGTTAAACTAAATACAGTATTGAAATAGACGCTGGCAAGGCACCGCATCCCAGTTGGCACTGAGCTGCAATTTACATCATGCTTGTCATGCCGTACATCAGTCCAGCTTCATGGAAGTTGCAGTTCAGCAACAGCTGAAGTCCAGATGGCGGCTGGGCATTATACCATTCCTGACAACAGCATGAACTCTAATTATCCCTAAATATTTCAGAAATATTACAAATGTTTAAAAAAATGAAAAAATAAAATAAAAAATAAATAAATTAAAAAAAAAAAAAAATATATATATATATATATATATATATATATATATATATAAATAAATATATATATAAAAATAAAACATATACAAAATATATAAAAATATAACTATTTCATGTAAACAAAAATTTTGGTGAAGAAAGTCTCCACATTAATCAAGGAGCATTGAACCAAATAGTGCATCTAAACTTTGGTCTGCTATGTTTTTCTGCTATTTTTTGTTTAGATATAAGTAGAACTTTTTTCAACAAGTCATTACAGTGGATTTGCAAATACATGCACGGACCCTACTGGGTAATATTCTAGTGAATGTCTAGGGGTGTAGCTGAGGGTGGTCTTGTAATGCATCATTTCTAAGTTATGAGTGTCAGAGGGTGTATTAATGAGATCCTGTCGCGGGTTTTTGTTCTTATTTTATTCACGCTGTCCCCTGAGTATTCTGTTTTTTTTTTTTTTTTTGAAACATTTTTTCAAAATTTACTTTACGGTTTCGGAGACAGGAGTCTGTAAATGTAGTGCTAATTTTATGGACTTTACTGATGGGCTATGTCTTTAGGCTACCCTGCATTATTACCCTATGAGACATGCCCTCTTCGTAAACCGAATAAAAACTTGTATTAAATAAAAAAGCCCCTATACCTGGAACCATATGGCAGATATAGTAAAAAAAAGAGGAAAATTAGAAGAAATACTGGCCACTTCTGATCTGGTGACAGGTCCTTTTTTTCACAAGCTACTCTTCTATCGCCAGGGTATTAAGATAATGGGCTGAGATTGATAGTAAGAAAATCCACTTTGACAGATTAATGTTATAACAGATCATCAGGAAGAAACAGGTCTGACAGAATTTACTACATCCCCATAAGATGTGGTTAATAGTATTCCGTACAATCACCTGTCGTGTAACCTATAAGGTGGGCTTTGCCTCTAAGTTCATCAAATTACTTAAAAAATTAACAGTTTAAAGGGATTCTTCCAGAATCATCACTTTTTGCTTATTCCACCAATGGGTGGGTGAAGAGAGTCTGATTACAAGGGGCCTTACTGCTGGTACACCCACCAATCAAGAAAAGAGGGAACCCGTACTGTGCACCCGCATAGAATGAATTGACTGCTGAGGTTGTGTGCTGTCGCTCCATTTAAAGTCTACTCTACTGATTGCGATAACCATTAGAACTGTTCTCTTTTACCTACTCCAGCCCCATAGTCTTTGAATTGTGTCTTGATTCAATTGATGGACAAAGGATTCACAATCACTGTGGATCCTAGTGATGTGAAACCTCTTGTGATCAAACACTTTTACCGATCCCTTGAATAGGTGTTAAAGGGATTATCTGTGACTATTTTATTTTTTTACTATGTGCATAAGAACTCACAGGCAGGTAGTTGCTACTTACCTGCCGGTTTTACCAGGTGTCAATCAATGCCAGCACAGAGTGATCACAGACCACTCCTGCCAGTGATCCTGCTGCTTCCGCTGGCATCACGTCAACAGAACAGCTACTTCTCTTCTGCTCTGCTCTGATGACGGGGGCGTTACTGCTGATGTAATGG
Source organism: Anomaloglossus baeobatrachus (assembly GCF_048569485.1). Lineage (NCBI taxonomy): Eukaryota > Metazoa > Chordata > Amphibia > Anura > Aromobatidae > Anomaloglossus > Anomaloglossus baeobatrachus. The sequence continues at coordinate 108,873,974 of NC_134357.1, read as the reverse complement.
TGATCGACAGCCTGCCTCCCACTGCCTAACATCAGGGAGGGGGGTGGCTGTCAATCACCATGATGTCAGCACTCATGCCCCGTCAACAGCGCAGCCCAGCAGAGAAAGAGCGGCTCTGTTGATGTGAATCAGCTTACATCGCCATCAAAAGCTGTCTGTGAACGCTCTGAACCAACGCTGAGTAGAACAAGCAGATAGTTAGCAACTACCTAACTGTTAGTTCTTAAGCCCAAAGTAAAAAAAAAAAAATAGTCCTGAACAACCCCTTCAAGTAATGATTGTGGGAAAACCATTTTAAATACCTCTACCTTTTAATGAGGAAGGTAATAAGTAAAATATAGAATAAAAAGTATGATGAGGGATATCATAATAATTCATAGATGTCTAGTTGTTAGCTAAAACAGAGGGGTCTATTCTTTCATTAGCTCAACAGAAAGAAAATCTCTATATGCCATTGTATGTGATAAGGTCATATGGAGATTTACTATGGCTCTTTAGCCTTCTATGAGGACTGTGGAGCTCGTACGGAGCTGTAATACGGAATACAGCATTTTACAAGTACCAGTCCTTTCAGGCAGTTCCCCGTACACTTATTAAACCCTTACAAATAAAGTAGTGCTGAAGGATATGTACTCCCAAACGGAAATGATAAATCATTAGCAGTTGTCAAAACGCGTCCCCTTAAGTGAGCTGGGATTACGAAGATCGTTCATGGCAGTAATCATCCCATGTTTATTGTCGTCTCTACAGTACCGGCGGACAGCCCTGCACAGAGCATGCTCGGAGGGACACCTCGCCATTGTCGAGAAGTTAATTGAAACTGGAGCAGATCTTGAATTCCGCGACATGGTATGTGGATTTTTCCAAAACACACAACGGAGTGAATAGAGTAATGCTGGAGATTGCACTGGAAAATATTACTAGATTACAAATAATTCTATTGACACAAAGCTGCAGAATTGTATAAAGCTGAAAAATACCAGATAATGGACAGTCACCTACAAGTAAAGTATATAGAGCGCAACCTCCTTTGCCCTGCAATTATCTACAGAAGGAACAACAAGATCAAATGTAGTCACAAAAAGATCAAATTAGAAATTCATTTAATGCATTTTCATCAGGGAAAATATAACCTGAGTAGCATTTAATTCCCTGCTACTTTAGAACAAAGACTGCCATCTTTTTTACAATGAGGCAGTAAAATTAGTTTCAAAATTCCAAAAAACAGCAACAGCACCACCTAGAGATTTGTAGTCGTCAATAATAATCTGCATTATGGTTCAGTCCGTGATATCGGAGGCTGTAAGCTATTGAGGACTGACCGGTGTGACGGCTCAGCAGATGGCGCTGGGGCTGTGAGGTCACACTGAACCAGGTACATGGGGGTTTATACATTCAGCCACTGATGGTAACATGAAATCAAAGCAGTAACGGCCAACCACAAGAGTCTGTCACTTTCAATATTACGATGTTGCATGTTTTTGACAAGCATGATGTCAAGGTTTCACATCCCTGACCACATGGCTAGGGTGCCTCGTTTCCGGACCCAAGATGCTTCATATAGTGTCATCTCCGGTGAACCACTGCCGGCTATAGGCTTAGCGCTTCTCTTCCTGTGATTGCTGGTCCCTTTAAGTGTTTATCCTGATCCGCCTCCCCTGTGCCCTCGCACTCTGTCTGTGTTGTGTCCCCTAGTTCTCCATCCATTCCCCGGTCCCACCTCCGTTCCTTCCGATCTAGCTCCGGTTGTCCCTCCATTTCTACCTTCCCGCTCGGTTATTTCCACTGGTATTGACCTCAGCCTGACCCCGACCTCACTTCTGCTCGTCCCTCCGGTCTTCTTTCTTCCCTCTCAGTATTTGACCCGTCCTGCCCGACCATCCCACGCACGCCTCACAGCATCTGCTTTACGGCTGGTGCTGTGAGGTATTGCACCAAGCACACACAGTGTTTCTATCTACTCGCTTATTCGTCACTGTCTAGTGTCTATCCTGCAGGGCTCCAGCTCCCCCTGGTGGCAGCCTGACACATGATATAAAACGGAACTTATCTCTTATGTTTTAAATTTACATGTACAGACAGGACGTTTTCAGGAAAATGCAGAGGGGATTTTTTAACCTGGAGTAAACATATATGCCTCATAGATAAAACATTATGTATGTAGAAAGTATGATTAAATCACTGCGTATTTAAAAAGGTATTCCCATCTCCAAGATCCTATTCCAATATGTAGTAAGGTGTATTAATAAAATAATAATAATAATAGCAGCAAATAAATCAAATTAGAAATATAGTATAGGTTTCCTGATTAGCGATGTCACTTACCTTATGTGCAGGGCATTACAGTAGCTTAGGTATCCATGGTTATGACCACAAGGAACTAACTGTGACTATATGCGTGATTGTAACTATGGATGTCTAAGCTGCAATGCCCTGCACATGAGGTAAGAGACATGGAGAACTACAGTATACTACATTTCTAATTAGAGGTATTTTCTAATATTATTATTATTATTATTACACCTACTACATATTGGGATAGCATCTTGTAGATGGGAATACCCCTTTAACTGTCTATTCTTTTGACCACCTCATGATATACCATGGTATTTAACTGTCCTATTTTTGAATTTATAAAGCCCTACAGCAGAGGTATAGTTTGAAGAATTGTGCAAAGGACTAGGTTTAAAAGGGTTGTTTGGGCTTATAAAAAGAATGGCATGAGCTACTGTGCTTTGAATAGATGAAAGAGGAGCATCACTCACATGAGGTCCACAGCTTTACTATGTCGATCGGCTATGGTCCCGCTGATTAGACAGTGATGGTCTAAAAGAGATTGTTTGGGCTAAAGCCACAAGTCTGCAGTCCCTCTTTGTATCACTCTATGTGACTGCAGACTTGTCCAATCCTCACATCACTGTGCGCTGTGAGGATTCGTCAGTTTCAAAGGCGGGAACGGCGGTCAAGTGGCCGCTAGTATGCAATATGCAGACTCTCAGCCAGAATCTGACTGAATGGGCATGGATTCGCTCAATACACTTGCATTGAGTGATGCTGCATCCATCTATTAGGTATATGGCCAGGAGTTTGCATATCGCATAATCGCGGCCACGTGACTGCCGTTTCCAGCTCTGAAACCGGCGAATCCTCACAGTGCACAGTGTGGGCGATGTGAGGATTCAGTAATCTGCAGTAACTCTATATCGCATAATTGCGGCCACGTGACTGCCGTATCCCGCTCAGAAACCGATGAATCCTCACAGAGCACAGTGCGCGCAATGTGAGGATTAACAAGTCTGCAGTCACGTAGAGTGATACCTAAAGGAACTGCAGACTTGTGGCTTTAGAGCAGACAACCCCTTTAAGGATAGGCTGCAAAACTTTCCAAGAACACCTTTTAGCAATACATGTACATACAGAGGCATCCCAGCATTTTTTGGTTAGCTTTATAATGCTTGCGTGTGTATGTAAATGTAATCATCTAGGAACAGTTCACATAATATAATCTGCTTTTTTTTCCCAGCTTGAATCCACAGCCATCCATTGGACCTGTCGTGGTGGCAGTGTTGATGTTCTAAAATTATTGCTTAACAAAGGAGCAAAAATCAATGCAAAAGACAAGGTATGTCGGTCACTCATCTCTTCCATGGATATTAACATTCCATAGGTGCCAATTAAGTTCTAACTCCCATATGTCCCAGGTTTTCTTTAATATTAAACCTAAAATTTGGAGCCCAACAGCACTCCAAAAAATTTAGATTTTTTTTTTTTACTCATCTTTGCTCGCCAGGAAAAAAAGGAGATACTTGGAAAATCAGGCAATTGCCTTGTTCCACAAAGACCCAACCAAGGGTCAAACGTGAGCACCAAGGATCAGACGTGAGCACCAAGGGTCAGACATGAGCACCATGCCGGAACTCCTCGGGCTATGTTCACATCTGCTTTGGAGGCTTTACTTGTAACCTCTGGTGCAGATTTTCTATGCTGGGCTATTTTTTTTCTAAGAAAATGGACAGTTTTTTGACCTCCTCGTGTTGAGCCTCAACGTCAAGGGGCATGAGTATAGCTATTTTTAAGCTCAATATTCAAAACTTTGGGTTAGTTATTGGCCATAAATTGTGTCTTGAAACTTAATGTTATTGGTAAAATAACCCAAGGGACCATTCTTAGCGGCATGTTCTTGTCAATGGTTGACGACGCAGTAGGTTAAATGTTCTAGTAACATAAGAGCACAAATGTGTGTGAACATACAGTACATAGATTTCTAAAATAATTTGTCTTACTCAGCCGATCGTGATACAGTTGAAAAGGTAGAACTCTAAATGAATGCTCATTAGTTTTCATACTGGTTATTTATATATTCGCAAACTCATGTGCTATGGATATCCCAGGACATCTATTTTTTACCTAATGGTGCAGAGACCAAGGTACAGTGTGCTCATTTCTGTATGTTCTCTTTCCTTCTTTTTAGTTACTAAGTACACCCCTACATGTCGCAGTGCGGACAGGACGGTATGACTGCGCAGAACATCTCATCGCATGTGAAGCAGACTTAAATGCTAAAGATCGGGTGAGAAGATTCTCATTTTCTTATTTCATAGTTGTAGATGTTTTAGTGAGAACATACCTTCATCGACTCATAGAAACACAGTTACTACATTATTTGAGTACATCCCTGAGTAATGAAGTAAATGGCTGGACACATTTTGGTCTTCTTCGTTAATCTTTTGCTCTTTGAAGGGTTGGTCTGATGCTGAAAAGATTTTTTTCTAGTCATGGTTCTTTTCAAAATAACAAACAGAGGCACACCCACCTTCTGTCACCAGCGTGGATCCAGATGTCGGAAGATTGCTGAAGCTTGTGATTGGCTGCAGCGGTCAGGTAACTAGAAGAGCACATCATCAGATGTTTCCCTGATGGTGTGGTCTTCTATTGCCCTGCAACATCTAGATGACAACTCGTGCTGGATCCTTGGAAGCAGCAGAGGACAGTATACCTCGGTTAGTAGTTTTGGAAATAATCCATGCTAAGAAAATGTTTTTTTTTCTCACCGTTGGGCAACCACTTTAAAAGCATTTCTGAAATTACTGAAAACTAAATAGTTTTTTTACTACCAAGAGTAGCACCAGACTTGCAAAAAGTGGTGTTCAGATTATAGAAATACAATTAAGCTTGCTGCAATATAATACACCACATATATAACAAAAAACCTTTTTACTGTGCTCATAGGATCATTTTATTACCCTTTTTTTATTAACTAATTTTCTAATAATTCTAAATATGGCAGAAAATGCTGAAGAATCCTGTTGAGGAACCTACCATAATTCACCATGTTTAACACTAGAACTACTGGACTCGTGACCCCTATATAGAAATACATGGTGCAAAGTAGTCAAAATGACTACCTCAGTAGTTCTAGTGTTAAATAGCTTTAAAAACAGAAATCACCTCTAACTTAATAGTATTATAACAAAGTATTTTCCTTATGTGAACTTGAGGCATGGCGGAGGCGTTACCCAACACTGGACTTCTCTCTTTGGTTCTTTGAATCAATGTGTCATGGAGAGACTCGTCAAGCCATGGATTAGGCAGAACATAGTGTAACCGTTACGTCTGTAGTGATAAGATATTTGTTACAAAAAAAAAAAATAATATTTTTTTTAAACCACAAGTAACATCATTATTATTGATTCTGCAGGAAGGAGACACGCCAATGCATGACGGAGTGAGACTAAATCGCTACAAAATGATGACACTCTTGATCCTGTATGGAGCCAATTTAACTGTCAAAAATTGTGTAAGTTCTTCAAATGGAATGTTTTTGTATGAATGTATCTAAAGGGAAGCTATTCTACTTGCGGAGACTGACACACCATTACAGCATGCTAGTGGTGATGAGACTTTAAGCTACAATGCTCCTCTGGGAAATTGTCTCTTCAGGGAGGAAGAAGAGGAACCCTAGTACCACCTATCGGAGGTAGCAATCCTAAAAGTCAAAAGTGACTCTTTAACAAGCCTTGTCATATGAGTTAGAATTTATGCCAGATCAGAACCTCAATTTGCAGACACGGTGTTTCGAGATATAAGTGCAAAGTACGAGATCTGATCTGGCTTTATGCGAGACTAAGATGGGGTCTAAAGGGAAAGCTATTCACCTTGCGGAGACTAACACACTATTCAAGCATGCCAGTGGTGAGGAGACTCTAAGCCACAATGCTCCTTTGGGAAATAGTATGAATGTATAAAACGATAGATCAACCGAAAGCCCTTAATTATTTTCAAGGCCTGTTCCATAAGTGATCATCTTTTTGGATCTGTTTACTTTTTTAGAGCAAATATTTTTAAAATGGGTAGCTACATCTTATAAATCCCTGCTCTGTTAGGGCATTATATTAGGAAGCCCCTCTAACAAACAAGGGAGGCAACTAATATACAACAATCCTCTTTGTCGGATGCTGTCAACATATTACTGTAGAGACAAAGATACTTGGCACTCCAATGGTATGATGATGGATTTCCAATTTTTATTAAAGGTGTGCTGCATGCCTTGTAGTAAGAGGTGGATGCCGCACCTTCGTTCTGTTTTACGTAGATGGCTCCTGGCAATCTATACTGATGAAGGTCCAATTGTGACCGAAATGTTTATCTTCGATTGCAAACACCTTTGTAATAAAAATTAGAAATCCATCTTCATACCATTGGTGTGGCAAGTAACTTTGTCTCTACATGACGGGTTTGGATCCAACTTGTGCACCACCAACTGTATAAGTGCCATGGTTACTTTATGAATTGTGTCAATACAGAACTTTGAAGAAGATTCATTTTATCAGCTGAATGTAGCAAAAAAAAATTCTGTGAAGTGACCCAAGTAAAGGAAATAAGCGAATAATGATAAGATCTTTAAAAAATCAGATATTTGCTTGAAGTCCCTGGGGGGTGTGGGGGATTTAAAAGTTTGCTCCACTATGCATTATCTTAAGAATAGGTCATCAGTATCAAATCAGTGGTTATCCAAAACCTGACACCCGTAATCTGTTTGATGGCCACTGCAGGGCACTGCAGATCGACTCCTAATTATTTGAATAGGGCCTGAACGACAGTCCTTGGCTGAGACCACTACACAGTTGTGCTATTCAGCTCCGCAATAGTGATGAGTGAGTACTACCATGCTCGGTACTTGTAACAAGCAGTCGGACGCTTGGACAGGCTTGACTCATTTACCAAGTATAATAAGAGTCAATGGGGGAAGTCGAGCATTTTTCTGGAAGATCTTTTGGAAAACTGCTTGTTTCTCAGTGACGTCACCCCTCTGCCAACTCTCCGGATCACACTGTGCTCTGCAGGGCCCAGAAGTGACATTGAGGGCTCATGTCCACTTGCGATTTTTCAGATTGCACTCGCACCAGTGACAATCTATGGTGCAGTGTCCTTTTGTTATTTTTTTTCTCGTCTCGAATCCTGCTCTCGGTGCAATCGCGGCAGTCTCAGCTCACGCACCCCAAACATGTTAAGCGACTGCAGTGCGGTGCACGCGAAGACAGACAATGGAGGAGATGGGAGAAATTGCTTCCTCCATCTTCTACGCTTGATGCGATCGGAAGACCCTCGGCTGACACCCACAGCAGAGGGTCATTAGCATATCACTTCCAATGCTCTCGCATCCGAAGCGGTACGCAAGTGGACATGAGCTTTTACAGTGTAAGTATGTGGAGCATCAGTTTGAGGCCCCATAGACTTTCATTGTCAGAGACTTATGGCTCATGCATAGAGTGTAGAATTGTAGTGACATCACCAAGAAGTGGAGAAGGCCGGCACTGGAGAGCAGTGGTAGGGGAGTATATTAATTTGCCACACTCACGTGTGGAACAACACTTGGAATTTCCCCCAACATTATGGAAAAAACAAAAAGTGATTTAAGATCTGTTACAAAAGGTGCCAGTGTGATTCCATCCTCCGCCGTATGTAGCTCCTCTGCCACATGAGCATATCACAGGTTCATCCTTCTCACTTTACACTTAATCTGAAACACTTCAAGGATTTTTCCATTTTCCTGACTAATTGAATTACTCTCATATTGTGCCAACAGGCGGGAAAGACAGCAATGGAACTCGTCCTTCAGTGGCAGAATGGAATAAAGGAGATATTCAGTGGCCTTCAGGAAAAGTCATACAAGAGCTCGGAGATCCAGAAATTCTGAGAGCGGCCAGACGGCATCACTGAGAAGGCATTTGCCAGGCACTTTTGTTTTTTTATTTGCTACATGCTTTGAGATAGGACTATTCCATATTATTTATTTGAAACTTTTTGCACTTTTCAATGTTTGTGTATTTTTATTTATTTATGTACTTATGTATTTTTTTAGGTCTGCATTATTATTGCGCTTTATACAAATTCCATGAAGGCAAAAATTCTTGTGTCTATTAGAACTAAAAAAAAAAATGGACACTTTTGCCTGATTGATCTAGTTCTGTTAACGTATAGATGACGCACATATTTGTATATTATGTGTATGAGTTTATGCTCCGCACTATAACCATTGTGTTGGTCTATATGACACGGTCTACAGCGGGTGAGGCCAGGACGTATTCCAGGCTGTAAGTTTAGAAATGACAAGCTTCTGCGGTGGGGCAGGCCCAAATGTATTTGTGGCTGCTCACCCAGCGAAGCTACGTAACCTATAATGGAGACAAACGTAAAGTCAGTTATCAGAGGGGTTTTATCCACTGAACCAGTGATCTTAAGACATGGATAACATCTCCGCTGCTTCAGTCTCACTCGTAACATTAATTGTAGGAGTTCGAGTAGAAGCACAAGATGTGTCCAAGAGAAAACTGAGCTGGAATAAGACAAAAATAAGGGATATTGGGCCTTTTAATGGTCACAATGTGTGTGTTGCCTATAGCAACCAGTGGTCAGCTTTCAAACTGCTGTGGAAAAGTGAAAGCTGCAATGTGATTGGTTACTCTAGACAACAGTAGTTTTTAGAAGAGACGTCCTATATCTCCTGGTCTTATTACCCCTTTCTGTAGCTTGCAAAGAAGGTATCTGTGTCACAAGTCATTATTGTGCTTTTCATCTTGGGGATAGTGGAGGATAAAAGGAAAGCAAAATGCCTTTTCTTTACTTTTCAAGATGCTCTTTAGGTAGACCCTACCACTGTAGCCTTAAAGGGAATCGGTCAGCAAGTTTTTGCTATGCAAGCTGAGGACAGCATGCTGTAAGGGTTAAAAAAACAAATCAACTGTGACTCGCTTATCAGACTCCATACTGTTTACTTATACTAAAGGCTTTATCACTTGGTGATTATCATTGCTGTGACTAGCTGGCTCATGCCAAGTTGTCCAACACGCCCCCTCCTGTGATAGACACCTCACTGTCAATTTCCAATCTGTATAAATAGCTTAGTGAGAGTGGGGTAAGCTCTCTTAGCTCAGCTACATGACTAAACTTAAAAATACAGATTATGTCAGAATGGGTGCACCCAGTAATTAAGTGATACATTGTTGGATGCAGGATCTCTTTGCCTACATTATCCTGCTCTCAGATGAGGTAAATGAAAACCTGGTGACAGAGTCCCTTTAAAGGAAATTTGTCAGCAGGTTTTTCCTATTGTATTGGAGAACAGTATAATATAGGTGCAGAGACCTAGATTCCAGCAATGTGTCACTTACTGGACTGCTTGGTGCAGTTTAGCTAAAGTCCCTATTTCTATTCTCTAGATCTTGCAGTGCTCAGAATGCTGAGCTGTGTATAACCCCACCCACACCCCCGATTGGTAGCTTGATAATGTACATAGGAAGCTGCCAATCAGTGGTGGAGGTGGGGTTACAGACTAGCTGACCTTCCAGGCATGCGACATCTACTCTTAGGCCTCTTTCACACGTCAGTATTTTGCGTCAGTGTTTCATCAGTATTTGGATGCCAAAACCAGGAGTGTCTCTGAAACACAGAACAGGTGTCAGACTTTCAATTATAGTTCTTCTCTGTACTTCCACTCCTGGTTTTGGTATCCAAATACTGATGAAAAACTGATGCAAAATACTGATGTGTGAAAGAGGCCTTACAGTGATAATCTCCTGCTGATAAAACACTGATTGTATTGAAACTACAGATAGCTGATGAGCAACTGTCATATCCCCAGAATCAGGGTCTCTGCCCCTGCATCATGCTGCACCCGTTAAATAGCAAAAACACGCTGACAGTTGCAGGAACCACTACAGACAGACTTTGTTATACTTAGTATAGTGGACTCCGTAAACCATGAGTGACAAGGAATTATTTTGATTTTCTTTGTGTGATGCACAAACTTTCACCAATTCCTAGGACTCTGAATTTGACAGTATGTGTTTTGTTATAAGTGTCATTTAGGCAAGAACAGTCAATTTTGCCTACATTGGTCTACATTTCCTCCTATATGAAGCGAACAAGGAATCTGACATTTTCACACATCACATACGATAAGGTGTAGATGGTAAAAAGGCACAACTATGGCTTTTGTGCACACTTGTAGAATGCTCTGCAAGCTACTGTGCTAAAGAAACAGTCTAGAACCCCAAATGTCCTAAGAGGCATCATGGTTCTAGGCCTAAGTAATGATGGTCACAGTATGGTTGGTTGAGACAACAGAAGAGATGAGAAAGAAATGAAATTCATTGCAAACGGGAAAGTTTGTACTTGGAAGATCTTTTGTATATCTGTATTGTATTTTCTGTACATTTTGTATTAATTTCCTGTATTTATGACATGATGGATGATTACGGTCTTGACTTTATATACTGTACCAAATAATGGAACAAAGAAATGACATACTGATTCTTGCTAATGTTGAATAACAAATATCTGATTCTACAAGGTCTTATAATGAATCATACCAGCAAGGATCTAAAAGTATCATGTAGTGACTCCAGTGCTTGACATGTGGTCACCATGCACTTAGAGAGCCCATGATCTTCTGCAATGATCCTGAATTATTTGATTTATTTATCTTAAAAGGCCAAAAATTTAACATGTATAATGGTATGGATGATGGGCAGAATGGTCAAGGATAATGTGCACCACCTAGTGGTGATACCTTGTAATATGTTGCTCTCCTGTACTGTAGGAAACTATGGAATTACAGCTTAGAAATGGCATTAAAAACATATACTGTATATGTGCAAAGCTACCATAGCTTGTAATGCACTTGCTACATGCCAGCCACTGACAACCACTTTGTGCATCATTAACAAGGGCACAAAATATAGAAATCTGTTTGAGAATCAAACAGTTTTAAGGAAATCTGTCAGCAGGTTTTTTTCTATTTAATCAGAGAGGAGCATAATTTAGGGGCAGAGACTATGATTCCATCTATGTGTTACTTTCTGGGCGGCTTGTTGTAGTTTCAGTAAAAAACACATCAGATTATCAGTACAGGTCTAGGTGTCTTGTACCTTGTAGTCCTCCTCTTGTGTAACCCTGCCCCTTCCACTGTTTGGCAGGTTTCTATTTACACTGTGCATAGGCAGAAAACTGTCAATCAGTGGTGTAGGAACTACTTACTCTGTATCTATGAAAATTGGTAATCAAAACTAACAAATGCAGTGCAGTAAGTGATACTATCAAAAGCTATAGCCAAATAGAGTCAAAAACCCACCATAGTAAAGAATTAGATTCATTTAACATACACAATAGCAATACAACATATACAATAAAAAAACATTTGCTGGTGAGGAGTACAAATGAGGAGAGCACCAAGATACAGATCAAACTAATACAGGGTGGAGATGAAGTTCACATGCATAGTAGCAGCAAGAGTACTCCGTTCCACAGAAGGGAACACTCAACCACAGTAACGTGCACATGCATAATAGCAGCAGTAATACTCAGCTCAATTGTAGGAAACACTCACCAATAATACCCTGGAATCTTAAGTGGTGCACCTCCAGGACCCCCACGCGCGTTTCGCATGGGCTTCTTCGGGGGGAGTCACGAAGTGATACTGCTGGAATCTGAGTCTCTGCCCCTACATCATAATGCTCTCAAATGGGGACCTACTGACAGATTTCTTTTAAGGGAGTTTTCAAGTTGATAGAAATATGGCTGATTTCTTCCAAAAAAATCGCACCACTCCTGTCCAAAGTATTTGTCTATGTTGCAGGTAAACCCCCTTTCACTTCCATGGACATGAGCTGCTATATGTGTAACGCACTGATAGGAGTGGTGCTGTTTTTGGGGAAAAAACAAAAACAGCAAAGTTGTCAACATCTGGATAAACCTTTTAATGCAGGTTCTTGACAGAGTGAAGCCACAAAACTCAGCCAGTACACGGATGGGATTTTGAGTTAAATATTTATTAAAAAAAATAAAGAAATCTCAACAATTCCATTTTTGTTTTATGGTTTCAGCAGAAAATAAAATTCTGTTTAGCAATAAACCTGTTAAACTTTTCCATGTGTGAGCCTCTGTCTTATTCTGCACCATACACTACATACAGACATTGATGTGCCAGGCTAGAAAGTTTGGGCACCTCAATTAGCCAATCATTTTTTTTTTAAGAAATAAATGACAAATAATTTTAGTCCTGTTTCTTAATGGTGGACAGATAGAAAATCCGTTCACAGATCATCAGTCCTGTCATGTCTCGTTACATTCTGGAGGCTTCATTTAGCACGCTGGTGGCACAGACGCACTTTACTCCCTCTTTGCTTTCTTCATCGCTGGCTCTGCTGCTTCCCCTTCATCTTCTTTAGCCTGTGGTTTCTTCACAGTATAAGTGACGCCGAAGGCAGTCTTTCTTGTTTCTGAAGTTGAAAACACACTATTAAATAACGCTGTGCCATCTGCTTACCAACTTGGAACATTTGAATGGAAATTTTGCATAAAAGGATAATGTGAAAAGACTACAAGGCACAATATGAAAAGGAAAACATCACAGCTTAGGGGAAATCACTACAGATAAAACCTTACATTTTCTGCTTCAAATATACCATGAAAATTAACAAAATGTCATCCACTGTCCGAGTCAAAGGGTGACTTTTGTGGTGGTCTAAGGGGGAAACTTTTCTCCTTGCGGAGAGTGCCACACAAATCTGGCAAGCCAGTGAGGAGACATAGCTGCAATGATCCTCTGCCCATGCTCTCTCCCGACTGGCATGCCAGATTAGTGTGTCTCCACAAGGAAAATAGCTTGCCCTTTAGACCCAGTCTTCGCTTCTCATACAGTCAGATCTTATACTTTGCACTGACAAGGGGCAATCACCCCCAAAACACAGTATCTACAAATTGAGGTTCTGATCTGGCATAAATCCTAAGGCTCCTTTCACACTGCGTTTTGCCTTACATTCACAGGTCCCGTCGGGGCATCCTTCTGAACCACCCCGCAAAGCGTGTTTCGGATGTATGCGTCGAAAGGGCCATTGAGTGTAATGGAGCACACTACGTTAGTGTGTGCTTTGTCTTGTTCCATTTTTGCACATATTCGTTTTCTGCAGACGGACACCCGAACATAGTCGACTACGTTCGGGTGTCCGTCTGCAGAAAACGTACATGTGCAAAAATGGTACAAAAAACAGAGCACACGCTAATGTAGTGTGCTCCATTACAGTCAATGGCCCTGCCGGCACATGCGTCCGAAACACGCTTTTCGGGGTGGGGCTGTTCGGACGGATGCCCCGACGGGACATGTGAATATAAGGCAAAACGCAGTGTGAAAGGCGCCTAAGTCATATGACAAAGCTCATTAAAGGGTCACTTGACTTTTTTGGATTGCTGCTTCCAATAATTGGCCCTAGTTTGTCTCCTTCCTTCCTGAAGAGACAATTTGCATTTTTTTTAGTGGAAAACCAACAACATATAAATGGGCAAGTGTGCACAAAGCAGTAGGATTAAGAAAACGGGGGCCGATGATGGTAGCACAGGGAAGACAGTATGGGTTCATAATTGACACAGAAGCTATAGTCTTTCTTTTTGGACAGTCACCGTACCAAAAGAATCCCGTCCCCAAACTATTCTCACAAAGTTGGAAGCACAATTGTGTAAAATGTCTTGGTTTGCTGAAGCATTAAGATTTCCCTTTACTGGAATTAAAGGGGTCAAGGTCGACCCCTGAAAAACAAAAAGGAGCCCAACACATTATCCTCCACCAAACCTTGGCGTTAGAGAATGTAGTAAGAAAAGGTAATACAGTATCCTCTTGGCATTCACCAAACCTAGATTTTTCATCATATTACTCCATCTATCAGACTCTTGCCTAAGCACTCCGCATCCCTGTGTGTAACTTTTTGAAAAATTCAACATTTATGAACAGAGACTTTCATAAACACCACTCACATTTGATTGTGAAATTTCTTCCCTCCTAAATATTTCACAAACTGACTTGTCACAATGGTGGCATCCAATTATAGGATGATATTTGAATTCTGTGAACTCTTTAAAATGAGCCATTCTATAAAAAATGTTACAAGTTAAGGCAGCGGATGGATTTATATTCCCGTTGACAATGGGACTGAGTAAAAAAAACAATGATGAAGCGCCGTATCCCTACACTTATGTCCATATAATCTATCCTTTCCCCTTCTTTCAATCGTAAACATAGCAGCAGGGATGGGGTTGTACACATCTCTCCAATGGAGAGGGAAGAAAACATCTACAGTTTCATGGTAGGCTAAAATAAGAAGGAAAAAAGTGCAGGAGAGAAGCTGTGCTGATGGATAGCCAAGTCAGCCTCTATTACTTGCAGGGAAAATCCTAAAGGAGAAAAAAAAAAAATCCAAAACTTGACTTTCAGACAGAAACCTACTCAATTTTATTAACGAAAAGGTAACCACTAACATATGTAAAAATATTTTTTTCACATGTCAAAAGGTGTGCATAGCCTTTAAAAATAGCTTGTAGCCCAAAATTTTAATTGGCCTGAAAAATAATCCAGAAATTTGTCCACTGCAGTGGTCATTTTCCTTCTGGTACTCATATCCTTTCTGCTATTACAGATAGGGATGAGTAAGTATTTCTGCGTTTATTTTCTCCTAGGTGTTCCCCTTTTGTGGGACTTCTTTAGACCCCCCGACCCCTGAGGAACTCTGAAGGAGAAAGGAAAAAGCGTTGGGATTTTCATATTGACAGTGGAGATCCTGTGGGCTTGGTAAATTTCCCGATGGAATTATCAACTGCCCGCTAAGTATCGCTTTAAAAGGGCCATTTATTTCCTATATTTGTAATTAACTACTGCTTGGTCCTAGGTGGGTTAACCAAGTTTGGTAATTTTTCTTGGCCTAAGAATTAAATTTTTTTTTCAGGGATTCTAGGCTGATTGCTGATCTACAGCCAAAAGGACCCATATATTAGGGTCACTTTTTGCTACCACAATCCATCTTACGATTGGGTTATCCTGATCATATTATGTGGTAGAAAATTGTATTGCATGTATACACCGGCATTAGTGGCAGACATACCTATGCATACTCGTAGCCTTGAATGTGTCTACATGAATGTCTTTGTACTTGCACTATGTGAGGTTTTGTGGAGGGTATACAATTAGTGGCAGAATAGGGAGTAACAGGGACAACTGCTGAGGAATGGGGGCGCCATACAAATTAGGATGATCATACCTCTGTTGTCAGGCAGGGGATAAGTCTAGAACAAGGTCCTTGTCCTTCTAGCTATTTGGACTATCCACGCCCTGATCTTCAATGATTCATCACTCTGTTACCCCTATCGCTTTATGTTCCACGATTTACCCTGGTGTAATTATACACACCACTGTTTTTCATGTTGTTTTTGTCTTGTATTTTAGCTTGGGATTTTAGCTTCATACAATAAAGAGTTATTGTTTTTAGAGGTTGCAGTAGAAATCTCTGTGCTCAGCACCACAGCACGTTGAGTGCTTGGCAGAACTCGTTTATTCTAGAAATCAGTGATGGCCACTAATGCGCTGTTCTTTTATGTATCTAGGACAAAGTAATTTTGACTGTATATTGTAAAACACAAACTTACCTCCATGCAAAAGGGCAGCCCGACAGTTGGTAGACAGCGCAGCCTTGGCAGATCTCTCAGACAAGCCAAACAGCAATGCTCTAAACTTAGATTAAGGATTTTACACAGACACCACGATTATTACTGAATTACCAAAAAGGAAACCAGTTGTTAGAAATAAAACCAAAACAAGAGCCACATATAATGAAATGATATTTTTTAGATTCCATTATTATTAGCGTGCACCAAAAAGCTGTCCATAAACTAACTGGATGCAACCAGTAGGGGTTAATTTTCAGCTTTATATTATGGCTTAAATCCCTGCCCCTCTAAAATGTATGTAGAATTGGGTTCCCTCATGTTCATTAACCAAAAATACTTCACTCATAAAATAAAATGATCGTGGGTATTGTTTAAGGGGTCAGGTCCTGTATGTGCCGAGATCCAATACCAAATGTATTTCTAAATATCCTTAATGATATGCTAATGAGGCCAGGGACTAGTCATAAGGGTGTTACTTCCCTTGGCTAGTCGTCCCCCTTAACATGTAAGCACGCCCCTGTGCTAATTAATGTGCAGCGTCAGAGGCATGGTCGCGCTCAGCTGCCACCGTGCTCGACGCAGGTTTTCGGCTCAGTGCACATGATCAGAACGTCCCCAGACATGCAGTCATGCGCACTACCCCGGTTTGAAGCCGGGACGCATATACCCAGCTTCATAATGCGCATAACTTGAAGTCCGGGACTTCTGATCATGCGCACGGAGCCGAAATCCAGAGTCAGGGGCTTACTAGCCAAAAGTATTGCCCTTGTGATTAATCTCTGGCCTCATTAGCATATTATAAAAGGATCTTTAGAAATACTTTTCCTAAAGATCTCTTTATGTATGCTACTATAGGCTGGGACAGCTAGGCATTGATTAGAAATATGCACCCAGAACCGCTCTTGGTTATGGGTGCATACAGCACATGGCAGGATCACTTTAACGGCATCTCATTTCAGTGACCGGCTCTCTAGATCGCTCGCCAGCAGCATCCATGCCCATGTCAGTGCATCCACTGAAAGATCCTCATGACGTTATAAGATCCAGTGTATCGATCAGCACCAGCGCCGCACCAAGCACTAGTGAAAGGTCTTGGTAGGGAGATCACTGAAAATCATCAGACATAGGTCACGGGTGGGGAATAGAGCGAGCGCGAGGGCAGGAGAGCTGAAAGTGCAATATCCCACCGTGAAGCACCTGCGGCTCATTGCATATGATTTCAAAGCTCGATTTCTCAAAACTGAAGTCTACATATCAAGGTATGGATTTAATCAGTATGACAGTCCCTATATATAAGTCATTAGCTTCAGGTATAAAATGCTCACGACTAGTTCCAAATTGGTTAATAACAACAAAAAAAAATAAGGTTGAAATAAAATGAAAAAAAAAAAAAAAAAGTCAACCAAGCGGTACTGTTGGGCAGAGTTTCCCAACTATCCCCACCAGTTTTATTGTGTCTAATACATGTTTTCGCTGACGTCACAGACAGGGACCGTGTCGATATTCATATAATGGTGTCAAATTTGTTACGGATTCGAAACTGCGTTCTTTAGACACAATAAGACGGATCTTGTATACACCACCAGCCCAGCATAAGTGGGTAAGTGCCTCTAAAGCCAGTAAAAACTTATCCTCCATCCCGCTATCCTTTATCTTCTAACCAAAAGGTAGCTGCCCTCAAACAATGGCGCACAGTGTGCAGCACACCCTTAGAGGGCGAGTGCAGTACCTTACTGTATCATATAGCATGTCTATTGCTAATAATTCTGGACATGAAGCGCTCCCCTCATCTTATTATATGTAGTTTTGCGCGAATAGTTGACTATTTGTACTCGCTATGCTGTTAGCGAGTATTGTCTGCTATTCGCATATTCGTTACGAGTAGCGGGCCCAATGTAAGTCAATGGGAAATACTCGCTAAGTAGCGAGTAACCCGAAAGCCGTACTGTTCGCTACTAGCACGAAAAGTACGGCTTTTGGGTTACTCACTACTTAGTGAGTATTTCCCATTGACTTACATTGCGCCCGCTACTTGTAACGAATATGCGAGTAGCGGACAGTACTCACTAACAGCATAGCGAGTACAAATAGTCAACTACTCGCTCAACACTAGCTATATGCAAAGAAAAATTCCCCTGTACAAGTTATGCTGAAAATGAATCAGTTCCATGTAGATCTGCTTTATAAGGATACAAGGTGGCAACATCATATGGACCTCTCAGCTCCAACGGCTAAAAAACAAAAATAGAAACATTCTAAATCCCGTTACGTTCACAAGTGTTTAAAGAGTATCCGTCATTTTACATTTTCATGTCAAAAATCAATAGTGCACAGGAAAAT
This sequence comes from Anomaloglossus baeobatrachus, assembly GCF_048569485.1. Classification (NCBI taxonomy): domain Eukaryota; kingdom Metazoa; phylum Chordata; class Amphibia; order Anura; family Aromobatidae; genus Anomaloglossus; species Anomaloglossus baeobatrachus. The sequence goes on along the minus strand of NC_134357.1, from coordinate 108,855,644 downwards.
AATCAGCTTGGTAATATATCTTAGACATTTGCTTCTTTTGCTGCCAGAATTGATCAGTCATTATCAAAATAGTTACGGGCACAAGATGGTGCCATGGAACCTGGGCGGCACTAAAAAGGATGAAGACGAGGGCACGTGCAGATAAGAATGGGGCAGGGGATTTACATTTGAAGTGACACTCCAATGTTGAAAAAAAAAAAATCCAAGTGCTGGAGTACCGTAGTACTTTCAATAGGTAAAATTGCAAAGTGTTTGTATAAAAAAAAAAAAAAAAAAAACAACAAAACTTTGCTATAGACCTTGCAGGCATCTGGCCATCTTCGGTGCCACTGCGTCTATCTCATGCTTTCAGCCTTACTGGGGCGAACAATCCAGACCAGAGGTGCAGCCATGCTGCTGAGCGCAAGTCAGGAGACAGGGGAGGGCTCTTCAGATTGAGTCACTATGGAAAGTGCAAAGGGCACCCCTGATGATGCTGCATGAGGTAGTGAAACGTGTTGGGTCCATGATCCTTTCATCATCATCTTTTTTGTATACTTGTACGTTCCCTCGGCCTTATATGCTGGGATTTATGTATTGAAGCTTTACCTCCAGGATATACCATGCATTGTTCTTACTGCTCTTGTATATATTTGCTTATACCACTACATAATCATAGCTCTTATGTATTTTGCATTATCTATTTATTCGCTCATTTCTTTCCCCACGTGCAAGTGTTTTATCGGGACACACACACTAATATATTTATTATACACACACACACACACAGTATACAGTGTGTCCACCCATATCCTGTTCACCGCCATTAACTTGAGAACAGCGGCAGCTATAGGCATAGAAGTGGTGTCTAGGTATGGTAAAGTAGCCATGTGCTACGAATGACATCACCTATAGCGCCAACTGGTGGAAAACAACGGAGTTGGCATTTTTATCTCGAAAACAGAACGAGATAGAGAAAAAAAGTGAATTAAAAAGTTGTAGGACATCATCAATTCAATACGAATCGACACCTTGCATACAGAAATGCTATGATTAGAACGTGTAAAACTCACAAGCCTGCGGAGGTGAAGCGATACCTCATGGAGACCTTCCTACAAGTCATTGGGTATGGTGGCTGCGCGGAGTGGCCTCCGCTCACCTGACCTGACCCAATTGGACTTCTTTCTGTGAGGTCACATCAAACAGCAGGTGTATGCGACCCCTCCACCAACATTGCAGGACCTACGACGACATATCACAGATGCTTGTGCAAACGTGTCACCTACCATATTGCACAGCGTGCAGCAAGATACAGTATGCTGTCCAGAGTCCAAATGTGCATTTCAGCTGACGGTGGCCACTTTGAGCATCAAAGTTAAATGAGAGCCATATGCGTGCCCAGCATTCAATGTTTTGGGAGGGTCATGGGTTTCATATCATAGCATTTCTGTATGCAAGGCGTCGATTCATATTGAATTGATGATGCCCTACAACTTTGTACTTCACTTTTTTTTCTCTATCTCGTTACGTTTTCGAGATAAAAATGCTAACTCCGTTGTTTTCCACCAGGTGGCGCTATAGGTGGTTTCATTGCGTAGAGCATGACTACTTTACTATACCTAGACCCCACTTCTATGCCTATAGCTGCCGCCGTTCTCAAGTTAATGGCGGTGGACACTGTGTGTGTGTGTATGTAAATATCTACCTACCTACCTACACACACACACACACACACACACACACACACACACACACACACGAAAAGTTTGGACACACTTTCTCATCTCTAGAACAGCTATTAAGAGGAGACTTTGTGCAGCAGGCCTTCATGGTAAAATAGCTGCTAGGAAACCACTGCTAAGGACAGCCAACAAGCAGAAGAGACTTGTTTGGGCTAACAAACACACGGAATGGACATTAGACCAGTGGAAATCTGAGCTTAGGTCTGATGAGTCAAAATTTGAGATCTTTGGATCCAAACACCGTGTTTTTGTAGAAAAGGTGAACGGATGGACTCTACATGCCTGGTTTCCACCGTGAAGCATGGAGGAGGAGGTGTGATAGTATGGGGGTGCTTTGCTGGTGACACTGTTGGGGATTTATTCAAAATTGAAGGAATACTGAACGAGCATGGTTACCACAGCATCTTGCAGCGGCATGCTATTCCATCCGGTTTGCATTTAATTGGACCATCATTTATTTTTTAACAGGACAATGACCCCAAACACACCTCCAGGCTGTGTAAGGGCTATTTGACTAAGAAGGAGAGTGATGGGGTGCTACGCCAGATGACCTGGCCTCCACAGTCACCAGACCTGAACCCGAGATGGTTTGGGGTGAGCTGGACCGCAGAGGGAAGGCAAAAGGGCCAACAAGTGCTAAGCATCTCTGGGAACTCCTGCAAGACTGTTGGAAGACCATTTCCGGTGACTACCTCTTGAAGCTCATCAAGAGAATTCCAAGAGTGTGCAAAGCAGTAATCAAAGCAAAAGGTGGCTACTTTGAAGAACCTAGAATATAAGACATATTTTCAGTTGTTTCACACTTTAAGTATTTCATTACACATGTTTTAATTCAGTTTTGATGCCTTCAATGTGAATCTACAATTTTCAGAGCCCTGAAAATAAAGAAAACTTTTTGAATGAGGAGGTGTGTCCAAACTTTTGGTCTGTACTGTATAATAAATAAAGTAATACACACACACACACACACACACACACACACACACACACACCTACACCTATCTACCTAACGCATGATGATTTGGGGGATTATTTGATCTTTCTCCTCACTCATATGTCTTTTTTAATTGGCATTCATAGTAGTGTTTGCCAGTACTATTTTTCTATTTTTATTATATTTGGGTGTGAACTTATTTTCTGAGCAGCTTTCTATTTTTTTTTTTAATTTAGTCTAAACTCTTTTGCATAACTTTTTGTAGCACTCCTTATTTGCTCATTACATTATTGTATTTGTGGTGCGCACCACACAAATCTCGTGTCATCCTGAGAAGAGGTTAAGCTGCCGCAATTGGAGTGAGCTAGACGTGGGTGTCAGCTGCACAATACAACCGGCACCTGCACCATACAAGTGTATGGCGAATGTTGGAAAGGGTACAAAATTTTTAAGTGTTACAGAGACCCAAAATATACAGTATATCACAAAAGAGAGTACACCCTTCCTCACATTTTTTTGAGAGTATTTTATTATATCTTTTCATGGGGCAACACTGAAGATATAACACTGATACAATGTAAAGTCGTCCGTGTACAGCTTAATTTGGTGACCTCGAAATAACTCCATACACAGCCATTAATGTCTAAACTGCTGGCAATAAAAGAGTACACCCCTAACTGAAATTGGCCAAATTGTTATCAATTAGCCATTGTCCCTCCTGTGTTACAAGTTCTCAGGTGTGTTGAATTTGGTGTTATCGCTCACACATTCTCGCTTACTAATCAGTTGAGTTCAACATGGCTCCTCATGGCAAAAAATTCTGAGGATCTGGAAGAAAAGAAAAAAAAAAAATTGCTGCTCTACATAAAGATGGCCTAGGTTACAAGAAGATTGCCAACACCCTGACACTGAGCTGCAGCACAGTGGCCAAGACCATACAGTGGTTTGATAAGACAGGTTCCACTCAGAACAGGCCTCGCCATGGTCAGCCAAAGAAGTTGAGTGCATGTGCTCAACATCCAGAGGTTGTGTTTTCAAAAAAGATGTATGAGTGAGTGCTGCCAGTGTTGCTGCAGAGGTTACAGGGGTGGGAGGGTGTCAGCCTGCAGTGCTCACACCATACACCGCATCAAATTGGTCTGCATGGCTGTCATCCCAGAAAGAAGTCTTGTACAAGAAAGCCCGCAAACAGTTTGCCAAAGACAAGATGACTAAAGGCTGCTTTACACGCTGTGACAACGCTAGCGATGTCGCTAGTGATCGCACCCCACCCCCGTCGTGTGTGCATCACGGGCAAGTCGCTGCCCATGGCGAACAATATCGCTAGTACGCGTCACACGCACATACCTTCCTAACGGCGTCGCTGTGGCCGGCGAACAACCTCTTTTTTAAGGGGACGATTCGTGCGGCGTCACAGCGACATCACACAGCGGGCCACCAATAGAAGTGGAGGGGCGGAGAGCAGCCACATTCACGTCACTCCCACCTCATTGCCGGAGGACGCAGGTACGTTGTTGTTAGTAGTTCCCGGGGTGTTACACGTAGCGATGTGTGCTGCCTCAGGAATGATAACCTGCGTCCTAAAAGATCAACGATTTTTTGGAAAGGAACGACTTGTCAACAATCAACGATTTATGCCGCTTTATGGATAGTTAGCGGTCGCTCGTAGGCGTCACACACAACGTCGCTAACGAGGCCAAATGTGCGTCATGAATTCCGTGACCCCAGCGATAATCTCGTTAGCGATGTTGTTGCGTGTAGCGGGACCTTAACACTAGAACTACTGAGGTAGTCATTTTGATTACTTTGCACCATGTATTTCTATATAGGTGTCACGAGTCCAGTAGTTCTAGTGTTAAGGCCATGGATTACTGGCATCATATCCTATGGTCTTATGAGACCGAGATTAACTTATTTGGTTCAGATGGTGTTAAATGTGTGTGATGGAAACCAGGTGAGGAGTACAAAGACAAGTGTGTCTTGACTACAGTCAAGCATGGTGGTGGGCGTGTCATGGTTTCGGACTGCATGAATGGCCCACGGGGAGCTACATTTCATTGAGGGAACCATGAATGTCAACATAACGATACCACACAACTCTAAGACGTCCACTGCCATGCTAAAGAAACTGAGGGTAAAGGTGCTGGACTGGCCAAGCGTCTCCAGATCTAAACCCTATGGAGCATCTGTGGGGTATCCTCAAATGGAAAGTGGAGGAGTGCAAGGTCTCCATCATCCACCACTCACTTCTCCACCGCCATCGCCGTTTGATGCTGGATTTCTGTTCAGCGCTCATGACCCCAAAGTTTGGGTTATGCACACTATTAAGCTGGGTGTACGTGTCCTGGCTTGAAACTGAAGTAGTGCACATGACCCAAACTCTGGGATCATGCGCACTGTGCTGAAATCCAGCATCAAGTGGCGATGGCGGCGGAGAGGTGAGAGATCATCCTCTGACGCTGCGCATTCATTTGCATGTTAGCACACTCACAGGGACATACTAAAATGCTAATGGGGGCGACTAACAAGGGAAGCAACGCCCTAGGGACTAGTCCCCTCGCTCATTAGCATACGATATAAGATCTTTAGAAATACTTTTTCTAAAGATCTGTTTATATATGCTAGTGTATACAGGGACGGTTAAGCAGGGATTAGCAATATGCACCCAGAACTGCTTGTGGGTCTGGGTGCATATTTCACCTGACAGGTTCCCTTTAAGGCAGTGCTTTGAAATAATGGTGGCCACAATAAAATATTGTCACTTTGAGCACAATTTGGCCATTTTCACATATTGGTGTACTCACTTTTACTGGTTTAAACGGAGAAACATTAATTGCTGTGTGTTGAGTTATTTAGAAGCCACCAAACTTACACTGTTATACAATCTGTACACTGACTACTTTACATTGTATCAAAGTGTCATATCTACAGTGTTGTCCCATGAAAACATAAAATATTTACAAAAATGTGAGGGGTTTACTCACTTTTGTGATAGATTATACATGTTTTTATGATCACTGGTGATAACACTTTTTTTTTAGCCACGTGTCACTTATGTATAAATACAATATGTTGAAGTTCAAATAACCTTACATCCAATTTTTGTCATCACTGAGAACGGTGCCTTTATTCTCCCACTTGGAGAGGTTTTGTACTGCTTTGTTTTGTACTTATCACGGCATTGCTTTTTGCTGTAATGTACTTGCCCAAGGCTTTTGTGTAGAACAGTGGACCTTGACAATGCCCGCTTGTTGGTGATCAGGGACGTACATGCAAGTAATATTATAAGAATAGGCCAACATTAAGAGCACAGAAGTTCACTAAAAAGTTGGAAAGGATCGAGTATTCCATTCGGCGGAGATCACGCGCTGCAGTTTGACAGTAGTTTGCTGTAGATCCACTGAATAACATACTCCGGAGTGCACAGAATGGACGTGTCACATACAGTGAACTTACCTTCTCTGCACCACTAGATATAATAACATTCTGAAAGGAAGAAGAAAAACACGATCAGTACATAAACATGATACCAGAAATCAAACACTTTCTTCCTCGATTATACACCATAGTATGCTATGGTGTGTGGAACAATTCGTGCATCTGTGGCTTCTCACCAGTCTCATTCTTATGGCATATATAAACCTACAAAAATTCCCAAAGAAAAAAGGTAGGGTCCCAAAACCAAACATACAAAAAAAACCCTCAGTGACTACCACTGGATAAATACATAAATATAAATACGAGAAACCAGAAAAATAAATGATCAAATGCAAAAGTTTTTATTACAATCATAGTGAGCAAAATGACAGACTGTGAAAGCAACCAAGGTGGAAAAGATTGCCAGACACAAAACTGCACCAAATCAAGCCACCAGATGGCGATAGACACTGCTGGTCACAAGGTGCAATGTCACATACTAAAGCATAGGCTGGAGGGGGTGAAATGAAGGGAATTTTGTTACTTACCGTAAATTCCTTTTCTTCTAGCTCTTATTGGGAGACCCAGACGATTGGGTGTATAGCACTGCCTCCGGAGGCCACACAAAGCAATTACACTAAAAAGTGTAAGGCCCCTCCCCTTCTGGCTATACACCCCCAGTGGGATCACTGGCTCACCAGTTTTAGTGCAAAAGCAAGAAGGAGGAAAGCCAATAACTGGTTTAAACAAATTCTCTCCGAGTAACATCGGAGAACTGAAAACCGTTCAACATGAACAACATGTGTACCCGCAAACAAACCAACAATCCCGAAGGACAACAGGGCGGGTGCTGGGTCTCCCAATAAGAGCTAGAAGAAAAGGAATTTACGGTAAGTAACAAAATTCCCTTCTTCTTCGTCGCTCTATTGGGAGACCCAGACGATTGGGACGTCCAAAAGCTGTCCCTGGGTGGGTAAAGAAATACCTCATGTTAGAGCTGCAAGACAGCCCTCCCCTACGGGGAGGCAACTGCCGCCTGCAGGACTCTTCTACCTAGGCTGGCGTCCGCCGAAGCATAGGTATGCACCTGATAATGTTTGGTGAAAGTGTGCAGACTCGACCAGGTAGCTGCCTGGCACACCTGTTGAGCCGTAGCCTGGTGTCGTAATGCCCAGGATGCACCCACGGCTCTGGTAGAATGGGCCTTCAGCCCTGATGGAACTGGAAGCCCAGCAGAACGGTAGGCTTCAAGAATTGGTTCTTTGATCCATCGAGCCAGGGTGGCTTTAGAAGCCTGCGACCCTTTGTGCTTACCAGCGACAAGGACAAAGAGTGCATCCGAACGGCGCAAGGGCGCCGTGCGGGAAATGTAGATTCTGAGTGCTCTCACCAGATCTAACAAATGTAAATCCTTCTCATACCGATGAACTGCATGAGGACAAAACGAAGGCAAAGAGATATCCTGATTAAGATGAAAAGAGGATACCACCTTCGGGAGAAACTCCTGAATAGGACGCAGCACAACCTTGTCCTGGTGGAAGACCAGGAAGGGAGCCTTGGATGATAGTGCTGCTAGCTCAGACACTCTCCGAAGAGATGTGATCGCTACCAGAAAAGCCACTTTCTGTGATAGTCTAGAAAGTGAAACCTCCTTCAGAGGCTCGAAGGGCGGCTTCTGGAGGGCAACTAGTACCCTGTTCAGATCCCATGGATCTAACGGCTGCTTGTACGGGGATACGATATGGCAAACCCCCTGTAGGAACGTGCGCACCTTAGGAAGGCGTGCCAAACGCTTCTGAAAAAAGACGGATAGCGCCGAGACCTGACCTTTAAGGGAGCCGAGCGACAAACCTTTTTCTAACCCGGATTGCAGGAAAGAAAGAAAGGTAGGCAATGCAAATGGCCAGGGAGACACTCCCTGAGCAGAGCACCAGGATAAAAATATCCTCCACGTTCTGTGGTAGATCTTAGCGGACGTGGGCTTCCTAGCCTGTCTCATGGTGGCAACGACACCTTGGGACAATCCTGAAGACGTTAGGATCCAGGACTCAATGGCCACACAGTCAGGTTCAGGGCCGCAGAATTCCGATGGAAAAACGGCCCTTGGGACAGTAAGTCTGGTCGGTGTGGGAGTGCCCACGGTTGGCCGACCGTGAGCTGCCACAGATCCGGATACCACGCCCTCCTCGGCCAGTCTGGGGCGACAAGTATGACGCGGCTGCAATCGGATCTGATCTTGCGTAGCACTCTGGGCAAGAGTGCCAGAGGTGGAAACACATAAGGGAGCCGGAACTGCGACCAATCTTGCACTAGGGCGTCTGCCGCCAGCGCTCTGTGATCGCGAGACCGTGCCATGAAGGTTGGGACCTTGTTGTTGTGCCGTGACGCCATTAGGTCGACGTCCGGCACCCCCCAGCGGCGACAGATTTCCTGAAACACGTCTGGGTGAAGGGACCATTCCCCTGCGTCCATGCCCTGGCGACTGAGGAAGTCTGCTTCCCAGTTTTCTACGCCGGGGATGTGAACCGCAGATATGGTGGAGGCTGTGGCTTCCACCCACATCAGAATCCGTCGCACTTCCTGGAAGGCTTGCCGACTGCGTGTCCCCCCTTGGTGGTTGATGTATGCCACCGCTGTGGAGTTGTCCGACTGAATTCGGATCTGCCTTCCTTCCAGCCACTGCTGGAAGGCTAGTAGGGCGAGATACACTGCTCTGATTTCCAGAACATTGATCTGAAGGGTGGACTCCTGCTGAGACCACGTACCCTGAGCCCTGTGGTGGAGAAAGACTGCTCCCCACCCTGACAGACTCGCATCTGTCGTGACCACCGCCCAAGACGGTGGCAGGAAGGATCTTCCCTGTGATAATGAGGTGGGAAGAAGCCACCACTGCAGAGAGTCTTTGGCCGTCTGGGAAAGGGAGACTTTCCTGTCCAGGGATGTTGACTTCCCGTCCCATTGGCGGAGAATGTCCCATTGAAGTGGACGCAGATGAAACTGCGCAAACGGAACCGCCTCTATTGCCGCCACCATCTTCCCGAGGAAGTGCATGAGGCGTCTTAAGGAGTGCGGCTGACTTTGAAGGAGAGCCTGCACCCCAGTCTGTAGAGACCGCTGCTTGTCCAGCGGAAGCTTCACTATCGCTGATAGAGTATGAAACTCCATGCCAAGATACGTTAGTGATTGGGTCGGTGACAGATTTGACTTTGGGAAGTTGATGATCCACCCGAACGCCTGGAGAGTCTCCAGTGCAACATTCAGGCTGAGTTGGCATGCCTCTTGAGAGGGTGCCTTGACCAGTAGATCGTCCAAGTAAGGGATCACAGAGTGTCCGTGAGAGTGCAAGACTGCTACCACTGCCGCCATGATCTTGGTGAACACCCGAGGGGCTGTCGCCAGACCAAATGGCAGAGCTACGAACTGAAGATGGTCGTCTCCTATCACGAAGCGTAGAAAGCATTGGTGCTCTGTAGCAATCGGCACGTGGAGATAGGCATCTTTGATGTCTATTGATGCTAGGAAATCTCCTTGAGACATTGAGGCAATGACTGAGCGGAGGGATTCCATCCGGAACCGCCTGGCGTTCACATGCTTGTTGAGCAGTTTTAGGTCTAGAACAGGACGGAAGGAGCCGTCCTTTTTTGGAACCACAAAGAGATTGGAGTAAAATCCTCGCCCCCGTTCGTGAGGGGGGACAGGGATCACGACTCCTTCTGCTCTTAGAGAGTCCACCGCCTGCAGCAGGGCATCTGCTCGGTTGGGGTGTGGGGAGGTTCTGAAGAACCGAAGTGGAGGCCGAGAACTGAACTCGATTCTGTACCCGCGAGACAGAATGTCTGTTACCCACCGGTCTTTGACCTGTGACAGCCAAATGTCGCAAAAGCGGGAGAGCCTGCCACCGACCGAGGATGCGGAGGGAGGAGGCCGAAAGTCATGAGGTAGCCGCTTTGGAAGCGGTACCTCCATTTGTTTTCCTGGGGCGTGAGTGAGCCCGCCAGGAATCTGAGCTCCCTTGTTCTTTCTGAGTCCTTTTGGACGAGGAGAATTGGGCCTTGCCCGAGCCTCGAAAGGACCGAAACCTCGACTGCCACTTTTTCTGTTGAGGTTTACTTGCTCTGGGCTGTGGTAAGGAAGAGTCCTTACCCTTGGACTGTTTTATGATTTCAGCCAATGGCTCACCAAACAGTCTGTCTCTAGATAATGGCAAGCTGGTTAAGCATTTTTTGGAACCAGCATCTGCTTTCCAGTCCTTTAACCACAAGGCTCTGCGCAAAACCACAGAATTGGCGGACGCCATAGCGGTACGGCTCGTAGATTCTAGGACAGCATTGATAGCATAGGTCGCAAACGCAGACATTTGCGAAGTTAGGGACGCCACTTGCGGCACTGCTGGATGTATGAAAGCATCCACCTGTGCTAAACCAGCTGAAATAGCTTGGAGTGCCCACACGGCCGCGAATGCTGGAGCAAACGACGCGCCGATAGATTCATAGACAGATTTCAACCAAAGGTCCATCTGTCTGTCGTTGGCATCTTTAAGTGAAGCGCCATCCTCTACTGCGACTATGGATCTAGCCGCAAGCTTGGAAATTGGGGGATCCACCTTTGGACACTGGGTCCAGCGTTTGGCCACCTCAGAGGGAAAAGGATAACGGGTATCCTTAGAACGTTTAGAGAAACGTTTGTCTGGATGAGCGTCGTGTTTCTGGATCGATTCTCTGAAGTCAGAGTGGTCCAAAAAAGCACTTAATTTACGCTTGGGATATAGGAAATGGAACTTCTCCTGCTGTGCAGCTGCCTCCTCTGCAGAAGGGGCTGGGGGAGAAATATCCAACAGTCTATTAATTGCCGATATAAGGTCATTAACCATGGCGTCACCATCAGGGGCATCCAGATTGAGAGGGGCCTCAGGATTGGAATCCTGGTCACCGTCCTCAGTCTCATCACAGAGAGACTCTTGTCGCTGAGACCCTGAACAGTGTGAAGACGTGGAGGGTCTTTCCCAGCGAGCTCGCTTAGGCTGCCTGGGACTGTCATCTGAGTCAGAGACTTCAGCCTGTGATGCTTGAGATCCCCTTGAAGTACGGATTAGTTCCAACTGAGGGGGACCGGAGAGCATAGACACAGCAGTGTCCATGGTCTGAGTAACTGGCCTGGACTGCAAGGTCTCCAGTATCTTTAACATAGTCACAGACATTTTGTCAGCAAAAACTGCAAAGTCTGTCCCCGTCACCGGGGCAGGGTTCACAGGCGTCTCTGCCTGGGCTACCACCACATTAGGCTCTGGCTGACGGAGTGCCACTGGGACTGAACATTGCATACAATGTGAGTCTTTGGAGCCTGCCGGTAGATCAGCCCCACATGCTGTACAAACAGTGTACACAGCCTGTGCCTTGGCACCCTTGCGTTTTGCGGATGACATGTTGCTGCCTCCTCAGAGCAGTACAGAGTGTTCAGCCAAGAAGCGACCTTACAGTGCACTATATAAATATATATATATATATATGGTACCAAGAAAAAAGTACACTAATATAACACTGAGGCACTAGAGGGGCCAGCACTACTGTGCTGCTTACCACCCGCTTAGGAGCGGTGTGTGGACGCCAGAAATCCCTCTAGTCTGGGTCTCCCAGAGCCTGCTGCCTTTCCCCAGCCAGCCGCATGTGTAATGGCTGCCGGCGTCCTTGTGGAGAGGGGGGGCGGGCCCTGGGCGTACACCGACGAAGAGCGGGAAGTCTGCTTCCCCCTGTGCCTAGTGAGAGGGCTGGAGCATGTAAATAAAGCTCCAGCCCTCGGCGCTGTTAATTGAGCAGCGTCTCTCCCCTACCCTGATTGACAGGGTGGGGGCGGGAACGAAGCGGCACTAGGCCGCAGAAGCCGGGGGCTAAAGTTAGAAGCGCCGCCGCCGTAAAAGCGCGGTCGGCGCCAAGTCCCCGGCGCACTACAAGTCGCAGCTGCGTCGCCGCTCCAGGAGCGGTTGGCGCAGTAGTTCCTAACATGAAACGTCACTCAGCAAAGCTGCAGTGACCTAACCCCAGCGCACAGCGCTACTGTCCCCGGCGCACTATAACGCTCAGCAAGCCTGAGAGTGTCCGTGCCTGCCGGGGACACAGAGTACCTGAAAGTTGCAGGGCCTTGTCCCTGAACGGCACTCCCGCTCCAAATCCAGCAGGTTCTATGGGTCTGTGGATGGAGCCCGGCCCCAGGGCTTGGGGGCCGGCAAGATCCCACTTCCACAGAGCCCACCAGGGGATGTGGAAGGAAAACAGCATGTGGGCTCCAGCCTCTGTACCAGCAATAGGTACCTCAACCTTACAAGCACCAACCGCGGGTGAGAAGGGAGCATGCTGGGGGCCCCACATGGGCCCTCTTTTCTTCCATCCGATATAGCCAGCAGCTACTGCTGACTACAAACAGTGGAGCTATGCGTGGATGTCTGACCTCCTTCGCACAAAGCAGAAAACTGGTGAGCCAGTGATCCCACTGGGGGTGTATAGCCAGAAGGGGAGGGGCCTTACACTTTTTAGTGTAATTGCTTTGTGTGGCCTCCGGAGGCAGTGCTATACACCCAATCGTATGGGTCTCCCAATAGAGCGACGAAGAAATATAAATAATGAATAAATTACTCACTCACCCTCACACATCCTACCTCCCTAGAAAGCCATAATCAAATAAAAGGCATTGATATCATGAGACATGGTATACAGCAGGCAACCAACCAAGTCCGATGGCAGGGGCAGGAAGCCTCAACGCACGTTTCACCAAGCATGGCTTCGTCCGGAAGAGTTAAGGGGGTGACTGAGTAATTTATTCATTATTTATATATTTTACCCCCTCCCATCCAGCCTATGCTTTAGTATTCATTTTTCTGATCCCTCATTTATATTTATGTATTTATTTGTTATAGTCATTGAGGTTTTTATTTTCCCATTCTTATGGCATACCTGTGCTATGCCTTTAGATTACCCGCAGCAAGCCCACAATCACATGTTGTGGCACAGCAGGGCGTGAGTAGTGTAACTATGGTTATCAGTATGCCCTGCGCTGTAACAACAACGTGCAGTTCCCTGCTCCATCCTCCCTCTTACTTTCTGATCTATGGTCCACCATAGCATAAATCACTGTTCTAAGATACAATGAATGTCATTGCGGAAAGGACAAGGCTTTTGGGACTTGTGACGTGCCGCTGTGACATCAGCCAAGAAAAATCAAAATACCGCAGCATCACCCACAGCTGAACACCCAGAATACTATTTTTATGAAAGTTTATTACAATTATTTTAATGCTAGTGGGCAACTCCTGAAGTATTAATTTGATTCTGAAGTTCACTTTTTCTACCACTTCAGCAGTCAATTGCAATCTGCTGTCATTCTCCTGCTTTGAGAGCTTTTGTCTTACATAGTGTACAGCAAGTTTCCAGGCAACTCAGCCAGTCCGTAGTGCCTGTCCACACCAAATAAAAATCCAGATTAGATTAGAGGACAGATTAAACATTGCAAAGGACGTATGAATCAAACCGCATACAAGGTTATCCTGGAAAAACAGTTGCTTCCTTCTGCTCAGGCAATGTTCACCAACTCTGTTTTTTCCAGCAAGACCATTTGCCAAGCCACACAGCTAGGTCAATCAATTTTTGGATGAAGGACCTCCACATCAAAACCCTGTCATGGCCAGTCCAATCTCCAGACCTGAACCCCATTGAAAACCTCTGGAATGTAATCAAGAGGAAGATGGATAGTCACAAGCCAACAAAGAAGTACTTCAATTTTTGCACCAGGAGTGGCATAACGTCACCCAAAAGCAGTGTGAACTACTGGGGAAAGCAAGCCAAGACACATGAAAGCAGTGTTTAAAAATCATGGTTATTCCACAAAATATTGATTTCTGAACTCTTCCCGAGTTAAAACATTATTAGTGTTGTTGTTTCTAAATGATTATGAACTTGTTTTCTTTGCATTATTTGAGGTGTGAAAGCAATGCATTGTTTTATGTTATTTTGACCATTTCTCATTTTCAGAAAATAAATACAAAATTTATTGCTTGGAAATTCAGAGACGTTGTCAGTAGTTTATAAAATAAAAACAATTTATAGGTATGTTTTTGAGTAAAATGTAAAGAGAAAAATCAGAAACATGTCTTGGTCCAACGGACAAAGTATCAGACCCGGCCGATGCGCTCTACTCGCCATCTCTTCCCCTCTTGCCCTGACTTATCCTTCCTTTGCTATTTTTCGTGATCATACTGATTCTTCACCTTTCCTCTTTGGCTTATTATTCTTTGTGGTTCAAAACGACTATCCATGTATCATACCAATCATTTACATACTGTCTTGACGTTTGCGAATGTGTTGTGTCGCATAGACTTTGGTTTCGCATTGTCAGTTTTAACATGGATCCACGTTCCTTTAATGTATTCTTTAAAACTCAATAAAACTTTAAATTGGGAAAAAACAAAAAACGAAGAAAAAAAAAACTGAATTTATCAGCGGTCTTTTAATTTTTGCCAGAGTGTGTGTGTGTGTGTGTGTGTGTGTGTGTGTGTGTGTGTGTGTGTGTGTGTGTGTGTGTGTGTGTGTGTGTGTATATATATATATATATATATGTGTAAATATATCATGCATCTTTGGACAGTATGGAGTATCTGCTGTTTGTTACTCAGTGTGTATACCCCTCTGGTGATCCTAAGGATACTGTGATTCCTTTACAAGGTTTTGTACATAAAGGCCATTATGCCAACAATGAATTGCAGAAAGCTACAAAGTGTCTGAAAGAATTTTTGGCTTTAAAAGAAAAAAATCTGCAGGTTGTTATCCAAAATGTGCTCCAGGGTCTCATCCTCTAATTGGATCTAACAGTTTAAGATTGTTCTAGCCATGGCATTTTATTACTGTGCGCCTATGGTTTTCACCTGCTTCTAGAAATATCAGCATGATTGCATGACCATACGAGCCTAACACCGAAATGCATTTTAATAACATCTAAATGTGTTTCATCGGCCGGTCATTATTAAGTATCCACTGTGCAAACTGGATTTTCTAATTGTAGCAACTAAAGAGGAAAAAAATATTCTTCAGTTGGTTTACAGGCCGCTATTACACTGATTTGCAGGCTCAGATCTACATCAAGAGGATTCCCAGCCGCATTCTTCTCACAGATGCCACCGCTTAGGCACACGGTGGCATCTGTCACCCATTAGAATCTGCAATACACATAGGACAAGCGTCCATACTCAAATCCATTCAAACTACAATACTAGACAATGACTTACCTTCCCTTTGCAGATTTCCATTAAATTGATTGCGTTAGAAATCGTATACCGTCTGATAGAGGAATCTTTGATTGCAGGTGTGTAAATCAGCTCGAAAAAGATGCCTCTCTCGATGGCCTAGAACAGAACGCATTGTAATAAAAGGCACGAATATACATATGAAATACAATACTTATGATATTTTGTAGTAATAAACTATAGTTTTATTTTTTAAGCTCCAGGCAAGAGAACATTGAACTCCTGAGAAAACTTTTCATTTTTCAGTATTATTGCCATTATACAATTTATAAACATTATAACTGCATAATCCATTAAACGGGTTTTCCCACAAAGTAAATGTTATAGTTCAATTTAATCAATAGATCTTGGAATAACAGTAAGTTCCACAATTGGTTGTGTTAAAAAAAAAATGTTCCTGTGCTGAGCTAATGTTATATATGTGTCCCTGCTGTGTACTGTGTAATGTCTGTGTCTGACCGTACAGGAGCATGGTCTGATCATACCACATAATCCTCGGCAGGGGAGGACGCAGGAGAGTATACAGGCATTACAGTATGGCATCAGAGCTAGTTCTTTTTGTAAGGTAAAACATTTCATTGCCTGCTTTTTTTTTTTTTTTATAAATCTTACCTCAAAGAAAAAATAAATGTAGGCTACTATGCTGTCCTGTCTTTGTCATTTTTTCCTTCCTCCCCACCCAGCAGATGTGGTAGGATCAGACCATGCTCCTGTACAGTCAGACACGGCCATTACACAGTACATAGCAGGGGCACATATATAAGATTCTCAGCAAAGGAACATTTTATTTTTTTTTAAAACACATCAAAATTGTGGAACTTATTATTCCAAAATCTATAGATTAAAATGAACATTAAAATTAACTTCGTGGGAAAACCCCCTTTTAAAGGGAATCAGTCAGCAAGTTTTTGCTACCTCATCTGAGAGCAGCGTAAAGTAGACAAGACGATTCTGAATCCAATGGTGTATCACACAGATTACTGGGTGAAACCTTTCTCACATAAATCAAAGAATTGAGTGTAAAGCTACAGTTAGGTCCAGAAATATTTGGACAGTGACACAATTTTCGCGAGTTGGGCTCTGTCTGACCAACACCATACCATGCACGCCTGATTTTGGTTTGCAATATATTCCTCCTGTTGGTGGCTGTTCAGACTCAGTTACCTCACCCCTTTCCACAGGCAATGCTAATTAAGCACCATTCTTGGATCTGGTCCGCCTTTATCAATGGTTGCTGTTTGACACTGGGAGGATCAGTTCTGATATAGTCCTGGTATGTGTAGGGCTTGCTCCACATGCTGGGACCTGGGCTGGTCTCTATCCACAAGTGCCTTTTTGCAACATAGAAGCGGTTATATATACAGGTTACAGGTATGTGTGCTCTATTATGGTTCTGCTTTTAACTTTATCTAGGAGGCCGCATGGCACATGAAATACAGAATGTAGAGTAGGACCCCCCTATTGAGATTTGCCGTGACGTTGGCAGGGGTGGCTCAAAAAATTGATCAATTATTTGCTAAAAATCTCATTTTTTTATCATAGTACAGTTGGAATAAATTTGTGAATTTTCACTTTTTATTTGATGCATGCCAATTTCAGATCGTGCTGGTTCCCTTTTTTTCTCTGTTTTGACTGTAGTTATGCTACAAATCTGGTGTCTGACCAACACCATACCATGCACGCCTGATTTTGGTTTGCAATATATTCCTCCTGTTGGTGGCTGTTCAGACTCAGTTACCTCACCCCTTTCCACAGGCAATGCTAATTAAGCACCATTCTTGGATCTGGTCCGCCTTTATCAATGGTTGCTGTTTGACACTGGGAGGATCAGTTCTGATATAGTCCTGGTATGTGTAGGGCTTGCTCCACATGCTGGGACCTGGGCTGGTCTCTATCCACAAGTGCCTTTTTGCAACATAGAAGCGGTTATATATACAGGTTACAGGTATGTGTGCTCTATTATGGTTCTGCTTTTAACTTTATCTAGGAGGCCGCATGGCACATGAAATACAGAATGTAGAGTAGGACCCCCCTATTGAGATTTGCCGTGACGTTGGCAGGGGTGGCTCAAAAAATTGATCAATTATTTGCTAAAAATCTCATTTTTTTATCATAGTACAGTTGGAATAAATTTGTGAATTTTCACTTTTTATTTGATGCATGCCAATTTCAGATCGTGCTGGTTCCCTTTTTTTCTCTGTTTTGACCGTAGTTATGCTACAAATCTGGTGTCTGACCAACACCATACCATGCACGCCTGATTTTGGTTTGCAATATATTCCTCCTGTTGGTGGCTGTTCAGACTCAGTTACCTCACCCCTTTCCACAGGCAATGCTAATTAAGCACCATTCTTGGATCTGGTCCGCCTTTATCAATGGTTGCTGTTTGACACTGGGAGGATCAGTTCTGATATAGTCCTGGTATGTGTAGGGCTTGCTCCACATGCTGGGACCTGGGCTGGTCTCTATCCACAAGTGCCTTTTTGCAACATAGAAGCGGTTATATATACAGGTTACAGGTATGTGTGCTCTATTATGGTTCTGCTTTTAACTTTATCTAGGAGGCCGCATGGCACATGAAATACAGAATGTAGAGTAGGACCCCCCTATTGAGATTTGCCGTGACGTTGGCAGGGGTGGCTCAAAAAATTGATCAATTATTTGCTAAAAATCTCATTTTTTTATCATAGTACAGTTGGAATAAATTTGTGAATTTTCACTTTTTATTTGATGCATGCCAATTTCAGATCGTGCTGGTTCCCTTTTTTTCTCATCTGAGAGCAGCGTAAAGTAGACAAGACGATTCTGAATCCAATGGTGTATCACACAGATTACTGGGTGAAACCTTTCTCACATAAATCAAAGAATTGAGTGTAAAGCTACAGTTAGGTCCAGAAATATTTGGACAGTGACACAATTTTCGCGAGTTGGGCTCTGCATGCCACCACTTGGATTTGAAATGAAACCTCTACAACAGAATTCAAGTGCAGATTGTAACGTTTAATTTGAAGGTTTGAACAAAAATATCTGATAGAAATTGTAGGAATTGTACACATTTCTTTACAAACAATCCACATTTTAGGAGGTCAAAAGTAATTGGACAAAAAAACCAAACCCAAACAAAATATTTTTAATTTTCAATATTTTGTTGCGAATCCTTTGGAGGCAATCACTGCCTTAAGTCTGGAACCCATGGACACCACCAAAACGCTGGGTTTCCTCCTTCTTAATGCTTTGCCAGGCCTTTACAGCCGCAGCCTTCAGGTCTTGCTTGTTTGTGGGTCTTTCCGTCTTAAGTCTGGATTTGAGCAAGTGAAATGCATGCTCAATTGGGTTAAGATCTGGTGATTGACTTGGCCATTGCAGAATGTTCCACTTTTTTGCACTCATGAACTCCTGGGTAGCTTTGGCTGTATGCTTGGGGTCATTGTCCATCTGTACTATGAAGCGCCGTCCGATCAACTTTGCGGCATTTGGCTGAATCTGGGCTGAAAGTATATCCCGGTACACTTCAGAATTCATCCGGCTACTCTTGTCTGCTGTTATGTCATCAATAAACACAAGTGACCCAGTGCCATTGAAAGCCATGCATGCCCATGCCATCACGTTGCCTCCACCATGTTTTACAGAGGATGTGGTGTGCCTTGGATCATGTGCCGTTCCCTTTCTTCTCCAAACTTTTTTCTTCCCATCATTCTGGTACAGGTTGATCTTTGTCTCATCTGTCCATAGAATACTTTTCCAGAACTGAGCTGGCTTCATGAGGTGTTTTTCAGCAAATTTAACTCTGGCCTGTCTATTTTTGGAATTGATGAATGGTTTGCATCTAGATGTGAACCCTTTGTATTTACTTTCATGGAGTCTTCTCTTTACTGTTGACTTAGAGACAGATACACCTACTTCACTGAGAGTGTTCTGGACTTCAGTTGATGTTGTGAACGGGTTCTTCTTCACCAAAGAAAGTATGCGGCGATCATCCACCACTGTTGTCATCCGTGGACGCCCAGGCCTTTTTGAGTTCCCAAGCTCACCAGTCAATTCCTTTTTTCTCAGATTGTACCCGACTGTTGATTTTGCTACTCCAAGCATGTCTGCTCTCTCTCTGATGGATTTTTTTTTTTTTTTCAGCCTCAGGATGTTCTGCTTCACCTCAATTGAGAGTTCCTTAGACCGCATGTTGTCTGGTCACAGCAACAGCTTCCAAATGCAAAACCACACACCTGTAATCAACCCCAGACCTTTTAACTACTTCATTGATTACAGGTGAACGAGGGAGACGCCTTCAGAGTTAATTGCAGCCCTTAGAGTCCCTTGTCCAATTACTTTTGGTCCCTTGAAAAAGAGGAGGCTATGCATTACAGAGCTATGATTCCTAAACCCTTTCTCCGATTTGGATGTGAAAACTCTCATATTGCAGCTGGGAGTGTGCACTTTCAGCCCATATTATATATATAATTGTATTTCTGAACATGTTTTTGTAAACAGCTAAAATAACAAAACTTGTGTCACTGTCCAAATATTTCTGGACCTAACTGTATGTGCGCACTTAGCGTTTTTACCTGCGTTTCCGCAGCGTTTTCAACTGCACCTTTTTAATGCCAAAATGCATGCGTTTTGATTTCCAAGCAAAGTCTATGGGAAATGGGGATTTCTTGTGCACACCATGCTGTTCAAAACGCTGTGTTTAATTTGCATAATTTTGGGCAAAAACTCAGCGTTTAAGGCTGCTTTCACACATCCGGTTTGAGCAGTGCGGCTCTATCCGGCTGTGAAACCTATGCAACGGATGCGGCGAAAACACCGCATCCTTCGCATAAGTTTTTTACATGCGGCCCGTCCGGTTTTTGCCGCTTGCGGCAGGCTACTGAGCTTGCGCAGTGTCAAAAACCACATGCGGCGTCCGGATGTGGTTTTTGCCGCATCGCGCCGCATCCGGGGTCCATAGGCATGTATAGGAAAACGTGCCGCATCGGCCGGATGCGGCGCAATGCGTTTTTTTTTTGCCGCACAAAAAAACATGCCAGGCAACGTTTCATCCGGCTGCCGCATGCGGCAAAAACCAGACGGAACGCAAGCCGATGCGGCACAATGGGGCACTAATGTTAGTCTATGCAAAAAAAAAAAAAAAAGTTGCATTTTTTATGCAAAGTGCCGGATTGTGCCGCACAGGAAAAACCGGAGGTGTGAAAGCAGCCTAAAGAAGCAGCATGTCAATTGTTTTTGCCATTTGGGCAGCGTTTTGCTAACATTGAAGTCAATGAGAAGTTGCAAAACGCAAGCAACATCAAAATTCCAGCGTTTTACATGCTTATTATTAATTATTATTAATTTTTCGATGCGGAAAACATGCGTTTTGGACCAATTAATTGCATGCGTTTTTGACAAAATATTAATGGCATGATATGTCCCTTTACACACACACAGTCTGACAATTATTTTTAAGAAAATCAATAAATAAAATGTAATTTTATGCATAATTAACACAAAATTATCATTTTAATAAAAAAAACGCCATTCTTTGATTGATAATCTTGATATTTGTTATCATTTTTTTCATAGAGTTTGAATGGTTTAACTTTATTTAGTAGTGTCTTTGTATTGAAAACGCATCTGACTTTAAAGGGGTGGTTCACCCATTTTTTTTATTTTCTGTCGAAGTTCTACTTACAATTCTAGGTATTTTCTCCATTGGCTTGTATTTCCATTTCTGGCACTGAGCGGCGCTATGCTGCACGCTCAGTGCCTGTCACATGACCCCCTGGAGCTGTGGCCGCCGGCATCCTCTGACGTCCCGGCATTTCCGGGCTCTCAAACAAGACGGGTACGTCACAGGATGCCGGCGCCACTCAGATTGAGTGACAGGGCTGTGGGCTGTGACTACCGCACGTCACAGCTCAGCATCGAGGGGAGGATCCGGAGGACGTCAGTGTGGCGTCCTGCAGATGGTGAGGCACGGGGCGCCAGTGTGCAGTACAGGGGGGGTTCTTCAGCTGAATCCCCCCCTGCACGTAAGTATGGGATCACACTGTCCACCCGCCCGCTCTGCTGCGATGTCAGGAGAGCGGCCGGTGTCTGGCAGTGTGATCATCTGCTCCTCCCAGCAGCAAGACACTGACAGGCATGTCACCGCTGTGCTCTGCCATCTGTCCTGCTGCATGGGACCAACTGTCTGCACTCTGTCACCTGCACCACAAGTCACAGAGTGGAGACAGTTGGTGACAGAGCACCTCTGCCCCCCACTCTTCTTTCCCCACTCTCTTCTCCCCCCCTCTCTCTCTCTTCTCCCCCCTCCCCTTTCTCTCTTCTCCCCCCCTCTCTTCTCCCCCTCGCTCGCTCTCTTCTCCCCCTCGCTCGCTCTCTTCTCCCCCCCCGCTCGCTCTCTTCTCCCCCCCGCTCGCTCTCTTCTCCCCCCCGCTCGCTCTCTTCTCCCCCCCCGCTCGCTCTCTTTTCCTCGCTCTCTCCTGGCATGGTCAGTACAGAAATCTCTCCATCGTGGAGGGGTGAGAGGGAGTAATAAACATGGAGTCCCTACTGTGTCTGTGTATTTATTTCTAATAAAGTATTTTTCTCTGTGTGATTTCTTTTTTTTTTTTTAAAACTCTTTGTTGGAGATTCTTAATGGCCAGGTTAAACTTGGCCTGACATTAAGAATCTCGGGCTTTATACCAGCTGGTAAAACATAGCTGGTATTAACCCCTTATTACCCAGCGTGCCACCTGCCACCAGGGCCACTGGAAGAGTTGGCTACAGCGCCTGAAGATGGCGCTTCTATGAAAGCGCCATTTTCTGGGGCAGCTGTGGACTGCAATTCGCAGTGGGGGGCCCAGAAAGTTTGGGCACCCTGCACTGTGGATTCCAATCCCCAGCTGCCTAGTTTTACCTGGCTGGACTCAAAAATTTGGTGAAGCCCACATCATTTTTATTTTTTTTTTTAATTTCATGAAATTCATGAAAAAAAAGGGCTTCTCTATATTTTTGGTTCCCAGCCGGGTACAACTAGGCAGCTGGGGGTTGGGGGCAGCCCGTAGCTGCCTGCTTTACCTGGCTAGCATACAAAAA
Organism: Anomaloglossus baeobatrachus; assembly: GCF_048569485.1. Lineage (NCBI taxonomy): Eukaryota > Metazoa > Chordata > Amphibia > Anura > Aromobatidae > Anomaloglossus > Anomaloglossus baeobatrachus. Next base: position 108,833,227 of record NC_134357.1, on the reverse strand, counting down.
TATGGCGAAGCCCACGTCATTTTCTTAAAAACGGTTTCAGGGAAAAACCTTTATAAAAAAAAAAAAATGCTTCCCTGCATTTCTATTGCCAGTGAAAGTAACACCAAGCAGCGGGGGCTAGCAGCCAGTAGCTGCTTTGGTTACCCTTAGCAATAGAAAATGCAGCGTGAGCCCACAAACAATGTGATTTTTTTGTTTTTTTATTTTTAATGAATTTTTTTTAAAAAAAATCGGCATGTGCTTCGCCCATCGAGCACCAGAGCATTTTACTGCTCAATTCATCCCAAGTAATCAGATGATTCCAGTGTCGGCCGATTACTTGTTCTGTGTCCCCCTGCATCCATCGCAGCGTGTACGGGCTGTGAGGTCAGCGGAGTGGAGACAGTGACATGCTCTGCTCTGACACAGTGTGCTGCATGTCACTATCTTTCTCCACTCTGGTACTTGTTGTGCAGGTGACCGGATGCTACATGTCACTAACTGTCTCCACTATGGGACTTGTTGTGCAGGTGAGAGTGTATACAGTTGGTACTATGCAGCAGAAATCACAGAGTGGGGCAGTTAGTGACATGTATCATCCGGTCACCTGCACAACAAGTCCCAGAGTGGATACAGTGACATGCAGCACACTATGTGTCAGAGCAGAGCATGTCACCAACTTGCTCTGCTCTGTCACCTGCGGTGCTGCATGTCACGTTTTTGCCGCGATTTGGTGCCTTTTTTGCTGCGTTTTTGCTAACTGCGTTTTTAATCAGTGCACAATGCCATTAAAGATTGTTGATGAAAAAAAAAAAAAAAAAAAAGGTCTGATGTCATTTCCTTATTCAAAATGTTCATTGTATGCAGGAGAGCAGACAGCAGCTGCAGAACTACAAGGCTCAGCATCCTCCATTCACTAGTGTATGCAGGAGAGCAGACAGCAGCTGCAGAACTACAAGGCTCAGCATCCTCCATCCAGGACTGTATGCAGTTTATTACCCAAAAAGAAAAAAAAAATGACATGGGCTTCGCCATATTTTTGTATGCTAGCCGGGTACAGCAGGCAGGTACGGGCTGCCCCCAACCCCCAGCTGCCTAATTGTACCCGGCTGGGAACTAAAAATATAGAGAAGCCCTTTTTTTTTTAATTATTTCATGAAATAATTTAAAAAAAAAAAAAAAAAATGACGTGAGCTTCGCCTAATTTTAGTGTCCAGCCGGGTACAACTAGGCAGCTGGGGATTGGAATCCACAGTGAAGGGTGCCCAAGCTTTCTGGGCACCCCCACTGCGAATTGCAGTCCGCAGCCACCCCAGAAAATGGCGCTTTCATAGAAGCGCCATCTTCTGGAGCTGTATCCAACTCTTCCAGCTGCCCTGATGCCGGGTGGCTAGCTAGGTAATAATGGAGTTAGGGCTAGCTGTATATCATCAGCTAGCCCTAAGCCCGAAATTCATGGTGTCACGCCAATATTAGACATGGCCACCATGAATTTCTAGTAATGATAAAAAAAAACAAAAAAAAAAAAAAAAAACACAACACACAGAAAAATATTTTTATTAGAAATAAAACACAACACAATTAGTGACTCCATCTTTATTGAAATAAACCCCCCTCCGCAGTAATCCTGGGTTAGGGTCCCGCGCCGTCCAATCAGGATCCAATATCATCTGATCGGTTTGCTGGAAGGCAAAGCGATCAGATGATGTGTCAGGTTAAACTACGTGAATCACATGACACATCAGCTGATTGTATAAAAGCCGATTATACAATCAGCTGAAGCATCAGTGCAAAAAAAAAAAATACTCACGTCTGTGCTGATTACCGGTAGCTCCTGCAGCGGAGTCTGATCCTGGCCCATCACTGCAGGAGCTGCCGGTAATCAGCTGATGAAGTCCCCTGACGGCAGGATCAGCTGATAGCCGGGCGCGAAAAAGCCGGCGACACCACGAGAATCGATCAGCTGATGCGTCAGGTGACTGCATCAGGTGATCCACCGCCAGGTCCTGCAAGCTTCGTACGTGCCCCGGGGAGACTGCACAGAGCCAGAGCGGCGGTACCGAGACAGGGGCTGGAAGCAGGCATGGCACCCGGGACCCTGCAGACAGGTGAGTATGACATACACACACACATACACACTGTATATATATATATATATATACACACACACACACACACACACACACTATATACGCACACACACACACTGTATATACACATACACTGTATATACGCGCACACACTGTATATACACATACACACTTTCTTCCCCTGGCTGTGTAGAGCTGCTGCTGTCTCTGTATGATTGATCTCAGTGCATCCACAGGGAAGAGGCAGGGAGGAGGGTTTGGATGGGAGCAGAGTGGGTGTATTAGACACAGTGGGTGTGTTAGATAAGCCAGACACCGCCCTAGAGCCACAAAGAATTCTGGGACTTGTAGGAACTGAACACAGGAAGTCAGAGGAGAGATTAACCCCATCAGAGCTGGAGCCAGCAATGACAGTGTGCTGCTAGTGCACAATAAAAGGTAATTTTGCTGAAAAAACATAATAGATGTGTTGAGGGGCACATATTAGCAAGATTTATCAGAAAAAAAAAAAAATCAGTTTTGGTAACTGGACAACTTCTTTAAGCTATGAAAAAGCATGTAAATCGCGCTAAAAACGTGGCTAAAATGCACACGTATTTATCGCGTTTTTGTGGTCAAAACCAACTTTGGCAAAAACCATTTCTGCCAGAGGATGCGTTTAGAACTGCAACTAGCTCGACGCAAAGTGGGCACATAGCCTTAAGCATGTAGCAGAGCTGGGAGAGCTGTACGAACCACTCCAGGCTCTAAAGAGATTATACATTGACTGTGAAGTGTCAGTCAGAGCAGGGGGTGTGTTGGACCGCTCTGCACCTGTGTTTCTAGTCCTGCAATGTTAATCAAAGGGTAATAAAACCATTAGGTTTTTTTTGTTTTTTTTTTAAACTTTGAATTTTTATTGAGATTTTCAATTTACGTTTTTCATACATAAAATAAAACATAAAATTCACAATTCTTATTGAACTTAGACAAACAATGACAGGACAGGTGAGGAGGGTTAGGAGGGGAGAGGAGAAATAGGAGGGAAGAGGGAAGGATTTCAAGAGTCCATGCTCCTTCCATAGGACCCATAGGCCTCAGTCTCACAGATCCTCCTGTCCCGCAAAGTAGTCCCATGGTGCCCACACGGCCTGGAAACGGTCAACTGTGTCATGCAATAGTGCCGTGAGATGTTCCATGCGTCTAACGTCCAGTAATCTATACTTGAGGCTCTGGAGTGAGGGTGTCCCTGGCTGCCTCCAATTCTTTGCAATTAAGCATCTGGCCACCGTAAGGATGTGGGACAAATGCTTAGAGGCCGCTTTTCCCAATCCCCCATTCCCAAGACCAAGAACATAGATCAGGGGATCAAGATCAACCTCTATATATAGTACTTTATGGATCAACCCTCTAACCCGCTCCCAGAAGGGGACTATCCCTGGACAGGACCAGAATATGTGCAGAATGGTGCCCCTGCCTCCCCCGCATCTCCAGCAACAAGCTGGTATGGAGGGGTCTATGCCATGAAGGAAATCTGGAGTGTGGTACCAAAATAGCAAAATGTTATAGATATTTTCCTTATATAGTGTGCATATTGACGTCTTGGCGGCGTTTCCCCAGATTGCTGCCCATTCCTGAGGAAGTATCCGCCTTCCCAATAGAGACTCCCATATCCGCATGTATGGAAAAGACCCCTCGGGCCCCTCCAGTGACTCAGAAAGCAAAATGTAAATTTCCGAAATCAGTCTCTTAGTATCAGTGCCCCTTCTGCAAATTTTCTCAAAATCTGTGGGAATCGAGGCCCCTGCCCTGCCAAACAAGGAGCCAGCCAAGTCTCTGATCTGCAGATATTGAAAAAACTCTCGATTAGAGAGAGAGCATTTATCGCTAAGGTACTCAAAGGAATGGATCTGCATTGTACTTCCATCTACAATGTCTGCAAATCTGAATAGACCTGCCTTGAGCCAGGGGTGCACCATGTCCGACTCCAGACTGCTTGGGAGCAAGGGTTGGTATATGAAGGACACCAGAGGGGAGCAGGGGGATGCCAAAGGAAATCTTCTAATGCAAAATGCCCAGAGGTCCCTAGTGAACTGCATCGGTCCAAGAAGAGGGGGGGGCGAATCACACCGGGCCGGGGGCCACAGGAGCGCGTTTGGATGTATAGGCGCCAGCCAAAGTTTTTCAATCTCAGTCCACCTGTTGTATGCCCAAAGGGACACCCAACAGGGGATCCTCCTAAGATGGGCCGCCCAATAGTATTTTAGGATGTCCGGGACAGAAAGTCCCCCCCTGTTTCTCCGAGCCATCAACACCTCCCTGGCCACCCTATGACGTTTGTTACACCAAATAAATCTAAGGATAGCCGCCTGAAGGGACTTCATCTCCTTTATTGGTACCTTAACTGGAAGGGTTTCAAAGAAAAAGGGAATTTTGTTTACTTACCGTAAATTCCTTTTCTTCTAGCTCCTATTGGGAGACCCAGACAATTGGGTGTATAGCTTCTGCCTCCCGAGGCCACACAAAGTATTACACTTTAAAAAGTGTAACCCCTCCCCTCTGCCTATACACCCTCCCGTGGATCACGGGCTCCTCAGTTTTGGTGCAAAAGCAGGAAGGAGAAAACTTATAAATTGGTCAAGGGTAAATTCAATCCGAAGGATGTTCGGAGAACCGAAAACCATGAACCAAAGAACAATTCAACATGAACAACATGTGTACACAAAAGAACAACCAGCCCGAAGGGAACAGGGGCGGGTGCTGGGTCTCCCAATAGGAGCTAGAAGAAAAGGAATTTACGGTAAGTAAACAAAATTCCCTTCTTTGTCGCTCCATTGGGAGACCCAGACAATTGGGACGTCCAAGAGCAGTCCCTGGGTGGGTAAAAGAATACCTCAATAAACAAGAGCCGAAAAAACGACCCCCTCTTACAGGTGGGCAACCGCCGCCTGGAGGACTCGCCTACCTAGACTGGCGTCTGCCGAAGCATAGGTATGCACTTGATAGTGCTTCGTGAAAGTGTGCAGACTCGACCACGTAGCTGCCTGACACACCTGCTGAGCCGTAGCCCGGTGACGCACCCACGGCTCTGGTAGAATGGGCTTTCAGCCCTGAAGGAAGTGGAAGCCCAGAAGAACGGTAGGCTTCGAGAATCGGTTCCTTGATCCACCGAGCCAAGGTTGACTTGGAAGCCTGCGAACCCTTACGCTGGCCAGCGACAAGGACAAAGAGCGCATCTGAACGACGCAGGGGCGCCGTGCGAGACACGTATAACCGGAGTGCTCTCACCAGATCCAAAGAGTGCAAATCCTTTTCACATTGGTGAATTGGATTAGGGCAAAATGAAGGCAAGGAGATATCCTGATTGAGATGAAAAAAGGATACCACCTTAGGGAGAAATTCCAGGACCGGACGCAGAACCACCTTATCCTGGTGAAACACCAGGAAGGGGGCTTTGCATGACAGCGCTCCAAGCTCAGACACTCTCCGGAGAGATGTGACTGCCACTAGAAAGGCCACCTTCTGCGAAAGACGTGATAGAGACATCCCGCAGCGGCTCGAAAGGTGATTTCTGAAGAGCCGTTAGCACCCTGTTAAGATCCCAGGGTTCCAGCGGACGCTTGTAAGGTGGGACTGTGTGGCAAACTCCCTGCAGGAACGTGCGGACCTGCGGAAGCCTGGCTAGGCGCTTTTGAAAAAATATTGAGAGCGCCGATACTTGGCCCTTGAGAGAGCCGAGTGACAAACCCTTGTCCATTCCGGATTGAAGGAATGAAAGAAATGTGGGTAAAGCAAACTGCCATGGAGAAAAACCGTTATCAGAGCACCAGGATAAGAAGATTTGCCAAGACCTGTAATAGATTTTGGCGGACGTTGGCTTCCTGGCCTGTCTCATGGTGGCAATGACATCCTGAGATAACCCTGAAGACGCTAGGAGCCAGGACTCAATGGCCACACAGTCAGGTTGAGGGCCACAGAATTCAGATGGAAAAACGGGCCTTGTGACAGCAAGTCTGGGCGGTCTGGAAGCGCCCACGGTTGACCCACCGTGAGATGCCACAGATCCGGGTACCACGACCGCCTCGGCCAGTCTGGAGCGATGAGAATGGCGCGACGGCAGTCGGACCTGATCTTGCGTAACACTCTGGGCAGCATCGCCAGAGGAGGAAACACATAAGGCAGTCGAAACTGCGACCAATCCTGAACTAACGCGTCCACCGCCAGAGCTCTGTGATCCTGAGACCGTGCCATGAATGCCGGGACTTTGTTGTTGTGCCGTGACACCATGAGATCGACGTCCGGCGTTCCCCAGCGGCGACAGATCTCTCGAAACACGTCTGGGTGAAGAGACCATTCCCCCACATCCATGCCCTGACGACTGAGAAAATCTGCTTCCCAGTTTTCTACGCCCGGGATGTGAACTGCGGAGATGGTGGAGGCTGTGGCTTCCACCCACTGCAGAATCCGCCGGACTTCCTGGAAGGCTTGACGACTGCGAGTGCCGCCTTGGTGGTTGATGTATGCGACGGCAGTGGCGTTGTCCGACTGGATACGGATCTGCCTGCCCTCCAGCCACCGATGGAAAGCCAATAGGGCTAGATACACTGCCCTTATCTCCAGAATATTGATCTGAAGGGATGACTATCGGAGTCCAGGTTCCCTGAGCCCTGTGGTGGAGAAAAACCGCTCCCCACCCTGACAGGCTCGCGTCCGTGGTGACCACAGCCCAGGTTGGGGGTAGGAAGGATTTTCCCTGCGATAGAGAATTGGGAAGGAGCCACCACTGAAGTGACGTCTTGGTTGCAAGGGAAAGAAAGACGTTCCTGTCGAGGGAAGCCGACCTCCTGTCCCATTTGCGGAGAATGTCCCATTGGAGTGGCCGTAGATGGAATTGCGCGAACGGCACTGCCTCCATAGCTGCCACCATCTTCCCCAGGAAGTGCATGAGGCGCCTTAAGGGGTGTGACTGACTCCGAAGAAGTGATTGCACCCCTGCCTGCAGAGAAAGCTGTTTGTCCCGCGGTAGCTTGACTACCGCTGGCTGTGTATGAAACTCCATCCCGAGGTAAGTCAGTGATTGGGTCGGTGTCAACTTGGATTTCGGGAAGTTTATGATCCACCCGAACTGCTGGAGAGTCGCCAGAGCGACGGTAAGGCTTTGTTGACACGCCACCCGAGAAGGGGCCCTGACTAGGAGATCGTCTAAGTAGGGGATCACCGAGTGGCCCTGAGATTGCAGGACCGCCACGACGGGTGCCATGACTTTGGTGAAAACCCGTGGGGCTGTCGCCAGGCCGAAAGGCAATGCCACAAACTGAAGGTGTTCGTCCCCGATGGCGAAACGCAAGAAACGTTGATGTTCGGGTGCGATCGGCACGTGGAGATAAGCATCCTTGATGTCGATCGATGCTAGGAAGTCTCCTTGTGACATCGAGGCGATGACCGAGCGGAGATTCCATCCGAAACCGTCTGGTTCTCACATGTCTGTTGAGTAGCTTGAGGTCCAGAACGGGATGGAATGATCCGTCCTTTTTTGGCACCACGAACAAGTTGGAGAAAAAACGGCGCCCACGTTCCTGAAGGGGAACGGGGGATCACAACTCCTTCTGTCTGCAGAGCGTCCACTGCCTGAAAAAGTGCGTCGGCCTGAGCGGGGGGCGGAGAGGTTCTGAAGAAACGAGCCGCAGGACGAGAGCTGAACTCTATCCTGTAACCGTGAGACAGAATGTCTCTCACCCATCGGTCTTGAACATGTGGCCACCAGGCGTCGCCAAAGCGGGAGAGCCTGCCACCGACCGAGGATGTGGCTAGGGGAGGCAGAGAGTCATGAGGAGGCCGTCTTGGAGGCAGTGCCTCCTGCGGCCTTTTGGGGGCGTGACTTGGACCGCCACGCATAGGAGTTCCTCTGGCCCTTCTCCGGCCTGCTGGACGAAGAGGATTGGGGCTTGGCGGAGGGACGAAAGGACCGAAACCTCGATTGTATTTTTCGTTGCTGAGGTCTCTTAGGTTTGGACTGGGGTAAGGAGGAGTCCTTTCCCGAGGATTCCTTAATAATCTCATCCAATCGTTCGCCAAACAAACGGTCGCCAGCAAACGGCAAACCGGTTAAGAACCTCTTGGAGGCAGAGTCTGCCTTCCATTCGCGCAGCCACATGGCCCTGCGGACTGCTACAGAGTTAGCGGATGCTACAGCTGTACGGCTAGCAGAGTCCAGGACTGCGTTCATGGCGTAGGATGAAAAGGCTGACGCTTGAGAGGTCAAAGACGCAACTTGCGGAGCAGAATTACGTGTGACAGCATTAATCTCAGCCAGACAAGCCGAGATAGCTTGGAGTGCCCACACGGCTGCAAAGGCCGGGGCAAAAGACGCGCCCGTGGCCTCAAAGATGGACTTCACCAGGAGCTCTATCTGCCTGTCAGTGGCATCCTTTAGCGATGAGCCATCTGCAACCGATACCACGGATCTAGCCGCCAATCTAGAGACTGGAGGATCCACCTTGGGACAGTGAGCCTAACCCTTAACGACTTCAGATGGGAAGGGGTAACGCGTGTCAGTGAGGCGCTTAGTAAAGCGCTTGTCCGGGACCGCTCTGGGCTTCTGGCCAGCGTCTCTGAAGTTAGAGTGATCGAAAAACGCACTGCGTGTACGTTTGGGGAACCGAAACTGGTGTTTCTCCTGCTGAGACGCCGACTCCTCTACAGGAGGAGGCGGAGGAGAGCGAACCAGCACCTGGTTGATGGACGAGATAAGATCATTCACTAAGGCGTCCCCTTCAGGTGTATCAAAGTTAAGGGCGACGTCAGGGTCAGAGCCCTGAGCTGCGCCGTCCGCCTCGTCCTCCAGAGAGTCCTCAAGCTGGGAACCCGAGCAGCGTGAAGAAGTCGGGGAAGATTCCCAGCGAGCCCGCTTAGCCGGTCTAGGACTGTGGTCCGGGCAGAAGTCCTCCACCTGAGACCTAGGGGCCAACCTGGGAGCGCGCTGCGGCGCGGACCGAGAGGGGCCTGGAGGCGACGAGCCAACAGGGGCCGGGGCCTGTGTAAGGACCGGTCTGGACTACAAAGCTTCTAGCAGCTTGGCAGACCATTTGTCCATAGACTGAGCCATGGATTGTGAAAGTGACTCAGAGTTTCTCAGCAAAAGAGGAGAACTCTGTCCCTGCCGCCTGGACAGGGGGAGCAGGGGGGTCTACATGAGCCGAGGGACCCACTAGTGACCGAGGCTCCGGCTGAGCAAGCGAAACAGGGGTCGAGCAGTGCTCACAGTGAGGGTAGGTGGAACCCGCAGGTAACATAGCCCCACAAGAGGTACAGGCCGCAAAAAAACCCTGTGCCTTAACAGGTTTGCTCCTTGTGGACGACATGCTGTTGTCTCCTAGGAGAGTGATCACTGAGGGTATATGGGAAACAAGGGGTATACAGCCCGACCGAACAGATTATATATTATATATATATACACACACGTATCTATTCCGGCACCCTAGGGGGACCAGCACCGGGTGACCGGTGTGGCTTACCGACCGCTAACAAGCGGAGTGTGTGCCTCCAGATTCCCAGCTTTAGGTCCCCTGGAGCTGCAGAGCTGTTCACTGAGAATCCTCCACCGGCAGAATGCCAAAAAATGGCTGCCGGAGCTCTCAGGGGAGGAGTGGAGCCGTGGGCGGCGCCAGGAAAGTGCGGGAATCTAGGGTCCCCACAGTGATCAGTGAGGGGGGAGGAAAACATGCAGGATGCTCCAGCCCTCACATCCGACGTCAGGTCGGTAATCCCGCCCTTACCCCTGACAGGCAGGCCCGGGGGCGGGATTTTTGCGACTAGGCCGCGATGAAGCCGGGGACTAAATTTGAGACCGCGCCCGACAAGCAGGCACGGTCGGCGCGGCAGTCCACCGGCCTTCTCAATTCAGCAGCTGCCGCGGTTTCCGGGAAGAAGGTGCGCTCCTGCACAGTCCCCAATGGGGACACAGAGTACCTTTGAGTTGCAGGGCCCGGTCCCTGAGGTTGAATAGGCTCCGGTCCGGCAGGTTCCCACAGGGGCTGCGGAGGGAGCACGGTCCCAGTAAATGGATGACCGCTTAGGATCCCACTTCTCCCAGAGCCGCTAAGGGATGGTGAAGGAGACGGCATGTGGCTCCAGCCTTTGTACCCGCAATGGGTACTTCAACCTTAACAACACCGCCGACGTAGTGGGGTGAGAAGGGAACATGCCGGGGGCCCCGTGGGGGCCCTCTTTTCTTCCAACCGACATAACTAATATGAGAATGCATGAGTGGATGTGTGCCTCCTTCCACACAAAGCATAAAACTGAGGAGCCCATGATCCACGGGAGAGTGTATAGGCAGAGGGGAGGGGTTACACTTTTTAAAGTGTAATACTTTGTGTGGCCTCCGGAGGCAGAAGCTATACACCCAATTGTCTGGGTCTCCCAATGGAGCGACAAAGAAATATAATAATTTTGGGAGCAAGCTCACTTTAACCGCCGCAACGCGCCCCATCCACGAAAGAGGGAGGGGCAACCACTTGCTCAAAAGAGTTCTCAGCTCTCGGAAAAGGGGGGGGGGGGGGGAGTTAAGGTTATAGAGAGAATCATAAGTAGATGTGAGGTTAACCCCCAGGTACTTGACCGCATCTGTCTTCCAACGAAACTTAAAATTCAAACGCAGGTAATCCAGGGCCACCGGGGTCGAGATTCAAGGGCATTGCCTCCGTTTTACTAGAGTTGATCTTATACCCCGAAAGGTTCCCGTACCTACCCAAGGTGCACATTAAAATTGGAAGGGACACATGGATGTTAGTAAGTGTAATGAGCACATCGTCGGCAAAAAGCGAGATTTTAAACGGTTTATTCCTGACCAGGACCCCCGAGATGTCTGGGTTGCTCCTGACCGAGGCCGCGAGGGGCTCTATGCATAGCGCAAAAAGGAGGGGGGACAGGGGGCACCCCTGCCTGGTGCTATTGGAGATGAGAAAAGGCTTAGAGATGTGGAGGGGGGAGTTTGATAGAGGCCGTAGGAGCGCTATACAGGGACTTCAAGGCCCGCATAAAGCCACCCGAGATCCCAAAGACCTCCAGTGTCTTGAAGAGAAAAGGCCACGCAAGGCGGTCAAAAGCCTTCTCTGCATCTAGACTCAACACCAACGCCTGTTGCTTCGTCCGATTTGCCACATCCACCAGGTCTATGACCTTCCTGGTGTTGTCCCCCCCCTGACGGCAAGGGACAAAACCCACCTGGTCTTTATACACGAGTTGGGGCAACCATCGATTAAGCCTGGCCGCCAAGAGCTTGGTGAACATCTTCAAATCGGAGTTCAAAAGGGCTATTGGTCTATAATTAGCACAGTCCAATGGGTCCCTGGGTGGCTTGGGCAGGAGGATTAAATGGGAGTGTAGCATGGATGGAGGGATAGGGTCACCCTGAAGAAGGGAATTTTGTTACTTACCGTAAATTCCTTTTCTTCTAGCTCTTATTGGGAGACCCAGACGATTGGGGTATAGCTACTGCCCTCTGGAGGCCACACAAAGCACTACATTAAAAGTGCAAGGCCCCTCCCCCTCTGGCTATACCCCCCCCGTGGTATCACGGGTTCTCCAGTTTTAGTGCCAAAGCAAGAAGGAGGAAGCCAATAACTGGTTTAAACAAATTAACTCCGAATAACATCGGAGAACTGAAAAACCGTTCAACATGAACAACATGTGTACCCGCAAACAACAAAAAAACATCCCGAAGGACAACAGGGCGGGTGCTGGGTCTCCCAATAAGAGCTAGAAGAAAAGGAATTTACGGTAAGTAACAAAATTCCCTTCTTCTTCAGCGCTCTATTGGGAGACCCAGACGATTGGGACGTCCAAAAGCTGTCCCTGGGTGGGTAAAGAAATACCTCATGTTAGAGCTGCAAAACAGCCCTCCCCTACGGGGGTGTCACTGCCGCCTGCAGGACTCTTCTACCTAAGCTGGCATCCGCCGAAGCATAGGTATGCACCTGATAATGCTTGGTGAAAGTGTGCAGACTGGACCAGGTAGCTGCCTGGCACACCTGTTGAGCCGAAGCCTGGTGACGTAATGCCCAGGACGCACCCACGGCTCTGGTTGAGTGGGCTTTTAGCCCTGAAGGAACCGGAAGCCCCGCAGAACGGTAGGCCTCTAGAATTGGTTCTTTGATCCATCGAGCCAGGGTGGCTTTAGAAGCCTGCAACCCCTTGCGCGGACCAGCGACAAGGACAAAAAGTGCATCGGCACGGCGCATGGGCGCCGTGCGGGAAATGTAGATTCTGAGTGCTCTCACCAGATCTAGCAAACGTAAGTCCTTTTCATACCGGTGAACCGGATGAGGACAAAAAGAAGGCAAGGATATATCCTGATTAAGATGAAAAGAGGATACGACCTTAGGGAGAAACTCCGGAATAGGGCGCAGCACTACCTTGTCCTGGTGGAACACCAGGAAGGGAGCCTTGGATGACAGAGCTGCCAGCTCAGACACTCGCCGAAGCGATGTGATCGCAACAAGAAACGCCACTTTCTGTGACAGCCGAGAAAAGGAAACTTCCTTCAGAGGCTCGAAGGGCGGCTTCTGGAGAGCAACTAGTACCCTGTTCAGATCCCATGGATCTAACGGCCGCTTGTACGGGGGCACAATATGACAGACCCCCTGCAGGAACTTGCGCACCTTAGAAAGACGTGCTAGACGCTTCTGAAAAAACACGGATAGTGCCGAAACTTGCCCTTTAAGGGAGCTGAGCGACAAGCCCTTTTCTAACCCCGATTGCAGGAAGGAAAGAAACTTGGGCAATGCAAATGGCCAGGGAGACACTCCCTGAGCAGAGCACCAGGATAAGAAAATCTTCCACGTTCTGTGGTAGATCTTAGCCGAATTCGACTTTCTAGCTTGTCTCATTGTGGCAACGACTCCTTGAGATAATCCTGCAGATGCTAGGATCCAGGACTCAATGGCCACACAGTCAGGTTCAGGGCCGCAGAATTCTGATGGAAAAACGGCCCTTGGGACAGTAAGTCTGGTCGGTCTGGCAGTGACCACGGTCGACCGATCGTGAGATGCCACAGATCCGGATACCACGACCTCCTCGGCCAGTCTGGAGCGACGAGTATGATGCGGCTGCACTCGGATCTGATCTTGCGTAGCACTCTGGGCAAGAGCGCCAGAGGCGGAAACACGTATGGGAGCTGAAACTGCGACCAATCTTGAACCAAGGCGTCTGCCGCCAGAGCTCTTTGATCGCGCGACCTCGCCATGAATGCCGGGACCTTGTTGTTGTGCCGGGATGCCATTAGGTCGACGTCCGGCACTCCCCAGCGGCGACAGATTTCCTGAAACACGTCCGGGTGAAGGGACCATTCCCCTGCGTCCATGCCCTGGCGACTGAGGAAGTCTGCTTCCCAGTTTTCTACGCCTGGGATGTGAACCGCGGATATGGTGGATGCTCTGTCCTCCACCCACATTAGAATGCGCCGGACTTCTTGGAAGGCTTGCCGACTGCGCGTCCCTCCTTGGTGGTTGATGTATGCCACCGCTGTGGAGTTGTCCGATTGGATTCGGATCTGCTTTCCTTCCAGCCACTGTTGGAAGGCCAGTAGAGCAAGATACACTGCTCTGATCTCCAGAACATTGATCTGAAGGGTGGACTCCTGCGGAGTCCACGTCCCCTGAGCCCTGTGGTGGAGAAATACTGCTCCCCACCCTGACAGACTCGCATCTGTCGTGACTACTGCCCAGGATGGGGGCAGGAAGGATCTTCCCTGAGACAATGAGGTGGGAAGGAGCCACCATTGTAGGGAGTCCTTGGCCGTCTGGGAAAGCGAGACTTTCCTGTCCAGGGACGTTGACTTCCCGTCCCATTGGCGGAGAATGTCCCATTGAAGTGGGCGCAGATGAAACTGCGCAAAGGGAACTGCTTCCATGGCTGCCACCATCTTCCCTAGGAAATGCATTAGGCGCCGCAAGGGATGCAACTGGCCCTGCAGAAGAGATTGCACCCCTGTCTGTAGTGACCGCTGCTTGTTCAGCGGAAGCTTCACTATCGCTGCTAGAGTATGAAACTCCATGCCAAGATACGTTAGTGATTGAGTCGGTGATAGGATCGACTTTGGAAAGTTGATGATCCATCCGAAAGACTGTAGGGTCTCCAGCGTAGCATTCAGGCTGCGCTGACATGCCTCTTGAGAGGGAGCTTTGACCAATAAATCGTCTAGGTAAGGGATCACCGAGTGTCCCTGAGAGTGCAAGACTGCTACCACCGCCGCCATGACCTTGGTGAAGACCCGTGGGGCTGTCGCCAGACCAAATGGCAGAGCTACGAACTGAAAATGGTCGTCTCCTATCACAAAACGTAGAAAACGTTGATGTTCTGTAGCAATTGGCACGTGGAGATAAGCATCTTTGATGTCTATTGAGGCAAGGAAGTCTCCTCTGGACATTGAGGCAATGACAGAACGCAGGGTTTCCATCCGGAACTTCCTGGCGTGCACATGTTTGTTGAGCCGTTTTAGGTCCAGAACAGGACGGAACGAGCCGTCCTTTTTTGGAACCACAAAGAGATTGGAGTAAAACCCTTGCCCTTGTTCCTGAGGAGGGACTGGGATCACCACTCCTTCCGCTCTTAGGGAGTCCACCGCCTGCAGCAGAGCATCTGCTCGGTCTGGATGTGGGGAGGTTCTGAAGAACCGAGCTGGAGGACGAGAATTGAACTCGATTCTGTACCCGCGAGACAAAATGTCCGTCACCCACCGGTCTTTGACCTGTGACATCCAAATGCCGGAAAAGCGGGAGAGCCTGCCCCCGACCGGCGATGCGGAGGGAGGGGGCTGGAAGTCATGAGGTAGCCGCTTTGGAAGTGGTACCTCCATTTGCTTTCTTGGGGCGCGTGTGAGCCCGCCACGAATCTGAGTTTCTTTGCGTCCTCTGAGTCCCTTTGGACGAGGTAAACGGTGTCTTGCCCGAACCTCGAAAGGACTGAAACCTCTGCTGCCACTTTTTCTGCTGAGGTTTGGTTGTTCTGGGTTGTGGTAAAGAGGAGTCTTTACCCTTGGACTGCTTAATGATATCAGCCAATGGCTCGCCAAACAGTCTATCTCTAGATAAAGGCAAACTGGTTAAACATTTTTTGGAACCAGCATCTGCTTTCCAGTCCTTTAACCACAAGGCTCTGCGCAAAACTACCGAATTGGCGGACGCCATTGAGGTGCGACTGGTAGATTCTAGGACCGCATTGATAGCGTAAGACGCAAACGCCGACATCTGCGTGGTAAGGTGCGCCACTTGCGGCACTGCTGGATGTATGATAGCATCCACTTTTGCTAAGCCAGCTGAAATAGCCTGGAGTGCCCATACGGCTGCGAATGCCGGAGCAAACGACGCGCCGATAGCTTCATAGACAGATTTTAACCAAAGGTCCATCTGTCTGTCATTGGCATCTTTAAGTGAAGCGCCATCCTCCACTGCAACTATGGACCTAGCTGCGAGTTTGGAAATCGGGGGGTCTACCTTTGGACACTGTGTCCAGCGCTTGACCACCTCAGGGGGGAAAGGGAAACGCGTATCTTTAGATCGTTTAGAGAAACGCCTTTCTGGGTGAGCGTCGTGCTTCTGGATTGATTCTCTGAAGTCAGCGTGATCCAACAAAGCACTCAATTTACGCTTGGGATAAAGGAAACGAAACTTCTCCTGCTCCGCAGCCGCCTCTTCTGCTGAAGGGGCTGGGGGAGAAATATCCAACAGCCTATTGATGGCTGAGATAAGGTCGTTTACCATGGCATCCCCATCAGGGGTATCCAGGTTGAGAGGGGTTCCAGGAATGGATTCCTGATCACTCTCATCAGACACATCACAGGGAGACTGATTGCGCTGAGACCCTGAGCAGTGTGATGACGTCGAGGGTCTTTCCCAGCGAGCTCGCTTAGGGTGGCTGGGGCTATCATCTGAGTCATAATCCTCGGCCTGTGAAGCCGGGGACCCCCCTGTGGGCTGGATTAATTCCAAGTGAGGGGGACCTGAGGACAGAGGCCTCGCCGTGCCCAAAGACTGAGCCCCATGCATAGATTGCAAGGTTTCAAGGATTTTTGCCATAGACACAGACATATTATCAGCAAAAACTGCAAAGTCTGTCCCTGTCACCGGGGCAGAACTTACAAGCGTCTCAGCCTGGGTCACTACCCCTCCTGACTCCGGCTGGCGAAGCAGTACCGGGTCGGAGCATTGCACACAATGGGGGTCATCGGAGCCTGCTGGTAGATTAGCCCCACATGCAGCACACGCAGTATACACAGCCCTAGCCTTGGCAGCCTTGCGTTTTGAGGATGGCATGTTGTTGCTTCCACAGAGGGATCTGGGAGATGCAGCCAGAAGCGACCTCACAGTGCAAGAAATACAATATCTCTATATCCTACACAGTACACCGATACACCGTGAGGCACTAGAGGGACCAGCACAGAAAAATCGCTTACCGCCCGCTTAAAAAGCGGGTGTGTGGTCGCCAGATAGCCCCTAGTCCAGGTCTCCCAGAGCCTTGCGTCCTTCCTCCAGCCAGACTGCATGTAATGGCTGCCGGCGTCCTGAGAGAGAAGGGGGGCGGGCCCTGGGCGTTCCTGGCTAAGAGCGGGAAGCCTGCTTCCCTCTGTGCCTAGTGTGAGGGCTGGAGCATGTAAATCAGGCTCCAGCCCTCGTCGCTGCTAGCGAACAGCGTCTCTCCCCTACCCTGAATGACAGGGTGGGGGCGGGAACGAATCGGAGCTGCCGGCGTCCTAGGCCCAAAAAGCCGGGGACTCAATTTATAACCGCCGCCGCCGTAAAAGCGCGGACGGCGGATCCCCGGCGCACCACAAGTCACAGCAGCGCCGCCCGGTCCAGAGGGGGTCGGCGCTGCGTTCCCATACACAAAAAATCCCCCAGTAATCTGTAGGGACACTAACTCCAACGTTGCGGTCCCCGGCGCACTACAACACCCAGCCAGCCCGGAGTGTGTCTGTGCCTGCCGGGGACACAGAGTACCTGTATGATGCAGGGCCTGTCCCTGATCGTACTCCTGCTCCGTCTCCATCAGGTTCTAATGGGTCTGTGGATGGAGCCCGGCGTCAGAGCTGAGAGGCCGGCAGGATCCCACTTCCACAGAGCCCTACCAGGGGATGTGGAAGGAAAACAGCATGTCAGGCTCCAGCCCTGTACCAGCAATAGGTACCTCAACCTTACAACACCATCCAGGGGTGAGAAGGGAGCATGCTGGGGACACTATATGTGTCCTCTTTTCTTCCATCCGAAATAGTCAGCAGCTACTGCTGACTAAAATCTGTGGAGCTATGCATGGAATGTCTGACCTCCTTCGCACACAAAGCTAAAACTGGAGAACCCGTGATACCACGGGGGGGGTATAGCCAGAGGGGGAGGGGCCTTGCACTTTTAATGTAGTGCTTTGTGTGGCCTCCAGAGGGCAGTAGCTATACCCCAATCGTCTGGGTCTCCCAATAGAGCGCTGAAGAAAGAAAGAGTTAAACAAGGTGGCCATGTGTGGGAGGAGCTCCGCCGCAAACACCTTGTAATAAAAATAAGTAAAGCCGTCCGGGCCCGGTGACTTCCCGCCAGGCAGGGCTTCCAGAACTTGCTCCAGTTCCTCTGTAGTAATCTCTTCATTCAAAGCCGCGGCTGCTCCGCAAGGCAGTGAAGGGAGCTCAAGGGCCGAAAAATAGTCCCCAAGTGCCCCAAGCCCCGCGCGAAGCCATGCCCGGGGGAACCGGAAGGTTATAAAGCTTGTTGTAGTAATTGAAAAAAATGTCAGCTATTGAAGCGGGGTGATAGTGGATAGTGCCCTTTTCGTCGCACAGAGCCTGAGGGCATGAGGATGTAGCGCGCTCCTTAAGCTGCCTGGCGAGTAAGGTATGAGCCTTATTACTCCTTTCATAGTATCTTTGTTTGGAAAAGGTTAGCAATTTTTCTGCTCTGCCAATTGCCAGGTCTCTCAACTTTTCCCTAAGGCTGATGACTCTCCTAAGAATAGTCAGTGATGGGGCAGCCGCCAGTCTCCCCTCCTGTAGCTTAAGATGGGCAGTTATAGAGTCCCG
The DNA here is from genome assembly GCF_048569485.1 of Anomaloglossus baeobatrachus. Taxonomy (NCBI): domain Eukaryota; kingdom Metazoa; phylum Chordata; class Amphibia; order Anura; family Aromobatidae; genus Anomaloglossus; species Anomaloglossus baeobatrachus. The sequence goes on along the minus strand of NC_134357.1, from coordinate 108,815,119 downwards.
CTGACTTGTGGCATTCTTTTTAGCCCTGGCGCCCTCTCTAATGCATAGTCCCCTCATCACTGCCTTGTGAGCTTCCCAGAGTGTTGCCGGCGACATGACCGTGCCCGGGTTCAACTGAAAGAATTCGACCAGTTGCTTATTTAAAAAGGCCCTAGTGTCGGGATTTTTGATCAGAGATTCATTAAGGCGCCAATGCTGAGGCCTAGGTCGAGGACCATCTTTCTTGAAGTCCATTATGAGTGGGGAATGGTCTGACCACGTAATGGATCCCATCTCCACCCTCTCAAGACACCCCAGCAGCTGTGAGTCAATGAAAAAAAAGAGAATTTTGTTTACTTACCGTAAATTCTTTTTCTTATAGTTCCGACATGGGAGACCCAGACCATGGGTGTATAGCTTCTGCCTCCGGAGGACACACAAAGTACTACACTAAAAGTGTAGCTCCTCCCTCCGAGCATATACACCCCCTGGATGACAAATCTAGCCAGTTAAGTGCAAAAGCTGAAGGAGGACATCCACCCACAAGTAGAGAGAGGGTAAAAACCGGAATAACCGGTACCTCTGTCTACAACAGCCGGTTAAAACACACGGAACAAGAACTGCCAACAGGCAACAGGGAGGGTGCTGGGTCTCCCATGTCGGAACTATAAGAAAAAGAATTTACGGTAAGTAAACAAAATTCTCTTTTTCTTTATCGTTCCTTATGGGAGACCCAGACCATGGGACGTTCCAAAGCAGTCCATGGGTGGGAAATAAACAGAAACTGAGAAGTAGGCAAAACCTAACTTCACAAATGGGCGACAGCCACCTGAAGGATGCGTCTGCCCAAGCTCGCATCTGCCGAAGCATGAGCATGCACTTGGTAGTGCTTTGAAAAGGTGTGCAGACTAGACCAAGTGGCAGCCTGACAGACCTGCTGAGCCGTAGCCTGGTGCCTGAAAGCCCAAGAGGCACCGACAGCTCTGGTCGAGTGCGCCTTAATCCCCGGCGGGGGAGGCACCTGAGAACATTGGTAGGCATCGGATATGGCCGACCTAATCCAACGAGCCAAAGTCGGTTTAGAAGCCGAGAGACCCTTGCGCTGACCTGTGGTTAGCACAAAAAGAGAGGTGCACCGCCTGAGAGCGGCGGTGCGTGACACATAGATCCGGAGCGCCCGCACCAGATCTAAAGTATGCAACGCTTTCTCAAAGCGATGCACAGGGGCCGGACAAAGGGAAGGCAATGAAATGTCCTGGTTAAGGTGGAAAGGCGAAACCACCTTAGGGAGAAAGTCCGGAGTCAGACGGAGAACCACCTTGTCCTGGTGAAAAACCAAAAAAGGTGACTCCGAAGAGAGCGCAGCCAAATCAGAGACTCTCCTGAGAGAAGTTATGGCCAAAAAAACACCAAAAAGGAGCCAAGACAAATGATATGTGCACACACAGAATGTGGTGAGCCTTCCTCATAAAGATGGCTGCAGCCGAGGTGCAAGATGCTGATGTCACAGCCACTCAACCTCCACACTAGGGGGGAGGGGCGGCTGCTTAGCATAAGACATGCACACTAATAAGGCTTGCACTGGGAGCCCATCATATAATGAGTGAAATGCACAGTGTCTGAACTGTGACCTATAAATGACGCCAGAAACCCAGGTCAGGCGGGCAAAACAGCACTATATAGGTGCATCTCGCACGGATACACGAGACGCACAGTGTCTGAATAATGGCCTATAAATGACGCACAACACCAGGTCCAGGCGGGTCAGTTAGCACTATGAGTACATAACACATGACAGGCTCACCATTTAACCACCTGAATTCAAAAGGTCCACACACATCCTGCAAAAATGGATAAAATGTGCCATACCTCAAATAGTGAGATATTAGTTTATATTTTGGCCCAAAATATGTAAGCTCGCAATCCGTTCGTCAAGGATTCTCACACTTGCGAGTCCCTACACTGAATTAGTTAGAAAAACCACAAAGAACTATATCAAAAAAACACCAAAAAGGAGCCAAGACAAATGATATGTGCACACACAGAATGTGGTGAGCCTTCCTCATAAAGATGGCTGCAGCCGAGGTGCAAGATGCTGATGTCACAGCCACTCAACCTCCACACTAGGGGGGAGGGGCGGCTGCTTAGCATAAGACATGCACACTAATAAGGCTTGCACTGGGAGCCCATCATATAATGAGTGAAATGCACAGTGTCTGAACTGTGACCTATAAATGACGCCAGAAACCCAGGTCAGGCGGGCAAAACAGCACTATATAGGTGCATCTCGCACGGATACATGAGACGCACAGTGTCTGAATAATGGCCTATAAATGACGCACAACACCAGGTCCAGGCGGGTCAGTTAGCACTATGAGTACATAACACATGACAGGCTCACCATTTAACCACCTGAATTCAAAAGGTCCACACACATCCTGCAAAAATGGATAAAATGTGCCATACCTCAAATATGAGGCTCCTTTTTGGTGTTTTTTTGATATAGTTCTTTGTGGTTTTTCTAACTAATTCAGTGTAGGGACTCGCAAGTGTGAGAATCCTTGACGAACGGATTGCGAGCTTACATATTTTGGGCCAAAATATAAACTAATATCTCACTATTTGAGGTATGGCACATTTTATCCATTTTTGCAGGATGTGTGTGGACCTTTTGAATTCAGGTGGTTAAATGGTGAGCCTGTCATGTGTTATGTACTCATAGTGCTAACTGACCCGCCTGGACCTGGTGTTGTGCGTCATTTATAGGCCATTATTCAGACACTGTGCGTCTCGTGTATCCGTGCGAGATGCACCTATATAGTGCTGTTTTGCCCGCCTGACCTGGGTTTCTGGCGTCATTTATAGGTCACAGTTCAGACACTGTGCATTTCACTCATTATATGATGGGCTCCCAGTGCAAGCCTTATTAGTGTGCATGTCTTATGCTAAGCAGCCGCCCCTCCCCCCTAGTGTGGAGGTTGAGTGGCTGTGACATCAGCATCTTGCACCTCGGCTGCAGCCATCTTTATGAGGAAGGCTCACCACATTCTGTGTGTGCACATATCATTTGTCTTGGCTCCTTTTTGGTGTTTTTTTGATATAGTTCTTTGTGGTTTTTCTAGAAGTTATGGCCACCAGAAAAAACACTTTCTGTGAAAGTCGAAACAAAGAAACCTCCCTAAGCGGCTCAAAGGGGGGTTTCTGTAAGGCCGTGAGGACCAGATTAAGGTCCCAGGGATCCAAAGGCCGCCGGTAAGGAGGAATGATGTGAGATGCGCCCTGCATGAAGGTGCGCACCTGGGCCAGTCGGGCGATACGTCGCTGGAACAACACTGACAGAGCCGAGACCTGTCCCTTGAGGGAATTGAGGGATAGTCCTAGATGTAGACCGGACTGTAGAAAGGACAGGATGGTCGGCAAAGAAAACGGCCAAGGAGCATGGCCGGAAGAGCGACACCAGGACAGGAAAATTCTCCAAGTCCTGTGGTAAATCCTGGCCGAGGAAGACTTCCGAGCCTGAGTCATAGTGGAGATGACCTCGGAAGGAATGCCTGAAGTCGTCAAGATCCAGGACTCGAGAGCCACGCCGTCAACCTGAGAGCCGCAGAATTCTGGCGGAAAAACGGACCTTGAGAGAGAAGGTCTGGGCGGTCCGGGAGATGCCACGGCACCTCTACGGACAGACGGAGCAGGTCTGGGTACCAAGCTCGCCTGGGCCAGTCTGGAGCAATGATTACGACCCGACGGCCCTCCATTCTGATCTTGCGCAGGACTCTGGGCAAGAGAGCTAGAGGGGGAAACACGTAGGCCAGACGGAACTGGGACCAATCCTGAACCAGCGCATCCGCTGCCAAGGCCTGAGGATCGTGGGAGCGAGCCACGTAAACCGGAACCTTGTAGTTGTGCCGGGAGGCCATTAGGTCCACTTCCGGAGTGCCCCACTTGCGGCAGATTGACCGGAACACTGCCGGATGCAGGGCCCACTCGCCGCTGTCCACGGTTTGACGGCTGAGATAATCTGCCTCCCAGTTTTCTACGCCTGGGATGTGGACTGCGGATATGGTGGACTTGGAGTCCTCCGTCCATTGAAGGATACGTTGAACTTCAAACATTGCTAGGCGGCTGCGAGTCCCGCCCTGGTGATTGATGTAGGCAACTGCTGTCGCGTTGTCCGACTGGACTCGAATGTGCTTGCCCGCCAACAGGTGGTGAAAAGCTACGAGAGCTAGGAGCACAGCTCTGATTTCCAGCACATTGATCGAGAGGGCTGATTCGGACAGAGTCCAAGTGCCCTGTGCTCGGTGGTGGAGAAATACTGCTCCCCAGCCGGAGAGACTGGCATCCGTGGTGAGGATCACCCAGGACGGGGTCAGGAAGGAGCGACCCTGAGACAGAGAGAGGGGCCGAAGCCACCACTGAAGAGAGCTCCTGGTCTGTGGCGACAGAGCCACCAGCCTGTGCAAGGAAGAGGTCCGCTTGTCCCAAAAGCGGAGAATGTCCAACTGCAGAGGACGCAGATGGAACTGGGCAAAGGGAACCGCTTCCATTGACGCCACCATCTGACCCAGCACCTGCATGAGGTGCCTGATGGAATGACAGCGGGGCCTCAACAGAGAGCGCACCGCCAGATGGAGGGACTGCTGTTTGACTAAGGGCAGCTTCACAAGTGCCGGCAGAGTCTCGAATTGCATCCCTAGGTAGGTAAGTCTCTGGGTAGGGGTCAGAGTGGACTTGGGCAGATTGACAAGCCACCCGAATTGAATAAGCGTGGCGAGAGTGAGCGAGACACTCCGCTGACAGTCTGCACTGGATGAAGCCTTGACTAGAAGGTCGTCCAGGTAAGGAATCACTGCCAACCCCTGGAGGTGCAGAACCGCAACCACTGCTGCCATGACCTTGGTGAATACACGAGGGGCCGTGGCTAACCCGAATGGGAGAGCCACGAATTGGAAATGTTCCTCTCCGATTGCAAAACGTAGCCAACGCTGGTGTGAAACCGCAATTGGTACATGCAGATAGGCATCTCTGATGTCGATGGATGCTAGAAAATCTCCTTGGGTCATTGAGGCAATGACCGATAGCAGAGATTCCATGCGAAAGTGCCGCACCTGAACATGCTTGTTGAGAAGCTTGAGGTCCAGGATGGGCCGGAAGGAACCGTCCTTCTTGGGGACTAGGAAGAGGTTTGAGTAAAAACCTCTGAACCGTTCCCGGGCGGGAACCGGTACAATTACTCCGTTGGCCTGCAAGGATGCCACGGCCTGAGAGAAGGCGGCGGCTTTGGAGCAGGGGGGAGTTGACAGAAAAAAATCTGTTTGGCGGGCTGGAAGAAAATTCTATCCTGTAGCTGTGGGAGATGATATCCCGCACCCACTGATCGGAGACGTGTTGAAACCACACGTCGCCAAAGTGGGAGAGCCTGCCACCGACCAAGGACGTTGCTGGCGCAGCCAGATAGTCAAGAGGAGGCTGCCTTAGTGGCAGCGGCTCCTCCGTTTTTCTGAGGACGCGGCTTCGTGCGCCAGCTGGGTTTTCGATCCTTGGCTGAGTTAGTGGACGAGGCTGAGGGCTTAGAGGATGACCAGTTAGAGGAACGAAAGGAACGAAACCTCGACTGGTTTCTGCCCTGGACAGGTTTCCTGGTTTTAGTTTGTGGCAAGGAAGTACTCTTCCCGCCAGTAGCTTCCTTAATAATTTCATCCAGTTGTTCACCGAACAGCCGGGACCCAGCAAAGGGGAGTCCAGCAAGGTACTTCTTGGAAGAAGCGTCTGCTTTCCACTCTCGAAGCCACAAGATCCTGCGGATCGCGAGGGAATTAGCGGAAGCCACCGCCGTGCGGTGAGAAGCCTCCAGAATGGCAGACATGGCATAGGATGAAAAAGCCGAAGCCTGGGAAGTTAAGGCAACCATTTCGGGCATAGAGTCCCTGGCGAGGGAATGTATCTCCGCCAGAGAAGCAGAGACTGCCTTAAGAGCCCACACTGCTGCAAAAGACGGGGAGAACGAGGCTCCTGCCGCCTCATATACAGATTTGGCCAGAAGGTCAACCTGGCGGTCAGTGGGATCCCTAAGTGAGGTGCCATCGGCCACAGATACAACTGTCCGGGCTGAGATTCTAGACACCGGAGGATCTACCTTTGGTGAATGAGACCACTCCTTGACCACCTCTGGTGGAAAGGGAAAACGGTCATCAGAACTACGCTTTGGGAAGCGTTTGTCAGGACAGTCCCTGGGCTTGGTCACAGTGGCCTGAAAACTGGAGTGGTTAAAAAACATACTCCTTGCTCTCTTAGGTGAGGTAAACTGGTGTTTTTCTACCAGAGAGGCTTGTTCCTCTGACACTGGTGGATTGAGGTCCAGTACGGAATTAATGGACGCAATCAAGTCACTAACATCCGCATCACCTTCAGATAGATCAATGGGGTACATAGAGGTAGCGTCCGAGCCCACAGTAAAGGTATCCTCCTCGCCCTGCAATTCAGCTCGTGAATCAGAGCCGTGGGACGAGGAAGGAGAAGAGTCCCTGCGTCTCCGTTTAGGAGGACGGGGTCCGGGAACAGATAAAAAATCCTCTGTGAGCTCTGCAGAGCGAGTCGGAGCAGCAGAGGCGCCCTGAGAGGGGGGCTGATGCATGCTCAGCAGAGTCCGGGACAGCTGTCCCATGGAGTCGGCAAAGGACTGAGAGATAGATTTAGAAAACTATGCTACCCAAGCCGGGGGTTCAGCCACCGGGGCTGGAGCAGCCGAAGGGACCCCTGGGGAGACTCCAGGCTGAGGCACCACCATGTTAGAGCAGGCATCACAATGTGGATATGTGCTCGGTTCAGGCAGAATGAGATGACATGCAGTGCATATAGAGTACAGCCTTGCTCCTAGTGAGAGACATGCTGCTGAGGTGGAGGTTCTGCAGTAAAGAACACACTCCTTCAGAATGACCCCCAGAGAGTGTACAAGAAAATCCACAACCAGAGGTTGTGGCTTACCAGACCGCTTTTTGTGTGCCCTCCGGATTCCACAGCTTGGACCCCCAAACAGATGCAGCAGCTGCAGCAGCCAGCGCCGATCAGTGTGTGAACGCTGATAAAATGGCGCCGGAGTGAGGAGGGGGGGCGGGGTTTATTCCAAGAGCGGGAACCGGAGGGCCAAGGGGAAATACAGGGGAGGGAAACATCTCCTCAGAGAGGAGTGTCCTCCCCTGAGCTGACCGGCCGGTGGGCGGCGCCGCACTGTTCCCCTGCATGACTGAAATGCAGGGGCAGTGAAAACGAAACTAGGCCGCATCCGAAGCCGGGGCCTAGATTTTCCCATGCGGCCGACGAGCAGGCACCCTCGGCGCGGTTCTCAGGAAAAAAAACAGAGAACCGGCCGGAAATCACAGCAAAGTGAAATAACACACTCTCCCCACAATAAATGTACAAAGGACCTCTCAATAACGTCTCAATACTTAGCTTTATGAGACGCAGGGCCAGGTCCCTGAGGGGTGAGCGCTCCGTCCGGCAGGATCCTGAAAGGGCTGCGGATGGAGACCGGTCTCCTGCAAAGCAGTGAGAACCGTGATGGCTCCCACTTCAAGCCAGAGCCTCAGGGGATGGTGAAGGAGCGCGGCATGTGAAGGCTCCAGCCTTGTAAAATCAACCTTAACAACACCGCCGACACAGTGGGGTGAGAAGGGACATGCCGGGAGTCCAGATTGGACCCGCTTTTCTTCAAAGAAAAATCAAAAATCAAAAATCAGTGAGAATGCATGAGTGTGTGTGACCTCCTGAACACAAAGCATTGAACTGGCTAGATTTGTCATCCAGGGGGTGTATATGCTCGGAGGGAGGAGCTACACTTTCAGTGTAGTACTTTGTGTGTCCTCCGGAGGTAGAAGCTATACACCCATGGTCTGGGTCTCCCATAAGGAACGATAAAGAAGAAGGGAATTTTGTTTACTTACCGTAAATTCCTTTTCTTCTAGCTCCTATTGGGAGACCCAGACAATTGGGTGTATAGCTTCTGCCTCCGGAGGCCACACAAAGTATTACACTTAAAAGTGTAAGCCCCTCCCCTCTGCCTATACACCCCCCCGTGCATCACGGGCTCCTCAGTTTTGGTGCAAAAGCAGGAAGGAGGAATTCAATCCGAAGGATGTTCGGAGAACTGAAAACCATGAACCCAGAACAATTCAACATGAACAACATGTGTACACAAAAGAACAACAGCCCGAAGGGAACAGGGGCGGGTGCTGGGTCTCCCAATAGGAGCTAGAAGAAAAGGAATTTACGGTAAGTAAACAAAATTCCCTTCTTCTTTGTCGCTCCATTGGGAGACCCAGACAATTGGGACGTCCAAAAGCAGTCCCTGGGTGGGTAAAAGAATACCTCGGTAATAGAGCCGTGACACAGCCCCTTCCTACAGGTGGGCAATCGCCGCCTGAAGGACTCGCCTACCTAGGCTGGCATCTGCCGAAGCGTAGGTATGCACCTGATAGTGTTTCGTGAAAGTGTGCAGACTCGACCAGGTAGCCGCCTGACACACCTGCTGAGCCGTAGCCTGGTGCCACAATGCCCAGGACGCACCCACGGCTCTGGTAGAATGGGCTTTCAGCTCTGACGGAACCGGAAGCCCAGAAGAACGGTAGGCTTCAAGAATTGGTTCCTTGATCCATCGAGCCAAGGTTGACTTGGAAGCCTGCGACCCTTTACGCTGGCCAGCGACAAGGACAAAGAGCGCATCCGAGCGGCGCAGGGGCGCCGTACGGGAAATGTAGAGTCTGAGTGCTCTCACAAGATCTAACAAGTGCAAATCCTTTTCACATTGGTGAACTGGATGAGGACAAAAGGAAGGTAAGGAGATATCCTGATTGAGATGAAAAGGGGATACCACCTTAGGGAGAAAATCCGGAACCGGACGCAGAACCACCTTGTCCTGGTGAAACACCAGGGAGGGGGCCTTGCATGACAGTGCAGCTAGCTCAGACACTCTCCGAAGTGACGTGACTGCCACTAGGAAGACCACCTTCTGCGAGAGACGTGATAGAGAAATATCTCTCATTGGCTCGAAAGGTGGTTTCTGAAGAGCCGTTAGCACCCTGTTCAGATCCCAGGGTTCTAGCGGACGCTTGTAAGGAGGGACTATGTGGCAAACCCCCTGCAGGAACGTGCGTACCTGCGGGAGCCTGGCTAGACGCTTTTGAAAAAACACAGAGAGCGCTGAGACTTGTCCCTTAAGAGAGCCGAGAGACAAACCCTTTTCCATTCCTGATTGAAGGAATGACAGAAAAGTGGGCAAGGCAAATGGCCAGGGAGTAAAACCATGATCAGAGCACCAGGATAAGAAGATCCTCCACGTCCTGTGGTAGATCTTGGCTGAAGTTGGTTTCCTGGCCTGTCTCATAGTGGCAATGACCTCTTGAGATAACCCTGAAGCCGCTAGGATCCAGGACTCAATGGCCACACAGTCAGGTTGAGGGCCGCAGAATTCAGATGGAAAAATGGCCCTTGAGACAGCAAGTCTGGTCGGTCTGGTAGTGCCCACGGTTGGCCCACCGTGAGATGCCACAGATCCGGGTACCACGACCTCCTCGGCCAGTCTGGAGCGACGAGGATGGCGCGGCGGCAGTCGGACCTGATCTTGCGTAACACTCTGGGCAGCATTGCCAGAGGAGGAAACACATAAGGTAGTCGAAACTGCGACCAATCCTGAACTAATGCGTCCGCCGCCAGAGCTCTGTGATCTTGAGACCGTGCCATGAATGCCGGGACTTTGTTGTTGTGCCGAGACGCCATGAGATCGATGTCCGGCGTTCCCCAGCGGCAACAGATCTCTTGAAACACGTCCGGGTGAAGAGACCATTCCCCTGCGTCCATGCCCTGGCGACTGAGAAAGTCTGCTTCCCAGTTTTCTACGCCCGGGATGTGAACTGCGGAGATGGTGGAGGCTGTGGCTTCCACCCACAGCAGAATCCGCCGAACTTCCTGGAAGGCTTGCCGACTGCGTGTGCCGCCTTGGTGATTGATATATGCCACCGCCGTGGCGTTGTCCGACTGAATTCGGATCTGCCTGCCTTCCAGCCACGGCTGGAACGCCTTTAGGGCTAGATACACTGCCCTTATCTCCAGAACATTGATCTGAAGAGAGGACTCTGGCTGAGTCCAGGTACCCTGGGCCCTGTGGTGGAGAAAGACCGCTCCCAACCCTGACAGACTCGCATCCGTCGTGACCACAGCCCAGGATGGGGGCAGGAATGATTTCCCCTTCGACAGAGAAGTGGGAAGAAGCCACCACTGAAGGGAGGCCTTGGCTGCCCGCGAGAGGGAGACGTTCCTGTCGAGGGACATCGACTTTCTGTCCCATTTGCGGAGAATGTCCCATTGAAGTGGACGCAGATGAAACTGCGCAAAAGGAACTGCCTCCATTGCTGCCACCATCTTCCCTAGGAAGTGAATGAGGCGCCTCAAGGGGTGCGACTGGGCTCGAAGGAGAGATTGCACCCCTGTTTGTAGTGAACGCTGTTTGTCCAGCGGAAGCTTCACTATCGCTGAGAGAGTATGAAACTCCATGCCGAGATATGTCAGTGATTGGGCCGGTGACAATTTTGACTTTGGGAAATTGATGATCCACCCGAATCTATGGAGAGTCTCCAGAGCAATGTTCAGGCTGTGTTGGCATGCTGCCCGAGAGGGGGCCTTGACAAGCAGATCGTCCAAGTAAGGGATCACCGAGTGTCCCTGAGAGTGTAGTACTGCTACCACTGTTGCCATGACCTTGGTGAAGACCCGTGGGGCTGTCGCCCGGCCGAAAGGCAGTGCCACGAACTGAAGGTGTTCGTCCCCGATGGCGAAACGCAGGAAGCGCTGATGCTCTGGTGCAATCGGCACGTGGAGATAAGCATCTTTGATGTCGATTGATGCTAGGAAATCTCCTTGGGACATTGAGGCGATGACGGAGCGGAGAGATTCCATCCGGAACCGCCTGGTTTTCACGTGTCTGTTGAGCAGTTTTAGGTCCAGAACGGGACGGAAAGATCCGTCCTTTTTTGGCACCACAAACAAGTTGGAGTAAAAACCGTGACCCCATTGCTGAAGGGGGACAGGGATCACCACTCCTTCTGCCTTCAGAGTGCTCACCGCCTGAAGAAGAGCATCGGCTCGCTCGGGGGGGCGGAGATGTTCTGAAGAAACGAGTCGGGGGACGAGAACTCTATCCTGTAACCGTGAGACAGAATGTCTCTCACCCATCGGTCTTGGACATGTGGCAACCAGGCGTCGCAAAAGCGGGAGAGCCTGCCACCGACCGAGGATGCGGTTTGGTGAGGCCGAAAGTCATGAGGAGGCCGCTTTAGGAGCGGTTCCTCCGGCGGTCTTCTTAGGACGTGACTTAGACCGCCATGAATCGGAGTTCCTCTGACCCTTCTGTGGCCTGTTGGACGAGGAGAATTGAGATCTGGCTGAGGGCCGAAAGGACCGAAACCTCGATTGTACCTTCCTTTGTGGAGGTCTGTTTGGTTTGGACTGGGGTAAGGACGAGTCCTTTCCCTTGGATTGTTTAATGATTTCATCCAGTCGCTCGCCAAACAGGCGGTCGCCAGAAAATGGCAACCCGGTTAAGAACTTTTTGGAAGCAGCGTCTGCCTTCCATTCACGTAGCCACATGGCCCTGCGGACTGCCACCGAATTGGCGGATGCTACCGCCGTACGTCTCGCAGAGTCCAGGACAGCATTCATGGCGTAGGACGAAAAAGCCGACGCCTGAGAGGTTAAGGACACTACTTGCGGAGTAGAGGCACGTGTGACTGCATTAATCTCAGACTGACAAGCTGAGATAGCTTGGAGTGCCCATACGGCTGCGAATGCCGGAGCAAAGGACGCGCCAATAGCTTCATAGATGGATTTCATCAGGAGCTCTATCTGCCTGTCAGTGGCATCCTTGAGTGATGCACCATCTGCCACTGCAACTATGGATCTAGCCGCCAGTCTAGAGCCTGGAGGATCCACCTTGGGACACTGAGCCCAACCCTTGACTACGTCAGGGGGGAAGGGATAACGAGTGTCATTAAGGCGCTTAGTAAAGCGCTTATCTGGAAAGGCTCGGTGTTTCTGGACTGTATCCCTGAAGTCGGAGTGATCAAGAAACCCACTCCGTGGACGTTTGGGGAACCTAAAATGGAATTTCTCCTGTTGAGAAGCTGACTCCTCAATCGGAGGAGCTGGAGGAGAAAGATCCAACACCTGATTGATGGACGCTATAAGGTCGTTTACTATGGCGTCCCCTTCAGGTGTATCAAGGTTGAGAGCGGTGTCAGGATCAGAGCCCTGATCTGCCCCCTCCGCTTCATCCTCCAGAGAGTCCTCATGCTGAGACCCTGAGCAGTGTGATGAAGTCGAGGGAATTTCCCAGCGAGCCCGCTTAGTCGGTCTGGGACTGCGGTCCGTGTCAGAGTCCTCACCGTGGGACCTATGAGTCGCCCCAGGAGCACTTTGCTGCTCCAACCGAGGGGGGCCTGGGGTCAATGATTCAACTGTGCCCGGGGCCAGTGTTACCGGTCTGGACTGCAAAGCTTCTAGTATCTTAGCAGACCATTTATCCATAGACTCAGAAAGTTTGTCAGCGAATACTGCAAACTCTGTCCCTGTCACCTGGACAGTGGCAGCAGGTGGTTCCACCTGGGCCGGGGGTTCCACCAGTGGCAGAGGCTCCGGCTGAGTGAGTGTCACAGGGGCCGAACATTGCACACAATGAGGGTAGGTGGAACCTGCAGGTAGCATAGCCGCACATGAGGTACAGGTTGCAAAGTAAGCCTGTGCCTTGGCACCCTTGCTTTTTGCGGACGACATGCTGTTGTCTCCCCTTAGAGCAATCAGTGAGGGTATATAGCCAAAAGCAAATAGTGCAGCCGTATAGAGTAAATGTATACAAAATAAGTATATAAATATACACTTCGGCACCCAGGGGGCCAGCACCTAGTAACAGGTGCAGCTTACCGACCGCCTGCAGCGGTTGTGTGACCACCAGATTCCCTGCCCGGGCCTCCCAGAGCTGTGGAGCTCGGTGTTGTCTCCCCTCTGAAATTCTCCAGCGTCTGAAGTGCTGACAGGAATGGCTGCCAGTGTTCTGAGAGGAGGAGGGAGCCGTGGGCGTGCCTCAGAAAGTGCGGGAATCTGGTGCCCCACGGTGCTCAGTGAGGGGGGAGGAGGATACAAAGTATGCTCCAGCCCTCAGCGCTGACGTCCAGTGCAGCGTCCCGCCCTTACCCCTGACTGGCAGGCACGGGGGCGGGAGTATGCGGTACTAGGCCGCAAAAGCCGGGGACTATAGTTATAAGCGCGGCCGGCAAACAAGCGCGGTCAGCGCGGTAGTCCCGGCGCACTAACACACCCAGCAGCTGCTGCAGCGTCCATAACACAGGCGCTCTATGCGCCGTCCCCAAGGGGACACAGAGTACCTCAGAGTAGCAGGGCCTTGTCCCTGATGATACCCGGCTCCTGTCCAGCAGATTCCCCCAGGGGCTGCGGAGGGAGCACGGTCCCAGTGCCTGGTGACCGATTAGGATCCCACTTCACCCAGAGCCCCTAAGGGATGGGGAAGGAAAACAGCATGTGGCTCCAGCCTCTGTACCCGCAATGGGTACCTCAACCTTAACAGCACCGCCGACCAGAGTGGGGTGAGAAGGGAGCATGCCGGGGGCCCTGTTATGGGCTCTCTTTTCTTCCATCCGATATAGTCAGCAGCTGCTGCTGACTAAATTGTGGAGCTTGCGTGCATGTGTGCCTCCTTCGCACAAAGCATAAAAACTGAGGAGCCCGTGATGCACGGGGGGGTGTATAGGCAGAGGGGAGGGGCTTACACTTTTAAGTGTAATACTTTGTGTGGCCTCCGGAGGCAGAAGCTATACACCCAATTGTCTGGGTCTCCCAATGGAGCGACAAAGAAATAGTCTATTCTGGTGTGCGTCTGATGCGGATGCGAGTAGAAGGAAAAGGCCTTCTCTCCCGGGTGGTTCACCCTCCAAGCGTCGTATAAAGCCCCTGATCTAATGAGCCTATGAAAGTCCCGGGACAAATTTTTCAAAGCACCCGATGGAGGGTGTCCACCCACAGAGAGTCTGTCGGCCACCTCCGAAAAAGGGATGTTAAAGTCTCCCCCCAACACCGTAGAGGCCGGTGCCAGTCCGCCTATCAGATCGAGTATTTTCTTAAGAAAGCGTATCTGCCCTTCATTAGGTGCATAAATGTTGGCCAGTATGTGCGGGGATCTCCCCAGTTGGCCCTCCAGAATCACATATCTACCCTCTGGATCGCAGTGAGAACCCGTAATTTGTAGAGGACAACTGGAGGATATTAAAATAGCAACTCCCCCCCTCTTGGAGCCCGAGTAAGCCGAGTAATGGATGGGAAAGCGGTGGGACGCAAATTTGAAAGTGTTTGATTCAACAAAATGTGTTTCTTGGATAAAGGCCATGTCTGCACCTGATGTTTTCAGTTCCTGTAGCAGCAATTTCCTCTTACGGGGTGAATTCAGACCTTTTACGTTAAGAGAGATAATGCGGGTCATATCTAAAACTTAGAAGAAAAAAGCTAATGGCACACCTATACCGTTGGGGGCATGACTTCCCCTGTGAAGCCGGTCAGAGGAGACGGTCCATACGACAAAGGGCCGCAGCTCCCAGGGACTCTAGAAGGGGTGGTACCTGAAAGGACACATAAGGAAAAAACATCGGGGAGGGGGGAAGACAAGGACAAACATAGAAATGAACATGAATTAAGAACATTAACCAAAATGCATAAACCTTAGGCATAGATTCCCGGGGGGTCAACCCGGAAGGGAGAGACCTAGAGGGAGGTTCCCCCAACCCGTCTGGGCTGAGAGAGCCACCCACCTCACTCCCCAGTAGCCCTCCCATGGGGGTCAGTCCAGTGGGCACGGGCCCGTGCCAAAAGGAAACAAGGGAGAAAAAAAAAAAAAAAAAAAAAAAAACCTCAACCACTAACTCCAAGTAAGGGGACCGGGCTCCCGCCAACCCCCCTACCCCCCATGGCATCATTGTGGCTACAGCCCCCCCCCCCCTTATGCAGCTCAACAGACCCAGAGGGCCGCAGATGACACAATGGACAGTCAGAGGCTTGCTGTAGAGAGAGTCACAGTATCACAAAGCATGCTCAGCCACTGGAACTCAAAGGGTATAAGAAATAGGCACCAACCAGGTTAAGGAGTGTCCTCAACGGCGAGCCGGGGAGGGGAGCGACCCGCGGCCCCCTACCTCCTCTCCCCCCCAAAGCCCCACGCCCTCCACCCCTCACCTTAGACCACATGGGAGGGGGCAGCCCTGCCAACCTTTGCAAGTCCCAATCTGGGATACAGACCGCTGGAATGGCCCAGTGCTTCACAGAACAGAGTTAGTATCTGCTGGAGTGCGAAGGGTCGCCGATTTACCCCCTCTGTGCGCTGTTAGTGGAAACGGGTAACCCCAGCGGTATGGAACCTGGTGCTCCTTCAGGCTCGTGAGGAGGGGTTTGAGGTGCCGCCTTTTCTGGAGTGTGATGCGAGAAAGATCCGGGAAAAGCTGGATTTCCTTGCCATTGAAACACAGGTGCCGTGCGCCTCATTCTAGCCTTAGCCATGATCAGTTCTTTGGTGGAGAAGTCGTGAATGCAACAAATGATGTCCCGGGGTTGGGTGGATAAATTCTTCGGCTGTAAAGCCCTGTGTGCCCTGTCCAGCTTGATGATGTTAGAAGGGGGGAGCATCCAACACTTCATTAAAGATGGATTGTAGTATGGAGTTTTGTGTCCTCGGGCCCATCTGACTCTGGGACCCCCCCCTCACACGGACATTGCAACGGTTGTCCTCTGTTGTCGAGATCCTCTATGTGAGACTGCATATCCTCCATAATTTTTTGTTGCGATGTTGCCAGTTTGTGTAATTCTGATACATGGGATCTGGTGATGTCATGCTCTTCCTCCAGGGATTCAATTCTGCCAGACAATTGCTGCAAATCTCTCCTCACTTCAGCTATTTCTGACCTGCAAGTTGCTTTAACCTCATGTATGAGGCATTGAAAGTCCTCTTTAGAAGGAAGTTTACTTATGAAATCATTCATGTCCTTATAGGAGGTGTCTGGCCCTTTAAGGTGAGCACCTGCAGTAATAGACGCTGGAGTTTTAGTCTGGTGCTGGGAAAGCTGGGAAGGTTGATCTCCACATCGAGGCCCAGAGGGGGGAAGCAGGCTGCTCTGTTCCCTGATATTTACCAGCTGTGGCTGCAGTCCCTTCTCCCGGCAGTGGGGGAGGGCTGCCCCCCGACCTCCACCTTATCTCCCACCGCCACTATGTGCTCCTGGGCCTGCTGCTGCTGTGCCTGAGGGATCCGATGCAGTGCAGGGCTGCTGAGCTAAGGCATCCCCCTGTTGGAACTGCTGCAGGGATTCCTCCACTCCCCCCTGTGTCCCCGCTCACCCACTCCTCCTTCTCTTGCTGCTTAGCAGGCCGGGCCGGTGACTCCATTTCCCCTCCATGCTCCTGGAAAGATGGCGTCCGAGCCTCCCCTGGACCCTGTTCCAGGCCCAAGAAAGTATCCAGCGCCGTGGTGTGCAGCGGGGGGGGCCACCGAGTGCCTGCTGCGACGGTTTAATCCTCCGTGGTCCCATCCTGAGAGCCGGTGAGTAGGTTTGTGCTTATGATAAGTGCTGATTTAGCTGAGGGGTCAACAGGAGCTCCTCTTCCCCACGTCCACTCAGCTCAGCATCCTGGACACGCCCCCCCCCATAAAACCATTAGTTTAAGTAAACAATAGCGCGCACACGGACACTGCGCGCACACACACACACACACGCGAGGCATAGTTGACTTTCAGTTTTCAACCCCTACATCCTGCTGTCCTCAGCTTACATAGCAAAAACCTGCTGACACATTCCCTTTAAGTCTCTAGGTATGGATTCCATTGTACAAAAAAATGTGTGACAAATAGAAAAACAAAATGAAAAACAATGGATCACTTTACTTACAGAATTTATAGACGGCCTCTTGAAGAAAAATGGTGACTTTTCTGTTACGTTGATACAGATCATATCCACGTCTATGTTGGTGCATGCAGCCTGAGGGAAAAACAGACAGAAGACATGTTCCCAAAGGAAAAGAAAATATGTAAATGTAAAAATGACTGATACTCATTATACATCATTAAATGATACAGAAATTATTGATTTTTCCTATTTTAGAGTTAAAAGTGAGACGTTCATTAGATTTTTGCCTATCCAGCAGGCGCCATTGCTAGTGCAGGTTATGTGATAATTGCAATTATGTCTAAAAGTGGTCCCTTTTGTGGACTTTCAGCAGTTAAGCGTATGTTAATCAGTTAACTGAAGTCAATGGGTCTAGGGATGCAACATTTGCGGTTGCAGAAGGTGCGTTTGCAACTGGGTCCCCTTCCTGGAATAAGGGGGGACACCAATGAATGAACCTTTTTCAGCTAGTTGTGCATTCAGTTGAAATGTATTGAGGAGCAGAGAGCCACTAGTTCCCTGCAACACAATAGCTGTACAAGTCAGAGGCGGGCACTGACATCAGTGCAGCCACTTCTTGATAATAATGCCTATGCATTTATAGTGGGATGTCATGCAAGCTCCTGTAAGTGGAATGTGTAGGCGTCCCGTTACACTAAATAAACAAAAGTAACTCCACTGAAATAAGTGTTTGTAGCATTCAGAATCCTTATGATGCAGATCTTGAATATCAGAAGAACAAAGAATTATATGTTCGTGGAGATACCATAAATGTCCAAAGTAGGATGAAAGGATGAACACTTTAAGGAATTGCATATACAGTTAGTAAAAGACATGCCAATATCACCACAAGCCTCTAATTCAGTTGTGGCACTTAGATCTGTGAAAGATGAATGTAAAGATCCTACAGCAAAAATACGTACATGGAACAGCTTTTCTGTTGTAGGATAGACAGCCACAATATCATACAGTCTGGTTACAGGGGAGGTGGATCTCTGTCAAAAAAAGGTTGACAATCAGCATACATTTATTGAGACACCATATTACATGCACACATGCAAACTTAAAAGGGAATCTGCCACCTAATCTGAGAGCAGCATAACGTAGGGGGCAGAGATCCTGATTCCAGTGATGTGTCACTTACTGGGCTGCTTAGTGTAGATTTTATAAAATCATTATCATTAGAGCACTACTTGGCGTGCAGGTAGTCCAGCATAGATGTGCTCTGTATATCTTCAGCACAGAAAAAAGAGAATTTTGTTACTTACCGTAAATTCTTTTTCTTATAGTTCCGTCATGGGAGACCCAGACCATGGGTGTATAGCTACTGCCTCCGGAGGACACACAAAGTACTACACTCAAAACGTGTAGCTCCTCCCTCCTAGCATATACACCCCCTGCTAGCCAGTCCTAGCCAGTTTAGTGCAAAAGCTGAAGGAGGACATCCACCCACAAGAAGAGACAGAGTAAAACCCGGAAGAACCGGAACCTCTGTCTACAACAATAACAGCCGGTGAAGAAAAAGAATTTACGGTAAGTAACAAAATTCTCTTTTTCTTTATCGTTCCTATGGGAGACCCAGACCATGGGACGTTCTAAAGCAGTCCATGGGTGGGAATAAACAGACAACTGAGAAGCAGGCAAAACCCTAACTTCACAAATGGGCGACAGACGCCGGAAAGATACGTCTGCCCAAGCCCGCGTCTGCCAAAGCATGAGCATGCCTTGGGTAGTGCTTCGAAAAAAGTATGCAGACTAATTCGAGCTGCAGTCTGACAGACCTACTGAGCCGTAGCCTGGTGCCTGAAAGCCCAAAAGGCACCGACAGGTCTGATCAAATGTGCTCTGATCCCCGGCGGGGAAGGCACTTGAGTACACTTGTAGGCCTCGGAAATGGGCCGACCTAAGCCAACGAACCAGGGTCGGCTTAGATGCCGAGAGACCGCTACGCTGACTAGCAGTCAGCACCAGAGAGAGGTGCACCGCATAATAACGGCGGTGCGAGACACATAGATCCGGAGCGCCCGCACCAGATCCAGGATATGCAACGCTTCCTCAAAGCGATGAACAGGAGCCGGACAAAAGGAAGGCAGGAAAATTGCCCCGGATAAGGTGGAAGCAGTAACCACCTTAGGGAAAAAAAGTCCGGAGTCGGACGGAGACCACCCTTGTCTTGATGCAAAAGACCAAAAAAGGGGGGTGACTCCGAGAGAGTGCAGCCAGAACTCTCTGGCGGGAAATTATAGCCACTAGAAAGACTACTTTTCTGTGAAAGATGAAACAAAGAAATCTCCCTAAGAGGCGCAAAAGGGGGGGTTTCCGGGAACCGGGAGGACCGGATTAAGGTCCCAGGGCTCCATAGGCCGCCGGAAAAGGCGGAATGATGTGAGATGCGCCCCTTAAAAGGAGCGCACCGGAGCCAGCCGGACGATACGCCGCTGGCACATACTGACAGAGCCGAGACCTGTCCCTTAATGAGGGATAGTCCTAGCTGTAGACCGGACTGTGGAAGGGACAGGAGGGTCGGCAAGGCCAAAAAGGTCAAAGGGACACTTTGGAGCTCGAGTCATAGCGGAGATGACTTCAGGAAGGATACCAGAAGTCGCCAAGATCCAGGACTCAAGAGCTACGCCGTCAATCTGAGAATCCAGAATTCTGACGGAAAAAAACGGACCCTTTGAGAAAAGGTCTGGACGGTCCGGAAGATGCCATGGCAACCCAACGGACAGAAGGAGCAGGTCAGAAAACCAAGCCTGCCTGGGTCAGTCTGGGAGTATGAGAATGACCCCGACGGCCCCCTTTACTGATCTTGCGCAGGACTCTGGACAAGAGGTAGAGGGTGAAATACGTAAAGAGACGAAGCTGGGATCAAACATGAACCAGTGTGTCTACCGCAAAACCTGAGGATTGTGGACCACGGTTGGACAGCTGAAATAGTCTGCCTCGCAGTTTTCACATCTAGGATGTGGGCTGCGGATACGGTGGACTAGGAGTCCCTTGTCCACTAAAGAATGTTGAGCCGCCAAGATTGCCAGGCGGCTGAGTGTCCCGCCCTGGAAGTTGATGTAGGAAAACGCTGTCACATTGTCCGACTGGACTCGAATGTGCCTAGCCGCCAACAGATGGTGAAGGCTTAGAGAGCTAGAAATACAGCTCTGATTTCCAGCACATTGATCCAGAGGGCTGATTCGGACAGAGTCCAAGCGCCCTGCGCTCCACGGTGGAGATATACTGCTCCCAAGGCGGAAAAGACCAGCATCCTGGTGAGGATCACCCGGGACGGGGCCAGGAAGGAGCGTCCCTGAGACAGAGTGGCCGAAGCCACCACTGAAACGAGCCCCTGGTCAGTGGCGAAGCCACCACCCCGTGGAAGGAGGGAGTTCGCGTGTACAGCGGAAAACATCCAGTCTCAGAGGACGCAGGAGAAACTGGGCAAGGAATCGCTTCCATTGACGCCACCGTCTGACCAGCACCTGAATTTGGTGTCTGATAGAACGACGTCGACCGCCAGCGGAGGGACTACTGATCGACTAAGAGCAGCTTCACAAGTGCCGACAGAGTCTCGAATTGCGTCCCTGAGAACCTCTGGTTCGAAGTCAGAGTGGACTTGGACAGAATGACAAGCCACCCGAATAGGTTAGAGTGGCGAGAGTGAGCGAAGCACTGTGCTAAGAGTCTGCACTGGATGAAGCCCCGACAAGAAGGCCGTCCAGGGCAAAAGATCACTGCCAATCCCTAGGGGTGCAGGACCCTAATCACAGCTGCCCCAATGAGAATACTCGAGGGGCCGTGGCTAACCCCAAGGGAAGAGCCACGAATTGGACCACTCTGATTGCAGAACGTAGTCAACGCTGGTGTGAAACTGCGATTGACCCCTGCAGATAGGCATCTCTGATGCCGATGGCTGCTAGGGAATCTCCTTGGGTTCTTGATTGATCCGGTGAAAAGCACACGGAACAAGACCGAGACTCCATGTGAAAACGCCACACCTGACCATGCTTGAAAAGCTAAAGATCCAGGTCAGAAGGCACCGCCCTCTTTGGGGACTAGGAATAGATTTAAGCAAAAATCTCAGAACCGTTCCCAGTCGGGAACCGGTACAATTACTCCATTGGCCTGCAAGAAATGCCACGGCCTGTGAGAAGGCGGCGGCCTTGGAGCCGGGAGGAGTTGACAGAAAAAAATCTGTTTGGCGGGTGGACAGAATTCCATCCTGTAGCCATGGGAGATATAAACCCGCCCCTACTGAACGGAGACGTGTTAGAACCATACGTCGCCAAGTGGAGAGAGCCTGCCACCGACCAAGGAGGTTATTGGCGTGGCTAGGTAGCTCGGAGGAAGCTGACTCAGTGGCAGCATCTCCTGCGGTCTTCTGAAGACGCAGCTTCGAGCCATTTGGTTCTATGAACCTAGGCCGAGCTAGAGGACGATCAGATGGAGGAACGGAAACCACAACTGATTCCTGCCCTGGACAGGTTCCCTGGTTTAGGTTTGTGGCAAGGAAGAACTCTCCCCGCCAAGAGCTTCCTTAATTTCATCCAGTTGGTTCCGAAGAGACTGGTCCCACCAAAGGGGAGCCCAGCAAGGAACCTCTATAGAGGCATCTGCCTTCCATTTCCGAAGCCACAGGAGCCTGCGGATAGCGAGGAAAGTAGCCAAGACCACCGCCGTGCGGTGTCCAGCATGGCAGACCTGGCATAGGATGAAAAGACTGAAGTCTGGAAGTTCAGGCAACCGTTTTGGGCATAGAGTCCCTGTGAGGGAATGCATCTCCTCCAGAGAAGCAGAGAAGGTACAAAAAAACCGCACTGCTGTAAAGCTGAGGAGAACGAAGCTCCTGCCGCCCCCATACCGACTTGGCCAAAAAGACAACCGTGCGGACCGCAAAGCCTTAAGTGAGGAGCCATCAGCCACTGACATAACGGTCCGGGCTGAGCCACCTGAGGTGAATGAGCCCACTTTTTGACCACCATTGGTGGACAGGGGAAACACAGTCCTCAGAATCACGCTTCATGGGAAGCGACTGTCAGAGCGGACCCTGGGCTTGGTCACAGGGGCCTGAAAACTGGAGTGGTTAAGGAACACACGTTGTGTTCTCCTAGGTAAGGTAACTCCGGCGGATTGTGGTCCAGTACAAAATTAATGTACCGTGGGATCCTTATAGAGGTGCCGTCAGCCACTGATACAACTATCCGGGCTGAAAGTCTAGAGACCGGAGGGGCCACCCTTGGCGAATGAGTACACTCCTTGACCACCTCTGATGGGAGGGGGAAACAGGCAGCAGAACCCCGCTTTGGGGTCTGCAGGACAGGCTGTGGGCTTGGACGCAGCGGGCTGAAAACTGGAGTGGTTAAAGAACACACTCCTCGTCCTGTTAAAGGTATACTGATGCCTTTCTGCCAGCGGGGAATACTCCCCTGATACAGGCGGATGGAGGTCCAGTACAAGTATAATGGACGCAATCCAATCATTCGCATCTGCGTCACCTACGGACGGATCAATGTACATAAAGTAGCGTCCGAGCCCCTGGTAGACATCCTCCTCGTCCAGTGAATCAGCTCGTAATCGGAGCTGCGGGACGGGGAGGACAGGGGACCCTACGTCTCCCTGTCAGGAGGACGGGGTCTGAGCCCAGAAGGAGAGTCCTTTGTGAGCTTTGCTGAGCGAGCTGAAGCAGAAAACGCCCTGAGAAGGGGGCTGCATGCTCAGCAGATGCCGGGACAGCCGACCCCTGGAAATAGATTCCCCCAGGGGTCAGCCACCGAAACCGGAGCAGCTGGAGGGACTACTAATGAGCCTCCAAGCTGAGGGGCCACAGTGGTTATGAGCTCGGTACAGCCGTACGAGACTACCTGCAGTGGATAATAAAAACAGCCTGCAGCCTCGCTCTGTGAGACATGCTGCAGAGGTGGGGGCTCTGTCTAGAATGGCCCCCAGCATATATAAACAGATAAAATAAGCAGCTGCACAAACCGGAGGTTGTGGCTGCCAAATCGTTTAAACAGACATGTCTGTGACCTCTAGTCCCTCAGCCCAGGTCCCCACTTGTCACAATGTGGAATCTCTGTGCCTATGCAGGCACAGAGAACGCTGAGAAAATGGCGACCGGAGCGAGGAGAGGGGGCGGGGCCTACTCAGAGCGGCAAATGAGGTAGCCAGGGGAGGGAATCCTTCCTCAGTGAGGAGTGTCCCTTCCCTTGTGCTGCGCAGCCGCTGGGCGGAGCCACACTGTCCCTCTGCCTGACTGACATGCAGAGACAGTGGAAACCGAAACTAGGCCTCAGGCAAAGCCGGGGCCTAGAGTAAAACATGCGGCCGGCGTGCAGGCACCATCGGCGCGGTTCTCCAGTGAAAACTGGAGAACCGGCCGGAAACGTTTACACCAAACATAAAACACACTCCCCCAATAAATAAACATAAAGGACCCCTGGAAAGACCACTTTCTGTGGTAATAACGTCTCATATACTTAGCTTGTGAGACGCAGGTTGCCAGGTTCCTGGGGGGCGATAGCTCCGTCCAGCAGGATCCTGCAAAAGGGCTGCGGATGGAGACCGGTCTCCTGCAAAGCAGTGAGAACCGTGTTGGCTCCCACTTCAAGCCAGAGCCCCAGCATGGGATGGTGAAGGAGCGCGGCATGAGAAGGCTCCAGCCTTGGAAAATCAACCTTAACAGCACCGCCGACACAGTGGGGTGAGAAGGGACATGCCGGGAGTCCAGCTGGACCCGCTTTTCTTCCAAATCTTTGATCCAGAAAGAAAAATCAAAAATCAAAATCAGAGAATGCATGTGTGTGTGATCCTCCTGAAACACAAAGCATTGAACTGGCTAGGACTGGCTAGCAGGGGGTGTATATGCTAGGAGGGAGGAGCTACACGTTTTGAGTGTAGTACTTTGTGTGTCCTCCGGAGGCAGTAGCTATACACCCATGGTCTGGGTCTCCCATAGGAACGATAAAGAAACATTGATTTTATCAAAATGACAGCAAACAGCTCAATAAGTGACACATCGCTGGAATCAGGGTCTCTGCCTCTACATTATGCTGCTCTCAGATGGGGGAGCAAAAAACCTGGTAACAATTCCCTTTAAGGGATTGTCCATTATGGGGACATCCTCTTCTTGATTGCTTTTCCACTGCATAACATAATAGAAGCAATACTCACCGCCGGTGCAGATGCCGTTCCTCCCACATTGGCACCAGGTCTTGGCAAAGTTAATATACCACATGAGCCCTAAAGCCTACAAGCTGCTGCTTCACACTCACTTCCCTCGGATGATACAAACCAAAATGGTGAGCGAGCTGCTGCTGATATATCTGACATCTGGCTGCAGACAGATCTAATGGAAGTGTAAGGCTATGTGCCCACACTGCGGAAAATTTGTGGAATTTGCCACAAATTTTTTGCGGAAATGCCGTGGATTTCTCAAAAATCCGCAGTACAGCGAGTCCCCAGCCATTTCTATGGCATTTGGGGAGTGCTGTGCCCATGCTGCGTTTTTTTCTGCAGCGGAAATAATGCGGATTTCCCTGCGGAAAAATCTGCAGCATGTCAATTATTCCTGCGGATTTCTCCGCGCGATCCTATACTTACCTGCCTTGATAGAAGACACCGGAGTCACTTCCTCCGGTGCAGAGGAACGCGGTGGAGCCAGGAGGTGGGCGGGGCCTACACGAGCTCCGGTCATGTGACAGCCGGAGCTAGTTCAAGCCCGCCCACCTTCTCCTGCATAGTGCAGACAGACACGGCTGGAAAGTGAAGTGCTGCATGATGGAGGTAAGTATGAACTCCCCGATCACTCCAGCACTTGTTCTGCATTGAGGATGCAGTGTCCAAGCCATGGTACTGTATCCTCAATGCAGAATACCCGCACCATATCCGCAGGACATTCCGCAATAAAACCGCAGCATGGAAACAGACAAAGTTGTGCTGCGGATTTCTGGAATGTCCTGCGGATATATCCACAGGACACTTTCCCCGTGGGTACATAGCCTAAAGGCTGCTGTTGAGCCGTAGGACTCACGTGGCATAAAAACGAGGCCCAGGAGACCTGGCGCGGATATCGCAGGAACAGCAGTGAGTATTGCCTGGTTTTATTTTATATGGGGGTGTCCAAGTAATTGACAACCCATTTAAAAAGGGATTTGTAAAGATAAAGGGGGATCTTCAGGAAATATAAAAAAATAGATATGAATATGCTATAGGTAACAAAACCTCCTTACGATGATGGCTGTGCATAATCTTCACAAATAATGGAAATCACAGGATGGATAGACAGGTTCATGATAAGGAAGTGATGAAAACACTTTAAAAAAACCCATCTTATTTCATATAGAGTGTGAGAACCATGTGCGAAAAATTCCCTGCCTTAACGGAGGTCATTGAGGTTATTAATGGCCGTCTGAGAAATAATCTGCCAAACTGAATGTACTTGGGCAAATCATCAAGATCCACTGCTGGCAGCTCCCTGTGCAACTGTCCACCAATGATGTCTCAGATGTGGCTAATGGAAGACAGGTCTGGAGACACTGCAGACCATGGCAACGCATTTAGGCCACGCAGGCTGCTCACAGTAACACGAGCAACATGTGGATTGGTGTTTTTGTATTAAAAACCGGGACACTTTCACATTCCCTCATCAAGGCCCCTTCACTGCATTGTCCATGTGGTCTCCAGACAAATATCCAGCCTGTGGGATTTATCGGAGTGGGACCCACAACTCTCCGCTGTCACTCCTGACGTGAAAGAGCGGAATGTCGCCCTCAGCACTAAACGAGCGCGGCCTCGTACTTGCACTATTAGTGAATGGTAAGCACTGTTATAAGGTTACTGCTTGATGATCGCTTACGCGCAGAGCTTGGTTAAAGCAAAGAGCAAGAGTTTGTTCTTTCTCCGAGAGCGCGACCACGGAGGATTTTGGGAGGTAACTTTACAGGCCAGGATCCCACAAGTTTGGGCCCGATTTTCCGAGTAAGTCGTGCCTTTTTGGTGAATATTCGTGCAACGTCTGGGGGTTTTCTTTTTGTAGATTATATTTAGACAAATCACTAATCTGTGGCTGCCAGGACTTAACTAAAAAGGGCAGCCCTAGGTGGATGTCAGGTAGTCTTCAGGACATGTCTGTTTATGTAAATACTTGTATTTCGCATAAAATAACAATTTTGGAGCACATTTTCTTTTAATTGTGCTCTGTGCTATTCTTTTGATACTCCACCAGGACATTTCTGCATAAATCGACAATGGTGAATTGTGTGGGAAATTAGATCAGTCAAATAACAGTTGATGTCTGCCATTCACATGACTGACACTACACAAAGGGCATAACCTCTATGTACTCTTATTACAAGACGTCAGAACAAAAGGGGGAATGGATGAGAGGACAGAGGGGCGTCATTCCTGAGCTTCAAAGATTGGATAGAGGGTCCTGGCTGGACATTTCCTATTTATTAGAGGGAAGGGGATGGTTGGAATAATCAAGGTAATTAACATGCAAGATGCTCGACCCCAATTAGGCAATCTAGACTGACCTAGATACTTGCACCCTGGATCAGTAATAAGTGGGGGGGTTACACAAGGAAAGTGTGTTCGTATGCGGGGGTCAGATTCACCAGGCTGTGATCCTTAAATCTCTTCTCCTACCCCGAACAGAAGAATAACTTTAAATGGAAACTTTTGGGTATTTGTACAATTTATTTTAGCACTTGTTTTGCTTATTTGTGTGTCCCTTTATTTCTTTCTTTTTATACCTTTTCTTGTAAGCAGTGTATTGTTTATATTATAGCTTAACATTTGAATGAGTTTGCTCCTCGTATGCTCTGAAGAATACAATGAGTAGGTGGTCTCTTGGACAGTAATATAGATTTCAGGGACTCATCACCCCGTTTGTTTGATGAGTGGTGGCAGCGCGTTGTCCATCTGTGGTGTGATTTATACTCATGCCTATAACGAAAGGTTGAGTGCAAGATTGAGTGAGAGGAGGTAAAGTACCCAAGTCATGTGCTGAGAACTGTGTACGTGACAAACTATAGCAGTTGTTAAAGGGTTGTAGTTAGATAGTGATTGCTCCTACTGGACAGTGTGAGTGTATACTGATCTTCCCCCCACCCCAAACTGCTGACTCCCAGTTGTCAATTTACTTCTAAATTTCTAGGAGGAATAACAGAGGAACGACACAATATAGACTTGTAAGAAAAGATGCTTAAGAATTTTTATGTTACATGGAATGCAGTACCGTATTTTCCGGCGTATAAGACAACCCCCAACTTTTCCAGTTAAATGTCCCCATTGTTTAGTAATGTCCCCTGCAGTATTCTCCCCATTGTTTAGTAATGACCTCCTGCTGGGTCCCTTCTTGTCCCCTATTACGCAGTTGTTTACACACAACAAAAGATTTCTTCGGCGCTCCATTGGGAGACCCAGACGATTGGGTGTATAGCACTGCCTCCGGAGGCCACACAAAGCATTACACTAAAAAGTGTAAGGCCCCTCCCCTTCTGGCTATACACCCCCAGTGGGATCACTGGCTCACCAGTTTTCTGCTTTGTGCGAAGGAGGTCAGACATCCACGCATAGCTCCACTGTTTAGTCAGCAGTAGCTGCTGACTATGTCGGATGGAAGAAAAGAGGGCCCATATGGGGCCCCCAGCATGCTCCCTTCTTACCCCACTTGTGGTTTGTAAGGTTGAGGTACCCATTGCGGGTACAGAGGCTGGAGCCCACATGCTGCTTTCCTTCCCCATCCCCCTGAGGGGCTCTGAGGAAGTGGGATCTTACCGGCCCCCAAGCCCTGAGGCCGGGCTCCATCCACAGACCCAGTGAACCTGCTAGATACGGAGCTGGGTACCGTTCAGGGACAAGGCCCTGCAACTTTCAGGTACTCTGTGTCCCTGTACAGACAGGCACGCACACGCCAGACTTGCTGGGTGTGTTAGTGCGCCGGGGACAGTAGCGCTGCACGCTGGGGTTTGAGTCACAGCAGCTTAGCTGTGTGACTTCATGTGCTGGGAACTACCGCGCCGGCCACTCTCAGAGCGGCGGCGCGGCTGGGACTTTTAGTGCGCCGGGGACTTAGCGCCGACCGCGCTTTTACGCCGGCGGCGCTTATAAATTTAGTCCCCGGCTTTTGCGGCCTAGCTCCGCTTCGTTCCCGCCCCCTCCCTGTCAATCAGGGAATGGGACAGACGCTGTGCAATCGTCAGCGCCGAGGGCTGGAGCCTTATTTACATGCTCCAGCCCTCTCACTAGGCACAGTGGGACGCAGGTTTCCCGCTTTTGGTCTGAGCACGCCCAGGGCCCGCCCCCCCCTCCACAGGACGCCGGCAGCCATTCCTGCATGCAGTCTGGCTGGAGGACGGACACAGGCTCTGGGAGACCCAGACTACGGATTTCTGGCGACCACACACCCGCGTTTAGCGGGCGGTAAGCAGCACATTAGTGCTGGCCCCACTAGTGCCACAGTGTTGTATTGGTGTACTTTTTCCTGTACCAGATATATATATATATATATATATATATATATATATATACTGCACTGTACGGTCGCTTCTTGGCTGTATACCCCTATATTGCTCTGAGGAGACAGCAACATGTCATCCACAAAACGCAAGGGTGCCAAGGCACGGGCTGTATACACTGCTTGTACAGCATGTGGGGCTAATCTACCAGCAGGCTCCAACGACTCTCATTGTGTGCAATGTTCAGTCCCAGTGGCACTTCGTCAGCCAGAGCCTATAGTGGTGGTAGCCCAGGCAGAGACGCCTGTGAACCCTGCCCCGGTGACGGGGACAGAATTTGCAGTCTTTGCTGATAAAATGTCTGTGACTATGACAAAAATCCTGGAGACCTTGCAGTCCAGGCCAGTTGCTCAGACCATAGACACTGCTGTGTCTATGTTCCCCGGTCCCCCTCAGTTGGAACTAATCCGTACTTCAAGGGGGTCCCAGGCATCACAGGCTGAGGGCTCTGACTCTGATGACAGTCCCAGGCCGCCTAAGCGAGCTCGCTGGGAGAGACCCTCCACGTCATCACGCGGGTCAGGGTCTCAGCGAGAAGGGTCTCTATATGATGAGACAGAGGTGGGTGATCAGGAGTCTGGTCCTGACACCGCACTCAATTTGGATACGCCAGATGGTGACGCCATGGTAAATGACCTTATAGCGGCCATCAATAGGCTGTTGGATATTTCTCCCCCAGCCCCTTCAGCAGAAGAGGCAGCTGCCCAGCAGGAGAAATTCCATTTCCTGTATCCCAAGCGTAAATTGAGTACTTTTCTGGACCACTCTGACTTCAGAGAATCAATCCAGAAACACCATGCTTATCCGGACAAGCGTTTTTCCAAACGTCTTAAGGATACACGTTATCCCTTTCCCCCTGACGTGGTCAAACGCTGGACCCAGTGTCCAAAAGTGGACCCTCCAATATCCAGGCTTGCAGCTAGATCCATAGTTGCAGTGGAGGATGGGGCTTCACTTAAAGATGCCAATGACAGACAGATGGACCTTTGGTTGAAATCTGTCTATGAAGCTATTGGCGCGTCGTTTGCTCCAGCATTCGCGGCCGTGTGGGCGCTCCTAGCTATTTCCGCTGGTCTGGCACAGGTGGACTCCTTCTTAAGTCCAGCAGTGCCGCAAATGGCGTCCTTAACTACGCAAATGACTGCGTTTGCGACCTACGCTATCAATGCGGTACTAGACTCTACGAGCCGTACCTCAATGGCATCCGCCAACTCTGTAGTTTTGCGCAGAGCCTTGTGGTTAAAAGAATGGAAAGCAGATTCTGCTTCTAAAAAATGTTTAACCAGCTTGCCATTATCTGGAGACAGACTGTTTGGTGAGCAATTGGCGGAAATCATTAAACAGTCCAAAGGTAAGGACTCCTCCTTACCCCAGCCCAGATCAAGCAAACCTCAACAGAGGAAGTGGCAGTCAAAGTTTCGGTCCTTTCGAGGCTCGGGCAAGCCCCAATTCTCCTCGTCCAAAGGGACTCAGAAAGAGCAAAGGAGCTCTGATTCCTGGCGGACTCACTCACGCCCCAAGAAAGCAACCGGAGGTACCGCTTCCAAGGCGACTGCCTCATGACTTTCGGCCGCCTCCCTCCGCATCCTCGGTCGGTGGCAGGCTCTCCCGCTTTTGCGACATTTGGCTGCCACAGGTCAAAGACCGGTGGGTAACAGACATTTTGTCCCACGGGTACAGGATAGAGTTCAGTTCTCGTCCTCCGCCTCGGTTCTTCAGAACTTCCCCACATCCCGACCGAGCAGATGCCCTTCTGCAGGCGGTGCATTCTCTAAGAGCAGAAGGAGTGGTGGTCCCTGTTCCTCTTCGGGAACAAGGACAAGGTTTTTACTCCAATCTCTTTGTGGTGCCAAAAAAGGACGGCTCTTTCCGTCCTGTTCTGGACCTAAAACTGCTCAACAAGCATGTGAACGCCAGGCGGTTCCGGATGGAATCCCTCCGCTCAGTCATTGCCTCAATGTCTCAAGGAGATTTCCTAGCATCAATAGACATCAAAGATGCTTATCTCCACGTGCCGATTGCTACAGAGCACCAACGCTTTCTACGCTTCGTGATAGGAGACGACCATTTTCAGTTTGTGGCTCTGCCATTTGGTCTGGCGACAGCCCCACGGGTGTTCACCAAGGTCATGGCGGCAGTGGTAGCAGTCTTGCACTCTCAGGGACACTCTGTGATCCCTTACTTGGACGATCTACTTGTCAAGGCACCCTCTCAGGAGGCATGCCAACTCAGCCTGAATGTTGCACTGGAGACTCTCCAGACGTTCGGGTGGATCATCAACTTCTCAAAGTCAACTCTGTTACCGACCCAATCACTGACGTATCTTGGCATGGAGTTTCATACTCTCTCAGCGATAGTGAAGCTTCCGCTGGACAAGCAGCGGTCACTACAGACTGGGGTGCAGGCTCTCCTTCAAAGTCAGTCGCACTCCTTAAGACGCCTCATGCACTTCCTCGGGAAGATGGTGGCGGCAATGGAGGCGGTTCCGTTTGCGCAGTTTCATCTGCGCCCACTTCAATGGGACATTCTCCGCCAATGGGACGGGAAGTCAACATCCCTGGACAGGAAAGTCTCCCTTTCCCAGACGGCCAAGGACTCTCTGCAGTGGTGGCTTCTTCCCACCTCATTATCACAGGGAAGATCCTTCCTACCACCGTCCTGGGCGGTGGTCACGACAGACGCGAGTCTGTCAGGGTGGGGAGCAGTTTTTCTCCACCACAGGGCTCAGGGTACGTGGACCCAGCAGGAGTCCACCCTTCAGATCAATGTTCTGGAAATCAGAGCAGTGTATCTTGCCCTACTAGCCTTCCAGCAGTGGCTGGAAGGAAGGCAGATCCGAATTCAGTCGGACAACTCCACAGCGGTGGCATACATCAACCACCAAGGGGGGACACGCAGTCGGCAAGCCTTCCAGGAAGTCCGGCGGATTCTGATGTGGGTGGAAGCCACGGCCTCCACCATATCCGCAGTTCACATCCCCGGCGTAGAAAACTGGGAAGCAGACTTCCTCAGTCGCCAGGGCATGGACGCAGGGGAATGGTCCCTTCACCCGGACGTGTTTCAGGAAATCTGTCGCCGCTGGGGAAGGCCGGACGTCGACCTAATGGCGTCCCGGCACAACAACAAGGTCCCAACCTTCATGGCACGGTCTTGCGATCACAGAGCTCTGGCGGCAGACGCCTTAGTGCAAGATTGGTCGCAGTTCCAGCTCCCTTATGTGTTTCCACCTCTGGCACTCTTGCCCAGAGTGCTACGCAAGATCAGATCCGACTGCAGCCGCGTCATACTCGTCGCCCCAGACTGGCCAAGGAGGGCGTGGTATCCGGATCTGTGGCATCTCACGGTCGGCCAACCGTGGGCACTACCAGACCGACCAGACTTGCTGTCCCAAGGGCCGTTTTTCCATCGGAATTCTGCGGCCCTGAACCTGACTGTGTGGCCATTGAGTCCTGGATCCTAGCGTCTTCAGGATTATCCCAAGGGGTCGTTGCCACCATGAGACAGGCTAGGAAGCCCACGTCCGCTAAGATCTACCACAGA
Organism: Anomaloglossus baeobatrachus; assembly: GCF_048569485.1. Classification (NCBI taxonomy): domain Eukaryota; kingdom Metazoa; phylum Chordata; class Amphibia; order Anura; family Aromobatidae; genus Anomaloglossus; species Anomaloglossus baeobatrachus. The sequence continues at coordinate 108,783,108 of NC_134357.1, read as the reverse complement.
ACGTGGAGGATATTCTTATCCTGGTGCTCTGCTCAGGGAGTGTCTCCCTGGCCATTTGCATTGCCTACATTTCTTTCTTTCCTGCAATCTGGGTTAGAAAAAGGTTTGTCGCTCGGCTCCCTTAAAGGGCAAGTCTCGGCGCTATCCGTCTTTTTTCAGAAGCGTCTAGCACGACTTTCTAAGGTACGCACGTTCCTGCAGGGGGTTTGTCATATCGTACCCCCGTACAAGCGGCCGTTAGATCCATGGGATCTGAAAAGGGTACTAGTTGCCCTCCAGAAGCCGCCCTTCGAGCCTCTGAGGGAGGTTTCACTTTCTAGACTATCACAGAAAGTGGCTTTTCTGGTAGCGATCACATCTCTTCGGAGAGTGTCTGAGCTAGCAGCGCTGTCATCCAAGGCTCCCTTCCTGGTCTTCCACCAGGACAAGGTAGTGCTGCGACCCATTCAGGAGTTTCTCCCGAAAGTGGTATCCTCTTTTCATCTTAATCAGGATATCTCTTTGCCTTCTTTTTGGCCTCATGCAGTTCATCGGTATGAGAAGGATTTACATTTGTTAGATCTGGTGAGAGCACTCAGAATCTACATTTCACGCACGGCGCCCCTGCGCCGTTCGGATGCACTCTTTGTCCTTGTTGCTGGTAAGCGCAAAGGGTCGCAGGCTTCCAAAGCCACCCTGGCTCGATGGATCAAAGAACCAATTCTTGAAGCCTACCGTTCTGCTGGGCTTCCGGTTCCATCAGGGCTGAAAGCCCATTCTACCAGAGCCGTGGGTGCGTCCTGGGCATTACGACACCAGGCTACGGCTCAACAGGTGTGCCAGGCAGCCACCTGGTCGAGTCTGCACACTTTCACCAAACATTATCAGGTGCATACCTATGCTTCGGCGGACGCCAGCCTAGGTAGAAGAGTCCTGCAGGCGGCAGTTGCCTCCCCGTAGGGGAGGGCTGTCTTTGCAGCTCTAACATGAGGTATTTCTTTACCCACCCAGGGACAGCTTTTGGACGTCCCAATCGTCTGGGTCTCCCAATGGAGCGCCGAAGAAGAAGGGAATTTTGTTACTTACCGTAAATTCCTTTTCTTCTAGCTCCTATTGGGAGACCCAGCACCCGCCCTGTTGTCCTTCGGGATTTTTGGTTGTTTTTCGGGTACACATGTTGTTCATGTTGAACGGTTTTCAGTTCTCCGACGTTACTTCGGAGTGAATTTGTTTAAACCAGTTCTTGGCTTTCCTCCTTCTTGCTTTTGCACTAAAACTGGTGAGCCAGTGATCCCACTGGGGGTGTATAGCCAGAAGGGGAGGGGCCTTACACTTTTTAGTGTAATGCTTTGTGTGGCCTCCGGAGGCAGTGCTATACACCCAATCGTCTGGGTCTCCCAATAGGAGCTAGAAGAAAAGGAATTTACGGTAAGTAACAAAATTCCCTTCATTCTCACCTATCCTCTGTTCTCACGATGCCTCCAGCTGTTTCTTGCAGTCCGCAGGCACACAGACCCCTCTGTGATAGCGTCCAGTGTGCAAAGCGGCCACTGCAGGATCTTGTCTTGGCTTTACTGCAGTTGAATGCTTTACAGCGCCACAAAGTATTCTACTGCAGTAAAGACATGACATCTTGCAGCGGCTGCTCCGTGCATTGGACGCTGTCACGGAGGGGTATGTGTGCCTGTGGACTGCAAGAAACAGCTGGAGGCATCGTGGGAATGGAGGACAGGTGAGAATATCTTTTATTGTGTGTAAACAAAGGCAGTAAAGCCATGACGGCACCGTGCACCGCCGTATAAGATGACACCTGGCGTATAAGACGACCCCTGACTCTTGAGAAGATTTTCAGGGGTTAAAAAGTCTTATACGCCGGAAAAATACGATATTTTACTAGAACAGTATGGCAAGGGATCCCTCAGCTGCGCCGTTATTTCCTCAAACACAGACCTGTGGAAAAAAAAACCAAAGAACAGAAAAAAAACCCAAAAGAAAGAAAAAAAAACCCAAAGCACTACATACCAGTACATTGTAATGGGATGGATCCGATGCTTTAATCGTTAGCCTTGTAAGAATGTGTATTGGTGTTAATTTACCCTATAGGTTAAACAAAGAAAAAAAAATTAAAACTAAAATATTGTCCATTTAAATGTAAAAGCTTCTATACAGAAGACCGGGGTTGACCTGACACCTCTGTCCTCCACCTCATGGCAGAATGCAGCATGATAAAACTCTACACAAATTATTAGACTTTTCAACATCTTTGGTTGGAGGAAGCTCGCGAAGTCTCCTCACAAGGAACATTATTTCAGGGATCAGTCAACAAATGTAAAAAGGTTTTTCACATCATTATGAATGGGGATTGTTGTATTGTGGTAGTAAATGAAGGGAATTTTGTTTACTTACCGTAAATTCCTTTTCTTCTAGCTCCAATTGGGAGACCCAGACAATTGGGGTGTATAGGCTATGCCTCCGGAGGCCGCACAAAGTATTACACAAAGTGTAAAGCCCCTCCCCTTCTGCCTATACACCCCCCGTGCTCCCACGGGCTCCTCAGTTTTGGTGCAAAAGCAAGGAGGAAAAAAAAAAAAAAAATTATAAACTGGTTTAAAGTAAATTCAATCCGAAGGAATATCGGAGAACTGAAACCATTCAACATGAACAACATGTGTACACAAAAAAACAGGGGCGGGTGCTGGGTCTCCCAATTGGAGCTAGAAGAAAAGGAATTTACGGTAAGTAAACAAAATTCCCTTCTTCTTTGTCGCTCCATTGGGAGACCCAGACAATTGGGATGTCCAAAAGCAGTCCCTGGGTGGGTAAATAATACCTCATAATAGAGCCGTAACGGCTCCGTCCTACAGGTGGGCAACCGCCGCCTGAAGGACTCGCCTACCTAGGCTGGCATCTGCCGAAGCATAGGTATGCACCTGATAGTGTTTCGTGAACGTGTGCAGGCTCGACCAGGTAGCCGCCTGACACACCTGCTGAGCCGTAGCCTGGTGCCTCAAAGCCCAGGACGCACCCACGGCTCTGGTAGAATGGGCCTTCAGCCCTGAGGGAACCGGAAGCCCAGCCGAACGGTAAGCTTCGAGAATTGGTTCCTTGATCCACCGAGCCAGGGTTGATTTGGAAGCCTGTGACCCTTTACGCTGGCCAGCGACAAGGACAAAGAGTGCATCCGAGCGGCGCAGGGGCGCCGTACGAGAAATGTAGAGTCTGAGTGCTCTCACCAGATCTAACAAGTGCAAATCCCTTTCACATTGGTGAACTGGATGAGGACAAAAAGAGGGTAAGGAGATATCCTGATTGAGATGAAAGGGGGATACCACCTTAGGAAGAAATTCCGGAACCGGACGCAGAACCACCTTGTCCTGGTGAAACACCAGGAAGGGGGCTTTGCATGACAGGGCTGCCAGTTCAGACACTCTCCGAAGTGAAGTGACTGCTACTAGGAAAACCACTTTCTGCGAAAGGCGTGCGAGAGAAATATCCCTCATTGGCTCGAACGGTGGTTTCTGAAGAACCATCAGCACCCTGTTCAGATCCCAGGGCTCCAACGGACGTTTGTAAGGAGGAACGATGTGACAAACCCCCTGCAGAAACGTGCGTACCTGTGGAAGTCTGGCCAGGCGCTTCTGAAAAAACACAGAGAGCGCAGAGACTTGTCCCTTAAGGGAGCCGAGTGACAAACCCTTTTCCAATCCGGACTGAAGAAAGGACAGGAAAGTGGGCAAGGCAAATGGCCAGGGAGAAAAACCCCGAGCAGAGCACCACGACAGGAATATTTTCCACGTCCTGTGGTAAATCTTGGCGGACGTTGGTTTCCTAGCCTGTCTCATAGTGGTAATGACCTCCTGGGATAATCCTGAAGACGCTAAGATCCAGGACTCAATGGCCACACAGTCAGGTTGAGGGCCGCAGAATTCAGATGGAAAAACGGCCCTTGAGACAGCAAGTCTGGTCGGTCTGGTAGTGCCCACGGTTGGCCGACCGTGAGATGCCACAGATCCGGGTACCACGACCTCCTCGGCCAGTCTGGGGCGACGAGGATGGCGCGGCGGCAGTCGGCCCTGATCTTGCGTAACACTCTGGGCAACAGTGCCAGCAGAGGAAACACATAAGGGAGTTGAAACTGCGACCAATCTTGAACTAAGGCGTCTGCCGCTAGAGCTCTGTGATCGTGAGAACGTGCCATGAATGCCGTGACCTTGTTGTTGTGCCGGGACGCCATTAGGTCGACGTCCGGCATCCCCCAGCGGCAACAGATCTCCTGAAACACGTCCGGGTGAAGGGACCATTCCCCTGCGTCCATGCCCTGGCGACTGAGAAAATCTGCTTCCCAGTTTTCCACGCCTGGGATGTGAACTGCGGAGATGGTGGAGGCCGTGGCTTCCACCCACATCAAAATCCGCCGGACTTCCTGGAAGGCTTGCCGACTGCGTGTTCCTCCTTGGTGGTTGATGTAAGCCACCGCTGTGGAGTTGTCCGACTGAATTCGGATCTGCTTGCCTTCCAGCCACTGCTGGAACGCTTTCAGGGCAAGATACACTGCCCTGATCTCCAGAACATTGATCTGAAGTGAGGACTCTTGCTGGGTCCACGTACCCTGAGCCCTGTGGTGGAGAAAAACTGCTCCCCACCCTGACAGACTCGCGTCCGTCGTGACCACCGCCCAGGATGGGGGTAGGAAGGATTTCCCCTTCGATAATGAAGTGGGAAGAAGCCACCACCGAAGGGAAGCTTTGGTTGCCTGAGAGAGGGAGACGTTCCTGTCGAGGGACGTCGGCTTCCTGTCCCATTTGCGTAGGATGTCCCATTGAAGAGGACGCAGGTGAAACTGCGCGAAAGGGACTGCCTCCATTGCTGCCACCATCTTCCCCAGGAAGTGCATGAGGCGCCTCAAGGGGTGCGACTGACCTTGAAGGAGAGATTGCACCCCCGTCTGTAGTGAACGCTGCTTGTTCAGCGGAAGCTTCACTATCGCTGAGAGGGTATGAAACTCCATGCCAAGATATGTCAGCGATTGGGCCGGTGTCAGATTTGACTTTGGAAAATTGATGATCCACCCGAAACTCTGGAGAGTCTCCAGAGTAGCGGTGAGGCTGTGCTGGCATGCCTCTTGAGAGGGAGCCTTGACCAGCAGATCGTCTAAGTAAGGGATCACTGAGTGTCCCTGAGAGTGGAGGACCGCGACTACTGTAGCCATGACCTTGGTGAAAACCCGTGGGGCTGTCGCCAGGCCGAACGGCAGTGCCACGAACTGAAGGTGTTCGTCTCCTTTGGCGAAGCGCAGAAAGCGCTGATGCTCTGGAGCAATCGGAACGTGGAGATAAGCATCTTTGATATCGATCGATGCAAGGAAATCTCCTTGAGACATTGAGGCGATGACGGAGCGGAGGGATTCCATCCGGAACCGCCTGGTCTTTACGTGTTTGTTGAGCAGTTTTAGGTCCAGGACAGGACGGAAAGACCCGTCCTTCTTTGGAACCACGAACAAGTTGGAGTAAAAACCGTGACCCTGTTGCTGAAGAGGAACAGGGACCACCACTCCTTCTGCCTTCAGAGTGCCCAGCGCCTGCAGAAGAGCATCGGCTCGCTCGGGAGGCGGAGATGTCCTGAAGAATCGAGTCGGAGGATGAGAGCTGAACTCTATCCTGTAACCGTGAGACAGAATGTCTCTCACCCAACGGTCTTTTACCTGTGGCAGCCAGATGTCGCAAAAGCGGGAGAGCCTGCCACCGACCGAGGATGCGGTGTGAAGCGGCCGTAAGTCATGAGGAAGCCGCCTTGGTAGCAGCACCTCCGGCGGTCTTTTTAGGGCGTGACTTAGACCGCCATGAATCGGAGTTCCTCTGATCCTTCTGAGGCCTTTTGGACGAGGAGAATTGGGACCTGCCCGCACCCCGAAAGGACCGAAACCTCGACTGTCCCCTCCTCTGTTGGGGTAAGTTTGGTTTGGCCTGGGGTAAGGATGTTTCCTTTCCCTTGGATTGCTTGATGATTTCATCCAATCTCTCACCAAACAAACGGTCGCCAGAAAATGGCAAACCGGTTAAGCACTTTTTGGAAGCCGAATCTGCCTTCCATTCCCGTAGCCACAAGGCCCTGCGTATTGCAACCGAATTGTCGGCTGCAACCGCCGTACGGCTCGCAGAGTCCAGGACAGCATTAATAGCGTAGGACGCAAATGCCGACGTTTGAGATGTTATGGAAGCCACTTGCGGCGCAGACGTACGTGTGAGTGCGTCAATTTGCGCTTGACCCGCTGAGATAGCTTGGAGTGCCCATACGGCTGCGAATGCTGGAGCAAAAGACGCGCCGATAGCTTCATAGATGGATTTCAACCAGAGCTCCATCTGTCTGTCCGTGGCATCCTTGAGTGAAGCCCCATCTTCAACTGCCACTATGGATCTAGCCGCCAGTCTGGAGATTGGAGGATCCACCTTGGGACACTGAGTCCAGCCCTTGACCACGTCAGGGGGGGAAGGGATAACGTGTATCCTTAAGGCGCTTAGAAAAACGCTTATCTGGACAAGCCCGGTGTTTCTGGACTGCCTCTCTGAAGTCAGAATGGTCCAGAAACATACTCGTTGTACGCTTGGGGAACCTGAAACGGAATTTCTCCTGCTGAGAAGCAGACACCTCTACTGGAGGAGCTGAGGGAGAAATATCCAACATTTGATTTATGGACGCGATAAGATCATTCACTATGGCGTCCCCATCAGGAGTATCAAGGTTGAGAGCGGCCTCAGGATTAGAATCCTGATCTGCTACCTCCGCTTCATCATACAGAGAGTCCTCCCGCTGAGACCCTGAACAATGTGATGATGTCGAGGGAATTTCCCAGCGAGCTCGCTTAGGCGGTCTGGGACTGCGGTCCGTGTCAGAGACCTCACCCTGGGATCTATGAGACACCCCGGGAGGACATGGTTGTTCCAACTGAGGGGAACCAGGGGGCAATGATTCCACAGTGCCCCTGGTCTGAGATACCGGTCTGGACTGCAAAGCTTCTAGTATCTTAGCCATAGTCTCAGACAGCCTTTCAGTAAAAACTGTAAACTCCGTCCCTGTCACCTGGACAGTGTTAGCAGGTGGTTCCCCCTGGGCCACCCTTAGCAGAGGCTCCGGCTGAGTAAGTGCCACAGGGGCCGAGCAGTGCACACAATGAGGGTCAGTGGAACCTGCCGGTAGTGAAGCCGTACATGCGGCGCAGGCAGCATAGTAAGCCTGTGTTTTGGCACCCCTGCTTCTTGTGGGCGCCATGCTGTTGTCTCCCCTGAGCAACCCAGGAGGGTATATAGCCAAAAATCAACCGTGCACTATACAGTGTAAAGTATAGCCTATAATCATAATCTATAAGTACACTTCTGCACAAGTGGGGCCAGCACACTAACAGTCCCAGCCGCGCCGCATGTATAACAATGGCAGCGGCGGTCAGCGCGGTAGTCCCCAATACACTACACACCCAGCCACGCTGCAGCGTGTGATGGCACAATTGCGGTCAGCGCCGCGGTCCCCGGCGCACTAACACACCCAGCAATGCTGGAGCGTTTCTGTGCGCGGTCCCCACGGGGACACAGAGTACCTCAAAGTAGCAGGGCCATGTCCCTGACGATACTCGGCTCCATTATCCAGCAGAGTCCCCAGGGGCTGTGAATGGAGCACGGTCTCAGTGCCTGGAGACCGATTAGGATCCCACTTCACCCAGAGCCCTAAATGGGATGGGGAAGGAAAACAGCATGTGGGCTCCAGCCTCCGTACCCGCAATGGATACCTCAACCTTAACAACACCGCCGACAAGAGTGGGGTGAGAAGGGAGCATGCTGGGGGCCCTGTTATGGGCCCTCTTTTCTTCCATCCGACATAGTCAGCAGCTGCTGCTGACTAATCTGTAGAGCTATGCGTGCATGTCTGCCTCCTTCGCACAAAGCAAAAAAACTGAGGAGCCCGTGGGAGCACGGGGGGTGTATAGGCAGAAGGGGAGGGGCTTTACACTTTTAGTGTAATACTTTGTGCGGCCTCCGGAGGCATAGCCTATACACCCCAATTGTCTGGGTCTCCCAATGGAGCGACAAAGAAACAACCATTTTTTCCATTTACTGCTTATTAAAATTTGCAGCTGTACTTAGTAACCAACCAAGTGCTTGGTTACCCGATATTTACCTTAGTTACCAAACGCAGCATCGCTTCCACGCATCACTGGTGGCTGGTCACTGGTCGCTGATTGACAACTCACCAGCGACTATGTAGCGAAGCACCAGCGATCCTGACCAGGTCAGATCGCTGGTGGGATCGCTGGGGCGACGCTAAAGTGTGACGGTACCCTAACCTGTCTCACCCTTGTCTCTGGATATTTGAATATAGCTTGAAATTAATCCAAGAGAAGCAACCTTGTACAACCAATCCGATAAGGGCACAGTATATCCTAAGGGAAGGCTATGGCTATAAAAGGGGACTTCTTGGGAGTCACCAGAGTTGATGGATGTTGCATGATCCAGCCTAAGCTCTTAGGAGCTGGCTAGGGGATCAGAACCAGGATGCCTTGTTGACTCGGTCTAGGGACTTTGGCTCCGACTAGAGGATCACTTGGCTACATGGCTTCAATCTAGGGACTCCGATTCCGATTGGAGACCATAACCACAGTCTAGGGATTTCGACTCCAGCTGCCAGGATTATATCATATCATCATACCAGAGACTACTTAAGGAAGAAACCCAGGTTGGGACAATTTGGTCACATGGCTACAGACTTTGCAGACCTCAGCCAGCTTCCTAAATCTGGCATTATTCCATTCTCGGTGGGTGCCCGCCGAAAGCGGGGTGCTGCTGGATTGGAGTAAGTAGCCCTGGAAGCCCTGAGGTACGGACATTCTAATCTCTGGTGAGCCAGCGGAAGGGTGAGACTCTGTTGCCTGTTTCATTCTGTGGTTTTGCTGGTTATGTGCCGTTAATTGTTTGGGGATCCAATAAAGTCTTAATATTGTGATTCCCTCACCCTGTGTTGTCTGAGTAGTGTTCCACCCACGGTTAAGGAGGTCAGGCGTTCAGTTGGGATGAGCCCTGGGCCATGCTGTCTTTCTAAAGGCGGCCGGCTCAGCGAACGAGAGCACCCACTGACCCCCGTGTCTCCACAATTATACTGATGTTGCTTGCAAAAATAAGTAGTGAACCACCTCTTTAATATTTTACTGTACAACTTGTTGCCTTTGAGACCGACCACTAGAGTAAATGGCTGATTGATGTGATGCCGGGTGTCAGACTCCCATCGATCTGTTATTGATTTCCTATCCTATGGATTTTGTCTTCTATATCATAGTAGTGGACAACCCCTTTAATCAGAAAGACTCATTGCTCCATTGCACCTCTCTCCATGTCAGATCAGGCAGAAAAGAATGCCTGGAGGAACACTAACTATCATAGTTCTACATTGGAAATAAAAAGACTAGACACCCCTGTTAAATCTGAATTCATTCTTCTTGAAATGATTTACTTTTCTGCCTTTTTCAATGGATTTGTAAAATTATACATGACATTAAACAACTTTTTTTGGGGTGGAAAAATAAAGGATTAAAAATATTGAGATTGCATAAATAAGCACACCCTTAAACTAATACTTTGTTATTATTCTCTTTGAATTTATGAATTTGGGTAGGAGTCTATCACTATGGCAGATCAGGAATTAGTTATCTTTGTTCATTCTTTGCAGCAGCTCCAAGTCTGTCAGATTGTGAGAACATCACCTGTGTACAGCGCCCTCTTCAGGTCAACCCAGAGATGTTCAATTGGCCTCAGGTGAGGGTTTTCCAAAACTGATCTTCTGGCAAAGTCATTCTCCTGTTAATTTGGAGGTATGTTAAGGGGCGTCATTGTGTTGAAAGGTGACTTTATGCATCTCCAGCTTTTTAGAAGAGGTGTGAAGGTTATCATTCAAAATGTTTTGACATTTAGAAAAGTTGATAAATACTTCTATCTTAAGTAAAGCCCCATTTCCAGTTTCAAAAAAAGTCCCAAAGCATAATGATGCTTCCACTATGCTTCACAGTGTGTTTCGTGTTCTTTTGGTGATGCAGTGTTGGCCTTGCATCAAACATACCTTTTGGAATTATAGTGAAAAAGTTCAACCTTGGCCTCATCAGACCATAACACGTTTTCATTAACTATAGGCAAGCATGCTCGCCACAGCTTGTTACTTGATTGAGCATCAGAGTTTGAAACTGCTCGAGTTTCCCATTGACTTCCATTATACTCGGTACTCACGTTGTGTTGGAGCACCCTGATGCTCGATCGAGTAAAAAGCATGCTTGCACCATTGCAAGTTATCATACCCGGTTTTGACACATCTGATAACCAAAACTGAGAAGTAGGCAAAACCTAACTTCACAAATGGGCGACAGCCGCCTGAAGGATACGTCTGCCCAAGCTCGCATCTGCCGAAGCATGAGCATGCACTTGGTAGTACTTCGAAAAGGTGTGCAGACTAGACCAAGTGGCAGCCTGACAAACCTGCTGAGCCGTAGCCTGGTGCCTGAAAGCCCAGGAGGCACCGACAGCTCTGGTCGAGTGCGCCTTAATCCCTGGCGGTGGGGGCACCTGAGAACACTGGTAGGCATCAGAGATGGCCGACCTAATCCAACGAGCTAGGGTCGGTTTAGAAGCCAAGAGACCCTTGCGCTGACCCGTGGATAGCACAAAAAGTGAGGTGCACCGCCTAAAAGCGGCGGTGCGTGACACAGATTCGGAGCGCCCGCACCAAATCCAAGGTATGCAACGCCTTCTCAAAGCGATGCACAGGGGCCGGACAAAGGGAAGGCAATGAAATGTCCTGGTTAAGGTGGAAAGAAGACACCACCTTAGGGAGAAAGTCCGGAGTCGGACGGAGAACCACCTTGTCTTGGTGAAACACTAAAAAAGGTGACTCCGAAGAGAGCGCAGCCAAATCAGAGACTCTCCTGAGAGAAGTTATGGCTACTAGAAAAACCACTTTCTGTGAAAGTCTAAACAAGGGAACCTCCCTAAGAGGCTCAAAGGGGGGTTTCTGTAAGGCCGTGAGGACCAGATTAAGATCCCAGGGATCCAAAGGCCGCCGGTAAGGAGGAATGATGTGAGATGCGCCCTGCATGAAGGTGCGCACCTGAGCCAGTCGGGCGATACGCCGCTGGAATAATACCGACAGAGCCGACACCTGTCCCTTGAGGGAATTGAGGGACAGTCCTAGCTGCAGACCGGACTGAAGAAAGGACAGGATAGTCGGCAAAGAGAACGGCCAAGGAGCATGGCCGGAAGAGCGACACCAGGACAGGAAAATCTTCCAAGTCCTGTGGTATATCTTGGCCGAGGACGACTTTCGAGCCTGAGTCATAGTGGAGATGACCTCAGAAGGAATGCCTGAAGCCGTCAGGATCCAGGACTCAAGAGCCACGCCGTCAATTTGAGAGCCGCAGAATTCTGGCGGAAAAACGGACCTTGAGAGAGAAGGTCTGGGCGGTCCGGGAGATGCCACGGCATTTCTACGGACAGACGGAGCAGATCTGGGTACCAAGCTCGCCTGGGCCAGTCCGGAGCAATGATTATGACCCGACGGCCCTCCATTCTGATCTTGCGCAGAACCCTGGGCAAGAGAGCTAGAGGGGGAAAACACATAGGCCAGACGGAACTGAGACCAATCTTGAACCAGCGCGTCCGCTGCGAAGGCCTGAGGATCGTGGGAGCGAGCCACGTAAACCGGGACCTTGTTGTTGTGCCGGGATGCCATTAGATCCACTTCCGGAGTGCCCCACTTGCGGCAGATTGACCTGAACACTGCCGGATGCAGGGCCCACTCGCCGCTGTCCACGGTTTGACGGCTGAGATAATCGGCCTCCCAGTTTTCTACGCCTGGGATGTGGACTGCGGATATGGTGGACTTGGAGTCCTCCATCCACTGAAGGATTCGTTGAACCTCCAACATCGCCAGGCGGCTGCGAGTCCCGCCCTGGTGATTGATGTAGGCAACCGCTGTCGCGTTGTCCGACTGGACTCGAATGTGCTTGCCCGCCAACAGGTGGTGAAAGGCTACGAGAGCTAGAAGAACAGCCCTGATTTCCAGCACATTGATCGAGAGGGCTGATTCGGACGGAGTCCAAGTGCCCTGTGCTCGGTGGTGGAGAAATACTGCTCCCCAGCCGGAGAGGCTGGCATCCGTGGTGAGGATCACCCAGGACGGAGTCAGGAAGGAGCGTCTCTGTGACAGAGAGAGGGGCCGAAGCCACCACTGAAGAGAGCTCCTGGTCTGCGGCGACAGAGCCACTAGCCTGTGCAAGGAAGAGGTCCGCTTGTCCCAACAGCGGAGAATGTCCAGCTGCAGGGGACGCAGATGGAACTGGGCAAAGGGAACCGCTTCCATTGACGCCACCATCTGACCCAGCACCTGCATGACGTGCCTGATGGAATGACGGCGGGGCTTCAACAGAGAGCGCACCGCCAGATGAAGGGACTGCTGTTTGACTAAGGGCAGCTTCACAAGTGCCGGCAGAGTCTCGAATTGCATCCCTAGGTACGTAAGTTCCTGGGTCGGGGTCAGAGTGGACTTGGGCAGATTGACAAGCCACCCGAATTGATCAAGCGTGGCGAGAGTGAGCGAGACACTCCGCTGGCACTCCGCACTGGATGAGGCCTTGACTAGAAGGTCGTCCAGGTAGGGGATTACTGCCAACCCCTGGAGATGCAGGACCGCAACCACTGCTGCCATGACCTTGGTGAAAACACGAGGGGCCGTGGCTAACCCGAAGGGGAGAGCCACGAATTGGAAATGTTCCTCTCCGATTGCAAAGCGTTGAACTGGTTAGATTGTCATCCAGGGTGTGTATATAGCCCGGAGGGAGGAGCTACACGTTTGAGTGTAGTACTTTGTGTGTCCTCCGGAGGCAGAAGCTATACACCCATGGTCTGGGTCTCCCATAAGGAACGATGAAGAAAAGGTTTTCATCTTGATAACCTACTCCACAGGCCAGACATATGAGGAATACGGGAGATTGTTGTCACTTGAAGTACACAACTATTACCAGAAATACCTGCAGCTCCTCTAATGTTGCAGTTGGCCTAGTCTTTCTCAATTTTTGAGGGACGTCTAAATCACTGTAATATGTTCTAAATTTAGTGTTCTATTAGATGAGTAATGCCTTGGAAATTTTGTTCTACCCTTCTCCTGCCTGATAAGTTTCCGGAATGAGATCCCTTTGCTGTGTTGTAAGCAGTTTATGGTAACTAAGAAAATAAATCAGGAAATTCCTCCTAAAACAGTTGAACAATATATGGAGTTAATCAAAATCCTTGAAATGTCAGTTGTGTACTGACCATTCTGAAACATTAGTGTAGATGAGATTGGGCAATTCTGAACACAATCACTTCTCAAATTATTATAAGAGGGTGTTCATACTTATGCAACTATTATTTTAGATTTGTAATTTTTACCCCCTCCAAATGATTTCAGATTGTTTCTCAATTGAATTGTACAGATTCCGAGTGACAAAGGTTGAAAAAGCTCTGAAATTATTCATCTTAATATGATTTTTCTACAGGACTAAAAAAAAAAAAAAAAAAAAAAAAAAAATCAGGCATTTTAAAGGGAACCTGTCACCAGATTTGGGGCCTATAATCTGTGGCCACCACCAGTGGGCTCTTATATACGGCATTCTAACATCCTGTATATAGGAGCCCAGGCCGCTGTGTAGAATGTAAAGAAGGGAATTTTGTTTACTTACCGTAAATTCCTTTTCTTCTAGCTCCTATTGGGAGACCCAGACAATTGGGTGTATAGCTTCTGCCTCCGGAGGCCACACAAAGTATTACACTTTAAAAAGTGTAACCCCTCCCCTCTGCCTATACACCCTCCCGTGGATCACGGGCTCCTCAGTTTTGGTGCAAAAGCAGGAAGGAGAAAACTTATAAATTGGTCAAGGGTAAATTCAATCCGAAGTATGTTCGGAGAACTGAAGACCATGAACCAAGAAGGGAATTTTGTTACTTACCGTAAATTCCTTTTCTTCTAGCTCTTATTGGGAGACCCAGACGATTGGGGTATAGCTACTGCCCTCTGGAGGCCACACAAAGCACTACATTAAAAGTGCAAGGCCCCTCCCCCTCTGGCTATACCCCCCCGTGGTATCACGGGTTCTCCAGTTTTAGTGCCAAAGCAAGAAGGAGGAAGCCATTAACTGGTTTAAACAAATTAACTCCGAATAACATCGGAGAACTGAAAAACCGTTCAACATGAACAACATGTGTACCCGCAAACAACAAAAAAACATCCCGAAGGACAACAGGGCGGGTGCTGGGTCTCCCAATAAGAGCTAGAAGAAAAGGAATTTACGGTAAGTAACAAAATTCCCTTCTTCTTCAGCGCTCTATTGGGAGACCCAGACGATTGGGACGTCCAAAAGCTGTCCCTGGGTGGGTAAATAAATACCTCATGTTAGAGCTGCAAAACAGCCCTCCCCTACGGGGGTGTCACTGCCGCCTGCAGGACTCTTCTACCTAAGCTGGCATCCGCCGAAGCATAGGTATGCACCTGATAATGCTTGGTGAAAGTGTGCAGACTGGACCAGGTAGCTGCCTGGCACACCTGTTGAGCCGAAGCCTGGTGACGTAATGCCCAGGACGCACCCACGGCTCTGGTTGAGTGGGCTTTTAGCCCTGAAGGAACCGGAAGCCCCGCAGAACGGTAGGCCTCTAGAATTGGTTCTTTGATCCATCGAGCCAGGGTGGCTTTAGAAGCCTGCAACCCTTTGCGCGGACCAGCGACAAGGACAAAAAGTGCATCGGCACGGCGTATGGGCGCCGTGCGGGAAATGTAGATTCTGAGTGCCCTCACCAGATCTAGCAAACGTAAGTCCTTTTCATACCGGTGAACCGGATGAGGACAAAACGAAGGCAAGGAGATATCCTGATTAAGATGAAAAGAGGATACGACCTTAGGAAGAAACTCCGGAATAGGGCGCAGCACAACCTTGTCCTGGTGGAACACCAGGAAGGGAGCCTTGGATGACAGAGCTGCCAGCTCAGACACTCGCCGAAGCGATGTGATCGCAACAAGAAACGCCACTTTCTGCGACAGCCGAGAAAAGGAAACTTCCTTCAGAGGCTCGAAGGGCGGCTTCTGGAGAGCAACTAGTACCCTGTTCAGATCCCATGGATCTAACGGTCGCTTGTACGGGGGCACAATATGACAGACCCCCTGCAGGAACGTGCGCACCTTAGGAAGACGTGCTAGACGCTTCTGAAAAAACACGGATAGTGCCGAAACTTGCCCTTTAAGGGAGCTGAGCGACAAGCCCTTTTCTAACCCCGATTGCAGGAAGGAAAGAAACTTGGGTAATGCAAATGGCCAGGGAGACACTCCCTGAGCAGAGCACCAGGATAAGAAAATCTTCCACGTCCTGTGGTAGATCTTAGCAGAATTCGACTTTCTAGCTTGTCTCATTGTGGCAACCACTCCTTGAGATAATCCTGCAGATGCTAGGATCCATGACTCAATGGCCACACAGTCAGGTTCAGGGCCGCAGAATTCCGATGGAGAAAACGGCCCTTGAGACAGTAAGTCTGGTCGGTCTGGTAGTGACCCCGGTCGGCCGACCGTGAGATGCCACAGATCCGGATACCACGATCTCCTCGGCCAGTCTGGTGCGACGAGTATGACGCGGCTGCAATCGGATCTGATTTTTGCGCAGTACTCTGGGCAAGAGTGCCAGAGGTGGAAACACATATGTGAGCCGGAACTGCGACCAATCTTGCACTAAGGCGTCTGCCGCCAGAGCTCTGTGATCGCGCGATCGTGCCATAAATGCCGGGACCTTGTTGGTGTGCCGAGACGCCATTAGGTCGACGTCCGGCACCCCCCAGCGGCAACAGATTTCCTGAAACACGTCCGGGTGAAGGGACCATTCCCCCGCGTCCATGCCCTGGCGACTGAGGAAGTCTGCTTCCCAGTTTTCTACGCCCGGGATGTGAACTGCGGATATGGTGGATGCTGTGTCCTCCACCCACATGAGGATTCGCCGGACTTCCTGGAAGGCTGCTGACTGCGTGTCCCTCCTTGGTGGTTGATGTATGCCACCGCTGTGGAGATGGCCGACTGGATTCGGATCTGCTCTCTTTCTAGCCACTTCTGGAAAGCTAATAGGGTAAGATACCCTGCCCCGATTTCCAGAACATCGATCTGAAGGGTGGACTCCTGCTGAGTCCACGTCCCCTGAGCCATGTGGCGGAGACAAACTGCTCCCCACCCCGACAGACTCGTATCTGTCGTGACCACTGCCCAGGATGGGGGCTATGACAATGAGGTGGGAATAAGCCACTATTGCAGAGAGTCCTCGGCCGTCAGGGAAAGGGAGACTTCCCGTCCAGGGAGGTTGACTGCCCATCCCATTGGCGGAGAATGTCCCATTGCCGTTGGCGCAGATGAAACTGCGCAAAGATAACTGCCTCGATGGCTGCCACCATCTTCCTTAGGAAGTGCATGAGGCGCCTTAAGGGGTGCGACTGGCCTTGAAGGAGAGACTGCACCTCTGTCTGCAGTGAACGCTGCTGGTTCAGCGGAAGCTTCACTATGGCTGATAGAGTATGAAACTCCATGCCGAGATACGTTAGTGATTGAGTCGGAGACAGATTTGACCTTGCCAAATTGATGATCCACCCGAAAGTCTGGAGAGTCTCCAGCGTAACATTCAGGCTGCGTTGGCATGCCTCGAGGGAGGGTGCTTTGACGAGTAGATCGTCCAAGTACGGGATCACCGGGTGTCCCTGAGAGTGCAAGACTGCTACCACTGCTGCCATGACCTTGGTGAACACCCGTGGGGCTGTCGCCAGACTGAATGGCAGAGCTACGAACAGAAGATGTTCGTCTCCTATCACAAAACGTAGAAAACGTTGGTGCTCCGTAGCAATTGGCACGTGGAGATAGGCATCTTTGATGTCTGTTGAGGCAAGGAAGTCTCCTCGAGACATTGAGGCAATGACGGATCGGAGGAATCCCATCCGGAACCGCCTGGCGTTCGCATGCTCGTTGAGCAGTTTCAGAACCAGAACAGGACGGAAGGGACCGTCCATTTTTGGAGCCCCAAAGAGATTGGAGTACAAACCCTCGCCCTCGTTCCTGAGGGGGGCCAGGGATCACCACTCCTTCTGCTCTTAGAGCGTCCACCGCCTGCAGCAGGGCATCTGCTCGGTGGAGAGGTGGGGCCGTTCTGAAGAATGGAGTCGGAGGACGAGAACAGAACACTGTCCTGTGCACGTGAGCACAATGTCCGTCACCCACCAGTCAGTGACCTGTGGCAGCTAAATGTCGCCAAAGGCGGGGGAGTCTGCCATCAACCGCGGATGCGGAGAGAGAGAGAGAGAGCTGAGAGTCCTGAGGAGACCGCCTTGGTAGCGGTTCCTCCGACTGCCTTCCTTGGGCGAGATTGAGCCCGGCCGGAATCTGAGCCCGTCTGAGGTTTTGTAGCCCTTTTGCACGAGGACAATTGGGACCTGCCGGAGCTTGGGAAGGACCGAAACCTCGACTGTACTTTTAGGACAGTATTAACAGGGTAAGTCGCAGTGCAGACATTGCGTACAGATGTCCCTGCTCAAGGTCAGCTGCGCAAGAACAGCAGAAAAGGTTAGGTTGTCAATACGGCTGTGGATGCCGGAGCAACCGACACGCCGATAGCCTCCTAGACAGATTTCAACCAGAGTCCATCTGTCTGTGAATGGCATCTTGAAGTGAAGCCCCATCTCCATATGCAAGCCTGGAGATTGGAGAATCCACCTTTGGACCCTGGGTCCAGCGCTGACCACGTCAGGGGAAAAAAGGGATAACGTGTATCCTAAAAACGTTTGGAGAAGACGCTTATCTGGTAAGCGTGGTGTTCCTGGACTGCTTCTCTGAAGTCAGCGTGGCCAGAAAAACACTCAATATCTGCGTGAGACACTGAAAAGGAACTTCTCCTGTTCGTCTCCTATCTCCACTGGGGGAGCTGAGGGAGAAAGATCCAACCTTCCATTGATGGACGGTATAGGATCATTCCGTATGACGTTACCACCCGGTGTATCCGGATTGAGAGCGATGTCAGTATCAAAGCCCTGAAGAACTGCCTTTTGGTCAAGTAGATTGCCCATGGGTGCAAGTCTCTATATTATGACTACTCCGTCCCTGTCCATGGACAGAGTTGACAGGAGGTTTCTTTGGCCCCAACTAGTAGAGCCCCGGCAGACGAAGTGCTAGAGACCCCGGCAGACCTACAGGGGAGCATGCACACAATGGGACGGTGTCATGAACAGCATCCCATGTAGTAAACACAGCACTGAAATCTGTGTTGCTTTTTTGCCGCTGCCGACTAGCTATCTAGAAGTATATAGCCAAGATTGGTGACCGTACATTGCAATGTATAGCATACAGGCATAAAGTACAAATGACCACTGCAGCACAAGCAATACAAGCAGCATAGAAGCCTGTGCCCTGGCACCCCTGCTCTTCTGCTGCTGTATACTAGTCATCTAGGGGAATATAGCCCAGAAGAGTGACCCTACAGTGCAATGTATAGCATACAAGCACAAGTACAAATGAACACTGCAGCACATGCAATCCAAGCAGCATAGAAGCCTGTGCCCTGGCACCTCTGCTCTTCTGCTGCTGTAGACTGGTCATCTAGGGGAATATAGCCCAGAAGAGTGACCATACAGTGCAATGTATAGCATACAAGCACAAGTACAAATGCACACTGCAGCCCATGCAATACAAGCAGCATAGAAAAAAACCTGTGCCCCAGCACCCTTGGTTTTCTGCTGCTGTAGTCTAGCCATTCCAGAAGAATATAGCTAAGACTAGCGACTGTACAGTGCAATGTATAGCATATCAGCATAAACACAAATGAACACCTCAGTCGTGTAAAACAAGCAGCCTAGAAAGCCTGTGCTTTAGCACACCTGCTTTCCTGCTGCTGATGAGTCGCTCCCCAAGCGGGCATATAGCGACCTATGTAGTTAAAAACAACACATGTATACACTGCAGTTTTCAGCACTATATGTGCCTCTTACCGCCCGCTATAAGCGGGTGTATGATCGCCACCGTCCTGCCTTGGAGCCGAAAGTCCGAGCTCTGCAGTAATGGCTGCCGGCTTCTTCCCCAGCTCGTGTGAGTAGGGGCGGGCCGTGGGCGTGCCCCAAGGCAGAGCGGGAATCCGGCGTCCGACAGAGTGCAGTGAGAGGGCTGGAGCATGTAAAAAGGCTCCAGCCCTCGGCGCTGCTGATTGCTCAGCGCCTGTCCCCTTCCCTGAGTGACAGGGAGGGGGCGGGAACGAAGCGGCACTAGGCCGCAGAAGCCGGGGACTGGAGTTATAAGCGCCGCCGCCGTAAAAGCGCGGTCGGCGCCCAGTCCCCGGCGAACTACAAGTCCCAGCCGCGCCGCCGCTCCCGGAGCGTCCGGCGCGGTAGTTCCCAAAACACAAAGTCACTCAGCAAGGCTGCAGTGACTGTAACCCTTTACTGTCCCCGGCGCACTAGCACACCCAGCAAGTCTGGAGTGTGCTGTGCCTGTGTGTACGGGGACACAGAGTACCTGTAATGGTGCAGGGCCATGTCCCTGAACGGTACTCCAGCTCCGTATCCAGCAGGTTCAAATGGGTCTGTGGATGGAGCCCGGCGTCAGAGCTTTGAGGCCGGCAGGATCCCACTTCCACAGAGCCCCTCAGGGGGATGTGGAAGGAAAGCAGCATGTCAGGCTCCAGCCCTGTACCAGCAATAGGTACCTCAACCTTACAACACCATCCAGGGGTGAGAAGGGAGCATGCTGGGAACACTATATGTGTCCTCTTTTCTTCCATCCGAAATAGTCAGCAGCTACTGCTGACTAAAATCTGTGGAGCTATGCGTGGATGTCTGACCTCCTTCGCACACAAAGCTAAAACTGGAGAACCCGTGATACCACGGGGGGGTATAGCCAGAGGGGGAGGGGCCTTGCACTTTTAATGTAGTGCTTTGTGTGGCCTCCAGAGGGCAGTAGCTATACCCCAATCGTCTGGGTCTCCCAATAGAGCGCTGAAGAAAAGAACAATTCAACATGAACAACATGTGTACACAAAAGAACAACCAGCCCGAAGGGAACAGGGGCGGGTGCTGGGTCTCCCAATAGGAGCTAGAAGAAAATAATAAAAAATATACACACATTTGGTATCGCCGCGTTCAGAAACGCCCGATCTATCAAAATCTAAAATCAATTAATCTGATCAGTAAACGGCGTATCGGCAAAAAAATTCCAAACGCCAAAACGACGTTGTTTTGTCGCCACAACTTTTGCGCAAAATGCAATAAGAGGCGATCAAAACGTAGCATCTGCGCAAAAATGGTACCGTTAAAAACGTCAGCTCGAGACGCAAAAAATAAGCCGTCATTGAGCCTAAGATCCCGAAAAATGAGAACGCTACGGGTCACGGAATATGGCGTAAAACGTGCGCCACTTTTTTCGGACAAACTTCCGATTTTTTTTTAACCCCTTATATAAAAGTAAACCTATACATGTTTGGTGTCTACGAACTCGCACTGACCTGAGGCATCACACCCACACATCAGTTTTACCATATAGTGAACACAGTGAATAAAATATCTCAAAAACCATAGTGCTATCGCACTTTTTTTGCAATTTTTCAGCACACAATATGGTAAAACTGATGGTTTCATTTAAAAGTACAGCTCGTTCCGCAAAAAATGAGCCCTCACATGACCATATTGACTGAAAAATAAAAAAGTTACGTCTCTCAGAAAAAGAATGGCGAAAAAAAAAAACGGAAAGCGAAAAATCGGCCGGTCATGAAGGGGTTAACAGAGCACCAGGATAAGAAGATTTGCCAAGACCTGTAATAGATCTTGGCGGACATTGGCTTCCTGGCTTGTCTCATGGTGGCAATGACATCCTGAGATAACCCTGAAGACGCTAGGAGCCAGGACTCAATGGCCACACAGTCAGGTTGAGGGCCACAGAATTCAGATGGAAAAATGGCCCTTGGGACAGCAAGTCTGGGCGGTCTGGAAGCGCCCACGGCTGACCCACCGTGAGATGCCACAGATCCGGGTACCACGACCGCCTCGGCCAGTCTGGAGCGACGAGAATGGCGCGACGGCAGTCGGACCTGATCTTGCGTAACACTCTGGGCAGCATCGCCAGAGGAGGAAACACATAAGGCAGTCGGAACTGCGACCAGTCCTGAACTAACGCGTCCGCCGCCAGAGCTCTGTGATCCTGAGACCGTGCCATGAATGCCGGGACTTTGTTGTTGTGCCGTGACGCCATGAGATCGACGTCTGGCGTTCCCCAGCGGCGACAGATCTCTCGAAACACTTCTGGGTGCAGAGACCATTCCCCCGCATCCATGCCCTGACGACTGAGAAAATCTGCTTCCCAGTTTTCTAAGCCCGGGATGTGAACTGC
The DNA here is from genome assembly GCF_048569485.1 of Anomaloglossus baeobatrachus. NCBI lineage: Eukaryota > Metazoa > Chordata > Amphibia > Anura > Aromobatidae > Anomaloglossus > Anomaloglossus baeobatrachus. The sequence continues at coordinate 108,761,691 of NC_134357.1, read as the reverse complement.
GGAGATGGTGGAGGCTGTGGCTTCCACCCACTGCAGAATCCGCCGGACTTCCTGGAAGGCTTGACGACTGCGAGTGCCGCCTTGGTGGTTGATGTATGCGACGGCAGTGGCGTTGTCCGACTGGATACGGATCTGCCTGCCCTCCAGCCACCGATGGAAAGCCAATAGGGCTAGATACACTGCCCTTATCTCCAGAATATTGATCTGAAGGGATGACTATCGGAGTCCAGGTTCCCTGAGCCCTGTGGTGGAGAAAAACCGCTCCCCACCCTGACAGGCTCGCGTCCGTGGTGACCACAGCCCAGGTTGGGGGTAGGAAGGATTTTCCCTGCGATAGAGAGTTGGGAAGGAGCCACCACTGAAGTGACGTCTTTGTTGCAAGGGAAAGAGAGACGTTCCTGTCGAGGGAAGCCGACCTGTCCCATTTGCGGAGAATGTCCCATTGGAGCTGCCGTAGATGGAATTGCGTGAACGGCACTGCCTCCATCGCTGCCACCATCTTCCCCAGGAAGTGTATGAGGCGCCTTAAGGGGTGTGACTGACTCCGAAGAAGTGATTGCACCCCTGCCTGCAGAGAAAGCTGTTTGTCTCGCGGTAGCTTGACTACCGCTGTGTATGAAACTCCATCCCGAGGTAAGTGATTGGGTCGGTGTCAACTTGGATTTTGGGAAGTTGATGATCCACCCGAACTGCTGGAGAGTCGTCAGAGCGACTGTAAGGCTGTGTTGACACGCCACCCGAGAAGGGGCCCTGACTAGGAGATCGTCTAAGTAGGGAATCACCGAGTGGCCCTGAGAGTGTAGGACCGCCACGACGGATGCCATGACTTTGGTGAAAACCCGTGGGGCTGTCGCCAGGCCGAAAGGCAATGCCACGAACTGAAGGTGTTCGTCCCTGATGGCGAAACGCAAGAAGCGTTGATGTTCGGGTGCGATCGGCACGTGGAGATAAGCATCTTTGATGTCGATCGATGCTAGGAAGTCTCCTTGTGACATCGAGGCGATGACCGAGCGGTTAGATTCCATCCGAAACCTTCTGGTTCTCACGTGTCTGTTGAGCAGTTTGAGGTCCAGAACGGGACGGAATGATCCGTCCTTTTTTGGCACCACGAACAAGTTGGAGTAAAAGCCGCGACCACGTTCCTGAAGGGGAACGGGGGTCACAACTCCTGTCTTCAGGGCGTCCACCGCCTGAAAAAGTGCGTCGGCCTGAGCGGGGGGCGGAGAGGTTCTGAAGAAACGAGCCGCAGGACGGGAGCTGAACTCTATCCTGTAACCGTGAGACAGTATGACTCTCACCCATCGGTCTTGAACATGTGGCCACCAGGCGTCGCCAAAGCGGGAGAGCCTGCCACCGACCGAGGATGCGGTTAGGGGATGCCGAGAGTCATGAGGAGGCCGCCTTGGAGGCAGTGCCTCCTGCGGCCTTTTGGGGGCGTGACTTGGACTGCCACGCATAGGAGTTCCTCTGGCCTTTCTCCTGCCTGCTGGACGAAGAGGACTGGGGCTTGGCGGAGGGACGAAAGGACCGAAACCTCGATTGTATTTTCCGTTGTTGAGGTCTCTTAGGTCTGGACTGGGGTAAGGAGGAGTCCTTTCCCTTGGATTCCTTAATAATCTCATCCAATCGTTCGCCAAACAAGCGTTCGCCAGAAAACGGCAAACCGGTTAAGAACCTCTTGGAGGCAGAGTCTGCCTTCCATTCGCGCAGCCACATGGCCCTGCGGACTGCCACAGAGTTAGCGGATGCTACAGCTGTACGGCTAGCCGAGTCTAGGACTGCGTTCATGGCATAGGAAGAAAAAGCTGACGCTTGAGAAGTCAAAATAACACTGAGTGAAGGTCCGGCTCACTGTTTTTTAAGGTGCTCTGGGGAAATGACACGTAATAAAATATAAAGAACCCCGGCACACAAAAATGAAACTTGGAATAATAATTTTTTTATTCAGTTTTTTATTTGTTGACGTTTCGGCACAAAGTGCCTTTTTCAAAACTAAATAAAGAGATAAACATATATTCACAATTATTAGTACCATAAATACATAAGATATTGTTTAATCATATCCATATAAATCATGGTAACATCATATATACCTAATTGAATACTGGAAATAATTTTGTCCTGTGAGGAATATCATCGGACTTGACATGGATATTTATCTAAAATAGAGGCCCAGATATTAGATACAGACAAAAGGAACATAAAAACTTTTCCATGAATATAAAGGAATTTCTCCATATATATACCAAGATCTCCCCATAAAGAAAATGGTATCAAATGACATAATATGGCATAATTTATCTATGGAGCGAAGGTAGAATTTATCCATAGCAAAAATTAGCATAGGAATAAATCTTTATGTAACAATAAACTGATTAAATTACCTGAATTGGCATAAAAATAGAAGATCCTAGTGAGGATATAGAAGGCAAGTGCCACAAATAAGGTAACTAGAAAGTAAAGACATAGCGGTCAAAAGTAGATAATAAAGTGACAAATTCCATAGAGAAACAGAGCGCCAGACCATTACCTGTACCATGGGAGATCAATGGTGGAGTGGAAAGAAACAGAGCCGCAGTGAGGTTTAAGTACCTAATAAGGGCGGGCCAGCTTAATTGAATAATTTACAAGTTTTACAAAAAGGTTTAACCTTTTGTCCGACTCCTCATTTCGATTCTTTTCTACTTGAACAAGAATTAAACAAATTTTATAGATCAGTAAGACTTAAGGTTCATTTTAATCAAGGATTTCTAGATCAGAACCCTGTGTTGCCAGATTCTCAGCCTGCTACTCAATTTTCTTTCAGCAAACTTAACTTAACGATGTCTAGTAGCTTCATGCCTCCGAGAACCTACCATCCCGCTGAGACCTTTATTTCTCTTGTTAAATCAGATGTTGACCAATTTGTTCGTACGGTTAAGAATGGGGAGTTGCGGATTAAGAAAAATCTTACTCCTGGTGAAACCCAAGCATTGCGGTCTCTTCAGAATAATTCCGCAATTATAATAAAACCAGCTGATAAGGGCGGGTCCTTGGTGGTGATGGACAGGAGCTATTATGTTTCTGAGATTAAAACCCAATTAGCTGACACATCTACGTATTTACCATTATCACATGATCCATCTGGAAACATTAAGAAAGATATTTCAGATATGATCCAGCGTTATTCCAGTTTAGGAATTATTGATTCTAAATTGGCGACTTATTTGAACAAAGTCAATCCTGTCACTCCAGTCTTGTATACTTTGCCAAAAATACATAAAGATTTGTGGCATCCACCTGGACGACCTATAGTGGCTGCTGTTAACTCTTTGTTATCACCTTTAGCAATAACGCTAGATCGTATCTTATCACCTTTGGTTTCTAAAACTCCTTCGTATTTACGTGATACGGGGGATTTTTTACATCAGCTACAGACACTCAGTCCGTTCCCACCTGGCTCGCTCCTTATCACCTTGGATGTCAACTCCCTTTATACAAGTATTGACCATTCTCTTGGAATCTCAGCGGTTACTTGGTTTTTGAATCAATATAGTGATTTCTCTTCAGTTCAGAAAGAATTCTGCCTTGATCTTTTGTCCATTGTCCTTCATAAAAATTATTTCCTTTTTCAAGATCAATTTTATTTTCAGATCAAAGGCACAGCGATGGGTTCTAATGTCGCCCCACCGTACGCAAACATATATATGACTCATTTCGAGTCTATGTTTGTGTATACTCATCGGCTGTTCCGTAGTCATGTAGCGTTTTATAAACGATACATTGATGACATCTTCATTGTTTTCACTGGGTCCCAGTCGCTTTTCGACGAATTTTTTCAGTATTTAAATACGAGGGTCATTGGCCTTTCTTTCACTCAACATGTTGATGCATCTTGTATCAATTTTCTTGATACTCTTATTTATCTGGACCAAGGAGGCGGTATTCTTTCTGACTTATATGTGAAACCCACAGATCGTAATAGTCTCCTACATTACACTAGCAATCATCCACGACATTTGAAAAATTCCTTGCCAATTTCACAGCACAAAAGAGTATCACGTAATGTTACATTGTTGAATCAGCGTTCACGGAGGCATGAAGAGATGTCACAAAAATTTCTCCAGCGCGGTTATCCCGCATCAATTGTTAAGTCTGCTTTTCAGGAGAGCTTACATTCAACTCGCAAACCTAGGAGAGTGGGTCCTCTAATTTCTTTTGTTAATACGTTTCATCCATATCATCCAATCGTTAAGAATATTATTCTTAGACATTGGCAGGTATTACAGAGATCATATCCGAAAATTACTGAATTTTCCACTCCTCCCTTATTCAGTTATAAACGTTCCCCTAATCTCCGTGACCTTTTGGTCAAAGCGGACATCGGATCATCGATTCTTCGGTCTCGACAGACTTTTCTTTCGACACCCAAGAAGGGTAATTATCCGTGTCTTCATTGTCCCCATTGCTCAAATATGACCAAGGGTAGTCAATTTACACATCCCCGAACCGGGAAGGTTTTTCAAATAAAAGAATTCTTTACTTGTGACACGTCATTTGTTATTTATTTAATAAAGTGTCCGTGCGGTCTCGGATATGTTGGGGAGACTACCCAGCATGTCCGAGACCGCATAGGGAAACATAAATCCACTATTAGGTGTGAGATGACTATGTTACCAATCCCTCATCATTTCATACAATGTGGACACACAGTGTCCCAACTTCGTTTTCAAGTTTTGGAGCATGTTCCTCCATTGAGACGAGGAGGTGACAGGGTTCGGAAATTAAAAATCAGGGAATCCTACTGGATTCATATGCTTAATACTCTTTCCCCTAATGGTCTTAATAGGGAGTATGATAATTATTGAGCAGGAGATATGGGGTCCGTTCTATGTTTGGTTTTGTTTGAATATGGGTACTTTTTATAATAATAATATATTATACATATGGGTACTTACACGATTTTGTGTGATTTCGTTAATGTTAATATAATTCTCAAGTCTTTATAAGTATTACATTTCAACATTATCACTTTTACTCATATTCTTTCTTTTTCTTCCTTCTAGACACGATGAGGTTATTTCGGTTTCCTTGGAGCTTCTATCTGGGTTACCCCGTCTCACCACTCCTTTTCCTATTATCACGCGTGCGCGTACTTCCGTGTTGTTTGCGTCTCATCATGCGTTCCACCTTCATTGGTTTTGTTTGTTATTTCATTATGCGTTCCTCCTGGAATTATTCAATTAAGCTGGCCCGCCCTTATTAGGTACTTAAACCTCACTGCGGCTCTGTTTCTTTCCACTCCACCATTGATCTCCCATGGTACAGGTAATGGTCTGGCGCTCTGTTTCTCTATGGAATTTGTCACTTTATTATCTACTTTTGACCGCTATGTCTTTACTTTCTAGTTACCTTATTTGTGGCACTTGCCTTCTATATCCTCACTAGGATCTTCTATTTTTATGCCAATTCAGGTAATTTAATCAGTTTATTGTTACATACAGATTTATTCCTATGCTAATTTTTGCTATGGATAAATTCTACCTTCGCTCCATAGATAAATTATGCCATATTATGTCATTTGATACCATTTTCTTTATGGGGAGATCTTGGTATATATATGGAGAAATTCCTTTATATTCATGGAAAAGTTTTTATGTTCCTTTTGTCTGTATCTAATATCTGGGCCTCTATTTTAGATAAATATCCATGTCAAGTCCGATGATATTCCTCACAGGACAAAATTATTTCCAGTATTCAATTAGGTATAAATGATGTTACCATGATTTATATGGATATGATTAAACAATATCTTATGTATTTATGGTACTAATAATTGTGAATATATGTTTATCTCTTTATTTAGTTTTGAAAAAGGCAGTTTTTGCCGAAACGTCAACAAATAAAAAACTGAATAAAAAAATTATTATTCCAAGTTTCATTTTTGTGTGCCGGGGTTCTTTATATTTTATTGCTTGAGAAGTCAAAGACGCAACTTACGGAGCAGAAGTACGTGTGACAGCATTAATCTCAGTCAGACAAGCCGAGATAGCTTGGAGTGCCCACACGGCTGCAAAGGCCGGGGCAAAAGACGCGCCCGTGGCCTCAAAGATGGACTTCACCAGGAGCTCTATCTGCCTGTCAGTGGCATCCTTTAGCGATGAGCCATCTGCCACCGATACCACAGATCTAGCCGCCAATCTAGAGACTGGAGGATCCACCTTGGGACATTGAGCCCACCCCTTAACGACTTCAGCGGGGAAGGGGTAACGCGTGTCAGTGAGGCGCTTAGTAAAGCGCTTGTCCGGAACCGCTCTGGGTTTCTGGACAGCGTCTCTGAAGTTAGAGTGATCGAAGAACACACTACGTGTACGTTTGGGGAACCGAAACTGGTGTTTCTCCTGCTGAGACGCCGACTCCTCCACAGTAGGAGGCGGGGGAGAGAGATCCAACACCTGGTTGATGGACGAGATAAGATCATTCACTAATGCGTCCCCCTCAGGTGTATCAAGGTTAAGGGCGACATCAGGGTCAGAACCCTGAGCTGCGACGTCCGCCTCGTCCTACAGAGAGTCCTCAAGCTGGGAACCCGAGCAGCGTGAAGAAGTCGGGGAAGATTCCCAGCGAGCCCGCTTAGCCCGACTAGGACTGTGGTCCTGGCAGGAGTCCTCCGCGTGGGACCTAGGGCCCAACCTGGGAGCGCGCTGCGGCTCCGACCAAGAAGGGCCTGGAGGTGACGATCCAACAGGGGCCGGGGCCTGTGTAAGGACCGGTCTGGACTGCAAAGCTTCTAGCAGCTTGGCAGACCATTTGTCCATAGACTGAGACAGGGATTGTGAAAGTGACTCAGAGAGTTTCTCAGCAAAAGAGGAGAACTCTGTCCCTGCCGCCTGGACAGGGGGAGCAGGGGGGGTCTACATGAGCCGAGGGGTCCACTAGTGACCGAGGCTCCGGCTGAGCAAGAGAAACAGGGGTCGAGCATTGCTCACAGTGAGGGTAGGTGGAACCCGCAGGTAACATAGCCCCACAAGAGGTACAGGCCGCAAAAAAAACCCTGTGCCTTAACAGCTTTGCTCCTTGTGGACGACATGCTGTTGTCTCCTAGGAGAATGATCACTGAGGGTATATGGGCAAAAACAGGGTATACAGCCCGACCGAACAGAAATATATATATAAATACGTATCTATTCTGGCACCCTAGGGGGGACCAGCACCGGGTGACCGATGTGGCTTACCGACCGCTAACAAGCAGAGTGTGTGCCTCCAGATTCCCAGCTTTAGGTCCCCTGGAGCTGCAGAGCTGTTCCTGAGAATCCTCCACCGGCAGAATGTCCAAAAAATGGCTGCCGGAGATCTCAGGGGAGGAGTGGAGCTGTGGGCGGCGCCAGAAAAGTGCGGGAATCTGGGGTCCCCACAGTGATCAGTGAGGGGGGAGGAAACATGCAGGATGCTCCAGCCCTCACATCCGACGTCAGGTCGGCAGTCCCGCCCTTACCCCTGACAGGCGGGCCCGGGGGCGGGATTTTTGCGACTAGGCCGCGATGAAGCCGGGGACTAAATTTGAGACCACGCCCGACAAGCAGGCACGGTCGGCGCGGAAGTCCGCCGGTCTTCTCAATTCAGCAGCTGCCGCAGCGTCCGGGAAGAAGGTGCGCTCCTGCATATTCCCCAATGGGGACACAGAGTACCTTAGAGTTGCAGGGTCCGGTCCCTGAGGTTGAATAGACTCCGGTCCGGTAGATTCCCACAGGGGCTGCGGAGGGAGCACGGTCCCAGCAAATGGCTGACCGTTCAGGATCCCACTTATCCCAGAGCCGCTAAGGGATGGTGAAGGAGACGGCATGAGGCTCCGGCCTTTGTACCCGCAATGGGTACCTCAGCAACACCGCCGACATAGTGGGGTGAGAAGGGAACATGCCGGGGGCCCCGTGGGGGCCCTCTATTCTTCCAACCGACATAACTAATATGAGAATGCATGAGTGGATGTGTGCCTCCTTCCACACAAAGCATAAAACTGAGGAGCCCGTGATCCACGGGAGGGTGTATAGGCAGAGGGGAGGGGTTACACTTTTTAAAGTGTAATACTTTGTGTGGCCTCCGGAGGCAGAAGCTATACACCCAATTGTCTGGGTCTCCCAATGGAGCGACAAAGAAAATCCCTTTATAATACTTACCTAAACGGTCGCTGCAGTGGAGTTGGGTCATATGGGTGTCTCCGGTGCTGGCGCCTCCTCTTTCGGCCATGTTCGTTGTCCTTCTATAGCCGGGGTGCATGACGCATCCTACGTCATACACCCTCGCCAACATTGTGCGCAGGCGCACTTTGATCTGCCCTGAGCAGGGCAGATAAAAGTATTGGAGTGCGCATGCGCGGGACCGGCGAATGTGTACGATGTAGGATGCGTCATTCACACAGGCTTCAGAAGGAGGATGAAGATGGCTGAAAAAGGAGGCACCGGAGAACGAAGACACCCATATGGCCCAACTCCACCGCAGTGACAGTTAGGTAAGTATTATAAAAGTGTTTATGTTCTCACAGCGGCCTGAGCTCTTATATACAGCATGTTAGAATGCCGCATATAAGAGCCCCTGGTGGGGATGGGTAGACTTTCTATACCCAGCGTACAGTCCTGTGGTGCATTATGCTGTAGTGTAATACCTGTACAGTAGGTGGTGATGGAAAAAGATCTTTAATTGATATAGGTTTCACAATCTCCTAAAAGAAAAGAGAAAATAAAAACATTGTAAAAATCAGTTTAGTTTTGTACTATAATTATTTTAGGCTATGTGCGCACTTACCGGATTTTGCCGTGGATTTTCCGCGGATTTGCTGCATGTTTCGCTGCAGAAAATGTTCATAACATCTCTGCAGTGAATCACCAGCAAATCCTATGGAGAAAAAAAATCCAGTGCGCACTGGGCGGAATTTGACAGCTGCATGTTTTGCTGCGGAAATCCCGCAGCAAAAACAAGTGCATGTCACTTCTTTTCCGCACATTGCTGCGGGATTTCACTCCATTGACTCCAATGTTAATCATGAAATCCCGCAGGGAATAACGCAGGCAGCAAATTCTGTGCGGTTCACTGCGTTTTCCTGCGTTATTCCCTGCGGTATTTCGCGGTTTACCGTCTGCGCTTTGCAGGGAAGTGATGTCATTACAGGAAGAGGAAGCGGAGCAGAGTAAACACACACACATCACAGACACAGAACACATCACAGACACAGAACACATCACAGACACAGAACACATAGACACAGACACATAGAACACACATAGAAAGAAAACGGAAATATAGAAAACAAACGACGTGGGCTCCGCTGTATATTTACCGTCCAGCCGAGGTAAGCACACAGCGGCGTCCCGGTATTCTCAGGCTGGGGAGGGAGAGGGGCAGGGATAATGTCCCCCGCCTCACTCCCCCTCCGGCAGCCGAGAATATCAGCCGCAGCTGCCCCGGCACTGTCGCATGCATTATGCGGCAATACCGGCGTGTCCTCGGCTCTTCTTGCCACCGTGTAGCAGTGGTGGCAAGGTAATACAAGGGGTTAATGGTGGTGGGGGACCACCGCCATTAACTCCAGGCTTGATCATGGCAGCGTCTATTTGACAGCTGACATGATCAACCCGTAAGTAAAGTGAAAAAAAACACACACACAGAAAAATCCTTTATTTTAAATAAAACAAACAAGCCTCGTTCACCATTTTATTAACCCCCCCGAAACAAAGCTCCGGCGTAATCCACAGGTCCTGCACTGCTGACATCCAGCCGCGATGTGTCACAGACACAGCGCTGAATGCAGCAGACAGCAGAGGTAATTACCGGTCATTTCCCACGGCCGGTAATGTGAACTCACTGCCGACCGTGGGAAATGCAGCGATCTGTCCTCTATCTATCCCTCTATCTATTCTTCTGTCTATCTACTATCTCAGAATTAAATGACTTTTTTTTTTTTTTCTTCAATGTGCTTTATTGCATTGAATGCAATAAAGCACATCCCAACCCGCACGCGGCAAAACCGCGGTAAAACCGCAGCAAACCGCATGCGGTTTTCGGATGCGGTTTCCCGCGGTTTTTTACCGCGGGTGCGGTAATCTTTGAGAGCATGCGGAATTTTCTCAAGAAAATTCCATTTCCCAGTGCGCACATAGCCTTATAGTGTATTATGTTGCCATCTGCAGTAACAGTAACCATTCCCTGTACTATTGCCACATTACTAAACACAAATATCACTGTACAATCTTACCACTTTCTTCTTTTCAAACTCTGCTACATGGTTGATGGCAACAGCGGAGTAACCAACTACAAGAGTGAAAAAAAATGTAAAGTTTAAAATGAAAAGATTGGTCTAAAAACATTTGGACCGTACACTATTCATGCATCCTTATGGGGTCTGTGTGCTATGGATAGAAATAACGGGTTTTAACCCCTTCAGCCCCCAGCCTGTTTTCACCTTAAAGACCCAGCCATTTTTTGCAATTCTGACCAGTGTCACTTTGACAGGTTATAACTCTGGAACGCTTCAACGGATCCTGGCGATTCTGACATTGTTTTTTCGTGACATATTGTACTTCATGTCAGTGGTAAATTTAGGCCGCTATGTTTTGCGTTTATTTTTGAAAATTTCGGAAATTTGGCGAAAATTTTGCAATTTTCAAAATTTGAAATGTATGCCCATAAATCTGAGATATGTCACACAAAATAGTTACTAAATAACATTTCCTACATGTCTACTGTACACCAGCGAAATTTTTGAAAAGAAAAAAAAATATTTCCATTAGGAAGTTAGAAGGGTTCAAAGTTCATCAGCAATTTCTCATTTTTCCAACAAAATTTACAAAAAGAAGGGAATTTTGTTTACTTACCGTAAATTCCTTTTCTTCTAGCTCTAATTGGGAGACCCAGACAATTGGGTGTATAGCTTCTGCCTCCGGAGGCCACACAAAGTATTACACTCAAAAGTGTTAAGCCCCTCCCCTTCTGCCTATACACCCCCCGTGCTCCCACGGGCTCCTCAGTTTTGGTGCAAAAGCAAGAAGGAGGAAAAAGAATTATAAACTGGTTTAAAGTAACTTCAATCCGAAGGAATATCGGAGAACTGAAACCATTCAACATGAACAACATGTGTACACAAAAAAACAGGGGCGGGTGCTGGGTCTCCCAATTAGAGCTAGAAGAAAAGGAATTTACGGTAAGTAAACAAAATTCCCTTCTTCTTTGTCGCTCTATTGGGAGACCCAGACAATTGGGACGTCCAAAAGCAGTCCCTGGGTGGGTAAAATAATACCTCGTAAGAGAGCCGTAAAACGGCCCTTTCCTACAGGTGGGCAACCGCCGCCTGAAGGACTCGTCTACCTAGGCTGGCATCCGCCGAAGCATAGGTATGCACCTGATAGTGTTTCGTGAAAGTGTGCAGGCTCGACCAGGTAGCCGCCTGACACACCTGCTGAGCCGCAGCCTGGTGCCTCAAAGCCCAGGACGCGCCCACGGCTCTGGTAGAATGGGCCCTCAGCCCTGATGGAACCGGAAGCCCAGCCGAACGGTAAGCTTCGATAATTGGCTCCTTGATCCACCGAGCCAGGGTTGATTTGGAAACCTGTGACCCTTTACGCTGGCCAGCGACAAGGACAAAGAGTGCATCCGAGCGGCGCAGGGGCGCCGTACGAGAAATGTAGAGTCTGAGTGCTCTCACCAAATCTAACAAGTGCAAATCCTTTTCACATTGGTGAACTGGATGAGGATAAAAAGAAGGTAAGGAGATATCCTGATTGAGATGAAAGGAGGATACCCCCTTAGGGAGAAAATCCGGAACCGGACGTAGAACCACCTTGTCCTGGTGAAACACCAGGAAAGGGGCTTTGCACGACAATGCTGCTAGCTCAGACACTCGCCGAAGAGAAGTGACTGCTACTAGAAAAAACCACTTTCTGCGAAAGTTGTGAGAGGGAAATATCTCTCATTGGCTTGAATGGTGGTTTCTGAAGAACCATCAGAACCCCGTTTAGATCCCAGGGTTCTAACGGCCGCTTGTAAGGTGGAACGATGTGACAAACCCCCTGCAGGAACGTGCGTACCTGTGGAAGCCTGGCTAGGCGCTTCTGGAAAAACACAGAGCGCTGAGACTTGTCCCTTAAGGGAGCCGAGCGACAAACTCTTTTCCAGTCCAGATTGAAAGAAGGACAGAAAAGTGGGCAAGGCAAAAGGCCAGGGAGAAAAAACCCTGAGCAGAGCACCACGACAGGAAAATTTTCCACGTCCTGTGGTAGATCTTGGCGGACGTTGGTTTCCTAGCCTGTCTCATAGTGGCAATGACGTCTTGAGATAACCCTGAAGACGCTAGGGTCCAGGACTCAATGGCCACACAGTCAGGTTGAGGGCCGCAGAATTCAGATGGAAAAAACGGCCCTCGAGATAGCAAGTCTGTTTGGTCTGGTAGTGTCCACGGTCGGCCGACCATGAGATGCCACAGATCCGGGTACCACGACCACCTTGGCCAGTCTGGAGCGACGAGGATGACGCGGCGGCAGTCGGTCCTGATCTTGCGTAACACTCTGGGCAACAGTGCCAGTGGAGGAAACACATAAGGGAGCTGAAACTGCGACCAATCCTGAACTAAGGCGTCTGCCGCCAGAGCTCTGGGATCTTGAGATCGTGCCATGAACATTGGTACCTTGTTGTTGTGCCGGGACGCCATGAGGTCGACGTCCGGCACCCCCCAGCAGCAACAGATCTCCTGAAACACGTCCGGGTGAAGGGACCATCCTCCTTCGCACAAAGCAAAAAACTGAGGAGCCCGTGGGAGCACAGGGGGTGTATAGGCAGAAGGGGAGGGGCTTAACACTTGAGTGTAATACTTTGTGCGGCCTCCGGAGGCATAGCCTATACACCCAATTGTCTGGGTCTCCCAATAGAGCGACAAAGAAAAAATGTTTTTAGGTACCACATCACATTTGGAGTGATTTGAGAAACCTAAGTGACAGAAAAGACCCAAAAGTGACCCCATTCTAAAATCTGCACCCTTCACTCTGCTCAAAACCACATCCAAGAAGTTTATTAACCCTTTAGGAGCTTCACAGCAACCAAAGCAATGTAGAAGGAAAAATGAAAATTTTACTTTTTTGTGTAAAAAAAAAAAAAAAAATATGTTACTTTAGCCATAAAATTTAGCATTTTCACAAGGGTATCAGGAAAAATGCATCATAAAATGTATCGTCCATTTTCTCCTGAGTACGCAGATACCTCATATGTGGTGGAAATCAAATGTTTGGGCACATGACAGGGTTCGGAAGGCAAGGAGGGCCATTTGAATTTTTGAGTGCAAAATTAGCTGCACTCATTAGCAAATGCCATGTCGGGTTTGAAGAACCCCTGAGGTGCCTAAACAATGGAGCTCCCCCATAAGTGACCCCATTTTGCAAACTAGAGCCCTCAAATAATTTTTCTAGATGTTTGATGTGCACTTTGAACACCTGGGAGCTTCACAGACGTTTATAACGTTGAGCCGTGAAAAAGAAAAGAAGGGAATTTTGTTTACTTACCGTAAATTCCTTTTCTTCTAGCTCCAATTGGGAGACCCAGACAATTGGGTGTATAGCTACTGCCTCCGGAGGCCGCACAAAGTACTACACTTAAAAGTGTAAGGCCCCTCCCCTTCTGGCTATACACCCCCCCCGTGGGAGCACGGGTCCTTCAGTTTTAGTGCAAAAGCAAGAAGGAGGAAAGCCAATAACTGTTTCAAAAACAAATTCAATCTGATAAACAATATCGGAGAACGTAAGTTATTAACATGAACAACATGTGCACCCGAAAAACAAATACCCTCAGAAAAACAGGGCGGGTGCTGGGTCTCCCAATTGGAGCTAGAAGAAAAGGAATTTACGGTAAGTAAACAAAATTCCCTTCTTTTTCGCTCCTAATTGGGAGACCCAGACAATTGGGACGTCCAAAAGCAGTCCCTGGGTGGGTAAAATAATACCTCGCGATCGGGCTGTCAGGCAGCCCTTTCTTACAGGTGGGCCACCGCCGCCTGCAAGACTTGTCTACCTAGGCTGGCATCCGCCGAAGCGTAGGTATGCACCTGATAATGCTTGGTGAAAGTGTGCAGACTCGACCAGGTAGCCGCCTGGCACACCTGCTGAGCCGTAGCCTGATGCCGTAATGCCCAGGACGCACCCACGGCTCTGGTAGAATGGGCCTTCAGTCCAGAAGGAGTCGGAAGCCCAGCAGAACGGTAGGCGTGAAGAATTGGTTCCTTGATCCACCGCGCAAGGGTGGATTTGGAAGCTTGCGACCCTTTATGCTGACCAGCGACCAGGATAAAGAGTGCATCCGAACGGCGCAGAGACGCCGTGCGGGAAATGTAGATCCTGAGTGCTCTCACCAGGTCCAACAGATGTAAACCCTTTTCAAAATGGTGAACTGGATGCGGACACAAAGATGGTAAAGTGATATCCTGATTGAGATGAAAGGAAGATACCACCTTGGGAAGAAACTCTGGAATTGGACGCAGTACTACCTTGTCTTGGTGAAACACCAGGAAGGGAGATTTGCAAGATAACGCCGCCAGCTCTGACACTCTCCGAAGAGACGTGACCGCCACCAGAAAAGCCACTTTCTGTGAAAGCCGAGAAAAGGAAATCTCCTTCATAGGCTCGAAAGGTGGCTTCTGGAGAGCAATCAGAACCTTGTTCAGATCCCAGGGTTCCAATGGCCGCCTGTAAGGGGGAATGATATGACAAACCCCTTGCAGGAACGTGCGTACCTTAGGAAGTCGCGCCAGGCGCTTCTGAAAGAATACGGATAGCGCAGAGACTTGTCCTTTAAGGGAGCTAAGCGACAAACCTTTTTCCAACCCAGACTGCAGGAAGGAAAGAAAAATAGGTAATGCAAATGGCCAGGGAGAAACTCCCTGAGCAGAGCACCAAGATAAGAATATCTTCCACGTTCTGTGGTAGATCTTGGCGGAGGATGGTTTCCTAGCCTGTCTCATGGTGGCAACAACATCATGAGATAAACCTGAGGACCCTAGGATCCAGGACTCAATGGCCACACAGTCAGGTTCAGGGCCGCAGAATTCAGATGGAAAAACGGCCCTTGAGACAGCAAGTCTGGACGGCCTGGTAGCGCCCACGGTTGTCCTACCGTGAGATGCCACAGATCCGGGTACCACGACCTCCTTGGCCAGTCTGGAGCGACGAGAATGGCGCAACGGCAGTCGGACCTGATTTTGCGGAGCACTCTGGGCAACAATGCCAGAGGTGGGAACACATAAGGTAGTCGGAACTGCGACCAATCCTGAACTAAGGCGTCTGCCGCCAGAGCTCGGTGATCGTGAGACCGTGCCATGAAAACCGGGACCTTGGTGTTGTGCCGTGACGCCATCAGGTCGACGTCCGGCATCCCCCAGTGGCGACAGATCTCCTGAAACACGTCCGGGTGAAGGGACCATTCCCCTGCGTCCATGCCCTGGCGACTGAGAAAGTCTGCTTCCCAGTTTTCCACGCCTGGGATGTGAACTGCGGATATGGTGGATGCTGTGTTTTCCACCCACGTCAGAATCCGCCAGACTTCTTGAAAGGCTTGTCGACTGCGTGTTCCCCCTTGGTGGTTGATGTACGCCACCGCTGTGGAATTGTCCGACTGAATCCGGATCTGCTTGCCCTCCAGCCACTGTTGGAAGGCTCGCAGAGCAAGATAGACTGCTCTGATTTCCAGAACATTGATCTGAAGGGTGGACTCTCTCTGAGTCCACGTACCCTGAGCCCTGTGGTGAAGAAACACTGCTCCCCACCCTGATAGGCTCGCATCTGTCGTGACCACCGCCCAGGATGGGGGTAGGAACGACTTTCCTTTTGACAATGAGGTGGGAAGAAGCCACCAACGGAGAGAGTCCTTGGTTGCCTGAGAGAGGTAGAGATCCCTGTCGAGGGACGTCGACTTCCCGTCCCATTGGCGGAGAATGTCCCATTGTAGAGGGCGCAGATGAAACTGCGCGAAAGGGACTGCTTCCATTGCTGCCACCATCTTCCCTAGGAAATGCATGAGGCGCCTCAAGGAGTGGGACTGGTTCTGCAGGAGAGATTGCACCCCTGTCTGCAGAGAGCACTGCTTGTCCAGTGGAAGCTTCACTATCGCTGAGAGAGTATGAAACTCCATGCCAAGATATGTTAGTGATTGGGTCGGGGTTAGATTTGACTTTGAAAAGTTGATAATCCACCCGAAACTCTGGAGAGTCTTCAGTGCCACGTTCAGGCTGTGTTGGCATGCCTCTTGAGAGAGTGCCTTTATAAGTAGATCGTCCAAATACGGGATCACGGAGTGACCCTGCGAGTGCAGGACAGCTACTACTGCTGCCATGACCTTGGTGAAGACCCGAGGGGCTGTTGCCAGCCCGAAAGGTAACGCTACGAACTGCAGGTGTTCGCTTTCTATAACGAAGCGTAGAAAACGCTGATGCTCTGGCGCAATCGGCACGTGAAGATAAGCATCCTTGATGTCTATTGATGCTAAGAAATCTCCTTGAGACATTGAGGCTATGACGGAGCGGAGAGATTCCATCCGGAACCTCCTGGTTTTTACATGTTTGTTGAGCAACTTTAGATCCAGGACGGGCCGAAAGGACCCGTCCTTCTTTGGCACCACAAACAGATTGGAGTAAAAACCGTGACCTTGTTCCTGAAGAGGAACGGAAGTCACCACTCCTTCCGCCTTTAGAGCGGTCACCGCCTGCAGCAGAGCATCGGCTCGGTCGGGCGGTGGGGAAGTTCTGAAGAAACGAGTTGGAGGACGAGAGACGAATTCTATCCTGTACCCGTGAGACAGAATGTCCCTCACCCAACGGTCTTTGACCTGTGACAGCCAAATGCCGCCAAAGCGGGAGAGCCTGC
Source organism: Anomaloglossus baeobatrachus (assembly GCF_048569485.1). NCBI lineage: Eukaryota > Metazoa > Chordata > Amphibia > Anura > Aromobatidae > Anomaloglossus > Anomaloglossus baeobatrachus. The sequence goes on along the minus strand of NC_134357.1, from coordinate 108,744,826 downwards.
CACCGACCGAGGATGCGGAGAGAGGAGGCTGAAAGTCATGAGGAAGCCGTCTTGGTAACGGTTCTTCCTGCTGTCTTTTTTGGGCGTGACTGCGTCCGCCAAAAATCTGAGCCTCTCTGATCCTTTTGAGTCCTCTTGGACGAGGAGAATTGGGACCTGCCTGAGCCTCGAAAGGACCGAAAACCAGACTGACCCCTCCTTTGTTGGGGCTTGTTTTGTCTGTGTTGAGGTAAGGATGAGTCCTTACCCTTGGAGTGTTTAATGATTTCATCCAAACGCTCCCCAAACAATCAGTCACGAGAAAAGGGCAAACTGGTTAAGCACTTCTTGGAAGCAGAATCTGCTTTCCATTCTCTCAACCACAGGGCTCTGCGCAAAACCACGGAGTTGGCTGACGCCACCGCCGTACGGCTCGTAGAGTCCAGGACAGCATTAATCGCGTAAGACGCGAATGCAGACATTTGAGAGGTCAATGGTGCCACCTGCGGGGCAGATGTACGTGTGACCGAGTCGACCTGTATAAGCCCAGCTGAAATAGCTTGGAGTGCCCATACGGCTGCGAAAGCTGGCGCCAACGACGCTCCAATAGCTTCATAGATGGATTTCAGCCAGAGCTCCATCTGCCTGTCAGTGGCATCTTTAAGTGCCGCTCCATCTTCTACTGCAACTAAGGATCTAGCTGCAAGCCTGGAGATTGGAGGGTCCACCTTGGGACACTGGGTCCAACCCTTGACCACGTCAGGGGGAAAAGGATAGCGTGTATCTTTAAGCCGTTTAGAAAACCGCTTCTCAGGATAAGCGTGGTGTTTCTGGATTGCATCTCTAAAGTCAGCGTGGTCCAGAAAAGTGCTTAATTTACGCTTGGGATATCTGAAATGGAATTTCTCCTGCTGTGAAGCTACCTCCTCCTGAGTAGGAGCTGGCGGAGAAATATCTAACATCCTATTGATGGACGCTATAAGATCATTCACTATGGCGTCACCATCCGGTGTATCCAGATTGAGGGCGGACCCAGGATCAGAATCTTGATCAGTTACATCCGCCTCATCACCCATAGATCCGTCCCGCTGGGACCCTGACCAGTGAGACGAAGTTGAGGGCCCCTCATAACGAGCCCGCTTAGGTTGTCTGGGACTGTCGTCCGAGTCAGAATCGTCACCCTGGGGTGCATGTGACACCCCCGGAGCTTGGAAGTGTTCCAGCTGAGGGGGACCAGGGAGCAATGATGCCACAGTGTCCATGGTCTGAGTTACTGGTCTAGACTGCAATGTTTCAAGAATCCTTGACATGGTCATAGACAATCTGTCAGCAAAAGCTGCAAACTCCGTTCCTGTCACCTGGACAGCATTCACAGGTGGTACACCCTGGGTCACGTCCAGCAGAGGCCCCGGCTGTGCAAGTTGCACAGGGACCGAGCACTGCACACAATGGGGTTCAGTGGAACCTGCCGGTAGAGCAGCCCCACATGCGGTACAGTCAGCATATAATGTCTGTGCCTTGGCACCCTTGCGTTTTGCGGACGACATGCTGTTGCCTCCTTGTAATCTAGGAGGGTATATAGCCGAGAATCACCAGCGACCGTACAGTACAAAGTATTTGCAACACAAAATACTCAGTATACAAACGGCACAAGTGGGGGTGAGCCCTTGAGGGCTGCTTACCGCCCGCTGAACAGCGGGTATGAGGCCGTAGAATCCCGTGTCTGGGTCTCCCCGTCTCCCCTCTGCAGCTCAGCGTGCAGGCAGGAATGGCTGCCGGCGTTCTGTGAAGAGGGGCGGACCGTGGGCGTGCCACAAACAAAGAGCGGGAAACTGCGTCCTACTGTGCCTGGTGTGAGGGCTGGAGTATGTAAAAACGACTCCAGCCCTCAGCGCTGATGCTCTGTACAGCGTCCCGCCCTCCTCCTGACTGGCAGGTGCGGAGGCGGGAACGAACGAACTAGGCCGCAAAAGCCGGGGACTGTAGTAATAAGCGCGGCCGTGATATATGCACGGCCAGCGTGGAAGTCCCCGGCGCACCACAAGTCCCAGCCGCGTCGCAGTCCCAGCGGCCGGCGCGACCGTTCTCCCTGAGTCTACCCACTCAGCTAAGCTGAAGTGAGGAAATGGCACAAGCGCAGCAGCGCTGTTGTCCCCGGCGCACTAACACACCCAGCAATGCTGCGGTGTGCGCGCGTATGCACGGGGACACAGAGTACCTTGACGGAGCAGGGCCATGTCCCTGACGATACTCAGCTCCATATCCAGCGGCTTCTCCAGGGGCTGCGGATGGAGCACGGTCTCTGTGCCTGGAGACCGGTAAAATCCCACTTCGCCCAGAGCCCTAATGGGGATGGGGAAGGAATCAGCATGTGGGCTCCAGCCTCCGTACCCGCAATGGGTACCTCAACCTTAACAAGCACCACCGACAAAAAGTGGGGTGAGAAGGGAGCATGCTGGGGACCCTTGAATGGGTCCTCTTTTCTTCCATCCGACATAGTCAGCAGCTGCTGCTGACTAAACAGTGGAGCTATGCGTGCGTGTCTGACCTCCTTCGCACAAAGCAAAAAACTGAAGGACCCGTGCTCCCACGGGGGGGGTGTATAGCCAGAAGGGGAGGGGCCTTACACTTTTAAGTGTAGTACTTTGTGCGGCCTCCGGAGGCAGTAGCTATACACCCAATTGTCTGGGTCTCCCAATTAGGAGCGAAAAAGAAAAAAAAGTTTTTACCACAAAACTGTTGCTTCAACCAGGTTGCTTTTTTTATCACAAGGATATCAGGAAAAAATGCACCATAAAATGTATTTGTCCATTTTCTCCTGAGTATGCAGATACCTCATATGTGGTGGAAATCAAATGTTTGGGCACACGGCAGGACTCGGAAGGCAAGGAGCGCCATTTTAATTTTTGAGTGCAAAATTAGCTGCTCTCATTAGCGGACGCCATGTCGGGTTTGAAGACCCCCTGAGGTGCCTAAACAATGGAGCTCCCCCACAAGTGACCCCATTTTGGAAACTAGAACCCCCCCCCATATATATATGAGAGCGCCTGCCACTAAGACCAGTGCCAAATGTGAGAGCAATGCACGAGTCTCGCATCGCATCATCCGCTCCAGTCTGAAAGCGAGCAACTGCGCTGGATAATGCGATGAGAGAGGGCGGGGCGGCAGATGGAGGGGCGGCAGATGAGATAGGGCGCAGCGGATGGAAGATGGGAAAGGAGAAAGGACGCAGCGGATGGAGGAGCGGCAGAGGATGGGAAAGAGCGCAGCGAATGGAGGAGCGGCAGAGGATGGGAAAGGGCGCAGCGAATGAAGGAGCGGCAGAGGATGGGAAAGGGCGCAGCGGATGGAGGATGAGAAATGGCGCAGTGGATGGAGTAGCGGCGGAGGATGGGGATAGCTACCTTACAGGATGGATCACAGCAGACAGAAGAGGCAGCAGATGAAGGAAGCAACAGATTGAGGAGGGTGAGAGGGGGCAGTAGATGAAGGATGGGAGAGAGCAGGCAGCAGATCGGGGAGGGGGGCAGAGTCTGATGCGAGAGAGCGATGGCACATGAGGGGGGGGAGGCAGCACATGGGGGGGGGGGGGGCAGCTTGCAGCACATGGAGGAGGGGGGGACAGCACATGGCACATGGCATTTTCAATGGCTGGAACATTACAGTGACTGTAATTGGCTGAGCGGCGTTAAATCAGCCAGCCAATCACAGCCTCTGTAGGTTCGGGGAGGAGGCACCACCCCTTCTGAGGTCAGCCAGAGGTCCCCTCCTTCCCGAATCTACTATTTGATTACACCGATCGCACTCACGGGGGCTCCGGGGCCGCGATTTCGCCATGACGTACTGGGTACGTCATGGGTCGTTTAGCACCATGTCACCATGACGTACCCAGTACGTCAAGGGTCGTTAAGGGGTTAATATAATAAGCCAATGTAAAACCAGTGCAAAAGTGATACTAGGAAGGATCAGTAGTGTATAGACTGGAGATTTGCTGTTGCTAACTGTAGCAATACAACAAGTAGGCCATCTGATGTTAATGGATCTTGTCAAGCCTTAATTTATAGTCTCTTAAAAGGAACCTGTCACCAGATTTGGCGACTATAAGCTTCAGCCACCACCACTGAGCCCTTATATGCAGCATTTCAGAACACTGTATATAAGAGCACAGGCTCCAGTGTATAACGTAAAACACACTTAACATACTCAACAAAAGGGAAGGTCCGGTCTGATGGGTGTCGCTGCTCTCCAGTTCGATGCCTCCTCTCTGCTGCGATCTCTGTCCTCCTTCTACGCAGTCCAGTGTGCATGACGCGTCCTACATCATCCACACAAGCCAGCATTGAGGTCCTGCAAAGGCGCACTGAGGGCAGATCAAAGTACTGTTATGTGCAGGCGTGAAGAAAGCTCAAAGACCCGCGCATGCACTCTACAATACTTTGTTCTGTCCTGAGCGGGTCAGATCAAAGTGCGCCTGCGCAGGACCTCAATGCTGGCCTGTGTGTATGACATAGGACGCATCATACACATGGGCCTCAGAAGGAAGAGGATGGAGATCACCACAGGGAGGAGGCGCTGGACCTGACCACCCCTTAGATGAGTACTATAAAAGTGGTTTATTACATTATACAGAGGGGCCTGGGCTCTTATATACAGTATTCTATACTTCTGTAAGGTCTCCAGTATCGTGGTCCCAGTTACCCACTGAATTCTGGCAGAGAATAAGTGGAGAGGAGCCCATGCACTCCTATGGGAGTTAGCTGATCATATGTGCTTGGCTATTCCTGTGACTCCATCCATGTGTGTAATCAGCAGGTAGTTCATTCTGCACATAATCAGGTGGGAATGGCGCAGAGGGAACAGTCTTCAAGAGATGAAAGTCCCAATCATCCGACCTGAATCTATCACACATTAAAGCCATTACCTGTGGAGATGTCCTAAATAGCTAAGATAGAAATGCCCCATTAGGAACCAGTTCTCAGATAATAGACACATTAAATGGTCCTGTGTAATTGCTCCTTTCTCCACATTGTACTTACGATGTGCCGCCATTTCTATAATGCTTTGCAACTTCTTTACATCCGTGCAGTTTGTAACATTCAGGTCTACAAACACCGCCATTCTGAAAAAAGAAAGAGGGCTTATTAAATTATGGCAGAATGTAATATGGGTGGGTATGGTATAGAAAAGGGATCAAACAAGCCTCATTGAGAGCTAATAAAGAAGGGAATTTTGTTTACTTACCGTAAATTCCTTTTCTTCTAGCTCTAATTGGGAGACCCAGACAATTGGGTGTATAGCTACTGCCTCCGGAGGCCACACAAAGTATTACACTTAAAAGTGTAAGGCCCCTCCCCTTCTGCCTATACACCCCCCGTGGGATCACGGGCTCCTCAGTTTTAGTGCAAAAGCAAGAAGGAGGAAAGCCAATAAACTGGTTTAAAGCAAATTCAATCCGAAGGAATATCGGAGAACTGAAACCATTCAACATGAACAACATGTATATACAAAAAAACAGGGGCGGGTGCTGGGTCTCCCAATTAGAGCTAGAAGAAAAGGAATTTACGGTAAGTAAACAAAATTCCCTTCTTCTTTGTCGCTCTATTGGGAGACCCAGACAATTGGGATGTCCAAAAGCAATCCCTGCGTGGGTAAATAATACCTCGTAGTAGAGCCGTAAAACGGCCCCTTCCTACAAGTGGGCAACTGCCGCCTGAAGGACTCGTCTGCCTATGCTGGCATCCGCCGAAGCATAGGCATGCACCTGATAGTGTTTCGTGAAAGTGTGGAGGCTGGACCAGGTAGCCGCCTGACACACCTGCTGAGCCGTAGCCTGGTGCCTCAAGCCCAGGACGCACCCACAGCTCTGGTAGAATGGGCCTTCAGCCCTGAGGGAACCGTAAGCCCCGCAGAACGATAAGCTCGAGAATTGGTTCCTTGATCCACCGAGCCGGGCTTGATTTGGAAGCCTGTGACCCTTTACGCTGGCTAGCGACAAGGACAAGAATGCATCCGAGCGGCGCAGGGGCGCCGTACGAGAAATGTAGAGTCTGAGTGCTCTCACCAGATCTAATCAAGTGCAAATCCTTTTCACATTGGTGAACTGGATGAGGACAAACAGAGGGTACGGGGATACCCTGATTGAGATGAAAGGGGGGAAACCACCTTATAGATAAATTCCGGAACCGGACGCAGAACCCCTTGACCTGGTGGGACACCGGGAAGGGGGCCTTGCACGACAATGCTGCCCCAGACAGACACTCTCCGAAGTGAAGTGACTGTCACAAGGAAAAACACTTTCTGCGAAAGGCGTGAGAGGGAAAAAACTCTCATAGGCTCGAATGGTGGTTTCTGAAGAACCATCAGCACTCTGTTCAAATCACAGGGTTCTAACAGTCGTTTGTAAGGAGGGACTAATCGGCAAACCCCCTGCAGGAACGTGCGTACCTGAGGAAGTGTTGCTAGGCGCTTCTGAAAAAATACAGAGAGCGCTGAGATTTGTCCCTTAAGGGAGCCGAGCGACAAACCTTTTTCCAAACCGGATTGCAGGAAGGAAAGAAAGTAGGCAAGGCAAATGGCCAGGGAGAAACTCCCTGAGCAGAGCACCAAGATAAGAATATCTTCCACGTTCTGTGGTAGATCTTGGCGGACGTTGGCTTCCTAGCCTGTCTCATAGTGGTAATGACCTCTTGAGATAACCATGCAGATGCTAGGATCCAGGACTCAATGGCCACACCGTCAGGTTGAGGGCCGCAGAATTCAGATGGAAAAACGGCCCTTGAGACAGCAAGTCTGGTCGGTCTGGTAGAGCCCACGGTTGGCCTACCGCGAGATGCCACAGATCCGGGTACCACGACCTCGTTGGCCCGTCTGGAGCGACGAGGATGGCGCGGCGGCAGTCGGACCTGATCTTGCATAACACTCTGGGCAACAGTGCCAGAGGAGGAAACACATAAGGGAGTTGAAACTGCGACCAATCCTGAACTAAGGCGTCTACCGCCAGAGCTCTGTGATCTTGAGACCGTGCCATGAATGTTGGGACCTTGTTGTTGTGCCGGGACGCCATTAGGTCGACGTCCGGCATCTCCCAGCGGCAACAGATCTCCTGAAACACGTCCGGGTGAAGAGACCATTCCCCTGCGTCCATGCCCTGGCGACTGAGAAAATCTGCTTCCCAGTTTTCTACGCCCGGGATGTGAACTGCGGATATGGTGGAAATTCGGATCTGCTTGCCTTCCAGCCACTGCTGGAAGGCTTGTAGGGCAAGATACACTGCCCTGATTTCCAGAACATTGATCTGAAGGGTGGACTCCTGCTGAGTCCACGTACCTTGAGCCCTGTGGTGGAGAAAAACTGCTCCCCACCCTGACAGACTCGCGTCCGTTGTGACCACCGCCCAGGATGGGGGTAGGAAAGATTTTCCTTTTGACAATGAGGTGGGACGAAGCCACTACTGAAGAGAATCCTTGGCCGCCTGAGAAAGGGAGACGTTCCTGTGTAGGGACGTCGACTTCCCGTCCCATTGGCGGAGAATGTCCCATTGTAGTGGACGCAGATGAAACTGCGCGAAAGGGACTGCCTCCATTGCTGCTACCATCTTCCCTAGGAAGTGCATGAGGCGTCTCAAGTGGTGCGACTGGCCCTGAAGGAGAGATTGCACCCCTGTCTGTAGTGAACGCTGTTTGTTCAGCGGAAGCATCACTATCGCTGAGAGAGTATGAAACTCCATGCCAAGATATGTTAGCGATTGGGTCGGGGTCAGATTTGACTTTGAAAAGTTGATGATCCACCCAAAACTCTGGAGAGTCTCCAGCGCAACGTTCAGGCTGTGTTGGCATGCCTCTTGAGAGGGTGCCTTGACAAGTAGATCGTCCAAGTAAGGGATCACAGAGTGACCCTGAGAGTGCAGGACTGCTACTACTGCTGCCATGACCTTGGTGAAGACCCGTGGGGCTGTCGCCAGACCGAAAGGCAGGGCTACGAACTGAAGGTGTTCGTCTCCTATAACGAAGCGTAGAAAAACGCTGGTGCTCTGGAGCAATCGGCACGTGGAGATAAGCATCCATGATGTTTATTGATGCTAGGAAATCTCCTTGAGACATTGAGGCGATGACGGAGCGGAGGGATTCCATCCGGAACCGCCTGGTTTTCACATGCTTTTTGAGCAGTTTTAGGTCCAGAACAGGACGGAAAGACCCGTCCTTTTTTGGCACCACAACAAATTGGAGTAAAAACCGTGACCTTGCTCCTGAAGAGGAACAGGGATCACCACTCCTTCTGCCTTTAGAGAGCACCCGCCTGCAGAAGGGCACCGGCTCGGTCGGGAGGTGGAGAAGTTCTGAAGAATCGAGTCGGAGGACGAGAACTGAACTCTATCCTGTACCCGTGAGACAGAATGTCTCTCACCCAACGGTCTTTGACCTGTGGCAGCCAAATGTCGCCAAAGCGGGAGAGCCTGCCACCGACCGAGGATGCGGACAGAGGAGGCCGAAAGTCATGAGGAAGCCGCCTTGGTAGCGGTTCCTCCGGCTGCCTTCTTTGGGCGTGACTGAGCCCGCCAAGAATCTGAGCTCCTCCGATCCTTTTGAGTCCTTTTGGACGAGGAGAATTGGGACCTGCCCGAGCCTTAAAAGGACCGAAACCTCGACTGTCCCCTCCTGTGTTGGGGTTTGTTAGGTTTGGGCTGGGGTAAGGAAGAATCCTTACCCTTGGACTGTTTAATGATTTCATCCAATCTCTCACCAAACAGTCTATCATCAGAAAATGGCAAACTGGTTAAGCACTTATTTGGAAGCAGAATCTGCCTTCCATTCCCTTAACCACAAGGCTCTGCGTAAAACCACGGAGTTGGCGGACGCCACTGTCGTACGGCTCGTAGAGTCCAGGACAGCATTAATAGCGTAAGACGCAAATGCAGACATTTGAGAGGTTAAGGACGCTACTTGCGGAACAGATGTACGTGTGACAGTGTCAATCTGCGCAAGACCAGCTGAAATAGCTTGGAGTGCCCATACAGCTGCGAATGCTGGAGCAAACGACGCACCGATAGCTTCATAGATGGATTTCAACCAGAGCGCCATCTGTCTGTCAGTGGCATCTTTAAAAGAAAGCCCCATCGTCCACTGCAACTATGGATCTAGTCGCAAGCCTGGAGATTGGAGGATCCACCTTTGGACACTGGGTCCAGCACTTGACCACGTCAGGGGGAAAGGGATAACGTGTATCCTTAAGACGTTTGGAGAAACGCTTATCTGGATAAGCGTGGTGTTTGTGAACTGCTTCTCTGAAGTCAGAGTGGTCCAGAAAAGTACTCAATTTACGCTTGGGATACCTGAAATGGAATTTCTCCTGCTGTGAAGCTGACTCCTCCACTGGAGGAGCTGAGGGAGAAATATCCAACATTCCATTGATGGACGCTAGAAGATCATTCACTATGGCGTCACCATCAGGGGTATCCAGATTGAGAGCGGTCTCAGGATCAGAATCCTGATCAGCTACCTCTGCCTCATCATACAGAGAGTCCTCCTCCTGGGACCCTGACCAGTGTGATGAAGTCGAGGGTCGCTCCCAGCGAGCTCGCTTAGGCTGTCTGGGACTGTCGTCCGTGTCAGAGCCTTCACCCTGGGATGCATGGGACCCCCCCGGAGCACGGATTTGTTCCAAATGAGGGGGGCCAGGGAGCATTGAATCAACAGTGCCCATGGTCTGAGTTACCGGTCTGGACTGCAAAGTCTCTAGGATTTTAGTCATAGTCAGAGACAATCTATCAGCAAAAACTGCAAACTCCGTCCCTGTCACCTGGACAGTGTTCACAGGTGGTTCTCCTTGGGCCACCTCTAGCAGAGACCCCGGCTGAGCAAGTGCTACAGGGGAGCATTGCACACAATGGGGGTCAGTGGAACCTGCCGGTAGAACAGCCTCACATGCGGTACAAGCAGCATAGAAAGCCTGTGCCTTGGCACCCTTGCTATTTTGCGGACGACATGCTGTTGTCTAGCCATCTAGGAGGGTATATAGCCAAGAATAGCGACCGTACAGTGCAATGTATAACATACGAGCATAAAGTACAAATGAACACTTCGGCACTAGTGGGGTCAGCACCTCAGGTGCTGCTTACCGCCCGCTCAAAAGCGGGTGTGTGGTCGCCCGAATCCTGTGTCTGGGTCTCCAAGAGCTTGTCTCCCTTCTCCAGCTCAGACTGCCAACAGGAATGGCTGCCGGCGTCCTGTGGAGAGGGGCGGGCCGTGGGCATGCCCCAGACAAAGTGCGGGAAACTGGCGTCTCACTGTGCCCAGTGAGGGGGCTGGAGTATGCTAAGCAGACTCCAGCCCTCGGCGCTGACGTTCTGAACAGCGTCCCGCCCTTCCCCTGACTGGCAGGCCTGGGGGCGGGAACGAAACGAAACTAGGCCGCAAAAGCCGGGGACTCGATTTTTAAGCGCGGACGTCGTAAAAGCACGGCCAGCGCGGAAGTCCCCGGCGCACCAGAAGTCCCAGCCGCGCCACAGTGTAAAAACAGCCAGCAGCGGCCGGCGCGGCAGTTCCTAATACATAAACTCACTCAGCTAAGCTGCAGTGAGTAATAGCACAAGCGCTCCGCGCTGTTGTCCCCGGCGCACTAACACACCCAGCATGCTGGTGTGTGTGTGCGCGATTTGTACGGGGACACAGAGTACCTTAATGTAGCAGGGCCCTGTCCCTGACGATACTCAGCTCCATATCCAGCAGGTTCTCCGGGTCTGTGGATGGAGCACGGTCTCAGTGCCTGGAGACCGGTAAGATCCCACTTCACCCAGAGCCCTGAGGGGGATGGGGAAGGAAAGCAGCATGTGGGCTCCAGCCTCCGTACCCGCAATGGATACCTCAACCTTAACAAACACCGCCGACAAGAGTGGGGTGAGAAGGGAGCATGCTGGGGGCCCTATATGGGCCCACTTTTCTTCCATCCGACATAGTCAGCAGCTGCTGCTGACTAAAACAGTGGAGCTATGCGTGGATGTCTGACCTCCTTCGCACAAAGCATGAAAACTGAGGAGCCCGTGATCCCACGGGGGGTGTATAGGCAGAAGGGGAGGGGCCTTACACTTTTAAGTGTAATACTTTGTGTGGCCTCCGGAGGCAGTAGCTATACACCCAATTGTCTGGGTCTCCCAATAGAGCGACAAAGAAAACACCTGACCACATAAAAATATTCCTACAGGTCGGACTTGTGACACATCAGGCTTTGTACAGTGTGTAATACACAGGTCCGCCCGATAACGTGCTTCATGACATTTTCACAATGGAAAATATTGCAGACGTTTTGGACTGCCCTCACTCGCTCAGTAACCTGTGGGCACAAACTGACACAAACCCCTCAAACGCAGACAAAGGTTCTGTGCGCACTAGAAAAAGGATTTTTCTCAAGAAATTTCTTAAGAGTGAAGGATTAGCGCACCTGCCTTAAAAAAACACACCTAAAAACGCATACGTTTTTACCGCGTTTTGGGTGCTTTTTTTGCAGGTTGGTCCCTGCATTTTTAATGCTTTAACAGCAATAAATAATATAGATAATCAATAGGTAGATAGATGGATAGATAAATAGATAATGGATAGATAAATAGATAGATGGATAATCAATAGATAGAGTCCCTGTGAGCACATACTGCAGTTCTCGCGAGCGGTAATGTATCCATATCACCGACAGTGAGAAATGACCTGTAGTTACCCCTGCAGCATAACTCACTGAACGAGGCTGCATCGAGTACTGTATCAGACGCGGCTGAATCAGTCTGCAAGCGTCGTGGGACCTGTGTGGATTACGCCGGAGCTGTGTGTTTGGATGGGGGGGTGGTTTAATAAAGTGGTGAAAGAGGGTACTTTTTTGTTATTTTACTTAAAATAAAGGATTTTTCGGTGTGTGTGTCATTCACTTTACTTACAGGTTAATCATGGAAGCTGTCTCATAGACGCTGCCATGATTAAGCTAGCACTTAATGGCAGCTATGCGCTGCCATTAACTCGTTATTACACCGATTGTCACCGCATCACGGCAATCGGGAAGAGCCGGTAATACGCCGGGACTGTCGCATAATGGATGCAACATTCTTGAGGCAGCGGCAGGCTGATATTCTTGGCTGCGGGAGGAGGGCATTAACACTGGCCCTTGCACTCCCCAGCCTGAGAATACCGGGCCGCCGCTGTGTGCTTACCTCGGCTGAACAGTAGGGCAAAACGCAGGGCAGTGATGAACTTTATTGTCCTGAAAAACGCGAAGTAACGCAGAAAAACGCAATGACACGCACATAATTTGCTACCTGCGGTATTCCCTGATTACATTACAGTCAATGGAGTGAATAACGCAGTTAGCTGCAGAAAAGAAGAGACAAGCTCATTCTTTTTCTCAAGAAAACCTACAGGTTTTGCTGGAGAATGTCTGCAGAAAGGTTTCCATTTTCTCAAGACATTTCTGCAGCAAAAACACACAAAACGCAGTGTGCGCACAGGGCCTAAATCCTTAATACATTTCAAGGGGAGGCTGAAAGTCCGTCAGTACCTGCCCAGTAAGAGGACCAGGTGCCAAATTAAACAGTACAAGATTACCTCAGGGTACACCCGCAGGTTTAGGAAAAGAAGGACACCTGGATTCAACCCCCTGAATGTCCCCGTCCTGTGGGTGACTGAGAAAATAGTTTGGGCTTTGGTGCACCCACTGTTGGATAACGGTTATGAGCTGTATGTAGATAACGTTTACACCAGCATCCCATTGTTCAGATCCCTCTCGGACAACAGCTAAGGCAGCTTTCACACATCAGTTTTTTGCCATCAGGCACAATCCGGCAAAACCATGAAAAAACGGATTTGGTGTCTGTTGCCACCGGATCCGTTTTTCCCCCCATAGACTTTCATTAACGCCAGATTGTGCCAGATGGCCTTGCGTTTCATCCGGTTTTTGCTGGATCCGGCAAAATTTACTTGTCCGGCGGCCGGATGAAACGTTTTTGTGTCCGGCACAAAAAAAAAAAAGGATCACACAGGATCCGGCATCCACACTCGCCGGCACTGAGCTACTGCGCAGGTGCATGCTTATGATTAAGGACTTCTCTACATTCCAACTGTCCGAAACGCGTCAAGCCATGATGCTTTCATGGAACCGATTATGTTTTTCTTGGATTTTTAATCGTTGAATAAAGTATCTACATTTTTATATATTTTTCGTTGGATTTATATTTTTCTATCCTGGAATTGGTGCAGAGTCCCGTCCTTACTCCTTTCTGCGCAGGTGCACTTTGATCTGACCTGCTCGGTGCAGATCACAGTATTGTAGTGCACCTGCTCAGGACCGCAATACCGGAGAGTGTGTATGAGGTAGGACGCGGCATGCACGCTGGCTTCAGAAGCAGGAAGTCCAAGATGGCTGAAAGAGGAGGCGCGGGTCCCGGAGAATGGAGATACCCATCTGACTGTTGTGCACTGGAGCGACCTTTTAGGTGAGCATTATAAAGTGTTTTTTATGTTCTCACAGTGGCCTGGGCTCTTATATTGAGCATGTTAGACTGCTGTATATAAGAGCCCACTGGTGGTGGCCGCAGCTTATAGGCCCCAAAAGCTTGTGACAGGTTCCCTTTAAGAAAAATAAAATTAGCTGCACTTGCCCTCCCAAAGTCCAGTGCGGTCTATGTTTTCAGGCTGCAGGGGTGACATGTCTCTAGCCATCACTGAGCTCGCCACCTTCTGTCATCTTCACCAGCAGCCACTGAGGTCAGTGACTGACTGCAGCGCTGTTGATGGGATGTCACGGTGCATCCTGCAAACTGAGTGGAGCAGCGGTGGAGACACAGCTCTGGGCTTGGGAGGGCAAGTAGAGATTTTATTATTTTTAACGCAGGGAAAAAAATATTGGGCAGAATGTAGCAGGGTCTAACAGATTAAAAAGGCAAACCCCAAGCTATTTACGCGTATATGCAGCTTTATCAGTCAAATGGGAGGTGGCATTGGTTGGGTAATAGAGTTGGAGTGGCAGAGGATACAGATCTACTGTCACTCTTCAGCCTCATTTACATTTCAATTGAAATGCTGATTGCTCAGTAATGGAGGAGTGAGGGGGATTTGCGGTCACTGGTGAGATCTTCACCGGTGACCGAAAATCAGGCCATGCCACACAGACAGAGCCGCAGGATGACAATGAAGTCGGGTGATGTTCATTCAACTTCATTCTGATCGTGCAGCTCTGTCTGTGGCTGCTGTCAGAGGCCATGTAGCAGAGCTCAATGGCAGATGACAGCTGCTGAGAAAGAAGGGAATTTTGTTTACTTACCGTAAATTCCTTTTCTTCTAGCTCCTATTGGGAGACCCAGACAATTGGGTGTATAGCTTCTGCCTCCGGAGGCCACACAAAGTATTACACTTTAAAAAGTGTAACCCCTCCCCTCTGCCTATACACCCTCCCGTGCATCACGGGCTCCTCAGTTTTGGTGCAAAAGCAGGAAGGAGGAAACTTATAAATTGGTCTAAGGTAAATTCAATCCGAAGGATGTTCGGAGAACTGAAACCATGAACCAAAAGAACAATTCAACATGAACAACATGTGAACACAAAGAACAACAGCCCGAAGGGAACAGGGGCGGGTGCTGGGTCTCCCAATAGGAGCTAGAAGAAAAGGAATTTACGGTAAGTAAACAAAATTCCCTTCTTCTTTGTTGCTCCATTGGGAGACCCAGACAATTGGGACATCCAAAAGCAGTCCCTGGGTGGGTAAAAGAATACCCCAATAAAAAGAGCCGACAACGGCTCCCTCTTACAGGTGGGCCACCGCCGCCTGAAGGACTCGCCTACCTAGGCTGGCGTCTGCCGAAGCGTAGGTATGCACCTGATAGTGTTTCGTGAAAGTGTGCAGACTCGACCAGGTAGCCGCCTGACACACCTGTTGAGCCGTAGCCTGGTGTCACAATGCCTAGGATGCTCCAACGGCTCTGGTAGAATGGGCTTTCAGCCCTGCAGGAATCGGAAGCCCCGAAGAACGGTAGGCTTCAAGAATCGGTTCCTTGATCCACCGAGCCAAGGTTGACTTGGAAGCCTGCGACCCCTTACGCTGGCCAGCGACAAGGACAAAGAGCGCATCAGAACGGCGCATGGGCGCCGTGCGAGAAATGTAGAGCCGGAGTGCTCTCACTAGATCTAACAAATGCAACTCCTTTTCACATTGGTGAACTGGATGAGGACAAAAAGAAGGTAAGGAGATATCCTGATTGAGATGAAAAGGGGATACCACCTTAGGGAGAAATTCCGGGACCGGACGCAGCACCACCTTATCCTGGTGAAAAACCAGGAAGGGGGCTTTGCATGACAACGCTGCTAGCTCCGACACTCTACGGAGCGATGTAACTGCCACTAGAAAAGCCACCTTCTGCGAATGACGTGATAAAGAGATATCCCGTAGCGGCTCGAAAGGTGGTTTTTGAAGAGCCCTTAGCACCCTGTTAAGATCCCAGGGTTCTAGCGCCCGCTTGTAAGGTGGGACTATGTGGCAAACTCCCTGCAGGAACGTGCGGACCTGCGGAAGCCTGGCTAGACGCTAAAAAACACGGAAAGCGCCGATACTTGTCCCTTGAGAGAGCCGAGAGACAAACCCTTGTCCATTCCGGATTGAAGGAAGGAAAAAAATGTGGGTAAGGCAAAGGGCCAGGGAGTAAAACCCTTGTCAGAGCACCAGGATAAGAAGATCCTCCAAGTTCTGTGATAGATCTTGGCGGACGTTGGTTTCCTGGCAACGACATCTTGAGATAACCCTGAGGACGCTAGGAGCCGGGACTCAATGGCCACACAGTCAGGTTGAGGGCCGCAGAATTCAGATGGAAAAATGGCCCTTGAGACAGCAAGTCTGGACGGTCTGGGAGTGCCCACGGTTGACCTACCGTGAGGTGCCACAGATCCGGGTACCACGACCTCCTCGGCCAGTCTGGAGCGACAAGGATGGCGCGGCGGCAGTCGGACCTGATCTTGCGTAACACTCTGGGCAGCATTGCCAGAGGAGGAAACACATAGGGAAGTCGAAACTGCGACCAATCCTGAACTAATGCGTCCGCCGCCAGAGCTCTGTGATCTTGAAACCGTGCCATGAATGCCGGGATTTTGTTGTTGTGCCGTGACGCCATGAGATCGACGTCCGGCGTTCCCCAGCGGCGACAGATCTCTCGAAACACGTCCGGGTGAAGAGACCATTCCCCCGCGTCCATGCCCTGGCGACTGAGAGTCTGCTACCCAGTTTTCTACGCCCGGGATGTGAACTGCGGAGATGGTGGAGGCTGTGGCCTCCGCCCACAGGAGAATCCGCCGAACTTCCTGGAAGGCTTGACGGCTGCGCGTGCCGCCCTGGTGGTTGATGTACGTGACCGCCGTGGCGTTGTCCGACTGTATGCGGATCTGCCTGCCCTCCAGCCACCGATGGAACGCCTTTAGGGCTAGATACACTGCCCTTATCTCCAGAACATTGATCTGAAGGGAGGACTCTGGCGGAGTCCAGGTTCCCTGAGCCCTGTGGTGGAGAAAGACCGCTCCCCACCCTGACAGACTCGCGTCCGTCGTGACCACAGCCCAGGATGGGGGCAGGAAGGATTTTCCCTGCGACAGAGAAGTGGGGAGAAGCCACCACTGAAGAGAGGTTTTGGCTGCCAGGGAAAGAGAGACGTTCCTGTCTAGAGACGTCGACCTCCTGTCCCATTTGCGGAGAATGTCCCATTGGAGTGGACGCAGATGAAACTGCGCAAAGGGGACTGCCTCCATTGCTGCCACCATCTTCCCCAGGAAGTGCATGAGGCGCCTCAAGGGGTGTGACTGGCCCCGAAGAAGAGAGTGCACCCCTGTTTGTAGTGAACGCTGTTTGTCCAGCGGTAGCTTGACTATCGCTGAGAGAGTATGAAACTCCATCCCGAGGTAAGTCAGTGATTGGGTCGGTGTCAATTTGGACTTTGGGAAATTGACGATCCACCCGAACCTCTGGAGAGTCTCCAGAGCGACGGTCAGGCTGTGTTGACATGCCACCCGGGAGGGTGCCTTGACTAGGAGATCGTCTAAGTAAGGGATCACCGAGTGGCCCTGAGAGTGTAGGACCGCCACAACGGATGCCATGACATTGGTGAAGACCCGTGGGGCTGTCGCCAGGCCGAAAGGCAGTGCCACAAACTGAAGGTGTTCGTCCCCGATGGCGAAACGCAGGAAGCGTTGATGCTCTGGTGCGATCGGCACATGGAGATAAGCATCCCTGATGTCGATCGATGCTAGGAAGTCTCCTTGTGACATCGAAGCGATGACAGAGCGGAGGGATTCCATGCGAAACCGTCTGGTTCTCACATGTCTGTTGAGCAATTTGAGGTCCAAAACGGGACGGAATGATCCGTCCTTTTTTGGCACCACGAACAGGTTGGAGTAAAAACCGCGACCACGTTCCTGAAGGGGAACGGGGATCACAACTCCTTCTGTCTTCAGAGTGTCCACCGCCTGAGCAAGTGCCTCGGCTCGCTCGGGGGGCGGAGATGTTCTGAAGAAACGAGTCGGAGGACGAGAGCAGAACTCTATCCTGTAAACGTGAGACAGAATGTCTCTCACCCATCGGTCTTGGACATGTGGCCACCAGGCGTCGCCAAAGCGGGAGAGCCTGCCACCGACCGAGGATGCGGTTTGTGGAGGCCGAAAGTCATGAGGAGGCCACCTTGGAGACGGTGCCTCCGGCGGTCTTTGGAGGACGTGACTTAGACCGCCATGCAGAAGAGTTCCTCTGGCTCTTCTGTGGCCTGATGGACGAGGATGATTGGGATCTGGCTGAGGGCCGAAAGGACCGAAACCTCGCCTGAATTTTCCGTTGCTGAGGTCTTTTTGGCTTGGATTGGGGTAAGGACGAGTCCTTTCCCTTAGATTGCTTAATAATTTCATCCAATTGCTCGCCAAACAAATCGGTCGCCAGAAAAAGGCAAACCGGTCAAGAACTTCTTGGAAGCAGAGTCTGCCTTCCATTCGCGTAGCCACATGGCCCTGCGGACTGCCACCGAATTGGCGGATGCTACCGCTGTACGGCTAGCAGAGTCCAGGACGGCGTTCATGGCGTAGGACGAAAAAGCCGACGCCTGAGAAGTCAAAGACGCTACTTGCGGAGCAGAGGTACGTGTGACCGCATTAATCTCAGCCAGACAAGCTGAGATAGCTTGGAGTGCCCACACGGCTGCAAAGGCCGGTGCGAAAGACGCGCCTGTGGCTTCAAAGATGGATTTCATTAGGAGCTCTATCTGCCTGTCAGTGGCATCCTTGAGCGATGAAGCGTCAGCCACTGCTACTACGGATCTAGCCGCCAGTCTAGAGACTGGAGGATCCACTTTGGGACATTGAGCCCAACCCTTGACTACGTCAGAGGGGAAGGGGAAACGTGTGTCATTAAGGCGCTTAGAAAAGCGCTTGTCCGGAAAAGCTCTGTGCTTCTGGACAGCATCTCTGAAGTTAGAGTGATCGAAAAACGCACTCCGTGTACGTTTGGGAAACCTAAACTGGTGTTTCTCCTGCTGTGAAGCCGACTCCTCCACAGGTAGAGGCGGGGGAGATAGATCTAGCACCTGGTTGATGGACGCTATAAGGTCATTTACTATGGCGTCCCCTTCAGGTGTATCAAGATTGAGAGCAACGTCAGGGTCAGAGCCCTGGGCTGCGACCTCTGCCTCATCCTCCAGAGAGTCCTCAAGGTGAGACCCCGAACAGTGTGATGAAGTCGGGGAAGATTCCCAGCGAGCCCGCTTAGCCGGTCTGGGACTGCGGTCCGTGCCGGAGTCCTCCACGTGATACCTAGGGGCCACCCCAGGAGCATGCTGCGGCGCAGACCGAGAGGGGCCTGGGGGCGATGACCCCGCAGTGCCTGGGGCCTGTGTAAGGGCCGGTCTGGACTGCAAAGCTTCTAGTATCTTAGCAGACCATTTGTCCATAGACTGAGCCATGGATTGTGAAAGTGACTCAGAGTTTCTCAGCTAAAACTGCAAACTCTGTCCCTGCCGCCTGGACAGGGAAGGCCGGCGGTTCTACCTGGGCCGAGGGTCCCACCAGTGCCCGAGGCTCCGGCTGAGCGAGTGCCACAGGGTCCGAGCATTGCTCACAGTGAGGGTAGGTGGAACCTGCAGGTAGCATAGCCGCACAAGAGGTACAGGTTGCAAAATAACCCTGTGTCTTGGCACCCTTGCTCCTTGTGACCGACATGCTGTTCTCTCCTAGGAGAGTAATCACTGAGGGTATATAGCCAAAGGCTAAACACTGCGGCCGAACCTAGAAAATATAATATAATATAATTATATATATATATATATATATATAGTTCGGCACCCTAGGGGGACCAGCACCGTGTGACCGGTGTGGCTTACCGACCCCGCCCAGAGCGGTGTGTGTCCACCAGATTCCCTGCCTTGGGTCTCCCAGAGCTGCAGCCAGAAGTCCTCCACCGGCAGAATGTGTTTAAAACATGGCTGCCGGCGTTCTAAGGGGAGGAGGGAGCCGTGGGCGTGTTCAATAAAGTGTGGGAATCTGGTGCCCCAGAGTGATGAGTGAGGGGGGAGGAGGACACTAAAGTATGCTCCAGCCCTCACAGTCGGCGTCAGGCCGACCGTCCCGCCTTTACCCCTGACTGGCAGGCCCGGGGGCGGGAGTTTAATGCACTAGGCCGCAAAAGCCGGGGACTAAATTTAATACCGCGGCCGGCAAGCAGGCGCGGTCGGCGCGGTAGTCCCGGTCGTCACACAATAACAGCAGCCGCTGCAGCGTCTGAGACCAAGTGCTCCATGCACCGTCCCCAAGGGGACACAGAGTACCTTTATGATGCAGGGCCTGTCCCTGATGATACTCAGTCTCCTGTCCGTCAGAATCCCACAGGGGCTGCGGAGGGAGCCCGGTCCCAGTGCCTGGATGACCGGTTAGGATCCCACTTCTCCCAGAGCCTCTAAGGGATGGGGAAGGAAAACGGCATGTGGCTCCAGCCTTTGTACCCGCAATGGGTACCTCAACCTTAACAGCACCGCCGACTTAGTGGTGTGAGAAGGGAGCATGCCGGGGGCCCTGTTAGGGGCCCTCTTTTCTTCCATCCGATACAATCAGCAGCTGCTGCTGACTAAATGTGGAGCTTGCGTGAATGTGTGCCTCCTTCAACACAAAGCATAAAACTGAGGAGCCCGTGATGCACGGGAGGGTGTATAGGCAGAGGGGAGGGGTTACACTTTTTAAAGTGTAATACTTTGTGTGGCCTCCGGAGGCAGAAGCTATACACCCAATTGTCTGGGTCTCCCAATGGAGCGACAAAGAAAAAAAAGGAACACACGCATTACACACGCTAGCCAAATCATTAAATTATTCAAAAATAGCATTGCACTTGCGTTACACTCGGACCTAATGTGAGCTAAAATCAGCCGAGTTTTTTTCAGCCCAGTCAGACCGATTTTACTCGCATAGATGTGTTTCCAGCCTTAAGGCCACTTTACACACAGAGATAAATCTGCGGCAGATCTGTGGTTGCAGTGGAATTGTTGTCAATCAGTGCCAGGTTTGTGGCTGTGTACAAATGGAACAATATGTCCACGATTTCACTGCAACCACAGATCTGCCAAAGATTTATCTCTGTGTGTGACAGGGCCTTTAAGCTCTCACTTCTTCAGGATATCAGTATCGTACAAAGTGAGAGGGAAGCGGTCGCTGATTGTACCCCCGAGCCCTGCAGCCAATGTCCTGTGAGCCCCGGAAGGCACTATAGGCAAATATTGTTTTAGGCTATGTTCACACACTGCGTTTTTGGTCCGTTTTTGCTGCAGAAATTTCTTGAGAAAATGGTTGTAACCTTTTTGCAGACATTCCCCAGCAAAACCTATGGAAAAAAAATTAGCTGTGCACACACTGCATTTTTTTCTTAAGAAAATTCTTTCGGTAGATTTTCTTGAGAAAAAGAATGAGCATGTCACTTCTTTTCTGCAGCCACCTGCGTTATTCACTCCATTGACTGTAATGCAATCAAAACACATCGGATGCCGTATGTCCGCTCCGTTATTATGGAACATGTCCTATTGATAACGGACAGTGACTCAATACAAGTCAATGGGCCCACAAAATCCCTGGAAGCCGCACGGAAGCACTTCCGTGTGACCTCCGTCAGGTGCCCGTGCAGTCTGTGTCCCACTCCAGCCCAGCAGCTGCCCGCACTGCAGTATCGGCAGCTTCTCGCACTGCAGTGCGAGCAGCCGTGGGGATCACGAGCGCTGCTGTGAGGAGGTTAGATGAGGTCATTACCTGCTGTAACGATCTCCTGCTTTCCTGATGTCAGCGCTGTCACTGCCTTCTATGCCCGTCTCGCGGGCGGCCCGAGACTGTCACTAGCGGAGACGTCAGGGGCTCCCGCGGTACTGCTGAGAAAGCGGCGGGCATAGAAGGCAGTGACAGTGCTGACGTCAGGAAAGCAGGAGATCGTCACAGCGGGTAATGATCTCATCTAACCTCCTGAAGTTAGCACTCGTCATCCCCTGCAGTGACCTGGGCTGACCCATTGATGTAAGCTCAGGTCACTGCATTACTCTCCCAGCCAATGGGGAACATTCTGTTCTTCATTGACTGGGACATTGACTATGGTATGCATCGTCGTGGGACCCCCTTATTGGATTACGCCGGACCCGGATTTGATTGTTCTTGTAAATAAATTGGTGAAAGAGGGAATGTTTTGCGCAGTGTTTTTTTCCAAATAAAACTTTGTTGTCTATTTTTTATTTCTTACTGACTGGGTTGGTGATGTCAGGTATCTGATAGACGCCTGACCTCACGAACCCCAGGGCTTGATGCCAGGTGACATTACACATCTGGCATCAACCCCATATATTACCCCGTTTGCCACCGCACCAGGGCAATGGGATGAGTTGGGGCGAAGCGCCAGGATTGGCACATCCAATGGATGTGCCACTTCTAGGGCGGCTGTGGCCTGCTATTTTTAGGCTGGGGACTGTCCAATAACGGTGGACCTCCCTAGTCGGAGAATACCAGACCACAGCTGTCCGCTTTACCTTGGCTGGTGATCCAATTTGGGGGGGGGGACCCCACGTTTTTTGTTTTAAAATTAATTTAAAATAACAGCGTGGGGTGCCCTCTGTTTTGGATTACCAGCTACGGTAAAGCTGCCAGCTGTGGTTTGCAGGTTGCAGCCGTCTGCTTTACCCTAGCTGGCTACAAAAGATAGGGGAGACCGCACGCCGTTTTTTTTTTAAATTTATTTTTTTGGCTAAATATAAGGCCACATGAAAGTCACTAAAGGGTGCCAGCTTAGAATATGTAGGAAGGTGGGACATTATATAGGTCTTTCTATTATCCATTCATCCATCCATTATCTATCTATCCATTAAAGGGGTTATCCGGCTTCTTTTGCCTTTTTTTTTTTTATTACCCTATTGGGCTACATTGGGGCAGGTAAGTAGATCGAGACCACTTACCTGCCCTGCTGTCAGCCCCTCTCCCCCGGCTCAGAGTGGTCATGTGTCTGCTCCTGCCGCAATTTTGCTGCTTCCGGTCATTTCATGTCAACATGGGCAGGACCAGGACCATGTTGACATGCAAATCTGGAACAGCATGTTGCCGCCCTGCTGGGCGACTACAGTGTGGAGTCCCCGCCCACTTCCCTGCACCCTTCCACACATTCCCCCGCACCCCGTACTTTGCCCACAACCTCCCCCTGCACTGCTGTGGGGTCCGTGACCTGGGGGCGGGGCCTGGCGGCGGCTGCCATAGTGTCACCGTCAGCACCGGGCCCCCTGCTCAGGATCACACATTCAAATGTACCGGCATCGCAGATCACAGATGCCGGTACATTTGAAAGCGCTGATGAGAGGGAGCGCAGCATCTCATCACTGCCCGACTGTCTGTGCTCTCTTCAGCACAGCGGTGACGTCACTACTGTGCTGATATATCCAGAGCACAGACACCGCGCGAACGTGCAGGAGCGGCAGGGACCGAGGACGGGTGAGTATGTACTCCCTACATGTGTTCCCTATGGGGGTAGGGGGGGGGGGGGTGTTTGGTGCAGAGCGCCCTGCGTGGTGCGCGGTGCAGAGCGCCCTGCGCGGTGCAGAGCGCCCTGCGCGGTGCAGAGCGCGGTGCAGAGCGCCCTGCGCGGTGCAGAGCGCGGTGCAGAGCGCCCTGCGCGGTGCAGAGCGCGGTGCAGAGCGCCCTGCGTGGTGCGCGGTGCAGAGCGCCCTGCGTGGTGCGCGGTGCAGAGCGCCCTGCGTGGTGCGCGGTGCAGAGCGCCCTGCGTGGTGCGCGGTGCAGAGCGCCCTGCGTGGTGCGCGGTGCAGAGCGCCCTGCGTGGTGCGCGGTGCAGAGCGCCCTGCGTGGTGCGCGGTGCAGAGCGCCCTGCGTGGTGCGCGGTGCAGAGCGTCCTGCGTGGTGCGCGGTGCAGAGCGTCCTGCGTGGTGCGCGGTGCAGAGCCCTATGTGGTGCGCGGTGCAGAGCCCTATGTGGTGCGCGGTGCAGAGCCCTATGTGGGGCTGTTATTTGCAATACTGTAGTGATAACAGGTCAGGTGCTGGGGAAGAATACTGACAGGGAATGTGTGTGCAGGGGGTGAGGCTGGACACTGAGGCCGGGCGGTGACAGCTCTGACTGAGGTTTTGCACAGGAAGTGGTAAGTTTGCTGGAGCTGGATGTAAACAAGGAGCTGCAGAGAATAAAGGGTGAATTCAAGAGGAACAAAAGTTAGAAAAAAAATAATGTAGGGGTGCTTTATATGACAATACAGCACAGATTAGCTTACCAAAAATGTTTGAGTTTATGTCGGACAACTCCTTTAATCTATCGATTATCTAGATTATTTATTGCTGTTAAAGCATTAAAAAAACGCAGGGACCAACTTGCAAAAAAAGCACCAAAAACGCTGTAAAATGCATGCGTTTTTCGGTGCGTTATTGGTGCATTTTTTAACGGAGGTGCGCTAATCCTTCACTCAAGAAATTCCTAGAGCCTAAGCCACACGGCGAGAAAATCGGTGGGAGTGGAGTGCGATAAAACATCACATTGCACTCGGACCAATTCTAGCCTGTGTGACAGCACACATGAGCGATTATTTTCTCAGCCCTAGTCAGACCGAGAAAACAATCGCAGCATGTTGTGATTGTAAGGCCGGAATCACACTTGCGCGAGACTCGCATCGCAGCACCCGGAATGGCCTCACACTCTCCGGACAGGAGTATCTGAACTGCATAGAAATACATGCAGCTGACCCACTCCTGTCAGCAGAGTGTGAGGCCATGCCGGGTACTGCGATGCAAGACTCGCGCGAGTCTCTCGCAAGTGTGACTCCGGCCTATGGTGAGTCCCTTTTCTCTCGCACCCATTCAAGTGAATGGAGCGAGAGAAAAATCGCACTGCACTCGCGGTACACGGCTAGTGCAGTGCGAGAATGGCAATAGCCGGCAACGGAGGAGAGGGAGAGAAATCCCTCTCGCCCCTCCTCCGTGCCGGCCCGCTCGCAGGGTCGGACCTCAGTCGCAGTGACACCCAGTCCCTGCTGTGCTGCCAGCGCGAGTCTCATGCAAGCATCGCAGTAGTGCCCCGTGTGGCCCCGGCCTAAAGTAACTGCTGGGGCTGTCCGAGTAGTGGACTGACACCACACAGTGTTCTGGGGTCAGATGTGCCCAATTCACGCAAAAGCCAACACTCCACGACTGCAGCAGAAACGTCCCTCAGTCGGGGCAGAATACGCCAGGTGTGATTTATGACTGAAGTGGTGTAAACTTTATTGAATTTGCAGTAGCGCGTCACCCGCTGTGTCCGGCCCAAACTCCACCAGAGATGGCATAAGCCACAATACTACAGAATGCCGCAAAAACGGTGCAACATTTCAAGGCGGTTTACATAAGAATCCTGATGAATCGGAACCAATGGCCTTCTAGTCACAGGCGTTTCTCGGAGAGTTGGGTCTTCAGCTCTATGGGCACCAAGCCGGGGAATCAACCCTGCAGCAGCCCGGGAAAGAGCGGGGACCCGGTGTCCTCAGGAACAGAGCAGAAGTGGGAGAAGCCGAACAGGCCTGCAAGAGGCTCCCGTACACAAGGCCGCTGCTGACCCTAGACCCTCCCAGCCTCCCCTGTGCCCGCACGGTCCCGGCCTCCCCTCAGGTCCCGGCCTCCCCTCTGCTTCACAGCCTCCACCGTGCCCTCGCACGGTCCCGACCTCCAGTCTGCTCACTCACGCCCACCTTCCTGTTCCCATCCTCCTCTCTGCTCCCAGACTCCCCTGTAACCGCACGGTCCCGGCCTCCCCTCTGGTCCCGGCCTCCCCTCTGCAGTGCACACGGCACGCTCTGTACTGCTGGCTACTCATTACCTCTCAGAAGATGCCGTTCTCTCCCAGCACAGCGCTCTGCAGAGTGCACGTGTTCTCCCGGTCACTGCTCTGACCAATCAGAACGCGGGCAGAGTTTCCTCTGTTGGACAACTGTTAGTTTCCCTGGGAGGACTGGTCTGCCGGCACAGTGCGCTGTGTGAACGCCTGTGATGGGGTGGCGAGTCACTTACTTTTGGCCTCGTTGCTGTTCCTGTGTACACGTGTTACATCACTTACAGTTGATGATGCATTACCGCAATCAAACACAAGATGGCGACGTAAATATAATGGACAAAACCATAGAAAGAGCAGGGAAAGAAGTAAACAACAGGAAAATGTAATACACAAGTCCAGGCAGCCTACTGCACATATTAACCAGAACATGCATATAGGCAAGGAGTGCGGACCATTTATAATGGGGCGAGATTGCAGGGTGTGACGTGACCCTGAGCACCTGCCCTGTGCTGCACTAGTATTCACCAGAGCCTCTGATGGTGAGGGTGCAATTTACTGGGAACATAGCTACCCATCACTAAATATACATGTGGGTGCAAATGAGTGAACACACACTTCAGTATCGTGAAAGTTTATATCAGGTCAGGAGCGTGGGAAAAAACAACCGCGCATGCTCCGACTCAGATATGTAGCAAGTGTAGAGATAGAATCCATTGAAGGGGTGAGGAAAGTTCAACAGCGTGGGAAAAAAACAAGTGCGCATGTCTGCGATCCGTATCTCAGAGGAAAGTATTATGATACCTATATTGTGATTTATGTTGTGTGATATGATCAAGATTTGTGCAGGGGAATAAGGCATTAAAATTAGCGGTTCATTACAAATTAAAAATCGCGTTATTAAGACCTGATAAAACAATTTCTATATAACACCTCACATAAAAACCATACATAAATACGCGTTGAGGGACTGTATAAAAGGCATAAAATATGAAACAACATAGACAATTTTTAGACAAACATTTGAACGATCCCATGATTTTATTCTCAGAACCCAAGGTTTTAGTCCCTCTAAGACGGCTAGGGACCACCTGATTTTTTAGGGTGGAAGCTCTCCGATAGGTTATACCCGGAACTTCTGGGATTGCACCCTTCAAAAAAGGGTCATTCAAGAGAATTCCCCAATGTTTCTTGATGATGCTTTTAATCAAAGCACTATCATTACTGTATGTAATCAGCAAGTTAGAAGCATAATTAAACCCGGTATTATCAACCTGATGGACAATTGGTTTTATTAGATCAAACTGTGTCAAATTTTTGTTAACCTGGTAAGCTTTTTTGATTAGTGGAAGGGGATAGTTTTTGTCTAAACATTTTTCCTTCAACATTTTGAAGGAAAAATTTTTAGACAAAAACTATCCCCTTCCACTAATGTAATGATAGTGCTTTGAAGTTCCGGGTATAACCTATCATTACATTAGTGGAAGGGGATAGTTTTTGTCTAAAAATTTTTCCTTCAAAATGTTGAAGGAAAAATGTTTAGACAAAAACTATCCCCTTCCACTAATCAAAAAAGCTTACCAGGTTAACAAAAATTTGACACAGTTTGATCTAATAAAACCAATTGTCCATCAGGTTGATAATACCGGGTTTAATTATGCTTCTAACTTGCTGATTACATACAGTAATGATAGTGCTTTGATTAAAAGCATCATCAAGAAACATTGGGGAATTCTCTTGAATGACCCTTTTTTGAAGGGTGCAATCCCAGACGTTCCGGGTATAACCTATCGGAGAGCTTCCACCCTAAAAAATCAGGTGGTCCCTAGCCGTCTTAGAGGGACTAAAACCTTGGGTTCTGAGAATAAAATCATGGGATCGTTCAAATGTTTGTCTAAAAATTGTCTATGTTGTTTCATATTTTATGCCTTTTATACAGTCCCTCAACGCGTATTTATGTATGGTTTTTATGTGAGGTGTTATATAGAAATTGTTTTATCAGGTCTTAATAACGCGATTTTTAATTTGTAATGAACCGCTAATTTTAATGCCTTATTCCCCTGCACAAATCTTGATCATATCACACAACATAAATCACAATATAGGTATCATAATACTTTCCTCTGAGATACGGATCGCAGACATGCGCACTTGTTTTTTTCCCACGCTGTTGAACTTTCCTCACCCCTTCAATGGATTCTATCTCTACACTTGCTACATATCTGAGTCGGAGCATGCGCGGTTGTTTTTTTCCCACGCTCCTGACCTGATATAAACTTTCACGATACTGAAGTGTGTGTTCACTCATTTGCACCCACATGTATATTTAGTGATGGGTAGCTATGTTCCCAGTAAAGTAATTTCCTTGATTATACCTAAACCGGGTTTTTATTAATTTTTCCGAGTAATTTTATCTACATACATGCTGTTATAGGAGTTTTGACTGTCACAACCCCTATAGGTGAGTAGTACCATATCTCTCTCTCCCCCATTGCTACTGGGGTAAGACCCTATTGCGCTTCTTTTTTCCACAGTTTATCTTCTGATAAATCCCCTTGCCAGGTTCTCTTTGATGCATGAGAACATGGATAGGGTCTCCGCCTGTTACAGAGGGCAAATTTGACTACGGAAAAGTGAGGAATCAGGAAGGAGGTCATTTGGTCAATTGTACGGCCTATGTGGTGGCAGTGTCTCAGCCTTAAGGGTACTTTACACGCTGCGATCTCGCTAGCAGGATAGCTAGCGAGCGTACCCACACCCGTCGGTTGTGCGTCACGGGCACAATGCTGCCCGTGGTGCACAACATCGCTAGGAACAGTCACACATACTTACCTGCCTAGTGACGTCGCTGTGACCGGCGAACCGCCTCCATTCTAAGGGGGCGGTTTGTGCTGCGTCACAGAGATGTCACTAAGCAGCCGCCCAATAGAAGCGGAGGGGCGAAGATAAGCGGCCCTAACATCCCGCCCACCTCCACCTACCTCATTGCCGGCAGCCGCAGGTAACGAGATGTTCCTGCGGTGTCACACATAGCGATGTGTGGTGCCGAGGGAACGAGGAACAACCTCGTTACTGCACATACAACGATTTTTGGTAAACAAACGACCTCTCCAAAAGCAACGATTTTTACCTCTTTTGCGATCGTTGAAGGTCGCTCTTATGTGTCACGTTGCGATGTCGCTAACGACGCCGGATGTGCGTCACAAACACCGGGACCCCGACGATATATCGTTAGTCATGTCACAGCATGTAAATGGCCCTTATCGAGACATCTGTGTATGCACTGTAGGTGCACGGCTGGCCTGAAAGATTAGAGGGCACAAAACATTTTTCGTGACAGGACTAACCCAATCTAAGCACATCTCCGGATCTCAGGTCCAACACAGGCTCAAGTCTGTGAAGCCACGGCAGACCCAATAGCAGAGGGTGTGACATCCCAGGTAGCATGTGGAGAGCGATTTTCTGGAGAGCGATTTTCTCCATCTGCAGTATTCCTATCCGAAGCTCAGCTTGCTCGCTGACGAATTGGATAATCTTGGACAAAAGCTTTCCATTCACAGAGGACAGCGCTATGGGAACTTGAAGTCGATGGGGGGGATCATAGTACCGATCCACTACGACCTGCTGTGTGATGTTCCCGGCAGACCCAGAGTCCAGAAGGGACAACTTTTGAACCAGGTGTTGCCACATGATATGGATAACCAAGAAGAGAACTTGCTCTCAATGCCTGTGTAATGTATATACTACATACCCTCTCACTGCTTAAAATCTATAAATGTTACATGAACGTTGATGAATTTCCCACTGTGAGGAGACATGTAGTGTAATATACATCTGTGTTCAGAACTTACTGATGAAAGTGCTTTTCAATATTTGTCGCAAAAAGTCGAGCCTGTCCAAGTATTGCACTGCTCATTATGAGTACCAAGCACCCTAGCATGGTAGTGCCCGGTCATCACTGTTCCCTATCCCTGCTGTCCGCCTTGATAACACGTTTAGGCCAAGTAGGCTGCTCACAGTAGTCCCTGCAGCTTGCAACCTGGCTATGCTTTGTTGAAAAATGTCTCCTGAGGCACGTGCAAGAAATGACCGTATCATTGATTCCACGACCAAATCAATATAACAGCTGTTAGTGTACCTGGAATGAATACTGGAGGGGTCCAGCTACCAAATATTGTGCCACAGCACAACATAATGCCGGGAGTAGAATTGGTGAGATATTCCCTTTTTAAGGATTATACCCTAATCAATCTTACTTCTTTACATAGATCCACATAGAAATACTACTCTTAGTGAAGTCCATTAACATTCAGTTTCTTACACAGTATGATACTGCTTTAAAGGGAACCTGTCAGGTCCAATATGCACCCAGAACCACGAGCAGTTCTAGGTGCATATTGCTAATCCCTGCCTAACCATCCCTGTATACACTAGCATAGATAAAGAGATCTTTATAAAAACTATTTCTAAAGATCTTTTATCGTATGCTAATGAGCGCGGGGACTAGTTCCCTGAGCGTTAGTTCCCCGGCCAGTCGCCCCCATTAGCATGTTAGTATGTCCCTGTGGGAGTGCTAAAATGCTAATGAATGTGCAGCGTCAGAGGATGATCTCTCACCTCTTCGCCGCCATCGCCGCCCGACACTGAATTTCGGCTCAGTGTGCATGGCCCCGGAGATCCGGTCATGCGCACTATGAAGACGGGTGTACACGTCTTGGCCTCAAATTGAAGTAATGCGCATGACCCAAATTCTGGTGTCATGCGCACTGAGCCGAAATCCAGTGTCAGGCGGGTATGGCAGCGAAGAGATGAGATCATACTCTGACACTGTGCATTCATTAGCATGTCAGCATGCCCACAGAGGCGTACTAACATTCTAATGGAGCCGACTAGCAAGGGAATCTCTTTATCTATGCTAGTGTATACAGGGACGGTTAGGCAGGGATTAGCAATATGTACCCAGAACTGCTCATGGTTCTGGCTGCATATTGGACCTGACAGGTTCCCTTTAATAGCCCCACAGTGCCATCGCACAAAGCATGGTGTACCCACCACTCACAGTATGATATCCCCTGACAGTATATTTCCCTACTCAGCACATTGAAAGAAGACATCCATCCTGTACTACCTATAGCCTAACGTTGATACAAAGAATGGGAAAAACCCCATGAGGTAGATGCTAATTGCCCCATTTTAAGGGAAAAATCTTTCCCAACTCTGCATTTGGCAATCTGACTAGTTCCCTGCATTTATTTCCCATCACAGAATCTATTACCTGTAATATACAGTATTTTTCAGCAAAACCATCCAGTCTTTATTATAATATCATGTGATGGAGAGTCCCATAATCTCACTACTAAAAATTGCCACCCATCTCTAGATGGAGAGTATGCCCCTTGTCATCAATACAGGCCTAGGTGTAAAAAAGATCATTAGAAATATCTCTGTACTGTCCCTTCTTATATTTGTACATTGTAATTAGATCACCTCTAAGCCTTAATTTTTCCAAACAAAATAAACAAGTTTGATAACCTATATTGATAGTGCATAAAACACGAATTTGGGCAACAGATGGATATCCTATAGATTTAAATCGTATTCGGCCACTCAAAAGATACATGGATCGTACAAGAGAAGAAATGAGTACTATACGGCCATTCATTGTAATGGGTATATACGAAAAGGCACCTTGAAAATTTATAAATGCAAACACACTTTATTCACATATTCATTAATAGTACAAGGGCACTGTTAGGACTAAAGTACAAAAAATAAAAAGTCCTTACAGGAGTCAGGTACAGAAACAGAGAAAATGATCTCTAGTATACTGCCCCCCGAGGAAGCAACGCAGCGAAACGTGTTGGGACTTCTTTCCCCACCGGACATCTACTTTAGCACAAGCACTTTATATGGGTAAGCAACTACTCCTACTATGATCTTCATGACTATGGCCAAGTATTTGGTTGCATTTACCTTGCTATGTACTATTGATTTAGCATTGCATTAGATTGATGGACGTTGTTCCTTTTCCCTTCTTGAGGATTTTTTCTATATAGATGTCCATGGCTAGGGATCGTTTTCTCTGTTTCTGTACCTGACTCCTGTAAGGACTTTTTATTTTTGTACTTTAGTCCTAACAGTGCCCTTGTACTATTAATGAATATGTGAATAAAGTTTGTTTGCATTTATACATTTTCAAGGTGCATTTTTGTATATACCCATTATAATGAATGGCCGTATAGTACTCATTCCTTCTCTTGTATGATTCATATATTGATAGTGCAGTCCACCAATTCCCTTAGTAACCTTGGTAACTCTTCTCTGGAGCCACAGTAGTTCATCTATGTCCTTACACACTATAGCCCCACTTAGTGTGGCTGCACTAGTGACTTGTATAGAGGCAAAACTGTAATAATTTCATGACCATTTATGACTCTTTTAATGCTTGCAATGATTCTATTTGTCTTGCTAGTCATAGCCTAGCACTCATTAGCAAAGCAAAGTTATCTGACCATAACAGAGGAAGCCCCAATACTGACCCCTGGGGTATACCACTTAAAAATGTGACCCACTCAGATTGTGTTACTATTAATAACAATCCTGTGTTTCCTATCACTGAACCAGTTGTAAACCCAAGTACATTCAGTTCTTTAATTGATTTTTTTTTTTAATCTACTATATGCTTCCAGGCATATGGCCCTTTTTTCAGTGCTATTATTTATAGTCTTTTCCAAAGTAGCATGGCCTGCAGGATAACAATGTAGAGCATCTACCCAACAACATCCTTTTCACAGAAAATCTTCTGGCCACACACCCTTGGAAAAGATCATAAAAACTGGTGCAAAAAAAAGCCAATATTTCTGAAACCATATGATTTATAAAATAAGTATACTCTGGACAGGAGTGGAAATAAAGAAGAGCAAAAACTGACCACTTTTAGGGCTTGTTCAGACACGTAAATGATGAAATTACTGCAGCGATTTGACAGTACATGTGCACTTCAAATCGCTGCAGAAACACTGAGTAATGGATGCAGTGTTTCAGCAGATTACATGCCGATTTCATGCGCTCGGGATGCTGCCCCACCATAGACAGAGTGGGAGCTGCATCCAAAGCACACGGAATAATTGACATGCTGCATTTTTGAACGCACAGATTTGGGTCAAAATTTTAGCACCCAAATCGCTGTGTTCAAAAAAACAACGTGTGCACGGATTATACACAATCTACATAGATTATGCTGGGGACGCAGGACGCATGCATTTACGCTGCAGTGCAATACGCAGCATAAATGTATGCGATTACGCAACGTGCGCACGAGCCCTAAATCTGGTGATATTTTTTCTTTAATCTTTTGCCTCTGTAGACGATTTTCAATTTTTTTCCTTTCTTTTGTTCCAAAGTCGATAACTTCTTTTTTCGTCCACATATCTGTATTGTGGCTTCTTTTTGGAGGGACAATGACATTTTACTATTCAATGTACTGAAAAACAGGAAAAAATTCCAAGTGTGGTGAAATTGGAAAAACATTAAATTCTGCCATGGTTTTTGTGTTTTGTTTTTATGGAATACTTTTTGAGGTAAAAGTTACTCTGAATCATGAATCATGATTTTCCAAGCCAGTATGATTATAGCGACAGTAAACTCTGTTGATTTTTTTTTTATTTGAGTGGAAAAAGATTTTTTTATTTTTAACTGGAGAAAAATAAATACAGAATGTTGAAAAATACTTTTTGAGGGTTTTGTGTCTCAATATTCCCATAAAGTTAGTGTTTGCATAATATATATCATTTTCATGTATAAATTGCTGAATATTTACTATTACTTGTTGCAGTAAATTTGTGATTAGTAATTATTATAATTGGACGTTTGACTTCCGGACTCCACAGCTCTGATGAAGAAGATTTTCTCAGAAGTGAATACATTTCCCTGGAATACACTGTGTCTTTTTAATGTGAACAGTGGAGACGGGGTTGCTGGGACCCCCAGATTTTACTGCACCACATCCATCTGGTTCCTGTCCTTAAAACTTAGGTAGAGCCAACTTAAAATAAAAAGGTCCAAATGTCTGAAAAATGTATGGATCAGAACCTGCTTCTCCTTAGATTAACTGTCATTCTTAGATGTAACAGAATCACTGGTCCTCTCCTCCACTCCTCCGAGGTTTAGAGGATCAATGGGAGACATGGAACCGACTTTCTCCTGTTTGTAACCCCTTCCATCAGACATACATGACATATAGCACTGACATTCCATAATATTCAGTAGCATACCAATAAATGCCAGGGAACATTGATCAATTTGATTTTTTTTTATATTAATTAAGAATTGCATGGAAGGATGAATAGATGTTCTTAGAGGGGCCTTCTTCTTCTGCAGATGTTTCTTGCTCGTCAGAAGGCCACAGGTAGATGGTACAACTCCTTCCACACAGGTGCAGCTTTGATGGTGGATGTGCTGCACTCTCTTCAGGGCTCTAGACCTGAAGGTTTTCTGCCCTCGAGATGTCTATGGATCCTTTTTGACAGAGGGCAAATATGCCGCTTTCTCGGATGGTGTGAGCTGCCCTAGATAATTTACGCCGGCAGGATGAGATCATCCGGCGGAAGATAGAACCTAAGAGTGAAGACATAACTAATGTAAATAATGGGACTACATATTAGAGGATACTACTATGGTGTTACTGTCGCAGGACAATAGATCTTATCCACAAAGAAGTATAGGATCATTGTCAGTCATTATACCTGTGACAATTCCACCACTGACCAATGTCATCTGCTCCATATGAATACTTCTGACCGACTGACATCATAGAAAAAGGAGCTTATGGTCAAACTTACCTCTTCTCCTTTCCCCATCTTCTACATTCTCTGTATTTTGTTGTTTTCTCAGATTTAATACAGATTTTCTTAGCTCTTGAAATGGAAATTCTAATATAAAAAAACAAGAAAAAGATGTAGATTATAATCGCCTAAAATATTAGCTATATTTATATAGAATTATGTTATTCTTGTACCCTGTAGCCCTGGTAATTAATGCACCATAATAAAGAGAATACTTATATATGTACATAACATCACCTGAGGGCCTGAGAATTAGATTGTTTTATAAATTGATTAATATGAACCTGTAGGTTTTCTGCCGTGTGGTGCCTCACCAAGTAACTATGTCCCCTTATTAACTTGATGATACATGAAGTAGACCTGTGTGGTGCACAAGACCTGGAGACCCTTCCTCTAATATTCAAATGTATTTGCATCTTTCAGTTTGGCGCCTTGACTGAAGCAGGAGAGCTCCTCAGCCCAACATGCACTGACATACAGGATCCGTCATCACACTGCCACTGGTGCCAAGACTGAGGCAGGAGAGCTCCTCAGCCCAACTTGCAGTAACAGTGACACTACCGGCGGTGTCGAGGTTATAGAAATGAATAGGATGTGGCAGGACCAATAAGCGCTCCAATAGGAGCTGAAGATGCTATGCAAAATAATTTGAGGTGAGGAGCTGTGGTGGGGGAGGATTAGTGTTACTTTACAAGGGACTTTATGAAGCAAATTGGATCATTATGGGGAAATTGGGGATTTTATGGTAGAATTTGGAGCTTATGGGGCAATGAGACACATATATATTATGTTTGTGTGTGTATATATATATATATATATATATATATATATATATATATTTATATATTCTACTAGCTGTACTACCCGGCTTCGCCCGGGTTAATAACTGTTGTTAACAAAATAGAATGTATTAACATTCCCGGGATTGTAACTGTCTCTCTGTTTCTCTCCCATTCTCTGTCTGTCTCCCCCTCTGTATATATCTCTCTGTCTCTCTCTATCTCTTTGTCTGTCTGTCTCTTTCCCTGTCTGTCTCTGACTGTCTCTGTCTCTTTCTCCGTCTGTCTCAATCTCTTTCCCTGTCTGTCTGTCACTTTCCCTGTCTGTCTCTTTCCCTCTCTTTCCCTCTCTGTCTCTTTCCCTGTGCCTGTCTCTTTGTCTGTCTCTTTACCTGTCTTTGTCTGTTTCTTACCCTGTCTGTCTCTTTCCCTCTCTGTCTCTTTCCCTCTCTTTCCCTGTCTGTCTGTTTCCCTGTCAGTCTCTTTGTCTGTCTCTTTGTGTCTGTGTCTTACTCTGTCTATGTCTGTTTCTTACCCTGTCTGTGTCTGCCTCTTTCCCTGTCTATCTCTTTCCCTGGCTGCATTGTGACACGCCAACATTCCATTTAAGGGCGTGGCTGCACATTCTTCTGAAGTTCTGGCTGCACTGTGGCTCCCAGCTCCATTTGCTTTAATGGAGGCAGGTTTTTTGGTGAATAACTGTAAAGCGCACGGTTAAAATTTCCCCTCAAAACATAGCCTATGACGCTCTCGGGGTCCAGAAGTGTGAGCGTGCAAAATTTTGTGGCTGTATCTGCAACGGTGCAGATGCCAATCCCGGACACACACACACACACACACACACACACACACACACAGACCTTTATATATTAGATATAATGTGTATGTTCTCTGTGTATGTACGTGTGTGATGTGTGTTTATGTACATTTGTGCTAAAGACGGACGGGATTGAAAGCCTCCTAATTCATTATGTGGTGTGCGCTTTCTATCAAACATGAATTGGGTGAATGTTACTGCAGTGGCTTCATTTATTAAGACAGGCATGCATAGCCCCGGTCTTAATGAATCAGGACCATTGTTCTAGGCAGCACATTGTCCAGTGTAAACAGGCGATGTGCTGCCGATAACATGATCTGCATGGGCACATAAAGATCTATTAGTGATGAGTCTAACCCCATCGTTCTTTGTCAGCCTGTGTGAGGAGGCTTATACACAAGCACTGGATGGCATTACTATAATTGATCGCGCTCGTTTAAAGGTCTAACATCGGATTCTGTAAATATAACGTAATTGTTTGTGTGAGATGGTGCAATACATTGGTAGTTGGGGCCACACTTTTAACTTTTGCCCACAGTCCCACTTTGTGTAATACCAGTCCTCAGTAAGGACATAAAGAGGATCAGTATAGGCCCATGTGGAGCCATGGGTGCAGTATTCAGGACCAGTTGGCAGAAAAATAAATGGCTCCTTATAACTTTAATGCATAATATAAAGAGTGAGGATTTTTACACAATGAAGTGCTGGACTGTTCATTGTTTTATAGGTATTAAAATGTAGCAGTTTTCTGAGAGTTTGTGCCATTCACATTACACTTTTTCATGGCAGCCTATAATAGGATTGTCTATATAGACCAGTACATACCAGAAAATGGGGGTGATTTGCTGCCTTTAGCAGTAGAATACTGATTCTCACTATCAGATTTAGAAGAAGATTCTTTCTGCCTGTTTGGTAGAAAAAAAGCGTATAAATTACAAGTGAAAATAATACAAAAGGGAAGAATACCTGTCTGCAAGGCCCATTAGGACATTAGGGTAATATGGAGGGTATGCCATACTCAGGACCCCTTTCTACCAGCAAGAATGGAGAATCACTATTGGCTTGTAATGAACTGGAAATAAATGGCTGGTCTGAATAATCAACTTTTATCAGCAGCGTTATCATAAGCCAGAACCACAGCAATCAGCAGTGATGGGTGATGGATGCTGGATTTAGGCGGGCTTTGCACACTGCGACATCGCAGGTGCGATGTCGGTGGGGTCAAATTGAAAATGACGCACTTCCGGCATCGCATGCGACATTGCAGTGTGTAAAGTCTCGATGATACGATTAACGAGCGCAAAATCGTCGTAATCGTATCATCGGTGCAGCGTCGGCGTAATTCATAATTACGCTGACGCGACAGTCCGATGTTGTTCCTCGCTCCTGCGGCAGCACACATCGCTGTGTGTGAAGCCGCAGGAGCGAGGAACATCTCCTACCGGCGTCACTGCGGCTTCCGTAGGATATGCGGAAGGAAGGAGATGGGCAGGATGTTTACATCCTGCTCATCTCCGCCCCTCCGCTCCGATTGGCCGCCTGCCGTGTGACTTCGCAGTGACGCCGCACGACCCGCCCCCTTAACAAGGAGGCGGGTCGCCGGCCACAGGGACGTCGCACGGCAGGTGAGTGTGTGTGTGAAGCTGGCGTAGCGATAATTTTCGCTACGCCAGCTATCACCACATATCGCTGCTGCGACGGGGGCGGGCACTATCGCACTCGGCATCGCAGCATCGGCCTGCGATGTCGTAGTGTGCAAAGCCCGCCTTAGTGTTGAGTTACACTCGTCTTGCATTTAGTGTTCTGAACATATATCAGATGTGAACCCCATAATAATAAGAATAATAATCTACTCACATGTCTGAGTGGTCTGCACTTTCTGGGGAGTACCCTAGAGGTGAATCGGCTTCTTCATTGTTCATCATTGTGGTATTATTGGAACAGAGCTAAAACAGAGAGAAAAATAAAACATTAGTATTTTCTCAATTTTAATGATAGGTTTTATGGAGCTTACCGATCACACACTTACTTTAGAAAGCCTTACAGAAGATGACACAAAGTTTTGGCTTTCTGGCCAGTCATTATCCTCACTTTGGTCCTCCTCATCTGAATCATTATGTTGGTATCTGCTGCATCGAGCTGCAAAGTACAAGTGTTATTAGAGATTATTAGTATAAGACCCAGTCACGGACAGTCAGCATTTTATCACTAATAATGATGAGGACTGATTGTCACATAAAATGAAAGACCAGACAAACAGCAGCTTTCTGCAGATGACGTCTCATTCTACTTACTGTCAAAGTAGCCGGTGTCCTCTTCTGACTCAAAATCAGGAACGAACTGCGGCTCCTTACTTAGAAGATTATTAAAGTCTATGTTAGACAGGAATGGATGACTCTTGATCTCTCTTGCTCCTCCTGGAAAAGAAAGACAATAATGAGATACAAAAATTGTCAGAGAGACGGCTTCACAAAGTCAAGGACATATACTGAAAGTCATATCATGAAGAATGGGGAGAGGACAGACAGGTAGAGTACAGAACCTCAGTGCTGATCCTCATGAATATTTAGTCACAGAGGTGTAATAAGATGAGCGAACCTGTGGATATTCATATTCGGTGAACCAACACGGGAAAAAAAAATTGGGAGCGAACTTGATACCTAACAATGACCCCATACAACTCAATGGGGAGCCCACGTTCGGGCTGTAGTAAGGGCTAGGTGTCTGAAACCTGAATGGGGGTAAGATCATACCAACTGCACTGCAAACAAATGTGGATAGGTAAATTGTTTAAAAGGGCTTATATCACCCTAGTAATTATGGTTACATAGCAAGTAAATGATGAAACTCACATTTTCAGTGACCCTACAGAGATGGATTTTGGAGATTCTCCAGACCAACAATTTTAAAAAAAAGGTCCTTACGGAGCCAATATTCCCAGTTGACCCACAGTTCACCCACACAGTCAACACTGCCAGACTTCCCCCACAGATCAGTAAGTCTAACCAATTTTCCCTATATAGCCAGTATTCCCAGTTCACCACACAGTCAAGATTTGCAATGTAACTGCAATGTAAATTTGCTAAAGTTTAACTACAGAGCGTAAGTTTAAAACGTAGCCTTCAACAGAGCCTCTTGAAATAGTTGCCCCACACAGCCAAGATTGCCCGATGTCCCCCACAGAGCAAAAAGTTGACTTGTTGAAGTTCACACTGCTTTCCTTGTTTTCAAGGGGAAGAATCGAGCCAGGTGTACTCAAGCTTGATTTGCTATTACCAGTTTCAGCCATTTACAATTGAAGTTAGTCACCCATGCTGCTCAGTGTCTAACCTGGGAATCCGAAGCATTTATTTTTGGACAGCTATGCAAAATGGCGCCGCGGCCCGTGATTCAGCTCTCATACCGGCCGAGTCACTGAGTCTGTGCTCAGTGTTTAGCATCGGACACGTGGTGTTCGGTATAAACACCAAGCATTACAGTTCGATTTCGCTCATCCCTAGTAATACTTCATTATTAATACTATTATACATTACCTGTCCCAAGTCTATGTGCAGGATTTTTCCTTAGCAGCTCAGTGATGATGTCCTGAGCATCAGGTAGAAGAGATGAATTATTAAATTTCCAAGGTATGTCATCTGTAATATAAAAATCAAATATAACAGAATATTAAATCTCTTCATTTACTTTATTAAGGCAAAAATATATTGCATTAAACCACAGAACCAATCTTACCAAATAACAATGACATCACATAGTATTCAGATTATTCACTTACCCATGACAATCTTGTAAAAAGTCTCATATTGGGAGTGACCACGAAATGGTACACGTCCTTTAAGAAATTTATATAGGATGATTCCAATTGACCACCAGTCAACAGGTCTTCCATAGCCTTCCTGTAAGATGACTTCTGGGGCTATGTAATCAGGGGAGCCATGAATCTGGAAACCAACAGATGAAGGAGATGATGGTCAGTGAAAATATTAGTGACAAATAACATGAGTGCAAATGTTTTTTAGATAAGAAAATATCAAAGAAGCAGAAATAGATGAGATCAGTGAAGAACGAGCTCCATCTCCTGCCTACCTCATTATCATGGAACTCTCTGGTAATGTCCTCAATCGGAGACTTGTAGATCTTTGATGTCGGTCTCATGAGGCAGAGTTTTGAAAGTCCAAAATCGGTAACTTTAATATGACCAGTTGATGTTACCAGGAGGCTGTGAAAAAAAGATGGTGTTAGTCCCAAGTAATAAGCCTTAGGGGTACTTTACACGTTGCGACAATGCATCCGAAAAATCGTCGGGGTCACGCCGTTAGTGACGCACATCCGGCGCCGGTAACGACATCGCAACGTATAAATCGTTTGTGCGACAATAAACGATCGCAAAAGCGTCGTAAATCGTTGATCTGTGTAGTGTCGGTCATTTTCATAATGTCGGGTCGATCACAGGTACGATGTTGTTTGTCGTTCCTGCAGCTCCACACATCGCTGTGTGTTAACCCGCAGGAGCGACAAACATCTCCTTACCTCCGCCCCTCCGCTTCTATTGGCCAGCCGATTAGTGATGTCGCGGTGACGCCAAACGCACCTCCCCCTTGAAGGAGGGATAGTTCAGCAGTCACAGCGACGTCGCCAACCAGGTATGTGCGTGTGAAGCTGCTGTAGCGATAATGTTCGCTACGGCAGCAATCACCACATATTGCATGTACGACGGGAGCGGGTGCTATCGCCTTCGGCATCGCTAGCCGATGCTAGCGATGTCGCAACGTGTAAATCATGTAATTGTGTACTCGTCATTAATTTTTCAAAGATCGTTTAATTTTATTTGCGCAGTTTGTTCATCGTTCCCGGGGCAGCACACGTCGCTCCGTGTGACACCCCGGGAACGATGAACACAGCTTACCTGCGTCCCGCCGGCAATGCGGAAGGAAGGAGGTTGGCGGGATGTTACGTTCCGCTCATCTCCGCCCCTCCGCTTCTATTGGCCGGCTGCCGTGTGACGTCGCTGTGACGCCGAACGTCCCTCCCACTTCAGGAAGTGGATGTTCGCCGCCCACAGTGAGATCGTCCGGCA
Organism: Anomaloglossus baeobatrachus; assembly: GCF_048569485.1. Classification (NCBI taxonomy): domain Eukaryota; kingdom Metazoa; phylum Chordata; class Amphibia; order Anura; family Aromobatidae; genus Anomaloglossus; species Anomaloglossus baeobatrachus. The sequence goes on along the minus strand of NC_134357.1, from coordinate 108,704,036 downwards.
GGTAAGTACGTGTGACAGCGGTTAAATGACTTTGTGGGCCATGGGCAACTAATTGCCCGTGACGCACAAATGATGGGGGCGGGTGCGATCCCTTATGCGATAGCACGATAAATCGTCACGTGTGACGCCCGCTTTAGACTTTAAGACAATTTCTAACTTTCTTCACCTTTATTATACTATAGGGTTCACTTACTTGCTAGGCTTCAGGTCTCTGTGCACCACGCCATAGCTATGCAGGTATTCCACAGCTAGAACCGTTTCCGCAATGTACTTACGGGCCAAGGGGACTGGTAAAGGCCCATAGATGTTCATAAGACTGTCGCAGTCTCCTCCTACAGCAGAAAATATATGGCATGAAAGGGTTTGTTATAATGTAAATTGCATGGTGAGTGTAAGAAATAAGCAGAGACATTGGGCCAGGATGTCATACACCGAGATATATTGTATAATAATGCAAAAAAAAACATATAGGAGCATACAAGAATAGTAACTGCAACTACAGTAAAAGTCTATAAAGCAAAGCAAAAAATGTGCAAAAAGCTGCACAAATGAATTCAATGAAATAACATCTCATATAAAAATATTATTAATTTTTATTATTATTATTATTATTATTATTATTATAGCGCCTGGGGAACTGCCCCTATGAACAGTAGAAAGCGCGTCACCTTTAAGAGACAGTGCTGCCCTGTTCCTGTCCTATGGACTGGCCGGTGCAGCTGGCGCTCCTGTCACATGGACTGGCTGGTTCAACAGGCGCCTTCCTTCTGAACTGAGAGGTTTTGTACTAACCTAACAGAGGAGAGTGAGAAGAGCTTAGGGATGGACAGGACAAGTTGTGCCTGTGTGTGTGCAGAGAGAGACGCTGCCTGTGTGGAGTCTGGGTACCACGGTGTCGGAAGAGGTACGGTGGCGGCTCTGAGACATTTACCGCTAGCTGGACCATTAGAGTCCCCTGGTCACTGTTGGGAAAGTACAGAACTGAGGAGAAGATGCTCCTAAGGCCAGTGACTCCTAACTGAGGAGAAGATGTGTTCTGGAGGAGTCCAGAGATTCCGGGCCCGTGTCAGAAGAGAAGCTTCTACCTGCCCTGCTGGAAAAAGTGTGCACCAACGAATATCATGGAACCAAACCAAACCCCCAGGAGTGATTTCCCTTTCAGCGGTATCATGAGTTTTAATCATTGTGCACATTTAGTAGGGCGTAGTGTAGGCCTCAATAGCCAAAGCGTGGCATCCACGCAGCCCCGATAGCGGACGACAGCTAGGTGCAGCGCACTTTCTAACATACTTTGCCTGTCTTGTATGCTGCCTGTGTTTGTAATAATTGGGGCGACGCACTATTGTACACTATAGCTAGAATCTGAAGCTTGTAAAACTTTACTATTGCCACATTGTATACCCCTATTTGCTTTCCCTACTGCTTCTCCCCTGCCTGTAAATAAAGCTTCACCCTAGTTTCTGCCACCTCGTCTTGTGTACCATAGTTTTACTCTGCATCACAGTGGTCCCTCAACCATTGCTTCGGCTGTGCATCCGAAGTACAAGTATGCACTTTTAATCCTAAATATAGCTATTGTTATGTATTAACATCAAAAGATTATATTATACCATGCTATGAGCTTGCTGACACCTTCTATTATAAATGTATTTAGCTTATTTATTGGATATCTTATGCTTTTTTGACCATAGTAGTGTCTGTATTATTGAATGAGTTACTTTGTTATTTTAATTATTTATTCCATGTGACTAATAGAAATCCATATTTTTATATGAGATGTTTCATTGCATGTATTTGTGCAGCTTTTGCACAATTGTGGTTTTGCTTAATATATTGTATAATGTGACCCTATACAACAAAACAGAGCTGGGCTTCATCTACAAGCCTCTTATCCATTCTTCTGTGAAAAATCAATTCCTCATTTTATCCACAGTGGAAATTTCTGCCATGCTGAGTGAGGACATACATCTGAGATTTCACAGAGATTTTAGTAATTCAATACAAAAAGAGAAACGCATATATTATATAGGGTCATTACAAACAGCGTAATCTACTTCTAGTGTTTATTTCTGTTAATGTTGATGATTATGGCTTACAGCCAATGAAAACCCATAAGTAATTTTCTCAGAAAATTAGAATTATTACCACAAAACACCTGCAAAGGCTTCCTAAGCATCTAAAATAGACTCTTAAGGACGCTTTACACGCTGCGATATCGCTATCGATATCACTAGCGAGCGTACCCGCCCCCATCGGTTGTGAAACACAGGCAAATTGCTGCCCGTGGCGCACAACATCGCTTACACCCATCACACGGAGTTACCTTGCCTGCGACGTCGCTGTTGCCGGCGAACCGCCTTCTTTCTAAGGGGGCGGTTCGTGCGGCGTCACAGCGACGTCACATGGCAGCCGACCAATAGAAGTGGAGGGGCGGAGATGAGCGGGCGGAATATCCCGCCCACCTCCTTCCTTCCTTCTTTTCCGGTGGACGCAGGTAAGGAGATGTTCGTCGTTCCTGCGGTGTCACACATAGCGATGTGTGATGCCGCAGGAACGACGAACAACCAGCGGGATGCACCACCAATGATATGAAAAGGAGCGACGTGTCAACGATCAACGATTTTTGACATTTTTGCGATCGTTGATCGTCGCTCCTAGCTGTCACACGCTGCGATGTCGCTAATGACGCCGGATATGAGTCACAAACATCGTCACCCCGACGAAATATAAACGATATAATGTTAGCGATGTCGCAGCGTGTAAAGCACCCTTTAGTCTGGTTCTGTAGGCTACACAATCATGGGTAAGACTGCTGACTTGCAGCTGGCTGTTCAGACTGCTGTATCCAAGCATATTAATGGAAAGTTGAGTGGAAGGAAAAAGTGTGGTAGAAAAAGGAGTATAAGCAACTAGGATAACTACAGCCTTGATAGAATTGTTAAGAAAAGGCCATTTAAAAATATAATATATGCGTTTTCCTTTTTGTATTGAATTACTGAAATAAATTAACTTTTTGATGATATTCTAATTTTCTAATTCATTGAGATACACATGTAGATACAATGGATATGACCTACCTGCTGCATACTCCATGACCATACACAGATGACGGTTACTTGGAAAGGAGCACAACATGGAGGCCACAAAGGGAGAATCCGAAAATGTTTGGATGTCCCTCTCTAGAAAGGCCCGATCAAGTATTGTTTTATCTTTCAGGTTCTGCTTGTTCAGCTTCTTCATAGCGAACATCTTATTTGTATCATTATGGCGCACTAAGTGGACGGCTCTGTAGAGGAGGAAAATCCATGATTTAGAATGAATTCTTACTAACAGTCTCTCTATAGACTTCATCAAATCATCTTCTGTACTAATTGTTAATATTAAATGTATGGCCATCACTACAGGTAAAATATATCTTTGTACCGTGTTAGCCAGTGGAGATAAAAAATTGTTTAAAAAAACTGAAGTCCTCAGTGGTTAATGTTAGCCATTAAAAGGTATCAACCACTGAGGACTTCAGTTCTTTTAAACAATTGGCCATCACTAGAAATCCATATAGAAAACCATAAAATAACATTACATCACTAATCATCTATGGGAGGTCCTCATCCATCTTACCTGACCTGAATAATTATGGTTAGGTGAGGACAGTATAAATGAGCAAATAAATTCTAGTGAAAAAAGATTCAACTCAAATTTTTCAAAGATACACATTCGCCAAAATGGCAATTTTTTGTAATTTGCTTCCCTACGGCTTGGCAAAATGGCGAGCATTGGCCACTATTTTCTAAACCTTATAAGGCCAAAAAACATATTCTTATATTCATATAAAACATATTCTTATATTCTCCTCTCTAGCCCCTCCAACTCAACGATCTGGTCCTTTCCACGGATCTTCAAATATCTGCTGCTAGATCTTAAATCCAAAAGTGTCTTAGGCTCGGACGGCTCTTCCAGAAATGATGAGGTCCGGGAGCATTCTGTGAAAGCTCGTGAAAGGTCACGGTGTCATGATATTGTGACCCTTTGTGCACCTGCACATAACCCTCCTGGGCCACCTCAAAGCCAGAAGATCTGGCCCAGCATGAGCATCGGTGATCTGAAAATGCTGTGAGGACCTTACCAGTAACAATGAGATGTGGAGGGGTCAGAGAGGTGAACAAAAAGGTGAGTATAAGTGTGTCCTTCATTTTTTACATTTTATGTTTTGTAGGCTCTGAGTTCTGGTAAAACCCCAGAACCCAATAATGGACAATACATTTCCAGAGAGTAACTTCTTTTTGAATCGTATTTGCTTGGAGAAACTTCATGAACCGGCAAATTAGAATTTTGCCAGATCTGCTGGACAGTGATGAAGACTCATATAATTTCTTTATGGTCATATTGTATGGACAGGGCACAGAGACAGAGGCATTGTCATCAGGAGTCCTATGAAATGTATATTATGTCAAAATAAAACTCACCCAAAAGCTCCACTGCTGATCAGTTTGATCTGTTTAAAGTCAGTTTTACAAGGATTTCTCCCTGAGTTCGATGATCTGATCAAGGCCTAGAAATAATAAGAAATAGCAATAAGACATAGAAGATGCAGGATAATAAAAGCTCCAGATGCAGGAACTTCTCCTCTATGTTATGTACCCACTGATTACACTGCAGCAAATGTGGAGGATGTGATACAAGTCAAACCCTCCACAGACACTTATAAGGGGATATCCCGTATACACAGATATCATTGTACTGCAGGGGATGATAAGGGACATCACTCAGAGGAGACAGGAATACTAATGCCATCATAACAGACAATAGATCTGATCTACATAAGAACAGGAATATCCCATTGTAATATGGGGTATAATATTTTATGTCTAATTCATACGCCGTTATCTGATAATATACAGATGTTTTCCCTGATACTTACATTGGCTGATTCGTGGATCTCTGGTGTCTCACATAGTCCACCATCAGTAATTGCCGGCACAGTTATTTCTAAAATAATGACAAAACAATGAAGAGACGTCATGTATTAGGCTAGATTAATATGTAATATATAACACATCCATATAATGAAGGCAATGAGAAGACCTCTGTAAATGGTATATAACTATGTATTTGGTATTCTGGTCATGCTGTATATATTTATGGCACATCCATAGATAGATATACTGCAGCATAAATGTGCGATTGTTCAGGATCTGATTACTGTACTTTTCGATTTATAAGATGCACTGGAATATAAGACGCACCCCAAATTTATAGAAAGAAAAAGGGGGGTCCGTCTTATAATCCTGTGCTATCCTACCAGAGGGGGGGGGGGGCTGCAGCAGTAGTAGAGCGGGGTCACAGAAGACAGGGGTGGTGGTGGAGGAGGGCGATGCTGCGGGGGATGCAGCGGGTGTCCGTAAGAGGAGCATCCAGAAACTGTCAGCGGTGTGGGCTTCAAAGAAATGGTGCCTGGAGTCGATGCGTGCGCAGATGGAGTTCTTGGCTCAATGAAAAGCCGAGATCTCATCTGCGCATGCGCCACCTCTGTGCACCATTTTCCCGCACCGCCAATATTTTCAGAATAGCGGCCTCTGTCACACAGCCCGCAGCACAGCACCTGCAGAATCTCCCCTGCCTCCTGTGACCCCTCTCCACCAGCCCCAGTAAGCTACATTCGGATTATAAGACGCACCCTTCATTTTCATTCCAAATTTTTGAGAGGAAACGTGCGTCTTATAATCCGAAAAATGTGGTAATTCTTGAACAATTACATAATTGGGGACCTACGAGCCTCTTTGTACATTTAGGAGCTGAGAAGAGCACAGAAAAGCAGAATTACAGGAGCCCCCTCCATTATAGTCTATAGGGGGTTCAGGAGCCATCACTGGCCCCATACAGTGAATGAAGAGTAAATCTCCATATTCTCTGCCGTTCTCTATAATATCTCGATATTTGAATGTAACATATTAGATTACTGGCTTACCTTCAGTCAGATCATTTTGTATCTCACGCTGACTAACATTAGAGTCAGAGATATTTGGGTTTTGTCCCTCTTCGGAGTCACCTTCTGCTGTTTCCTGATGGTTATAATATGTACAATTAATATAATAGTTCACAAATTCTAAATTACTGTATACATAAGACAGGAAGGACCGAACCTGGATTTACTGGATAATTTCAGTATTGGACCTACTATACACAGCCGCTCCCTCCAGTAACTCCACATTAATATATAAGGGACTTGTATCTACAACTGTTCTCTATTAACCTGTGTTATCAGAACTGCAGCATTTACAAGATGGAAGATTGTAAAGATTGAGCAAAACGGGCGGAAATGCAAACTCTGCATCACAGATGATGGAGCCGCACAGACAGGCTGTCATAAAATATCCTGTGCCTGCCTGGAGCCGACAGGGACGCCTCTACTATAATAAATCTGCTATATAACTGGTAATCTGGAGAAGATCAGACAACAAGGACATGTAACATAGAAGATGGTGGATCCTTACCAGGTTCTCCAGGGAGTGGAGCCGACGCTCCAGTACATCCAGGACGTTTTGGGCAAGTTCTTTAAAAAACGCCAAATCACCACATTGGGATTTCCGTTCAGCCTATAAAGATGGAAATAAATAGAAAAGGAAAATCATGAGGGAAAGTGCAGAATGATGAGACCATTTATGTCACCATTTTACCCCTACAATTGCTACATATCAGGATATTTGGTGCAGGTTTTATATTATATTAGTGACAGTGTAAAGAACAGTTTTCTGTAAAAAAAAATAAAAAGAAACTTGTATTCCATTATTTATTTTATTTTTATATGGTGTGAGCAGATTGTCTGCAATTTACCTGTTGTACTAATGTCCTGATGTTCTGCTGTAAATGCTCAAGGTATTCTGTAGTAATACAACCTTCGTAATACCGTTTCCCCAAAAAATAAACCTACCCCAAAAATAAGCCCCAGTGGGATTTTATGGGCTTTTTCCAGCATGCTTAAAATATAAGCCCTACTCCAAAGATAAGCCCTAGTTGCGGTTGCATTAGGAAGTGACTAAGCAGCTAAAAAGTTAAAGAATACAGCAGGACCCTTCATCAAAGAAGGCAGACCCCCCCAGAAGAAAGCAGACCCCCCACCCCACCACCCAAAAAAAAAGAAAAAACAACATAATCATTCACCAGACCTTAAACACTTAGGCGGGCTTTACACGTTGTGACATCGCTACCGATATATCGTCAGGGTCACGGTTGTTGTGACGCACATCCGGCGCCGGTTGCGACATTGCAATGTGTAAATCCTAGGAGTGACGATGAACGAGTGTGAAACAGTCAAAAAACGCTGATCTGTGTCACGTCGTTCATTTTCATAATGTCGCTCCTGCTACAGATACGATGTTGTTTGTCGTTCCTGCAGCACCACACATCACTGTGTGTGAAGCCACAGGAACGACAAACATCTCCTTACCTGCGTCCACCGGCTATGCAGAAGGAAGAAGGTGGGTGGGATGTTATGTCCCGTTCATCTCCGCCCCTCCGCTTCTATTGGCCGGCCACTTAGTGACGTCGCGGTGACGTTGCGGTGACGCCGACCGCACCTCCCCCTTGAAGGAGGTATTGTTCGGCGATCGCCGTGACGTCGCCGACCAGGTATGTGCGTGTGAAGCTGCCGTAGCGATAATGTTGGCTACGGCAGCAATCACCATATATTGCATGCGTGACGGGGGCAGGTGCTATCGCGTCGGCATCGCTAGCATTTGCTAGTGCTGTCGCAAGGTGTAAAGCCCGCCTTTCAGTTGGCAAGTGCCGATGGTGGATGGACTCTCACATAGAGATCTGTGTCACTGTTTGGTGCCCTCACCATTCCAGCTGCATTGCATTGCAGCTCTCACAACGAGGTTGGGTACCAGTATCACTCCGCACGAGTAATACTGCGAGTAATACTACTTCCACTCCCCAGGGGACATCTGCTGTAGAATCCAGGGGGATCTGACAGTGACGCAGATTTGTATATGAGAGCCCATTCACTTGCCAACTCTAATTATTTGGGGTCTGGTAGGTGCGATTCTATTAAGGAGTATTTGCTTTCTTTTGAGGGTAAACTTACAGTACATAGAGAATAATACGTTTAAGCAGGTAATTTATACCTTTGAATATATGGTATATACCTGTGGCGCCATGGACTAGCCAGGTCGTCACAGATAACACACAAACACCCTCACCCCCATCAGACAGGGACACCAGCCAAACAAAAACCCTTGTTGCCTCCCTCCAGTGTCTGATGTCCACACCAGGTAGGGCGGAGCCAAGCGGTTGGCCCCACCCACCGAGGAGTTCACAGGCCTGGAGGCGGGAAAAGTGACAGATAGAGTTTGGAGTTTGAAGTGAGAGGAGTGAGCACTTGAGTGTCTGGGTTTGTGGCCCAGGCACTGACAGCAAGGTTGGCAGACGGTGGTGGTTGTCTGCAGGAGTGGTGAAGCAACGCGGAACCGTAGGACCGGGGTTCGGGCGTTGGCCCGCCGGTACCGACCGGGGAGCGAAGTGAAGCCAGCACACACAGGCAGGGCCATCGGACCCCGACCAGGCTTGGAGCCGCCGACAATAGTCAAATCCGAATGTGACCGGAACCCCAGGGGTTTCCTAACAACCAAAGACCCGATAGAAGGCAACCGCCCACACCGTGAGGGTATACAGCTACCGCCTAAGGCTAGAGACCCAAGGGCCAGCGCCTGCGGGCAAACGGGCTCCTCTGGCATCCATCCACCGGGGAGTGGACTACTGTTGGGGATCCATAGTAGTCAACTGAGTACATCAAGGTGCAGGGAAAGACAGCCACCATCACCTGTCCGGGGAGAGACACTGCAGCCGGCTGCGGGACCCGTCCATCCAGCCGTTTGGTTTACCAGAGACTCTGTCATTGACTGCCTGAGTGAATATACCAGTGCCATCCGGCACCGCACCGCGCTGCCCCTGCAACCCTGGACCCTAGCCATCCAGCCTCCCCGTATCAACACCGGGCCCCGGGAACACCGACCCCTACCCACGGAGGGGGAAAACAACATCCCAGCTGCTCCCTATCATCGCTCCCGGGATCCCCGTCACCAGCAGAGGTGGTGCCCATCTTCACCATGACCCGTGGGTGGCGTCACGGACTAAATCCCCCAAACCAACCACCCCTTTCACTTATGCGCGAGGAGCGCCGCTCGAGTCCCTGGATCCGGCCCACCGCTCGAGCCACCGAGCAGCAGCAGTCGCACCACCGCCGGACCCGAGTGTTAGCGAGCGCGCAGCAGCGGCGGCGTCCTCCCCGCCCGCGACATACCCACTATTATAGGACTGGTTCTGCACTATGAGAATAGCAGCTCAGATAAGAAAATGGTCATCTGAACCAGTAATGGGATTAGCACAAAATGTTGATGTTCAAGAATGTGACGACATGATTATATTTGAATAAATGTTGATTGGTGTTCATGGAAAAATATAAAACACCCCCTGAAAATAAACTCTAGCGCCTCTTTCAGGTATAAAAAATAATATAAGACCTTGTCTTATTTTCGGGGATACACAGTATTTGGTCAGGCAGTCCCTTACTAGCTCCTTAACCTGCCGGTAAGTGAAGCTGAGGACGCCATCGGGTTGTGGTAGCACAAAGTCAGGAGTATAGGTGGTAAGAATGCCCTGAAGTTTTGCCAACACCTGAAGTTTATCTGCAGGATTTCCAGACATTTCAATCAAGTCTAAGTGCAGTCAGTATATCACTAGCTATGCAGCTAAACACTGACAACAATGACACTGTGTCACTGTGACACAGGGGGTGTAATTACTTGTATATGTAGTGGTGGTGAATCTTTCAGCATTCTATAACCTGTATGCCCATATTAACAGTTTAAAAAGATCAAAGTAGTGACAGATTCCCTTTAAGGTGACAACACCATAGGCTGAGCATCACTACCATATGCTACAATGTAAAACAGAGCTATAAGTATTTTACTCTTCTGATCAATGAGGGTATTTTATACTGTTAGATAAATTATTAATGTATGTTATACAAAATAAAATCATAATTTTGTATTTCGGATTGAGGCGCTAAAAGAAGTATCCTTCCTGAGGGACCAGGGCTGGACTGGGAATGAAAATAGGTGGCATTTGAATCAAACAGGTTCATAGTGCACCCCCACACCCACTACCGAAGATGGAGGTCTCTATTACAAATATGACCCTGTTTGATATTGGAGAATCTCTAAATATTATTACTATTTATCCCAGCACTATATAAAGGGGATCAACTATGCCTCAAAATAATAATCATAACGTAATTTGGGCAGATTGTCTATTTACCTGTTGCACCAATGTCCTGATGTTCTGCTGTAAATGCTCAAGGTATTCTGAGGTAATACGACCTTGATCATATTTGGTCAGGCAGCCGCTTACAAGCTCCATAACCAGCCGGTAAGTGAAGCTGAGGGCGCCATCGGGTGGTGGTAGCACACTTTCAGGGCTATAGGTGGTAAGAAGTCCCTGGAGTGGTGCCAACTCCTGAAAATTGTCTGGTGCAATTCCAGACATTTTAATCAAATTCAATTCAATCAAATTAAATTCAATCAAATTCAATCGCAATCAATCGCAATCAGTATATCACTAGCAAAAGTAGCTAAACACTGACCAACAATGACACCGGGGGTAGTCAAAGTGACACAAGAGGTGCAAACACTTGCATAAGTAGTGGTTCTGAATTATGATGTCATAATAGCAGTGATTCCATAATGGAATCTTGTGATGTAATCTTAAAGGGGCATCTCCTTTTCCTAGGAAGTGGCCCAGCAACAGTTAAGGCGGCAACACTTTAGGCTGAGTATCAGTACCAAATGCTGGAATACTGTCACAGCTAGGTTTTTGCAAGCATTGCCGACTCATGGCAGCAGCAGGATCTGGCAAAACTTCAGATTCCTGCACTCTGCCTGCTAACTTCTCTGATGTTTGTGATCAGTGTCACTCAGACGTCAACTCACAGACCTGTGGTTCATGGGCAGGTTAGCAAGAGTTAATTTCTGCTGGACTGCTTGTTAGTCTTTTTGGTCACATGCTATGGGGGAACCTGTTATGTTTGTTCTCCTCCTATACATGCTAGCTGTATTGTTCTTATGGTGCCAGCTATAGCTTGACTGTACCTGGCCTGGAGATGTGGATTAATCCAGGCTTCCAGGTGATTGTGACATTATTGTTGTGTGCAGTTATGGTGTTAACCCTTGTTGTGTTTTTGTTGCTGCAATACTTTCCTTCCTTTTTCCTTTAGTTTCTTACTCTTAGTGGGTCCCCTAGCAGTAGGAACTGCATGGGAGCCCCTTGTCCTTTGCTATCCTACAGTCACATTGGCATAAAGATACTGACAAGCAAAACGAAAACAATGTTTTGAACTTTTAACTTTCTGGCTCCATATCTCACTATTCAGTAGAAGTTCGAAAAAGAGACTACCTTCATTTTATAGACAACAGTCACATTGTGACATTATAGCTGGTCCTACTTTCACTGCATTCCAGCATGGATCCTGTTATTGCTCTAGGGAGACAATTGCAAGCCTTCTCTTTAGGTAGCTGACTTAAAAGGGGTGGTAGAGCAGGACGCTCAGTCCACCACACCAGAGCAATTATCCCTGGTCGCTGGATCATCGGAACCCAAACTGCATCTCCTGTAAAGATATTCGCGGGAACACTGCCGGTTTGCTACTTTCAGAGAGACGTGTAAGTTATACTTCCATTTACGTCCCCACTCATCTGGTGGTGAGGATCAGCAGGTGGGAATTATTGTGTCTCTTTTGAGTGACGGCTCACAATCGAGGTCCTTTTTCTTGCCCTCTGATTCACAGGGGTTTTTTTTACGGTGTACAGGTTTTTTCGGCACTCGGGCTCATCAATGATGATCTTAGTCGAGCTTAAGATCTGTTCACTGCAACAGTGGGATCTGGCTGTGGAGGATTACTGTTCTGAACTCTGGCACTGGTCCACAGATACACTGTGGAATGACTCTACTCTGAAAATCGAGATTTTCTGAGAGGGTAAAGAAGGTGTTGGTTATGTATCAACCCCCTCCTTCTTTAGAGTGTGCTATGTCTTTGGTAATATGTATTGATCGTCAATTTTGTCAGAGGAACCATAAATCTAAATCATCTGGGCACGGTATTTCTGTACCTATATTATCTTCAGAGGCCTCACTTGAAGCCATGCAGCTCGAAGGGACATTCTGTGTTTTGGGGGGAACCTCAACTGCACTCAAAAGTGTTGGAGTCTATTTTTTCTGTGGCAAAAAGGGACAGTTAATTAGTGCCTGTCCCTCTGTGCCCAAGGAAGATGGAAGTCGGAGAACTCCTGGACCCAGGTTCCTTGAGCAATCCCAACTTGGGTCTACATATATCCTCCACAATGGTGTCTCAATGTTTAATACCTGCAAGGTTTAAAGTTGAGGGCCAAGAAATCTCTATTATGTTTTTTCTTGATGGTGGTTCAGGGGCAACGTCAAGGTGTTTCAAGCACAAAAACCTCTTATTCATGAACATTATTCATGAATAAGAGCTTTTTGTGCTTGAAACGCGTTGACGTTTCCTTGTTTTTCAAATATGCTCCACATGCCCTTATGTTGGGTTTTTCATTTTCTTTAATAAATCATGTTTAGATTTCAATTCATTGCTGGTGTCGGATTTTCAGTCTTCCTTTAATCGTTGATAACTACTGAACCGTGAGAGCAACTGGATCTTTACTCTGGATAGCAAAGAAAAGATCTTATATTATTGATAAGGTTACTATTAATTATGCTATAAGGGAACCACACTTAGACAAAATATTTTTTTCACTAATCAGTTTCCCTTTACCAATACCATTTATTGCTTTATATATGACTACATAAGCTTGAGACAGTCTTAATGCCCATTTGTTATCCTTCTTTTGTTGTATGTCAATATAGTTAATCTGGAATGAAATACAACTTTTTTGTACATATGGTAATGGGTAATCCACACCCCTTTTTAATTAGATTATACCTGGTGAAGGAAACCTTTCCATTTGTATATAGAGTGATCAGTAACCATAGTATATTAGACCATGATGAAGGTGTGCAGATAACGCCGAAATGCGTAGTGCTATCACTGTATATTTTTAGTTCCTTGCTCTGCCAACCATGTACTAGAATTAAATTTTAACGTGTTGAGCAATAAACATTTATACATTTTTTTAACATTTTTGATCCATGATATCAAGTCATTAATCTTTTAAGTTGTTCACAGAACTGTGGTCATCCACACTTGTGAGTTAAAAAGATGTCTGAAAAGATGGGGCTCCATCGGGCCGGAGCAGAAACCAGACGGGGTCCAAAGTTTCCATCTGCCTCATTATAGTGAGTGGTTCTTTAAGAAGTTTTGTCTGAGTCACTGTTTTGGGGATTTACATGGAAGCCTTGATGTAAGTGCTCAGTGGAGAGAGCAGGATAAATGTTAAACAAACCATATTCTGATTTTTGGGAAGTAGGAGGATCAAATTGACAACAGACCAGGAATAGTTCCTATTTTTTATTTTTACTCTGTTCAACTGTTCAACATGTGGTATTAGTGATATGAAGGATTTATTTTTCTGGTCGGTTGCATTTCAGCGTTACCAGATTTATATTGTTTTTTTGATGTTCTGCTTCAATTACACAGTCCGAATGCTTTTTTAGAATAAATTGTTTTTGTGTTGCCAGATTTTTGAGCTGTAACTTTTTTCTTTTTTGGTGAACAAGGCTATATGAGGGCTTTTTTTTGCACAATGAGTTGAAGATTTTGTGGGATACAATTTTGTGATATACAACATTTTTTGATCGCTTTTTATTCAGATTTTTAAGACACAGAATGAATATAAACCTGTAATTTGCTTATTGTTTTTATTTTTTATTATTGCACTGCTCAACATGCAGTAAAAGTAATAAGACCAATTTATTCTTTGGCTCAGTATGTTTACAGTGATACCAGACATATCGCTTTTTTATGGTTTGCTACTTTTACACACTAAAAACAAAATTTTACAAAAAATAATTTGTTTTCTTATCACCATACTCTGAGGGCTGTAAATTTGTATTTTTTGCTGAATGAGACATATTAGGGCTTGTTTTTATGTATATCTCATTGTGCAACAGCTACTCATCCAATAGAACAAGAAATCTCTTTGTCTGTTTGTGAGTGTCAGATTGGGGTTGTCATGGTGGGACTTGTTGGATAATGAGGGATAGGGGTCCCTATGCTGTCCCTCACACTAGAAGGAGAACAAAGATGGCCGAAAGATGAGGCGCCGGTAACGGTACCGGAGAATGGAGACACCCATCCGACCAGTCTGCACTGCACAGCCCTCTAGGTGAGTATTATAAAGTGATTTTTATGTTCTACACAGTGGCCTGGGTTCTTATACACAGCACGTTCGAAGGCTGTATATAAGAGCCCACTGGTGGTGGCCACAGCTTATAGGGGACATATCTGGTGACAGGTTCCCTTTAATATTACCAGAAAAATCTACTTTTATTTAATATCCAAATGAGGGTACTTTGATGCACCGTTGGTGTGGTCTTTGCTTTGGTGCACCATTGTGGTGGTCTTTGTGTCTGTGCACTGTTATGCTCTCCTTTTTGTATTTTACAGTCTTTTGTTTTTATTGACAGCTCTCCAATAGTAACAGTGAGTAGAGTTGAGCAAAGTTCTAGGTTCGAGGTTCGCCAATTTCATGTTCGAGTAATTTTGGGGGTGCTCGAGATCGAACGCCAATGCGAGCTTCATGCTAAAAGCTCGATAGCTCGTGTTACGTTCGAGAACGGTTCGATCAGCAAAAAGCCTGGCTAGTTACTAGCTGGCATTTCACTGTAATAGTGTGAGTCACTCTGTGATTCACATTATTATCTAATTTCAGCGTATAGTGTGCGGGGGCGGCGCGTTTAGATCAGTGCTGCTGGGATAATGGCGATCGCCATTTTTTTTTTAATTTTTTTTTTTTTCTTCCCTAAACGCGCATGCAGTGGGGTGGGCCAGCATGTCAGCCAATCCCAGACACACACACAGCTAAGTGGTCTTCTTTGCCAGAGAAGCAGGGGCATGTGTCATAGGCTGTCCATGTCACATGTCCTTGCATTATAAATACGGCCATTTTCCCTCACGGTGCCATTATCTGCTTTCTGCGTGTAGGTAGCAGTCACCGCTCACGCAGCTCCTGTCAGCGCTCTGGCTGTGTACGCTGTACACACAGCGCTCTACAGATTAGGTACAGAAGTTTATTTCAGCCCTTTTCAGGGCTCATTTTCTCGGGCTCAGAGCCATAGGTGACAGTCAGATCCGTGGAAACGCTGTATGCAGCTTCAGGTAACAGCGTCTGTGTACCTAAGCTCAGGGAATTCCTTGCTGCATTTCACCATTAGGAGTGATAGAAAGTGAGGCTTCCTTTCCTGTCCACTGGCCCAGAGAACCCGGCCACTGTACCCACCTGCCCACTTTTGCCACGCTATTTTTCTAGCAAACAGTGCTGAAACTTAGTGGCATCCAAAAAGTGGCTGCTATACTCCATTGTTGTCCCACTAGTGCCAAGCATTTTCCAGCACCTCTCCATTCAACCCTCATGCACATTTTGCTACTCTATTTTTATAGCAAACAGTGCTGAACATAAGTGGCATCCAAAAAGTAGCTGCTATACTAATTTTGTGTCCCACTTGTGCCAAGCAAGTCCCAGCACCCCTGCATTCAACCCTCATGCACATTTTGCTACGCTATTGTTCTAGCAAACAGTGCTGAACATAAGTGGCATCCAAAAAGTGGCTGCTATACTCCATTGTTGTCCCACTGGTGCCAAGCATTTTCTAGCACCTCTGCATTCAACCCTCATGCACATTTTGCTATTCTATTTTTTTTTTTTTAACCAATAATTTTTATTTTTTTTTTACATATCATAACATAAACATGAGATAGACATTAATCACAATTGGGTCATAATAATATTGTGTTCTTTTGTGTTATCTCTCTTTAAACTATAAATCAAGAACCTTGAACTTCCCTAGCCCTCCCCCCAACCCACGCAGCCAGCTTCTTTTCTGACTTTATAGAGGTGGTCCACTCCACCCCGGAAATACCAACTCCCATTCTTTATGTCTAACACCATAGGTTCTTCTTCCTTCTAATTATCTATGGGTACTTTCAACTTTCCAACGAGCCATTTATTTCCTCCAGTAAATACCATGTCGTTGATCTAAATGGTGTCATGTAGTTAATTATTTCTGTTTCAGTGTGATAGCGCAGAAAAAATGCCCTCCATTTTGTTATAAATGTTTTATTTCCTTGTTCCTTACTTCGTTCTGCCTCCCGCCAGTCTAGATTGAGTAAGGCTTTAAGCTGCCCGATAATCTCGCCAAATTCAGGTAGCCGGTCATCTAGTCAGTGCTTTAGGATTAATCGTTTAACCATTAGGCATATAGAGTGAAACAAAATCGGACTAGCCCCCCCTCCCTCCATAGATTTCTCACCCTCGCCTGACTCACAGTGGAATAGGTATCTCAGTGGACTCAGAGGTATGTTTTTCTTCCACAACCTCTCCGCCATATTTCTTATGTTTTCCCATAAAGCTCTTACTGTTGGGCAGTCCTAAAGACCATGGAAAAGATCTGCATCTCTGAGCTTACATTTTGGGCAGTGTATTTTGCGATCCCTCATTGCAGCTGACGCCGGGATGTTGAATGCTATGATTGCCCTGTGCATAATTCGGAACTGCGTATCCCTCCACACCTCGCTCAGTACACTTTTCCTCAAGATTCTCCATCCATCTAAAATTTGTTGTCCTATCTCCATACCTGTCCCTCCCAATTGCTGCACCCAACTTTTAAAAATTTGATCTGGCTCTTTCTGGATAAAAATCCCTTTGAACCGTTTATATAATGCTGTTATGGTTGGTTTTTCTTCCATGGGAAGAAGAAAGTCGTCCATGACATTATTACGCGTTTCTTCCTCGACCCGCACCAGTAGGGACATTACCAAACCCTTTATTTGCCCGTATTGTAGCGCCTGGTGTGCCCTCAGCCCAAATTTATCTACTATCTCCTGTTGCCTCATCCATCTGTTTTCTTCCTTATGAAGCAAATGTGCCACCTTTTGTATCCCTTTTTCCCTCCACTCCTGTAACAAGCTGTTTTCCCTCAAAGCCGTGAAGGTGGGGTTCCCCCAAAATGGCAAATGCTTGGAAATTCGCCATGATAGTTTTAACTTCCTCCTTATTTCTTTCCACGCTGCAATTGTATCTCGGAAGATCACTGTTTGCTTGATTTTAGTGGGAAGGAGGCCCTGTGGTGTATGTAAGAGTGCTACTATGTTCCACGGGTGAGCATACGCTTTTTCCAATTCCACATCCGAATGCCAAGTAGTATCTTTCAACCAATCCACTATATGTCTGGCCATACAAACTAGATTGTACCCCTTATATTGGTAAATTTGTGCCTCCTTCCTCCTTGGCCATCATAAGGGTTTGCAGTTTTATTCGGGGGAGACGACCTTTCCATATGAATTTTCTAATTGCTTCTTCTATTTTCCGTATGTCGTTATGCTTTAGCAACATTGGGATGGTTTGTAAGGGATATAGTAGATTTGAGATACTCATCATCTTCAATAGGTGTATCCTCCCCAGGAGACTAAGAGGTAGGTTCTGCCATCTCTCCAGCTCTGTGATTATTTTAGTTATTACAGGGGGGAAATTCTAATTATACACCCAATCTATTTTCCGCCCCATTTTTATACCCAAGTATTTTATGCTTTTTTTGGCTAAGGGGATATCGCACACTTTTTCACCTCTGTTTTTCTGTTCATCTCTTTCCCTAAGATAAAGTACCTCACACTTCGCTTTATTTAACACAAACCCAGAAAAAGTACCAAACTCATCCAACAAGTCTAGTACCCTCGGCAAGTCTCTCTCCACTTCGGCCATAAAAAGTATAATGTCATCTGCAAGGTATGCAGCTTTTGCTACGCTATTTTTATAGCAAACAGTGCTGAACATAAGTGGCATCCAAAAAGTGGCTGCTATACTCCATTGTTGTCCCACTGGTGCCAAGCAAGTCCCACCACCCCTGCATTCAACCCTCATGCACATTTTGCTATGCTATTTTTATAGCAAACAGTGCTGAACATAAGTGGCATCCACAAAGTGTCTGCTATACTAATTTAGTGTCCCACTGGTGCCATGCAAGTCCCACCACCTCTGCATTCAAGCCTCATGCACATTTTGCTACGCTATTCTTATAGCAAACAGTGCTGCCAGTTTTAGGGCCATAGTTGCATTATCAGGGATAGTCAGTGTTGGTTCTTCAGCTGTCAATAAAGCTAGACCACCTCTGCAATCTACACCACCTCTCAATTTTTGCTACCACATTTTAAGTAGCTAATCTTGTCGCTAACAAAATGAGTGGCAAAATGGCAGATGCTGGTGAAAAGGGGAACAGTCGTGTTGGAAAAGGTAAAATGTTTGTGTCCGTGGGGAAGGTGGCAAAGCTACATTAACATCTGCTGAAGATAAGCCATCTTGTAGCAAAAGTAAAATGTCTACTACTTTCCGTGGACAATCCGATGTGCTCTCTTTTTTACGGACCCGAACAACTGTAAGAAAGGTAGATGATGCACAAAAAAAGAACATGCTTGAATGGATCTCAAGTGCTCCAACAAGTGTCCTCTCCTCCACCTCAACGTCATCATCCAAAAACCAACAGTCCTCTGAGTTGTCATCCCAATCACACTTGCTTTTTCCAAGCTCTCAAGTATCCACCTGCCCTGCACAGTATGGTGTAACAGAGATGGCTGAGTCTGCAGAGCTGTTCAGTCACACTTTAGCCTGTGAATCAGAGGTTTGCTCCCAAGCTACAGTGAGTACAGACCAGGAAATGGTTTGCAGTGATGCCCAGAAGCTTTGTGACTCAGATTCAGGCCCTGATGTCCAAGTTTATGAGCATAATGTAGACCCTCATTCCCAAACTGTAACACTTGTTGGTGGAGACAATGAGGAACATACTGATGACGATGAGAAACAAATACCAGATTGGGATGACAACTTAAATATTCGGTCAGGGCAGGAAGAGGCTAGGTCTCAGGGCGAGGGGAGTGCAAAAACAACGCTTGATGCTGAAGTTCTAGATCCCACTTACTGTCAACCCACAGTCAGGCACTTGAGGAGGTCAAAAAAAGAGAAAAAAAAGAGAAAAAAAGGGAACCAGCACGATCTGAAATTGGCATGCATCATATAAAAAGTGAAAATTCACAAATTTATTCCAACTGTACTGTAATAAAAAAATGAGATTTTTAGCAAATAATTGATCAATTTTTTGAGCCACCCCTGCCAACGTCACGGCAAATCTCAATAGGGGGGTCCTACTCTACATTCTGTATTTCATGTGCCATGCGGCCTCCTAGATAAAGTTAAAAGCAGAACCATAATGGAGCACACATACCTGCAACCTGTATATAGCCGCTTCCATGTTACAAAAAAGGCACTTGTGGATAGAGACCAGCCCAGGTCCCAGCATGTGGAGCAAGCCCTACACATACCAGGACTATATCAGAACTGATCCTCCCAGTGTCAAACAGCAACCATTGATAAAGGCGGACCAGATCCAAGAATGGTGCTTAATTAGCATTGCCTGTGGAAAGGGGTGAGGTAACTGTGTCTGAACAGCTACCAACAGGAGGAATATATTGCAAACCAAAATCAGGCGTGCATGGTATGGTGTTGGTCAGACACCAGATTTGTAGCATAACTACGGTCAAAACAGAGAAAAAAAGGGAACCAGCACGATCTGAAATTGGCATGCATCATATAAAAAGTGAAAATTCACAAATTTATTCCAACTGTACTGTAATAAAAAAATGAGATTTTTAGCAAATAATTGATCAATTTTTTGAGCCACCCCTGCCAACGTCACGGCAAATCTCAATAGATGTACTCTACATTCTGTATTTCATGTGCCATGCGGCCTCCTAGATAAAGTTAAAAGCAGAACCATAATGGAGCACACATACCTGCAACCTGTATATAGCCGCTTCCATGTTACAAAAAAGGCACTTGTGGATAGAGACCAGCCCAGGTCCCAGCATGTGGAGCAAGCCCTACACATACCAGGACTATATCAGAACTGATCCTCCCAGTGTCAAACAGCAACCATTGATAAAGGCGGACCAGATCCAAGAATGGTGCTTAATTAGCATTGCCTGTGGAAAGGGGTGAGGTAACTGTGTCTGAACAGCTACCAACAGGAGGAATATATTGCAAACCAAAATCAGGCGTGCATGGTATGGTGTTGGTCAGACACCAGATTTGTAGCATAACTACGGTCAAAACAGAGAAAAAAAGGGAACCAGCACGATCTGAAATTGGCATGCATCATATAAAAAGTGTATTCCTCCTGTTGGTAGCTGTTCAGAACATAGAAGCGGTTATATACAGGTTACAGGTATGTGTGCTCTATTATGGTTCTGCTTTTAACTTTATCTAGGAGGCCGCATGGCACATGAAATACAGAATGTAGAGTAGGACCCCCCTATTGAGATTTGCCGTGACGTTGGCAGGGGTGGCTCAAAAAATTGATCAATTATTTGCTAAAAATCTCATTTTTTTTATTGTAGTACAGTTGGAATAAATCTGTGAATTTTCACTTTTTATATGATGCATGCCAATTTCAGATCGTGCTGGCTCCCCTCTCTCTCTCTGTTTGGTCGTAGTTATGCTACAAATTCTGGTGGCCGGTCACCACCATGCCATGCACGCCTGATTTTGGTTTGCTTTGTATTCCTCCTGTTGGTAGCTGTTCAGATTCAGTTACCTCACCCCTTTCCACAGGCAATGCTAATTAAGCACCATCTTGGATCTGGTCCGCCTTTATCAATGGTTGCTGTTTGGCACTGGGAGGATCAGTTCTGATATAGTCCTGGTATGGTGCAGAGCTTGCTCCACATGCTGGGACCTGGGCTGGTCTCTATCCACAAGTGCCTTTTTTGCAACATAGAAGCGGTTATATACAGGTTACAGGTATGTGTGCTCTATTATGGTTCTGCTTTTAACTTTATCTAGGAGGCCGCATGGCACATGAAATACAGAATGTAGAGTAGGACCCCCCTATTGAGATTTGCCGTGACGTTGGCAGGGGTGGCTCAAAAAATTGATCAATTATTTGCTAAAAATCTCATTTTTTTATTGTAGTACAGTTGGAATAAATCTGTGAATTTTCACTTTTTATATGATGCATGCCAATTTCAGATCGTGCTGGCTCCCCTCTCTCTCTGTTTGGTCGTAGTTATGCTACAAATTCTGGTGGCCGGTCACCACCATGCCATGCACGCCTGATTTTGGTTTGCTTTGTATTCCTCCTGTTGGTAGCTGTTCAGATTCAGTTACCTCACCCCTTTCCACAGGCAATGCTAATTAAGCACCATCTTGGATCTGGTCCGCCTTTATCAATGGTTGCTGTTTGGCACTGGGAGGATCAGTTCTGATATAGTCCTGGTATGGTGCAGAGCTTGCTCCACATGCTGGGACCTGGGCTGGTCTCTATCCACAAGTGCCTTTTTTGCAACATAGAAGCGGTTATATACAGGTTACAGGTATGTGTGCTCTATTATGGTTCTGCTTTTAACTTTATCTAGGAGGCCGCATGGCACATGAAATACAGAATGTAGAGTAGGACCCCCCTATTGAGATTTGCCGTGACGTTGGCAGGGGTGGCTCAAAAAATTGATCAATTATTTGCTAAAAATCTCATTTTTTTATTGTAGTACAGTTGGAATAAATCTGTGAATTTTCACTTTTTATATGATGCATGCCAATTTCAGATCGTGCTGGCTCCCCTCTCTCACTTGAGGAGGTCAACAGAGGCGGTGGAGGAGGATGCAACTGACGACGAAGTTACCTTGCGCCTTCCTGGACAGAGTCGGAGTACTGGTAGCACGTCTACAACTGCATCCTCAACCACCACTCTGCCTCTGAGCACAAGTCGGGGTGGTTCTGCAGGTCGCATGACCTCTAAGCCTTGCCTAGCCTGATCCTTTTTTGACCTTACAAAGGATCTCCCAAATCATGTGATCTGTAAAATTTGTCGGGAATCTATAAGTAGAGGCAAAAAGCTCACCAGTTTGACAACTTCTTCCATGAATCGTCACATGAATACCAAGCATAATTCCCAGTAGGAAGCTCACTGTGCTGCAATGCGGCCTAGCGTAGCGGGCCAACTACTTCCTGCCCCTTCCAGTGCATCTGCGCGCTCTTCATCTTCTATGATTGTGTGGACAGCTGTCACACCTGGTTTTCCATGAACACCTTCCACCACTGTAACCGCAACAGGCAGTTTGCTTGGTAGGTCATCAGGTGGTTTGGAAGGGGAAACAAGTGCGGATGTACAGCTCTCGCAGACATCGATAGCACCAACGTTGGATGAAGGCAACATCATGTCTCCGCCTGCACTATCCTCACAAACCTGCATTTTTCCAGGGACACACTACTCACCACCATTTCCATACAGCAGCCAGATCTCTGTCCCTCAGATGTGGACAAATAAAAGGCCATTTCCTCCGACCCATGACAAAGCTAAGAGGTTGACTGTCGCCCTCTGTAAGCTGTTGGCTACCGAAATGCTGCCTTTTCGCCTGGTACCAGATTCCCAGTCGCCACTACTTTTCAAAGAAAGGTGTGCCTGCACTACACCAGCATGTCGCACACAACATCACCGCTTCCTTGAGAAACTCTGTGTGTGAACGGGTGCATTTCACCACCGATACTTGGACCAGTAAGCATGGACAGAGGCGTTGCATGTCGCTGACTGGGCACTGGGTAACTATGGTGATAGATGGAGAAGGGTCTGCTGAACAAGTCTTTCCGTCCCCACGACTTGTGCATCAATTCTCTGTATGTATAAGTTCATCCAACCCTTCTGCCTCCTCAACCTCGTCTGGGTCCTCCACCTCCGCCCCAAGCCTGCCTGGTCAGGCCACCAGCGTTGTAACTGCGCACAAGGAATCACGCACACCTCCTTACTATGCTGGCAGCAGAGTGCAACGGCATCAGGCGGTCTTTAGCTTGAAATGTCTTGGAAATAAGAGTCACACAGCGGCTGAGTTGTGGTCAGCTCTGCTGTCCGAGTTTCATAAATGGTTGTCTCCACTCAACCTGCAGCCAAGTAAGGCCGTGTGCGACAATGCTGCAAACCTGGGTACGGCCCTTCGCCTGGGCAAGGTGACACACGTGCTTTGTATGGCTCACGTGTTGAACCTTGTTGTCCAGCAATACTATCCCGACCTAGATGGCCTTCTGCACAGAGCACGAAAACTGTCTGCTCACTTCCGCCATTCAACCGCCGCAGCTGACCGACTTGCATTGCTCCAGAAGTCTTTCGGCCTGCCGGTTCATCGCCTGAAATGCGATGTGCCGACACGCTGGAATTCGACTCTCCACATGTTACAGCGACTGTGGCAGCACCACCGAGCACTAGTGCAATATGTCATGACGTATAGCCTGGGCCAACGAGATGCAGAGGTGGGAAAGACCACCCTGATGGAGTGGTCTCAGATCAAGGACCTATGCACCCTTCTGCACAGTTTCGACATGGCGACGAATATGTTTAGCGCTGACAATGCCATTATCAGCATGACAATTCCAGTCATTTTCATGCTGGAGCACACGCTAAACACTATTCGGAGTCGGGGGGTGGTTCAACAGGAAGGGAGGAAGTACATGAGGATTCATATGCGCAAGGGATAACAACATCACCAAGGTCCAGACGTTCATCATCACCAAGGCGGCAGGCATGGGACGATGGGGGAGAGGGATTAACAAGGGCGCATGGTAGCAGGCAAAAGGTTGAGGAAGGTGCAGGAGAACATGAAGAAATAGAGGACGAACTGTCCATGGACATGGAAGACTCAGCGGATGAGGGAGACTTTGGTCACATTTCAGTTGAAAGAGGTTGGGGGGAGATGTTAGAGGAAGAAAGAACGGTTAGCACCTCTATGCCACAAACACAGCAAGGACTTGGTCCGCATGGATGCGCAAGACACATGAGCTCCTTCTTGCTGCACTACCTACAATATGACCCTTGGATTGTCAAAATTAGAAGTGATGATGACTACTGGGTTGCCACACTATTAGATCCCCAGTACAAGTCCAAATTTTGTGAAATAATTCCAGCCATAGAAAAGGACGCACGTATGCAGGAGTATCAGCAGAAGCTGTTACTCGATCTTAGCTCGGCTTTTCCACCAAACCCCAGTGGTGCACAGAGTGAATCTCCCAGTTGTAACGTGACAAACATGGGACGGTCTCGTCATCAACAGTCTAACCGTACCAGTAGCACCGTATCTGGTGCTGGTAACAGCAATTTTATTGAATTGTTTCATAATTTTTTTAGACCATCCTTTGCAAGGCCACCAGAGACAAGAAGTCTGACACATAGTCAACGGCTGCAGAGGATGATACAGGAGTATCTCCAAACGAACATCGATGCCATGACTTTGCAACTGGAGCCTTGCTCATTTTGGGCTTCAAATCTTGAAAAATGGCCTGAGCTCTCCACTTACGCCTTGGAGATATTGTCGTGTCCAGCTGCCAGCGTTGTCTCTGAACATGTCTTCAGTGCTGCTGGGTGTGTGCTGACAGATAAGCGCACGTGTTTGTCCAGTGACAATGTGGACAGACTAACGTTCATCAAAATGAACAAGTCATGGATCCACAAGGAATTTACTACCCCTGTGTCATCCTGGGGAGAGTAAATGCTTGTGGATTTGGAATGTGCTTGATGCAAATGGACCTGTCAAGTTTGCAACTAGGTCACAAGTGATGCCACTGAAGTGGTGTCTGTGGGGCCCAATTTTTAGAAAAAAGGGGGAGTCCGCTTGGAGTAACCCTCGCTGTGTTTTTAAAAATGATCCAAGATGAACAGATCTGGGATCAGCAAAGACTTTGCTACCTACCCTGATGTCATTCTGGGGACGGTTAAGGCTGGCGTATTTTGGAATGTGCTTGATGCAAATCTACCTCTGAAGTGTACAACTGGGGCACAAGTGCTGCCACTGAAGGGGTGTCTGTGTGGCCCAATTTTTGGAAAAAAGGGAGACTCTGCTTGGAGTCCCCTTGCTGTGTTTTACATGACTTTAGAAGGGCATGCCATACCTATATCTGTGTCTCCTTCTCTTTTTCCTTGTCCAGCTATTTAGTTTTCGCATGGGTATTTGTCCTTGTCACTTTCCCATGTGTTTGTGTTGTCTTGTGAGTTGTTTGGCACCTTTTGGACAACTTTGTAGGATTTTTCAGGTGTTTTTATGTGTTTGTGATTGCCTCCCATTGTTTTCAATGGGGTTCGAGAGGTTCGAGAGGTTCGTCGAATGGCTCGTCGAGCGGCTCGTCGAACGGGGCACCGTTCGACAAACCGAACCAAACTCGAACTCGAGGGGGGTGGCTCATCTCTAACAGTGAGTGCTGTCTAATATCAGCTTGTATGTCTGATTTTTACCGCTCTTACTATGTGAGCGCTGTCAATCAACACATAGGACTGGCTTTCATATGCAAATATACGAGTGCACCAAGGCATAGGTCACGCCAAGGGTGCACCAAAACCCCCTCATTTGCATTTTAAAAAATAGATTTTGAAGCAAATGTTAAAGGGGTTGTCTAGTATAGAATGACAAGTCTGCATTCACTGTGTGACTGCAGATTTGTGAATCCTCCCAGTGCACTAACTGTGTACTACGAGGATTCTCTGCTGTCTGGCCTGGAAAGGCGGTCAAGTATGCGATATGCAGAGTTCAAGCTAGAACCCGTCTAGGAGGTGCCACCTCGCTCAATACAAGTGCATTAAGTGAGGCCATACCCACTAGACGAGTTTTGACTGGGAGTCTGCATATCACATTTTTGACCACCATTAGTGCGCTGGGAGGATTCACAGGTCTGCAGTCATAGAGTTGACAAAATAGTAAGGTCCGGCTCACTCTTAGAAATAAATCAGGTGCTCGGAAAAAGAAAGAGTCCAGCAAGAAAAAATCCGGCACACTATTAAATGAATGGCAATGGTCTTTTTCTAAGAATTTTTATTGTGTTTTTCTTGTGAGGATATCAAAAAAACTATACAAGTCCAACGTTTCGGTCACAATTTTGGCTTTCTTCAAGGACTGAGATATACAGAAACAACATAAAGAACAAATAAAAATACGTCGAAGCAATGTACATTGTTCCATCACAATGGTAGTGTTTATAAATAATACCATAAAAAGTGGAGAAAAACAGGGATTACAAAAAGTTTGTACACGATAACACAATGTAGATAGGTTTTGAACATTTATCTTTCAACATATCGACCTATTTCACAAAGGTGAAGATATGTTTATACTATACAACAAGGAGGAGTCATGAATGTATGAAACACAAACCTTAGTAAGTTGTAGGAAATTGTGTGTCATATGAAACGACCTGTAGCGTTAATCTAGAAAGAATTTCACCACTACTAAGGAGCCTGGAGTAAAAAGATAATAGAAGGTGATAAGTAACATACATGGAGGAAAAAGTCCTCTGGAGAAATGGTCATATGACTACCAACTGAATAAATTAGTATGACAATAAGTGTCAAGTATAGATACCTTAGTATCCTCGTATGAATATATTGAGTTCAAATGGTTCTCCCATTCACTCTATATCTGAACTGTATGACAAATTGAACATGAATTAATGTTAAATAAAGTCCCATATTTGGGAATTCCATGTTAAAGTAAAAGAGGAACATGATCCGGTGGTATAATACAATAAAAAAATGAAAAAATGATGGTATTTACCAAACAGTCCTTAGAAGACAGGACTCACAGAGTCACCTGGGCCTTCATCTTATGTAGGAGGGACTGAGTTTTTTTAGGGATGTCCTAGGTGCTAGGCAATCTGCTACCTCCAACCTGTACAACTTGCAGTCTATAACATACAGTGTTACAATAGGTATCATTTAGACATAGGGCAGGTCAAGTGCAGTGCCATATTACCAACTGATGTGTATGAAAGAGTAAACTGGTTATCATCACCTATTTCAGATCAGGGACATGCTTGTAAGGTAATGGGAAAAACCCAGTCAGGTATGTAAACATGAACACCTGTATAAAAAAGGGAGGGATAGTGGGAATACAAGTGAAGGGTATGCAATGAGCAGAGGGATAAATGCACAGTTAGGAAGATCCCAGTGAAAGTCATGAGGTCAATATAAGGCGATGCTTACCACGTGGGTGCAAGTAACAGGAAATACCCTCTAGTGTATTCTCTGAGACCTGGGGTATAAGACTAAAGAGAAGATCAAAAGCCTAATGGCATACCATGATATTCTATCATCCTGGTAAGGTTCCTGATCAATGTGCATACCTTTATAGGTGCTCCTCGTGGTGTAAGGGTGTGAAGGTGCCTGGGAGTGACAGGTGTGTTAGGCTGCGCTGCATTTAAATAGTGTAAGGGCATGCCGCCCAAATGTCTATTTCCTGGTTGTGAGCCCTGTGAAAACGAGGCGTGGGACGCATCCTGCGCATGCGCCACCGGTGACACAGGAAGCGCATGCGCAAAAGGCAGTGCCAAAGTGTCAAGGTGATGACGCTGTAGGGGACGCACACCGCGCACGCGCCGCCCGGACCCCCAGGCGGCGCACGCGCAGTACGCAGTCCACACACAGTGCTGGTGAGGGCCGTGTTGTGGAAGGGAATGCATCCCGCGCATGCGCCACCAGGCGTCCGGCGACGCATGCGCAGAAGGCAAACCACCCACGATACTTAAAGACATACAGGTACTGCAAGGGACGCATCCCGCTCATGCGTCGCCCGGTCCCCCAGGCGGCGCATGCGCAGCAGGCATTCCACTCACTACATCAGTGGAGGCCGTGCTATGGATGGGAGTGCATCACGCGCATGCCCCGCCAGTCACCCGGGCGGCGCATGCGCAGAAGGCAAACCACCCACGATATTTAAAGACATACAGGTACTGCAAGGGACGCATCCCACGCATGCGTCGCCCGGTCCCCCAGGCGGCACATGCGCAGCAGGCAGTCCACTCACTACATCAGTGGAGGCCGTGCTATGGATGGGAGTACATCACGCGCATGCCCCGCCAGTCACCCGGACGGCGCATGCGCAGAAGGCAGATCCCACATGTAATAGAAATCTGGAGAAGGTGATCTGATCCATGCAGGGAATGGTGCATCGTGCTGATGGTGCCAATAGATGGTCCGTGATCGGTGCAAGGCTGTGGGTTCGTGAATCACTTAGGTGCCAGACATATGCAGACTCAAGTGGGAAGCGAAGCCTAAGGACAAAATAATTAAATTTTAGAATGTATAATAATGTCTGTATAGTTTCATTTGGTAATATAGCCACTATACACATATAAGATTGTGTGATAGTTATAATATATCATATACCACCTATCAAGAATTTCAATCTGTGTCTGTAGAGAACGGATAAGAGAACAAAAAGACCAACAGATTACAATACAGATTTTGACAAATATTGTTTAATGAAATACCTCATACTCCCTTTTAAGGCCCCTAGGTTCGAGGGTCCTCAAAGTATGAATCCAATACGCCTCTCTTTCTTTCAGTTTCTGGATTCTATTGCCACCTCGCCTAATGGGGGGTACATGCTCAATTATTTGATACCTGAGTTGGGCTAATGTATGATTCTGGGAAATGAAGTGGTGTGGAATGGGGAGTAACGTTTGCTTGCAACGTATGGTGGATTTGTGCTTGCTAATGCGGTCTCGGATATGTTGGGTAGTCTCCCCAACATATCCGAGACCGCAGGGGCATTTAATCAGATAAATAACGTATGTAGAATCACATGTGAAAAATTCACGTATGGGAAAAACTTTACCAGAAAGGGGGTGGGTAAAAGAGTCCCAACGGGTGAGATTGTTACATTGCAAGCACCGTAAGCAAGGAAAGTTACCTTGTTTTGGGGGTACTAAGAAATGTTTGCAGTGGAAGAATTTTGTCCGAACCTACATCTGCCCGGACCAGACTGTCTTTCAGGTTTTTGGGTCGTTTATTACAAAATAGAGGGGGTTCCGAGAATTCTTGTATGGATGGGTAAGCCGTGCTTAGGAGGGGCCAATGTCTTAAGACAATATTTTTAATGAGTGGTGAAAAAGGATGGTAAGTATTGACACAAGCTACTCTGGGGGCCTTACTCCGTGTGGTGTGTGAGTGGCGAGACCTGGAATTATTAGCTATGTCGGTAGGGTACCCTCTAGAAATAAACTTATGACTCATTTCTTGTGTTCTGACATCCCGTCGTCCTGGATCTGAGCCTATCCTCTGCACTCTTAGATGTTGAGAGATCGGTAGTGATTTTTTGATATGAGATGGATGACAACTTGAATAGTGTAAAAGATTATTCCTATGTTGGTTTTACATACAAATCTGTACTTATATGACCTTCTGAAGATATTTCCACCAGTGTATCTAAGAAGTTAATGCTCTGTATATCTGAGTGCATAGTAAATGTTAGTCCTGGTCTAAGAGTGTTCAGATCATGAAAATGCGGTTGAGGGAGTCAGAATCTCCTTGCCAAAAAATGAAAACATCATCTATGTACCTCTTCCATGTAACGGCATATTGAAGCCAAAGAGGGTGACAAAATACATTGGTCTCCTCAAAATGCGCCATGTATACGTTGGCGTAGGGTGGTGCTAGATTAGACCCCATAGCTGTGCCCCTCTTTTGTAGAAAAAACTGATCTTGAAAAAGGAAAAAATTGTTTTCTAAGACTGCCTGGAGTAGGTCAATACATAGGGAGTTTTGTGCGGGAGTATGAGTACTGTACTTATTGAGGAACCAATCTACTGCCAATAGTCCGTCTTGATGTTCTATACTGGAGTAAAGGGAATTGACGTCAAAAGTTACCAGTAAACTACCTGGTGGAACTGAATTGAGTTCTCGTAGATGGGTCAAAAAGTCTGAGGTATCTTTGATATAAGCTGGAATCTGAGGGACAAGGGGGGTCATGATTCTCTCTACCGTGATGGCTAAAGGTGACAGAATGGACTCCGTCGACGCAACAATGGGACGGCCCGGCGGTGTCTGTAAGTTCTTGTGAATTTTGGGCAAAACATAAAAAACTGGAACAATAGGGTGAGATTTAATCAGATATTCAGCTAATTTATTATCAATTGTCTGTTGGTCTAAATGGAAATCGACTTTCTCCTTAATCAACGTTTGAATACGTGAAGTGGGATCTCTGGAAATGGGTTGATAAGTAGCTACATCCCCTAATTGTCTGTGGATCTCTGACAAGTAATATGATTTATCCGTGACCACTATCGCCCCGCCTTTGTCCGCAGATTTAATAATGATCGATGAATTACGTTTCAGATTTTGTATGGCCCTGCCCTCTTCAGTCGTTATATTCTGTTTGATCTTAAAATCACCCTGTTCAATAGATCTAATAGTCTTATCGACATCATCAGATACTAGGGAGATGTATGTCTCAATAGGATGGTAAAACTTCGGTGGATTAAAGGAGCTTGGGATTTTCAGGTTCAATGCCTGTAGGGAAAAACAATCCCCTGATGTGACAGGTGTTTGTGAGGATGATACCCCTTCTTTGGTCAGAAAGTGCGCCTTAAGTCTGAGAGTCCTATAAAATCGTTTTAATTTCTAGTCTAATAAAAATGTGTTGAACCTAGGTGTAGGACAAAAAGACAATCCCTTTTGTAATACATTAATTTCTACAGGAGACAAATTATAAGATGATATATTATATACAAGATTCGTCATACCTGTGAGCGTGTCTGAACCTGATATGACATTGTCGCCCCTGTGTTGCCTCCTCTTGCTCCGCCTCGTTTTCCTTTTGGGCCCTGTCTGGGTCCTAAAAAATGAGTAGGGCGTGTGGAGTACTGTTCCGTGTCCGAACCTGAAGAAGTTGAGTACCGATTTGACCGCGTGCGGTATCTGGGTGAGTCCTCTGTAGAGCGCCATCTGTATACACGGTTATTGGTGTAATCGTCCTGGTCCCTGATGAATTTAATTCTTTTTCTGGTTTGTCGGCTCTTCTGGAACTCATCGATTGTTTCCCTTGTCTTGGATCTGATCCTTTCCCACTCAGTGTTGGGAAGGGTATTTGTAAGTTGTTCTTCTATGGAGCTTATTTTCAGACTGGTGTCTTCTATTTCCTTATGCAAATATTCTATGGTCAATATCACAGTATCCATGGAGCATTTGTTGAGTATGCTTTCATATTTGGAACAATACTACTGGTTATCTGCAAAAAGTGTTGGGTGTTATGATCCGGAACCATGGAAGATCACCACAAATCATTGGCAAAAAGGTGACAAGAGCCTTGGCAACTAATCTGGCCGCCATCCCCTTACTAACCAACACAACTAGAAGTAGCCGAGGTGTGAACTAACATGCTGTGCACCGCGAACCCAGCCGGAGAACTAACTATCCTAAAGGTAGGAAAGATGAATAACTCTCTGCCTCAGAAAATAAACAAGAATAGCAAGCCCCCCACATTCAAAGACTGCGGTGATATAGGAAAAACACAATACACAGGTAGATGACAGGATTAGCAAAAGGTGAGGCCCCCACTGACTAAAATAGGAAAGGACAGGAAAGGGACTGATGGTAGCCAGAGAAAAACCCTGCAAAATACCAACTTCCTGATAGTACAAAAAGGCCCTCAGATCGCTCGATCTGAACTCCGTCCTATACCAGGTGCCCTTGTCATACCAATGAACAGAAAACAAGAATTATAACAAATTCAACAAGCCATAAACACATGGACCCAAAGGAGCTAAACTCCACACAGAACTGCAGGGAGTTCCTCAACAATCCACTGAGGGGGAAAATCCCTGGAAGGAAATAAACTGAAACCAACCACAACAAATGACAAAACCAGATAAGCAAAAGAACCAGGCAATAAATAAAGAACAAGAACTTATCTGGAGTGGATGAAATGTAGAGCAGGATTAAGCAGGCTGGAGATACAAAGAACAACTGACATCCGGCAACAGCCTGCAATCAGACCAGGACTTAAATAAGCAGAGAGTTAGGAAAGGAAACACCCACTGCACAACCCACCTGGTCTCTGTCCAAACCCTTCCTGGCCACCAGAGGGAGCCTCCCAGCAGCCAAGACATAACTAACATTCACATCAGTACCTCCCCCTTGAGGAGGGGTCACCGAACCCTCACCCACGCCACCGGGTCGCTCGGGATGAGCATGATGGAAGGCGCGAACCAACCTGTCCGCATGAATGTCAGAAGCCACAACCCAAGAGTTATCCTCCTGGCCATAACCCTTCCATTTCACAAGGTACTGAAGCTGACGCCTACTGCGACGGGAATCCAGAATTTTTTCAACCTCATACTCCAGATCCCCTTGTACCAAAACAGGGTCAGGAGGCGCTGCTGCAGGAACTGCTGGCTCCACATGTTTCTTCAACAAGGACTTATGGAAGACATTCTGAATCTTAAATGACGCAGGCAGAGTCAAACGGAAAGATACAGGATTAATATTCTCCAAAATCTTATAAGGTCCAATAAATCTGGGCTTAAATTTAGGAGACGGAACTCTCATAGGAATATTTTTAGAGGACAACCACACCATGTCCCCTACTTTAAACCGGGGACCAACAGTCCGACGCCGGTTGGCAAACTTTTGGGCAGTTTCTTGGGACTGAAACAATTTATCCACTACCTGCCCCCAAATCTGCTGCATTCTGTCGACCACCGAATCCACCCCCGGACAGTCAGACGCCTCAAGCTGCCCTGAGAGGAACCTAGGGTGATACCCAAAATTGCAGAAAAAGGGGGACACCAACGTGGTAGAGCTAGCTCTATTGTTAAGGGCAAATTCAGCCAAAGGCAAAAACGAAACCCAGTCATCCTGATCCGCAGAATCAAAACACCGTAAATAGGTCTCCAGGGTCTGGTTAGCCCTTTCAGTCTGACCGTTGGTCTGAGGATGAAACGCCGAGGAGAAAGACAGCTGAACACCCAATTTGGAGCAAAAAATCCTCCAAAACCTGGATACAAACTGCAGCCCTCTGTCAGAAACAATGTTTTCGGGAATACCATGCAAACGGACAACATGTTGCAAAAACAAAGGCACCAACTCTGATGAAGACGGCAACTTAGATAGGGGAACCAAGTGGACCATCTTGGAGAATCTGTCACAGATCACCCAAATCACAGTCATTTTCTGAGAGACGGGAAGCTCTGAAATAAAATCCATAGAGATGTGCGTCCAAGGTTTCTTAGGTACAGGCAAAGGCAATAATAGCCCACTAGAACGTGAACAACAGGGCTTGGACCTAGAACAAACTCCACACGACTGCACAAAACGACGGACATCTCGGCGCAGGGAAGGCCACCAAAAAGAGCGTCTCACAAGATCCCGAGTACCAAAAATGCCAGGATGACCCGCCAAAACAGAGCAATGAACCTCAGAGACAACTTGGTCTCTCCATTGGTCTGGGACAAACAGTTTCCCTGTAGGACATCTCTCAGGTTTATCCCCCTGAAATTCCGCCAGTGCCAACCGCAGATCAGGCGAAATAGCCGAGAAAACTACACCATCATTCAGGATAGTAGACGGTTCGACAACCTCCAAAGAGTCAGCGCAGAAACTCCTGGAAAGGGCATCGGCCTTAACATTCTTGGTGCCCGGCAAAAAAGAGACCACAAAATTAAACCGGGTAAAAAACAAAGCCCACCTGGCCTGCCGAGGATTCAACCTCTTGGCCGATTCCAGATAGATGAGATTCTTGTGGTCCGTAAGCATCACAACTTGATGCCTAGCCCCCTCCAACCAATGCCTCCACTCTTCAAATGCCCACTTCATAGCCAATAATTCCCGGTTCTCCACATCATAATTCCGTTCAGAAGGAGCAAACTTCCGAGAGAAAAAGGCACAGGGCTTAAGTTTACCCGAAGTAGCGTCTCGTTGAGACAGAACAGCACCTGCTCCGATCTCTGAGGCATCGATCTCAACTTGAAATGGGCGAGACACATCAGGTTGCTGCAGAACTGGGGCAGAAGTGAATCGCCTTTTAAGCTCCTGGAAGGCCAAAATAGCCTCAGGGGTCCAATGCTCAGCATCAGCTCCCTTCTTTGTCAAATCTGTCAGAGGTTTGACAATGGCAGAAAAATTGGCTATAAATTTACGGTAAAAATTAGCAAACCCCAAAAACCGCTGCAGGGATTTTAGAGAAGTCGGTTGCACCCAGTCGTAAATACCCTGAACCTTAACCGGGTCCATTTCAATAGCAGAGGGAGACAGGATGAAGCCCAAAAAGGAAATCCTTTGCACCCCAAAGAGGCACTTTGACCCCTTAACGTACAGTGCATTATCCTTAAGTATCTGAAAAACCTCCCGTACTTGCCCCACATGAGAGTCCCAATCATCAGAAAAAATCAAGATGTCATCCAAATACACAATCAAAAATTTACCAATAAGGTCACGAAAAATATCATTCATGAGGGCCTGGAAGACGGAGGGTGCATTAGTGAGCCCAAAAGGCATCACTAGGTACTCAAAATGCCCCTCAGGAGTATTAAAAGCCGTCTTCCATTCATCACCCTCCTTAATACGGATGAGATTATACGCACCCTTGAGATCCAGTTTCGTAAACCATTTGGCACTCTGCACTCTAGAAAACAGATCAGACATCAGAGGCAAAGGGTACTGATATTTGACTGTAATTTTATTAAGAAGACGGTAATCAATACAAGGCCTCAACAAACCATCTTTCTTAGCAACAAAGAAGAAGCCAGCACCCAAAGGAGAACCACAATTTTGGCTTTCTTCAAGGACTGAGATATACAGAAACAACATAAAGAACAAATTATAATACGTCAAAGCAATGTACATTGTTCCATCACAATGGTAGTGTTTATAAATAATACCATAAAAAGTGGAGAAAAACAGGGATTACAAAAAGTTTGTACAAGATAACACAATGTAGATAGGTCGATATGTTGAAAGATAAATGTACAAAACCTATTTCACAAAGGTGAAGATATGTTTATACTATACAACAAGGAGGAGTCATGAATGTATGAAACACAAACCTTAGTAAGTTGTAGGAAATTGTGTGTCATATGAAACGACCTGTAGCGTTAATCTAGAATTTCACCACTCCTAAGGAGCCTGGAGTCAAAAGATAATAGAAGGTGATAAGTAACATACATGGAGGAAAAAGTCCTCTGGAGAAATGGTCATATGACTACCAACTGAATAAATTAGTATGACAATAAGTGTCAAGTATAGATACCTTAGTATCCTCGTATGAATATATTTATTTCTAAGAGTGAGCCGGACCTTACTATTTTATCAGTGATATTTTTGTTCTGAGCTCCTCAACACCGTTTTTTGACCAAATGTCATTTTCTACATTTTCTTACAACTCGGAGGAGGTTAACAATATTCTCTCCAAAGTGAATATACCAAATTCTTTTCTCTCAGTATCTACGTAGGAAATACGGTCACGTGACTATGAGAAGGTTCTGAGAAAACATAAAGCTCTAAGTCTGCATTGCGCAACGCTTGCAGAATATCATAAAGTCCAAAGGATTCCCAGAGGATTAAGAGTACAACTATGCCCAACACTTTTTGCAGATAACGAAGAGTATTGTTCCAAATATGAAAGCATACTCAACAAATGCTCCATGGATATTGTTATATTGACCATAGAATATTTGCATAAGGAAATAGAAGACACCAGTCTGAAAATAAGCTCCATAGAAGAACAACTTACAAATACCCTTCCCAACACTGAGTGGGAAAGGATCAGATCCAAGACAAGGGAAACAATCGAGGAGTTCCAGAAGACCCTACAAACCAGAAAAAGAATTAAATTCATCAGGGACCAGGACGATTACACCAATAACCGTGTATACAGATGGCGCTCTACAGAGGACTCACCCAGATACCGCACGCGGTCAAATCGGTACTCAACTTTTTCAGGTTCGGACACGGAACAGTACTCCACACGCCCTACTCATTTTTTAGGACCCAGACAGGGCCCAAAAGGAAAACGAGGCGGAGCAAGAGGAGGCAACACAGGGGCGACAATGTCATATCAGGTTCAGACACGCTCACAGGTATGACGAATCTTGTATATAATATATCATCTTATAATTTGTCTCCTGTAGAAATTAATGTATTACAAAAGGGATTGTCTTTTTGTCCTACACCTAGGTTCAACACATTTTTATTAGACCAGGAATTAAAACGATTTTATAGGACTCTCAGACTTAAGGCGCACTTTCTGACCAAAGAAGGGGTATCATCCTCACAAACATATGTCACATCAGGGGATTGTTTTTCCCTACAGGCATTGAACCTGAAAATCCCAAGCTCCTTTAATCCACCGAAGTTTTACCATCCTATTGAGACATACATCTCCCTAGTATCTGATGATGTCGGTAAGACAATTAGATCTATTGAACAGGGTGATTTTAAGATCAAACAGAATATAACGACTGAAGAGGGCAGGGCCATACAAAATCTGAAAGGTAATTCATCGATCATTATTAAACCTGCGGACAAAGGCGGGGCGATAGTGGTCACGGATAAATCATATTACTTGTCAGAGATCCACAGACAATTAGGGGATGTAGCTACTTATCAACCCATTTCCAGAGATCCCACTTCACGTATTCAAACGTTGATTAAGGAGAAAGTCGATTTCCATTTACACCAACAGACAATTGGTAATAAATTAGCTGAATATCTGATTAAATCTCACCCTATTGTTCCAGTTTTTTATGTTTTGCCCAAAATTCACAAGAACTTACAGACACCGCCGGGCCGTCCCATTGTTGCGTCGACGGAGTCCATTCTGTCACCGACTGTCTCGGACCTTTTGACCCATCAACGAGAACTCAATTCAGTTCCACCAGGTAGTTTACTGGTAACTTTTGACGTCAATTCCCTTTACACCAGTATAGAACATCAAGACGGACTATTGGCAGTAGATTGGTTCCTCAATAAGTACAGTACTCATACTCCCGCACAAAACTCCCTATGTATTGACCTACTCCAGACAGTCTTAGAAAACAATTTTTTCCTTTTTCAAGATCAGTTTTTTCTGCAAAAGAGGGGCACAGCTATGGGGTCTAATCTAGCACCACCCTACGCCAACGTATACATGGCGCATTTTGAGGAGACCAATGTATTTTGTCACCCTCTTTGGCTTCAGTATGCCGTTACATGGAAGAGGTACATAGATGATGTTTTCATTTTTTGGCAAGGAGATTCTGACTCCCTCAACCGCTTTTTTCATGATCTGAACACTGTTAGACCAGGACTAACATTTACTATGCACTCAGATATACAGAGCATTAACTTCTTAGATACACTGGTGGAAATATCTTCAGAAGGTCATATAAGTACGGATTTGTATGTAAAACCAACAGATAGGAATAATCTTTTACACTATTTAAGTTGTCATCCATCTCATAGCAAAAAATCACAACCGATCTCTCAACATCTAAGAGTGCAGAGGATAGTCTCAGATCCAGGACGACGGGATGTCAGAACACAAGAAATGAGTCATAAGTTTATTTCTAGAGGGTACCCTACCGACATAGCCAATAATTCCAGGTCTCGCCACTCACACACTACACGGAGTAAGGCCCCCAGAGTAGCTTGTGTCAATACTTACCATCCTTTTTCACCACTCATTAAAAATATTGTCTTAAGACATTGGCCCCTCCTAAGCACGGCTTACCCATCCATACAAGAATTCTCGGAACCCCCTCTATTTTGTAATAAACGACCCAAAAACCTGAAAGACAGTCTTCCACGGCAAACATTTCTTAGTACCCCCAAAAAAGGTAACTTTCCTTGCTTATGGTGCTTGCAATGTAAGAATCTCACCCGTGGGGACTCTTTTACCCACCTCCTTTCTGGTAAAGTTTTTCCCATACGTGAATTTTTCACATGTGATTCTACATACGTTATTTATCTGATTAAATGCCCCTGCGGTCTCGGATATGTTGGGGACACTACCCAACATATCCGAGACCGCATTAGCAAGCACAAATCCACCATACGTTGCAAGCAAATGTCATTCCATTCATTCCACACCACTTCATTTCCCAGAATCATACAATAGCCCAACTCAGGTATCAAATAATTGAGCATGTACCCCCCCTTAGGTGAGGTGGCAATAGAATCCAGAAACTGAAAGAAAGAGAGGCGTATTGGATTCATACTTTGAGGACCCTCGAACCTAGGGGCCTTAACAGGGAGTATGAGGTATTTCATTAAACAATATTTGTCAAAATCTGTATTGTAATCTGTTGGTCTTTTTGTTCTCTTATCCGTTCTCTACAGACACAGATTGAAATTCTTGATAGGTGGTATATGATATATTATAACTATCACACAATCTTATATGTGTATAGTGGCTATATTACCAAATGAAACTATACAGACATTATTATACATTCTAAAATTTAATTCTTTTGTCCTTAGGCTTCGCTTCCCACTTGAGTCTGCATATGTCTGGCACCTAAGTGATTCACGAACCCACAGCCTTGCACCGATCACGGACCATCTATTGGCACCATCAGCACGATGCACCATCCCCTGCATGGATCAGATCACCTTCTCCAGATTTCTATTACATGGGGGATCTGCCTTCTGCGCATGCGCCGCCCGGGTGACTAGCGGGGCATGCGCGTGATGCACTCCCATCCATAGCACGGCCTCCACTGATGTAGTGAGTGGACTGCCTGCTGTGCATGTGCCGCCTGGGGGACCGGGCGACGCATGCGTGGGATGCATCCCTTGCAGTACCTGTATGTCTTTAAGTATCGAGGGTGGTTTGCCTTCTGCGCATGCGTCTCCGGACGCCTGGCGGCGCATGCGCGGGATGCATTCCCTGCCACAACACGGCCCTCACCAGCACTGTGTGTGGACTGCGTACTGCGCGTGCGCCGCCTGGGGGTCCGGGCGGCACGTGCGCGGTGTGCGTCCCCTACAGCGTCATCACCTTGACACTTTGGCACTACCTTCTGCGCATGCGCTGCCTGTGTCACCGGGCGTCGCATGCGCGGGATGCGTCCCACGCCTCGTTTTCACAGGGCTCACAACCAGGAAATAGACATTTGGGCGGCATGCCCTTACACTATTTAAATGCAGCGCAGCCTAACACACCTGTCACTCCCAGGCACCTTCAGACCCTTACACCACGAGGAGCACCTATAAAGGTATGCACATTGATCAGGAACCTTACCAGGATGATAGAATATCACGGTATGCCATTAGGCTTTTGATCTTCTCTTTAATCTTATACCCCAGGTCTCAGAGAATACACTAGAGGGTATTTCCTGTTACTTTCACCCACGTGGTAAGCAGGGGCGTAACGACCGCGGTCGCAGCGGTCGCCACTGCGACCGGGCCCGCAGGGTTTTAGGGGCCCGGCAGCCGCTCTGCACAGCCGGCTCCTCTCTGTAACAGAGGAGATGCGCTGTGTAGTGGCCGACTACGGGACCGCCAGGGGGCCGGCCTGTGAGTCAGGGGGCCCGGTGTCAGCAGGGGGCAGAGGGGCCCCTGACCTGGAGAGACCCACCAGGCGTTTCTGAGCTGCGGCAGAGCAGAAGCGCTCCTGCACAGCAGACGAAATCCATCCTTCCAGGACCTGCGATGATGTCATGCCCATGTGAGTGTGTGGGAGGAGACACAGGATTACCGGGCAGAAAGCATCAGAAGATACGGATTCCTGAAGGAGACATGGACACATGATGACTGGTAATGAGAAAAGAGGGGGCACGAGGGGGAGGGGAGTGCAGGGTGAGTGGCATATGAGGGCTGCAGACTGTGACAGAAGGATGTGAAGGGGTGCAGAGTGTTTGAGAGGGGTAAGTTGGGGTACAGGCAGGGTGAGATATGTGGGGCAGGGTGTGTGACATATGGGGGTGTAGTGTGTGTGCTATGGGGGGTGCAGGCTGTATGGGGAGCAGTGTGTGTGACATATGGGGGCAGGGTCATAACTACCGTGGTTGCAGGGGTCAAAAGGAGAAGAGAGGTACTTGTTTTTTTATTTTGCTGGCTCCATGACACATGGAGGCCTGGAGGGGCCTTGCTGCATGACACATGGAGGCCTGGAGGGGCCTGGCTGCATGACATGGAGGCCTGGAGGGTCCTGGCTGCATGACACATGGAGGCCTGGGGGCCTGGCTGCATGACACATGGAGGCCCTGGGGTGGCTGGCTGCATGACACATGGAGGCCTGGAGGGGCCTGGCTGCATGACACATGGAGGCCTGGAGGGGCCTGGCTGCATGACACATGGAGGCCTGGAGGGGCCTGGCTGCATGACACATGGAGGCCTGGAGGGGCCTGGCTGCATGACACATGGAGGCCTGGAGGGGCCTGGCTGCATTACACATGGAGGCCTGAGGGCCTGGCTGCATGACACATGGAGGCCCTGGAGGGGCCTGGCTGCATGACACATGGAGGCCCTGGAGGGGCCTGGCTGCATGACACATGGAGGCCCTGGGGTGGCTGGCTGCATGACACATGGAGGTCTATGGGACTGCATAAAAAACATGAAGGACACCTTATACATGGACTAGGGGTACATTATACATGGAGGAGTATGGGGCTGCATAATACAATATGAAAATTGATGGGGCTGGATTATAATACATATAGGACTATGGGGGCTGCATTATAATATATGGAGGACTATGGAGGCTACCTTATACATGGACTATGGAAGTGCATTATAAAACATGGAGGACTATGTGGTGCAGTATAATATATGGAGAACTATGGGGTGAATTTTAATACATGGAGAACTATGGGAAATGCATTATAATTGAAGGGCTACTTTATACATGAAGGATTATGGGGGTGCATTATAATATATGGAGGGCTATGTATCTGCATTCTAATATATGAAGGGTTATGTGAGACCCTTTATACAATTATTTGGAAGGCTATGTGGGGGCTGTTATAGTATTTTGAGAACTTTATACAGGGGGGACAAAGATACAAGTATGGGATGGAAATGTTTTGTGCTGAGGGAAAAAGGCTCTTTCCCTCAGCAGCCAACTTTCCCATGCTCTGCTATACATCTCTCAGCACCCAGCTTTCCCATGTTCTGATATACATCTCTCAGCTTTCCCATGTTCTGATATACATCTCTCAGCACCCAGCTTTCTCATGCTCTGATATGGGAAAGCTGGGTGCTGAGGACAAGATAAATATCAGAACATAGGAAAGCTGGGTGCTGATAGAGGGATTTCAGGGTGCTGTGGGTGAGAGCCAAGTGTCAGCGTCATTATCCTGTACCCCGAGTGTCAGTGTCATTATCCCTTACCCCATACCTCCCAACCGTCCCGGATACAGCGGGGCTTTCACGCTTTACGTTGTTTGTCCCGTTGCCACGATCGGGACGGCCGGCTCCCGGGCTCCGCCCACCCACTCTCTCTCCGCCTCCCTGCTTTTCCCTCCTACCATCCCAGTAGACGTGGCATAACAGAGAGGAGCGCTGCCTGTGCTGCTGCTGGTACAGTAAAATCTCCCCAGCGCTGATTTCCCTCCCTCCCCCCCCTCACCCCCGGCCGGAGCCTCTCTGTGCGGTCGGCCGGCCGCCTGTCTGTGCGGTCGGCCGGCCGCCTTTCTGTGCGGGCGCCCCCCGGCCGCCTGTCTGTGCGGGCGCCCCCCGGCCGCCTGTCTGTGCGGGCGCCCCCCGGCCGCCTGTCTGTGCGGGCGCCCCCCGGCCGCCTGTCTGTGCGGGCGCCCCCCGGCCGCCTGTCTGTGCGGGCGCCCCCCGGCCGCCTGTCTGTGCGGGCGCCCCCCGGCCGCCTGTCTGTGCGGGCGCCCCCCGGCCGCCTGTCTGTGCGGGCGCCCCCCGGCCGCCTGTCTGTGCGGGCGCCCCCCTGCCGCCTGTCTGTGAAGGCGACCGGCCACCTCACTGTGTGGGCGACCGGCCGCCTCACTGTGGCTCCCTGCGTGTCCATGCTGGAGGCCCGCCGGCTGCCTGCGTGTCCATGCTGGAGGCCCGCCGGCTGCCTGCGTGTCCATGCTGGAGGCCCGCCGGCTGCCTGCGTGTCCATGCTGGAGGCCCGCCGGCTGCCTGCGTGTCCATGCTGGAGGCCCGCCGGCTGCCTGCGTGTCCATGCTGAATGGGTGTGGATGGGGAGTGGATATGGGCGTGACTGTGAAATGGGTGTGGTTAGGGGGCGTGGCCTAAAAATTTGCAAACTTTGTCCTTCTTTTCCTTCTTTAAAAGTTGGGAGGTATGCCTTACCCCAAGTGTCTGTGTATGTGGAGGGGGGGCCCAGGTCTAAACTTTGCACCGGGGCCCATCCAACTCTAGTTACGCCACTGGTGGTAAGCATCGCCTTATATTGACCTCATGACTTTCACTGGGATCTTCCTAACTGTGCATTTATCCCTCTGCTCATTGCATACCCTTCACTTGTATTCCCTCTATCCCTCCCTTTTTTATACAGGTGTTCATGTTTACATACCTGACTGGGTTTTTCCCATTACCTTACAAGCATGTCCCTGATCTGAAATAGGTGATGATAACCAGTTTACTCTTTCATACACATAAGTTGGTAATATGGCACTGCACTTGACCTGCCCTATGTCTGAATAATACCTATTGTAACACTGTATGTTATAGACTGCAAGTTGTACAGGTTGGAGGTAGCAGATTGCCTAGCACCTAGGACATCCCCAAAAAAACTCAGTCCCTCCTACATAAGATGAAGGCCCAGGTGACTCTGTGAGTCCTGTCTTCTAAGGACTGTTTGGCAAATACCATTATTTTTTCATTTTTTTATTGTATTATACCACCGAATCATGTTCCTCTTTTACTTTAACATGGAATTCCCAAATATGGGACTTTATTTAACATTAATTCATGTACAATTTGTCATACAGTTCAGATATAGAGTGAATGGGAGAACCATTTGAACTCAATATATTCATACGAGGATACTAAGGTATCTATACTTGACACTTATTGTCATACTAATTTATTCAGTTGGTAGTCATATGACCATTTCTCCAGAGGACTTTTTCCTCCATGTATGTTACTTATCACCTTCTATTATCTTTTGACTCCAGGCTCCTTAGTAGTGGTGAAATTCTTTCTAGATTAACGCTACAGGTCGTTTCATATGACACACAATTTCCTACAACTTACTAAGGTTTGTGTTTCATACATTCATGACTCCTCCTTGTTGTATAGTATAAACATATCTTCACCTTTGTGAAATAGGTTTTCTACATTTATCTTTCAACATATCGACCTATCTACATTGTGTTATCTTGTACAAACCTTTTGTAATCCCTGTTTTTCTCCACTTTTTATGGTATTATTTATAAACACTACCATTGTGATGGAACAATGTACATTGCTTTGACGTATTATAATTTGTTCTTTATGTTGTTTCTGTATATCACAGTCCTTGAAGAAAGCCAAAATTGTGGCTGAAACGTTGGACTTGTATAGTTTTTTTGATATCCTCACAAGAAAAACACAATAAAAATTCTTAGAAAAAAGACCATTTCCATTCATTTAATAGTGTGCCGGATTTTTTCTTGCTGCAGTCATAGAGTGACACATAGAGTGACTGCAGACTTGTCATTCTAGACCGGACAACCCCTTTTAAGCTAAACTGTGATTTTTGTGGAGGAATTGTCCTTTATATAAATGTTTATGTAAATAGAGAAATCACTTCACCCGACAGACGAACATTTTGCTTGTGTGTCGGGTGATCTGACAGCTGGTTTAGATAGATCAATCGGTTCCTGATTATTGGCAGCATTCTACATGCACCCAAAAGAGTAACTA
Organism: Anomaloglossus baeobatrachus; assembly: GCF_048569485.1. Lineage (NCBI taxonomy): Eukaryota > Metazoa > Chordata > Amphibia > Anura > Aromobatidae > Anomaloglossus > Anomaloglossus baeobatrachus. Next base: position 108,660,209 of record NC_134357.1, on the reverse strand, counting down.
AACTTTTGGGAGATTTTTTTGTTTTATGCCCAATAATTCTGAGCAGATTGGTGGGGAATCTGTTCCGGAGACTCCCAACTACAACTGAAAAGCTCTTTTAGAAAAGTGCACAGAACGGATGCTGTAGAAAGCCATAGTCCTGTCTCCTGAGCTGTGCACTTCTAAGGGGTCTTTTGAGCAATTTACAGGGGTCTCAGAACCCAGACCCACATCAATGTGCTCATAATTAATGGACCTAAAACATAGAAGATATCTCACAAAAATTAAAGTATTTTTAAAATGTTTAATAGTGCTACTGCCTGTACCATCAGTACTGTGGTTCCTGTATGGTTCACAGTCTGATGATGGCTGGTAGCAACTCCTGGTATCTCCTTACCATTGTTACAGACATACTAGGAGCTGCAGTTTCATGCCAGACAATTTTATGTTGGGTTGGCTTTAGTTCTGGTGATGTAGTTGTGATTTGAGCTTGGTTCTGGTGATGCAGTCATGTACCAATGGTGGTTCTGGTGACGTAGCAGTGTGCAGATGGTGGTTCTGGTGATGTAGAATTGTGCAGATGGTGGTTCTGGTGATGTAGTAGTGTGCAGATGGTGGTTCTGGTGATGTAGCTGTGTGCAGATGGTGGTTCTGGTAATGTTATCGTCATTTGAGGTTGGTTCTGGTGATGTATTCTTGTAGATGTAGCAATATTTAATTTATTAGATTTGATAGTAGATCATTATAGGGTCAGTATGGCAGACTAAATAAATGTGTCTTAATGAGGCCATATGTCTGCCAAACAAGTATTTGACTAAAGCCCCCATACACTATAGACAGGTGCCCCATCATTCAGCTGGCAGCTATCTCCCTGACTCTCCCATACACTATAGACAGGTGTCCCATCATTCAGCTGGCAGCTATCTCTCTGACTCTTCCATACACTATAGACAGGTTTCCCATCATTCAGCTGGCAGCTATCTCCCTGACTCTCCCATACACAGTAGCGCTCACTTTCACTGCTCTTGTGTTCTCTATGAGACAGACACTACTACACATCTCTGGCGGTGGCTCACCTCATGGAGAAAAAAGGATCCACAGTCCAAAATTGGACATGCTGGGTCATCACTTCTCTGACAATCAGACTGTCAGTTGAGCCTGTCTATCTCCGGGTTCAGCCAACTGCAGTCTGTGTACAAGCACCATAACTACTATCTGAACGGCGTGTGAACAGTTAGGGTATGTGCACACAATGGCTTTTACATATCTGTGAATCTTTCGCGTTTTTCAGGCGGAGGACAGGTGAGGAAACACTGGTATCTTTTTTTAAATTAAAATTGTATTAAGTGCTAGTCAGCAACTTCCTGGCGGCAGCAGCATGATTAATGGTTCAGTTACCTGTTTTAACCACTTAGTGTCTTTGAAAACCTGAAGCTGTTAAAATAAGCTAAATAAAACTGAAAGTATGTGCAGCAAGTGCTGATCTACATTTTTATAGCGTTTAGCACTTTTTCAAGTGTGTTACAGAGTAGATTCATCTTAAATACATGTCGTGTGCACAAAATCATAGTTTTACGTTGTCAGTAAGGGGCGCGATCATTTCAAGTGCCTAGGGCAGCACAAAGGCCAAATACAGCCCTGCTCCTGAGGCACATGTAAGAAATGTCCGTATCACTGATTCCACGACCAAATCAATGTAACATTAGCTGTTAGTGTACCTGGAATGAATACTGGCGGGGTCCAGTTACCAAATATTATGCCACAGCACAACATAATGCCGGGAGTAGAATTGGTGAGATATTCCCTTTTTAAGGATTGTACCCTAATCCAGCATAGTTCTTTATATAGATCCACATAGAAATCCTACTCTTAGTAAATGCATTAACATTCAGTTTCTTACACAGTATGATACTGCTTTAAAGGGAACCTGTCAGGTCCAATATGCACCCAGAACCACGAGCAGTTCTGGGTGCATATTGGTAATCCCTGCCTAACAGTCCCTGTATACACTAGTGTGACACCCTGGACTAGCCAGGTAGTCACAGGTAGGCCCTTGCATTACACCAGTCCCCCTAACAAGGTACCAGCAGCCAACCTTTAAAAACCTTGTCACCTCTCTCAGTGTCCAATGGCCACACCAGAGGGCGGAGCCAGGTGGTTGGCCACACCCACCGAGGAGTCCAGAGGGCCTGAGGCAGGAAACAGTCAGTTTAGTTGAGTAGTGAGTCAGAGTTGAGTAGAGTACAGTTCAGTCGCGGAGAGGAGTGATAGCTGCAGGCCCAGTGACAGGTCTACAGCAACCACACTGACCGGTGTCAGGGTCGTAGCCCTGGTACCGTGGCAGGGAGGCAGACGGTGGTCTGGCCTGCAGGAGCCGGAAAGACGGTCAGGTGGAACCATAAGGCACCGGGACAGGGTAGTGGCCCGCCGGTACCGAATCGGGGAACCGACTGGAAACCGGAGCACCAGAGGGGTACTCTGACCCAAAATGAGGCCCAGAAGCCACTGGACCACGTTGAATTTACTGATTGAGGTCTGGACTTTAGGTCCTTTCTCATCCCAAGTCCCGACTGAAGGCAACAGCCCACCGAGGGGGATAGAAAGCCACCGCACAGGCAGAGAGATCCCACGGGCCAGCGTCTGCGGGCAAACGGACTCCTCCGGGAGACCTTAAGTGGACTGGGGCAGGGTTGTAGCTCTCCGGTGCCGACAGCGGGAATCCGGTCCGGAGGCCGTGCACAGTCGGGGTACCTGGACCCTAGAGCAAGGACAGCTTCAAGCATCTTTCTAATTGACCAGCCGGGGACAAGATTCCAAGTCTTGTCCCACAGGAGGCCCAGATAGAGCGAGACGGAAGTCCAACGAGGGGGATAGGGCTCCGCAATTGCCTGCTAAGATCCCACGGGTCAGTTCTCACGGGCCACAGCTCCCTACACACAAAAATCACTGGGAGTGGACTTCCCCGTTTCAAGCGGAGTAGTCAAACTAAGGACACAAACACTAAGTGCAGGAGGAAGGGACCCCTGTTTGCTGTACCAGGGTGTGGGACCCAAATACACCTGGCGGAGGACACCGGTCACTGGCAATTTGGTTTATTATTTGGACCCTGTATGAATTCCTCTAGAACTGTAAGTACACCAATACCACCTGGTCCAACCCTGCAGAATACGCTCCGCAGCATCCTCCCCATAGACCTGGGCCCCAGGACAACATCTCCCCTACCCGTGGACGGGATACCATCCTGCTGCGCCGCTCCATCAGCCCCGAGCGTCCCATGGCAAGGCAGCGGCGGTGTTACCAATCATCACTGCAACCCACGGGTGGCATCACTGACAAACTCTCCCCTGTAAATAACACCTTTTATTTAGTTGTGAGAATGGACGGCTGCAAGAGCCCCAGATTCAGCTACTGTAGTGGCCCGGTCCAGATTGTGTCTGTTTCTTTAAGTACATTCCACTTATATGTAATATTATGCTATATGTTATAAGTAAAGCATTTTTCATTTGTTGTGTTCTAGCACCATCTACTGGTGAAAACTGTAAGAATCTGAAGTGTTCATTGGGTGTTTTCCTATTGGCCAGTTCTTGGTCACATGGCTCAATAGGTGGAGCTATTCTCCGGCCTCTGTCTGGAAAGAACTGGAATGTTCTGGTTCTGGCTGAATCTCCTCTGAGAAGAGACATTATGTGGAGTTTCTCTTCACCACAAGACTCCTGCTAGGCCGAGACCTAGAATTTCACCATTTACTGATTTTTACAGCCAATATGCTGAAGTCTTCCTATCATGAATCCTCACTGGCCAGATATACACTGTGCATCTCTTCAGACAGTAGGGCGTACTGATTACCAGACCCTACTGCACGCAGATTGGGGAGATTTGAGGGTCTCCCGCCCCACTGCAATATTAGTGGCTTGCATGCCATTGTCCACGCACCAGCTGTCCGGTCCCCATAGCGCGCTGGGAAACTATCTATATTTGCTTACATGTACTGCACGTGCAGTAGGGTCTGGTAATCAGTATACCCTACTGTCTAAAGAGATGCACAGTGTATATCTGGCCAGTGAGGATTCATGATAGGAAGCCTTCAGCATATTGGCTGTAAAAGTCAGTAAATGGTGAAATTCTAGGCCTCGGGCCTCGCAGGAGTCTTGTGGTGAAGAGAAACTCCACATAATGTCTTCCCTCAGAGGAGACTCAGACAGAACCAGCTCATTCCAGTTCTTTCCAGACAGAGGCTGGAGAATAGCTCCACCTATTGAGCCATGTGACCAAGAACTAACCAATAGGATAACACCCAATGAACACTTCAGATTCTTACAGTTTTCACCAGTAGATGGTGCTAGAACACAACAAATGAAAAATGCTTTACTTATAACATATAGCATAATATTACATATAAGTGAATGTACTTAAAGAAACAGACACAATCAGGACTGGGCCACTACACTACCACTCGAGCCACAGCCACGATTCCGGATCCGAGCGCCTCGAGCAGCCCCCCTCCAGTGGTCTGTCCCCCGTCCACAACAAAGGGATCTTTAGAAAAAGTATTTCTAAAGATCTTTTATCGTATGCTAATGAACGAGGGGACTAGTCCCCTGGGCATTAGTTCCCCTGGCTAGTCGGCCCCATTAGAATGTTAGTACGCCCATGTGGGTGTGCTAATATGCTAATGAATGCGCAGCATCAGAGGATGATCTCACTCACCTCTCCACTGCCATCGCCACCCGACACTGGATTTCGGCTCAGTGTGCATGACCCCGGAGTTTCGGTCATGAGCACTATGAAGCCGAGTGTATGCCTCCTGGCTTAAAACTGAAGTAGTGCGCATGACCTAACTCTGCATTTGGTAATCTGACTAGTTCCTGCATTTATTTCTCATCACAGAATCATTACATAGTTACATAGTTACTTAGGTTGAAAAAAGACCTAAGTCCATCTAGTTCAACCTTCCTCCACCAGTTCTACATTTGGTCACTAAGTCATTTATAACCAACAATGTTGTGTGTACTGAGGAAATCATCCAGCCCTTTTTAAAAAACTGTTATAGTATCTGCCATTACTACCTCTTGTGGTAGGGCATTCCACAGTCTGACTGCTCTAACTGTAAAGAACCCTTTCCTATTTAGCTGTCGGAACCGCTTGTCTTCCACTCGCAGTGAGTGCCCCCTGGTCCTTAGTATTGTCTTTGGAAGAAATAAGTCATGTGCTAGTCCTTTATATTGACCACACATGTATTTATACATATAAATGAGATCTCCTCTGAGACGTCTTTTTTCTAAGCTAAACATATCTAACGTTTTCAACCTGTCATCATATGCGAGGCCTCCATTCCTTGTAGTAGTCTAGTTGCCCACCTTTGAACTGACTCTAACTTCTGAATGTCCTTTTTTAAATTGTGGAACCAAAAACTGGATCCCATATTCCAGAAGTGGCCTTACAAGTGATTTATAGAGGGGTAACAATACGTTGGGATCACGGGGCTGCCGCTGCAGAGTGTCTCTAGTGGGGCTGATGGTATGAGCAGCTAGTATGGTAGTCCCTCTGCAAGTAGGGTATTGCCACAGCAGGTGCGGTGGACGTCGGAAGAAGGAGTCCAGACAGGTATTCAGTGCAACTGGTTTACTCACTTTTCTCACGCTGTTAACCGGTTGGCCAAGGCAAGCTGATTTCGCCTCCAGGTTCCCTTCGTCCCTGTGCCAGTCTGGTTCTCTCATACCTTCTTCCCCATTCACCTGTCTCTGGTAAGTGGGTCACAGTGGTATGGAACACTGGGGGTCCCTGGTTTGTGGTTTGTCCACCTCTGTCCACCTGACGGTAGCGTGAACCCTGTGGAGTTGGAGTCTCTGGTTCTGTCCCCAGTTCTCTCTTTGCTACTGAGTCTTCAGATTCTTTAGGGTCAGCAAGGTCCTTGATGGTCGCTGTTGCTGTGCAGGTGTTAACAGGTCGGCTTTAAGCTCTTTCCTGTCCTAGGGTCCTGTACCCCGTCGGTGCGTAGTTCCGGGAGTACTCCACTGGCAACCACCTCTCCTGGGTACCAGGTCACCGTCAACCCGAGTCAGGACATTGCTAAGTCACACCTTTAGACTTCCACTGTCAACACTTGTCTACTGACTGTGTCTGCTCTCTTTCACTGCAGACTTCCTTCTCTGCTCTGACTACTGTCTTCCTGTGTCCCGACTACTCTCCACAGTCTGCCCCTCCCACCTGGTCAACTAGTGGACTGGATTGGCTCCACCTCTAGGCGGCCATCCATGGTCCCACTCTAGCTAAGTACCATTGTATGGGGGATTGTTGGGGAAAACTGGGATTACCTGGGTTTTTGGTGTTACCGGCACTGGGGTTCTGGGTCCCTAAGGGGGTATGCCCTGCATCCTGGTGGGGATGCAGAACCTTGTAGCACCCTGATGTGTTCAGGGGCGCTACACAGGCCTAGGTGTAAAAAAGATCATTAGAAATATCTCTGTACTGTCCCTTCTTATATTTGTACATTGTAATTAGATCACCTCTAAGCCTTAATTTTTTCAAACAAAATAACCTTAAGTTTGATAACCTGTCCTGATATTGCAGTCCACCAATTCCCTTAGTAACCTTGGTCACTCTTCTCTGGAGCCGCACTAGTTCAGCTATTTCCTTATACATTATAGCCCTACTGAGTGTGGGTGCACTTGTGATTTGTATAGAGCCAAAACTGTAATAATTTAATGACAAATTATGCCTCTTTTAATGCTTCCAATGATTCTATTTGTTTTGCTAGTCATAGCCTAGCACTGGTTATCAAAGCAAAGTATTATACGTAATTATTATATTGTATTGTATATATTATACTTAATTATTATACTGTTAAGTATTATACTTGACAGAAGAAGTCCCAATACTGACCCCTCGGGGTATGGTTCCAGGCATATGGCCCTTTTTTCAGTGCTATTGTTTATAGTCTTTTCCAAAGTAGCATAGCCTACAGGATAACAATGTAGAGCATCTACCCAACAACAGCCTTCTCCCAGAAAATCTTCTGGCCACACAACTTTGGAAAAGATCATAAAAACTGGTGCCAAAAAAGGCCAATATTTCTGAAACCATATGATTTATAAAATAAGTATACTCTGGACAGGAGTGGAAATAAAGAAGAGCAACACCTGACCACTTTTAATCTGGTGATATTTTTTTCTTTAAACCTTTGCTTCTGCAGCCAATTTTTGATTTTCACGTTTTTTCCCTCCCTTTGTTCCAAAGTCTTCTTTTTCATCCACATATCTGTATTGTGGCTTGTTTTTGAAGGGACAATGACATTTTACTATTCAATGTACTGAAAAACAGGAAAAAATTCCAAGTGTGCTGAAATTAGGAAAAAATATTACATTCTGCCATGGTTTTTGTGTTTTGTTTTTATGGAATACTTTTTCAGGTAAAAGTTACTTTGAATCATGAATCATGATTTTCCAAGCCAGTATGATTATAGCAACAAAGTTTGTTGAATTTTTTTTATTTAAGTGGAGAAAAATAAATAATATACATAATTTTCATGTATAAATTGCTGAATATTTACTATTACTTGTTGCAGTAAATTTGTGATTAGTAATTATTATAATTGGACGTTTGACTTCTGGACTCCACAGCTCTGATGAAGAAGATTTTCTCAGAAGTGAATACATTTCCCTGGAATACACTGTGTCTTTTTAATGTGAACAGTGGAGACGGGGTTGCTGGGACCCCCAGATTTTACTGCACCACATCCATCTGGTTCCTGTCCTTAAAACTTAGGTAGAGCCAACTTAAAATAAAAAGGTCCAAATGTCTGAAAAATGTATGGATCAGAACCTGCTTCTCCTTAGATTAACTGTCATTCTTAGATGTAACAGAATCACTGGTCCTCTCCTCCACTCCTCCGAGGTTTAGAGGATCAATTGTAGACATGGAACAGACTTTCTCCTGTTTGTAACCCCTTCCATCAGACATACATGACGTATAGCACTGACATTCCATAATAATCAGTAGCATACCAATAAATGCCAGGGAACATTGATCAATTTGATTTTTTTTTTTATATTAATTAAGAATTGCATGGAAGGATGAATAGATGTTCTTAGAGGGGCCTTCTTCTTCTGCAGATGTTTCTTGCTCGTCAGAAGGCCACAGGTAGATGGTCAACTCCTTCCACACAGGTGCAGCTTTGATGGTGGATGTGCTGCACTCTCTTCAGGGCTCTAGACCTGAAGGTTTTCTGCCCTCGAGATGTCTATAGATCCTTTTTGACAGAGGGCAAATATGCAGCTTTCTCGGATGGTGTGAGCTGCCCTAGATAATTTACGTCGGCAGGATGAGATCATCCGGCGGAAGATAGAACCTAAGAGAGAAGACAAAACTAATGTAAATAATGGGACTACATATTAGAGGATACTACTATGGTGTTACTGTCGCAGGACGATAGATCTTATCCACAAAGAAGTATAGGATCATTGTCAGTCATTATACCTGTGACAATCCCACCACTGACCAATGTCATCTTCTCCATATGAATACTTCTGACTGACTGACATCATACAAAAAGGAGCTTATGGTCAAACTTACCTCTTCTCCTTTCCCCATCTTCTACGTTCTCTGTATTTTGTTGTTTTCTCAGATTTATTACTGATTTTCTTAGCTCTTGAAATGGAAATTCTAATATAAAAAAACAAGAAAAAGATGTAGATTATAATCGCCTAAAATATTAGCTATATTTATATAGAGTTATGTTATTCTTGTACCCTGTAGCCCTGGTAATTAATGCACCATAATAAAGAGAATACTTATATATGTACATAACATCACCTGAGGGCCTGGGAATTAGATTGTTTTATAAATTGATTAATATGAACCTGTAGGTTTTCTGCCGTGTGGTGTCTCACCAAGTAACTATGTCCCCTTATTAACTTGATGATACATGAAGTAGACCTGTGTGGTGCACAAGACCTGGAGACCCTTCCTCTAATATTCAAATGTATTTGCGTCTTTCAGTTTGGCGCCTTGACTGAAGCAGGAGAGCTCCTCAGCCCAACATGCACTGACATACAGGATCCGTCATCACACTGCCACTGGTGCCAAGACTGAGGCAGGAGAGCTCCTCAGCCCAACTTGCAGTAACAGTGACACTACCGGCGGTGTTGAGGTTATAGAAATGAATAGGATGTGGCAGGACCGATAAGCGCTCCAATAGGAGCCGAAGATGCTATGTAGAATAATTTGAGGTGAGGAGCTGTGGTGGGGGAGGATTAGTGTTACTTTACAAGGGACTTTATGAAGCAAATTGGATCATTATGGGGCAATGGGGGATTTTATCGTAAAATTTGGAGTTTATGGGGCAATGAGACACATATATATTATGTTCGTGTGTGTGTATGTATATATTCATATATATATATATATATATATATATATATATATATATATATATATATATATATTTTCTACTAGCTGTACTACCCGGCTTCGCCCGGGTTAATAATTGTTGTTAACAAAATAGAATGTATTAACATTCCCGGGATTGTAACTGTCTTTTTGTTTCTCTCCCATTCTCTGTCTGTCTCCCCCTCTGTATGTATCTCTCTGTCTATCTCTTTGTCTGTCTGTGTCTTTCCCTGTCTGTCTCTGACTGTCTCTGTCTCTTTCTCCGTCTGTCTCAATCTCTTTCCCTGTCTGTCTATCTATCTCTTTCCCTGTCTGTCTATCTGTCACTTTCCCTGTCTGTCTCTTTCCCTCTCTTTCCCTGTCTGTCTCTTTCCCTGTGTCTGTCTCTTTGTCTGTCTCTTTACCTGTCTTTATCTGTCTCTTACCCTGTCTGTCTCTTTCCCTCTCTTTCCCTGTCTGTTGCTTTCCCTGTCAGTCTGTCTCTTTGTCTGTGTCTGTCTCTTTGTGTCTGTCTCTTACCCTGTCTATGTCTGTTTCTTACCCTGTCTATGTCTGTTTCTTTCCCTGTCTGTGTCTGTCTCTTTCCTTGGCTGCATTGTGACACACCAACATTCCATTTAAGGACTTAGCTGCGCATTCTTCTGAAGTTCTGGCTGCACTGTGGCTCCCAGCTCCATTCGCTTTAATGGAGGCAGGTTTTTTGGTGATTAACTGTAAAGCGCGCGGTTAAAATTTCCCCTCAAAATATAGCCTATGACGCTCTCGGGGTCCAGAAGTGTGAGCGTGCAAAATTTTGGGGCTGTAGCTGCAACGGTGCAGATGCCAATCCCGGACATACACACATACACACATTCAGCTTTATATATTAGATATAATGTGTATGTTCTCTGTGTATGTACGTGTGTGATGTGTGTTTATGTACATTTGTGCTGGAGACGCACGGGATTGAAAGACTCTTAATTCATTATGCGGTGTACGCTTTCTAACAAACATGAATTGGGTGAATGTTACTGCAGTGGCTTCATTTATTAAGACAGGCATGCATAGCCCCGGTCTTAATGAATCAGGACCATTGTTCTAGGCAGCACATTGTCCAGTGTAAACAGGCGATGTGCTGCCGATAACATGATCTGCATGGGCACATAAAGATCTATTAGTGATGAGTCTAACCCCATCGTTCTTTGTCAGCCTGTGTGAGGAGGCTTATACACAAGCACTGGATGGCATTACTATAATTGATCGCGCTCGTTTAAAGGTCTAACATCGGATTCTGTAAATATAACTTAATTGTTTGTGTGAGATGGTGCAATACATTGGTAGTTGGGGCCCCACTTTTAATTTTTGCCCACGGTCCCACTTTGTGTAATACCAGTCCTCAGTAAGGACATAAAGAGGATCAGTATAGGCCCATGTGGAGCCATGGGTGCAGTATTCAGGACCAGTTGACAGAAAAATAAATGGCTCCTTATAACTTTAATGCATAATATAAAGAGTGAGGATTTTTACACAATGAAGTGCTGGACTGTTCATTGTTTTATAGGTATTAAAATGTAGCAGTTTTCTGAGAGTTTGTGCCATTCACATTACACTTTTTCATGGCAGCCTATAATAGGATTGCCTATATAGACCAATACATACCAGAAATTGGGGGTGATTTGCTGCCTTTAGCAGTAGAATACTGATTCTCACTATCAGATTTAGAAGAAGATTCTTTCTGCCTGTTTGATAGAAAAAAAACATATAAATTACAAGTGAAAATAATACAAAAGGGAAGAATACCTGTCTGCAAGGCCCGTTAGGACATTAGGATAATATGGAGGGTATGCCATACTCAGGACCCCTTTCTACCAGCAAGAATGGAGAATCACTATTGGCTTGTAATGAACTGGAAATAAATGGCTGGTCTGAATAATCAACTTTTATCACCAGCGTTATCATAAGCCAGAACCACAGCGATCAGCAGTGATGGGTGATGGATGCTGGATTTAGTTTTGAGTTACACTCGTCTTGCATTTAGTGTTCTGAACATATATCAGATGTGAACCCCATAATAATAAGAATAATAATCTACTCACATGTCTGAGTGTTCTGCACTTTCTGGGGAGTACCCTGGAGGTGACTCGGCTTCTTCATTGTTCATCATTGTGGTATTATTGGAACAGAGCTAAAACAAAGAGAAAAATAAAACATTAGTATTTTCTCAATTTTAATGATAGGTTTTATGGAGCTTACCGATCACACACTTACTTTAGAAAGCCTTACAGAAGATGACACAAAGTTTTGGCTTTCTGGCCAGTCATTGTCCTCACTTTGGTCCTCCTCATCTGAATCATTATGTTGGTATCTGCTGCATCGAGCTGTAAGTACAAGTGTTATTAGAGATTATTAGTATAAGACCCAGTCACGGACAGTCAGCATTTTATCACTAATAATGATGAGGACTGATTGTCACATAAAATGAAAGACCAGACAAACAGCAGCTTTCTGCAGATGACGTCTCATTCTACTTACTGTCAAAGTAGCCGGTGTCCTCTTCTGACTCAAAATCAGGAACGAACTGCGGCTCCTTACTTAGAAGATTATTAAAGTCTACGTTAGACAGGAATGGATGACTCTTGATCTCTCTTGCTCCTCCTGGAAAAGAAAGACAATAATGAGTGATACAAAAATTGTCAGAGAGACGGCTTCACAAAGTCAAGGACATATACTGAAAGTCATATCATGAAGAATGGGGAAAGGACAGACAGGTAGAGTACAGAACCTCAGTGCTGATCCTCATGAAGATTTGGACACATAGGTGTAATAAGATGAGCGAACCCGTGGATATTCATGTTCGGTGAACCAACACGAGAGGAAAAAAAATTGGGATCGGCGAGTGAACGTGATACCTAACAACGAACCCGATACAACTCAATGGGGAGCCCACGTTCGGGCTGTAGTAAGGGCTAGGAGGCTTAACCCCTTCAGCCCCCGGGCACTTTCCGTTTTTGCGTTTTTGTTTTTTGCTCCCCTTCTTCCGAGAGACGTAACTTTTTTATTTTTCCATCAATCTTGCCATATGAGGGCTTGTTTTTTGCGGGACGAGTTGTACTTTTAAATGAAACCATAAGTTTTACCATATAGTGTACTGGAAAACGGCAAAAAAATTCCAAGTGCGGAAAAATTGCAAAAAAAGTGGGGTTGTACAATAGTTTTTGGGATATTTTATTCACCGTGTTCACTATATGGTAAAACTGATGTGTGGGTATGATGCCTCAGGTCGGTGCGAGTTTATAGACACCAAACATGTATAGGTTTACTTGTATCTAAGGGGTTAAAAAAAATTCACAAGCTTGTCCGAAAAACGTGGCGCACGTTTTGCGCCATTTTCCAAAACCCGTAGCGTTCTCATTTTTCAGGATCTGAGGCTCAGTGATGGCTTATTTTTTGCGTCTTGACCTGACGTTCTTAACGGTACCATTTTTGCGCAGATGCTACGTTTTGATCGCCTGTTATTGCATTTTGCGCAAAATTTGCGGCGACCAAAAAACGTAATTTTGGCGTTTGGAATTTTTTTGCCGCTACGCCGTTTACTGATCAGATTAATTGATTTTATATTTTGATAGATCGGGCATTTCTGAACGCGGCGATACCAAATATGTGTGTATTTTTTATTTTTTTAACCCTTTAATTTTCAATGGGGTGAAAGGGGGGTGATTTGAACTTTTAGGTTTTTTTATTTTTTTTTAATTTTTTTAAAACTTTTTTTTTTACTATTTTTTTTATTTTACTAGTCCCCCTAGGGGGCTATTGCGATCAGCAATCCGATCGCTTTGCACGATCTGCAGATCTCAGCTACAGAGCTGAGAACTGCAGATTTGCTGCTTCACTTTCAATGCCGGCTGTATTCCGGCATTGAGAGGAAGTGACTCATGTTAGCCACAGGCGTCATCACATGACCCTGTGCTACCATGGCAACCGCCGAAAGTCACGTGATCATGTCACGTGACTTCCGGCGGGGGCGGGGTAAGTCACTGTCATGGCGGCGCCCATATACATATCGCTGCCAAGACTTTGGCAGCGAAATGTAAGGGATTAATGGCCGCGGGTGGAAGCGATTCCACCCGCGGCTAGCAGGCACACATATCAGCTGTTGATAACAGCTGATATGTGCGCGTCTCGCCGCCGCCCGCCGGCGGCAGGGGGCGGGGCTTACCGGGACACGATCCATGACGTATCTAGTACGTCATGGGTCGCTAAGGGGTTAAACCTGAATGGGGGTAAGAGCATGCCAACTGCACTGCAAACAAATTTGGATAGGTAAATTGTTTAAAAGGGCTTATGTCACCCAGTAATTATGGTTACATAGCAAGTAAATGATGAAACCCAAATGTTCAGTAACCCCACAGAGATGGATTTTGGAGATTCTCCAGACCAACAATTTAAAAAAAAATATTCCCAGTGCATCCACAGTTCACCCACACAGTTAAGACTGCCAGACTTCCCCCACAGATCAGTAAGTCTAACCAATTTCTCCTATATAGCCAGTATTCCCAGTTCACCACACAGTCAAGATTGCCAATGTAACCAATGAGTGTAAATTTCAAATTGAGGCCACTACAAAGCCTATTTAATCAGTTGCACCACACAGCCAAGATTGCTAAAGTTTAACCACAGAATGTAAGTTTAAAACGTAGCCTTCAACAAAGCCTCTACAAACAGTTGCCCCACACAGCCAAGATTGCCCGATGTCCCCCACAGAGCAAGAAGTTGACTTATTGAAGTTCATACTGCTTTGCTCATTTTCAAGGGGATGAATCAAGCCACATGTACTCCAGCTTGATTTGCTATTGCCAGTCCCAGCCTTTTACAATTGAAGTTGGTCACCCATGCTGCTCAGTGTCTAACCTGGGAATCCTAAGCATTTATTTTTGGACAGCTATGCAAAGTGGCGCCGCGGCCCGTGATTCAGCCCTCATACAGGCTGAGTCACTGAGTCTGTGCTCAGTGTTTAGCATCGGACACGTGGTGTTCGGTATAAACACCCAGCATTACAGTTCGGGTTCGCTCATCCCTAGTAATACTTCATTATTAATACTATTATACATTACCTGTCCCAAGTCTATGTGCAGGATTTTTCCTTAGCAGCTCAGTGATGATGTCCTGAGCATCAGGTAGAAGAGATGAATTATTAAATTTCCAAGGTATGTCATCTGTAATATAAAAATCAAATATAACAGAATATTAAATCTCTTCATTTACTTTATTAAGGCAACAATTTATTCCATTAACAAAAGAACTATTAAACCAGAGAACCAATCTTATCAAATAACAATGAAATCACACAGTATTCAGATTATTCACTTACCCATGACAATCATGCAAAATGTCTCATGTCGGGAGTGACCACGAAATGGTACACGTCCTTTAAGAAATTTATATAAGATAATTCCAATTGACCACCAGTCAACAGGTCTACCATAGCCTTCCTGTAAGATGACTTCTGGGGCTATGTAATCAGGGGAGCCATGAATCTGGAAACCAACAGATGAATCAGATGATGGTCAGTGAAAATATTAGTGACAAATAACATGAGTGCAAATATTTTTTAGATGAGAAAATATCAAAGAAGGAGAAATAGATGAGATCAGTGAAGAACGAGCTCCATCTCCTGCCTACCTCATTATCATGGAACTCTCTGGTGATGTCCTCAATCGGAGACTTGTAGATCTTTGATGTTGGTCTCATGAGGCAGAGTTTTGAAAGCCCAAAATCGGTAACTTTAATATGACCAGTTGATGTTACCAGGAGGCTGTAAAAAAAAAGATGGTGTCAGCCCCAAGTAATAAGCCTTAGACTTTAAGACAATTTCTAACTTTCTTCACCTTTATTATACTATAGGGTTCACTTACTTGCTAGGCTTCAGGTCTCTGTGCACCACGCCATAGCTATGCAGGTATTCCACAGCTACAACCGTTTCCGCAATGTACTTACGGGCCAAGGGTACAGGTAAAGGCCCATAGATGTTCATAAGACTGTCGCAGTCTCCTCCTACAGCAGAAAAAATATGGCAGGAAAGGGTTTATTATAATGTAAATTGCATGATGAGTGTAAGAAATAAGAAGAGACATTGGGTCAGGATGTCATACACCGAGATATATTGTATGATAATGCAAAAAAAAACCCATATAAGAGTATACAAGAATAGTATCTGCAACTACAGTAAAAGTCTATAAAGCAAAAACAACAATGTGCAAAAAGCTGCACAAATAAATTCAATGAAATAACATCTCATATAAAAATATTATTATTTTTTACTATTATTATAGCACCTTTTAAAAATATAAATCATTATTCGTCAGATGGACTAAATAGTGAAAAATAACAAGGTTTCTCATACAAAAAAAGGAACACTACTATTGCCAAAAAAGTATAAGCTATACACTATGGATCTTACAATAAGCTACATAAATACATACAGTTAGGTCCAGAAATATTTGGACAGTGACACAATTTTCGCGAGTTGGGCTCTGCATGCCACCACATTGGATTTGAAATGAAACCTCTACAACAGAATTCAAGTGCAGATTGTAACATTTAATTTGAAGGTTTGAACAAAAATATCTGATAGAAATTGTAGGAATTGTACACATTTCTTTACAAACACTCCACATTTTAGGAGGTCAAAAGTAATTGGACAAATAAACCAAACCCAAACAAAATATTTTTATTTTCAATATTTTGTTGCGAATCCTTTGGAGGCAATCACTGCCTTAAGTCTGGAACCCATGAACATCACCAAACGCTGGGTTTCCTCCTTCTTAATGCTTTGCCAGGCCTTTACAGCCGCAGCCTTCAGGTCTTGCTTGTTTGTGGGTCTTTCCGTCTTAAGTCTGGATTTGAGCAAGTGAAATGCATGCTTAATTGGGTTAAGATCTGGTGATTGACTTCGCCATTGCAGAATGTTCCACTTTTTTGCACTCATGAACTCCTGGGTAGCTTTGGCTGTATGCTTTGGGTCATTGTCCATCTGTACTATGAAGCGCCGTCCGATCAACTTTGCGGCATTTGGCCGAATCTAGGCTGAAAGTATATCCCGGTACACTTCAGAATTCATCCGGCTACTCTTGTCTGCTGTTATGTCATCAATAAACACAAGTGACCCAGTGCATGCCCATGCCATCACGTTGCCTCCACCATGTTTTACAGAGGATGTGGTGTGCCTTGGATCATGTGCCGTTCCCTTTCTTCTCCAAACTTTTTTCTTCCCATCATTCTGGTACAGGTTGATCTTTGTCTCATCTGTCCATAGAATACTTTTCCAGAACTGAGCTGACTTCATGAGGTGTTTTTCAGCAAATTTAACTCTGGCCTGTCTATTTTTGGAATTGATGAATGGTTTGCATCTAGATGTGAACCCTTTGTATTTACTTTCATGGAGTCTTCTCTTTACTGTTGACTTAGAGACAGATACACCTACTTCACTGAGAGTGTTCTGGACTTCAGTTGATGTTGTGAACGGGTTCTTCTTCACCAAAGAAAGTATGCGGCGATCATCCACCACTGTTGTCATCCGTGGACGCCCAGGCCTTTTTGAGTTCCCAAGCTCACCAGTCAATTCCTTTTTTCTCAGAATGTACCTGACTGTTGATTTTGCTACTCCAAGCATGTCTGCTATCTCTCTGATGGATTTTTTTTTTTTTTGAGCCTCAGGATGTTCTGCTTCACCTCAATTGAGAGTTCCTTAGACCGCATATTGTCTGGTCACAGCAACAGCTTCCAAATGCAAAACCACACAATTGTAATCAACCCCAGACCTTTTAACTACTTCATTGATTACAGGTTAACGAGGGAGACGCCTTCAGAGTTAATTGCAGCCCTTAGAGTCCCTTGTCCAATTACTTTTGGTCCCTTGAAAAAGAGGAGGCTATGCATTACAGAGCTATGATTCCTAAACCCTTTCTCCGATTTGGATGTGAAAACTCTCATATTGCAGCTGGGAGTGTGCACTTTCAGCCCATATTATATATATAATTGTATTTCTGAACATGTTTTTGTAAACAGCTAAAATAACAAATCTTGTGTCACTGTCCAAATATTTCTGGCCCTGACTGTAATTCATGGACCGTGTCTGCAGTCTCATAACATGGTAGAATATATTCTGATGAAGAGGTGCAAAACACTCATTGCTGGGGAACTGCCCCTATGAACAGTAGAAAGCGCGTCACCTTTAAGAGACAGTGCTACCCTGTTCCTGTCCTATGGACTGGCCGGTGCAGCTGGCGCTCCTGTCACATGGACTGGCTGGTTCAACAGGAGCCTTCCTTCTGAACTGAGAGCTTTTGTACTAACCTAACAGAGGAGAGTGAGAAGAGCTTAGGGATGGACAGGACAAGTTGTGCCTGTGTGTGTGTGCAGAGAGAGACGCTGCCTGTGTGGAGTCTGGGTACCACGGTGTCGGAAGAGGTACAGCGCCTTCTCCCAGACATTTACCGCAATCCGGACCGTTAGAGACCCCTGGTCACTGTTGGGAGAGTACAGAACCGAGGAGAAGATGCTCCCAAGGCCAGTGACTCCTAACCGAGGAAAACATGCATACTGGCAGAGTCCAGAGATTCCTGGCCCGTGTCAGAAGAGAAGCTTCTACCTGCCCTGCTGGAAAAAGTGTGCACCAACAAATATTATGGAACCAAACCCCCAGGAGTGATTTCCCCCTCAGCGGTAGTATGAGTTTCAATCAGTTTGTGCACTTAGTAGGGCGTAGTGTAGGCCTCAATAGCCAGAGCGTGGCATCCACGCAGCCCCGATAGCGGACGACTGCTAGGTCGTAGTTTAGTGCAGTTTCTAACATACTTTGCCTGTCTTGTATGCTGCCTATCTGTGTTTGTAATAATTGGGGCGACGCACTATTGGTACACTATAGCTAGAATCTGAAGCTTGTTGAACTTTACTGTTGCCACATTGTATACCCCTATTTGCTTTTCCTACTGCTTCTCCCCTGCCTGTAAATAAAGCTTCACCCTAGTTTCTGCCACCTCGTCTTGTGTACCATAGTTTTACTCTGCACCACAGTGGTCCCTCAACCATTGCTTCAGCTGTGCAGCCGAAGTACAAGTATGCACTTTTATTCCTAAATATAGCTATTGTTATGTATTAACCTCAAAAGATTATATTATACCATGCTATGAGCTTGCTGACACCTTCTATTATTTTTTTATTTAGCTTATTTATTGGTTATTATTATTATTATTATTATTATTTATTTATAGAGCACCATTGATTCCATGGTGCTGTACATGAGAAGGGGGTTACATACAAAATACATATACAAGTTACAGTAGACAGACTAGTACAGAGGGAAGAGGGCCCTGCCCTTGCGGGCTTACATTCTATAGGATTATGGGGAGGAGACAGTAGGTGCGGTGTAGGTGGGGCGGCAGCTCATACTTTTTTGGCCAAAGTAGTGTCTGTATTATTGAATGAGTTACTATTTATTCTATGTGACTAATAGAGATCCATGTTTTTATATGAGATGTTTCATTGCATGTATTTGTGCAGCTTTGGCACAATTGTGGATTTGCTTAATATATTGTATAATGTGACCCTATACGAAAAGACAGAGCCGGGCTTCATCTACAAGCCTCTTATCCATTCTTCTGTGAAATGTTCATCTATACAAACTGTTAAAATTAAGTCAAATCCTCATTTTATCCACAGTGGAAATTTCTGCTATGCTGAGTGAGGACATACATCAGAGATTTCACAGAGATTTCAGTAATTCAATGCAAAAAGAGAAACACATATATTATATAGCGTAATTACAAACAGTGTGATCTAATTCTAGTGTTTATTTATGTTAATGTTGACGATTATAGCTTGAGCCAATGAAAACCCATAAGTCATTTTCTCAGAAAATTAGAATAATTACCACAAAACACCTGCAAAGGCTTCCTAAGCGTTTAAAATAGCCGATGCTGCGATGCCGAGCGCAATAGTCCCCGCCCCCGTTGCAGCTGCGATATCCTTGTGATAGCTGCCGTAGCGAACATTATCGCTACGGCAGCTTCACATGGACTCGCCTGTCCTGGGACGTCGCTCTGGCCGGCGACCCGCCTCCTTATTAAGGGGGCAGGTCGTGCGGCGTCACAGCGACGTCACACGGCAGGCGGCCAATAGGAGCAGAGGGGCGGATATGAGCGGGATGTAAACATCCCGCCCACCTCCTTCCTTCCGCATATCCTACGGAAGCCGCAGAGACGCCGGTAGGAGATATTCCTCGCTCCTGCGACTTCACACACAGCGATGTGTGCTGCCGCAGTAGCGATGAACAACATCGGACCGTCGCGTCAGCGTAATTATGGATTACGCCGACGCTGTACCGATGATACAATTATGACGCTTTTGCGCTCGTTAATCGTATCATCGAACCTGTACACACTACGATGTCACATGCGATGCCGGAAGTACGTCATTTTCAATTTGACCCCACCGACATCGCACCTGCGATGTCGTAGTGTGCAAAGCCCGCCTTAGTCTGGTTCTGTAGGCTACACAATCATTAGGAAGACTGCTGACTTGATAGATGTCCAGAAGGCAGTCATTGACACACTCCACAAGGAGGGTAAGCTACAAAAGGTCATTGCTAAAGAAGCTGGCTGGTTACAGAGTGCTGTATTCAAGCATACTAATGGAAGGTTGAGTGGAAGGAAAAAGTGTGGTAGAGCAACTGAGATAACCACAGCCTTGATAGGATTGTTAAGAAAAGGCCATTCAAAAATATAATATATGTGTTTTCCTTTTTGTATTGAATTACTGAAATAAATTAACTTTTTGATGATATTCTATTTTATTTAGCTACACATGTAGATACAATGGATATAACCTACCTGCTGCATACTCCATGACCATACACAGATGACGGTTATTTGGAAAGGAGCACAACATTGAGGCCACAAAGGGACAATCCGAAAATGTTAGGATGTCCCTCTCTAGAAAGGCCCGATCAAGTCTTGTTTTATCTTTCAGGTTCTGCTTGTTCAGCTTCTTCATAGCGAACATCTTGTTTGTGTCATTATGGCGCACTAAGTGGACGGCTCTGTAGAGGAGGAAAATCCATGATTTAGAATGAATTCTTACTAACAGTCTCTCTATAAACTTCATCAAATCATCTTCTGTACTAATTGTTAATACTAAATGTATGGCCATCACTATAATTGCATATAGAAAACCATGAAATAACATTACATCACTGATCATCTATGTCACATCTTAATTGACCTGAATAATTACAGTTAGGTGAGGACAGTATAAATGAGCAAAATAATTATAATGAAAAAGGATTTAACTCAAATTTTACAAAGATCCACATTCGCCAAAATGGCAATTTTTTGTAATCTGCTTCCCTACGGCTTGGCAAAATGGCGAGCATTGGACACTATTTTCTAAACCTTATAAGGCCATAAAATTGTTAAAAATGAAACATATTCTTATATTCTCCTCTCCAGCCCCTCCAACTCAACCATCTGGTCCTTTCCACGGATGTTCAAATATCTGCTGCTAGATCTTAAATCCAAAAGTGTCTTAGGCTGGGACGGCTCTTCCAGAAATGATGAGGCCTGGGAAGACTCTGTGAAAGCACATGAAAGGTCACAGTGTCTTGATATTGTGACTAGTGTTGAGCGGACCCGAACTGTAAAAATCCGGACCCGCGCAGTTTCAGCGCCCGATCCGGGTCTGACCCGGACGTGGGAATCTGGCTGCACGATCCGGATTCTCTCTCTCTCTCTCCCTCCCTCTCCCACTCTCTCTCTTTCTCTCTCTCTATCCCTCTCTCTCTCTCTCGTCCCCGGATTCCGTTCCTCGTTGACATATATAGGTCCGGATTCCGGATTGGATCCGGACTTCTTTGTCAACCCGCCACTGATCCGCCGGACCCGGATTATTGCCAGTCTGCTCAACTCTAATTGTTACCCTTTGTTCACCTGCACATAACCCTCCTGGGCCACCTCAAAGCCAGAAGATCTGGCCCAGTATGAGCAGTGGTGATCTGAAGATGCTGTGAGGACCTAACCGGTAACAATGAGATGTGGAGGGGTCAGAGAGGTGAACAAAAAGGTGAGTATAAGTGTGTCTTTCATTTTTATGTTCAATCTATTTTATTAGGTATCTTTTCAGAATTACAATAATCATCATGAGCGTATATTGAAAACATTTACAAATTTTCAACACAAAAATGTAACGAACTGTTAAGTTATGTCCTTTTGTGTCCTAAGACACAAATCCCTCCGTCCATTCCGAACCTCACAAACGTATCCCTGTGACCTTCTTTAGATGAGTTCATTCAAAGATAGGAATGTAGCCAAAAACAACTACATTTGGACTTCCTGGGTCACTAGGACAGAATATCTTAAGAAATATTATACTGTTCGTCACTTCCAGAGAGGTTAATGACTTCATCAAGACAATAGATAAGAATGAGTAAAGAACAGCGTGAAAGATAAAGATGAGAGAGAAGAGAAAGCAGGGGGAAGGGAGAGGGGGAGAGGGGGGCGAGGGGGTGGGGGGGAGGGAATGGGAGGAGAGGTGGGGGGAGGGGAAGGGAAAGAAGTCACCCGGGGGACCCGTGGACATGGGTCAAACCGAAGTCCCTTTTCTTCCTTCCATATATCCCCGCACAGGTAAGTGTCCCTGCCACACCATTTCAAGGTCTCTCAAAATAGCTTGTGGAAATCCGTGGAGTCATGGAAACTCATCCACTCACTCCAGGTTGTATAGAACTTATCTCCATATCCAGAGAGGTCAGCCGACATTTCCTCCATTCTGTAGATATCGGTCATTTCCGAATACCATTCTGTGATTGGAGGAATTGTGGTCGTTTTCCAATGTCTTGGAATTACCGAGTGGGCGGCTGTTATGCAGAATCTCAGGACGTCTTTCTTGTGGTAAGAGATTGACTGTGGCAAAATGGAAAGTAGGGCAATTTTAGGAGAACTCACCACCTGTCTCCCAGTTATGAGTCGGTAATTGTCAAATACCTTCGTCCAAAAGGGTTTTATCAACTGGCACTCCCACCAGATATGAATCATGGTGCCCGTCTCCTTGTTACATCTCCAACATATTTGGGAGTGTCTTTCATTTTTTACATTTTACGTTTTGTAGGCTCTAGGTTCTGGTGAAACCCTAGAACCCAATAATGGACAATACATTTCCAGAGAGTAACTTCTTTTTGAATCGTATTTCCTTGGAAAGACTGCATGAACCGGCAAATTAGAATTTTGCCAAATCCGCTGGACAATAATGAGGACTCATATAATTTCCTTATGGTCATATTGTATGGACAGGGCACAGAGACAGAGGCATTGTCATCAGGAGTACTATGAAATGTATATTATGTCAAAATAAAACTCACCCATAAGCTCCACTGCTGATCAGTTTGATCTGTTTAAAATCAGTTTTACAAGGATTTCTCCCTGAGTTCGATGATCTGATCAAGGCCTAGAAATAATAGGAAATAGCAATAAGACATAGAAGCTGCAGGAAAATAAAAGCTCCAGATGCAGGAACTTCTCCTCTATGTTATGTACCCACTGATTACACTGCAGGAAATGAATGTGATACAAGTCAAACCCTCCACAGACACTAATAAGAGGATATCCCCTATACACAGATATCATTGTACTGCAGGGGATGATAAGGGGCATCACTCAAAGGAGACAGGAATACTAATGCCATCATCACAGACAATAGATCTGATCTACATAAGAACAGGAATATCCCATTGTAATATGGGGTATAATATTTTATGTCTAATTCATACGCCGTTATCTGATAATATACAGATGTTTTCCCTGATACTTACATTGGCAGATTCGTGGATCTCTGGTGTCTCACATATTCCACCATCAGTAATTGCCGGCACAGTTATTTCTAAAATAATGACAAAACAATGAAGAGATGTCATGTATTAGGCTAGATTAGTATGTAATATATAACACATCCATATAATGAAGGCAATGAGAAGACCTCTGTAAACGGTATAGTACTAGGTATTTGGTATTCTAGTCATACTGTATATATATTTATGGCACATCCATAGATAAATATACTACAGCATAAATGTGCGATTGTTCAGGATCTGATTACTGTTCTTTTCATTTTATAAGATGCACTGGAATATAAGACGCACCCCAATTTTATAAAAAAAAAAAGGAGGGGTCCGTCTTATAATACTGTGCTGTACTACAAGAGGGGGTCTGCAGCAGTAGTAGAGCGGGGTCACAGAAGACAGGGGTGGTGGTGGAGGAGGGCGATGCTGCGGGGGATGCAGCGGGTGTCCCAGATGCTCGCTGAGGGCACTGTGAGTTAGGAGGAGCATCCAGAAACTGTCAGTGGTGTGGGTTTCAAACAAATGGTGCCCGGAGTCGGTGCAAGCGCAGATGGAGCTCTTGGCTCAATGACAAGTCGAGATCTCATCTGTGCACACGCCACCTCCGTGCACCATTTTCCCTCACCGCCAATATTTTCAGAATGGCGGCCTCTGCCACACAGCCAGCAGCACAGCACCTGCAGAATCTCCCCTGCCTCCTGTGACCCCTCTCCACCAGCCCCAGTAAGCTACATTTAGATTATAAGACGCACCCCTCATTTTAATTCCACATTTTTGAGAGGAAAGGTGCGTCTTATAATCCGAAAAATGTGGTAATTCTTGAACAATTACATAATTGGGGACCTACGAGCCTCTTTGTACATGTAGGAGCTGAGAAGAGCACAGAAAAGCAGAATTACAGGAGCCCCCTCCATTATAGTCTATAGGGGTTTCTGGAGCCATCACTGGCCCCATACAGTGAATGAAGAGTAAATCTCCATATTCTCTGCCGTTCTCTATAATATCTCGATATTTGAATGTAACATATTAGATTACCGGCTTACCTTCAGTCAGATCATTTTGTATCTCACGCTGACTAACATTAGAGTCAGAGATATTTGGGTTTTGTCCCTCTTCGGAGTCACCTTCTGCTGTTTCCTGATGGTTATAACATGTACAATTAATATAATATTTCCCAAATTCTAAATTACTGTATACATAAGACAGGAAGGACCGAACCTGGATTTACTGGATAATTTCAGTATTGGACCTACTATACACAGCCGCTCCCTCCAGTAACTCCACATTAATATATAAGGGACTTGTATCTACAACTGCTCTCTATTAACCTGTGTTATCAGAACTGCAGCATTTACAAGATGGAAGATTGTAAAGATTGAGCAAAACGGGCGGAAATGCAAACTCTGCATCACTGATGATGGAGCCGCACAGACAGGCTGTCATAAAATATCCTGTGCCTGCCTGGAGCCGACAGGGACGCCTCTAATATAATAAATCTGCTATATAACTGGTAATCTGGAGAAGATCAGACAACAAGGACATGTAACATAGAAGATGGTGGATCCTTACCAGGTTCTCCAGGGAGTGGAGCGGACGCTCCAGTACATCCAGGACATTTTGGGCAAGTTCTTTAAAAACCGCCAATTCACCACATTGGGATTTCCGTTCAGCCTATAAAGATGGAAATAAATATAGAAGGAAAATCATGAGGGAAAGTGCAGAATGATGAGACCATTTATGTCACCATTTTACCCCTACAATTGCTACATATCAGGATATTTGGTGCAGGTTTTATATTATATTAGTGACAGTGTAAAGAACAGTTTTCTCTAAAAAAAACTCAACAAAACAAAACTTGTATTCCATTACTAATTTTATTATTATTATATGGTGTGAGCAGATTGTCTGCTATTCACCTGTTGTACTAATGTCCTGATGTTCTGCTGTAAATGCTCAAGGTATTTTGTAGTAATACAACCTTCGTGATACCGTTTCCCCAAAAAATAAACCTACCCCCAAAATAAACCCCATTGGGATTTTATGGGCTTTTTCCAGTATGCTTAAAATATAAGCCCTACTCCAAAAATAAGCCCTAGTTGCGGTTGCATTAAGAAGTGTCCAAGCAGCTAAAAAGTTAAAGAATACAGCAGGACCCTTCATCAAAGAAGGCAGACACCCCCAAAAAAAGCAGACCACCTCCAAAAAGAAACAAAAAACAAAATTATTCACCAGACCTCAAAATTTACAGTTGGTAAGTGCCGATGGTGGATGGACTCTCACATAGAGATCTGCATCACTGTTAGGTCCCCTTATCATTCCAGCTGCATTGCATTGCAGCTTTCACAAACAGGTTGGGTACCAGTATCACTCCGCACGAGTGATACTGCTTCCACTCACCAGGGAAGACATCTGCTGCAGAATCCAGGGGGATCTGACAGTGATGCAGATTTGTATGAGAGAGCCCATTTACTTGCCAACTCTAATTATTTGGGGTCTGGTAGGTGCGATTCTTTTATGGGGTGTCTGCTTTCTTTTGAGGGTAAACTTACAGTACATAGAGAATAATACATTTAAGCGGGTAATTTAAAGCTTTGAATATATGGTGAGTACCCACTATTATAGGACAGTTCTGCACCATGAGAATAGCAGCTCAGATAAGAAAATGTGCATCTGAACCAGTAATAGGATAACACAAAATGTTGATGTTCCAGAATGTGATGACATGATTATATTTGAATAAATGTTCCTTGTTGTTCATAGAAAAATATAAAACACCCCTTGAAAATAAACCTTGTGATGTAATCTTAAAGGGGTATCTGCTTTTCATAGGAAGTGGCCTAGCAACAGTTAAGGCGGCAACACTTTAGGCTGAGCATCAGTACCAAATGCTGGAATACTGTCACAGCTAGGTTTTTGCAAGCATTGCCGACTCATGGCAGCAGCAGGATCTGGCAAAACTTCAGATTCCTGCACTCTGCCTGCTAACTTCTCTGATGTTTCAATAATTTTTATTGTACTTTAAATTTAAACGAATATTACATAATGAACTGCATTTATAAGTTTGTTTAAATACATTCTGAATAAGTACACATACATTTAGCATTTAGTATTTTTATGGGGTAAGGAATGAGAGGTTGGGGAGGGTAAATTAGGGAAGAAGAACCTTATTCGGGGCAAACTTGGAAGGATCAAGGAAAATAATGGAAGGGTAAGTGGTAAAGGGAGACTTAACCTTAATATAAAAAGATTATAAGAGTAAAAAAAATAGAAAAAATGAAATGAAGAACAGATAGAAAAAGAGGGAAAAGGTTGGGTAAGGGAGACAGAGGCGGTTTTTTTATATATTTGGAGTATAGTGTCTTTGAGAAATCTCTAAATGTAAGTAGATTGTCAAAGAGTAGTAAATGTTGCCCTATATAGTTTAGGATTCATATATATATATATATGTATATATATATATATTCAATATTTTATGTGTAATTTATATGCCGTTATCCGATAATATACAGATGTTTTCCCTGATACTCACATTGGCAGATTCGTGGATCTCTGGTGTCTCACATATTCCACCATCAGTAATTGCCGGCACAGTTATATCTAAAATAATGACAAAACAATGAAGAGACGTCATGTATTAGGCTAGATTAATATGTAATATATAACACATCCATATAATGAAGACAATGAGAAGATCTCTGTAAACGGTATAGTACTAGGTATTTGGTATTCTTGTCATACTGTATATATTTATGGCACATACATAAATAGATATACTGCAGCATAAATGTGTGATTGTTCAGGATCTGATTACTGTACTTTTCGTTTTATAAGATGCACTGGAATATAAGACGCACCCCAACTTTATAGAAAAAAAAGGAGGGGTCTGTCTTATAATCCTGTGCTGTCCTACAAGAGGGGGGGCTGCAACAGTAGTAGAGCGGGGTCACAGAAGACAGGGGTGGTGGTGGAGGAGGGCGATGCTGCGGGGGATGCAGAGGGTGTCCCAGATGCTCGCTGAGGGCACAGT
Source organism: Anomaloglossus baeobatrachus (assembly GCF_048569485.1). NCBI lineage: Eukaryota > Metazoa > Chordata > Amphibia > Anura > Aromobatidae > Anomaloglossus > Anomaloglossus baeobatrachus. The sequence goes on along the minus strand of NC_134357.1, from coordinate 108,632,952 downwards.
GAGGCAGGAGGAGCATCCAGAAACTGTCAGCGGTGTGGGCTTCAAAGAAATGGTGCCCGGAGTCGGTGCAAGCGCAGATGGAGCTCTTGGCTCAATGAAAAGCCGAGATCTCATCTGCGCACGCGCCACCTCCGTGCACCATTTTCCCGCACCGCCAATATTTTCAGAATGGCGGCCTCTGTCACACAGCCCGCAGCACAGCACCTGCAGAATCTCCCCTGCCTCCTGTGACCCCTCTCCACCAGCCCCAGTAATCTACATTCGGATTATAAGACGCACCCCTCATTTTTAATCCAAATTTTTGAGAGGAAACATGCATCTTATAATCCGAAAAATGTGGTAATTTTTGAACAATTACATAATTGGGGACCTACGAGCCTCTTTGTACATTTAGGAGCTGAGAAGAGCACAGAAAAGCAGAATTACAGGAGCCCCCTCCATTATAGTCTATAGGGGTTTCTGGAGCCATCACTGGCCCCATACAGCGAATGAAGAGTAAATCTCCATATTCTCTGCCGTTCTCTATAATATCTCGATATTTGAATGTAACATATTAGATTACCGGCTTACCTTCAGTCAGATCATTTTGTATCTCACGCTGACTAACATTAGAGTCAGAGATATTTGGGTCTTGTCCCTCTTCGGAGTCACCTTCTGCTGTTTCCTGATGGTTATAATATGTACAATTAATATATTTCACAAATTCTAAATTACTGTATACATAAGACAGGAAGGACCGAACCTGGATTTACTGGATAATTTCAGTATTGGACCTACTATACACAGCCGCTCCCTCCAGTAACTCCACATTAATATATAAGGGACTTGTATCTACAACTGCTCTCTATTAACCTGTGTTATCAGAACTGCAGCATTTACAAGATGGAAGATTGTAAAGATTGAGCAAAACGGGCGGAAATGCAAACTCTGCATCACAGATGATGGAGCCGCACAGACAGGCTGTCATAAAATATCCTGTGCCTGCCTGAAGCCGACAGGGACGCCTCTAATATAATAAATCTGCTATATAACTGGTAATCTGGAGAAGATCAGACAACAAGGACATGTAACATAGAAGATGGTGGATCCTTACCAGGTTCTCCAGGGAGTGGAGCGGACGCTCCAGTACATCCAGGACATTTTGGGCAAGTTCTTTAAAAAACGCCAAATCACCACATTGGGATTTCCGTTCAGCCTATAAAGATGGAAATAAATAGAAAAGGAAAATCATGAGGGAAAGTGCAGAATGATGAGACCATTTATGTCACCATTTTACCCCTACAATTGCTACATATCAGGATATTTGGTGCAGGTTTTATATTATATTAGTGACAGTGTAAAGAACAGTTTTCTGTAAAAAAAAATAAAAAAAAACTTGTATTCCATTATTTATTTTATTTTTATATGGTATGAGCAGATTGTCTGCAATTTACCTGTTGTACTAATGTCCTGATGTTCTGCTGTAAATGCTCAAGGTATTCTGTAGTAATACAACCTTCGTAATACTGTTCCCCCAAAAAATAAACCTACCCCAAAAATAAGCCCCAGTGGGATTTTATGGGCTTTTTTCCAGCATGTTTAAAATATAAGCCCTACTCCAAAGATAAGCCCTAGTTTCGGTTGCATTAGGAAGTGACTAAGCAGCTAAAAAGTTAAAGAATACAGCAGGACCCTTCATCAAAGAAGGCAGACCCCCCCAGAAGAAAGCAGACCCCCCATCCCACCACCCAAAAAAAAAGAAAAAACAACATAATCATTCACCAGACCTTAAACACTTAGGCGGGCTTTACACGTTGTGACATCGCTACCGATATATCGTCAGGGTCACGGTTGTTGTGACGCACATCCGGCGCCGGTTGCGACATTGCAATGTGTAAATCCTAGGAGTGACGATGAACGAGTGTGAAACAGTCAAAAAACGCTGATCTGTGTCACGTCGTTCATTTTCATAATGTCGCTCCTGCTACAGATACGATGTTGTTTGTCGTTCCTGCAGCACCACACATCACTGTGTGTGAAGCCACAGGAACGACAAACATCTCCTTACCTGCGTCCACCGGCTATGCAGAAGGAAGAAGGTGGGTGGGATGTTATGTCCCGTTCATCTCCGCCCCTCCGCTTCTATTGGCCGGCCACTTAGTGACGTCGCGGTGACGTTGCGGTGACGCTGAACGCACCTCCCCCTTGAAGGAGGGATTGTTCGGTGATCACCGTGACGTCGCCGACCAGGTATGTGCGTGTGAAGCTGCCGTAGCAATAATGTTGGCTACGGCAGCAATCACCATATATTGCATGCGTGACGGGGGCAGGTGCTATCGCGTCGGCATCGCTAGCATTTGCTAGTGATGTCGCAACGTGTAAAGCCCGCCTTTCAGTTGGCAAGTGCCGATGGTGGATGGACTCTCACATAGAGATCTGTGTCACTGTTAGGTGCCCTCACCATTCCAGTTGCATTGCATTGCAGCTCTCACAACGAGGTTGGGTACCAGTATCACTCCGCACGAGTAATACTGCGAGTAATACTACTTCCACTCCCCAGGGGACATCTGCTGTAAAATCCAGGGGGATCTGACAGTGACGCAGATTTGTATATGAGAGCCCATTCACTTGCCAACTCTAATTATTTGGGGTCTGGTAGGTGCGATTCTATTAAGGAGTATTTTCTTTCTTTTGAGGGTAAACTTACAGTACATAGAGAATAATACGTTTAAGCAGGTAATTTATACCTTTGAATATATGGTATATACCTGTGGCGCCATGGACTAGCCAGGTCGTCACAGATAACACACAAACACCCCCACCCCCATCAGACAGGGACACCAGCCAAACAAAAACCCTTGTTGCCTCCCTCCAGTGTCTGATGTCCACACCAGGTGGGGCGGAGCCAAGCGGTTGGCCCCACCCACCGAGGAGTTCACAGGCCTGGAGGCGGGAAAAGTGACAGATAGAGTTTGGAGTTTGAAGTGAGAGGAGTGAGCACTTGAGTGTCTGGGTTTGTGGCCCAGGCACTGACAGCAAGGTTGGCAGACGGTGGTGGTTGTCTGCAGGAGTGGTGAAGCAACGCGGAACCGTAGGACCGGGGTTCGGGCGTTGGCCCGCCGGTACCGACCGGGGAGCGAAGTGAAGCCAGCACACACAGGCAGGGCCATCGGACCCCGACCAGGCTTGGAGCCGCCGACAATAGTCAAATCCGAATGTGACCGGAACCCCAGGGGTTTCCTAACAACCAAAGACCCGATAGAAGGCAACCGCCCACACCGTGAGGGTATACAGCTACCGCCTAAGGCTAGAGACCCAAGGGCCAGCGCCTACGGGCAAACGGGCTCCTCCGGCATCCATCCACCGGGGAGTGGACTACCGTTGGGGATCCATAGTAGTCAACTGAGTACATCAAGGTGCAGGGAAAGACAGCCACCATCACCTGTCCGGGGAGAGACACTGCAGCCGGTTGCGGGACCCGTCCATCCATCCGTTTGGTTTACCAGAGACTCTGTCATTGACTGCCTGAGTGAATATACCAGTGCCATCCGGCACCGCACCGCGCTGCCCCTGCAAACCTGCACCCTAGCCATCCAGCCTCCCCGTATCAACACCGGGCCCCGGGAACACCGACCCCTACCCACGGAGGGGGAAAACAACATCCCAGCTGCTCCCTATCATCGCTCCCGGGATCCCCGTCACCAGCAGAGGTGGTGCCCATCTTCACTATGACCCGTGGGTGGCGTAACGGACTAAATCCCCCAAACCAACCACCCCTTTCACTTATACGCGAGGAGCGCCGCTCGAGTCCCCGGATCCGGCCCACCGCTCGAGCCACCGAGCAGCAGCAGTCGCACCACCGCCGGACCCGAGTGTTAGCGAGCGCGCAGCAGCGGCGGCGTCCTCCCCGCCCGCGACATACCCACTATTATAGGACTGGTTCTGCACTATGAGAATAGCAGCTCAGATAAGAAAATGGTCATCTGAACCAGTAATGGGATTAGCACAAAATGTTGATGTTCAAGAATGTGATGACATGATTATATTTGAATAAATGGTGATTGTTGTTCATGGAAAAATATAAAACACCCCCTGAAAATAAACTCTAGCGCCTCTTTCAGGTATAAAAAATAATATAAGACCCTGTCTTATTTTCGGGGATACACGGTATTTGGTCAGGCAGTCCCTTACTAGCTCCTTAACCTGCCGGTAAGTGAAGCTGAGGACGCCATCGGGTTGTGGTAGCACAAAGTCAGGAGTATAGGTGGTAAGAATGCCCTGAAGTTTTGCCAACACCAGAAGTTTATCTGCAGGATTTCCAGACATTTCAATCAAGTCTAAGTGCAGTCAGTATATCACTAGCTATGCAGCTAAACACTGACAACAATGACACTGTGTCACTGTGACACAGGGGGTGTAATTACTTGTATATGTAGTGGTGGTGAATCTTTCAGCATTCTATAACCTGTATGCCCATATTAACAGTTTAAAAAGATCAAAGTAGTGACAGATTCCCTTTAAGGTGACAACACCATAGGCTGAGCATCACTACCATATGCTACAATGTAAAACAGAGCTATAAGTATTTTACTCTTCTGATCAATGAGGGTATTTTATACTGTTAGATAAATTATTAATGTATGTTATACAAAATAAAATCATAATTTTGTATTTCGGATTGCGTCGCTAAAAGAAGTATCCTTCCTGAGGGACCAGGGCTGGACTGGGAATGAAAATAGGTGGCATTTGAATCAAACAGGTTCATAGTGCACCCCCACACCCACTACCGAAGATGGAGGTCTCTATTACAAATATGACCCTGTTTGATATTGGAGAACCTCTAAATATTATTACTAGTAATCCCAGCACTATATAAAGGGGATCAACTATGCCTCAAAATAATAATCATAACGTAATTTGGGCAGATTGTCTATTTACCTGTTGCACCAATGTCCTGATGTTCTGCTGTAAATGCTCAAGGTATTCTGAGGTAATATGACCTTGATGATATTTGGTCAGGCAGCCGCTTACAAGCTCCATAACCAGCCGGTAAGTGAAGCTGAGGGCGCCATCGGGTGGTGGTAGCACACTTTCAGGGCTATAGGTGGTAAGAAGTCCCTGGAGTGGTGCCAACTCCTGAAAATTGTCTGGTGCAATTCCAGACATTTTAATCAAATTCAATTCAATCAAATTAAATTCAATCAAATTCAATCGCAATCAATCGCAATCAGTATATCACTAGCAAAAGTAGCTAAACACTGACCAACAATGACACCGGGGGTAGTCAAAGTGACACAAGAGGTGCAAACACTTGCATAAGCAGTGGTTCTGAATTATGATGTCATAATAGCAGTGATTCCATAATGGAATCTTGTGATGTAATCTTAAAGGGGCATCTGCTTTTCCTAGGAAGTGGCCTAGCAACAGTTAAGGCGGCAACACTTTAGGCTGAGTATCAGTACCAAATGCTGGAATACTGTCACTGCTAGGTTTTTGCAAGCATTGCCGACTCATGGCAGCAGCAGGATCTGGCAAAACTTCAGATTCCTGCACTCTGCCTGCTAACTTCTCTGATGTTTGTGATCAGTGTCACTCAGACGTCAACTCACAGACCTGTGGTTCATGGGCAGGTTAGCAAGAGTTAATTTCTGCTGGACTGCTTGTTAGTCTTTTTGGTCACATGCTATGGGGGAACCTGTTATGTTTGTTCTCCTCCTATACATGCTAGCTGTATTGTTCTTATGGTGCCAGCTATAGCTTGACTGTACCTGGCCTGGAGAGGTGGATTAATCCAGGCTTCCAGGTGATTGTGACATTATTGTTGTGTGCAGTTATGGTGTTAACCCTTGTTGTCTTTTTGTTGCTGCAATACTTTCCTTCCTTTTTCCTTTAGTTTCTTACTCTTAGTGGGTCCCCTAGCATTAGGAACTGCATGGGAGCCCCTTGTGCTTTGCTATCCTACAGTCACATTGGCATAAAGATACTGACAAGCAAAACGAAAACAATGTTTTGAACTTTTAACTTTCTGGCTCCATATCTCACTATTCAGTAGAAGTTCGAAAAAGAGACTACCTTCATTTTATAGACAACAGTCACATTGTGACATTATAGCTGGTCCTACTTTCACTGCATTCCAGCATGGATCCTGTTATTGCTCTAGGGAGACAATTGCAAGCCTTCTCTTTAGGTAGCTGACTTAAAAGGGGTGGTAGAGCAGGACGCTCAGTCCACCACACCAGAGCAATTATCCCTGGTCGCTGGATCATCGGAACCCAAACTGCATCTCCTGTAAAGATATTCGCGGGAACACTGCCGGTTTGCTACTTTCAGAGAGACGTGTAAGTTATACTTCCATTTACGTCCCCACTCATCTGGTGGTGAGGATCAGCAGGTGGGAATTATTGTGTCTCTTTTGAGTGACGGCTCACAATCGAGGTTCTTTTTCTTGCCCTCTGATTCACAGGGTTTTTTTTTACGGTGTACAGGTTTTTTCGGCACTCGGGCTCATCAATGATGATCTTAGTCGAGCTTAAGATCTGTTCACTGCAACAGTGGGATCTGGCTGTGGAGGATTACTGTTCTGAACTCTGGCACTGGTCCACAGATACACTGTGGAATGACTCTACTCTGAAAATCGAGATTTTCTGAGAGGGTAAAGAAGGTGTTGGTTATGTATCAACCCCCTCCTTCTTTAGAGTGTGCTATGTCTTTGGTAATATGTATTGATCGTCAATTTTGTCAGAGGAACCATAAATCTAAATCATCTGGGCACGGTATTTCTGTACCTATATTATCTTCAGAGGCCTCACTTGAAGCCATGCAGCTCGAAGGGACATTCTGTGTGTTGGGGGGAACCTCAACTGCACTCAAAAGTGTTGGAGTCTATTTTTTCTGTGGCAAAAAGGGACAGTTAATTAGTGCCTGTCCCTCTGTGCCCAAGGAAGATGGAAGTCGGAGAACTCCTGGACCCAGGTTCCTTGAGCAATCCCAACTTGGGTCTACATATATCCTCCACAATGGTGTCTCAATGTTTAATACCTGCAAGGTTTAAAGTTGAGGGCCAAGAAATCTCTATTATGTTTTTTCTTGATGGTGGTTCAGGGGCAACGTCAAGGTGTTTCAAGCACAAAAACCTCTTATTCATGAACATTATTCATGAATAAGAGCTTTTTGTGCTTGAAACGCGTTGACGTTTCCTTGTTTTTCAAATATGCTCCACATGCCCTTATGTTGGGTTTTTCATTTTCTTTAATAAATCATGTTTAGATTTCATTTCATTGCTGGTGTCGGATTTTCAGTCTTCCTTTAATCGTTGATAACTACTGAACCGTGAGAGCAACTGGATCTTTACTCTGGATAGCAAAGAAAAGATCTTATATTATTGATAAGGTTACTATTAATTATGCTATAAGGGAACCACACTTAGACAAAATATTTTTTTCACTAATCAGTTTCCCTTTACCAATACCATTTATTGCTTTATATATGACTACATAAGCTTGAGACAGTCTTAATGCCCATTTGTTATCCTTCTTTTGTTGTCTATCAATATAGTTAATCTGGAATGAAATACAACTTTTTTGTACATATGTTAATGGGTAATCCACACCCCTTTTTAATTAGATTATACCTGGTGAAGGAAACCTTTCCATTTGTATATAGAGTGATCAGTAACCATAGTATATTAGACCATGATGAAGGTGTGCAGATAACGCCGAAATGCGTAGTGCTATCACTGTATATTTTTAGTTCCTTGCTCTGCCAACCATGTACTAGAATTAAATTTTAACGTGTTGAGCAATAAACATTTATACATTTTTTTAACATTTTTGATCCATGATATCAAGTCATTAATCTTTTAAGTTGTTCACAGAACTGTGGTCATCCACACTTGTGAGTTAAAAAGATGTCTGAAAAGATGGGGCTCCATCGGGCCGGAGCAGAAACCAGACGGGGTCCAAAGTTTCCATCTGCCTAATTATAGTGAGTGGTTCTTTAAGAAGTTTTGTCTGAGTCACTGTTTTGGGGATTTACATGGAAGCCTTGATGTAAGTGCTCAGTGGAGAGAGCAGGATAAATGTTAAACAAACCATATTCTGATTTTTGGGAAGTAGGAGGATCAAATTGACAACAGACCAGGAATAGTTCCTATTTTTTATTTTTACTCTGTTCAACTGTTCAACATGTGGTATTAGTGATATGAAGGATTTATTTTTCTGGTCGGTTGCATTTCAGCGTTACCAGATTTATATTGTTTTTTTGATGTTCTGCTTCAATTACACAGTCCGAATGCTTTTTTAGAATAAATTGTTTTTGTGTTGCCAGATTTTTGAGCTGTAACTTTTTTCTTTTTTGGTGAACAGGGCTATATGAGGGCTTTTTTTTGCACAATGAGTTGAAGATTTTGTGGGATACAATTTTGTGATATACAACATTTTTTGATCGCTTTTTATTCAGATTTTTAAGACACAAAATGAATATAAACCTGTAATTTGCTTATTGTTTTTATTTTTTATTATTGCACTGCTCAACATGCAGTAAAAGTAATAAGACCAATTTATTCTTTGGCTCAGTATGTTTACAGTGATACCAGACATATCGCTTTTTTATGGTTTGCTACTTTTACACACTAAAAACAATATTTTACAAAAAATAATTTGTTTTCTTATCACCATACTCTGAGGGCTGTAAATTTGTATTTTTTGCTGAATGAGACATATTAGGGCTTGTTTTTATGTATATCTCATTGTGCAACAGCTACTCATCCAATAGAACAAGAAATCTCTTTGTCTGTTTGTGCGTGTCAGATTGGGGTTGTCATGGTGGGACTTGTTGGATAATGAGGGATAGGGGTCCCTATGCTGTCCCTCACACTAGAAGGAGAACAAAGATGGCCGAAAGATGAGGCGCCGGTAACGGTACCGGAGAATGGAGACACCCATCCGACCAGTCTGCACTGCACAGCCCTCTAGGTGAGTATTATAAAGTGATTTTTATGTTCTACACAGCGGCCTGGGTTCTTATACACAGCACGTTCGAAGGCTGTATATAAGAGCCCACTGGTGGTGGCCAAAGCTTATAGGGGACATATCTGGTGACAGGTTCCCTTTAATATTACCAGAAAAATCTACTTTTATTTAATATCCAAATGAGGGTACTTTGATGCACCGTTGGTGTGGTCTTTGCTTTGGTGCACCATTGGGGTGGTCTTTGTGTCTGTGCACTGTTATGCTCTCCTTTTTGTATTTTACAGTCTTTTGTTTTTATTGACAGCTCTCCAATAGTAACAGTGAGTAGAGTTGAGCAAAGTTCTAGGTTCGAGGTTTGCCAATTTCATGTTCGAGTAATTTTGGGGGTGCTCGAGATCGAACGCCAATGCGAGCTTCATGCTAAAAGCTCGATAGCTCGTGTTACGTTCGAGAACGGTTCGATCAGCAAAAAGCCTGGCTAGTTACTAGCTGGCATTTCACTGTAATAGTGTGAGTCACTCTGTGATTCACATTATTATCTAATTTCAGCGTATAGTGTGCGGGGGCAGCGCGTTTAGATCAGTGCTGCTGGGATAATGGCGATCGCCATTTTTTTTTAAATTTTTTTTTTTTTCTTCCCTAAACGCGCATGCAGTGGGGTGGGCCAGCATGTCAGCCAATCCCAGACACACACACAGCTAAGTGGTCTTCTTTGCCAGAGAAGCAGGGGCATGTGTCATAGGCTGTCCATGTCACATGTCCTTGCATTATAAATACGGCCATTTTCCCTCACGGTGCCATTATCTGCTTTCTGCGTGTAGGTAGCAGTCACCGCTCACGCAGCTCCTGTCAGCGCTCTGGCTGTGTACGCTGTACACACAGCGCTCTACAGATTAGGTACAGAAGTTTATTTCAGCCCTTTTCAGGGCTCATTTTCTCGGGCTCAGAGCCATAGGTGACAGTCAGATCCGTGGAAACGCTGTATGCAGCTTCAGGTAACAGCGTCTGTGTACCTAAGCTCAGGGAATTCCTTGCTGCATTTCACCATTAGGAGTGATAGAAAGTGAGGCTTCCTTTCCTGTCCACTGGCCCAGAGAACCCGGCCACTGTACCCACCTGCCCACTTTTGCCACGCTATTTTTCTAGCAAACAGTGCTGAAACTTAGTGGCATCCAAAAAGTGGCTGCTATACTCCATTGTTGTCCCACTAGTGCCAAGCATTTTCCAGCACCTCTCCATTCAACCCTCATGCACATTTTGCTACTCTATTTTTATAGCAAACAGTGCTGAACATAAGTGACATCCAAAAAGTAGCTGCTATACTAATTTTGTGTCCCACTTGTGCCAAGCAAGTCCCAGCACCCCTGCATTCAACCCTCATGCACATTTTGCTACGCTATTGTTCTAGCAAACAGTGCTGAACATAAGTGGCATCCAAAAAGTGGCTGCTATACTCCATTGTTGTCCCACTGGTGCCAAGCATTTTCTAGCACCTCTGCATTCAACCCTCATGCACATTTTGCTACGCTATTTTTTTTTTTTTAACCAATAATTTTTATTTTTTTTTTACATATCATAACATAAACATGAGATAGACATTAATCACAATTGGGTCATAATAATATTGTGTTCTTTTGTGTTATCTCTCTTTAAACTATAAATCAAGAACCTTGAACTTCCCTAGCCCTCCCCCCAACCCACGCAGCCAGCTTCTTTTTTGACTTTATAGAGCTGGTCCACTCCACCCCGGAAATACCGACTCCAATTCTTTATGTCTAACAGCATAGGTTCTTCTTCCTTCTAATTATCTATGGGTACTTTCAACTTTCCCAACGAGCCATTTATGTCCTCCAGTAAATACCGTGTCGTTGATCTAAATGGTGTCATGTAGTTAATTATTTCTGTTTCAGTGTGATAGCGCAGAAAAAATGCCCTCCATTTTGTTATAAATGTTTTAATTCCTTGTTCCTTACTTCGTTCTGCCTCCCGCCAGTCTAGATTGAGTAAGGCTTTAAGCTGCCCGATAATCTCGCCAAATTCAGGTAGCCGGTCATCTAGTCAGTGCTTTAGGATTAATCGTTTAACCATTAGGCATATAGAGTGAAACAAAATCGGACTAGCCCCCCCTCCCTCCATAGATTTCTCACCCTCGCCTGACTCACAGTGGAATAGGTATCTCAGTGGACTCAGAGGTATGTTTTTCTTCCACAACCTCTCCGCCATATTTCTTATGTTTTCCCATAAAGCTCTTACTGTTGGGCAGTCCCAAAGACCATGGAAAAGATCTGCATCTCTGAGCTTACATTTTGGGCAGTGTATTTTGCGATCCCTCATTGCAGCTGACGCCGGGATGTTGAATGCTATGATTGCCCTGTGCATAATTCGGAACTGCGTATCCCTCCACACCTCACTCAGTACACTTTTCCTCAAGATTCTCCATCCATCTAAAATTTGTTGTCCTATCTCCATACCTGTCCCTCCCAATTGCTGCACCCAACTTTTAAAAATTTGATCTGGCTCTTTCTGGATAAAAATCCCTTTGAACCGTTTATATAATGCTGTTATGGTTGGTTTTTCTTCCATGGGAAGAAGAAAGTCGTCCATGACATTATTACGCGTTTCTTCCTCGACCCGCACCAGTAGGGACATTACCAAACCCTTTATTTGCCCGTATTGTAGCGCCTGGTGTGCCCTCAGCCCAAATTTATCTACTATCTCCTGTTGCCTCATCCATCTGTTTTCTTCCTTATGAAGCAAATGTGCCACCTTTTGTATCCCTTTTTCCCTCCACTCCTGTAACAAGCTGTTTTCCCTCAAAGCCGTGAAGGTGGGGTTCCCCCAAAATGGCAAATGCTTGGAAATTCGCCATGATAGTTTTAACTTCCTCCTTATTTCTTTCCACGCTGCAATTGTATCTCGGAAGATCACTGTTTGCTTGATTTTAGTGGGAAGGAGGTCCTGTGGTGTATGTAAGAGTGCTACTATGTTCCACGGGTGAGCATACGCTTTTTCCAATTCCACATCCGAATGCCAAGTAGTATCTTTCAACCAATCCACTATATGTCTGGCCATACAAACTAGATTGTACCCCTTATATTGGTAAATTTGTGCCTCCTTCCTCCTTGGCCATCATAAGGGTTTGCAGTTTTATTCGGGGGCGACGACCTTTCCATATGAATTTTCTAATTGCTTCTTCTATTTTCCGTATGTCGTTATGCTTTAGCAACATTGGGATGGTTTGTAAGGGATATAGTAGATTTGAGATACTCATCATCTTCAATAGGTGTATCCTCCCCAGGAGACTAAGAGGTAGGTTCTGCCATCTCTCCAGCTCTGTGATTATTTTAGTTATTACAGGGGGGAAATTCTAATTATACACCCAATCTATTTTCCGCCCCATTTTTATACCCAAGTATTTTATGCTTTTTTTGGCTAAGGGGATATCGCACACTTTTTCACCTCTGTTTTTCTGTTCATCTCTTTCCCTAAGATAAAGTACCTCACACTTCGCTTTATTTAACACAAACCCAGAAAAAGTACCAAACTCATCCAACAAGTCTAGTACCCTCGGCAAGTCTCTCTCCACTTCGGCCATAAAAAGTATAATGTCATCTGCAAGGTATGCAGCTTTTGCTACGCTATTTTTATAGCAAACAGTGCTGAACATAAGTGGCATCCAAAAAGTGGCTGCTATACTCCATTGTTGTCCCACTGGTGCCAAGCAAGTCCCACCACCCCTGCATTCAACCCTCATGCACATTTTGCTATGCTATTTTTATAGCAAACAGTGCTGAACATAAGTGGCATCCACAAAGTGTCTGCTATACTAATTTAGTGTCCCACTGGTGCCATGCAAGTCCCACCACCTCTGCATTCAAGCCTCATGCACATTTTGCTACGCTATTCTTATAGCAAACAGTGCTGCCAGTTTTAGGGCCATAGTTGCATTATCAGGGATAGTCAGTGTTGGTTCTTCAGCTGTCAATAAAGCTAGACCACCTCTGCAATCTACACCACCTCTCAATTTTTGCTACCACATTTTAAGTAGCTAATCTTGTCGCTAACAAAATGAGTGGCAAAATGGCAGATGCTGGTGAAAAGGGGAACAGTCGTGTTGGAAAAGGTAAAATGTTTGTGTCCGTGGGGAAGGTGGCAAAGCTACATTAACATCTGCTGAAGATAAGCCATCTTGTAGCAAAAGTAAATTGTCTACTACTTTCCGTGGACAATCCGATGTGCTCTCTTTTTTACGGACCCGAACAACTGTAAGAAAGGTAGATGATGCACAAAAAAAGAACATGCTTGAATGGATCTCAAGTGCTCCAACAAGTGTCCTCTCCTCCACCTCAACGTCATCATCCAAAAACCAACAGTCCTCTGAGTTGTCATCCCAATCACACTTGCTTTTTCCAAGCTCTCAAGTATCCACCTGCCCTGCACAGTATGGTGTAACAGAGATGGCTGAGTCTGCAGAGCTGTTCAATCACACTTTAGCCTGTGAATCAGAGGTTTGCTCCCAAGCTACAGTGAGTACAGACCAGGAAATGGTTTGCAGTGATGCCCAGAAGCTTTGTGACTCAGATTCAGGCCCTGATGTCCAAGTTTATGAGCATAATGTAGACCCTCATTCCCAAACTGTAACACTTGTTGGTGGAGACAATGAGGAACATACTGATGACGATGAGAAACAAATACCAGATTGGGATGACAACTTAAATATTCGGTCAGGGCAGGAAGAGGCTAGGTCTCAGGGCGAGGGGAGTGCAAAAACAACGCTTGATGCTGAACTTCTAGATCCCACTTACTGTCAACCCACAGTCAGGCACTTGAGGAGGTCAACAGAGGCGGTGGAGGAGGATGCAACTGACGACGAAGTTACCTTGCACCTTCCTGGACAGAGTCGGAGTACTGGTAGCACGTCTACAACTGCATCCTCAACCACCACTCTGCCTCTGAGCACAAGTCGGGGTGGTTCTGCAGGTCGCATGACCTCTAAGCCTTGCCTAGCCTGATCCTTTTTTGACCTTACAAAGGATCTCCCAAATCATGTGATCTGTAAAATTTGTCGGGAATCTATAAGTAGAGGCAAAAAGCTCACCAGTTTGACAACTTCTTCCATGAATCGTCACATGAATACCAAGCATAATTCCCAGTAGGAAGCTCACTGTGCTGCAATGCGGCCTAGCGTAGCGGGCCAACTACTTCCTGCCCCTTCCAGTGCATCTGCGCGCTCTTCATCTTCTATGATTGTGTGGACAGCTGTCACACCTGGTTTTCCATGAACACCTTCCACCACTGTAATCGCAACAGGCAGTTTGCTTGGTAGGTCATCAGGTGGTTTGGAAGGGGAAACAAGTGCGGATGTACAGCTCTCGCAGACATCGATAGCACCAACGTTGGATGAAGGCAACATCATGTCTCCGCCTGCACTATCCTCACAAACCTGCATTTTTCCAGGGACACACTACTCACCACCATTTCCATACAGCAGCCAGATCTCTGTCCCTCAGATGTGGACAAATAAAAGGCCATTTCCTCCGACCCATGACAAAGCTAAGAGGTTGACTGTAGCCCTCTGTAAGCTGTTGGCTACCGAAATGCTGCCTTTTCGCCTGGTACCAGATTCCCAGTCGCCACTACTTTTCAAAGAAAGGTGTGCCTGCACTACACCAGCATGTCGCACACAACATCACCGCTTCCTTGAGAAACTCTGTGTGTGAACGGGTGCATTTCACCACCGATACTTGGACCAGTAAGCATGGACAGGGGCGTTGCATGTCGCTGACTGGGCACTGGGTAACTATGGTGATAGATGGAGAAGGGTCTGCTGAACAAGTCTTGCCGTCCCCATGACTTGTGCATCAATTCTCTGTATGTATAAGTTCATCCAACCCTTCTGCCTCCTCAACCTCGTCTGGGTCCTCCACCTCCGCCCCAAGCCTGCCTGGTCAGGCCACCAGCGTTGTAACTGCGCACAAGGAATCACGCACACCTCCTTACTATGCTGGCAGCAGAGTGCAACGGCATCAGGCGGTCTTTAGCTTGAAATGTCTTGGAAATAAGAGTCACACAGCGGCTGAGTTGTGGTCAGCTCTGCTGTCCGAGTTTCATAAATGGTTGTCTCCACTCAACCTGCAGCCAAGTAAGGCCGTGTGCGACAATGCTGCAAACCTGGGTACGGCCCTTCGCCTGGGCAAGGTGACACACGTGCTTTGTATGGCTCACGTGTTGAACCTTGTTGTCCAGCAATACTATCCCGACCTAGATGGCCTTCTGCACAGAGCACGAAAACTGTCTGCTCACTTCCGCCATTCAACCGCCGCAGCTGACCGACTTGCATTGCTCCAGAAGTCTTTCGGCCTGCCGGTTCATCGCCTGAAATGCGATGTGCCGACACGCTGGAATTCGACTCTCCACATGTTACAGCGACTGTGGCAGCACCACCGAGCACTAGTGCAATATGTCATGACGTATAGCCTGGGCCAACGAGATGCAGAGGTGGGAAAGACCACCCTGATGGAGTGGTCTCAGATCAAGGACCTATGCACCCTTCTGCACAGTTTCGACATGGCGACGAATATGTTTAGCGCTGACAATGCCATTATCAGCATGACAATTCCAGTCATTTTCATGCTGGAGCACACGCTAAACACTATTCGGAGTCGGGGGGTGGTTCAACAGGAAGGGAGGAAGTACATGAGGATTCATATGCGCAAGGGATAACAACATCACCAAGGTCCAGACGTTCATCATCACCAAGGCGGCAGGCATGGGACGATGGGGGAGAGGGATTAACAAGGGCGCATGGTAGCAGGCAAAAGGTTGAGGAAGGTGCAGGAGAACATGAAGAAATAGAGGACGAACTGTCCATGGACATGGAAGACTCAGCGGATGAGGGAGACTTTGGTCACATTTCAGTTGAAAGAGGTTGGGGGGAGATGTTAGAGGAAGAAAGAACGGTTAGCACCTCTATGCCACAAACACAGCAAGGACTTGGTCCGCATGGATGCGCAAGACACATGAGCGCCTTCTTGCTGCACTACCTACAATATGACCCTTGGATTGTCAAAATTAGAAGTGATGATGACTACTGGGTTGCCACACTATTAGATCCCCAGTACAAGTCCAAATTTTGTGAAATAATTCCAGCCATAGAAAAGGACGCACGTATGCAGGAGTATCAGCAGAAGCTGTTACTCGATCTTAGCTCGGCTTTTCCACCAAACCCCAGTGGTGCACAGGGTGAATCTCCCAGTTGTAACGTGACAAACATGGGACGGTCTCGTCATCAACAGTCTAACCGTACCAGTAGCACCGTATCTGGTGCTGGTAACAGCAATTTTATTGAATTGTTTCATAATTTTTTTAGACCATCCTTTGCAAGGCCACCAGAGACAAGAAGTCTGACACACAGTCAACGGCTGCAGAGGATGATACAGGAGTATCTCCAAACGAACATCGATGCCATGACTTTGCAACTGGAGCCTTGCTCATTTTGGGCTTCAAATCTTGAAAAATGGCCTGAGCTCTCCACTTACGCCTTGGAGATATTGTCGTGTCCAGCTGCCAGCGTTGTCTCTGAACATGTCTTCAGTGCTGCTGGGTGTGTGCTGACAGATAAGCGCACGTGTTTGTCCAGTGACAATGTGGACAGACTAACGTTCATCAAAATGAACAAGTCATGGATCCACAAGGAATTTACTACCCCTGTGTCATCCTGGGGAGAGTAAATGCTTGTGGATTTGGAATGTGCTTCATGCAAATGGACCTGTCAAGTTTGCAACTAGGTCATAAGTGCTGCCACTGAAGTGGTGTCTGTGGGGCCCAATTTTTAGAAAAAAGGGGGAGTCCGCTTGGAGTAACCCTCGCTGTGTTTTTAAAAATGATCCAAGATGAACAGATCTGGGATCAGCAAAGACTTTGCTACCTACCCTGATGTCATTCTGGGGACGGTTAAGGCTGGCGTATTTTGGAATGTGCTTGATGCAAATCTACCTCTGAAGTGTACAACTGGGGCACAAGTGCTGCCACTGAAGGGGTGTCTGTGTGGCCCAATTTTTGGAAAAAAAGGGAGACTCTGCTTGGAGTCCCCTTGCTGTGTTTTACATGACTTTAGAAGGGCATGCCATACCTATATCTGTGTCTCCTTCTCTTTTTCCTCGTCCAGCTATTTAGTTTTCGCATGGGTATTTGTCCTTGTCACTTTCCCATGTGTTTGTGTTGTCTTGTGAGTTGTTTGGCACCTTTTGGACAACTTTGTAGGATTTTTCAGGTGTTTTTATGTGTTTGTGATTGCCTCCCATTGTTTTCAATGGGGTTCGAGAGGTTCGAGAGGTTCGTCGAATGGCTCGTCGAGCGGCTCGTCGAACGGGGCACCGTTCGACAAACCGAACCAAACTCGAACTCGAGGGGGGTGGCTCATCTCTAACAGTGAGTGCTGTCTAATATCAGCTTGTATGTCTGATTTTTACCGCTCTTACTATGTGAGCGCTGTCAATCAACACATAGGACTGGCTTTCATATGCAAATATACGAGTGCACCAAGGCATAGGTCACGCCAAGGGTGCACCGAAACCCCCTCATTTGCATTTTAAAAAATAGATTTTGAAGCAAATGTTAAAGGGGTTGTCTAGTATAGAATGACAAGTCTGCATTCACTGTGTGACTGCAGATTTGTGAATCCTCCCAGTGCACTAACTGTGTACTACGAGGATTCTCTGCTGTCTGGCCTGGAACGGCGGTCAAGTATGCGATATGCAGAGTTCAAGCTAGAACCCGTCTAGGAGGTGCCACCTCGCTCAATACAAGTGCATTAAGTGAGGCCATACCCACTAGACGAGTTTTGACTGGGAGTCTGCATATCACATTTTTGACCACCATTAGTGCGCTGGGAGGATTCACAGGTCTGCAGTCATAGAGTTGACAAAATAGTAAGGTCCGGCTCACTCTTAGAAATAAATCAGGTGCTCGGAAAAAGAAAGAGTCCAGCAAGAAAAAATCCGGCACACTATTAAATGAATGGCAATGGTCTTTTTCTAAAAATTTTTATTGTGTTTTTCTTGTGAGGATATCAAAAAAACTATACAAGTCCAACGTTTCGGTCACAATTTTGGCTTTCTTCAAGGACTGAGATATACAGAAACAACATAAAGAACAAATAAAAATACGTCGAAGCAATGTACATTGTTCCATCACAATGGTAGTGTTTATAAATAATACCATAAAAAGTGGAGAAAAACAGGGATTACAAAAAGTTTGTACAAGATAACACAATGTAGATAGGTTTTGAACATTTATCTTTCAACATATCGACCTATTTCACAAAGGTGAAGATATGTTTATACTATACAACAAGGAGGAGTCATGAATGTATGAAACACAAACCTTAGTAAGTTGTAGGAAATTGTGTGTCATATGAAACGACCTGTAGCATTAATCTAGAAAGAATTTCACCACTCCTAAGGAGCCTGGAGTAAAAAGATAATAGAAGGTGATAAGTAACATACATGGAGGAAAAAGTCCTCTGGAGAAATGGTCATATGACTACCAACTGAATAAATTAGTATGACAATAAGTGTCAAGTATAGATACCTTAGTATCCTCGTATGAATATATTGAGTTCAAATGGTTCTCCCATTCACTCTATATCTGAACTGTATGACAAATTGTACATGAATTAATGTTAAATAAAGTCCCATATTTGGGAATTCCATGTTAAAGTAAAAGAGGAACATGATCAGGTGGTATAATACAATAAAAAAATGAAAAAATGATGGTATTTACCAAACAGTCCTGAAGACAGGACTCACAGAGTCACCTGGGCCTTCATCTTATGTAGAAGGGACTGAGTTTTTTTGGGGATGTCCTAGGTGCTAGGCAATCTGCTACCTCCAACCTGTACATCTTGCAGTCTATAACATACAGTGTTACAATAGGTATTATTCAGACATAGGGCAGGTCAAGTGCAGTGCCATATTACCAACTGATGTGTATGAAAGAGTAAACTGGTTATCATCACCTATTTCAGATCAGGGACATGCTTGTAAGGTAATGGGAAAAACCCAGTCAGGTATGTAAACATGAACACCTGTATAAAAAAGGGAGGGATAGAGGGAATACAAGTGAAGGGTATGCAATGAGCAGAGGGATAAATGCACAGTTAGGAAGATCCCAGTGAAAGTCATGAGGTCAATATAAGGCGATGCTTAACACGTGGGTGCAAGTAACAGGAAATACCCTCTAGTGTATTCTCTGAGACCTGGGGTATAAGATTAAAGAGAAGATCAAAAGCCTAATGGCATACCGTGATATTCTATCATCCTGGTAAGGTTCCTGATCAATGTGCATACCTTTATAGGTGCTCCTCGTGGTGTAAGGGTGTGAAGGTGCCTGGGAGTGACAGGTGTGTTAGGCTGCGCTGCATTTAAATAGTGTAAGGGCATGCCGCCCAAATGTCTATTTCCTGGTTGTGAGCCCTGTGAAAACGAGGCGTGGGACGCATCCTGCGCATGCGCCACCGGTGACACAGGAAGCGCATGCGCAAAAGGCAGTGCCAAAGTGTCAAGGTGATGACGCTGTAGGGGACGCACACAGCGCACGCGCCGCCCCGAACCCCCAGGCGGCGCACGCGCAGTACGCAGTCCACACACAGTGCTGGTGAGGGCCGTGTTGTGGAAGGGAATGCATCCCGCGCATGCGCCACCAGGCGTCCGGCGACGCATGCGCAGAAGGCAAACCACCCACGATACTTAAAGACATACAGGTACTGCAAGGGACGCATCCCGCTCATGCGTCGCCCGGTCCCCCAGGCGGCGCATGCGCAGCAGGCATTCCACTCACTACATCAGTGGAGGCCGTGCTATGGATGGGAGTGCATCACGCGCATGCCCCGCCAGTCACCCGGGCGGCGCATGCGCAGAAGGCAAACCACCCACGATACTTAAAGACATACAGGTACTGCAAGGGACGCATCCCACGCATGCGTCGCCCGGTCCCCCAGGCGGCACATGCGCAGCAGGCAGTCCACTCACTACATCAGTGGAGGCCGTGCTATGGATGGGAGTACATCACGCGCATGCCCCGCCAGTCACCCGGACGGCGCATGCGCAGAAGGCAGATCCCCCATGTAATAGAAATCTGGAGAAGGTGATCTGATCCATGCAGGGGATGGTGCATCGTGCTGATGGTGCCAATAGATGGTCCGTGATCGGTGCAAGGCTGTGGGTTCGTGAATCACTTAGGTGCCAGACATATGCAGACTCAAGTGGGAAGCGAAGCCTAAGGACAAAATAATTAAATTTTAGAATGTATAATAATGTCTGTATAGTTTCATTTGGTAATATAGCCACTATACACATATAAGATTGTGTGATAGTTATAATATATCATATACCACCTATCAAGAATTTCAATCTGTGTCTGTAGAGAACGGATAAGAGAACAAAAAGACCAACAGATTACAATACAGATTTTGACAAATATTGTTTAATGAAATACCTCATACTCCCTTTTAAGGCCCCTAGGTTCGAGGGTCCTCAAAGTATGAATCCAATACGCCTCTCTTTCTTTCAGTTTCTGGATTCTATTGCCACCTCGCCTAATGGGGGGTACATGCTCAATTATTTGATACCTGAGTTGGGCTATTGTATGATTCTGGGAAATGAAGTGGTGTGGAATGGGGAGTAACGTTTGCTTGCAACGTATGGTGGATTTGTGCTTGCTAATGCGGTCTCGGATATGTTGGGTAGTCTCCCCAACATATCCGAGACCGCAGGGGCATTTAATCAGATAAATAACGTATGTAGAATCACATGTGAAAAATTCACGTATGGGAAAAACTTTACCAGAAAGGGGGTGGGTAAAAGAGTCCCCACGGGTGAGATTGTTACATTGCAAGCACCGTAAGCAAGGAAAGTTACCTTGTTTTGGGGGTACTAAGAAATGTTTGCCGTGGAAGAATTTTGTCCGAACCTACATCTGCCCGGACCAGACTGTCTTTCAGGTTTTTGGGTCGTTTATTACAAAATAGAGGGGGTTCCGAGAATTCTTGTATGGATGGGTAAGCCGTGCTTAGGAGGGGCCAATGTCTTAAGACAATATTTTTAATGAGTGGTGAAAAAGGATGGTAAGTATTGACACAAGCTACTCTGGGGGCCTTACTCCGTGTGGTGTGTGAGTGGCGAGACCTGGAATTATTAGCTATGTCGGTAGGGTACCCTCTAGAAATAAACTTATGACTCATTTCTTGTGTTCTGACATCCCGTCGTCCTGGATCTGAGCCTATCCTCTGCACTCTTAGATGTTGAGAGATCGGTAGTGATTTTTTGATATGAGATGGATGACAACTTGAATAGTGTAAAAGATTATTCCTATCTGTTGGTTTTACATACAAATCTGTACTTATATGACCTTCTGAAGATATTTCCACCAGTGTATCTAAGAAGTTAATGCTCTGTATATCTGAGTGCATAGTAAATGTTAGTCCTGGTCTAAGAGTGTTCAGATCATGAAAATGCGGTTGAGGGAGTCAGAATCTCCTTGCCAAAAAATGAAAACATCATCTATGTACCTCTTCCATGTAACGGCATACTGAAGCCAAAGAGGGTGACAAAATACATAGGTCTCCTCAAAATGCGCCATGTATACGTTGGCGTAGGGTGGTGCTAGATTAGACCCCATAGCTGTGCCCCTCTTTTGTAGAAAAAACTGATCTTGAAAAAGGAAAAAATTGTTTTCTAAGACTGCCTGGAGTAGGTCAATACATAGGGAGTTTTGTGCGGGAGTATGAGTACTGTACTTATTGAGGAACCAATCTACTGCCAATAGTCCGTCTTGATGTTCTATACTGGAGTAAAGGGAATTGACGTCAAAAGTTACCAGTAAACTACCTGGTGGAACTGAATTGAGTTCTCGTAGATGGGTCAAAAAGTCTGAGGTATCTTTGATATAAGCTGGAATCTGAGGGACAAGGGGGGTCATGATTCTCTCTACCGTGATGGCTAAAGGTGACAGAATGGACTCCGTCGACGCAACAATGGGACGGCCCGGCGGTGTCTGTAAGTTCTTGTGAATTTTGGGCAAAACATAAAAAACTGGAACAATAGGGTGAGATTTAATCAGATATTCAGCTAATTTATTATCAATTGTCTGTTGGTCTAAATGGAAATCGACTTTCTCCTTAATCAACGTTTGAATACGTGAAGTGGGATCTCTGGAAATGGGTTGATAAGTAGCTACATCCCCTAATTGTCTGTGGATCTCTGACAAGTAATATGATTTATCCGTGACCACTATCGCCCCGCCTTTGTCCGCAGATTTAATAATGATCGATGAATTACCTTTCAGATTTTGTATGGCCCTGCCCTCTTCAGTCGTTATATTCTGTTTGATCTTAAAATCACCCTGTTCAATAGATCTAATAGTCTTATCGACATCATCAGATACTAGGGAGATGTATGTCTCAATAGGATGGTAAAACTTCGGTGGATTAAAGGAGCTTGGGATTTTCAGGTTCAATGCCTGTAGGGAAAAACAATCCCCTGATGTGACAGGTGTTTGTGAGGATGATACCCCTTCTTTGGTCAGAAAGTGCGCCTTAAGTCTGAGAGTCCTATAAAATCGTTTTAATTTCTGGTCTAATAAAAATGTGTTGAACCTAGGTGTAGGACAAAAAGACAATCCCTTTTGTAATACATTAATTTCTACAGGAGACAAATTATAAGATGATATATTATATACAAGATTCGTCATACCTGTGAGCGTGTCTGAACCTGATATGACATTGTCGCCCCTGTGTTGCCTCCTCTTGCTCCGCCTCGTTTTCCTTTTGGGCCCTGTCTGGGTCCTAAAAAATGAGTAGGGCGTGTGGAGTACTGTTCCGTGTCCAAACCTGAAGAAGTTGAGTACCGATTTGACCGCGTGCGGTATCTGGGTGAGTCCTCTGTAGAGCGCCATCTGTATACACGGTTATTGGTGTAATCGTCCTGGTCCCTGATGAATTTAATTCTTTTTCTGGTTTGTCGGCTCTTCTGGAACTCATCGATTGTTTCCCTTGTCTTGGATCTGATCCTTTCCCACTCAGTGTTGGGAAGGGTATTTGTAAGTTGTTCTTCTATGGAGCTTATTTTCAGACTGGTGTCTTCTATTTCCTTATGCAAATATTCTATGGTCAATATCACAGTATCCATGGAGCATTTGTTGAGTATGCTTTCATATTTGGAACAATACTCCTGGTTATCTGCAAAAAGTGTTGGGTGTTATGATCCGGAACCATGGAAGATCACCACAAATCATTGGCAAAAAGGTGACAAGAGCCTTGGCAACTAATCTGGCCGCCATCCCCTTACTAACCAACACAACTAGAAGTAGCCGAGGTGTGAACTAACATGCTGTGCACCGCGAACCCAGCCGGAGAACTAACTATCCTAAAGGTAGGAAAGATGAATAACTCTCTGCCTCAGAAAATAAACAAGAATAGCAAGCCCCCCACATTCAAAGACTGCGGTGATATAGGAAAAACACAATACACAGGTAGATGACAGGATTAGCAAAAGGTGAGGCCCCCACTGACTAAAATAGGAAAGGACAGGAAAGGGACTGATGGTAGCCAGAGAAAAACCCTGCAAAATACCAACTTCCTGATAGTACAAAAAGGCCCTCAGATCGCTCGATCTGAACTCCGTCCTATACCAGGTGCCCTTGTCATACCAATGAACAGAAAACAAGAATTATAACAAATTCAACAAGCCATAAACACATGGACCCAAAGGAGCTAAACTCCACACAGAACTGCAGGGAGTTCCTCAACAATCCACTGAGGGGGAAAATCCCTGGAAGGAAATAAACTGAAACCAACCACAACAAATGACAAAACCAGATAAGCAAAAGAACCAGGCAATAAATAAAGAACAAGAACTTATCTGGAGTGGATGAAATGTAGAGCAGGATTAAGCAGGCTGGAGATACAAAGAACAACTGACATCCGGCAACAGCCTGCAATCAGACCAGGACTTAAATAAGCAGAGAGTTAGGAAAGGAAACACCCACTGCACAACCCACCTGGTCTCTGTCCAAACCCTTCCTGGCCACCAGAGGGAGCCTCCCAGCAGCCAAGACATAACTAACATTCACATCAGTACCTCCCCCTTGAGGAGGGGTCACCGAACCCTCACCCACGCCACCGGGTCGCTCGGGATGAGCATGATGGAAGGCGCGAACCAACCTGTCCGCATGAATGTCAGAAGCCACAACCCAAGAGTTATCCTCCTGCCCATAACCCTTCCATTTCACAAGGTACTGAAGCTGACGCCTACTGCGACGGGAATCCAGAATTTTTTCAACCTCATACTCCAGATCCCCTTGTACCAAAACAGGGTCAGGAGGCGCTGCTGCAGGAACTGCTGGCTCCACATGTTTCTTCAACAAGGACTTATGGAAGACATTCTGAATCTTAAATGACGCAGGCAGAGTCAAACGGAAAGATACAGGATTAATATTCTCCAAAATCTTATAAGGTCCAATAAATCTGGGCTTAAATTTAGGAGACGGAACTCTCATAGGAATATTTTTAGAGGACAACCACACCATGTCCCCTACTTTAAACCGGGGACCAACAGTCCGACGCCGGTTGGCAAACTTTTGGGCAGTTTCTTGGGACTGAAACAATTTATCCACTACCTGCCCCCAAATCTGCTGCATTCTGTCGACCACCGAATCCACCCCCGGACAGTCAGACGCCTCAAGCTGCCCTGAGAGGAACCTAGGGTGATACCCAAAATTGCAGAAAAAGGGGGACACCAACGTGGTAGAGCTAGCTCTATTGTTAAGGGCAAATTCAGCCAAAGGCAAAAACGAAACCCAGTCATCCTGATCCGCAGAATCAAAACACCGTAAATAGGTCTCCAGGGTCTGGTTAGCCCTTTCAGTCTGACCGTTGGTCTGAGGATGAAACGCCGAGGAGAAAGACAGCTGAACACCCAATTTGGAGCAAAAAATCCTCCAAAACCTGGATACAAACTGCAGCCCTCTGTCAGAAACAATGTTTTCGGGAATACCATGCAAACGGACAACATGTTGCAAAAACAATGGCACCAACTCTGATGAAGACGGCAACTTAGATAGGGGAACCAAGTGGACCATCTTGGAGAATCTGTCACAGATCACCCAAATCACAGTCATTTTCTGAGAGACGGGAAGCTCTGAAATAAAATCCATAGAGATGTGCGTCCAAGGTTTCTTAGGTACAGGCAAAGGCAATAATAGCCCACTAGAACGTGAACAACAGGGCTTGGACCTAGAACAAACTCCACACGACTGCACAAAACGACGGACATCTCGGCGCAGGGAAGGCCACCAAAAAGAGCGTCTCACAAGATCCCGAGTACCAAAAATGCCAGGATGACCCGCCAAAACAGAGCAATGAACCTCAGAGACAACTTGGTCTCTCCATTGGTCTGGGACAAACACTTTCCCTGTAGGACATCTCTCAGGTTTATCCCCCTGAAATTCCGCCAGTGCCAACCGCAGATCAGGCGAAATAGCCGAGAAAACTACACCATCATTCAGGATAGTAGACGGTTCGACAACCTCCAAAGAGTCAGCGCAGAAACTCCTGGAAAGGGCATCGGCCTTAACATTCTTGGTGCCCGGCAAAAAAGAGACCACAAAATTAAACCGGGTAAAAAACAAAGCCCACCTGGCCTGCCGAGGATTCAACCTCTTGGCCGATTCCAGATAGATGAGATTCTTGTGGTCCGTAAGCATCACAACTTGATGCCTAGCCCCCTCCAACCAATGCCTCCACTCTTCAAATGCCCACTTCATAGCCAATAATTCCCGGTTCCCCACATCATAATTCCGTTCAGAAGGAGCAAACTTCCGAGAGAAAAAGGCACAGGGCTTAAGTTTACCCGAAGTAGCATCTCGTTGAGACAGAACAGCACCTGCTCCGATCTCTGAGGCATCGATCTCAACTTGAAATGGGCGAGACACATCAGGTTGCTGCAGTACTGGGGCAGAAGTGAATCGCCTTTTAAGCTCCTGGAAGGCCAAAATAGCCTCAGGGGTCCAATGCTCAGCATCAGCTCCCTTCTTTGTCAAATCTGTCAGAGGTTTGACAATGGCAGAAAAATTGGCTATAAATTTACGGTAAAAATTAGCAAACCCCAAAAACCGCTGCAGGGATTTTAGAGAAGTCGGTTGCACCCAGTCGTAAATAGCCTGAACCTTAACCGGGTCCATTTCAATAGCAGAGGGAGACAGGATGAAGCCCAAAAAGGAAATCCTTTGCACCCCAAAGAGGCACTTTGACCCCTTAACGTACAGTGCATTATCCTTAAGTATCTGAAAAACCTCCCGTACTTGCCCCACATGAGAGTCCCAATCATCAGAAAAAATCAAGATGTCATCCAAATACACAATCAAAAATTTACCAATAAGGTCACGAAAAATATTCATGAGGGCCTGGAAGACGGAGGGTGCATTAGTGAGCCCAAAAGGCATCACTAGGTACTCAAAATGCCCCTCAGGAGTATTAAAAGCCGTCTTCCATTCATCACCCTCCTTAATACGGATGAGATTATACGCACACTTGAGATCCAGTTTCGTAAACCATTTGGCACTCTGCACTCTAGAAAACAGATCAGACATCAGAGGCAAAGGGTACTGATATTTGACTGTAATTTTATTAAGAAGACGGTAATCAATACAAGGCCTCAACAAACCATCTTTCTTAGCAACAAAGAAGAAGCCAGCACCCAAAGGAGAACCACAATTTTGGCTTTCTTCAAGGACTGAGATATACAGAAACAACATAAAGAACAAATTATAATACGTCAAAGCAATGTACATTGTTCCATCACAATGGTAGTGTTTATAAATAATACCATAAAAAGTGGAGAAAAACAGGGATTACAAAAAGTTTGTACAAGATAACACAATGTAGATAGGTCGATATGTTGAAAGATAAATGTACAAAACCTATTTCACAAAGGTGAAGATATGTTTATACTATACAACAAGGAGGAGTCATGAATGTATGAAACACAAACCTTAGTAAGTTGTAGGAAATTGTGTGTCATATGAAACGACCTGTAGCGTTAATCTAGAATTTCACCACTCCTAAGGAGCCTGGAGTCAAAAGATAATAGAAGGTGATAAGTAACATACATGGAGGAAAAAGTCCTCTGGAGAAATGGTCATATGACTACCAACTGAATAAATTAGTATGACAATAAGTGTCAAGTATAGATACCTTAGTATCCTCGTATGAATATATTTATTTCTAAGAGTGAGCCGGACCTTACTATTTTATCAGTGATATTTTTGTTCTGAGCTCCTCAACACCGTTTTTTGACCAAATGTCATTTTCTACATTTTCTTACAACTCGGAGGAGGTTAACAATATTCTCTCCAAAGTGAAAATACCAAATTCTTTTCTCTCAGTATCTACGTAGGAAATACGGTCACGTGACTATGAGAAGGTTCTGAGAAAACATAAAGCTCTAAGTCTGCATTGCGCAACGCTTGCAGAATATCATAAAGTCCAAAGGATTCCCAGAGGATTAAGAGTACAACTATGCCCAACACTTTTTGCAGATAACGAAGAGTATTGTTCCAAATATGAAAGCATACTCAACAAATGCTCCATGGATATTGTTATATTGACCATAGAATATTTGCATAAGGAAATAGAAGACACCAGTCTGAAAATAAGCTCCATAGAAGAACAACTTACAAATACCCTTCCCAACACTGAGTGGGAAAGGATCAGATCCAAGACAAGGGAAACAATCGAGGAGTTCCAGAAGACCCTACAACCAGAAAAAGAATTAAATTCATCAGGGACCAGGACGATTACACCAATAACCGTGTATACAGATGGCGCTCTACAGAGGACTCACCCAGATACCGCACGCGGTCAAATCGGTACTCAACTTCTTCAGGTTCGGACACGGAACAGTACTCCACACGCCCTACTCATTTTTTAGGACCCAGACAGGGCCCAAAAGGAAAACGAGGCGGAGCAAGAGGAGGCAACACAGGGGCGACAATGTCATATCAGGTTCAGACACTCTCACAGGTATGACGAATCTTGTAAATAATATATCATCTTATAATTTGTCTCCTGTAGAAATTAATGTATTACAAAAGGGATTGTCTTTTTGTCCTACACCTAGGTTCAACACATTTTTATTAGACCAGAAATTAAAACGATTTTATAGGACTCTCAGACTTAAGGCGCACTTTCTGACCAAAGAAGGGGTATCATCCTCACAAACACCTGTCACATCAGGGGATTGTTTTTCCCTACAGGCATTGAACCTGAAAATCCCAAGCTCCTTTAATCCACCGAAGTTTTACCATCCTATTGAGACATACATCTCCCTAGTATCTGATGATGTCGATAAGACTATTAGATCTATTGAACAGGGCGATTTTAAGATCAAACAGAATATAACGACTGAAGAGGGCAGGGCCATACAAAATCTGAAAGGTAATTCATCGATCATTATTAAACCTGCGGACAAAGGCGGGGCGATAGTGGTCACGGATAAATCATATTACTTGTCAGAGATCCACAGACAATTAGGGGATGTAGCTACTTATCAATCCATTTCCAGAGATCCCACTTCACGTATTCAAACGTTGATTAAGGAGAAAGTCGATTTCCATTTACACCAACAGACAATTGGTAATAAATTAGCTGAATATCTGATTAAATCTCACCCTATTGTTCCAGTTTTTTATGTTTTGCCCAAAATTCACAAGAACTTACAGACACCGCCGGGCCGTCCCATTGTTGCGTCGACGGAGTCCATTCTGTCACCTTTAGCCATCACGGTAGACAGAATCATGACCCCCCTTGTCCCTCAGATTCCAGCTTATATCAAAGATACCTCGGACTTTTTGACCCATCTACGAGAACTCAATTCAGTTCCACCAGGTAGTTTACTGGTAACTTTTGACGTCAATTCCCTTTACACCAGTATAGAACATCAAGACGGACTATTGGCAGTAGATTGGTTCCTCAATAAGTACAGTACTCATACTCCCGCACAAAACTCCCTATGTATTGACCTACTCCAGACAGTCTTAGAAAACAATTTTTTCCTTTTTCAAGATCATTTTTTTCTACAAAAGAGGGGCACAGCTATGGGGTCTAATCTAGCACCACCCTACGCCAACGTATACATGGCGCATTTTGAGGAGACCTATGTATTTTGTCACCCTCTTTGGCTTCAGTATGCCGTTACATGGAAGAGGTACATAGATGATGTTTTCATTTTTTGGCAAGGAGATTCTGACTCCCTCAACCGCTTTTTTCATGATCTGAACACTGTTAGACCAGGACTAACATTTACTATGCACTCAGATATACAGAGCATTAACTTCTTAGATACACTGGTGGAAATATCTTCAGAAGGTCATATAAGTACGGATTTGTATGTAAAACCAACAGATAGGAATAATCTTTTACACTATTTAAGTTGTCATCCATCTCATATCAAAAAATCACAACCGATCTCTCAACATCTAAGAGTGCAGAGGATAGGCTCAGATCCAGGACGACGGGATGTCAGAACACAAGAAATGAGTCATAAGTTTATTTCTAGAGGGTACCCTACCGACATAGCCAATAATTCCAGGTCTCGCCACTCACACACTACACGGAGTAAGGCCCCCAGAGTAGCTTGTGTCAATATTTACCATCCTTTTTCACCACTCATTAAAAATATTGTCTTAAGACATTGGCCCCTCCTAAGCACGGCTTACCCATCCATACAAGAATTCTCAGAACCCCCTCTATTTTGTAATAAACGACCCAAAAACCTGAAAGACAGTCTTCCACGGCAAACATTTCTTAGTACCCCCAAAAAAGGTAACTTTCCTTGCTTATGGTGCTTGCAATGTAACAATCTCACCCGTGGGGACTCTTTTACCCACCTCCTTTCTGGTAAAGTTTTTCCCATACGTGAATTTTTCACATGTGATTCTACATACGTTATTTATCTGATTAAATGCCCCTGCGGTCTCGGATATGTTGGGGAGACTACCCAACATATCCGAGACCGCATTAGAAAGCACAAATCCACCATACGTTGCAAGCAAATGTCATTCCATTCATTCCACACCACTTCATTTCCCAGAATCATACAATAGCCCAACTCAGGTATCAAATAATTGAGCATGTACCCCCCCTTAGGTGAGGTGGCAATAGAATCCAGAAACTGAAAGAAAGAGAGGCGTATTGGATTCATACTTTGAGGACCCTCGAACCTAGGGGCCTTAAAAGGGAGTATGAGGTATTTCATTAAACAATATTTGTCAAAATCTGTATTGTAATCTGTTGGTCTTTTTGTTCTCTTATCCGTTCTCTACAGACACAGATTGAAATTCTTGATAGGTGGTATATGATATATTATAACTATCACACAATCTTATATGTGTATAGTGGCTATATTACCAAATGAAACTATACAGACATTATTATACATTCTAAAATTTAATTCTTTTGTCCTTAGGCTTCGCTTCCCACTTGAGTCTGCATATGTCTGGCACCTAAGTGATTCACAAACCCACAGCCTTGCACCGATCACGGACCATCTATTGGCACCATCAGCACGATGCACCATCCCCTGCATGGATCAGATCACCTCCAGATTTCTATTACGTGGGGGATCTGCCTTCTGCGCATGCGCCGCCCGGGTGACTGGCGGGGCATGCGCGTGATGCACTCCCATCCATAGTACGGCCTCCACTGATGTAGTGAGTGGACTGCCTGCTGCGCATGTGCCGCCTGGGGGACCGGGCGACGCATGCGTGGGATGCGTCCCTTGCAGTACCTGTATGTCTTTAAGTATCGTGGGTGGTTTGCCTTCTGCGCATGCGTCTCCGGACGCCTGGCGGCGCATGCGCGGGATGCATTCCCTGCCACAACACGGCCCTCACCAGCACTGTGTGTGGACTGCGTACTGCGCGTGCGCCGCTTGGGGGTCCGGGCGGCGCGTGCGCGGTGTGCGTCCCCTACAGCGTCATCACCTTGACACTTTGGCACTGCCTTCTGCGCATGCGCTGCCTGTGTCACCGGGCGTCGCATGCGCAGGATGCGTCCCACGCCTCGTTTTCACAGGGCTCACAACCAGGAAATAGACATTTGGGCGGCATGCCCTTACACTATTTAAATGCAGCGCAGCCTAACACACCTGTCACTCCCAGGCACCTTCAGACCCTTACACCACGAGGAGCACCTATAAAGGTATGCACATTGATCAGGAACCTTACCAGGATGATAGAATATCACGGTATGCCATTAGGCCTTTGATCTTCTCTTTAGTCTTATACCCCAGGTCTCAGAGAATACACTAGAGGGTATTTCCTGTTACTTGCACCCACGTGGTAAGCATCGCCTTATATTGACCTCATGACTTTCACTGGGATCTTCCTAACTGTGTATTTATCCCTCTGCTCATTGCATACCCTTCACTTGTATTCCCTCTATCCCTCCCTTTTTTATACAGGTGTTCATGTTTACATACCTGACTGGGTTTTCCCATTACCTTACAAGCATGTCCCTGATCTGAAATAGGTGATGATAACCAGTTTACTCTTTCATACACATCAGTTGGTAATATGGCACTGCACTTGACCTGCCCTATGTCTAAATGATACCTATTGTAACACTATGTTGTAGACTGCAAGTTGTACAGGTTGGAGGTAGCAGATTGCCTAGCACCTAGGACATCCCCAAAAAAACTCAGTCCCTTCTACATAAGATGAAGGCCCAGGTGACTCTGTGAGTCCTGTCTTCTAAGGACTGTTTGGTAAATACCATCATTTTTTCATTTTTTTATTGTATTATACCACCTGATCATGTTCCTCTTTTACTTTAACATGGAATTCCCAAATATGGGACTTTATTTAACATTAATTCATGTACTATTTGTCATACAGTTCAGATATAGAATGAATGGGAGAACCATTTGAACTCAATATATTCATACGAGGATACTAAGGTATCTATACTTGACACTTATTGTCATACTAATTTATTCAGTTGGTAGTCATATGACCATTTCTCCAGAGGACGTTTTCCTCCATGTATGTTACTTATCACCTTCTATTATCTTTTGGCTCCAGGCTCCTTAGGAGTGGTGAAATTCTAGATTAACGCTACAGGTCGTTTCATATGACACACAATTTCCTACAACTTACTAAGGTTTGTGTTTCATACATTCATGACTCCTCCTTGTTGTATAGTATAAACATATCTTTACCTTTGTGAAATAGGTCGATATGTTGAAAGATAAATGTACAAAACCTATCTACATTGTGTTATCTTGTACAAACTTTTTGTAATCCCTGTTTTTCTCCACTTTTTATGGTATTATTTATAAACACTACCATTGTGATGGAACAATGTACATTGCTTTGACGTATTATAATTTGTTCTTTATGTTGTTTCTGTATATCACAGTCCTTGAAGAAAGCCAAAATTGTGGCCGAAACGTTGGACTTGTAAAGTTTTTTTGATATCCTCACAAGAAAAACACAATAAAAATTCTTAGAAAAAAGACCATTGCCATTCATTTAATAGTGTGCCGGATTTTTTCTTGCTGCAGTCATAGAGTGACACATAGAGTGACTGCAGACTTGTCATTCTAGACCGGACAACCCCTTTTAAGCTAAACTGTGATTTTTGTGGAGGAATTGTCCTTTATATAAATGTTTATGTAAATAGAGAAATCACTTCACCCGACAGACGAACATTTTGCTTGTGCGTCGGGTGATCTGACAGCTGGTTTAGATAGATCAATCGGTTCCTGATTATTGGCAACATTCTACATGCACCCAAAAATGTAACTAAACTTTTGGGAGATTTTTTTGTTTTATGCCCAATAATTCTGAGCAGATTGGTGGGGAATCTGTTCCGGAGACTCCCAACTACAACTGAAAAGCTCTTTTAGAAAAGCGCACAGAACGGATGCTGTAGAAAGCCATAGTCCTGTCTCCTGAGCTGTGCACTTCTAAGGGGTCTTTTGAGCAATTTGCAGGGGTCTCAGAACCCAGACCCACATCAATGTGCTCATAATTAATGGACCTAAAACATAGAAGATATCTCACAAAAATTAAAGTATTTTTAAAATGTTTAATAGTGCTACTGCCTGTACCATCAGTACTGTGGTCTGATGATGGCTGGTAGCAACTCCTGGTATCTCCTTACCATTGTTACAGATGTGGCGCCCCAGGACCTGGTCGCCACAACAGCTTTGCCCTCCCAAAGGGTTAATGCTGAGCCTGGAGGTAATTGGGAGATCTATTGGCCAGTAAGTTAACACCCAACACAGTTCTCCCTCCGGCCAGCAGAGGGAGCTCTGAACCTGGAATTTCAGGGAGGATTCCTTAAGTCTGGCTGGAGGGAGGAAGTAGTAGTTAGTCTGGAGTGAGGAGTGAAAGAGGACAGACGGAGAGTAGTGCTGCCTTGTAGAACTGGGGCCTAGAGCTGGAAGAGCTTGGCCCAGTGAAGCAAGAAGTGCAGAGAGGCACAGAGGAGACTCGGACATCGGAGTCTGTGGTTGCCAGGGTATAAAATCCGTCCCTGGTAGCCGAATCCGGAGGGCAGGAGAGCTGCAAGCCCCTGGCCCAGAAGCAACCTGAAGGAACAGTTGCAATCCAAGGGCCTGGTGTGGACTCCAGCAGAGAAGCACCAGAGAGGGCCTGCGCTGTTTACCCCACAGAAAAAGGGGCGAACCACCGGTCCCAGCAGCAAGAGGGCAATTGCTAACCCAAAGTGCAGTGTCCTAAAACAGCAAAGAAAGATTAGGGAGTAGGCCTCATACTCAACTGGCCAAAGATCACCCCAGGCACTTCCAGGCTGGCCGGATCATCTGTACCATCTGTGACGGTCTCCCTGGACTAAACTTCTGCCGAGTAAAAGAGGAGAAGGTAAAGAGACTACTGTTTGTGCCTGTTTCTTTCATTGCTTGTCGGCCCTGCACCGTGTTAGTCACACAACCCCATAGACTTTCCCAAGCACCAACCGTGTCCCGGGGCACCGCTCCACCTGTGGGGAGCAGTACCACCATTGCTGCCACTTCATCACCCCGGAGGCCTTACACAGCAGCGGCGGCTTATTAGCCGCATACCACAGGTGGCGTCACGAACACAAACTTAAAGTCACCAGCCACATTTATCCACTGACCCCCACCAGGGCCACGGAGCCGGGCCCCGCCACCACTGACTACCACCGGACTAGTCCGGCCTGGCACCGGGTGTCCCATAGCCCTGGGGTGGGCGAGTCAACTTTTGGCGTCACGAACAGGATTTCGTGCCCGGTCCCACCGGGTACTGTGCGCCTGCAGGAATTGTGCTTAAAAGACTGTGTACTGGCTGTAAACTGCCGCCGCCATTAGCCTCGCCGAGCGCAGGAGGAAGGGGGGCGTGCCTGACAAAGAGCGCGAAGGGAGCGCGCCATCAGAGTAGAGCGCTGTTAACCCCGCGCGACCCAGAAGGAAATTTGAAAAGTGAACGGAGCCTGGTAAGGTTCACTAAGGGGGAGGAAGATGTCCGAAGCAATCCCGGTCACCCCAGCCCCCACTGTAGCGCCGGTAATGCCGATCACCATGCCGTACATCCCGGGAGCAGAATGGCTGCCGCAGTACTCCGGGGAGTCCCATACCTTGAGCGACTTCAGAGAAAGCCTGCACAGCTTATTCCGGGTGTATCCGCTGACTGAGAGCCAGAAGGTGGGCATATTAATGGGACAGCTAGCCGGCGCGGCCCAGCGTGAAGTGAAGTCCTGGCCTGATACAGATAAAGGGACAGTAACCCAGATACTGGCCAAGCTAAAGAGTACTTTTGACACCCGCACCGCAGCAGAAATAAAGATGAGATTCTTTGGGTGCAAGCAGCGGGACACAGACAGCATAAGGGACTATGCCTTAAACTTGCAGGAGGCCCTGAAAGCAGTTAAGCAGGTGGACCCAGAGAGTGTACGTGAAGAACACAAACTCCTAACTGAGCAGTTCATAGAGGGGCTCCTGTCAGATGCCCACAGGACCCAGCTGCGTATCCTGGTCCTGCAGAACCCTGCTCTGGACTTTGCAAAGTTTAAGGACCAGGCCATCCGGGTACTGAGAGAATCTACACCGAATGACCCAGTACCCCTCCGGCCTCTTGCTATCACGTACCCCGAGGTGGTGCCTGCAACACGAGCCGCTGCAGGGGCTGAGGCGCAGTCCCTGGATAAGGATCCCACTGCAGAGCTCCGACAGCAGTTCCAGGAGCTGACCAAGACTGTAGCTGCCCTTGCCAAGACCGTGCAGTCCCTACAAGTGACCCCATCGCCTGCAAGAATCGAGTTGGCCTCCAGCCCAGATGACGTCCCATGGATGCGACAGAGGAGGATTCCGCCGACCCGAGGCAGAGACACAGACCGGTATGATTCAACAGGACAACCGATCTGCCGCCGCTGCAGCCAGGCGGGCCACATTGCACGACACTGTCCTTTAAATGGGCCGAGCCTGGGGCCAGGAGCCGACCCCCAGGTGTAAGGAAGCCCGGCTCAACCCCCAGCCGCAGCAAATATGTGGGAGGACGCCCGGTCCTTCCTATTGTGCTGGATGGGATCCCTTTGAATGCCCTCCTGGATACGGGGTCCCAGGTAACGACCATCCCCTATAAACTGTACAAAAGATATTGGGCTGATTCAGACATTGACCATGGCCCAGATGATGATTTAACAATTGTGGCCAGTAATGGTCAGCCCTTACCTCAAATTGGGTATAAGGAAGTAACCATTAAAGTGGGGCGGGTAGAATTGCCATGTCAGGGGATGATCATTGTAGATATTGATCGCAAAGAATCTGACCCACTGCTAACCATTGGTACAAATGTGATAGAAAATTGTATTGCCGAAGTGATAATTTTGTTGCAACAGGCGTCTGAAACTGCCAGCTCCGGGCAGCAGCGTGCCCTACAGAGGGAGATCAGAGCCCTGATGAGGAGGCAGCAGGTAGAGCTGGCCGGAGGAGAAATTGGCAGTGTGAGGGTAAGTGACCCCCTCCCCATTGCAATACCCCCAAGAAGTGAAATGTTGATATGGTGTCGGGCAGCAATAGGCCTCAAGGGTCAGGATTACCATGCCTTGGTAGAACCGGTGTATTCAGACAGTAGGCCTGGAGTCCTGGTAGCCAGAGGGGTAGCAGACGTCCGCAAGGGGAGAGTGCCCGTCCGTGTCTTGAATTGTGGGGAGGAGGAGGCCAAATTGCCCCGGTACGCCACTGTAGCAAAACTGTACACTGTCAGCAACAATACCATCAAAGCAGTGGAACCCTTGATCCCGTCCGACCAGGCAGAAGACAATGGCTCCAAGGGGCAGCTGGAAGACTGGTGCCAAAAATTACATGTAGGCACCGATTCCACCCCCTCGCACCAAAAGCATGGGGTTTACCGGGTGGTACAGGAGTACGAGCGGGTCTTCAGCAAACACCCCCTAGATTTTGGGCAGGTGAAAGGGGTTAAACATCAAATCCCCACGGGTGATCATCATCCCATTAAAGAGAGATACCGCCCTGTACCCCCCGCACAGTATCAGCGTGCCAAGGAAATGTTACGGGAAATGAAGGAGGCTGGGGTTATCAGAGATAGTTGTAGCCCCTGGGCAGCTCCACTAGTGCTCGTAAAGAAAAAAGATGGTACAATGAGAATGTGCGTAGATTACAGACAAATTAACCACATTACACATAAAGATGCTTATCCACTACCCAGAATAGAGGAGTCACTAACAGCCTTAAAGTCAGCTAACTATTTCTCCACCTTGGATCTCACCAGTGGGTATTGGCAGGTTCCCGTGGCAGAGGCGGACAAGGAGAATACTGCATTCACGACACCAATGGGCCTCTGTGAGTTCAATTGTATGCCATTCGGGCTCTGCAACGCCCCAGGGACATTCCAAAGGTTGATGGAGTGCTGCTTGTACCACCACAACTTTGAAACCGTGCTGTTGTACCTGGATGACGTCATAGTCTACTCCAAGACTTATGAAGACCACCTGAGGCACTTAGCAGAAGTGTTTGAGTCCTTGTCGAAATATGGCCTGAAGATAAAGCCGTCCAAATGTCACCTCTTGAAGCCAAAGGTACAGTACCTGGGTCATGTGGTCAGCGCAGAAGGTGTGGCACCTGATCCGGAGAAAGTCACTGTAATCAAGGACTGGCCAAGACCCACCACAGTGAAGGAGGTGCGGCAGTTCCTTGGACTGGTGGGCTACTACCGAAGGTTCATTGATGGTTTCACCAAGATAGCAGCGCCCCTTCAAGATCTCCTGGTGGGCCAGCCAAAGCAGGCTAAGAAGCAGAGCCCTCCATTTGAATGGAGCAGCCAACTAGAAACATCCTTTGTCCGGCTGAAAGGGGCTCTCACGGGAGAAGAAATTCTGGCCTACCCTGACTACAGCCAACCGTTTGTACTGTATACAGACGCCAGCAACGTGGGACTGGGAGCAGTTCTGTCCCAGGTACAGGGAGGCAGAGAGAGGGTGATAGCGTACGCCAGTAGGAAGCTTCGGCCCACAGAAAGGAATCCAGAAAACTACAGTTCCTTCAAGCTGGAGTTCCTCGCTATTGTTTGGGCAGTGACTGAACGCTTCAAGCACTATCTGGCATCGGCCAAGTTCACCATCTTCACGGACAACAATCCGCTGACACACCTGGCAACAGCCAAGTTAGGTGCGTTGGAACAGCGATGGATGGCCCGGCTGTCTAACTTTGACTTTACCATCAAGTATCGGGCTGGCAAGAAGAATAACAATGCTGATGCGCTGTCCAGAATGCCTCACTTACCCGAGTTTGGAGAAGACCTGGATGAACTCGAAGAGATAGAGTTACCGGCTTTCCATCACCAAGGTGTTTCCCAGTGTGAGCATGCTGTAGGAGTGAAGCGCTCGAGCCAGCACGAGGTCTCGGTCAACCCATTACTCCACCATAATTGGGAAGAGACACAGAACGGTGACCCGGCCGTGCGATTGGTCAAAGAGAAGCTAGCACAAGCTGAGACCCATCTTGGCCCAGATGCTCCAGAAGAAGCCCAGCAGCTGTGGAAGGAGAGGGGACGACTGTTCACATACCAAGGCAAGCTCTGCAAGAGATATGTCAACTGGCGAACAAATGAACTCGTCTAGCAGATAGTGGTCCCACAGAGGGATGCTCCAATGGTCCTAGCAGCTCATCATGATAACGCAGGACACTTCGGGTGGAAGAAGTTGGAGACCCTACTCCGCGAACGGTTCTACTGGGTGCACATGAGAAAGATGATCGAGAAGTGGTGCCGAGACTGTGGTCCATGTAACCTGAGGCGGAAAGATGATGCCAGCCAAAGGTCTCCCCTACAGCCAATTGTCACGAAGCAGCCCCTGGAGTTGGTGGCCCTGGACCACGTGAAGTTAACACCAAGCCGGTCAGGCTATGTGTACGCCCTCACCATTGTGGACCATTACTCCCGTTTTCTGGTAGTAGTGCCCGTGAAGGACCAGACAGCCAGAACAGCAGCGAGAGCATTTCAGGCCTACTTTTGTCGACCTCACGGTTACCCTGAAAGGGTACTGACTGATCAGGGTCCTGCATTCGAGGCAGAAGTGTTCCAAGAGTTCTGTAACCTGTACGGTTGTAAGAAAATCAGAACCACACCGTACCACCCCCAAACCAATGGATTGTGCGAGAAGATGAACCATGTGGTTATTGACATGCTCAAGACTCTACCTTTGGAAGAAAGAAACCAATGGCCAGAAAAGTTACCAGATCTGGTAGACTTGTACAACCATATCCCGGTAAATTCGACCAACTGCAGCCCTGCTTACCTGATGCGAGCCAGACCTGGCAAGTTACCTGTAAACTTTGAGATGGGGACTGTGTCACCTGAGGCGGTTCAGGAAATGGAAGATTGGGATACAGAGCGGCAGAAGCGGTACCGTAAGGTCCAGGAATGCGTAGAGAGGGCCCTGTCTCAAGCAAGAACGAGACAAGAGCAGCATTACAATCAAACAGCCCCAGCAACTCCCTTAGCACCTGGAGAACAAGTCCTCAAGAAGAAGCGGAGGATGCATAAATTGGATGATCAGTGGGAAAACGAGCCCTACACCATTATCCCCTCCAACTTTGACAACAGTAAGGTATGCCTCATAAGCAAGGATGAAGGCAAGACCTATCAAGCAGTCTCTCGAGACCGCCTGAAAGCGTGCCCTGAACGGTGCAGAATCCAAAGAGAAATGGAAGAAGTACAAGGAAGTCCCTAAAGTCAAGAGAAAGAGGGGGAGATGATCCAAACAATCCTTGGAAAATTCCCCAAAACTTGGACCCGAATAAACAATGCCATAGTGGTACCAGTTTTGACGTTTCCGCAGTTGGTCGAGCCAGAAACAGAAGAGGTTCCGGATCCACCTAAAGAACCGTCCGCTCCAACACGAGATGACACGCCAGCAGTGGAACAGGAGGATCAACCCCCTGTCAGTGGTGAACCTGTCATACCCTTGGCGACTCTTAGACCACATAGGCAAGCATCACGCTTACCTATCGGGGTTAGGCCTACCTGTAGTGCTGAGGTAGAAGACACACCAAGTAGTCAGGGGCAAACACCAGAGCTACGCAGGTCTCAACGCAGCACTCGGGGACAACCCCCTCCAAGGTATAGAGAGTCAACTGTATAAGGGAAAAAGAAGGAGTACTTATTAGAATGTAAATAGTTATGCGAAATGTCTGTAATGTTGTGTACAAAATGTTTTTCTTTTTCTTTGATTGCGAAAATGGACAATTGGGCCACTGGACTATGGGTGGCCAACACCTAAATTGTTCATAGTTAGCACCAGTGTGCTCAACACCCCTGAAGAAAAACCCGTCCGGCGTGCATAGAGTGGGGTCATCAATGCTCTGACGCACGCCCAGAGCCTACGTTGGGGGTTTGATCGCGGCGGGTCCCCCATGGAGCAGTGTAATGGACACCCGGCAGGGAGCCACACTGGACTCTTATAGTAATGTTTAAGTTTGTAACGTTCAAGTAATGCGCCTCCCATAATGGGATGAAATTTTCTAACATGTCATGTTTGTTTCTACAGTCCGGGAGTACTGAATTTAACTAAGGGGGAGTGTGGCGCCCCAGGACCTGGTCGCCACAACAGCATTGCCCTCCCAAAGGGTTAATGCTGAGCCTGGAGGTAATTGGGAGATCTATTGGCCAGTAAGTTAACACCCAACACAGTTCTCCCTCCGGCCAGCAGAGGGAGCTCTGAACCTGGAATTTCAGGGAGGATTCCTTAAGTCTGGCTGGAGGGCAGGGGTCTTTTGAGCAATTTGCAGGGGTCTCAGAACCCAGACCCACATCAATGTGCTCATAATTAATGGACCTAAAACATAGAAGATATCTCACAAAAATTAAAGTATTTTTAAAATGTTTAATAGTGCTACTGCCTGTACCATCAGTACTGTGGTCTGATGATGGCTGGTAGCAACTCCTGGTATCTCCTTACCATTGTTACAGATGTGGCGCCCCAGGACCTGGTCGCCACAACAGCTTTGCCCTCCCAAAGGGTTAATGCTGAGCCTGGAGGTAATTGGGAGATCTATTGGCCAGTAAGTTAACACCCAACACAGTTCTCCCTCCGGCCAGCAGAGGGAGCTCTGAACCTGGAATTTCAGGGAGGATTCCTTAAGTCTGGCTGGAGGGAGGAAGTAGTAGTTAGTCTGGAGTGAGGAGTGAAAGAGGACAGACGGAGAGTAGTGCTGCCTTGTAGAACTGGGGCCTAGAGCTGGAAGAGCTTGGCCCAGTGAAGCAAGAAGTGCAGAGAGGCACAGAGGAGACTCGGACATCGGAGTCTGTGGTTGCCAGGGTATAAAATCCGTCCCTGGTAGCCGAATCCGGAGGGCAGGAGAGCTGCAAGCCCCTGGCCCAGAAGCAACCTGAAGGAACAGTTGCAATCCAAGGGCCTGGTGTGGACTCCAGCAGAGAAGCACCAGAGAGGGCCTGCGCTGTTTACCCCACAGAAAAAGGGGCGAACCACCGGTCCCAGCAGCAAGAGGGCAATTGCTAACCCAAAGTGCAGTGTCCTAAAACAGCAAAGAAAGATTAGGGAGTAGGCCTCATACTCAACTGGCCAAAGATCACCCCAGGCACTTCCAGGCTGGCCGGATCATCTGTACCATCTGTGACGGTCTCCCTGGACTAAACTTCTGCCGAGTAAAAGAGGAGAAGGTAAAGAGACTACTGTTTGTGCCTGTTTCTTTCATTGCTTGTCGGCCCTGCACCGTGTTAGTCACACAACCCCATAGACTTTCCCAAGCACCAACCGTGTCCCGGGGCACCGCTCCACCTGTGGGGAGCAGTACCACCATTGCTGCCACTTCATCACCCCGGAGGCCTTACACAGCAGCGGCGGCTTATTAGCCGCATACCACAGGTGGCGTCACGAACACAAACTTAAAGTCACCAGCCACATTTATCCACTGACCCCCACCAGGGCCACGGAGCCGGGCCCCGCCACCACTGACTACCACCGGACTAGTCCGGCCTGGCACCGGGTGTCCCATAGCCCTGGGGTGGGCGAGTCACAGACATACTAGGAGCTGCAGTTTCATGCCAGACAATTTTATGTTGGGTTGGCTTTAGTTCTGGTGATGTAGTTGTGATTTGAGCTTGGTTCTGGTGATGCAGTCATGTACCAATGGTGGTTCTGGTGACGTAGCAGTGTGCAGATGGTGGTTCTGGTGATGTAGCATTGTGCAGATGGTGGTTCTGGTGATGTAGTAGTGTGCAGATGGTGGTTCTGGTGATGTAGCTGTGTGCAGATGGTGGTTCTGGTAATGTTATCGTCATTTGAGGTTGGTTCTGGTGATGTATTCATGTAGATGTAGCAATATTTAATTTATTAGATTTGATAGTAGATCATTATAGGGTCAGTATGGCAGACTAAATAAATGTGTCTTAATGAGGCCATACGTCTGCCAAACAAGTATTTGACTAAAGCCCCCATACACTATAGACAGGTGTCCCATCATTCAGCTGGCAGCTATCTCCCTGACTCTCCCATACACAGTAGTGCTCACTTTCACTGCTCTTGTGTTCTCTATGAGACAGACACTACTACACATTTCTGGCGGTGGCTCACCTCATGGAGAAAAAAGGATCCACAGTCCAAAATTAGACATGCTGGGTCATCACTTCTCTGACAATCAGACTGTCAGTTGAGCCTGTCTATCTCCGGGTTCAGCCAACTGCAGTCTGTGTACAAGCACCATAACTACTATCTGAACGGCGTGTGAACAGTTAGGGTATGTGCACACAATGGCTTTCACATATCAGTGAATCTTTCGCGTTTTTCAGGCGGAGGACAGGTGAGGAAACACTGGTATCTTTTTTAAATTAAAATTGTATTAAGTGCTAGTCAGCAACTTCCTGGTGGCAGCAGCATGAATAATGGTTCAGTTACCTGTTTTAACCACTTAGTGTCTTTGAAAACCTGAAGCTGTTAAAATAAGCTAAATAAAACTGAAAGTATGTGCAGCAAGTGCTGATCTACATTTTTATAGCGTTTAGCACTTTTTCAAGTGTGTTACAGAGTAGATTCATCTTAAATACATGTCGTGTGCACAAAATCATAGTTTTACGTTGTCAGTAAGGGGCGCGATCATTTCAAGTGCCTAGGGCAGCACAAAGGCCAAATACAGCCCTGCTCCTGAGGCACATGTAAGAAATGTCCGTATCACTGATTCCACGACCAAATCAATGTAACATTAGCTGTTAGTGTACCTGGAATGAATACTGGAGGGGTCCAGTTACCAAATATTATGCCACAGCACAACATAATGCCGGGAGTAGAATTGGTGAGATATTCCCTTTTTAAGGATTGTACCCTAATCCAGCATAGTTCTTTATATAGATCCACATAGAAATCCTACTCTTAGTAAATGCATTAACATTCAGTTTCTTACACAGTATGATACTGCTTTAAAGGGAACCTGTCAGGTCCAATATGCACCCAGA
Source organism: Anomaloglossus baeobatrachus (assembly GCF_048569485.1). Classification (NCBI taxonomy): domain Eukaryota; kingdom Metazoa; phylum Chordata; class Amphibia; order Anura; family Aromobatidae; genus Anomaloglossus; species Anomaloglossus baeobatrachus. The sequence continues at coordinate 108,589,981 of NC_134357.1, read as the reverse complement.
ACCACGAGCAGTTCTGGGTGCATATTGGTAATCCCTGCCTAACAGTCCCTGTATACACTAGTGTGACACCCTGGACTAGCCAGGTAGTCACAGGTAGGCCCTTGCATTACACCAGTCCCCCTAACAAGGTACCAGCAGCCAACCTTTAAAAACCTTGTCACCTCTCTCAGTGTCCAATGGCCACACCAGAGGGCGGAGCCAGGTGGTTGGCCACACCCACCGAGGAGTCCAGAGGGCCTGAGGCAGGAAACAGTCAGTTTAGTTGAGTAGTGAGTCAGAGTTGAGTAGAGTACAGTTCAGTCGCGGAGAGGAGTGATAGCTGCAGGCCCAGTGACAGGTCTACAGCAACCACACTGACCGGTGTCAGGGTCGTAGCCCTGGTATCGTGGCAGGGAGGCAGACGGTGGTCTGGCCTGCAGGAGCCGGAAAGACGGCCAGGTGGAACCGTAAGGCACGGGACAGGGTAGTGGCCCGCCGGTACCGAATCGGGGAACCGACTGGAAACCGGAGCACCAGAGGGGTACTCTGACCCAAAATGAGGCCCAGAAGCCACTGGACCACGTTGAATTTACTGATTGAGGTCTGGACTTTAGGTCCTTTCTCATCCCAAGTCTCGACTGAAGGCAACAGCCCACTGAGGGGGATAGAAAGCCACCGCACAGACAGAGAGATCCCACGGGCCAGCGTCTGCAGACAAACGGACTCCTCCGGGAGACCTTAAGTGGACTGGGGCAGGGTTGTAGCCCTCCGGTGCCGACAGCGGGAATCCGGTCCGGAGGCCGTGCACAGTTGGGGTACCTGGACCCTAGAGCAAAGACAGCTTCAAGCATCTTTCTAATTGACCAGCCGGGGACAAGATTCCAAGTCTTGTCCCACAGGAGGCCCAGATAGAGCGAGACGGAAGTCCAACGAGGGGGATAGGGCTCCGCAATTGCCTGCTAAGATCCCACGGGTCAGTTCTCGCGGGACACAGCTCCCTACACACAAAAATCACTGGGAGTGGACTTCCCCGTTTCAAGCGGAGTAGTCAAACTAAGGACACAAACACTAAGTGCAGGAGGAAGGGACCCCTGTTTGCTGTACCAGGGTGTGGGACCCAAATACACCTGGCGGAGGACACCGGTCACTGGCAATTTGGTTTACCATTTGGACCCTGTATGAATTCCTCTAGAACTGTAAGTACACCAATACCACCTGGTCCAACCCTGCAGAATACGCTCCGCAGCATCCTCCCCATAGACCTGGGCCCCAGGACAACATCTCCCCTACCCGTGGACGGGATACCATCCTGCTGCGCCGCTCCATCAGCCCCGAGCGTCCCATGCCAAGGCAGCGGCGGTGTTACCAATCATCACTGCAACCCACGGGTGGCATCACTGACAAACTCTCCCCTGTAAATAACACCTTTAATTTAGTTGTGAGAATGGACGGCTGCAAGAGCCCCAGATTCAGCTACTGTAGTGGCCCGGTCCAGATTGTGTCTGTTTCTTTAAGTACATTCCACTTATATGTAATATTATGCTATATGTTATAAGTAAAGCATTTTTCATTTGTTGTGTTCTAGCACCATCTACTGGTGAAAACTGTAAGAATCTGAAGTGTTCATTGGGTGTTATCCTATTGGCTAGTTCTTGGTCACATGGCTCAATAGGTGGAGCTATTCTCCAGCCTCTGTCTGGAAAGAACTGGAATGTTCTAGTTCTGGCTGAGTCTCCTCTGAGGAGAGACATTATGTGGAGTTTCTCTTCACCACAAGACTCCTGCTAGGCCCGAGGCCTAGAATTTCACCATTTACTGATTTTTACAGCCAATATGCTGAAGTCTTCCTATCATGAATCCTCACTGGCCAGATATACACTGTGCATCTCTTCAGACAGTAGGGCATACTGATTACCAGACCCTACTGCACGCAGATTGGGGAGATTTGAGGGTCTCCCGCCCCACTGCAATATTAGTGGCTTGCATGCCATTGTCCACGCACCAGCTGTCCGGTCCCCATAGCGCGCTGGGCAACTATCTATATTTGCTTACATGTACTGCACGTGCAGTAGGGTCTGGTAATCAGTATGCCCTACTGTCTAAAGAGATGCACAGTGTATATCTGGCCAGTGAGGATTCATGATAGGAAGCCTTCAGCATATTGGCTGTAAAAGTCAGTAAATGGTGAAATTCTAGGCCTCGGGCCTCGCAGGAGTCTTGTGGTGAAGAGAAACTCCACATAATAATGTCTTCCCTCAGAGGAGACTCAGCCAGAACTAGCTCATTCCAGTTCTTTCCAGACAGAGGCTGGAGAATAGCTCCACCTATTGAGCCATGTGACCAAGAACTAACCAATAGGATAACACCCAATGAACACTTCAGATTCTTACAGTTTTCACCAGTAGATGGTGCTAGAACACAACAAATGAAAAATGCTTTACTTATAACATATAGCATAATATTACATATAAGTGAATGTACTTAAAGAAACAGACACAATCAGGACTGGGCCACTACACTACCACTCGAGCCACAGCCACGATTCCGGATCCGAGCGCCTCGAGCAGCCCCCCTCCAGTGGTCTGTCCCCCGTCCACAACAAAGGGATCTTTAGAAAAAGTATTTCTAAAGATCTTTTATCGTATGCTAATGAACGAGGGGACTAGTCCCCTGGGCATTAGTTCCCCTGGCTAGTCGGCCCCATTAGAATGTTAGTACGCCCATGTGGGTGTGCTAATATGCTAATGAATGCGCAGCATCAGAGGATGATCTCACTCACCTCTCCACTGCCATCACCACCCGACACTGGATTTCGGCTCAGTGTGCATGACCCCGGAGTTTCGGTCATGAGCACTATGAAGCCGAGTGTACGCCTCCTGGCTTAAAACTGAAGTAGTGCGCATGACCTAACTCTGCATTTGGTAATCTGACTAGTTCCTGCATTTATTTCTCATCACAGAATCATTACATAGTTACATAGTTACTTAGGTTGAAAAAAGACCTAGGTCCATCTAGTTCAACCTTCCGTTACCAGTTCTACATTTGATCACTAAGTCATTTATAACCAACAATGTTGTGTGTACTGAGGAAATCATCCAGCCCTTTTTTAAAAACTGTTATAGTATCTGCCATTACTACCTCTTGTGGTCGGCATTCCACAGTCTGACTGCTCTAACTGTAAAGAACCCTTTCCTATTTAGCTGTCGGAACCGCTTTTCTTCCACTCTCAGTGAGTGCCCCCTGGTCCTTAGTATTGTCTTTGGAAGAAATAAGTCATGTGCCAGTCCTTTATATTGACCACACATGTATTTTATACATATAAATGAGATCTGCTCTGAGACGTCTTTTTTCTAAGCTAAACATATCTAACTTTTTCAATCTGTCATCATATGGGAGGCCTTCCATTCCTTGTAGTAGTCTAGTTGCCCACCTTTGAACTGACTCTAACTTCTGAATGTCCTTTTTTAAATTGTGGAACCAAAAACTGGATCCCATATTCCAGAAGTGGCCTTACAAGTGATTTATAGAGGGGTAACAATACGTTGGGATCACGAGGCCGCCGCTGCAGAGTGTCTCTAGTGGGGCTGATGGTATGAGCAGCTAGTATGGTAGTCCCTCTGCAAGTAGGGTATTGCCACAGCAGGTGCGGTGGATGTCGGAAGAAGGAGTCCAGACAGGTATTCAGTGCAACTGGTTTACTCACTTTTCTCACGCTGTTAACCGGTTGGCCAAGGCAAGCTGATTTCGCCTCCAGGTTCCCTTCGTCCCTGTGCCAGTCTGGTTCTCTCATACCTTCTTCCCCATTCACCTGTCTCTGGTAAGTGGGTCACAGTGGTATGGAACACTGGGGGTCCCCGGTTTGTGGTTTGTCCACCTCTGTCCACCTGACGGTAGCGTGAACCCTGTGGAGTTGGAGTCTCTGGTTCTGTCCCCAGTTCTCTCTTTGCTACTGAGTCTTCAGATTCTTTAGGGTCAGCAAGGTCCTTGATGGTCGCTGTTGCTGTGCAGGTGTTAACAGGTCGGCTTTAAGCTCTTTCCTGTCCTAGGGTCCTGTACCCCGTCGGTGCGTAGTTCCGGGAGTACTCCACCGGCAACCACCTCTCCTGGGTACCAGGTCACCGTCAACCCGAGTCAGGACATTGCTAAGTCACACCTTTACACTTCCACTGTCAACACTTGTCTACTGACTGTGTCTGCTCTCTTTCACTGCAGACTTCCTTCTCTGCTCTGACTACTGTCCTCCTGTGTCCCGACTACTCTCCACAGTCTGCCCCTCCCACCTGGTCAACTAGTGGGCTGGATTGGCTCCACCTCAAGGTGGCCATCCATGGTCCCACTCTAGCTAAGTACCATTGTATGGGGGATTGTTGGGGAAAACTGGGATTACCTGGGTTTTTGGTGTTACCGGCACTGGGGTTCTGGGTCCCTAAGGGGGTATGCCCTGCATCCTGGTGGGGATGCAGAACCTTGTAGCACCCTGATGTGTTCAGGGGCGCTACACAGGCCTAGGTGTAAAAAAGATCATTAGAAATATCTCTGTACTGTCCCTTCTTATATTTGTACATTGTAATTAGATCCACCTCTAAGCCTTAATTTTTTCAAACAAAATAACCTTAAGTTTGATAAACTGTCCTGATATTGCAGTCCACCAATTCCCTTAGTAACCTTGGTCACTCTTCTCTGGAGCCGCACTAGTTCAGCTATTTCCTTCTACATTATAGCCCTACTGAGTGTGGGTGCACTTGTGATTTGTATAGAGCCAAAACTGTAATAATTTAATGACAAATTATGCCTCTTTTAATGCTTCCAATGATTCTATTTGTTTTGCTAGTCATAGCCTAGCACTGGTTATCAAAGCAAAGTATTATACATAATTATTATATTGTATTGTATATATTATACTTAATTATTATACTGTTAAGTATTATACTTGACAGAAAATGTCCCAATACTGACCCCTCGGGGTATGGTTCCAGGCATATGGCCCTTTTTTCAGTGCTATTGTTTATAGTCTTTTCCAAAGTAGCATAGCCTACAGGATAACAATGTAGAGCATCTACCCAACAATAGCCTTCTCCCAGAAAATCTTCTGGCCACACAACTTTGGAAAAGATCATAAAAACTGGTGCCAAAAAAGGCCAATATTTCTGAAACCATATGATTTATAAAATAAGTATACTCTGGACAGGAGTGGAAATAAAGAAGAGCAAAAACTGACCACTTTTAATCTGGTGATATTTTTTTCTTTAAACTTGTTCTTCTGGAGCCAATTTTTGATTTTCACGTTTTTTCCCTCCCTTTGTTCCAAAGTCGATAACTTCTTTTTTCGTCCACATATCTGTATTGTGGCTTGTTTTTGAAGGGGCAATGACATTTTACTATTCAATGTACTGAAAAACAGGAAAAAATTCCAAGTGTGCTGAAATTAGGAAAAATATTAAATTCTGCCATGGTTTTTGTGTTTTGTTTTTATGGAATACTTTTTCAGGTAAAAGTTACTTTGAATCATGAATCATGATTTTCCAAGCCAGTATGATTATAGCAACAAAGTTTGTTGAATTTTTTTTATTTAAGTGGAGAAAAATAAATAATATACATAATTTTCATGTATAAATTGCTGAATATTTACTATTACTTGTTGCAGTAAATTTATGATTAGTAATTATTATAATTGGACGTTTGACTTCCGGACTCCACAGCTCTGATGAAGAAGGTTTTCTCAGAAGTGAATACATTTCCCTGGAATACACTGTGTCTTTTTAATGTGAACAGTGGAGACGGGGTTGCTGGGACCCCCAGATTTTACTGCACCACATCCATCTGGTTCCTGTCCTTAAAACCTAGGTAGAGCCAACTTAAAATAAAAAGGTCCAAATGTCTGAAAAATGTATGGATCAGAACCTGCTTCTCCTTAGATTAACTGTCATTCTTAGATGTAACAGAATCACTGGTCCTCTCCTCCACTCCTCCGAGGTTTAGAGGATCAATGGTAGACATGGAACCGACTTTCTCCTGTTTGTAACCCCTTCCATCAGACATACATGACGTATAGCACTGACATTCCATAATAATCAGTAGCATACCAATAAATGCCAGGGAACATTGATCAATTTGATTTTTTTTTATATATTAATTAAGAATTGCATGGAAGGATGAATAGATGTTCTTAGAGGGGCCTTCTTCTTCTGCAGATGTTTCTTGCTCGTCAGAAGGCCACAGGTAGATGGTACAACTCCTTCCACACAGGTGCAGCTTTGATGGTGGATGTGCTGCACTCTCTTCAGAGCTCTAGACCTGAAGGTTTTCTGCCCTCGAGATGTCTATAGATCCTTTTTGACAGAGGGCAAATATGCCGCTTTCTCGGATGGTGTGAGCTGCCCTAGATAATTTACGCCGGCAGGATGAGATCATCCGGCGGAAGATAGAACCTAAGAGAGAAGACAAAACTAATGTAAATAATGGGACTACATATTAGAGGATACTACTATGGTGTTACTGTCGCAGGACGATAGATCTTATCCACAAAGAAGTATAGGATCATTGTCAGTCATTATACCTGTGACAATCCCACCACTGACCAATGTCATCTTCTCCATATGAATACTTCTGACTGACTGACATCATACAAAAAGGAGCTTATGGTCAAACTTACCTCTTCTCCTTTCCCCATCTTCTACGTTCTCTGTATTTTGTTGTTTTCTCAGATTTATTACTGATTTTCTTAGCTCTTGAAATGGAAATTCTAATATAAAAAAACAAGAAAAAGATGTAGATTATAATCGCCTAAAATATTAGCTATATTTATATAGAGTTATGTTATTCTTGTACCCTGTAGCCCTGGTAATTAATGCACCATAATAAAGAGAATACTTATATATGTACATAACATCACCTGAGGGCCTGAGAATTAGATTGTTTTATAAATTGATTAATATGAACCTGTAGGTTTTCTGCCGTGTGGTGTCTCACCAAGTAACTATGTCCCCTTATTAACTTGATGATACATGAAGTAGACCTGTGTGGTGCACAAGACCTGGAGACCCTTCCTCTAATATTCAAATGTATTTGCGTCTTTCAGTTTGGCGCCTTGACTGAAGCAGGAGAGCTCCTCAGCCCAACATGCACTGACATACAGGATCCGTCATCACACTGCCACTGGTGCCAAGACTGAGGCAGGAGAGCTCCTCAGCCCAACTTGCAGTAACAGTGACACTACCGGCGGTGTTGAGGTTATAGAAATGAATAGGATGTGGCAGGACCGATAAGCGCTCCAATAGGAGCCGAAGATGCTATGTAGAATAATTTGAGGTGAGGAGCTGTGGTGGGGGAGGATTAGTGTTACTTTACAAGGGACTTTATGAAGCAAATTGGATCATTATGGGGCAATGGGGGATTTTATCGTAAAATTTGGAGTTTATGGGGCAATGAGACACATATATATTATGTTCGTGTGTATGTATATATTCATATATATATATATATATATATATATATATATATATGTATATATATATATATATATATATATATATATATATATATATTTTCTACTAGCTGTACTACCCGGCTTCGCCCGGGTTAATAATTGTTGTTAACAAAATAGAATGTATTAACATTCCCGGGATTGTAACTGTCTTTTTGTTTCTCTCCCATTCTCTGTCTGTCTCCCCCTCTGTATGTATCTCTCTGTCTATCTCTTTGTCTGTCTGTCTTTCCCTGTCTGTCTCTGACTGTCTCTGTCTCTTTCTCCGTCTGTCTCAATCTCTTTCCCTGTCTGTCTATCTATCTCTTTCCCTGTCTGTCTATCTGTCACTTTCCCTGTCTGTCTCTTTCCCTCTCTTTCCCTGTCTGTCTCTTTCCCTGTGTCTGTCTCTTTGTCTGTCTCTTTACCTGTCTTTATCTGTCTCTTACCCTGTCTGTCTCTTTCCCTCTCTTTCCCTGTCTGTCGCTTTCCCTGTCAGTCTGTCTCTTTGTCTGTGTCTGTCTCTTTGTGTCTGTCTCTTAACCTGTCTATGTCTGTTTCTTACCCTGTCTATGTCTGTTTCTTACCCTGTCTGTGTCTGCCTCTTTCCCTGTCTATCTCTTTCCCTGGCTGCATTGTGACACGCCAACATTCCATTTAAGGGCTTAGCTGCGCATTCTTCTGAAGTTCTGGCTGCACTGTGGCTCCCAGCTCCATTCGCTTTAATGGAGGCAGGTTTTTTGGTGAATAACTGTAAAGCGCGCGGTTAAAATTTCCCCTCAAAATATAGCCTATGACGCTCTCGGGGTCCAGAAGTGTGAGCGTGCAAAATTTTGGGGCTGTAGCTGCAACGGTGCAGATGCCAATCCCGGACATACACACATACACACATTCAGCTTTATATATTAGATATAATGTGTATGTTCTCTGTGTATGTACGTGTGTGATGTGTGTTTATGTACATTTGTGCTGGAGACGCACGGGATTGAAAGACTCTTAATTCATTATGCGGTGTGCGCTTTCTAACAAACATGAATTGGGTGAATGTTACTGCAGTGGCTTCATTTATTAAGACAGGCATGCATAGCCCCGGTCTTAATGAATCAGGACCATTGTTCTAGGCAGCACATTGTCCAGTGTAAACAGGCGATATGCTGCCGATAACATGATCTGCATGGGCACATAAAGATCTATTAGTGATGAGTCTAACCCCATCGTTCTTTGTCAGCCTGTGTGAGGAGGCTTATACACAAGCACTGGATGACATTACTATAGTCGATCGCGCTCGTTTAAAGGTCTAACATCGGATTCTGTAAATATAACTTAATTGTTTGTGTGAGATGGTGCAATACATTGGTAGTTGGGGCCCCACTTTTAATTTTTGCCCACGGTCCCACTTTGTGTAATACCAGTCCTCAGTAAGGACATAAAGAGGATCAGTATAGGCCCATGTGGAGCCATGGGTGCAGTATTCAGGACCAGTTGACAGAAAAATAAATGGCTCCTTATAACTTTAATGCATAATATAAAGAGTGAGGATTTTTACACAATGAAGTGCTGGACTGTTCATTGTTTTATAGGTATTAAAATGTAGCAGTTTTCTGAGAGTTTGTGCCATTCACATTACACTTTTTCATGGCAGCCTATAATAGGATTGCCTATATAGACCAATACATACCAGAAAATGGGGGTGATTTGCTGCCTTTAGCAGTAGAATACTGATTCTCACTATCAGATTTAGAAGAAGATTCTTTCTGCCTGTTTGGTAGAAAAAAAGCGTATAAATTACAAGTGAAAATAATACAAAAGGGAAGAATACCTGTCTGCAAGGCCCGTTAGGACATTAGGATAATATGGAGGGTATGCCATACTCAGGACCCCTTTCTACCAGCAAGAATGGAGAATCACTATTGGCTTGTAATGAACTGGAAATAAATGGCTGGTCTGAATAATAAACTTTTATCAGCAGCGTTATCATAAGCCAGAACCACAGCGATCAGCAGTGATGGGTGATGGATGCTGGATTTAGTATTGAGTTACACTCCTCTTGCATTTAGTGTTCTGAACATATATCAGATGTGAACCCCATAATAATAAGAATAATAATCTACTCACATGTCTGAGTGTTCTGCACTTTCTGGGGAGTACCCTGGAGGTGACTCGGCTTCTTCATTGTTCATCATTGTGGTATTATTGGAACAGAGCTAAAACAGAGAGAAAAATAAAACATTAGTATTTTCTCAATTTTAATTATAGGTTTTATGGAGCTTACCGATCACACACTTACTTTAGAAAGCCTTACAGAAGATGACACAAAGTTTTGGCTTTCTGGCCAGTCATTGTCCTCACTTTGGTCCTCCTCATCTGAATCATTATGTTGGTATCTGCTGCATCGAGCTGTAAGTACAAGTGTTATTAGAGATTATTAGTATAAGACCCAGTCACGGACAGTCAGCATTTTATCACTAATAATGATGAGGACTGATTGTCACATAAAATGAAAGACCAGACAAACAGCAGCTTTCTGCAGATGACGTCTAATTCTACTTACTGTCAAAGTAGCCGGTGTCCTCTTCTGACTCAAAATCAGGAACGAACTGCGGCTCCTTACTTAGAAGATTATTAAAGTCTATGTTAGACAGGAATGGATGACTCTTGATCTCTCTTGCTCCTCCTGGAAAAGAAAGACAATAATGAGTGATACAAAAATTGTCAGAGAGACGGCTTCATAAAGTCAAGGACATATACTGAAAGTCATATCATGAAGAATGGGGAAAGGACAGACAGGTAGAGTACAGAACCTCAGTGCTGATCCTCATGAAGATTTGGACACATAGGTGTAATAAGATGAGCGAACCTGTGGATATTCATGTTCGGTGAACCAACACGGGAGGAAAAAAAATTGGGATCGGCGAGTGAACGTGATACCTAACAACGAACCCGATACAACTCAATGGGGAGCCCACGTTCGGGCTGTAGTAAGGGCTAGGAGGCTTAAACCTGAATGGGGGTAAGAGCATGCCAACTGCACTGCAAACAAATTTGGATAGGTAAATTGTTTAAAAGGGCTTATGTCACCCAGTAATTATGGTTACATAGCAAGTAAATGATGAAACCCAAATGTTCAGTAACCCCACAGAGATGGATTTTGGAGATTCTCCAGACCAACAATTTAAAAAAAAATATTCCCAGTGCATCCACAGTTCACCCACACAGTTAAGACTGCCAGACTTCCCCCACAGATCAGTAAGTCTAACCAATTTCTCCTATATAGCCAGTATTCCCAGTTCACCACACAGTCAAGATTGCCAATGTAACCAATGAGTGTAAATTTCAAATTGAGGCCACTACAAAGCCTATTTAATCAGTTGCACCACACAGCCAAGATTGCTAAAGTTTAACCACAGAATGTAAGTTTAAAACGTAGCCTTCAACAAAGCCTCTACAAACAGTTGTCCCACACAGCCAAGATTGCCCGATGTCCCCCACAGAGCAAGAAGTTGACTTATTGAAGTTCATACTGCTTTGCTCGTTTTCAAGGGGATGAATCAAGCCACATGTACACCAGCTTGATTTGCTATTGCCAGTCCCAGCCTTTTACAATTGAAGTTGGTCACCCATGCTGCTCAGTGTCTAACCTGGGAATCCTAAGCATTTATTTTTGGACAGCTATGCAAAGTGGCGCCACGGCCCATGATTCAGCCCTCATACCGGCCGAGTCACTGAGTCTGTGCTCAGTGTTTAGCATCGGACACGTGGTGTTCGGTATAAACACCAAGCATTACAGTTCGGGTTCGCTCATCCCTAGTAATACTTCATTATTAATACTATTATACATTACCTGTCCCAAGTCTATGTGCAGGATTTTTCCTTAGCAGCTCAGTGATGATGTCCTGAGCATCAGGTAGAAGAGATGAATTATTAAATTTCCAAGGTATGTCATCTGTAATATAAAAATCAAATATAACAGAATATTAAATCTCTTCATTTACTTTATTAAGGCAACAATTTATTCCATTAACAAAAGAACTATTAAACCAGAGAACCAATCTTATCAAATAACAATGAAATCACACAGTATTCAGATTATTCACTTACCCATGACAATCATGCAAAATGTCTCATGTCGGGAGTGACCACGAAATGGTACACGTCCTTTAAGAAATTTATATAAGATGATTCCAATTGACCACCAGTCAACAGGTCTTCCATAGCCTTCCTGTAAGATGACTTCTGGGGCTATGTAATCAGGGGAGCCATGAATCTGGAAACCAACAGATGAATCAGATGATGGTCAGTGAAAATATTAGTGACAAATAACATGAGTGCAAATATTTTTTAGATGAGAAAATATCAAAGAAGGAGAAATAGATGAGATCAGTGAAGAACGAGCTCCATCTCCTGCCTACCTCATTATCATGGAACTCTCTGGTGATGTCCTCAATCGGAGACTTGTAGATCTTTGATGTTGGTCTCATGAGGCAGAGTTTTGAAAGCCCAAAATCGGTAACTTTAATATGACCAGTTGATGTTACCAGGAGGCTGTAAAAAAAAGATGGTGTCAGCCCCAAGTAATAAGCCTTAGACTTTAAGACAATTTCTAACTTTCTTCACCTTTTTTATACTATAGGGTTCACTTACTTGCTAGGCTTCAGGTCTCTGTGCACCACGCCATAGCTATGCAGGTATTCCACAGCTACAACCGTTTCCGCAATGTACTTACGGGCCAAGGGTACAGGTAAAGGCCCATAGATGTTCATAAGACTGTCGCAGTCTCCTCCTACAGCAGAAAAAATATGGCAGGAAAGGGTTTATTATAATGTAAATTGCATGATGAGTGTAAGAAATAAGCAGAGACATTGGGTCAGGATGTCATACACCGAGATATATTGTATGATAATGCAAAAAAAAACCCATATAAGAGTATACAAGAATAGTATCTGCAACTACAGTAAAAGTCTATAAAGCAAAAACAAAAATGTGCAAAAAGCTGCACAAATAAATTCAATGAAATAACATCTCATATAAAAATATTATTATTTTTTACTATTATTATAGCACCTTTTAAAAATATAAATCATTATTCGTCAGATGGACTAAATAGTGAAAAATAACAAGGTTTCTCATACAAAAAAAGGAACACTACTATTGCCAAAAAAGTATAAGCTATACACTATGGATCTTACAATAAGCTACATAAATACATAGTTAGGTCCAGAAATATTTGGACAGTGACACAATTTTCGCGAGTTGGGCTCTGCATGCCACCACATTGGATTTGAAATGAAACCTCTACAACAGAATTCAAGTGCAGATTGTAACATTTAATTTGAAGGTTTGAACAAAAATATCTGATAGAAATTGTAGGAATTGTACACATTTCTTTACAAACACTCCACATTTTAGGAGGTCAAAAGTAATTGGACAAATAAACCAAACCCAAACAAAATATTTTTATTTTCAATATTTTGTTGCGAATCCTTTGGAGGCAATCACTGCCTTAAGTCTGGAACCCATGGACATCACCAAACGCTGGGTTTCCTCCTTCTTAATGCTTTGCCAGGCCTTTACAGCCGCAGCCTTCAGGTCTTGCTTGTTTGTGGGTCTTTCCGTCTTAAGTCTGGATTTGAGCAAGTGAAATGCATGCTTAATTGGGTTAAGATCTGGTGATTGACTTGGCCATTGCAGAATGTTCCACTTTTTTGCACTCATGAACTCCTGGGTAGCTTTGGCTGTATGCTTTGGGTCATTGTCCATATGTACTATGAAGCGCCGTCCGATCAACTTTGCGGCATTTGGCCGAATCTAGGCTGAAAGTATATCCCGGTACACTTCAGAATTCATCCGGCTACTCTTGTCTGCTGTTATGTCATCAATAAACACAAGTGACCCAGTGCATGCCCATGCCATCACGTTGCCTCCACCATGTTTTACAGAGGATGTGGTGTGCCTTGGATCATGTGCCGTTCCCTTTCTTCTCCAAACTTTTTTCTTCCCATCATTCTGGTACAGGTTGATCTTTGTCTCATCTGTCCATAGAATACTTTTCCAGAACTGAGCTGGCTTCATGAGGTGTTTTTCAGCAAATTTAACTCTGGCCTGTCTATTTTTGGAATTGATGAATGGTTTGCATCTAGATATGAACCCTTTGTATTTACTTTCATGGAGTCTTCTCTTTACTGTTGACTTAGAGACAGATACACCTACTTCACTGAGAGTGTTCTGGACTTCAGTTGATGTTGTGAACGGGTTCTTCTTCACCAAAGAAAGTATGCGGCGATCATCCACCACTGTTGTCATCCGTGGACGCCAAGGCCTTTTTGAGTTCCCAAGCTCACCAGTCAATTCCTTTTTTCTCAGAATGTACCCGACTGTTGATTTTGCTACTCCAAGCATGTCTGCTATCTCTCTGATGGATTTTTTTTTTTTTGAGCCTCAGGATGTTCTGCTTCACCTCAATTGAGAGTTCCTTAGACCGCATATTGTCTGGTCACAGCAACAGCTTCCAAATGCAAAACCACACACCTTTAATCAACCCCAGACCTTTTAACTACTTCATTGATTACAGGTTAACGAGGGAGACGCCTTCAGAGTTAATTGCAGCCCTTAGAGTCCCTTGTCCAATTACTTTTGGTCCCTTGAAAAAGAGGAGGCTATGCATTACAGAGCTATGATTCCTAAACCCTTTCTCCGATTTGGATGTGAAAACTCTCATATTGCAGCTGGGAGTGTGCACTTTCAGCCCATATTATATATATAATTGTATTTCTGAACATGTTTTTGTAAACAGCTAAAATAACAAATCTTGTGTCACTGTCCAAATATTTCTGGCCCTGACTGTAATTCATGGACCGTGTCTGCAGTCTCATAACATGGTAGAATATATTCTGATGAAGAGGTGCAAAACACTCATTGCTGGGGAACTGCCCCTATGAACAGTAGAAAGCGCGTCACCTTTAAGAGACAGTGCTGCCCTGTTCCTGTCCTATGGACTGGCCGGTGCAGCTGGCGCTCCTGTCACATGGACTGGCTGGTTCAACAGGAGCCTTCCTTCTGAACTGAGAGCTTTTGTACTAACCTAACAGAGGAGAGTGAGAAGAGCTTAGGGATGGACAGGACAAGTTGTGCCTGTGTGTGTGTGCAGAAAGAGACGCTGCCTGTGTGGAGTCTGGGTACCACGGTGTCGGAAGAGGTACAGCGCCGGCTCCGAGACATTTACCGCAATCCGGACCATTAGAGACCCCTGGTCACTGTTGGGAGAGTACAGAACCGAGGAGAAGATGCTCCCAAGGCCAGTGACTCCTAACCGAGGAAAACATGCATACTGGCAGAGTCCAGAGATTCCTGTCCCGTGTCAGAAGAGAAGCTTCTACCTGCCCTGCTGGAAAAAGTGTGCACCAACAAATATTATGGAACCAAACCCCCAGGAGTGATTTCCCCCTCAGCGGTACTATGAGTTTCAATCAGTGTGTGCACTTAGTAGGGCGTAGTGTAGGCCTCAATAGCCAGAGCGTGGCATCCACGCAGCCCCAATAGCAGACGACTGCTAGGTCGTAGTTTAGTGCAGTTTCTAACATACTTTGCCTGTCTTGTATGCTGCCTATCTGTGTTTGTAATAATTGGGGCGACGCACTATTGTACACTATAGCTAGAATCTGAAGCTTGTTGAACTTTACTGTTCCCACATTGTATACCCCTATTTGCTTTTCCTACTGCTTCTCCCCTGCCTGTAAATAAAGCTTCACCCTAGTTTCTGCCACCTCGTCTTGTGTACCATAGTTTTACTCTGCACCACAGTGGTCCCTCAACCATTGCTTCAGCTGTGCAGCCGAAGTACAAGTATGCACTTTTATTCCTAAATATAGCTATTGTTATGTATTAACCTCAAAAGATTATATTATACCATGCTATGAGCTTGCTGACACCTTCTATTATATATTTATTTAGCTTATTTATTGGTTATCTCATACTTTTTTGGCCAAAGTAGTGTCTATTTTATTTAATGAGTTACTATTTATTCTATGTGACTAATAGAGATCCATGTTTTTATATGAGATGTTTCATTGCATGTATTTGTGCAGTTTTGGCACAATTGTGGATTTGCTTAATATATTGTATAATGTGACCCTATACAAAAAGACAGAGCCGGGCTTCATCTACAAGCCTCTTATCCATTCTTCTGTGAAATGTTCATCTATACAAACTGTTAAAATTAAGTCAAATCCTCATTTTATCCACAGTGGAAATTTCTGCCATGCTGACTGAGGACATATATCAGAGATTTCACAGAGATTTCAGTAATTCAATGCAAAAAGAGAAACACATATATTATATAGCGTAATTACAAACAGTGTGATCTAATTCTAGTGTTTATTTATGTTAATGTTGACGATTATGGCTTCAGCCAATGAAAACCCATAAGTCATTTTCTCAGAAAATTAGAATAATTACCACAAAACACCTGCAAAGGCTTCCTAAGTGTTTAAAATAGACTCTTAGCGGTACTTTGCACGCTGCGACATCGCAAGTCGATGCTGCGTTGCCGAGCGCAATAGTCCCCGCCCCCGTTGCAGCTGCGATATCCTTGTGATAGTTGCCGCAGCGAACATTATCGCTATGGCAGCTTCACATGGACTCGCCTGTCCTGGGACGTCGCTCTGGCCGGCGACCCACCTCCTTATTAAGGGGGCAGGTCGTGCGGCGTCACAGCGACGTCACACGGCAGGCGGCCAATAGGAGCAGAGGGGCGGATATGAGCGGGATGTAAACATCCCGCCCACCTCCTTCCTTCCGCATATCCTACGGAAGCCTCGGAGACGCCGGTAGGAGATATTCCTCGCTCCTGCGACTTCACACACAGCGATGTGTGCTGCCGCAGTAGCGATGAACAACATCGGACCGTCGCGTCAGCGTAATTATGGATTACGCCGACGCTGTACCGATGATACGATTATGACGCTTTTGCGCTCGTTAATCGTATCATCGAACCTGTACACACTACGATGTCGCATGCGATGCTGGAAGTACGTCATTTTCAATTTGACCCCACCGACATCGCACCTGCGATGTCGTAGTGTGCAAAGCCTGCCTTAGTCTGGTTCTGTAGGCTACACAATCATTAGGAAGACTGCTGACTTGATAGATGTCCAGAAGGCAGTCATTGACACACTCCACAAGGAGGGTAAGCTACAAAAGGTCATTGCTAAAGAAGCTGGCTGGTTACAGAGTGCTGTATCCATGCATACTAATGGAAAGTTGAGTGGAAGGAAAAAGTGTGGTAGAGCAACTGGGATAACCACAGCCTTGATAGGATTGTTAAGAAAAGGCCATTCAAAAATAAAATATATGTGTTTTCCTTTTTGTATTGAATTACTGAAATAAATTAACTTTTTGATGATATTCTATTTTATTTAGCTACACATGTAGATACAATGGATATAACCTACCTGCTGCATACTCCATGACCATACACAGATGACGGTTACTTGGAAAGGAGCACAACATGGAGGCCACAAAGGGACAATCCGAAAATGTTAGGATGTCCCTCTCTAGAAAGGCCCGATCAAGTCTTGTTTTATCTTTCAGGTTCTGCTTGTTCAGCTTCTTCATAGCGAACATCTTATTTGTGTCATTATGGCGCACTAAGTGGACGGCTCTGTAGAGGAGGAAAATCCATGATTTAGAATGAATTCTTACTAACAGTCTCTCTATAAACTTCATCAAATCATCTTCTGTACTAATTGTTAATACTAAATGTATGGCCATCACTATAATTGCATATAGAAAACCATGAAATAACATTACATCACTGATCTTCTATGTCACATCTTAATTGACCTGAATAATTACAGTTAGGTGAGGACAGTATAAATGAGCAAAATAATTATAATGAAAAAGGATTTAACTCAAATTTTACAAAGATCCACATTCGCCAAAATGGCAATTTTTTGTAATTTGCTTCCCTACGGCTTGGCAAAATGGCGAGCATTGGCCACTATTTTCTAAACCTTATAAGGCCATAAAATTGTTAGAAACGAAACATATTCTTATATTCTCCTCTCCAGCCCCTCCAACTCAACCATCTGGTCCTTTCCACGGATGTTCAAATATCTGCTGCTAGATCTTAAATCCAAAAGTGTCTTAGGCTGGGACGGCTCTTCCAGAAATGATGAGGCCTGGGAGGACTCTGTGAAAGCACATGAAAGGTCACAGTGTCTTGATATTGTGACTAGTGTTGAGCGGACCCGAACTGTAAAAATCCGGACCCGCGCGGTTTCAGCGTCCGATCCGGGTCTGACCCGGACGCGGGAATCTGGCTGCACGATCCGGATTCTCTCTCTCTCTCTCCCTCCCTCTCCCACTCTCTCTCTTTCTCTCTCTCTATCCCTCTCTCTCTCTCTCGTCTCCGGATTCCGTTCCTCATTGACATATATAGGTCCGGATTCCGGATTGGATCCGGACTTCTTTGTCAACCCGCCACTGATCCGCCGGACCCGGATTATTGCCAGTCTGCTCAACTCTAATTGTTACCCTTTGTTCACCTGCACATAACCCTCCTGGGCCACCTCAAAGCCAGAAGATCTGGCCCAGTATGAGCAGTGGTGATCTGAAGATGCTGTGAGGACCTAACCGGTAACAATGAGATGTGGAGGGGTCAGAGAGGTGAACAAAAAGGTGAGTATAAGTGTGTCTTTCATGTTCAACATTTTACGTTTTGTAGGCTCTAGGTTCTGGTGAAACCCTAGAACCCAATAATGGACAATACATTTCCAGAGAGTAACTTCTTTTTGAATCGTATTTCCTTGGAAAGACTGCATGAACCGGCAAATTAGAATTTTGCCAGATCCGCTGGACAATAATGAGGACTCATATAATTTCCTTATGGTCATATTGTATGGACAGGGCACAGAGACAGAGGCATTGTCATCAGGAGTACTATGAAATGTATATTATGTCAAAATAAAACTCACCCATAAGCTCCACTGCTGATCAGTTTGATCTGTTTAAAGTCAGTTTTAGAAGGATTTCTCCCTGAGTTCGATGATCTGATCAAGGCCTAGAAATAATAAGAAATAGCAATAAGACATAGAAGATGCAGGATAATAAAAGCTCCAGATGCAGGAACTTCTCCTCTATGTTATGTACCCACTGATTACACTGCAGCAAATGAATGTGATACAAGTCAAACCCTCCACAGACACTAATAAGAGGATATCCCCTATACACAGATATCATTGTACTGCAGGGGATGATAAGGGGCATCACTCAGAGGGGACAGGAATACTAATGCCATCATCACAGACAATAGATCTGATCTACATAAGAACAGGAATATCCCATTGCAATATGGGGTATAATATTTTATGTCTAATTCATACGCCGTTATCTGATAATATACAGATGTTTTCCCTGATACTTACATTGGCAGATTCGTGGCTCTCTGGTGTCTCACATATTCCACCATCAGTAATTGCCGGCACAGTTATATCTAAAATAATGACAAAACAATGAAGAGACGTCATGTATTAGGCTAGATTAATATGTAATATATAACACATCCATATAATGAAGGCAATGAGAAGACCTCTGTAAACGGTATAGTACTAGGTATTTGGTATTCTTGTCATACTGTATATATTTATGGCACATCCATAGATAGATATACTGCAGCATAAATGTGCGATTATTCAGGATCTGATTACTGTACTTTTCGTTTTATAAGATGCACTGGAATATAAGACGCACCCCAACTTTATAGAAAAAAAAGGAGGGGTCCGTCTTATAATCCTGTGCTGTCCTACAAGAGGGGGGGCTGCAGCAGTAGTAGAGCGGGGTCACAGAAGGCAGGGGTGGTGGTGGAGGAGGGCGATGCTGCGGGGGATGCAGCGGGTGTCCCAGATGCTCGCTGAGGGCACAGTGAGGCAGGAGGAGCATCCAGAAGCTGTCAGTGGTGTGGGTTTCAAACAAATGGTGCCCGGAGTCGGTGCAAGCGCAGATGGAGCTCTTGGCTCAATGACAAGTCGAGATCTCATCTGTGCACGCGCCACCTCCGTGCACCATTTTCCCTCACCGCCAATATTTTCAGAATGGCGGCCCCTGCCACACAGCCCACAGCACCTTCAGCATCTCCCCTGCCTCCTGTGACCCCTCTCCACCAGCCCCAGTAAGCTACATTTAGATTATAAGACGCACCCCTCATTTTAATTCCACATTTTTGAGAGGAAAGGTGCGTCTTATAATCCGAAAAATGTGGTAATTCTTGAACAATTACATAATTGGGGACCTACGAGCCTCTTTGTACATGTAGGAGCTGAGAAGAGCACAGAAAAGCAGAATTACAGGAGCCCCCTCCATTATAGTCTATAGGGGTTTCTGGAGCCATCACTAGCCCCATACAGCGAATGAAGAGTAAATCTCCATATTCTCTGCCGTTCTCTATAATATCTCGATATTTGAATGTAACATATTAGATTACCGGCTTACCTTCAGTCAGATCATTTTGTATCTCACGCTGACTAACATTAGAGTCAGAGATATTTGGGTTTTGTCCCTCTTCGGAGTCACCTTCTGCTGTTTCCTGATGGTTATAATATGTACAATTAATATATTTCACAAATTCTAAATTACTGTATACATAAGACAGGAAGGACCGAACCTGGATTTACTGGATAATTTCAGTATTGGACCTACTATACACAGCCGCTCCCTCCAGTAACTCCACCTTAATATATAAGGGACTTGTATCTACAACTGCTCTCTATTAACCTGTGTTATCAGAACTGCAGCATTTACAAGATGGAAGATTGTAAAGATTGAGCAAAACGGGCGGAAATGCAAACTCTGCATCACAGATGATGGAGCCGCACAGACAGGCTGTCATAAAATATCCTGTGCCTGCCTGAAGCCGACAGGGACGCCTCTACTATAATAAATCTGCTATATAACTGGTAATCTGGGGAAGATCAAACAACAAGGACATGTAACATAGAAGATGGTGGATCCTTACCAGGTTCTCCAGGGAGTGGAGCGGACGCTCCAGTACATCCAGGACGTTTTGGGCAAGTTCTTTAAAAACCGCCAAATCACCACATTGGGATTTCCGTTCAGCCTATAAAGATGGAAATAAATAGAAAAGGAAAATCATGAGGGAAAGTGCAGAATGATGAGACCATTTATGTCACCATTTTACCCCTACAATGGCTATATATCAGGATATTTGGTGCAGGTTTTATATTATATTAGTGACAGTGTAAAGAACTGTTTTCTGTAAAAAAAAACAACAAAACAAAACTTGTATTCCATTACTAATTTTATTATTATTATATGGTGTGAGCAGATTGTCTGCTATTCACCTGTTGTACTAATGTCCTGATGTTCTGCTGTAAATGCTCAAGGTATTTTGTAGTAATACAACCTTCGTGATACCGTTTCCCCAAAAAATAAACCTACCCCAAAAATAAGCCCCAGTGGGATTTTATGGGCTTTTTCCAGCATGCTTAAAATATAAGCCCTACTGCAAAGATAAGCCCTAGTTGCGGTTGCATTACGAAGTGTCCAAGCAGCTAAAAAGTTAAAGAATACAGCAGGACCCTTCATCAAAGAAGGCAGACACCCCCAAAAAAAGCAGACCCCCTCCAAAAAGAAACAAAAAACAAAATTATTCACCAGACCTCAAAATTTACAGTTGGTAAGTGCCGATGGTGGATGGACTCTCACATAGAGATCTGCGTCACTGTTAGGTCCCCTTACCATTCCAGCTGCATTGCATTGCAGCTTTCACAAACAGGTTGGGTACCAGTATCACTCCGCACGAGTGATACTGCTTCCACTCACCAGGGAAGACATCTGCTGCAGAATCCAGGGGGATCTGACAGTGATGCAGATTTGTATGAGAGAGCCCATTCACTTGCCAACTCTAATTATTTGGGGTCTGGTAGGTGCGATTCTTTTATGGGGTGTCTGCTTTCTTTTGAGGGTAAACTTACAGTACATAGAGAATAATACATTTAAGCGGGTAATTTAAAGCTTTGAATATATGGTGAGTACCCACTATTATAGGACAGTTCTGCACCATGAGAATAGCAGCTCAGATAAGAAAATGTGCATCTGAACCAGTAATAGGATAACACAAAATGTTGATGTTCCAGAATGTGATGACATGATTATATTTGAATAAATGTTCCTTGTTGTTCATAGAAAAATATAAAACACCCCTTGAAAATAAACCTTGTGATGTAATCTTAAAGGGGTATCTGCTTTTCATAGGAAGTGGCCTAGCAACAGTTAAGGCGGCAACACTTTAGGCTGAGCATCAGTACCAAATGCTGGAATACTGTCGCAGCTAGGTTTTTGCAAGCATTGCCGACTCATGGCAGCAGCAGGATCTGGCAAAACTTCAGATTCCTGCACTCTGCCTGCTAACTTCTCTGATGTTTCAATAATTTTTATTGTACTTTAAATTTAAACGAATATTACATAATGAACTGCATTTATAAGTTTGTTTAAATACATTCTGAATAAGTACACATACATTTAGCATTTAGTATTTTTATGGGGTAAGGAATGAGAGGTTGGGGAGGGTAAATTAGGGAAGAAGAACCTTATTCGGGGCAAACTTGGAAGGATCAAGGAAAATAATGGAAGGGTAAGTGGTAAAGGGAGACTTAACCTTAATATAAAAAGATTATAAGAGTAAAAAAAATAGAAAAAATGAAATGAAGAACAGATAGAAAAAGAGGGAAAAGGTTGGGTAAGGGAGACAGAGGCGGTTTTTTTTATATCTTTGGAGTATAGTGTCTTTGAGAAATCTCTAAATGTAAGTAGATTGTCAAAGAGTAGTAAATGTTGCCCTATATAGTTTAGGATTCATATATATATATATATATATATATATATATTCAATATTTTATGTGTAATTTATATGCCGTTATCCGATAATATACAGATGTTTTCCCTGATACTCACATTGGCAGATTCGTGGATCTCTGGTGTCTCACATATTCCACCATCAGCAATTGCTGGCACAGTTATATCTAAAATAATGACAAAACAATGAAGAGACGTCATGTATTAGGCTATATTAATATGTAATATATAACACATCCATATAATGAAGGCAATGAGAAGACCTCTATAAATGGTATAGTACTAGGTATTTGGTATTCTTGTCATAGTGTATATATTTATGGCACATACATAAATAGATATACTGCAGCATAAATGTGCGATTGTTCAGGATCTGATTACTGTACTTTTCGTTTTATAAGATGCACTGGAATATAAGACGCACCCCAACTTTATAGAAAAAAAAGGAGGGGTCTGTCTTATAATCCTGTGCTGTCCTACAAGAGGGGGGGCTGCAACAGTAGTAGAGCGGGGTCACAGAAGAGAGGGGTGGTGGTGGAGGAGGGCGATGCTGCGGGGGATGCAGAGGGTGTCCCAGATGCTCGCTGAGGGCACAGTGAGGCAGGAGGAGCATCCAGAAACTGTCAGCGGTGTGGGCTTCAAAGAAATGGTGCCCGGAGTCGGTGCAAGCGCAGATGGAGCTCTTGGCTCAATGAAAAGCCGAGATCTCATCTGCGCACGCGCCACCTCCGTGCACCATTTTCCCGCACCGCCAATATTTTCAGAATGGCGGCCTCTGTCACACAGCCCACAGCACAGCACCTGCAGAATCTCCCCTGCCTCCTGTGACCCCTCTCCACCAGCCCCAGTAAGCTACATTCGGATTATAAGACGCACCCCTCATTTTTAATCCAAATTTTTGAGAGGAAAGGTGCATCTTATAATCCGAAAAATGTGGTAATTTTTGAACAATTACATAATTGGGGACCTACGAGCCTCTTTGTACATTTAGGAGCTGAGAAGAGCACAGAAAAGCAGAATTACAGGAGCCCCCTCCATTATAGTCTATAGGGGTTTCTGGAGCCATCACTGGCCCCATACAGCGAATGAAGAGTAAATCTCCATATTCTCTGCCGTTCTCTATAATATCTCGATATTTGAATGTAACATATTAGATTACCGGCTTACCTTCAGTCAGATCATTTTGTATCTCACGCTGACTAACATTAGAGTCAGAGATATTTGGGTCTTGTCCCTCTTCGGAGTCACCTTCTGCTGTTTCCTGATGGTTATAATATGTACAATTAATATAATATTTCACAAATTCTAAATTACTGTATACATAAGACAGGAAGGACCGAACCTGGATTTACTGGATAATTTCAGTATTGGACCTACTATACACAGCCGCTCCCTCCAGTAACTCCACATTAATATATAAGGGACTTGTATCTACAACTGCTCTCTATTAACCTGTGTTATCAGAACTGCAGCATTTACAAGATGGAAGATTGTAAAGATTGAGCAAAACGGGCGGAAATGCAAACTCTGCATCACAGATGATGGAGCCGCACAGACAGGCTGTCATAAAATATCCTGTGCCTGCCTGGAGCCGACAGGGACGCCTCTAATATAATAAATCTGCTATATAACTGGTAATCTGGAGAAGATCAGACAACAAGGACATGTAACATAGAAGATGGTGGATCCTTACCAGGTTCTCCAGGGAGTGGAGCGGACGCTCCAGTACATCCAGGACATTTTGGGCAAGTTCTTTAAAAAACGCCAAATCACCACATTGGGATTTCCGTTCAGCCTATAAAGATGGAAATAAATATAGAAGGAAAATCATGAGGGAAAGTGCAGAATGATGAGACCATTTATGTCACCATTTTACCCCTACAATGGCTATATATCAGGATATTTGGTGCAGGTTTTATATTATATTAGTGACAGTGTAAAGAACAGTTTTCTGTAAAAAAAAAAAAACAAAAAACTTGTATTCTATTACTAATTTTATTATTATTATATGGTATTAGCAGATTGTCTGCAATTTACCTGTTGTACTAATGTCCTGATGTTCTGCTGTAAATGCTCAAGGTATTCTGTAGTAATATAACCTTCGTAATACCGTTTCCCCAAAAAATAAACCTACCCCAAAAATAAGCCCCAGAGGGATTTTATGGGCTTTTTCCAGCATGCTTAAAATATAAGCCCTACTCCAAAGATAAGCCCTAGTTGCGGTTGCATTAAGAAGTGTCCAAGCAGCTAAAAAGTTAAAGAATACAGAAGGACCCTTCATCAAAGAAGGCAGACACCCCCAAAAAAAGCAGACCCCCTCCAAAAAAAAAACAAAAAACAAAATTATTCACCAGACCTCAACACTTACAGTTGGTAAGTGCCGATGGTGGATGGACTCTCACATAGAGATCTGCGTCACTGTTAGGTCCCCTTACCATTCCAGCTGCATTGCATTGCAGCTTTCACAAACAGGTTGGGTACCAGTATCACTCCGCACGAGTGATACTGCTTCCACTCACCAGGGAAGATATCTGCTGCAGAATCCAGGGGGATCTGACAGTGATGCAGATTTGTATGTGAGAGCCCATTCACTTGCCAACTCTAATTACTTGGGGTCTGGTAGGTGCGATTCTTTTATGGGGTGTCTGCTTTCTTTTGAGGGTAAACTTACAGTACATAGAGAATAATACGTTTAAGCAGGTAATTTATACCTTTGAATATATGGTATGCACCCACTATTATAGGACGGTTCTGCACCATGAGAATAGCAGCTCAGATAAGAAAATGTGCATCTGAACCAGTAATGGGATTAACACAAAATGTTGATGTTCCAGAATGTGATGACATGATTATATTTGAATAAATGTTGATTGGTGTTCATGGAAAAATATAAAACACCCCCTGAAAATAAACTCTAGCGCCTCTTTGAGGTATAAAAAATTATATAACACCCTGTCTTATTTTCGGGGATACACGGTATTTGGTCAGGCAGTCCCTTACTAGCTCCTTAACCTGCCGGTAAGTGAAGCTGAGGACGCCATCGTGTTGTGGTAGCACAAAGTCAGGAGTATAGGTGGTAAGAATCCCCTCAAGTTTTGCCAACACCTGAAGTTTATCAGCAGGAATTCCAGACATTTCAATCAAGTCTAAGTGCAGTCAGTATATCACTAGCTATGCAGCTAAACACTGACAACAATGACACTGTGTCACTGTGACACAGGGGGTGTAATCACTTGTATATGTTGTGGTGGTGAATCTTTCAGCATTCTATAACCTGTATGCCCATATTAACAGTTTAAAAAGGTCAAAGTGGTGACAGATTCCCTTTAAGGTGACAACACCATAGGCTGAGCATCAATACCATATGCTACAATTTAAAAAAGAGCTATAAGTATTTTACTCTTCTGATCAATGAGGGTATTTTTATACTGTTATGTAAATTATTAATATATGTTATACAAAATAAAATCATAATTTTGTATTTCGGATTGAGGCGCTAAAAGAAGTCTCCTTCCTGAGGGACCAGGGCTGGACTGGGAATGAAAATCGGTGGCATTTGAATCAAACAGGTTCATAGTGCACCCCCACACACACTACCGAAGATGGAGGTCTCTATTACAAATATGACCCTGTTTGATATTGGAGAATCTCTAAATATTATTACTATTAATCCCTGCACTATATAAAGGTGATCAACTATGCCTCAAAATAATAATCATAACGTAATTTGGGCAGATTGTCTATTTACCTGTTGCACCAATGTCCTGATGTTCTGCTGTAAATGCTCAAGGTATTCTGAGGTAATACGACCTTGATCATATTTGGTCAGGCAGCCGCTTACAAGCTCCATAACCAGCCGGTAAGTGAAGCTGAGGGCGCCATCGGGTGGTGGTAGCACACTTTCAGGGCTATAGGTGGTAAGAAGTCCCTGGAGTGGTGCCAACTCCTGAAAATTGTCTGGTGCAATTCCAGACATTTTAATCAAATTCAATTCAATCAAATTAAATTCAATCAAATTCAATTGCAATCAATCGCAATCAGTATATCACTAGCAAAAGTAGCTAAACACTGACCAACAATGACACCGGGGGTAGTCAAAGTGACACAAGAGGTGCAAACACTTGCATAAGTAGTGGTTCTGAATTATGATGTCATAATAGCAGTGATTCCATAATGGAATCTTGTGATGTAATCTTAAAGGGGCATCTCCTTTTCCTAGGAAGTTGCCCAGCAACAGTTAAGGCGGCAACACTTTAGGCTGAGTATCAGTACCAAATGCTGGAATACTGTCGCAGCTAGGTTTTTGTAAGCATTGCCGACTCATGGCAGCAGCAGGATCTGGCAAAACTTCAGATTCCTGCACTCTGCCTGCTAACTTCTCTGATGTTTGTGATCAGAGTGACTCAGACATCAACTCACAGACCTGTGGTTCATGGGCAGGTTAGCAAGAGTTATGCGGGCGTCACACGGGACGATAAATTGTGCGATTGCATAAGCGATCGCACCCGCTCCCATCGTTTGTGCGTCACGGGCAATTTGTTGCCCGTGGCGCACAAAGTCGTTAACCCACGTCACACGTACTTACCTGCCGGACGACCTCGCTGTGGGCGGCGAACATCCTCTTCCTGGAGAGGGAGGGACGTTTGGCGTCACAGCGATGTCACACGGCAGCCGGCCAATAGAAGCGGAGGGGCGGAGATGAGCAGGACGTAACATCCCGCCCACCTCCTTCCGTCCGCATTGCCGGCGGGAGGCAGGTAAGCTGTGTTCGTCGTTCCCGAGGTGTCACACGGAGCAAGGTGTGCTGCCACGGGAACGATGAACAACCGGAGCACAGAAGGAGGACCGACATTTTGAAAATGAACGACATGTCTGTGGCGCCCTGGACTAGCCAGGTCGTCACAGGTAACATACATACACCCCCACTAGACAGTAACATTAGCCAAACATAAAACCCTTGTTGCCTCCCTCCAGGGTCTGATGTCCACACCATGTGGGGCGGAGCCAAGCGGTTGGCCCCACCCACCGAGTAGTTCACAGGCCTGGAGGCGGGAAAAGTGGGAGTTGAGTTCAGGAGTTCAGTGGAGGAGGTTGAAGTGAGGAGTGTCTGGGTTTGGGGCCCAGGCACTGACAACAAGGTTGGCAGATGGTGGTGGCCGTCTGCAGGAGTGGTGAATCGACGCAGAACCGTAGGACCGGGGTCGGGCGTTGGCCCGCCGGTACCGACCGGGGAGCGAAGTGAAGCCAGCACACACAGGCAGGGCCATCGGACCCCGACTAGGCTTGGAGTCGCCGTCAACAGTCAAATCCGAGTGTGACAGGAATCCCCTGGGGTTCCAAACAGCAAAAGACCCGTCTGAAGGCAACCGCCCACACCGTGAGGGTATACAGCTACCGCCTAAGGCTAGAGACCCAAGGGCCAGCGCCTGCGGGCAAACGGGCTCCTCCAGCATCCATGGACCGGGGAGCGGACTACCGTTGGGGATCCACCATAGTCAAACAAGTACACAAAGGTGCAGGGAAAGACAGCCGCCATCACCTGTCCTGGGAGATACACTGCAGCCGGCTGCAGGACCCGTCCATCCAGCCGTTTGGTTTACCGAGGACTTTGTGCATCTCTTACTGAGTGAGTACACCCGTGCCATCCGGCACCGCGCCGCGCTGTCCCTGCAACCCTGCACCTCACCTATCCTGCCTCCCCGTCACACCACCGGGCCCCGGGACCACCAACCCCTACCCACGGAGGGGGAAAACAACATCCCAGCTGCTCCATACCATCGCTCCTGGGATCCCCATTACCAGCAGCGGTGGTGCCTATCTTCACCACAACCTGTGGGTGGCGTCACGGAATAAATCCCCCAAACCAACCACCCCTTTCACTCACGGGCGAGGAGCGCCGCTCGAGTCCCACCACTCGAGCCACCGAGCAGCAGCAGCCGCAGCAGTGCCGGACCCGAGCGCTAGCGAGTGCGGCAGCGGCCTACCTCCCCGCCCGCGACATGTCAACGAGCAATGATAAGGTGAGTATTTTTGCTCGTTCACAGTTGTTCGGACGTGTCACACGGTACGATGTCTCTGACGATGCTGGATGTGCGGCACTAACGACGTGACCCCGACGACATATTGCCCGATATATCGTACCGTGTGATGCCCGTATTAATCTCTGCTGGACTGCTTGTTAGTCTTTTTGGTCACATGCTATCGGGGAGCCTGTCACATTTGTTCTCCTCCTTTACATGCTAGCTGTATTGTTCTTATGGTGCCAGCTATAGCTTGACTGCATCTGGCCTGGAGATGCGGATTAATCCAGGCTTCCAGGTGATTGTGAAATTATTGTTGTGTGCAGTTATGGTGTTAACCCTTGTTGTGTTTTTGTTGCTGCATTACTTTCCTTCCTTTTCCCTTTAGTTTCTTACTCTTTAGTGGGTCCCATAGCATTAGGAACTCCATGAGAGCCCCTTGTCCCTTGCTATTCTACAGTTACATTGGTATAAAGATACTGACAAGCAAAAGGAAAACTAATTATTACTAGTAATCCCAGCACTATATAAAGGTGATCAACTATTTCTTAAAATAATAATCATAAAGTAATTTGGGCAGATTGCCTATTTACCTGTTGCACCAATGTCCTGATGTTCTGCTGTAAATGCTCAAGGTATTCTGAGGTAATACGACCTTGATCATATTTGGTCAGGCAGCCGCTTACAAGCTCCATAACCAGCCGGTAAGTGAAGCTGAGGGCGCCATCGGGTGGTGGTAGCACACTTTCAGGGCTATAGGTGGTAAGAAGTCCCTGGAGTGGTGCCAACTCCTGAAATTTGTCTGGTGCAATTCCAGACATTTTAATCAAATTCAATTCAATCAAATTAAATTCAATCAAATTCAATCGCAATCAATCGCAATCAGTATATCACTAGCAAAAGTAGCTAAACACTGACCAACAATGACACCGGGGGTAGTCAAAGTGACACAAGAGGTGCAAACACTTGTATAAGTAGTGGTTCTGAATTATGATGTCATAATAGCAGTGATTCCATAATGGAATCTTGTGATGTAATCTTAAAGGGGCATCTGCTTTTCATAGGAAGTGGCCTAGCAACAGTTAAGGCGGAAACACTTTAGGCTGAGCATCAGTACCAAATGCTGGAATACTGTCACAGCTAGGTTTTTGCAAGCATTGCCGACTCATGGCACCGGCAGGATCTGGCAAAACTTCAGATTCCTGCACTCTGCCTGATATCTTCTCTGATGTTTGTGATCAGAGTGACTCAGACATCAACTCACAGACCTGTGGTTCATGGGCAGGTTAGCAAGAGTTAATCTCTGCTGGACTGCTTGTTAGTCTTTTTCGTCACATGCTATGGGGGAGCCTGTCACATTGGTTCTCCTCCTATACATGCTAGCTGTATTGTTCTTATGGTGCCAGCTATAGCTTGACTGTACCTGGCCTGGAGAGGTGGATTAATCCAGGCTTCCAGGTGATTGTGATTGTGAAATTATTGTATGGAACCGTAGCTCTTACTTTCATATATTTTCTTCAAGGCATTCAGGCTTTTCCTTGGTTATTTAACTGTTTCATTGCCATTTATAGGTATGTGACCACATGTCTTTCTGCTATATTTTACCATGATCATTCTGTTTCACACTGTTATACTGCCACGCCATGATATTGGCATGTTACATTGCAGCCCCCTTCTTCTGATAACCTATGGGGCAGCCACCTCCACTGCCTGGTCACGGAATTTAGACCAATGCTTTACTCCTGAAGTAACCCTTCTACATAGTGCGGTATGTTTTACTTATCCTATTATCCGTATCTATTTACTACTGATCTCACTACATGTTCATTTCTTTTATAGTAGCACCACATAGTGCCCCCAGCATACCTTGCATCTCTACTATATATGAGCCTCTGCCCATTTATATAGTACGTCGATTCTCATTGGTACGTGATCAGGCTAATACCTCATAGTTTCTCACTTATAGTGCCTCCTTTACACTTCTATTATCTTCCGATAGCCCTTACCTACATCCAGCTATTAAACTCCTCTCACTTGGAGCCACGAGGACTTTCAATCTATTGAATGTAAGCTATATTCTTCCTAATCATTCATTAACATAGACTATGATGCATAATTGATCATAATTCCCCTTTCCTCTTTAGTCCCCAGTCTCTCATCTCCTAGTGTTGTGCACAGGACCCACTCTGTACAACATCAGTACGGGTATGTCTCTCCTCTTCTCTCCCTTCTCTTCTTTCTTTTTTCACTTTTCTTCTTTTCATATTTTCCCTCTCTTTCTCTCTTTCTCTTTTCCTCTTCTCCACCTTCTCCTTAGCCCCCTTTCACTCCTAAATCCTCCAAACCCTCTTCCCAATCGGATGTACATCAAGATAGCACTTTAATATACGCACATACTGTCTCACTTCTTATAACCACGCCACTTAGCAGGAATATTGTTGGTATGTTTTCACTCAGAACATGATGTTATTGTAATTATGTTTCCTGTGATCTTTCCTGTCAAAATTTATTTTAGTACCCTTATGTCCCTGGTGAAGGCTCGCTTATGAGCCGAAACGTCGGACTGTATTGCAACTTCTTGTTGTTGTGAAAGGACTGTATTGCAACTTTCAATTGTTGTGAAAACCTTTTCCTTTTTTGAATAAAACACGAGCATACTACAAAAACCATTGACTGTTTTATCCTCTTTACATACTGTGTGCCGGGGTTCTTTATCATCATATGGACTATTTTTCTCCCGAGCACCAGGTTTCGAAGCAGTTGAGCCCAGCTTACCCTTACTTTTTGTCTGAATTTTGGCCGGCGCTCCTACTTCTATCTACGATTTTCTGATATGTCGTTCTCCACATTTTCATATAACGATGAAGCTACATCCGCTATTCTCTCTAAAGTAACCGTTTCAAACCAATTTCTCTCAATTCCAACTGAAGAGATCAGAAGCAAGGATTACGAGAAAGAATTACGCAGACATACTGCTCTAGAGCTACATTATATCACCTTGGCGGAGTACCACAAGGCCAAAAGGATTCCACGTGGACTACGTATTCCCCTCCGACCAACATTATTTTCAGAGAATACTTCCTATTGCGACAAATACGAGAGTATTTTGAATAAATGCTCCATGGACCTCATATTACTGACCATTGAATACCTTGATAAGGAGATCGAGGACATCGGTGCTAACATCACCACAATCGAACAACAGTTCCAGAACACCTTATCACCTACTGAATATAATAATATCAAAACCAAGACTGAAGCAATAATCTCGGAATTTAGGAAATCTCTACAAACACGTAAACGTACGAAATTTCAGCGAGACCAAGAGGATTACCAGAAAAACCAAGTCTACACATGGCGTTCATCAGTTTACAGTCAACTATGACGCACCCCATATCAAGGACATTACTCATCATCCAACAGCTCCGACAGTGAACACAATCAACCCCATTCCTCTCATTTTTTAGGCCCAAGACAACCTCTAAAAGAAAGACACGCCGGGGCAAGAGACTTCGGACCACGAACCATCACGACCCGATCACAGGTAGGACCAACCTGGTCTACAATATCTCCTCCTATAATCTCTCCCCCAGTGAATCGGCCGTACTGCAGAAAGGACTATCATTCTGCCCTACCCCGTCTTTCGACTCCTTTAAATTAGATCAGGAAACTAGGAGATTTTTCCGGAATCTCCGCCTTAAAGTGCATTTTAATACTTCCCAAGATTGTCATGTTGAACCTGATAATTCTGGGTCCACTGATATGTTTAAGCTTAACACCCTAGGCCTACGTAATCCCAGCAGTTTCTGCCCCCCAAAGAACTATCACCCAGTGGAAACGTATATTTCCTTAGTCACAACCGAGATTAATCACACCCTTAATGACATACATCAGGGTAAATTTCATCTTAAACACAATTGCACTCCTGATGAGTCGCGTGCCATCACTAATCTGAAAAATAATCCACATATAATCATCAAACCAGCCGACAAGGGTGGGGCAATTGTGGTTTTAGATAAAACCTATTACCTTTCGGAGATCCACAATCAGCTTCATGATACTGCTACCTACACACCTATCAGCAGAGATCCCACTTCCCAAATACGGCAGACCATTTCCACTACCATTAATTACCATCTACAGACTGGCACTATTGATAAAAAACTAGCTGAGTTTTTGCAAAAAAACAATCCCATTACACCGGTCTTCTATGTACTCCCAAAAATACATAAAAATCTCACGCGACCACCAGGCCGTCCAATTGTGGCGTCCACAGACTCGATCCTCTCTCCCCTGGCCATTACCCTTGACAGAATTCTGTCCCCCTTGGTTCCAAGCATCACTTCCTATCTAAAAGATACCACTGATTTTTTAACCCATATTCGATCCCTGGGCTCCATACCAGCCGACTGCCTTTTAGCCACACTTGACGTCAACAGCCTCTATACCAGTATAGATCATCATTTTGGTATAGAGGCTGTTAACTGGTTCCTCGAACACTACAGTAATCTCTCCGATCATCAACACACTTTTTGCCAGGACCTCTTGCACATAGTCCTTGAACAAAACTTCTTTCTTTTTGGAGATCAGTTCTATGTTCAACGGAGAGGTACAGCGATAGGGTCTAATGTGGCACCCCCATATGCCAATATTTTTATGGCCTGGTTTGAGGAACATCATATCTATAATTCTCTACTCTTTCAGACACATGTCGTAACGTGGAAAAGGTATATAGACGACGTGTTCGTCATATGGCGAGGCAGAGCCGAAACTTTGCACAATTTCCTAACCTTTCTAAATTGTTGTATACCTAATGTGACCTTCACCCTCCAACAGGATCCTACTTCCATCTATTTCTTGGACACTACCGTGACTTTGGATGACACAGGTACCATTTGCACTGATCTCTACACAAAAGACACTGATAAAAACAGCCTTTTAAACTACACTAGCTGTCCCCCTAGGCATGTAAAGAACTCTCTACCACTCTCACAACACCACAGAATTACCCGTATTGTGACTGATCCCGATACTCGCATAGCCCGTCATGATGAGATGACTCATAAATTCCAAGAGAGAGGCTATCCCTTACACATCTCCCGACAATCTCCGTCACCCACATGGAATCTACAGATAAATAAGGAGGTCTCTAGAATTCCATTTGTCTCAACCTATCATCCCTTCAACACACCCATCAGAGACACCATACGTAAATATTGGCCTCTATTATCGCAATCTTATCCTTCCATTCCTGCCTTCAGTCAACCACCACTCTTTTGCCATAAAAGATCTCAGAATCTAAGGGATCATTTAGTAAGAGCCGACATTGGATCAACCACACCTCTTCCTACTCAACTTACTTTAACATAACAACGCAAGGGCACCTTCCCCTGCTTGAATTGTACCCAATGTTCGAACATTACTGTCACAAACCACCGGGGGGGTCACTCAGAATTCCCCCGCGCTGGCTACCAGTACGTCACAATCGGGGGGTAACAAGTGGGGGTCACCCCTCCTTTATACCTCCCGACCGACAGACAGAGCACGTGACGCGCTCTCTAGCGCCCCTCTTATAGTCAGGCCAATTCTGGAATTGCCCGACAATAAGCAAGGAGGCCGCTATACTACTTATGCCGATTATTGAAGGGTCCCCGGTGAGAGTAGGGTATATATTCCCCCGACCTCCGCGGGCGGAATATATAAAACCTCCCTGAATCTCACTGGCCTCCCCACAATAATCCTTGGCACAACTCGCTGCCACCAACCGATTTACGGTAACTATTAGCCGAACACACAGACGTGGGATTCAAGATCGAGATAACAGAACAGCCCAAGATTAATTATATAATTTAATCAGCCTAAAGCACACTAGAAACTACAATATATACAATAGGGAATCTACAGAATATACATATGTCAGAGTACAGTTACAGATAAAGCATGGTTTACAACAGGTATGCAATTCAATCAGTTACCTTGTGCGTCTGGCCACAGGGGGGCGCTGTAGACCAGGTTTCCAGGAACTCCCACAGATGTTTCCTACACGTGACCCCCAGCGAAAGAACACTGGAAAATGGCCGAAGTAGGGTTATCAACCTGGACAGATCCAGGTCCCCTCCTACCTTCGTGACCTCACAGGGAGCACTGCTCCACCCCTGGCTTGAGTTATGGACAATATCCCAACATGGAATATGGGCCATAACTTTGCCTGGGAGCGTCGTAGGCGGACGCCAATGCTCTCATTGTGACAGTTATGAATTTAGCTACAGAACGAGGGGACTCATGACCTGTCTGCCAGTTCCCCATTGGCTGATATCACGCCTGGGGCATTTCCCAATGTCCTGCTCCCATAAAAAGGGTGTGCCGGCATCGTCCGCATGCGGAGACACCATTTTTATGGTTGCCATATTTATCGGAAATATGGCTTGCGAGATATGAACCATTTTTTACAGGAGTCGTTCTGTCTGGCTATTTCCATAGCCTTGCTAACTAGCTAGCAGCCCCCACTACAGGGTCACGGCAGGGAGTCATCCTGTGTCCATTGTCCCTAAGCCACCTAATTTCCATATCACAGGACATGGCCATGGAGGTGTAAGTGGAACACTGAGAACAAGAAGGGAGGGGGCACTGCCAGGGAGTGATGAGGGATTATGACTGGAGTCAGAATTCATCTTCATATCCCGGGATTTGCCTCACACCTCCCCCCTTTTGAGGGCGCTAGGGGGCAGCACACTCCGGTGTTCCCCCGTGCGCCCGTCCGCGACCTCTCCTTGTCGGGACAGCCCGTCTGCGTTACCGTGGTCACGGCCCCTTTTGTGGCGAATGGTGAAGTTGTATTGCTGGAGCGCAAGGCTCCATCGCAACAATCGCCCATTCGTCCCAGAGACGGTGTGCAACCAGCTGAGGGGATTGTGGTCCGTCTCCACGATGAAGTGGCGCCCGTATAGATAGGGTTGCAGACGCTGCAGGGCCCACACTATGGCCAGGCACTCCTTCTCCATCGTGGAATAGGCAACTTCCCTTGGTAACAGCTTCCTGCTCAGGTACAAGACTGGGTGCTCTTGGCTCGCAGAGTCCACCTGGCTGAGCACCGCACCGAGGCCGAAGTCACTGGCGTCGGTCTGTACTACAAACGGCCGCGTGAAGTCGGCTGCCTGTAGCACGGGCGGGCTGGACAGGGCGTCCTTTAGGGCCCGGAAGGCTGTCTCGCAGTCCATTGTCCAATCGACTGCAGAGGGCAGCTTCTTCTTGGTGAGGTCCGTCAAGGGCTTTGCCAGGCTACTATAGCATGGAACAAACCTCCTATAGTACCCAGCGGTCCCCAAGAAGGACATCACCTGCTTCTTGGTCCTGGGGGTGGGCCAGGATGCGATGGCTTCCACTTTCTCAGGCTCGGGCTTCAGTGTTCTCCCACCTACCCGGTGACCGAGGTACTGGACCTCGCTCATGGCCAGCTGACACTTTCCCGGCTTGATGGTCAAACCTGCCCGGTGGATCCGCCTGAGCACCTGTGCTAGATGCTCTAGGTGGTCCTCCCAGGTGGGACTGAAGACGGCAATGTCATCCAGGTACGCGGCCGCGTACCCTTCAAGTCCCTTGAGCAGGGTGTTGACCATCCGCTGGAAAGTGGCAGGGGCATTCCTCATCCCGAATGGCATCACCGTGGACTCGTACAGTCCAAATGGGGTAATAAAGGCAGAGCGTTCCCTGGCCTTGCGAGTCAGGGGGATCTGCCAATATCCCCGGCTCAGATCCATGATGGTCAGGTACTGAGCCCCGGCCAACTGATCGAGCAGGTCATCGATGCGTGGCATTGGGTACGCATCGGCGACCGTGACCGCATTGAGCCCCCTGTAGTCCACGCAGAACCGAGTGGTTCGGTCCTTCTTAGGGACGAGGACTACAGGCGAGGCCCAAGCGCTGTTGGATGCCTGGATCACCCCCAGCTTCAGCATCTCGTCAATCTCCTGGCGCATGTGTTGCTGCACCTCCAGGGAGACCCGATATGCTGAACGCCGGATCGGGGGATGATCCCCAGTGTCCACGTGATGGACAGCCAAGTCAGTCCTTCCGGGCTGGTTGGTAAACAACCCCCGGAAGGGGAGGAGGGTGGCCCACAGCTGGGACCGTTGGTCTTCCAAGAGCTGGTGGCCAACCTCCACATCCTCAATGGATCCGCCTGCCCTAACCTGGGCTAGCATATCCAAGAGGGTTTCCGCTTCTCCCTCCTCGGGCAGGTTGCACACGGGGAGCGCACATGCCTCCCGCTCATGATGTGCCTTCATCATGTTCACATGGAAGGGCTTCCGCCTTCCACGGGCAGGGTCCAGGGTGACCAGGTACGTTACAGGGTTGAGCTGCTGGTACACGAGGTATGGGCCTTCCCAGGCTGCCTGAAGCTTGTCCTGTGGTACGGGGACCAGTACCCACACCTTTTGACCCACTTGGTAGGTCCTCTCACAAGCGTTCTGGTCGTACCAACGCTTCTGATCGGCCTGGGCTTGAGCCATATTGTCGTGTACCAGTTGCGTCAAGGCCTGCATTTTGTCCCGGAAGCGCATGACATACTCGATAACCGACACTCCAGGGGTGGCCAAATCCCCTTCCCAAGCCTCTTTCACCAGAGCCAGGGGGCCCCGCACACGTCGCCCGTACAGGAGCTCAAACGGTGAGAATCCTGCTGAGGCCTGTGGAACCTCCCGGTAAGCAAATAACAGGTGTGGGAGATACCGCTCCCAGTCACGCCCATGGGAGTCGACCAACATCTTAAGCATCTGCTTTAAGGTGCCATTGAACCGCTCGCACAGGCCATTAGTCTGTGGATGGTACGGGCTGGCCACCAGATGTCGCACCTGGACTTGCTTACAGAGGGCCTCCATCAGCTGGGACATGAATTGGGTCCCCCGGTCAGTGAGCATTTCCTGGGGAAAACCCACTCGGGAGAAAATCTCCAGCAATGCGGTGGCCACCTTGTCAGCCCGAATGGACGACAAGGCCACTGCTTCTGGGTACCGGGTGGCATAGTCCACTACCGTCAGTATGAAGCGTTTCCCGGAGCTGCTGGGGATGGCCAGCGGGCCGACCAGATCCACAGCCACCCTCCTGAAAGGCTCATCGATGATGGGCAGAGATACCAGTGGGGCTTTGGGGCGTGGCCCCGCCTTCCCCACTCTCTGACAGGTTTCACACGAACGGCAGTAGGCAGCCACATCGGCCCCCATTTTTGGCCAGTAGAAATGCTGGTTTAACCTGGCCTTGGTCTTAGCGATCCCTAGGTGTCCGGCCATCGGAATCTCATGTGCGATCCGCAACAACTCCGTCCGGAACGGATAGGGTACCACCAACTGTCGGTCCCTGGGCCACGCCTCCGGTGAACCCTGCTGGACCGTGGCCCGGTACAGCCGTCCTTGGTCCCAGACCACTCGCTCCGGGTCCGAGTCCGAGGGAGGCTGTGCCGCCTGCTCCTTAAGAGCTTTCAGGCTGTCGTCAGCTTCTAACGCTGCCTGAAACCCCTGACTAGATGTGGCCAGAATCGACGAGACTGTCACATCTTCAGTCAGTACCCCGGGACCTGTGTCCTGGCCTCCACCTGACTCGGCTGCCACTTGGTCAGAAGGGGAAGAGCTATCGGACCTCCGGGAGGCCCCTTGGCTTCCAGCACTCCCACTGCGGGTGACAGCGGCCACAGCCGCTGCGACCGTGGGTCGTGCCTGCTCCTCCTCCGTTCCTGACCAAGTCGCCGGTTCAGGCAGACCTACCTGGCTTCCTGACACCCCGGTTGTGGGGGAACCATGCACCGAGATCTTACCTGGGAGCACTTCCGCTCCTGGACCGGCCCCAATCTCACCTGCCTGTTCCCCTCCTGCAGCAACAGAACCCCGCTGTGAAATCTCTGGGGACCCCACATTTGCTGTGGTAGCCCCCACCCCACACACTGGTCCTCCCCCTGCAGCACCCTGCTCTCTGCTTATCCCTGCAGAGGGCAACAGATCCCAGCTCACAGGCTGGTTACTTGTAGAGGCATTGTCACACCTTTCTCTGACCCCCTCCCCTCCTGTCACAGCTGCAGCTGCGTGTGTGTCTATGGTGTCTGTGCAAGCAGAAATATCAGAGTTCACTCCCTCCTCCCTTACATCATTCATAGATAACACATTAACATTGTCAGGAGTCATGTCAGTACTGGCTGAAGGTTCAGCCCTTGGTTGGGGCCCGAACTGGGAGGTTATCTGCCCCAAATCTGTCCCAAGTAGCACGTTTGCAGGGATCCGATCAGTTACCCCCACCTCCCTCACCCCTCGCCCTGCGCCCCAGTCCACATAAATGTCAGCAACAGGCAGCGCCGGGTCAGTGCCTCCAATCCCGGAGACAGCGAGGGTTTTTCCAGGGATCAAGTCTTGGGGGGACACCATCTCAGGCCGCACCAGAGTCACCTCCGAGGCGCTGTCTCGCAGTCCTATGGTCACAGACCGGCCGACGGTGACAGGTTGGAAGCTGTCCAGGGACCTACCACCACCCCCACCCACACAATACACCTTGGGCGGCCCTTGGGACGGGGACGGAGCCGGGGCCTTGGGACGCTGAGGGCACATGGCCTTGAAGTGTCCAGGTAGGTTGCACTGGTGGCACCGTCTTGGTTCCGCCACGGGCCTGGAGAGGGGAGTTGAGGGGGACACCCCCTGCAGTCTAGGGGCAGGTGGGGCAGTCGCCGAATTCATCTTACCCCCTCTCCAGGTGCTGCTGGTGGCCGCTCTCCTGGCCTCAGGGGCCCGGTTGTTGGTGTAGTCATCGGCAAGGGCAGCTGTAGCCGTGGACCCCTTTGGCTTCTGGTCTCGGATGAACTGGCGGAGATCCTCAGGGCAGTTCCACAAGAGTTGCTCCGTGATGAACAAGTCCAGGATCTCCGGTCCGGTGGAAAGCTGCAGGCCTTGGGTCCAGTGGTCGGCAGCTCGGGCAAGTGCCCGCCGGTGGTCAGCCCAGGAGTCCTTTGGTCCCTTCTGTAGGCTCCGGAACTTCTTGCGGTAGGACTCTGGAGTGAGGTTGTACTGTTGGATCAGGGCCCGCTTGATGGTGTCGTAGCCCTGATCTGCCTCAGCAGGCAAGTCCCCAAGGATATCCAGGGCCTTACCCCTTAAACGGGGGGTCAGGTATTTGGCCCACTGGTCCTTGTCCAGATGGTGCTGCAAGCAAGTCCGTTCAAAAGCAGTCAAGAAAGAGTCCAAGTCTCCATCCTTCTCCAGCACTGGGAAGTCCTCAACACGGACCTTTGGAAGTTTGGTGTCTTGAAGGTCACGTGTGGCTGATGAGGGCTGGAGCTTGGCTAGACGCAGCTGGTAGTCACGGTCTGCCTGTCGCTCCGCAGCCTCACGCTCCGCCTGGCGCTCTTCACGCGCTGCTTGCCGCTCCGCAGCCTCAGCATCACGCGCTGCCTGCCGCTCTGCCCTGCGCTCTGCCAGGAGTTCCTTGTAGCCCTTCTGGTCTCCAGCCTGGAGAAGGGCCATAGCCATTTGAAGAAGGCTATCCGAGCCTCCCAGGCTCGGTGGAATGGCACGTGGTGATCTGCGGCCCGCTGCGGAGCCTGGTGCTTCACTGTCCATTGCAGAGCGGAGGGCTGGCATCTGGCTCGTTGAGGACCCTTGGGTGAGCTGCTCCTCATCTTGTCCATAATTGCTAGGTTGTGCAATGTCCTCTGCAGAGCTGTTTTCTGGCGTCGAGCTCCTGGAGGACTCGTGGGCAACCTCCTCATTACTGTCCACAGCACCGTCCTCCCTCTCTTCGGCTCCTGCCTTAGCATTGGCCAGTTGCATAGCTCTGCTCCTGGTGCCATCAGCCATTCTTGCAGACTTTTGGTCACTGACACAGAACTGACACCTGATGCCTCCACACACCTTACAGTATCTGCACTCTGACACTCTAGTGTTGAGCTAGTCTGAAGACCCCAGCAGCCACAGCTGCTGCAGGCAGTCTTTAGTGTCTGGGAGTATGGGTCTCACACTCACACACACTATTATCTCGATCCCACCGCTATGCCACCAATATGTCACAAACCACCGGGGGGGTCACTCAGAATTCCC
The DNA here is from genome assembly GCF_048569485.1 of Anomaloglossus baeobatrachus. Classification (NCBI taxonomy): domain Eukaryota; kingdom Metazoa; phylum Chordata; class Amphibia; order Anura; family Aromobatidae; genus Anomaloglossus; species Anomaloglossus baeobatrachus. The sequence continues at coordinate 108,549,584 of NC_134357.1, read as the reverse complement.
CCGCGCTGGCTACCAGTACGTCACAATCGGGGGGTAACAAGTGGGGGTCACCCCTCCTTTATACCTCCCGACCGACAGACAGAGCACGTGACGCGCTCTCTAGCGCCCCTCTTATAGTCAGGCCAATTATGGAATTGCCCGACAATAAGCAAGGAGGCCGCTATACTACTTATGCCGATTATTGAAGGGTCCCCGGTGAGAGTAGGGTATATATTCCCCCGACCTCCGCGGGCGGAATATATAAAACCTCCCTGAATCTCACTGGCCTCCCCACAATAATCCTTGGCACAACTCGCTGCCACCAACCGATTTACGGTAACTATTAGCCGAACACACAGACGTGGGATTCAAGATCGAGATAACAGAACAGCCCAAGATTAATTATATAATTTAATCAGCCTAAAGCACACTAGAAACTACAATATATACAATAGGGAATCTACAGAATATACATATGTCAGAGTACAGTTACAGATAAAGCATGGTTTACAACAGGTATGCAATTCAATCAGTTACCTTGTGCGTCTGGCCACAGGGGGGCGCTGTAGACCAGGTTTCCAGGAACTCCCACAGATGTTTCCTACACGTGACCCCCAGCGAAAGAACACTGGAAAATGGCCGAAGTAGGGTTATCAACCTGGGCAGATCCAGGTCCCCTCCTACCTTCGTGACCTCACAGGGAGCACTGCTCCACCCCTGGCTTGAGTTATGGACAATATCCCAACATGGAATATGGGCCATAACTTTGCCTGGGAGCGTCGTAGGCGGACGCCAATGCTCTCATTGTGACAGTTATGAATTTAGCTACAGAACGAGGGGACTCATGACCTGTCTGCCAGTTCCCCATTGGCTGATATCACGCCTGGGGCATTTCCCAATGTCCTGCTCCCATAAAAAGGGTGTGCCGGCATCGTCCGCATGCGGAGACACCATTTTTATGGTTGCCATATTTATCGGAAATATGGCTTGCGAGATATGAACCATTTTTTACTGGAGTCGTTCTGTCTGGCTATTTCCATAGCCTTGCTAACTAGCTAGCAGCCCCCACTACAGGGTCACGGCAGGGAGTCATCCTGTGTCCATTGTCCCTAAGCCACCTAATTTCCATATCACAGGACATGGCCATGGAGGTGTAAGTGGAACACTGAGAACAAGAAGGGAGGGGGCACTGCCAGGGAGTGATGAGGGATTATGATTGGAGTCAGAATTCATCTTCATATCCCGGGATTTGCCTCACAATTACTAAGGGTGACTCCTTCACACATCCACATTCAGGCCAACGATTCGCTATTAGGGGTTTCTTTACCTGCGAGTCCTCGTTCGTCATTTATTTGATCAAGTGTCCTTGCGGTCTCGGGTATGTTGGGGAAACAACCCAGCATATCCGATACCGCATTAGTAAACATAAATCCACAATTCGCTGCAAACAGACATTTTTACCCATACCTTTCCACTTCATTTCTCATAACCATTCCATATCCCAGCTACGGTTCCAAGTTATAGAACACGTTCCCCCCATCAGAAGAGGGGGTGTTAGGATCATTAGACTCAAGGTACGAGAAGCCTACTGGATCCATACACTTAAAACCCTGGAACCTCTAGGTCTCAACAGGGAATATGAGGTTATATGTTAGGTCATATATTACATTTATTTTATTTTTATTCTTAATGCTTGTATTACTTGTTGCATCAGATTCAATATTTGTTCATAATAAAAGTACTGTCCACTGGAGACCTTTCGATCCAAGTGATACTCCTCCCGCACCATGTTGGTGCTTCCAGTTTATATCACATGATTATCTATCTCTCCTCATCAGAGATATACCCTTTTATGTGTGTGTATATATATATATATATATATATATATATATGTTATATTAACATGTTTGTACTTTTCACCTCTGAATATCTGATTACTCATCCTCATTTACATAATGATAATCCATGAAATAGTAATTGTATGTCACTATAATGACTTTAATAACTTTCTCTTTTTCTTCCCCAGATAACCTAGAACACCTCCTCACTGGTCCTATAGCGTGCACACAACCTCTCACACCTGCAGCACGCTCCACCACTGCCTATCAACGTCACCTTGGACTTCACGTTAATGAATAGGAAGGCACCACGTGACCGCATGTTCCTATCATCATCACAACGCACTGCGCATGCGTACATTGCGCATCGCTCGCCTGCGTTCCTAAGCCCGGAGGGCAGAGCGAGTATGGCGCAATGCGCATGCGCCTACACGTCACCACCTCCCAGCATCCCCAGACCCGGATATGACAACAGACGCTATTCAATACACTGCCCATATAAACCGGGTCCTTTCATCCTGTCCCTGGGCTCCCACAAATTGAATCACAGGCTTCTTTAGGTAAGGTTCCCTAATTGCTTTGTCAGGTTGCCATAGAGTCTACAACGCTCTCTTACTTTCATATATTTTCTTCAAGGCATTCAGGCTTTTCCTTGGTTATTTAACCATTTCATTGCCATTTATAGGTATGTGACCACATGTCTTTCTGCTATATTTTACCATGATCATTCTGTTTCACACTGTTATACTGCCACGCCATGATATTGGCATGTTACATTGCAGCCCCCTTCTTCTGATAACCTATGGGGCAGCTACCTCCACTGCCTGGTCACGGAATTTAGACCAATGCTTTACTCCTGAAGTAACCCTTCTACATAGTGCGGTATGTTTTACTTATCCTATTATCCGTATCTATTTACTACTGATCTAATTACATGTTCATTTCTTTTATAGTAGCACCACATAGTGCCCCCAGCATACCTTGCATCTCTACTATATATGAGCCTCTGCCCATTTATATAGTACGTCGATTCTCATTGGTACGTGATCAGGCTAATACCTCATAGTTTCTCACTTATAGTGCCTCCTTAACACTTCTATTATCTTCCTATAGCCCTTACCTACATCCAGCTATTAAACTCCTCTCACTTGGAGCCACGAGGACTTTCAATCTATTGAATGTAAGCTATATTCTTCCTAATCATTCATTAACATAGACTAGGATTCATAATTGATCATAATTCCCCTTTCCTCTTTAGTCCCCAGTCTCTCATCTCCTAGTGTTGTGCACAGGACCCACTCTGTACAACATCAGTACGGGTATGTCTCTCCTCTTCTCTCCCTTCTCTTCTTTCTTTTTTCACTTTTCTTCTTTTCATATTTTCCCTCTCTTTCTCTCTTTCTCTTTTCCTCTTCTCCACCTTCTCCTTAGCCCCCTTTCACTCCTAAATCCTCCAAACCCTCTTCCCAATCGGATGTACATCAAGATAGCACTTTAATATACGCACATACTGTCTCACTTCTTATAACCACGCCACTTAGCAGGAATATTGTTGGTATGTTTTCACTCAGAACATGATGTTATTGTAATTATGTTTCCTGTGATCTTTCCTGTCAAAATTTATTTTAGTACCTTTATGTCCCTGGTGAAGGCTCGCTTATGAGCCGAAACGTCGGACTGTATTGCAACTTCTTGTTGTTGTGAAAGGACTGTATTGCAACTCTCAATTGTTGTGAAAACTTTTTCCTTTTTTGAATAAAACACGAGCATACTACAAAAACCATTCACTGTTTTATCCTCTTTCCACACATTGTGACATTATAGCTGGTCCTACTTTCACTGCATTAAAGCATGGATCCTGTTACTGCTCTAGGGAGAAAATTGCAAGCCTTCTCTTTAGGTATCTGACTTTAAAGGGGTGGTAGAGCAGGACGCTCAGTCCACCACACCAGACCAATCATCCCTGGTCGCTGGATCATCGGAACCCAAACTGCATCTCCTGTAAAGATATTCGCGGGAACACAGCCGGTTTGCTACTTTCAGAGAGACGTGTAAGTTGTACTTCCATTTATGTCCCCACTCATCTGGTGGTGAGGATCAGTAGGTGGGAATTATTGTCTCTCTTTTTAGTGATGGCTCACAATCGAGGTCCTTTTTCTTGCTTTCTGATTCACAGGGGTTTTTTTTTACGGTGTACAGGTTTTTTTCAGCACTCGGGCTCATCAATGATGATCTGGATAAAACATCTTTAGTCGAGCTTAAGATCTGTTCACTGCAACAGTAGGATCTGGCTGTGGAGGATTACTGTTCTGAACTCTGGCACTGGTCCACAGATACACTGTGGAATGACTACTCTGAAAATCGAGATTTTCTGAGAGGGTAAAGAAGGTGTTGGTTATGTATCAACCCCCTCCTTCTTTAGAGTGTGCTATGTCTTTGGTAATATGTATTGATCATCAATTTTGTCAGAAGAACCATAAATCTAAATCATCTGGGGAAGGTATTTCTGTACCTATATTATCTTCAGAGGCCTCACTCGAAGCCATGCAGCTCAAAGGGATGTTCTGTGTTTTGGGGGGAACCTCAACTGCACTCAAAAGTGGTGGAGTCTGTTTATTCTGTGGCAAAAAGGGACAGTTTTTTAGTGCTTGTCCCTCTGTGCCCAAGGAAGATGGAAGTCGTAGAACTCCTGGACCCAGGTTCCTTGAGCAATCCCAACTTAGGTCTACATATATCCTCCACAATGGTGTCTCAATGTTTAATACACGCAAGGGTTACGGTTGAGGTCCAAAAATCTCTATTATGTTTTTTCTTGATGGTGGTTCAGGGGCAACGTCAAGGTGTTTCAAGCACAAAAAGCTTTTATTCATGAACATTATTCATGAAAAGATCTTTTTGTGTTTGAAACGCGTTGACGTTTCCTTGTTCTTCAAATATGCTCCACATGCCCTTATGATGGGTTTTTCATTTTCTTTAATAAATCATGTTTATATTTCAATTCATTGCTGGTGTCGGATTTTCAGTTTTCCCTTAATCGTTGATAACTACTGAACCGTGAGAGCAACTGGATCTTTACTCTGGATAGCCATGTATCGGATGGATTAAACCAAAGAAAATATCTTATATTATTGATAAGGTTACTATTAATTATGCTATAAGGGAACCACACTTAGACAAAATATTTTTTCATTAATCAGTTTCCCTTTACTAATACCATTTATTGCTTTATATATGACTACATAAGCTTGAGACAGTCTTAATGCCCATTTGTTATCCCTCTTTTGTTGTCTATCAATATAGTTAATCTGGAATGAAATACAACTTTTTTGTACGCACGTTAATGGGTAATCCACACCCCTTTTTAATTAGATTATATCTGGTGAAGGAAACCTTTCCATTTGTATATAGAGTGATCAGTAACCATAGTATATTAGACCCTGATGAAGGTGTGCAGATAACGCCGAAATGTGCTTTTTTATGCTTTGCTACTTTTACACACTAAAAACAATATTTTACAAACATTAATTTGTTTTCTTATCACCATACGCTGAGGGCTGTAAATTTGTATTTTTTGCTGAATGAGACAGATTAGGGCTTGTTTTTATGTATATCTCATTGTGCAACAGCTACTCATCCAATAGAACAAGAAATCTATTTGTCTGTTTGTGAGTGTCCGGTTGGGGTTGTCATGGTGGGACTTGTTGGATAACGAGGGATAGGGGTCCCTATGCTGTCCCTCACACTAGGGAGCCTTATGTTATCCCTAACCTCTGGGATACTCCTGATGGGGGAGACACCTGATTCCCGTTCCTGTCCCTGCTCCTGACCAGACCTAATCTGATTCCCTACCACCAGGAAAGGAAGGGGCAGAAGTGTGATGTTAAAACAGATGAACACAGATAAGGGAAAATCAAAACTCTGACACACTGTGCACTGCGCGCGCACACACACACACACACACACACACACACACACACACACACTCTCAGACTCTCACACACACACACACACACACATAGAGGATAGGTCAATAAGATTCAGGAGGAAAACAAAAGCGGGAAGGTAGCAACAAAAGACAATTGTGGCAAACTTCGAAACCGCACAAAGCAACGGAACTACAAGCACCAGAAAGTTTGGGATACCACACCAACTAAATGAACTGGCATAGAAGGAAGAGCCCAGCCAGTATCTAAAGCTGGGAAACAGATGTGATAGACTTTCTCAAAACAGGTGATCAAAGAGAGCAAACAAGCAGACTTGGGTTCCTTGGTTCCACTTGTGTTTTGCACGGATGAGTGAAATCCAATAAAACATTGGATTGCATTCACACCAGTGCAAAACTATGGGGCAGTGCCCATCTGCACTATTAATAAAAAACTAGCTGAGTTTTTGCAAAAAACCAATCCCATTACACCGGTCTTCTATGTACTCCCAAAAATACATAAAAATCTCACGCGACCACCAGGCCGTCCAATTGTGGCGTCCACAGACTCGATCCTCTCTCCCCTGGCCATTACCCTTGACAGAATTCTGTCCCCCTTGGTTCCAAGCATCACTTCCTATCTAAAAGATACCACTGATTTTTTAACCCATATTCGATCCCTGGGCTCCATACCAGCCGACTGCCTTTTAGCCACACTTGACGTCAACAGCCTCTATACCAGTATAGATCATCATCTTGGTATAGAGGCTGTTAACTGGTTCCTCGAACACTACAGTAATCTCTCCGATCATCAACACACTTTTTGCCAGGACCTCTTGCACATAGTCCTTGAACAAAACTTCTTTCTTTTTGGAGATCAGTTCTATGTTCAACGGAGAGGTACAGCGATAGGGTCTAATGTGGCACCCCCATATGCCAATATTTTTATGGCCTGGTTTGAGGAACATCATATCTATAGTTCTCCACTCTTTCAGACACATGTCGTAACGGGGAAAAGGTATATAGACGACGTGTTCGTCATATGGCGAGGCAGAGCCGAAACTTTGCACAATTTCCTAACCTTTCTAAATTGTTGTATACCTAATGTGACCTTCACCCTCCATCAGGATCCTACTTCCATCCATTTCTTGGACACTACCGTGACTTTGGATGACACAGGTACCATTTCCACTGATCTCTACACAAAAGACACTGATAAAAACAGCCTTTTACACTACACTAGCTGTCACCCTAGGCATGTAAAGAACTCTCTACCACTCTCACAACACCACAGAATTACCCGTATTGTGACTGATCCCGATACTCGCATAGCCCGTCATGATGAGATGACTCGTAAATTCCAAGAGAGAGGCTATCCCTTACACATCTCCCGCCAATCTCCGTCACCCACACGGAATCTACAGATAAATAAGGAGGTCTCTAGAATTCCATTTGTCTCAACCTATCATCCCTTCAACACACCCATCAGAGACACCATACGTAAATATTGGCCTCTATTATCGCAATCTTATCCTTCCATTCCTGCCTTCAGTCAACCACCACTCTTTTGCCATAAAAGATCTCAGAATCTAAGGGATCATTTAGTAAGAGCCGACATTGGATCAACCACACCTCTTCCTACTCAACTTACTTTAACATCACAACGCAAGGGCACCTTCCCCTGCTTGAATTGTACCCAATGTTCGAACATTACTAAGGGTGACTCCTTCACACATCCACATTCAGGCCAACGATTCGCTATTATGGGTTTCTTTACCTGCGAGTCCTCGTTCGTCATTTATTTGATCAAGTGTCCTTGCGGTTTCGGGTATGTTGGGGAAACGACCCAGCATATCCGAGACCGCATTAGTAAACATAAATCCACAATTCGCTGCAAACAGACATTTTTACCCATACCTTTCCACTTCATTTCTCATAACCATTCCATATCCCAGCTACGGTTCCAAGTTATAGAACACGTTCCCCCCATCAGAAGAGGGGGTGATAGGATCACTAGACTCAAGGTACGAGAAGCCTACTGGATCCATACACTTAAAACCCTGGAACCTCTAGGTCTCAACAGGGAATATGAGGTTATATGTTAGGTCATATATTACATTTATTTTATTTTTATTCTTAATGCTTGTATTACTTGTTGCATCAGATTCAATATTTGTTCATAATAAAAGTACTGTCCACTGGAGACCTTTTGATCCAAGTGATACTCCTCCCGCACCATGATGGTGCTTCCAGTTTATATCACATGATTATCTATCTCTCCTCATCAGAGATATACCCTTTTATGTGTGTGTATATATATATATATATATATATATATATATGTATATATATATATATATATATATATATATATATATATATATGTTATATTAACATGTTTGTACTTTTCACCTCTGAATATCTGATTACTCATCCTCATTTACATAATGATAATCCATGAAATAGTAATTGTATGTCACTATAATGACTTTAATAACTTTCTCTTTTTCTTCCTCAGATAACCTAGAACACCTCCTCACTGGTCCTATAGCGTGCACACAACCTCTCACACCTGCAGCACGCTCCACCACTGCCTATCAACGTCACCTTGGACTTCACGTTAATGAATAGGAAGGCACCACGTGACCGCATGTTCCTATCATCATCACAACGCACTGCGCATGCGTACATTGCGCATCGCTCGCCTGCGTTCCTAAGCCCGGAGGGCAGAGCGAGTACGGCGCAATGCGCATGCGCCTACACGTCACCACCTCCCAGCATCCCCAGACCCGGATATGACAACAGACGCTATTCAATACACTGCCCATATAAACCGGGTCCTTTCATCCTGTCCCTGGGCTCCCACAAATTGAATCACAGGCTTCTTTAGTTAAAGTTCCCTAATTGCTTTGTCAAGTTGCCATAGAGTCTACAACGCTCTCTTACTTTCATATATTTTCTTCAAGGCATTCAGGCTTTTCCTTGGTTATTTAACCATTTCATTGCCATTTATAGGTATGTGACCACATGTCTTTCTGCTATATTTTACCATGATCATTCTGTTTCACACTGTTATACTGCCACGCCATGATATTGGCATGTTACATTGCAGCCCCCTTCTTCTGATAACCTATGGGGCAGCTACCTCCACTGCCTGGTCACGGAATTTAGACCAATGCTTTACTCCTGAAGTAACCCTTCTACATAGTGCGGTATGTTTTACTTATCCTATTATCCGTATCTATTTACTACTGATCTAATTACATGTTCATTTCTTTTATAGTAGCACCACATAGTGCCCCCAGCATACCTTGCATCTCTACTATATATGAGCCTCTGCCCATTTATATAGTACGTCGATTCTCATTGGTACGTGATCAGGCTAATACCTCATAGTTTCTCACTTATAGTGCCTCCTTAACACTTCTATTATCTTCCTATAGCCCTTACCTACATCCAGCTATTAAACTCCTCTCACTTGGAGCCACGAGGACTTTCAATCTATTGAATGTAAGCTATATTCTTCCTAATCATTCATTAACATAGACTAGGATTCATAATTGATCATAATTCCCCTTTCCTCTTTAGTCCCCAGTCTCTCATCTCCTAGTGTTGTGCACAGGACCCACTCTGTACAACATCAGTACGGGTATGTCTCTCCTCTTCTCTCCCTTCTCTTCTTTCTTTTTTCACTTTTCTTCTTTCCATATTTTCCCTCTCTTTCTCTCTTTCTCTTTTCCTCTTCTCCACCTTCTCCTTAGCCCCCTTTCACTCCTAAATCCTCCAAACCCTCTTCCCAATCGGATGTACATCAAGATAGCACTTTAATATACGCACATACTGTCTCACTTCTTATAACCACGCCACTTAGCAGGAATATTGTTGGTATGTTTTCACTCAGAACATGATGTTATTGTAATTATGTTTCCTGTGATCTTTCCTGTCAAAATTTATTTTAGTACCTTTATGTCCCTGGTGAAGGCTCGCTTATGAGCCGAAACGTCGGACTGTATTGCAACTTCTTGTTGTTGTGAAAGGACTGTATTGCAACTCTCAATTGTTGTGAAAACTTTTTCCTTTTTTGAATAAAACACGAGCATACTACAAAAACCATTCACTGTTTTATCCTCTTTCCACACATTGTGACATTATAGCTGGTCCTACTTTCACTGAATTAAAGCATGAATCCTGTTACTGCTCTAGGGAGAGAATTGCATGCCTTCTCTTTAGGTAGCTGACTTAAAAGGGGTGGTAGAGCAGGACGCTCAGTCCACCACACCAGACCAATCATCCCTGGTCGCTGGATCATCGGAACCCAAACTGCATCTCCTGTAAAGATATTCGCGGGAACACAGCCGGTTTGCTACTTTCAGAGAGACGTGTAAGTTGTACTTCCATTTATGTCCCCACTCATCTGGTGGTGAGGATCAGTAGGTGGGAATTATTGTCTCTCTTTTTAGTGATGGCTCACAATCGAGGTCCTTTTTCTTGCTTTCTGATTCACAGGGTTTTTTTTACGGTGTACAGGTTTTTTTCAGCACTCGGGCTCATCAATGATGATCTGGATAAAACATCTTTAGTCGAGCTTAAGATCTGTTCACTGCAACAGTGGATCTGGCTGTGGAGGATTACTGTTCTGAACTCTGGCACTGGTCCACAGATACACTGTGGAATGACTTTACTCTGAAAATCGAGATTTTCTGAGAGGGTAAAGAAGGTGTTGGTTATGTATCAACCCCCTCCTTCTTTAGAGTGTGCTATGTCTTTGGTAATATGTATTGATCATCAATTTTGTCAGAAGAACCATAAATCTAAATCATCTGGGGAAGGTATTTCTGTACCTATATTATCTTCAGAGGCCTCACTCGAAGCCATGCAGCTCAAAGGGATGTTCTGTGTTTTGGGGGGAACCTCAACTGCACTCAAAAGTGGTGGAGTCTGTTTATTCTGTGGCAAAAAGGGACAGTTTTTTAGTGCTTGTCCCTCTGTGCCCAAGGAAGATGGAAGTCGTAGAACTCCTGGACCCAGGTTCCTTGAGCAATCCCAATTTAGGTCTCCATATATCCTCCACAATGGTGTCTCAATGTTTAATACACGCAAGGGTTACGGTTGAGGTCCAAAAAATCTCTATTATGTTTTTTCTTGATGGTGGTTCAGGGGCAACGTCAAGGTGTTTCAAGCACAAAAAGCTTTTATTCATGAACATTATTCATGAAAAGATCTTTTTGTGTTTGAAACGCGTTGACGTTTCCTTGTTCTTCAAATATGCTCCACATGCCCTTATGATGGGTTTTTCATTTTCTTTAATAAATTATGTTTATATTTCAATTCATTGCTGGTGTCGGATTTTCAGTTTTCCCTTAATCGTTGATAACTACTGAACCGTGAGAGCAACTGGATCTTTACTCTGGATAGCCATGTATCGGATGGATTAAACCAAAGAAAAGATCTTATATTATTGATAAGGTTACTATTAATTATGCTATAAGGGAACCACACTTAGACAAAATATTTTTTCATTAATCAGTTTCCCTTTATTAATACCATTTATTGCTTTATATATGACTACATAAGCTTGAGACAGTCTTAATGCCCATTTGTTATCCCTCTTTTGTTGTCTATCAATATAGTTAATCTGGAATGAAATACAACTTTTTTGTACATATGTTAATGGGTAATCCACACCCCTTTTTAATTAGATTATACCTGGTGAAGGAAACCTTTCCATTTGTATATAGAGTGATCAGTAACCATAGTATATTAGACCCTGATGAAGGTGTGCAGATAACGCCGAAATGTGCTTTTTTATGCTTTGCTACTTTTACACACTAAAAACAATATTTTACAAACATTAATTTGTTTTCTTATCACCATACTCTGAGGGCTGTAAATTTGTATTGTTTGCTGAATGAGACATATTAGGGCTTGTTTTTATGTATATCTCATTGTGCAACAGCTACTCATCCAATAGAACAAGAAATCTATTTGTCTGTTTGTGAGTGTCCATTTGGGGTTGTCATGGTGGGACTTGTTGGATAACGAGTTATAGGGGTCCCTATGCTGTCCCTCACACTAGGGAGCCTTATGTTATTCCTAACCTCTGGGATACTCCTGATGGGGGAGACACCTGATTCCCGTTCCTGTCCCTGCTCCTGACCAGACCTAATCTGATTCCCTACCACCAGGAAAGGAAGGGGCAGAAGTGTGATGTTAAAACAGATGAACACAGATAAGGGAAAATCAAAACTCTGACACACTGTGCACTGCGCGCGCACACACACACACACACACACACACACACACACACTCTCAGACTCACACACTCACACACACACACACACACACACTCTCAGACTCTCACACACACTCTCACACACACACACACACACACACATAGAGGATAGGTCAATAAGATTCAGGAGGAAAACAAAAGCAGGAAGGTAGCAACAAAAGACAATTGTGGCAAACTTCAAAACCGCACAAAGCAACGGAACTACAAGCACCAGAAAGTTTGGGATACCACACCAACTAAATGAACTGGCATAGAAGGAAGAGCCCAGCCAGTATCTAAAGCTGGGAAACAGATGTGATAGACTTTCTCAAAACAGGTGATCAAAGAGAGCAAACAAGCAGACTTGGGCGCCTTGGTTCTGTCGCGGGCGGGGAGGAGGGTGTCAGCACACCGCGCTCACCCCTTCTGCTCGGGTCCGGCGGCTGCCGCTGCTCAGTGGTGGCTCGAGCTGTGGGCCGGATCCCGGGGGTTCTCGAGCGGCACTCCTCGCCCGTGAGTGAAAGGGGATTGTTGGGTGTTGGGATATTGTTTATTGTCCGTGACGCCACCCACGGTTGTGGTGATTTCACCACCGCTGCTCACTATGGGGCTCCCGGGGATGGTGATGCGGAGCAGCTAGGTGTTGTGTTGCCCCTCCGTGGGTAGGGGTTGGTGATCCCGGGGCCCGGTGATGGTGTGCAGGGTGCAGGGCCTGGTGGGCGCAGGGACGCGGGGGGCAGCGTTGTGCCTTGCGGCACTGTGGTACTCACTCAGCCTGAGACGTTGACACAGTTTTACGGTAAACCACACGGCTGGTCAGACAGTTCCCACGGACGGCTGCACTTGCTCTCCCAATAGGTGACGGTGATGTCCCTTTTCCTTGCACCTTTGTGTCTGTGTTGGTATCGATGGGTTCCCACCGGTAACCCGCTCCCCGGCTTCAAGCTGGACCGGAGGAGCTCTACTCTTTGCCCGCAGGCGCTGGGCCTCAGAAACTGGTGCCCTGGTGGTGGCGGTGTCTCTGCTTTTATGGTTGGGCTGTTGCCTTCAATCGGGACTTGGTTGTTGGGGGATCTACGTCCCCTTCACTGACGGATTTGGCAAATTCTGGCGACTCCTAGCCTTGCCGGGGTCCGAGAGGCCCCTGCCCTGGTGCTGACTGTCCTTTGGTACTCTGCTCCAGACCGCCGGGCCACTACCCGTCCGCGGTCCTTCCAGGAACTTCCAAACGGTCACCCCTTCAGACAGTCACCGCCGTTGCTGACCTTGCTGACCCTGTCCTGCACACAGCTGGACTCTCTCTGCAGATTTCTTTCTGTCACCTTTCACCCTTCTTCCACTTCTCCTACTCCTCCTCTACCACTTCACTTCACTTGTTTACTCCTTCACCTCCTAAACTCAACTTCACACTAGCCCTGCCTGGGCTCAACTGCTGGGTTTTCCCGCCTCCAGAGCTGTGTCCTCCTCGGTGGGCGGAGCCAACCGCCTGGCCCACCCCCCCGGTGTGAACCCCAGCCTCTGGAGGAAGGCAACAAGGATTTTGGTTAGCTTTGATGTGCCTAACTGGGATGTAGGGTGTGTGGCTGCAATGACCTGTGACCCCTGGCTTGCCCAGGGCGTCACAGTTCCACTTGTGTTTTGCACGGATGAGTGAAATCCGATAAAACATTGGATTGCATTCACACCAGTGCAAAACTATGGGGCAGTGCCCATCTGCAATTGATTTCTCATGCCATATCAGCAAAGAATTGCAGAATGCTGCATTTGGCATGTCACACGCACCCATACAAGTCTGTATGGGTGCGTGTGACATATCGCACTGCACTCGCATGTCCTTCGACCGCAGTGCAATGTACGCAGAGACAGGCCACAGAGAAAGGAGGAAGGAGAAGGAGAAAATACACTGTTTTTTAATTAGGCCAGGCATATGTTTCCTTTGTTTGTTAAATCAAGAGAAGTTAGCCATTGTCTCTTTTCAGACTGATTGGACTCCTATTGTAAATGTGGATTTCCTCAGCTCTTCTGACTACTTAATTCAGAGGAAAATTATGCAGTCAGATTAAACTGACAACCAATGGGGGAGCAGCCATGTCCAACCAACCCTGTTAGATCGAATTGTCATGCTAGATATGGGGAAGAACCACACTTACAGTGACAGGGAAGGGAAACCCTGTGTCTAGGAAAGGGGGAAATGATGACTCCTGACCAAACCTTCTGCTGGTCCCTGGCTTTCCTGACCACCCAAAATAGGTTCTGCACCTATGCACCGAGCAGGATACCTGGCACTGGCTGACCCTGAACTTGCCCCTAGGTAGGGAATGGATGGAATGAGCACTTAGCTAACCCCACTAAGTTATAAAGAACACACAGGGATCACACACAGGGGAAAGTATACAAATAACTTATCTACAGCAACAAACAACAATGTTTCTTCAGATAAATATAGGCTGACAGCTTGCATCCAAGGGCTGTATAGGAATACAACTCTATCACCAGCCAACACCAAGGGGAAAGTGATGACAATTAACAGCTGAAAGGTGAGAATATCTGCAGGATGCTAAAAGACAAGAGATTAACCCCAAGCAGAGAAGATACATAGGATACCATTTAAACCACAGCATCAAGAATGGAATGTCAGGGAAAGGTTTGTATAGCCAAACACTGTGACCTTCTACAGCCAGACACCACAGGACTGTCTGTCAACCATGACACACCCATGACAATACCCCCTCTATCTATGAGTGGTCTCTGGCTTATCTGGATGGGAAGCATGAAATGAATGAACCAACCCTGTCACATTTACATCCAAAGCTGGGACCCACATCATTTCCTCTGGACTGTCGAATTACATCTAGAAGACAAACACACCCCCCAATTGTCCACCCCCACACCATCAAGGGTCAGCCGATCCTAGTTGTTTCTTTTTGCTTAGGAAACATGGGGCAGTCTCCAATAAAGTTACCTTTTTTACCACAAAAAAAACAAACTTTTTTTTTTTTGGCGGATCTCAGTGGAAACATGCAAAGTAGTTGCTCCCCCTAGCTGCATGGGCTCCTCCAAAGTCATGAGTTATGGCTCACCCTCTGATCGCCCCCCCCCCCCGGCAATGGGGTGCTGCTTCAAGAAAGGGTCTCCAAGGAAAGTGGTCTAACCACTCTATCCACACGTATAGGGACTCAGGGGTCTCATAAATCACCAAGGTATCCTTCAACTTTTCTGAAAGGCCTGACAAAATTGTCTTCTAAGAGCCAGGTAATTACACTTGGCATCTGTTGCCCATCTGCGAATTCACAATTCACAGCTGTCATTGACCCCTTATATTACTTGCTACTGCTCAGGGGCAATGGGGATGAGCCTGGTAAGGGCCAGGATTGGCATATCTAATGGATGCAATAACCGTGGGCCTCTCCAGCCTGAGAATACCAGTCCCCAGCTGTCTGCTTTATCATGGCTAGGTATCAAAATGGAAGGGGGACCAATATTATTATTATTTAAATATTTAAAAAAAGCCTTGTATGTTGATACACAGTCAGGAAAAAGCACTCAGCTGGAGGCTGCAGACTCCAGCTGTCTGCTCTATCTGTGCTGGGTATCAAAATATAGGAGACTGCACATCATTTTTTCCAAATCTTTATTTTTACACTCCACTTTGGCGACACAGACAGCTAGTGTGAGGGTAACCAATCACAGATGCCTGCACAGAGGGTGGGGGTGCAGTCTGACTGCAACTGATCACAGACACTGTCACAGAAGGTGGGCAGGGGAAGCAGTGAATATTTATAAGGTTTAATGAACAGACCTGGAAGCAGTGTAACAGATGCGTGGAAACTCGTTAAGTA
Source organism: Anomaloglossus baeobatrachus (assembly GCF_048569485.1). Taxonomy (NCBI): domain Eukaryota; kingdom Metazoa; phylum Chordata; class Amphibia; order Anura; family Aromobatidae; genus Anomaloglossus; species Anomaloglossus baeobatrachus. The sequence continues at coordinate 108,533,735 of NC_134357.1, read as the reverse complement.
TAATTGTCCCACTTTGATTCCCATTTTAACTCCTTTTGCAGCCCCCTAGCCCTTACTAACAACATTTTATAGCACTAAAGTTCAAGTAGATCTATATTGGGTTTGGAGTTCAGGCTCAAGATTGCTCTCGAATCTGACTTATTTTTAAAGTCCGTCCGGACCCGGCCCGAACATTTATAGGTTCCCCCATCTCTATATGTGACTGCTCTGATCCAACAGAAATCGGTGCCAGGGAGACTCGGCAGGTAATTAGTTACAACCTGCTTGTTATTTCTTAGCCCCATAAGGAAAAAAAAGTCCTGGATTATCCAGGATAATATTCAAGAGAACCCAAGGTTTCAGCCAGAATTGCATGTAAAAGCACAAGCATTTATTGAATGCTTACGTATAAGACTGTGATTACAGCTTAGACATTCATAGGTATTTAAATTGACATCACCATTGTCAAAATATCTACAAACAAGAGGATTAGATATCTTGACAGATTATCACATGGTATCATGAATGCAAGAGAATATCAAAATTCTTTAAAAGGAATTTGATGTACTGAAGAAAACTACAAATAATTACATTAAGTAAGAAAATAAAAAACTTCAAGAACTTGCAAATTGTGATCTTGAAGTCCAGGACAATCTGAGTAAGAAAAAGTAAAAGGGAATCTGTCAGCAGGATCAACTCTCCTAAACTGTCTATGTGAGCATACAGGTCATAGAAAGTTGAAAAAATTATACTTATTCTAAAGTAATCTACATTTTCCTTATCTATAAATGAGCTGTTAAGATCTATTCGCTGGACACAAATCTGCCAGAGAATCTGCTTCCAAATGAAAGGGGGTATTACCAGTTTGAGACACGTAATGACTGACAGTTTGTTCTCCTGATCTTCATGTGTCACACTGGCATTGCCCCCTTACATATAACATAAGCTCTGGAGGCATATTCTCCTGTTTGATCTAGCTCATAGGTCTTAACATATAAGAAAAATGTGAACTTTTCTGGAATAAAACATCCTCACAAGAAAAAAACACAATAAAAATCCTCAAAAAATATATTAGTGTCATCTATCTTATTAGTGTGCCGGACTCATTCTATTTTCTGGACTATTATTTTCCGAGCACCTTATTTATTTCTTATAGTGAGCCAGACTTTACTATTTTTCCCTCATGGCTATGCAGACAGCTTAGAAGGGTTGATCCCACTGACAGATTCCCTTTCAGGAGGAGTAAAACCATGGCTGGTGAGTCTACTTAAATTAAGTGATACCCTGTTTCCCCAAAAATAAGACCTACCCTGAAATTAAACTCCAGCAAGAATTTTCAGCCTTCTTGGAGTATGCTTAAAATATAACCCCTACTCCAAAAATAAACCCTAAATTTGGTTCAATATGGAAGTGTCTAGGCAGCTAAAAAAGTTAAAGAATACCACAGGACATTTTATTAAAGATGGCACCCCCAAAAGAAAGAAGACACCCCCAAAAGAAAGCAGACAGACGCCCCCAAAAAATAGCACTCACAAGATCCCCAACAACTACAGCTGGTAAGTGCTGACTGTGGATGGGCTCTCCCACAGAGATCTGCATTGCTGACAGGCGCCTCGTAATTCCGGTCACACAAACACACAGATCGGGTCCAGTATCCCTTCCATTTCACACATACAGATTGGGTCCAGTATCTCTCCACTCTCACACACACAGATCGGAACCCATATGCCTCTGCTCACACACACAAAGGTCGGAACCCATATGCCTCCCCTCTCATGTAGGGGGAATCAGGGCTATGCCACCCCCTGCAGAAGTAGCCAGCACACCCAAGGTTTTGTGTAATGTAATGTAATGTATGGTATATTGTGTAAATGGCCACCAGGTGGAAATGTGGCTTAGGGATGGCGGTCCTGGCACCTGGGTAGGCAATTTAAGAGTTAAGTAAGAGGAGGAGAGTAGCATAAAAAAAGGAAAGTATGAAGGAAAGAAGGTAGGAGAGTCCCCAGTAGGAGATACAAAAAACAAGGCCAAAACCTATAGTCTTTAATTTACAATCCTAAGGGTCACCCCTGTGATCGTGGACATGCGGGGTCCTGCTCTTTAGAGGACTGTGGAACTGCGTCCCCAGAAGTGGGGTTTCGTCCGGTCGGTTGGGGATGTGTCCGGGTTCTTGGTTTCGAAACCCTAAGAAATCTCTTGCAAGACCAAAAGTCAATGGGCTCTTGACTGAGAAGGGTAGTGTAACGCCTGCCTGGATCCACAGACTCAGATGGGCTGTAAAGGAGAGGCTAGAGGGAAGCCACTCACCAAGTAGGACCCCCAGAACCCTGAAACCCTTTAACCCCTATACAGGGATTTAGAATTATACAGGACCCTGGAGATCACTACCTGTGGAAGGCTGCAGTCCGATGAGAGTAGTAGTCAGGCAGGGTCAAACCAGGAATTGCAGAACAGGGACAGAATCGGCAGGCAGTGACGTAGTCAGCAAACATAGCAGAGGTCAGATCCGGGTCGGGCAACAAGGTACAAAAACAGTAGGCAGAAGGGTAGTCAAAAACACGCAGAGGTCAACACAGGAATCACCAACAGAATAGGATGTAACAGGAGCCAGGAAAATCAGAACTATATCTGGCAGTGATCATGTGACAGGAGGGGAAATAAGAAGGGTGTGGTGTCTTCCCATTGGCTGTAGCTGAACGCTGGCAACTTCAGCTGGAAGACACATGCCACCCACAGTCGGCCAGCGGTACTGCAGATCCCAAGCTAACCCAGCCCAGTGGATGATCGGAGCCTGCACCCACTGGTGCCGCTGGCGTCGACTTCTCTCCCATCACCAGCACCATCCACGGAAGGAACACGGCGTCGCCTGGCGATCGGAGCAGAAGTCGCTGGAGCAGACTCCGGCGGTGACGTAACAGGTAGGTCCTGGCCTAAGCACGAATGGAGGAGTGCTGTTATACACAGCCTTTCCAAAGCGCAAGGAGGGATGGATAGACTTAAAGACTTTTTGAATAGGTTCGTGCAGCGTTACATCAGACAAGAGAATGAGGGACCTAGTGGTATCTAATGGAGCCCAGGTGCCAGGAAAGCGGTCGGCAGTTAAATTATTCGACTGTGGCAGAGTCATCCTTTTAGTGGTGTGGCGACTAGGAGGCAAGGGGTTACCGAGCGGCTGCGCTGCGGTCTGGCAACCCCTGTATACACAACTACCACTGCATGCCCCGTGCCCCCCACACTCACACACACAGATCGGAACCCATATGCCTCCGATCTCACAAACACACACACAAACATTAGGTACAGTATCCCTCCGCTCTCACACACACAGATTGGGTCCTGTATCCGTCCGGTCACACGTATGAACAGATCGGGTCCATTTTCCCTCCGCTTTCACACATACAGTTGGGTCCAGTATAATTCCACTCTAACACACACACACACACACACACACACACATCGGATCCCAGTTTCACTCTGCTCTCTCATACACACCCCAACAGTTGGAACCCACTGCTGTGGAACGCAGGGGAACCTGACCACGATGCAGATCTGAATGTGAGAGCAGCTCATTCACTTGCCAACTGTACATGTCTGGGGTTTGGTAAGTGTAATTCTCCTAGGGGGTGTCTGCCTTCTTTTTTGGGTAAACTTAGCCGTGTTTGCCCCATAATAAGACCTACCTCAAAAATAAGCTTTAGTGCATTTTTCAGGGCAGAAAATAATGTAAAACACTGTCTTTTTTTTTCAGCACACATGGTATTTGATGCTGTTAAACAAGATATGAGTTACAAATACAGAACGTAATCTTTGATGTAATAATTAGGAGAATGAATCAATGATTTCTCACCATGTCTAGACTCCAAAAATCTCCCTGCCATCAGAGATAAAGGGATCAGGCACCAGCAGGGAAGAAATGAGCAAACATTTACTCAGATTTGAGGAAAGATCCACAAAAGACAATTTGCTCTGTGAATTATGTTCTCTAGCTTTACACTGGAAAAAGCTAAATACATTCGAAGAATAAACTGTTAGGGAAGCAAATGAAGCAATATTCAAAGAACACAGTGCAAAATATGACAATGCAGAAATAGGTTAATGTAAGAGCTGCGCTATTTCATGCTATGATGTTCTCAGCAATAGAATTTACTAACTGATGCATACAATGTGATTGGCCTGGTCTACTAATTCCTACTCACTTTATCTTTCAAGGATTTATCATGTGAAAAAAGTTTTTCCACCCTAAATTTCATCAAGAGATGACTAAAGAACTCAATATCCCAGAAGCATTTGGATTCCGTCATACTGATGGCAACAAAGAAGAAAACTCTTATTAACCTCTTTACGACAGCCTGACATTTTAAAACAGCAGCAGACTAGGGAAAAAAGTAAATAGCGCCCATCAGCATCGAAAAATCTCTGGGGTTTCAGCTACCGAGGGTAGCTGAGACCCTGGAGCTCACAATTCAGGCTGTTTTTTCCAGCTCCCGGTCATGTGATCAGCGTTACACACCGAAGGATGGTGATCACGTTGCTGAAAACATGTCAGATGGGAGATAAATCTCCTCCCCAGGTCCCCTGGTGTGGCAGAGTGCTCTCCAACCCTCCCTCACGATCGCCCAAAATGGCCGCTGAACGTGCTCCTCCTCTGATTCCTGCCTCATCTGAAATGTCGTCCCCAGGTCCAACAAGGTCACCCACTATCAATCCCCAGTCCCCTCGGTACCTCTTGCAGTGCCACCCATCCTTCTCCTTGTTGTCAGAAGAAATGCTGGCCGCATGCGCAGACAGCGGCTCTCAGCCTGCTCTGTATTCAGTGACAAGGAGCTTACTGCACTCATCTAATGGATATGCCACTTCTGAGGCGGCTGCTGCCTGCTATTTTTAGGCTGGGAAGGCCAAATAACCATGGCCCTTACCACCCTGAGAACACCAGACCCCAGCTGCTTTATCTTGGCTGGTGATCCAAATTGGGGGGGACCTCACGTTTTGTTTTATTTGAATTAATTTATAAATAATTTAAAAACCAGCATGGGGTGACCTCCAAATTGGATCACCAGCCAAGGTGAAGCTGTTAGCTGTGGTCTCCAGGCTGCAGACATCTGCTTCACCTTACCTGGCTATCAAAAATGCGGGGACCTCATGGTGGTTTTTTAATTTTTGATTTTTTTGTGGCTAAATACAAGGCTAAACACCCTTTAGCGCCACATGAAAGTCAATAAAGGGTGCAAGATTACAAAATGCAGGAGAGTGGGACATTATATATGTGTTTTACTTCTGTCTGTTTATCCATCCATCCATCCTAGCTTTTTAGGCTATGTGCCCATGATCAGGGTTTGCACTGTTTTGGACGCAGGGTGTTTTTGCTGCATCCATAATGCTGCATTGTGCAGTACAAATGCAGTGGAAGGATTTTTATAGATCTCCTGCCCACTGCACTTCTTTTCTTTGCAGCATAAACTGATCTGCCGTGCGGCTTCCCGAGCCGCAGCATGCAATTGTTTACTGCGGAGATGAGAGCTTTCTCTGCGGGGAGAATAGAGCTAAAGTCTGCAGCGGCCCGAACCCTGATCATAGGCACAGGCAGCTGCATTCTCCCACGGACAACACACTCACATCTCTGCAGGAGGGCTGGCACTAGACGCAGTGTTGCCAGATACTGGGCACATAGCCTAAAAGTGACGAATTTGCTGCTACCAAAACATTTTTGCGAAGTACCTGTGGATTCAAAATGCTTACTATACCCCTGAATAAAATCCTTGAGGGGTCTAGTTTCCAAAATGGGGTCACTTGTGGGGGGTTCTGTTGTATAGGTACCCTAGGGGCTCTGCAAATGAGACATGGAGCCCGCAATTTATTTCAACTTTTCCAAAATTCAAATGGTGCTCCTTCGATTTGAAGCCCTCTAGTTTTTCTAAACAGAGGTTTTTGACCATATGTGGGGTATCCCTGCACTCATAAGTTATTGGATAACAAACTGTGGGATCTACCTTTTGGTGTTTTCTCTTGAAAAAGTGAGAAATATGGTGCTAAATCAACATTTTTGTTAAAAAAAAATAATAATTCAATATGACGGCCTAATATTATCAAATTCTGTGAAGTACCTGTGAGTTCAAAATGCTTACTGTACTCCTAGATAAAATACTTGAGAGGTCTAGTTTAAAGAATGGGGTCAGTTGTGGGATGTTTCTGCTGTTTAGATACCTCAGGGGTGCTGGAAATGCGACATGGTGCCCGTAATCTATATCAGCCAAATTTGTGTTCCAAAATTCAAATATTCTATTTCGGGCCCTCGTATTTGTCCAAACAGAGGTTTCTGACCACATGTGAGGCATCAGCACGATCAGAAGAAATTGGGTAACAAATTTAGGGTTCACTTGTTGTGTTATTTCTTCTAAAAATGAATAAATTGGGTCTACAGCAACATTTTTAGATAAAATGATAATTTTTTTTCATTCCATATCGCTGTAGTTCCTGTGAAGCACCTGAAGGGTTAATAAACTTCTTGGATGTGATTTTGAGCAGTGTGAGGGGTGCAGTTTTTAGAATGGTATCACTTTTGGGTATTTTCTGTCACTTAGGCCTTTCAAAGTCACTTCAAATGTAATGTGATCTCTAAAAAGATGATTTTCTTAATTTTGTTGAAAAAATGAGAAATTGCTGATGAACTTTAAACCCTTCTAATTTCCTAACCCCAAAATATGTTGTTTCAAAAATTGCACTGATGTAAAGTAGACATGTGGGAAATGTTATACATTAACTATTTTGTGTGACATTACTCTCTGGTTTAAGGGCATAAAAAATAAAAGTTTGAAAATTGCTAAATTTTCATCAAATTTCCTATTTTTTTCACAAATAAAAGCAAAAATGATTGTCCTTAATTTAGCACTATCATGACATACAATATGTCACGAAAAAACAGTCTCAGAATCACTGAGATCCACACAAGTGTTCCAGACAGTGGCGTAGCTACGGTTTCAGCTCAGGGGGGACAAAACATCTGAGTGGGCCCCTTACCAGGTAACCATGATAACTACGGTGGCGCAGACTAATCGTGGGTATAGTGGACCTCGGCAGATGACACTGATGTTACCGCTATATGGTGACTATATAGTGGTAGATATCGGTGCTGCAGCACATACAAGAGATCACAGTGCAGTTATAGATGGTGACTTACAGCCGACGTTCTTTCGGATGGAGTTGTTCACCTTTTCCGTCTTTTCCATCTGGCCCAGACCGACATGACAACTTCTTCCAGCCACAACTCATCTACAGAAATTACAACAAAGACATATTTGACTCCTCACACTTCCGGCACCGAACCCCATCTAATCCCAACCTGCACAAACTCCTCATCCTGCCGTCATCCCAATACTGAGCCGCTGCTGCCGTGTGTGTCCCTATTACTGCACCTGCTGTGTGCACAAAAACCATGCTCCTCTTACTGCCACACATAATAATGCCACCACTGTGCCCCCACATAATAATGCCACCACTGTGCCCCCCACATATTAATGCCACCACTGTGCCCCCCACATAGTAATGCCACCACTGTGCCCTCACATAATAATGCCACCACTGTGCCTCCACATAATAATGCCACCACTGTGCCCCCACATAGTAATGCCACCACTGTGCCACCCACATATTAATTCCACCACTGCGCCCCCAAGTAATAATGCCACCACCGTGCCTCCACATAGTAATGCCACCACTGTGCCCTCACATAATGTCACCACTGTGCCTCCCACTTAATAATGCCACCACTGTGCTCCGCACATATTAATGCCACCACTGTGCCCCCCACATAGTAATGCCACCACTGTGCCCTCAGATAATGTCACCACTGTGCCTCCCACTTAATAATGCCACCACTGTGCCTCCACATAATAATGCCACCACTGTGCCTCCACATAATAATGCCACCACTGTGGCCCCCACATATTAATGCCACCACTGTGCCACCACATAATGCCACCACTGTGTCCCCCACATAATAATGCCACCACTGTGCCCCCACATAATAATGCCACCACTGTGCCTCCCCATAGTAATGCCACCACTGTGCCCCCACATAATAATGCCACCACTGTGCCCCCCCATAGTAATGCCACCACTGTGCCCCCACATAATAATGCCACCACTGTGCCCCCCCATAGTAATGCCACCACTGTGCTCCGGACATATTAATGCCACCACTGTGCCCCCCACATAGTAATGCCACCACTGTGCCCCCACATAATAATGCCACCACTTTGCCTCCACATAATAATGCCACCACTGTGCTCCGAACATATTAATGCCACCACTGTGCCCCCCACATAGTAATGCCACCACTGTGCCCTCACATAATGTCACCACTGTGCCTCCCACTTAATAATGCCACCACTGTGCCTCCACATAATGCCACCACTGTGTCCCCCACATAATAATGCCACCACTGTGCCTCCACATAATAATGCCACCACTGTGTCTTCACATAATAATGCCACCACTGTGGCCCCCACATATTAATGCCACCACTGTGCCTCCACATAATAATGCCACCACTGTGCCTCCACATAATGCCACCACTGTGCCCCCCACATATTAATGCCACCACTGTGCTCTTTACATGGTAAAATGCCTCATTTGTGACCTCTAAATGGTAACATTTCCCCCTAGAAAATATTAATGACCTGTGTAAGTGCCCTAGAAAGGTGCCCACATATTGTTCCTAGAAAGTAATAGAGCCCCCAGTGTGCCTTTCACGGTCACAATACCCTGACTTCCCCTACAACAATAATGGTTCCTAAGTGTCCACTTAACATTTAATAATGTCCCTCCCATGTACAGCTCCCCTATACACAGTATGAAGCCCTTATACCTCCCCTATACACAGTATGATGTTCCCATGGCTCCCCTATACACAGTAAGATGCCTCTACCCCTTCCCTATACATAATATACCTCTACACCTCCCCTATACACAGTATGATGGGCCTACAGCTCCTTACAGACACCCGCGTACAGCCGTATACACATACACACACCTGCGTACAGCCGTATACACATGGACACACCTGCGTACAGCCGTATACACATACAGACATCTGCGTACAGCTGTACACACATACACACACCTGCATACAGCCGTATACACATACAGACACCTGCGTACAGCTGTATAAACATACAGACACCTGCATACAGCCATATACACATACAGACACCTGCGTACAGCCGTACACACATACACACACCTGCATACAGCCATATACACATACAGACACCTGCGTACAGCTGTATAAACATACAGACACCTGCATACAGCCATATACACATACAGACACCTGCGTACAGCCGTACACACATACACACACCTGCATACAGCCATATACACATACAGACACCTGCGTACAGCCGTATACACATACAGACACCTGTGTACAGCCGTATACACACACATATATACAGACACCTGCGTACAGCCGTATTCACACACATATATACAGACACCTGCGTACAGCCATATACACACACATATATACAGACACATACACAGATATAGTCACATAGAAGTGTATACATATTTGAAAACATTCACATACAAATAATCATACACAAAAGACAGACACAATCCTATACACAGACACATACTGGAGGTGCTTTTTACTTTTGATGATTGGGGGACACTTCTTCTCTCTCTTGCAGCCACAGACTTGTTTCATGCCATGGTAAATCCCTCTAAGCTAAAGGACCTGTGGTGACGTCACGCCCATGTGATCAGAAGGGGCGGGACCTCAGCAACGCAGGTGATGACAGAAAGAAACTCCAGGTGTCCTGGAGTTCTTTATGATAGAAGCGGGGACCGAGGTAAGACCTCCAGATGGAGGGTGCAGGGGGGCGCAGGGGGAGAGGGGGGGGCGAAGCCTACATGATTATAGTGGACGGGAGGAAACATGGCCACGCCCACTAACAAAGCCGGTCACGCCCACTATCCAGTCAGCTTCTAATCACTGGGATGCAGCCACAACACTGGATGGAGGCAGCGCGCGCTGCATGACGTCATTATAACGCACGTGGCCGCGCACTGTGCATGCCAGCGGCTGGGTCTCCTGTACTATGTGGCGGTCAGCACTGTCTGCGCCTGTCAGTGTGGCCGGCCACATCTTAGTACAAGAAACACGGCCGTGCGCAGTTCACTCTGCGCGGCCATGTGTGTTATAATGACATTATGCAGCAGGCGGCCCGCGGCCGGCCCTCAACAATAGCTGGGAAAGCAGCCTGGGAGGCAATTGCCTACCCCCCCGCCCGGCGCTGAGCGATGACGTCACCACGCCGGGACTTTGTGTCCTGCGTGTGTGCTGTCATCAGCAGCAGCGCAGGGAGATCATGTCTCCTCCGCACTGCCGCAGAGGTTAACTATATCGGCGCGCTGTGCACGCCGATATAGTTAATGGTATTGCAGCTCTGGGTGGGCCCTCTCTGAGCACAGGGCCCGGGGCGGTGGCACCCTATGCCCCCTCGCTAGCTACGCTACTGGTTCCAGAGTTATAACCTCATAAAGTGACACTGGTCAGAATTGCAAAAAATGTCCCGGTCATTAAGTACAAAACTGGCTTCGTCCTTAAGGGGTTAATCTTGATGTGGATGGTATAATTAACAAAGTTGCCGGAGAGACTGAAGTCCTGCAAAAACTTTTCTTTAAAAAAAAAAAAAAATACTGCTCAGAAGATTTGCAAGAAATGTATCCTGTACTTAAGGGTGCTTTACACGCTGCGACATCGCTACCGATATATCTTCAGGGTCACGTCGTTAGTGACGCACTTCCGGCGCCGGTAGCGACATTGCAGCGTGTGACACCAAGGAGCGATGATCAACAATCGCAAAATCGTTCAAAAACGGTGATCGTTTACACCGCTCCTTTCCTTAATATCGCTGCTGCCACAGGTACGATGTTGTTCGCCGTTCCTGCGGCATCACACATCGCTATGTGTGACACCGCAGGAATGACGAACATCTCCTTACCTGCGTCCACCGGCAATGCGGAAGGAAGGAGGTGGGCGGGATGTTACGTCTTGCTCATCTCCGCCCCTCCGCTTCTATTGACCGGCCGCTTAGTGACACCGCAGTGACGTCACTATGACACCGAATGCACCTTCCCCTTGAGAGAGGGATTGTTCGGCGGTCACAGCAACGTCGCTGACAAGGTATGTGCGTGTGACGCTGCCGTAGTGATAATGTTCGCTACGGCAGCGATCACCACATATCGCACCAACGACGGGGGCGGGTGCTAACCCCTGTGACTGGGGTTCCAGCTCCTACCAGGCCCAGACCAATGTCTGCCACCTCGTAAACTTCAGGAGCCCTGCTCCGGACCAGTGACCTCTCCCTCTCGGAGAGTCACCTTCCACCTCCTACTTCTTTCACTCCTGTTTCACTTCTCTGTCACATCCTCACTTCTCCCTACCAACCCCCATGTGGGCGGCCCTATTCCCTTCAGGCCCCCCAATGGTGTGTCTGGTGGGTTTGGTGCAAAGTGTTCCTAGGATTTTGACTGGCTAAGCTATTAGCAACACCAAAGGACCAGGATCCGTAACCATGGAGGAGTGGATACTGTGCAGAAGGGCAGATTGCACAATACCCTGTGACGACCTGATAGGCCAGGACGTCACATTCCCCCTTGGTTAAACATAGCTCGTCCTCGATCTACAGGACACCAGAGGTTTATTTTTGTTTGTTTTTTTAATTGTAAAAGAAAAATATAAAAGGTTAACACACTCTTTATTAACAGGTTCCGTCCCTCACAGGGGAGGCACCTCACTTAAACGTTACTAAAACTATTAAGAGTTCGTGCCCAACGGTGGGATGCTACCGGTTTCTATGGTAACGGAGGCTCAACCTACTCCGTTGCAGCCCCTTCCTGCGACAGTCCAGTCCCAACGTCCCGGATCCCAATAACCCGCCACCCAAACAACCTGACCCCCGGGAAACCTATCTGCGGGTCCGTGACCAGGTTAAGGTCCCCGGTGTTGTCTTTTAGACAATTCTGGTTGGCACAGGAGGTGCAACTATTTTACAAAACACAAGTTCGTGTTGGTCACGCCAGTCCTGTGACCATGGTCCATATTTACTTATGCATAAAAACTTAAACGAAGTCCATGTACCGGTTGTACACTTTTCAACAATCTGTTTGCAAATCTGGTAACTTTCACTCTTTTCATTAAAACTGGTTGATTAGGCACTTATTTACTAACATTTTCTATATGGAAAATAACAAACTATGAAAAATAACAAACGAAAGCACCGATACCTAACAATTCTATGGCATCATAACTACTGGTACTGTAACATTTTTTTTAACACTCTTCTCTGTAAAAACCCTAAGCAACCTGGTAGCTGTTGCCCCTTGCGCCGACCCCCACCGGGGCCTCCTGGTGCCATCTACCAGCACTACACCACATAAGGCCCTGATGGCCTTTTCCCTGGAACAAAGATTGGGAGAAAGGTTTAACAAGGAGAGCGCAATCTATTTAAACTTTAAAAACTTGCAGGTTCCGGTCCCCTTTTAATGTTGGTTACCTCCTGGGCACACTCTTGCAAAGTGCCCTGGCAAACCACAGAGATGGCATATAGGCACCACTTCCATTGCTTCTACTGAAATCTCCTCATCTGAAGTGGACTCTGCTTCCATTTCAATAATCTCTAATGCCAACTGTGCCCGTGACGACAGGATTATCCTGTGGCCGTTTCCTCCATAGCGTGGCACCCACGCAGCTTCAGGGGTACTGGAACCCGAATCGCCTTTTTCCATCACCTCCAGTTCCGAGTCCACGGTAACCGGGTCAATTTGGTCAGATGCTTCAGACTGATCATCTCTTTCAGAAATTGCGAGATCCGATACTGATGGTGCGGGCAGCATATTGCACAATACCCTGTGACGACCTGATAGGCCAGGGCGTCACACTTACTGCAATAACCTATTCACTGATAATCACTATAGTAGTCACTCCTGCTGTATTATCCAAATGTCAACTATAAATGGCTCTAACTCAGCCTTATAAAGTGCATCATGGATTAGCAGCTTCTCAAGAAGTGTAAACAATTTAAACGCTATAATTATTGCACCAATAACCAACACAATGCTCTGCACTTACTTATCTAAGTGTCTCCTGGCCCATGTGTCTACCTCCTACCTTTACGCGTTTTGTCACCTTTAGCAGCTTGGTTCTTCTCCCATATCTCTGTAGTAAGCTCTGTTCTGCTCCCTTATCTCTGTAGTAAGTTCAGTTCTGCTCCCTTATCTCTGTAGTAAGTTCAGTTCTGCTCCCTTATCTCTGTAGTAAGCTCGGTTTTGCTCCATAATTCGCTAGTAAGCTCGGTTCTGCTCCCTTATCTCTGTAGCAAACTCAGTTCTTCTCTCTTATCTTTGTAGTAAACTTGGTTCTGCTCCGATATCTCTGTAGTAAGCTCTGTTCTGCTCCGTTATGTCTGTAGTAAGCTCGGTTCTGCTCCCATGTTTCCGTAGTATGCTCTATTCTGCTCCCTTATCTCTTTAGTAAGCTCTGTTCTTTACCCATATCTCTGCAGTAAGCTTTTTTCTGCACCCCTATCTCTGTAGTAAGGTCGGTTCTGCTCCCATGTCTCTATAGTAAGCTCTGTTCTGCTCCCTTATTTCTGCAGTAAGCTCTTTTCTTTACCCGTATCTCTGTAGTAAGCTCTGTTCTGCTCCCTTATCTTTGTAGTAAGCTCGGTTCTGCTCCAATATCTCTGAAGTAAGCTCAGTTCTACTCCCTTATCTCTGTAGTAAGCTCAGTTCTGCTACCTTATCTTTGTAGTAAGCTCAGTTCTGCTACCTTATCTCTGTAGTAAGCTCAGTTCTGTTCCCATATCTCTGTTGTAAGCTCAGTTTTGATCCTTTATCTCTGTAGTAAGCTCAGTTCTGTTCCCATATCTCTGCAGTAAGCTCAGTGCAGCCCCCTTATCTCTGTTGTAAGCTTGGTTCTGTTCCAATATCTTAGTAGTAAGCGTGATTCTGCTCATTTATCTCTGTAGTAAGCTTGGTTCTGCTCCTTTACCTCTGTAGTAAGCTCAGTTCTGCTCCCATATCTCTGCAGTAAGCTCGGTTCAGCCCCCTTATCTCTGTTGTAAGTTTGGTTCTGTTCCCATATCTCTGTAGTAAGCTCGATTTTGCTCCCATATCTCTGTAGTAAGCTTGGTTCTACATCCTTCTCTCTGTAGTAAGCTTGGTTCTGATCTTGTATCTCTGAAGTAAGCTCGGTTCTGCTCCCTTTTCTCTGTGGTAAGCTCGGTTCTGATCCTATATTGCTATAGTAAACTTGGTTCTGCTCCTTTTATCTCTGTAGTAAGCTCAGTTTTACTCACATGTTTCTGTAGTAAGCTCGTTTCCGCTCCCTTATCTCTGTATTAAGCTCAGTTCTGTTCCCTTATCTCTGTAGTAATGAAACAGCAGAAAAAAAGTCTTTAAATTTGCCTTATATTACATCATATCCCATGGCCCAAGAACCACCAACACCAAAGTAAGTTGCACATAGAAAAACTTTAATTGGTTGGGTCAAGCATATAAATATTACATGGGATATAAAAATTGTGACAAGTAAGAAGGTTAAATGACATATAAGAGCGAATAAAGAACCCCATGTGGGGCTGCATGGATCAAATTAGGTGCACACAAAAGGGTGTACTCCCAGCAGGGCCAGTGCAAGTGCCTTTTACAAAACGCAGGTTCACCTAATCAAGAACTCTAGGCACATTACAGATAAATGAACAGGAATATATTCCCAGCAGAGCCAGTGTAAGTGCCTATACAAAAGATAAATTCACAGTCAGTGACAGAATAACACTTTAATAGATGACAATAGGCATGTTACTCACACACATCATCCGGTGAACAGGGATATGTTCCCAGCAAGGTCAGTGTAAATGCCATTGCAATAAACAGGTTCACAGTGAGTGATAGAGTAACACTTAAGTATATGAACATAGGCACATTGCCCAGGCATCTAGTCCAATGGACAGGGATATATTCCCAGCAGGGCCAGTGTACGTGCCTATATCATAAACAGGTTCACAACAAATGACAGGGTAACACTTTAGTGCATGACAATAGGCACATTACACAAACACATGGTCCAACGGACAGGGAAGTATTCCCAGCAAAACCAATGTAAGTGCCTTTCCAAGTTCACAGTAATGACAGGATAACACTTAGTACATAATCATAGGCACATTACCCAGACACATAGCCCGGTGGATATTCCACCAATTATAGCACTCACATGCAGTCACACAAGGGGAAAAAAAGTCCCAATACGTATTTCGTGATGACTTCCTCAGGGGACCATGGACAAAAGGAGGGAAATGGTTGCATTTATACACTAGTGTATATTAGATCATTTGCAGCACCTGTCGCTGCTACAGAGCACTAAGGCACACTGAGCAGGCGTGGGTGGCTACTCCAGCATCACCTGGGCCAGGGAAAACCCCTTTGATGACGTCAATATTACCCAGGGGAAGCTTCAAGGAGAGCCACACACACTGCACATGTGCAGAGCCGCAAACAGGAAGTAAAGCTGCAAATGCCATGTCTACTCCTGGCAAAAGAAAGGGCAAATCGCATTGGGAATCATACAAAGTGCATAGCACTATAGAGGGATAAGAATACATATAATTACATCATAATTACATCCAGTACTGTATACATAGAGCGTAAGGACATTATTCATGCATATAACAACATATTAAACAGTAAGACGCAGTCCAATGAACAATCTCATATAGACGATCAGGATATACTGTATTCCTTCCCAGCTCATTCTCCAATGCAGGCAGACCACCAGGTTAGTGACAGAGAAATATTGCACCAAGAGCACAAACGTAGACAACTGTAGAAAAAAGAGGACACAAAGAATCCAGTTAAAAAAATATTTATAAAAACCATTATGTACAAAGCAGATTCAATCACAGGGGATCCGCAACCAAACAAATATTGCCCGTAATGGGGTATATGTCAAACGCAGACGAGACCTACTGGATTATAAATAGGAACTAAAGGTCTGCCTCTCATTCAAACCTCGAGGGGCCACTGTGTCGAGGAGAAATATCCAACGACATTCAACCCGTGCCAACACCTTATGAATATTACCACCCCTCAATCCAAGGTGTACACGGTCAATCCCCCTCACCTTAAAGCTTGAGGGGTCAGACCCGTGATGCACCCTAAAATGGCGGGGGATGGTCTTCAGGGAATCAACATCCTCAGGTTTCGCTTTTTTAGCCGCGATGATGTCCCTAGTATGCTCCCTCGTCCGGACCCGCAATTCACGACTAGTGAGTCCGACATATATTAAGTCGCAAGCGCACGTAGCGTAATAAATTACGCCCGTGCTACTGCAAGAAATATATTGCCGGATCTCGAATGTTTTGGAGCCGTCCGAGGAGGCAAAGGATGTTGCCCTGATGATGTTACCGTGACGGCACGCAATGCATGAGCCACATGGAAATGATCCACAGATAGAACGTCCCATCATAAATGGTGGTTTCTTTTGTGCCACATAGTGGCTGTGGACCAACATATCACGTAGGCTCCGGCCCTGACGTGCCGTCATGAGGGGTCGGTCTGGAAGCATATCTTTCAGCACAGGTTCCGTTTGTAGGACAGACCAGTGCTTAGTTAATATGCCACGAATATGATCCCATTGACGGTTGAATGAGGAGATAAAACGCACCTTCGGTTCAGCAGGCTTCGTCTTATCAGGATTGAAACGTAAAAGAAGTCGGTCTCTCGGAGCTACTTTAGCCCGACTATAGGCCTTTTTAATGGATCTGGAGCTGTACCCTCTCTCCCTGAATCTATCACGCATCTCACTGGCCCTACCCTCAAATGTATCCGTCTCTGAGCAAATCCGTTTCAAACGGATAAATTGCCCAGTAGGGATAGCATTGATGGTCGAATGCGGATGGCCAGAAGATGCGTGTAACAAAGCATTCACAGAGGAGGGTTTCCGATAGATGTCAGTGGTTAGAAGACCCTGATCATTAATGGAAATGCCAATGTCCAAAAAATCGACCCTAGTCGGATCAGCCTGATAAGTGAGGTAGATGTTATAAGAATTGGAGTTCAAGTGGCGCACAAAGCCCTCAAGCTCCGGGGCGGTCCCCCCCCAGATGACAAAGATGTCATCGATGAAGCGGAGCCAGCACTGCACATGGGAGCTGGCCGGCACGCCGTCGCCGAAAACCTCCCTCTCCCAGTATCCCAGGAAGAGGTTTGCGTACGACGGCGCGCAAGCCGCCCCCATCGCAGTGCCGCGCCGCTGGAGGAAGAACCGCTCACCGAAGGTGAAGGCGTTGTGCGTCAGTACGAACTCCAATAATTCCAGAATCAGGTGTTGTAATGGTGGTGCCCAATTGCTCATACCCAGGAAATACTCAACTGCCTGCAGGCCGTGCTCGTGACAGATATTCGTGTATAAGGTCTCGACATCCAGAGTCGCCAGCAAAATCCCACGCTCAACCGTCAAGCCATCAATCCTCCTAAGGACGTCCGAAGTGTCTCTGACATGGGAGGGCAGCGTCTCAACCAAAGGTTGGAGATAGAAATCGATAAATTTGCATACTGCATCGCATAGCCCTCCGATGCCAGAGACAATCGGACGTCCCGGGGGAACCCGAGGGTTTTTATGTATTTTAGGCAAGAGGTAGAACGTGGGTGTTACCGGCATATCTGGAAGGAGACCATCATACATCTTTTTAGTAATGGTACCTGAGGCAAGAGCATTCTCGAGTATGAGCATCAGCTGGGTGAGGAAAACACTAGTTGGATTAGAGGGCAGCATCTGGTAAAAGTCTGCATTTCTTAGTTGTTTATATACCTCCCGCTCGTACATGGCAGATGGCCAGACCACCACGTTACCCCCCTTATCCGCCGGTTTAATGATTACTCCCTCCATTTTCCTTAATTCCTCAAGGGCCCGTCGATGTTTAACAGAAAGGTTGTTATTTTTTACTCTCTTGGAGAGAGATCTCAAGTCACCCATAACTAGGTCATGGAAGACTTGGACCTGAGGGCACAGCGAAAATGGGGGGAACGTGGTGGAGCGCGGGTACAAACGTGTAGGAAAAATATTATCCAACTCACCAGATGCCTGTCCCTCCAATTCTTCAAGTATCCGCACAGCCTCCTCCTCCCTCTCCATGGTACAGGGATTCAGACTGGATCCTCTAGCGTGTATTTTATGGAGAACCACCTTTCTGAGGAACAGATTCAGGTCCTTAGCGACTGTAAAAAGATCAAAACTACAATCAGGTACAAAGGTTAAACCTAATTTTAGGACCTCAATCTGGTCATCAGACAGTTGGACCTGAGACAAGTTAATCACCTCCAGTTGGTTGGAATTGCCCTTCTTTGGAATTGCTCCCAAGGTAGATTTTCCAGGGGCTGGGGGTGTTTTATCGGGTCTATTTTTACCCGAAAAACCTCTCGTTACAGGTCTAGATGAAGCCTGAGCTGTAGAGCTTTCATCCTCCATTGAGGAGATGGAGGAGGCCGATACGGAGTTAGGGAGTCCGACAAAATGTCTCCTCCGGCGTGTTGTCCCCTTCCATCGATACACCTGCTGGTTTTTATAATCAGTAACGTCACGTTGATATTTTTTTGTTTTGGTAGAGACCAACTCCTTTTCCCATTTAACAAACTCCTTATTCAATGTCTCATGGAAATTCGATAACTCAGCGGGGGTGAGTTCCTTCGTGGTCCGGTCTTGTAACACAGAAATCTCCTCATCAATGGCACGGAGAGAGGCCTCATTGTTATTAATAAGAAGCCCCATAAAGGACCTGGAGCAAGCAGAAGCTGCTTCCTCCCAGTCCCTTTTAAACGTCTCATCCGTGACACTGAAAGAGGGAAAGACCTGTACCCTCAGCCCTCTAGGTATTAACCCCCGATCAACATAGCGCTGCATGAAGGCCTTGTTCCACCAGAGTCTCATTCTGCGGTTGAACAATGATTTGACTTGGTTGCAAAGCTCCCTATGATTTCTTGAATCCACTGAATTGTCCACTTCGCCCTCTGTGTCAAAAACCTGGTTCAATTGAGTTTGCCACGTGGATTCACGGGCTTTAAAGTCCATACTGCCTGGAAAAAGAACTGTGAAAAAACACAGAGAGAGACAATTAGCAACAACCAGGACAGTTAAGGCAGACTTATATAAGGTAAAAGGCAACAACTTCAGGGACATATTGAAACAGCAGAAAAAAAGTCTTTAAATTTGCCTTATATTACATCATATCCCATGGCCCAAGAACCACCAACACCAAAGTAAGTTGCACATAGAAAAACTTTAATTGGTTGGGTCAAGCATATAAATATTACATGGGATATAAAAATTGTGACAAGTAAGAAGGTTAAATGACATATAAGAGCGAATAAAGAACCCCATGTGGGGCTGCATGGATCAAATTAGGTGCACACAAAAGGGTGTACTCCCAGCAGGGCCAGTGCAAGTGCCTTTTACAAAACGCAGGTTCACCTAATCAAGAACTCTAGGCACATTACAGATAAATGAACAGGAATATATTCCCAGCAGAGCCAGTGTAAGTGCCTATACAAAAGATAAATTCACAGTCAGTGACAGAATAACACTTTAATAGATGACAATAGGCATGTTACTCACACACATCATCCGGTGAACAGGGATATGTTCCCAGCAAGGTCAGTGTAAATGCCATTGCAATAAACAGGTTCACAGTGAGTGATAGAGTAACACTTAAGTATATGAACATAGGCACATTGCCCAGGCATCTAGTCCAATGGACAGGGATATATTCCCAGCAGGGCCAGTGTACGTGCCTATATCATAAACAGGTTCACAACAAATGACAGGGTAACACTTTAGTGCATGACAATAGGCACATTACACAAACACATGGTCCAACGGACAGGGAAGTATTCCCAGCAAAACCAATGTAAGTGCCTTTCCAAGTTCACAGTAATGACAGGATAACACTTAGTACATAATCATAGGCACATTACCCAGACACATAGCCCGGTGGATATTCCACCAATTATAGCACTCACATGCAGTCACACAAGGGGAA
Source organism: Anomaloglossus baeobatrachus (assembly GCF_048569485.1). Classification (NCBI taxonomy): domain Eukaryota; kingdom Metazoa; phylum Chordata; class Amphibia; order Anura; family Aromobatidae; genus Anomaloglossus; species Anomaloglossus baeobatrachus. The sequence goes on along the minus strand of NC_134357.1, from coordinate 108,513,660 downwards.
AAAAGTCCCAATACGTATTTCGTGATGACTTCCTCAGGGGACCATGGACAAAAGGAGGGAAATGGTTGCATTTATACACTAGTGTATATTAGATCATTTGCAGCACCTGTCGCTGCTACAGAGCACTAAGGCACACTGAGCAGGCGTGGGTGGCTACTCCAGCATCACCTGGGCCAGGGAAAACCCCTTTGATGACGTCAATATTACCCAGGGGAAGCTTCAAGGAGAGCCACACACACTGCACATGTGCAGAGCCGCAAACAGGAAGTAAAGCTGCAAATGCCATGTCTACTCCTGGCAAAAGAAAGGGCAAATCGCATTGGGAATCATACAAAGTGCATAGCACTATAGAGGGATAAGAATACATATAATTACATCATAATTACATCCAGTACTGTATACATAGAGCGTAAGGACATTATTCATGCATATAACAACATATTAAACAGTAAGACGCAGTCCAATGAACAATCTCATATAGACGAACAGGATATACTGTATTCCTTCCCAGCTCATTCTCCAATGCAGGCAGACCACCAGGTTAGTGACACAGAGAAATATTGCACCAAGAGCACAAACGTAGACAACTGTAGAAAAAAGAGGACACAAAGAATCCAGTTAAAAAAATATTTATAAAAACCATTATGTACAAAGCAGATTCAATCACAGGGGATCCGCAACCAAACAAATATTGCCCGTAATGGGGTATATGTCAAACGCAGATGCTCTGCACTTACTTATCTAAGTGTCTCCTGGCCCATGTGTCTACCTCCTACCTTTACGCGTTTTGTCACCTTTAGCAGCTTGGTTCTTCTCCCATATCTCTGTAGTAAGCTCTGTTCTGCTCCCTTATCTCTGTAGTAAGCTCGGTTTTGCTCCATAATTCGCTAGTAAGCTCGGTTCTGCTCCCTTATCTCTGTAGCAAACTCAGTTCTTCTCTCTTATCTTTGTAGTAAACTTGGTTCTGCTCCGATATCTCTGTAGTAAGCTCTGTTCTGCTCCGTTATGTCTGTAGTAAGCTCGGTTCTGCTCCCATGTTTCCGTAGTATGCTCTATTCTGCTCCCTTATCTCTTTAGTAAGCTCTGTTCTTTACCCATATCTCTGCAGTAAGCTTTTTTCTGCACCCCTATCTCTGTAGTAAGGTCGGTTCTGCTCCCATGTCTCTATAGTAAGCTCTGTTCTGCTCCCTTATTTCTGCAGTAAGCTCTTTTCTTTACCCGTATCTCTGTAGTAAGCTCTGTTCTGCTCCCTTATCTTTGTAGTAAGCTCGGTTCTGCTCCAATATCTCTGAAGTAAGCTCAGTTCTACTCCCTTATCTCTGTAGTAAGCTCAGTTCTGCTACCTTATCTTTGTAGTAAGCTCAGTTCTGCTACCTTATCTCTGTAGTAAGCTCAGTTCTGTTCCCATATCTCTGTTGTAAGCTCAGTTTTGATCCTTTATCTCTGTAGTAAGCTCAGTTCTGTTCCCATATCTCTGCAGTAAGCTCAGTGCAGCCCCCTTATCTCTGTTGTAAGCTTGGTTCTGTTCCAATATCTTAGTAGTAAGCGTGATTCTGCTCATTTATCTCTGTAGTAAGCTTGGTTCTGCTCCTTTACCTCTGTAGTAAGCTCAGTTCTGCTCCCATATCTCTGCAGTAAGCTCGGTTCAGCCCCCTTATCTCTGTTGTAAGTTTGGTTCTGTTCCCATATCTCTGTAGTAAGCTCGATTTTGCTCCCATATCTCTGTAGTAAGCTTGGTTCTACATCCTTCTCTCTGTAGTAAGCTTGGTTCTGATCTTGTATCTCTGAAGTAAGCTCGGTTCTGCTCCCTTTTCTCTGTGGTAAGCTCGGTTCTGATCCTATATTGCTATAGTAAACTTGGTTCTGCTCCTTTTATCTCTGTAGTAAGCTCAGTTTTACTCACATGTTTCTGTAGTAAGCTCGTTTCCGCTCCCTTATCTCTGTATTAAGCTCAGTTCTGTTCCCTTATCTCTGTAGTAAGCTCAGTTCTGCTCCCATATCTCTATAGTAAGCTTGGACCTGCTCCCATATCTCTGTAGTAGACTCAGTTCTGCTCCCTTATGTCTTTAGTAAGCTCAGTTCTGTTGCCATGTCTCTGTAGTAAGCTTAGTTCAGCCCTCTTATCTCTGAAGTAACATGTCACACAAAGAGAAAAGTAGGCGATCATGTGGTTCAAAAAATTGCTTTTTATTAATTGGTGCAGAGAGGTAGAAAGGGTAAGGCAAACGGATTACATCACCGCAGTCGAAGGGTAAAGAACATATTAGATATACATACAAATTAGCTGGCAAAATCCAGATAAACAGTGCAAACAATGACCCATGAATTGGGTCAGTATCCCAACAATTGTCTAGTAGCCCATTAATTATTAATCAAAAATAGATAATATTAGCTCACCAAGCCTGCTGCAGTCCCATAATCATCCTGTGGTGGACGATCAGCGCACGGATGGTCAGAAGTCACCAAATAGATATAAAATATAAATCCAGCGCAATCACATGGAATATTAAAAAGTTGTCTTCTTTATTGATAGTTTTTCATAAAATCCAAAAGGTACATGCAGCATAAAAATAAAGGATGCCCAGGTCAGAGCACTCCGAAATGCGCATCGGGCGCATTACCACCGCAGCGATATTTGTCTAGGTAATGTTTTTTCCTTGCTGGCTTATCCTGACTAACAGCGGTTTTTGCAATTGTGCTACTTTTAAACAGTTCTCTGTGGAAGCGGTTCATTTATGGTACATTGGCATCCTATGTATTGCACTCTGGTTGTCCTATCCCTCTGGGCGGGTGTTTAAGGACAAGTGCCTCTGTCGGTTTTTTGATCGCACTAATTTAGCTGGAGCACCTATTAAATTTAGTCTATCCTTTCAGTGGAATTTTTGATCCCTTTTTTATGACGGTTTCAGCCTCCACTGTTATTTATGTATCCATTATATGTGCTCGTTTGCGGTTGTGCTGATCTTTATTACCGACATAGGCACATGTCATAGTATACTGTATGATGTTTATTAAAAATTCCCTTGCCCAAAGGGGAATGGGTCACCCATGATGTGCGGTTTATGGGTAGATTTACAGTGATGTGATATATGTGCCATTAAATATCCGCTTCTGTGGCCACTCCTTATACAGTTTGAATGCTTCAGTGGCTTCCTTATTATTTTTTGGTATGCCGGCAGCTCTATATTGTGCTCTAGATATTTTATCTTTCTGGGCTTTCACCTCTGTGAATTATGATACATGTGTAATTTTTTACATTAATAATTAATGGGCTACTGGACAATTGTTGGGATACTGACCCAATTCATGGGCCATTGTTTGCACTGTTTATCTGGATTTTGCCAGCTAATTTGTATGTATATCTAATATGTTCTTTACCCTTCGACTGGTGATGTAATCCGTTTGCCTTACCCTTTCTACCTCTTTGCACTAATTAATAAAAAGCAATTTTTTGAACCACATGATCGCCTACTTTTCTCTTTGTGTGACATGTTAGTTTTTAGCGATTTGGTTCATATATTGTAGTTCTTCTTTGCATATTATATGGTATATGTATATATATATATATATATATATATATATTATTTCTATTTTTAATATGCTGATGTTTATGCCGTTACTTATTCTGTCTCTGAAGTAAGCTCGGTTCTGTTCCCATATCTCTGTAGTAAGCTCGGTTCTGCTCCCTTATTTCTGCAGTAAGCTTGGTTCTGCTCCCTTATCTCTATAGTAAGCTCAGGTCTGCCCCCATATCTCTAAAGTAAGCTTGGTCTTGCTCCCATATCTCTGTAGTAAGCTCGGTTCTGCTCCCTTATCTCTGCAGTAAGCTGACTTATGATCCTAAATCTGTAAAGTAAGCTCAGTTCTGCTCCCTTATCTCTGTAGGAATCTCTGTTCTGCTCCCTTATCGCTGTAGTAAGCTCAGTTCTGTTCCCATATCTCTGTAGTAAGCTTGGTTCTGATCTTGAATCTCTAAAGTAGGCTTGGTTATGCTCCCTTTTCTCTGTAGTAAGCTCATTTCTGATCTCTTATCTCTGTAGTAAGCTGGATTCTGCTCCCTTATCTCTGTAGTAAGCTCAGTTCTGATTTCGTATCTCTGTAGTAAGCTCGGTTCTGTTTCCATATCTCTGTAGTAAGCTTGGTTCTGCTACCTTATCTCTGTAGTAAGGTCAGTTATGCTCCCTTATCTCTGTAGTAAGCTCAGTTCTGATCTCGTATCTCTGTAGTAAGCTCGGTTCTGTTTCCATATCTCTGTAGTAAACTCGGTTCTGCTCCCTTATCTCTTTAGTAAGCTCAGTTCTGATCTCGTATCTCTGTAGTAAGCTCCTTGCAGTTATCGTATCTCTGTTGTCATCTTGGTTCTGTTGCAATAAGTGCTTTTCTGTTCCCATATATAAGTACCAGTCTGTTCATAAAGCCTCTTACCTCTGCTGCTTTAACACTAGAAGTCCCAGAAATTCCGAGCTCACCCCTGAAGTCCCGAAAGAGGGTCAAATGACCCTTAAGTGGGCTTTACACGCTACGATATCGTTAATGAATTATCGTCGGGGTCACGTTGTTTGTGACGCACATCCAGCGTCATTAACGATATTGCAGTGTGTGAAACGTAAGAGCGACCTTTAACGATCGCAAAAGAGGGCAAAATTGTTTGCCGCAGAGAGGTCGTCCTGAAACAAAAAATCGTTATTTGCTTTTTAGCGATGTGGTTCATCGCTTCTGCGGCATCACACATCACTGTGTGTGACACCGCAGGAGCGACAACCATCACCTTACCTGCGTCCACCAGAAAAGGAGGAAGGAAGGAGGTGGGCAGCATTTTCTGGCCGCTCATCTCCTCTCCTCCTTTTCTATTGGGCGGCGGTTCAGTGACGCTGCAGAAGAGGTATGTGCGTGTGACGCTGCCGTAGCGATAATGTTCGCTACAGCAGTGATCACACAATATCGCACGTATGACGGGGGCGGGTGCTATTGCGCTCGACATCGCTAGCCAATGCTAGCGATGTCACAGCGTATAAAGCCCGCTTTAGTCCAAACTGAATAGAACTAACTAGAAACTAAATGGCTAAACTCAATGGCAAACAACAACCTCCTGTGGTGCGACAGTAATGGCCTTAATTACAGAACAAAAGACGGTGATTATAGGATATTAGCTAAAATCCTTCAGGTCATTCAACCTGTCTCTGGGTTCCAAAGGTAGAAATGTTAAATGACCCCTCTCTGGGACTTCTAGTGTTAATGCAGCGGCCAGAGATAAACAGGCCAAAGCTGGGTCACCACAACTTGAGAGCCACTGCCTTATGATTGCCCCCCAGGCTAAAATGTGCCAGCCAGCCCCTCGGTAAAAAATAAATACGCTATGTGTATAAACAGGTGACACTGAGATCTTATTGCCGGTACCTAATGTGATCAGAAGCGCATGGAGAGGAGGGATGCACTGTAATATTGCATATTTTGTTTCCCAGGAATTGGGAAATAATGCCCCTATACTTGGGATAGATGGAGAGCATTCTGATACACTGCTCACATGCTGACGCTCTCCTCTTCCTATACTGTCATGATATTACAGTATGTAAATGGACTCCAAAAGTTACATCGCTTAATGATCAAGCAATCTAAATGATTGTCATTAGATGGCAGCAGAGTTCTTTCCATGTTAATGTAGAAGAAAGAATGGGGAGAAAGATGACTGAATAGGCACAATTCTATCAATATATTGTTAATAACTGGGCAGGTTCTCCACTTACAATGAACAAAAATATATACACAACACTTTTGTTTTGCTCCTATTTTTTATGAGCTGAACTCAAAGATCTAAGGGGTACTTCACACACAGCGAGATCGCTACTGAGATCGCTGCTGAGTCACGGTTTTTGTGACCTCATTAGCGATCTCGCTGCGTGTGACACTGAGCAGCGATCTGGCCCCTGCTGTGAGATCGCTGCTCGTTACACACAGCCCTGGTTCGTTTTTTTATTGTTGCTCTCCCGCTGATCAGCACACATCGCTGTGTGTGACAGCGAGAGAGCAACAATCCTGAATGTGAAGGGAGCAGGAGCCGGCGTCTGACAGCCTGCGGTAAGCTGTAACCAAGGTAAACATGGGGTAACCAAGGTGGTTACCCAATATTTACCTCCGTCACCAGCCTCCGCAGCTCTCACGCTGCCAGTGCCGGCTCCTGCTCCCTGCACACGCTAAGTTAAGCGGTGTGAGCTGGTAACTAAGGTAAACATCGGGTAACCATATCCGATGTTTACCTTAGTTACCAGTGTCCGCAGCTTCCAGACGCCGGCTCCGTGCAAGCGCAGCGTCGCTTGCACGTCGCTGCTGGCTGGGGGCTGGTCACTGGTCGCTGGTGAGATCTGCCTGTTTGACAGCTCACCAGCGACCATGTAGCGATGCAGCAGCGATCCTGACCAGGTCAGATCGCTGGTCGGATCGCTGCTGCATCGCTAAAGTGTGAAGGTACCCTAAGACGTTTTCTAAGTACACAAAAGGCCTTCTTCTCTCAAATATTGATCATAAATTAATAAATCCACTTCACAAGTTCAGCATATCAAGATGCTGATTAGACAGCTGATTATTGCACAGCTGCACCTTTCAAGGATGCAACAGGCAAACTTCCTAACAACCGAGAAAAATCTTTATCCAGGTTCATCTCACTGCAGAGGAGATTAAGAACTAACCTGAAATGAAATGAAAAGGAGATTTTAGTTCACCTCACCCATTTACTGTGTGTTCCAACTCCTTCTGCCGCATGGACCAAGAGGCGTTGCCACCTGTCAGCAATGAAATGAAAAGAACTTGTCCAGCGCTCCAGAGTGAGAAAATGTATCCAATAGGTTTAAGATTTCCAAGTTTATTTGCGCCATCTGCGCCATTAAAAAATGATTTACATCATGGGTCAGACAATCTCTTATACAGAGGAGAAAGGTTTGACAATGACCATTGGAAATTTTAAACCTATTGGATAAATTTTTTCACTCCGGAGCGCTGGACAAGTTCTTTTCATTTCAACCTAAAATGAAGGACCATTTTGTGGCCTTTATGGACAAGATGTTTTGCAATGACTATGCAAAACCAACGTCACCCTTACAAGAGAATGAAGAGTGCTGGAATTTCCCTTCCTTAGGAGTCAATCACCCAAGAAAGCCTAAACTAATCAGAGTGTTGTTGGATTAAAATGCAAAGCATCTTGGTGTATCCGTAATAGGGTGACCAGTGCCCTACCGCCCCCACTTCCCTATGGTGTTGGATGGAAATGCATTATAGTTGTATTATGTGTATTGCTTTTTCCCCCTGTGAGTATGGCCAGTTGCCACCAGAGGTCATGGGTCATGGGTCCTGGGTCCATCAGAGAGGGACTGGGAGATGACAGGGCAGCGGGATTTAATCAGGGATAGGAGGGGATAAAAACTTAGGAGCTGTGTAGGCCAGCTCAGATAGGGAGTCACTGTGTTAGTGTAAAGAACGAGAGAGAGAAAGGAAGGACCAGAAGGGTCAGAATGTTGCAGAGTGGAGCGAGCTGGGTGGAGGTGATTGAAACAGGACAAAGACAGGAAAGCAAGCAGAAAGGAAGAAGCAGCTAGTAACAAAGCTATTCGGAGAGGCTCATCTACAGGACATAAGTACAGAGTATCATGGAGATGACGTAAGGAGACAGTAGAACACTCCTACCTTAGGCGGTATCTGACGGTACCTGTGGGAAAGCAGTTGCAGCTGTGTCCAAAAGAGAGCCTCAGCACCACCAATGAATAATATGAAAACCACTGTGCCAAGTATCTAACAAAACATTGGAACAACAATTGATACAAAAAGGCACCAGGGTTCAGGATGAAAAATAACAACTTGGCATGGACCTTGATTAGTGCGAATAATATAAATTTTATTATACATAGGGTGAAAAAACACTCACATTTAAAATCATTTAAAAACAGACATACAAAATACTGTTTCCTGCATGGTTCAAACCTGGCACATGTTCAATAATTCAGGGTAAACATATATAATCCAAGATGGAGAATGGACTCTGTCCCCTAGGGAACTCTAAGTACTCTATATATGCATCCCATATACAATCAAGTGTGCCTGCATTGCACCTACTGGTTTTGAAAAGCCCGAAGACTACCACCAAGTAATATAAATCACAGCTGAAATAGCCAGATTTAAGTCTAAATAACGACTATACAGGATTACCCAGGCAGCAATGCAAGGTGCAGGAAACTCAGTACAGGACCCGACGCGTTGCGCCAGTCAAGCTGGCTTCATCAGGAGAATATCGATGGATATTCTCCTGATGAAGCCAGCTTGACTGGCGCAACGCGTCGGGTCCTGTACTGAGTTTCCTGCACCTTGCGGGCTTTACACGCAATGACATCGCTAACGAGATGTCGTTGGGGGTTACAGAATTCGTGACGCACATCCGGCCTCGTTAGCGACGTTTTTGCGTGTGACACGTACGAGCGACTGCTAACGATCAAAAAATACTCACCTTTTCGTTGACCGTTGTCCAGTCGCTGTAATCCCGATTATCGTTGCTGTTGCAGGTACGATGTTGTTCGTCGTTCCTGTGGCAGCATACATCGCTATGTGTGACACCGCAGGAACGAGGAACAGCACCATACCTGTGGCCGCTGGCAACGAGGAAGGAAGGAGGTGGGCGGGATGTTCGGCCCACTCATCTCCGTCCCTCCGCTTCTATTGGACGGCCGCTTAGTGACGCCTCAGTGACGCCGAACGAACCGCCCCCTTAGAAAGGAGGCGGTTCGCCGGCTACAGCGACGTTGCTAAGCAGGTAAGTACATGTGACGGGTGTAAGCGATGATGTGCGCCACGGGCAGTGATTTGCCCGTGACGCACAACCGGCGGTTGCGGGTGCTTTCACCAGTGACATCGCTAGCGATGTTGCTGTGTGTAAAGCCCGCTTAACCGTCTGTGAGCCGAGCTGTGTATTCCACCACCATGCTGGGGGAGTGGGTCCGAAATGGGAGGATCAGTTGCTCCATTACGGCTGTCCCTGTAGAGCCGAGCCAGGTACAGAAGAAGATGTGTAAAGATGGCAATGATGATGATGATGTCTCTGTTCTGAAAAGATGGAAAACATCTGCTAAGCAACTATTCAGTAAAAATTATTGAAGTGTTACCCTGTAGTCGTCTGCTTACTGAGCGCACAGGGCAGGAGGCCCATGGAAGTGTACGGGAGCCGGAGAAGCCGGCTGAAGAAGTGAAAGAGCAGCAGTCAACAGGTACCACCTCCACACAACATAGCAGCCCCTCCACTCTGCCCCCGTGTCTATACTGTGCCAGGGTGGGTTGAGGACTTCTGTAAAGACCCTCGCACACGATTGCCCCCCTTCAGCACTTTACATATCTCTTAATGACGTTCTCTTCACTGGTCCCAACCTGACTAGTAAATCGGTGGAAGAGCTCATGAGATTCAGAAAAGAGCAAGTCACTATTGCTGCTGACATTGAAAAGATGATACATTGTTTCATCATGTGACAAGATCACAGAAATAATTTCATGTTTCTATGGCACTGAGACAATGACACCACCAAGGAAATAATTGAATGAAGGTGCATGTGTTCAGTAACAGTCCTTCTCCGTCAGTCGCTACATACAGCCTACATAGGACTGCATAAGATAGCGAAACAGAGTATGGAAGGCACGCCTGACAGTTTGTTTAACTAGAATTTCTATGCGGATGACTGACTTGAATCCCTGCCCACAGAGGAAGAGGCCATAGATATGCTCAAAAGAACGCAAGACATGCTTTCTGAAGCTCATCTGAGATTCCATAAAATCGCTTCCAACAGTGCTCTCATCAAAAAGGCCTTTCCCCCTGATAATCACGCTGCAGAATTCAGAGACCTGAATCTAGGCTCAGTCAATCCACCAGTACAGAGAAGTCTGGGCTTGAGATGGAGCTTGTTGAAGTACTCCTTTGGCGTTTAGGGTAGTTGCACAGAAAAACCATTCACTAAGCGTGGGGTTCTGTCAGTGGTGAACAATTTATATCATCCTCACAGATTTGTTGCACTATTATGAAAGCTCCGACGGTATTAAGGCAGCTCTCGGAGAGTATTAAAGACTGGGACACACGATTGCCAGCTGACAAACAACTAAACAGGCCCTGGAGAGAATCTCTTTGTGGCTTGGATGGATTCCACATACCACACTGTTACACGCCAGCATCTGTCACTGTGAGTAGAAGGAATGAGATCCCTCTACTGAAACTATTGAACCTGTTGCCCATTTGAAGGTTATAGACTCTAAGAGGTACTTTGCACGTTGCGACATCGCTAGATGATGATAGCGATGCCGAGCGCGATAGTACCCACCCCCGTCGCACAAGCGATATCTTGTGATAGCTGCCGTAGCGAACATTATCGCTACAGCAGCTTCACACGCACTTACCCGCCCTGCGATGTTGCTCTGGCCGGCGATCCGTCTCCTTCCTAAGGGAGCGGGTCATGCGGCGTCACAGTGACGTCACACGGCAGGCGGCCAATAGAAGCGGAGGGGCAGAGATGAGCGGGACGTAAACATCCCGCCCACCTCCTTCCTTCCGCATAGCCGGTGGACGCAGGTAGGAGATGTTCCTCACTCCTGCGGCTTCACACACAGCAATGTGTGCTGCCACAGGAACGAGGAACAACATCGTATCCTATTGGTGCGACATTATGGAAATGTCCGACACTACACAGATCACCGATTTTCGACGCTTTTGCGATCGTTTATCGGTGCACCTAGGCTTTACACGTTGCGACGTCGTTACTGGCGCCGGATGTGCATCACTTTTGATTTGACCCCGACGATATCGCAGTAGCAATGTCGCAACGTGCAAAGTACCCCTAACAATGAAGATCATGCTGGATTTCTCTTTGGGAAGGCTAAATTGGCCCCTCCACCTGAGCACACCATACCCAGACGTGAATTATGGGGGGGCTGTACTAGCTGTAGAAATCGCAGACTACATACAGAGCGGACTAGCTATTCATGTGGATGACACAAGATTCTACAAAGAGAGCAAAGTTTTGGGGGTTACATATAAAACTCTTTTCCTGTCTGTCTCTGTCTGTCTCTCTGTCTCATTCCCTGTCTGTCTCTCTTTCTCATTCCCGATATGTCTCTTTATCTCTTTCCCTGTCTGTCTCCTTCACTGTCTGTCTCTTTGTCTGTATCTGTCTGTCTTTCCCTTTGTCTGTCTGTCTCTGCCTGTCTCTGTCTGTCCTTATCTTTCCCTGTTTCTCTCTTTCCCTGTTTGTCTGTCTCTTTCCTTGCCTGTCTCGGTCTGTCTCTTTCAATGTCTGTCTCTGTCTATCTCTTTCCATTTCTGTCTCTTTCCCTGTCTGTCTGTCTCTTTGTCTGTCTATGTCTGTCTGTGTCTCTGTCTTTCCATGGCTACATTGTGACATGCCAACATTCTTCTGAAGTTCTGGGTGCATTGTGGCTCCCAGTTCCATTGACTTTAATGGAAGCAGGTATTTTAGTGAATATCTGTAAAGTGCGGGTTTAAAATTTCCCCTCTATGACGTTCTCTGAGTTAAATGGGGTGTCTGTGCAAAATTTCTTGATTGTTAATGCAACAGTGCGGACATACACACACACACATACACACACTCAGCTTTATATATTTGATAGCTATGTTGTTTGTTACTTTTATAGTGTCTCCGTACTGCTGCTTTTTTGTTTTATTACTTTATGCTTAGCATGATCAAACAGTCTTGAGTAGAGATGAGCGAACCTTTCAGGATTGGGGTTCTAAGAGTTTCCCATTGTTCACCAAACATATCCAAACACCACTGAATTTAATGGGAAGCAAAACTTATGTGTTAGTAAGGGCTAGAGGGGCTGATGTTAGTGAGGCTTTACGCAGCTCATCCCGATTGTGGTTGCAATCGCGGTAATATAAGGGGTTAATGGCAGCTGTGATTTGTCAACTGCCATCAAGCAATAGATTAGTAATAGGGAGTGGTCTATGAGACCCCCTATTACTAATCCTGCAAGTGAAAAAAAATCCTTTATTTGAAATAAAATACACACCCTCTTTCATCCCTTTATTAACACCCAAAACACCCTTGCAGATCCAATGTAATCCGCACAACGTCCCATGACAATCCCAGCTTTGCTACATAATGAAGTCGCATCGCACGGGCACATTAGAAAATGTGACCGCCTGCTGTGGCTTCAGGCAGATAGTGACTAAGCCACAGCTGTGAGCAGTGATGTCACTGAATTTACCTACGGTCTCAGCTGGAGATTCCAACGGTCCTCAACCTGTGGCGACAGGTAAACCCACCTCAAATGAACAATAGTAGTACATACCAGGGACCCCAGATGCTCCCAACATACATTTCGCTGTCTTTCTCTTGTTTCCCTTGAGAAAGATGACGAAACGTGCATTGGGAGCACCCCTGGGGTCCCTGGTATGTACTATCTTATGCTGACACACAATGATGGTTTTGAACTTAATACCTTTTCCTTATACACTATACAAGATTACACCATAATGGGCATATTTTTACTCTTTGTATGACATCTTATGTTAGGTAGCTTGTATTAATGTTGATATATGCACATTGCAATTTTGCCATTTTAAAATTATTTTCTGTAGATAGATTCTAATTTATACATGATAAGTAATTATGCAGTACAGTAATATCAATATCTGATTAGCCTTGTTTTCCTAGCCATCTGTAAAAGCACAGTTCCTTTGGGGTTCCTTTAGACCTAATACAATATTCTTTGAATTGTAGCCCTTTATTTATTTATTTATTTATTTATCTATGACACAGTGATGACTGTATATTTCTATAAGGTTGAACTTGATGTTATACCTGTAATTCCGCATAGGATTGTACCTGTTGGCATTTTTTAACATCATGTTGATATTGTGATTATTATTGCATGGGTTTTACCCCAGGGATTTTTTCACCTGTATATTCTCTCCGACTAAAACATTCTTTATTGTATTTTTAATTTTTTTTTTTATTCAATAAAACTTTGTGAATGTTTTATGTATCCCCTATGTCGGTTTGGTACATGATACACATGCACTAGGACTTATATCATGTTGTTTGTTGTTTCCAATTTTGGATATGGTGTTCAGAATTCCGAACCCGAATCCGGATGGCCAAGGCTTCGTGCTGAACTTCAGATTTGCGTGCCTTGTTCAAACAAGTTCAATCATCTCTAGTCTTGAAATATTTGAGGTACCGTATTTAAAAAAAAGTTCACTAAATACTTATGCTAGAAAATATTAATCCAATTAAGGATTATGGAGGCCACTGTGCTCTTAAGAACCTTGAGTACTGCAGAAATTCTTTTGTAACCTTGGCCAGATCTGTGCCTTGCCACAATTCTGTCTCTGAGCTCCTTGGGCAGTTCCTTTGACCTCATCATTCTCATTTGGTCTGACATGCACTGTGAGCTGAGGTCTTATATAGACAGGTGTGTGCCTTTCCAAATCAAGTCCTATCAGTTTAATTAAACACAGCTGGACTCCAATGAAGGAGTAGAACCATCTCAAGGAGGATCACAAGTAAATGCACAGCATGGGACTTAATTATGAGAGTCTGAGCAAAGGGTCTGAATACTTATGACCATGTGATATTTCAGTTTTTCTTTTTTAATAAATTTGCAAAAATTTGTACATTTCAGTTTTTTTCTGTCAAGATGGGGTGCATAGTGTACATTAATGAGAAAAAGTGAACTTTTTTGAATTTACCAAATGGCTGCAATGAAACAAAGAGGGAAAAATGTAAAGGGATCTGAATACTTTCCGTACCAACTGTATATTAAAGTTAATGTTAATTATGGGTTCAATTTAACAGTATGAGATTTACTAACATTGCTGCTACTTCCGCTAGTGTTGAATTACGTATATTGCAGTATGCAATGTATGCCCTGATACCACAGCTGTTAACAAATATGGACACCCTAGTTTATAACAAATATTAGCTGTTATCATATAAGGAAGTTAAACAAATGTTTCCAGTGAAGTTTAAGTCGGGTCAATAGAGTTATTCAAATACAATGTAATTTGCATAACAATGCACAACAGCAGCAGTCACCCACACACAAAGTACCTGAGATAAACTGTGTATATTTATATGTGATACAACCCTGATATGACTGCAGACTGCTCAGACATTATTAGACTGGAATCAATAAGCGGTAATTAAGGCAGATTTTATTTTTTAGCGAAAACCAAAGTGGTTTCTGTGGGAAGAAGTATAATGTGCTTCTTTTATATTTTCCGTTGCTTTTGTATCTACTCATTGCTTTGGCAAAAAATCAATCAAGATATTGATTATGTGAAAATAAGGAAATGTCCTGTACATAATTAACCATTTCGAACATCCACTGTATATGTACGGTGAATATTAGGTGCAAGTGTACGGATCCGGCATTGGAGCTGAGCCTGCTCCACGCAACAGCAACTATGTGCACACATAGCACATTTTTTCTGCACAAAAAAACGTTTTGGCAGGAAAAAAAGCTGCTGGCAAAAACGCGTTAAGTGATAGCTGACCAAGGGTATGTGCACCTACTGCAGAAATCTTCTGCACCAAAAAAACGCACCTTGTGGAAAATGCACCACAAACGCATGCGGTTTTAATGCATTTATTTCTGCCTTTTTGTTGCATTTTTGGTGTGTTTTTTGGTGTGTTTTTTTTTTTGCCAAACTTTTTTTTGTGAAATCAATGCCTGGAAGGTCTATAAACCGCAGGAAAAAAAAACGCACCAACAATTGACATGCTGCTGATTTTTTATGCACCCAACCACAACCACAACCCACCTCCTCCGAAAAATATAGTAAAAACATCATATGTACCCTAATACATATCAATGAAAACTATAGAAAATACCAGAAAATAGCAACAATTTTCTTTTTTTTTTCCAAGTTCTACATTATTTTAGCATTAAATGTTTGGCATCGCTGCACTTGTACTTACTTGGATAATTATGTTGCTTTACATACAATGTACTTTGTAAAAACAAAACACAATAATATAGTATAGTAATTATTTCTCCATTTCTCTCCACTTGGAATTCTTTTTCTGACATATTATATGGTAAATTAAGGGTGTCATTCAAAACTACAACTCGTCCTGCACAAAAACAAGTACTCAAACTGCTATATTGATGGAAATTAATTAAGGGAAGAAAAAATGAAATAATCAATAAATAATTTTATTTCTATAGTGCCAAGCGTATTTCGCAGTAGATTACAAATTAGAGGTGACATGTACAGACAATATAAGACATCCCAGAGTAACACATACAAGTGCATCTCAATAAATTAGAATATCATCAAAAAGTTAATTTATTTTAGTAATTCAATACAAAAAAGGGAAACACATATATTATATAGAGTTATTACACACAGAGCGATCTATTTCTAGTGTTTATTTCTGTTAATGTTGATGATTACGGCTTACAGCCAATGAAAACCCAAAAGTCATTATCTCAGAAAATTAGACTATTATATAAGACCAACTGAAAAAATAATTATAAACTCACAAATGTTGGCGCCTACTGAAGAGTATGTACAGTAAATGCACTCAGTACTTGGTCGGGGCTCCTTTTGCATGAATTACTGCATCAATGCGGCGTGGCATGGAGGCGATCAGCCTGTGGCACTGCTGAGGTATTATGGAAGCCAAGGATGCTTTGATAGCAGCCTTCAGCTCATCTGCATTGTTGGCTCTGATGTTTCTCATCTTCCTCTTGACAATACCCCATAGACTCTCTATGGGGTTTAGGTCAGGTGAGTTTGCTAGCCAATCAAGCACATTGATACTGTGTTTAGTAAACCAGGTATTCGTACTTTTGGCAGTGTGGACAGGTGCCAAGTCCTGCTGGAAAATTAAATTTCCATCTTCAAAAAACCTTGTTGGCAGAGGGAAGCATGAAGTGCTCTAAAATTTCCTGGTAGACGGCTGCACTGACTTTAGTCTTGATAAAACACTGTGGACCTACACCAGCAGATGACATGGCTCCCCAAACCTTCACTGATTGTGGAAACTTCTCACTAGACCTCAAGCAGCTTGGATTGTGGCCTCTCCACTCTTCATCCAGACTCTGGGACCTTGATTTCCAAATGAAATGCAAAATTTACTTTCATCTGAAAACTACACTTTGGACCACTGAGCAACAGCTCAGTTCTTTTTCTCCTTGGCCCAGGTAAGACGCTTCTGACATTGTCAATTGGTCATAAGTGGCTTGACACAAGGAATGCGACACTTGTAGCCCATGTCCTGGATGCGTCTGTGTGTGATGGCTCTTGAAGCACTGACTCCAGCAGCAGTTCACTCTTTGTGAATCTCCCCCACGTTTTTGAATGGCCTTTTCTTAACAATCCTATTAAGGCTGTGCTTATCCTGGTTACTTGTGCACCTTTTTCTACCACACTTTTTCCTTCCACTCAACTTTCCATTAATATGCTTGGATAAAGCACTCTGTGAACAGCCAGCTTCTTTAGCAATGACCTTTAGTGGCTTACTCTCCTTGTGGAGAGTGTCAATGACCTGGCTTCTGGACATCTGTCAAGTCAGCAGTCTTCCCCATGATTGTATAGCCTACAGAACCCAACTAAAGGACCATTTTAAATGCTTAGGAAGCCTTTGCAGGTGTTTTGTGTTAATTATTCAATTTTTTTTAGATAACTTTTGTTTTCATTGGCTGTAAGCCATAATCATCAGCATTAATAGAAATAAACAGTTGAAAGAGATCACTCTGTTTCTAATTACTCTATATAATATGTGTTTCCCTTTTTGTATTGAATTACTGAAATAAATGAACTTTTTGATGATATTCTAATTTATTGAGATGCACTTGTAATTCTTCAATTTACAAGAGACATGAAGGCCCTCCCAGCTGCAGAAAGTCTGATATTTTGTGGTAATGCAGCAGTTGATATCAGGGGAATATGTGTATAAATGGGTGTCATCACCATAGATCTGGTACTGAAAACCAAATCTGCTGATCATTTGTCCAATTGGGTTTGATGTATAGAGAATAGAATAAGGTACCTAGCACTGAACCCTGAGGATCCTCAATAGTAGGGGCAAGAGGAGAAGAAGATGTGCAAATACCCTAAAGGAGTGATCAGAGAGGTAGAAGAAGGACCAAGAGAAAGTGATATAAGTGAAATCAATGGAGCGGAGCATAGTGAGGAGGATCTGGTGATCCATAGTGTGAAATACTGCAGAGAGATCCATGAGAATTATAATGGAACAATGATCAGTAGATTTAGCTGTCAGTAGATCATTAGAAACTTTAGTAAGAACAGTTTCTGTAGAATGTAAAGATCAGAAACCAGATTGTAAAAGAATAGTGGCAATCCCAATAAATAAAATATAAATTAAATTATTGCCTCTTCAAATACAATCCCTACGATATAATAATGATAATAATAGTTATAAAGTGATTCAGTGCAATAAATAATTGCATACAACAATAATATCAATATCAAAAATACCAAATAGGAATATTCAAATTGTCTCTCCAGTAAAGGAGACAAACTCTAGCACAGCGCCACCTATTGGAAGTAGCGATCCTAAAAGTCACAAGTGGATTTTTGACAATCCTTTGCAATATGACTCAGGATATATAAGCCAGATCAGAATCCCAATTTGCAGACACGGTGTTTCGGGGTGCTTGCCCCTCGTCAGTGCAAAGTATGGGGGTGTCTGATCTGGCTCATGAGAAAGCTATGTGGGGACCACGGGGGAACACTATTCTCCTTAAGGAGACTTTGCAAGCCAGTCTGGCTGCCAGGTAAGGGGACTTATAGCTGCAATGCCCCTAAAATTCCACGGGGGAACACTACTTTGCAAGCCAGTCTGGCTGCCAGGTAAGGGGACTTATAGCTGCAATGCCCCTCTGGGAAATATTCAAATTGTCTCTCCAGTAAAGGAGACAAACTCTAGCACAGCGCCACCTATTGGAAGTAGCGATCCTAAAAGTCACAAGTGGATTTTTGACAATCCTTTGCAATATGACTCAGGATATATAAGCCAGATCAGAATCCCAATTTGCAGACACGGTGTTTCGGGGTGCTTGCCCCTCGTCAGTGCAAAGTATGGGGGTGTCTGATCTGGCTCATGAGAAAGCTATGTGGGGACCACGGGGGAACACTATTCTCCTTAAGGAGACTTTGCAAGCCAGTCTGGCTGCCAGGTAAGGGGACTTATAGCTGCAATGCCCCTAAAATTCCACGGGGGAACACTACTTTGCAAGCCAGTCTGGCTGCCAGGTAAGGGGACTTATAGCTGCAATGCCCCTCTGGGAAATATTCAAATTGTCTCTCCAGTAAAGGAGACAAACTCTAGCACAGCGCCACCTATTGGAAGTAGCGATCCTAAAAGTCACAAGTGGATTTTTGACAATCCTTTGCAATATGACTCAGGATATATAAGCCAGATCAGAATCCCAATTTGCAGACACGGTGTTTCGGGGTGCTTGCCCCTCGTCAGTGCAAAGTATGGGGGTGTCTGATCTGGCTCATGAGAAAGCTATGTGGGGACCACGGGGGAACACTATTCTCCTTAAGGAGACTTTGCAAGCCAGTCTGGCTGCCAGGTAAGGGGACTTATAGCTGCAATGCCCCTAAAATTCCACGGGGGAACACTACTTTGCAAGCCAGTCTGGCTGCCAGGTAAGGGGACTTATAGCTGCAATGCCCCTCTGGGAAATATTCAAATTGTCTCTCCAGTAAAGGAGACAAACTCTAGCACAGCGCCACCTATTGGAAGTAGCGATCCTAAAAGTCACAAGTGGATTTTTGACAATCCTTTGCAATATGACTCAGGATATATAAGCCAGATCAGAATCCCAATTTGCAGACACGGTGTTTCGGGGTGCTTGCCCCTCGTCAGTGCAAAGTATGGGGGTGTCTGATCTGGCTCATGAGAAAGCTATGTGGGGACCACGGGGGAACACTATTCTCCTTAAGGAGACTTTGCAAGCCAGTCTGGCTGCCAGGTAAGGGGACTTATAGCTGCAATGCCCCTAAAATTCCACGGGGGAACACTACTTTGCAAGCCAGTCTGGCTGCCAGGTAAGGGGACTTATAGCTGCAATGCCCCTCTGGGAAATATTCAAATTGTCTCTCCAGTAAAGGAGACAAACTCTAGCACAGCGCCACCTATTGGAAGTAGCGATCCTAAAAGTCACAAGTGGATTTTTGACAATCCTTTGCAATATGACTCAGGATATATAAGCCAGATCAGAATCCCAATTTGCAGACACGGTGTTTCGGGGTGCTTGCCCCTCGTCAGTGCAAAGTATGGGGGTGTCTGATCTGGCTCATGAGAAAGCTATGTGGGGACCACGGGGGAACACTATTCTCCTTAAGGAGACTTTGCAAGCCAGTCTGGCTGCCAGGTAAGGGGACTTATAGCTGCAATGCCCCTAAAATTCCACGGGGGAACACTACTTTGCAAGCCAGTCTGGCTGCCAGGTAAGGGGACTTATAGCTGCAATGCCCCTCTGGGAAATATTCAAATTGTCTCTCCAGTAAAGGAGACAAACTCTAGCACAGCGCCACCTATTGGAAGTAGCGATCCTAAAAGTCACAAGTGGATTTTTGACAATCCTTTGCAATATGACTCAGGATATATAAGCCAGATCAGAATCCCAATTTGCAGACACGGTGTTTCGGGGTGCTTGCCCCTCGTCAGTGCAAAGTATGGGGGTGTCTGATCTGGCTCATGAGAAAGCTATGTGGGGACCACGGGGGAACACTATTCTCCTTAAGGAGACTTTGCAAGCCAGTCTGGCTGCCAGGTAAGGGGACTTATAGCTGCAATGCCCCTAAAATTCCACGGGGGAACACTACTTTGCAAGCCAGTCTGGCTGCCAGGTAAGGGGACTTATAGCTGCAATGCCCCTCTGGGAAATATTCAAATTGTCTCTCCAGTAAAGGAGACAAACTCTAGCACAGCGCCACCTATTGGAAGTAGCGATCCTAAAAGTCACAAGTGGATTTTTGACAATCCTTTGCAATATGACTCAGGATATATAAGCCAGATCAGAATCCCAATTTGCAGACACGGTGTTTCGGGGTGCTTGCCCCTCGTCAGTGCAAAGTATGGGGGTGTCTGATCTGGCTCATGAGAAAGCTATGTGGGGACCACGGGGGAACACTATTCTCCTTAAGGAGACTTTGCAAGCCAGTCTGGCTGCCAGGTAAGGGGACTTATAGCTGCAATGCCCCTAAAATTCCACGGGGGAACACTACTTTGCAAGCCAGTCTGGCTGCCAGGTAAGGGGACTTATAGCTGCAATGCCCCTCTGGGAAATATTCAAATTGTCTCTCCAGTAAAGGAGACAAACTCTAGCACAGCGCCACCTATTGGAAGTAGCGATCCTAAAAGTCACAAGTGGATTTTTGACAATCCTTTGCAATATGACTCAGGATATATAAGCCAGATCAGAATCCCAATTTGCAGACACGGTGTTTCGGGGTGCTTGCCCCTCGTCAGTGCAAAGTATGGGGGTGTCTGATCTGGCTCATGAGAAAGCTATGTGGGGACCACGGGGGAACACTATTCTCCTTAAGGAGACTTTGCAAGCCAGTCTGGCTGCCAGGTAAGGGGACTTATAGCTGCAATGCCCCTAAAATTCCACGGGGGAACACTACTTTGCAAGCCAGTCTGGCTGCCAGGTAAGGGGACTTATAGCTGCAATGCCCCTCTGGGAAATATTCAAATTGTCTCTCCAGTAAAGGAGACAAACTCTAGCACAGCGCCACCTATTGGAAGTAGCGATCCTAAAAGTCACAAGTGGATTTTTGACAATCCTTTGCAATATGACTCAGGATATATAAGCCAGATCAGAATCCCAATTTGCAGACACGGTGTTTCGGGGTGCTTGCCCCTCGTCAGTGCAAAGTATGGGGGTGTCTGATCTGGCTCATGAGAAAGCTATGTGGGGACCACGGGGGAACACTATTCTCCTTAAGGAGACTTTGCAAGCCAGTCTGGCTGCCAGGTAAGGGGACTTATAGCTGCAATGCCCCTAAAATTCCACGGGGGAACACTACTTTGCAAGCCAGTCTGGCTGCCAGGTAAGGGGACTTATAGCTGCAATGCCCCTCTGGGAAATATTCAAATTGTCTCTCCAGTAAAGGAGACAAACTCTAGCACAGCGCCACCTATTGGAAGTAGCGATCCTAAAAGTCACAAGTGGATTTTTGACAATCCTTTGCAATATGACTCAGGATATATAAGCCAGATCAGAATCCCAATTTGCAGACACGGTGTTTCGGGGTGCTTGCCCCTCGTCAGTGCAAAGTATGGGGGTGTCTGATCTGGCTCATGAGAAAGCTATGTGGGGACCACGGGGGAACACTATTCTCCTTAAGGAGACTTTGCAAGCCAGTCTGGCTGCCAGGTAAGGGGACTTATAGCTGCAATGCCCCTAAAATTCCACGGGGGAACACTACTTTGCAAGCCAGTCTGGCTGCCAGGTAAGGGGACTTATAGCTGCAATGCCCCTCTGGGAAATATTCAAATTGTCTCTCCAGTAAAGGAGACAAACTCTAGCACAGCGCCACCTATTGGAAGTAGCGATCCTAAAAGTCACAAGTGGATTTTTGACAATCCTTTGCAATATGACTCAGGATATATAAGCCAGATCAGAATCCCAATTTGCAGACACGGTGTTTCGGGGTGCTTGCCCCTCGTCAGTGCAAAGTATGGGGGTGTCTGATCTGGCTCATGAGAAAGCTATGTGGGGACCACGGGGGAACACTATTCTCCTTAAGGAGACTTTGCAAGCCAGTCTGGCTGCCAGGTAAGGGGACTTATAGCTGCAATGCCCCTAAAATTCCACGGGGGAACACTACTTTGCAAGCCAGTCTGGCTGCCAG
Organism: Anomaloglossus baeobatrachus; assembly: GCF_048569485.1. NCBI lineage: Eukaryota > Metazoa > Chordata > Amphibia > Anura > Aromobatidae > Anomaloglossus > Anomaloglossus baeobatrachus. The sequence goes on along the minus strand of NC_134357.1, from coordinate 108,491,780 downwards.
GTAAGGGGACTTATAGCTGCAATGCCCCTCTGGGAAATATTCAAATTGTCTCTCCAGTAAAGGAGACAAACTCTAGCACAGCGCCACCTATTGGAAGTAGCGATCCTAAAAGTCACAAGTGGATTTTTGACAATCCTTTGCAATATGACTCAGGATATATAAGCCAGATCAGAATCCCAATTTGCAGACACGGTGTTTCGGGGTGCTTGCCCCTCGTCAGTGCAATACACCCGGCAAGCACCCCGAAACACCGTGTCTGCAAATTGGGATTCTGATCTGGCTTATATATCCTGAGTCATATTGCAAAGGATTGTCAAAAATCCACTTGTGACTTTTAGGATCGCTACTTCCAATAGGTGGCGCTGTGCTAGAGTTTGTCTCCTTTACTGGAGAGACAATTTGAATATTTCCCAGAGGGGCATTGCAGCTATAAGTCCCCTTACCTGGCAGCCAGACTGGCTTGCAAAGTAGTGTTCCCCCGTGGAATTTTAGGGGCATTGCAGCTATAAGTCCCCTTACCTGGCAGCCAGACTGGCTTGCAAAGTCTCCTTAAGGAGAATAGTGTTCCCCCGTGGTCCCCACATAGCTTTCTCATGAGCCAGATCAGACACCCCCATACTTTGCACTGACGAGGGGCAAGCACCCCGAAACACCGTGTCTGCAAATTGGGATTCTGATCTGGCTTATATATCCTGAGTCATATTGCAAAGGATTGTCAAAAATCCACTTGTGACTTTTAGGATCGCTACTTCCAATAGGTGGCGCTGTGCTAGAGTTTGTCTCCTTTACTGGAGAGACAATTTGAATATTTCCCAGAGGGGCATTGCAGCTATAAGTCCCCTTACCTGGCAGCCAGACTGGCTTGCAAAGTAGTGTTCCCCCGTGGAATTTTAGGGGCATTGCAGCTATAAGTCCCCTTACCTGGCAGCCAGACTGGCTTGCAAAGTCTCCTTAAGGAGAATAGTGTTCCCCCGTGGTCCCCAAATAGGAATATAAATATCAATTATAGATTAGAATTTTTTTTAAAGATACTCATATAAATATACTGAGGGGTATCGAAATTGTATTAAGTGTTTAAATAATTTTAAACAATTCATAAAACAGCCACTATCATATCAATCACTAGTAATACTGCACAAATAGCACAGTTACTATGTTGTGGAAGCAATACCCAACATAACCAACAGGTGGTGCTCAATCCTAAATTACTATATACAATAACATGACTGAAACGTATTGCTGACCGCCGTCATTGTAAGCCTCCAGGGGCACAATATCAGGCCAAAACATAGTAAAACATAATTACCTGAGCGATTAGTACTTTGTGCCGCAATCCTTTCACCCCAGCATATGTTTCGCTACTCCCTGCTTCCCGACGTAGAAGCAGGGAGTAGCAAAGTGTACGTCAGGGTGAGAGGATTGTGGCACGAAGAACTAATTGCCCAGGTAATTATGTTTTGCTATGTTTTGGACCGATATTGTGCCCCTGGAGGTTTGCAATGACGGCGGTCAGCAATACACTTCAGTCATGTTATTGTATATAGTAATTTAGGTCTTGACAGCATAATGTATGGCAGCCAGTTGTTTGGCACATTTGTCGAACCCTCGATCGACAGGCGACAGGAGGAGCGAAAAGTGTCCCATTGGCCTACTGTCATGTCCTATTTGCTGTAGAAGGACAACTGAGATAGACTCAGTCCCAGCATGCACCTGGATGGCATTTCCCCATCTGAGTTAGGGGTGGCCAACACAGGGGCAGAGGAGAGGTCTCTTTTAAGGGTTGAAAAGGCCTCATCCTATGCTTCTGAGCATCTTTTGAATGAGGGTCCTTCTCCTCTGAGAAGTTCATAGAGGGGTATCGCTTTGGCAGCAAAATTCTCTATCAATTCCCTCATGAAGTTGGCCACTCCCAAGAACGTTCGCAAGTCCTTGACATCATTGCCGACTCGAGAACTTCTGACCTTCCTAGTAAAGATCTTCTTATTTATCCATGGGAGAATCTAAACGCTGATCCAGACTTTAATCAAGATTTCAGACGAAGTGTCTGAAGAAAGTCGTGACTCTGCTGAAAGATGCCATTCCATGAGTGTCAAGGAGGAGATGCTCAAAGAGACTACAGATTGTGACACCCGGAAAGCCCCATCATGCCAGAAGTACCCAAAGTCCTGTAGAAGCAAGCTGCAGTAGAAGTACAGAAAAGCTGGTAGGGTAGGGTGTACACAGGAAAATGAAGTGAGCCCTCCTATGGACTGTTAAAGTGGAGCTACTCCAGAGTCTGACCAGTCAAATTTGGAAGAAGACTATTTTGGGATAGGCGAATATTGGCAATGACAAGACAGCAGTAAAAAGACAACAAAATCTTCATTCCTGAGCCAAGAAAGACCAAGAAGATTCAGAAAGACAAAGACTGTGTATTCTGTGGATGAAGACTGTAGATACCGGTGAACGGCAAGAAAGAGATGCGATGGGTGATATCTATATACCTAAGTGCAATATTTTACTTCATTCTATCCTGAACTGTTATCAATAATATAGTTGAGATAGGGCTGCAGTTGCACATCGCCCAGGCCAAAAACTAGTACTCTAACAGGATACAGCTAAGCCCCCACTAAGTGGAGGAATCACAGGTGCAGGAGGAGCAAATCACATAGACACTTGCAAAAAAAATGGAGGGGGCAATTGCTGGCTGATAAACCTGCACACTGATGCCTTGCATACAGCGCTGTTGTGGCGCCCCTCACCTGGTCAGGCACCACTGAGCACTGCACCCATGCTGGGTCAGTACAAATATGTAATCCTGATGGCTGAGTAAGGTGTGAACACACAGGCACCTTTTGACCAGGACACACACACACATTAGAGGGGACCCCTGGGCAGACCCAGGAGGGGGCGGAGCCTCCACATCTCAGATAGTGTGGTGCTGTAGTGAAGCTGGGGGAAGAGTTGTGCAGTGGCAGTCAGAGGAGAAGGAGGTGAGCTGCCATGTCTGACGTGTAGGGCTAAAGAGCCAAACACTGTCAGACCCTGCACATGCAGTGGCTGCTCGTGGGGGAGAACATTGCCACACAGTTGCTTTGAAAGACACCTGAATAGAGAGAGAAGTACGGAGTCGAGTACGGGAACTCCTGGCAATGAAAGCACATACGGGGTACAGGTCCCTAGAGCCAGACATCCATTTAATGGTCTGCTAAATCCTGCCGGTAAGGTGGACAACAAGTCCCACACCAACCAACACAGAGCCCGCAGCATCAACAGCAACGAGGGGGCCCATAAGGAGGATCGAGCATGGAGCCATCTTATCCTTGGTCCACGCTGTCAGCAAACGGGTCAGAAAGGGGAGAACGGCAGCAGCGACTTCCCTGGACACATCCTGCAGTACTTTAAGTCAGGGGCGATCCGAAACAAAGGTGCTAGGAAGGCGAGTCAGCAGTCATCCATATATCAGCCTGAAGGATACCTGGTTCCACCTGGTTCATCATAGCATCGCCCGGGTTGCCTCACTCTACCAGCAAAAAGTGAGTAAACAGCTTGAAAAACACTTTGGACTGAGACTGCTTAATTCTGCAACCTGTGGTTCTACACGCACCTACACCCGAGCCCCTAGGACCAGCCTCACTCTTGGGAGGCCATAACACCAAACTGCAGACACCACCAGCGCCAGATGCTCGTTAAACAGCAGTGGCGGTCCCCTATCCCCTGACCGCAAAACCGAGAGTGGCGTCACGATTCCTATTGAAGTTAACCTGACATACCTGTGGCCAGAAGGTATTCCCAAGAGCCGTCCCCGCAGTGTTACGCTGCGGCACTGTTGTAGGCGACTCATCTTCTGGCGTCACGAACAGGATAAGGACTAGACTTGTTCAGACAGGTGATCGTGCGCCTTGGCGGTCCGCTTGAAAAATTTGAAGCGCCGCCATATTGCCATCGCAGATAGCGCACCAAGAAAACAACAGCAGCCCATGCAAGAAGAAGTAACCGCCCACGAAGAGGTGTGGCTACCCCAAGACCCCTGGAGTGCTCTGACCGAGTGCACAGAGAAGATGAGGGCGGATCTGACCTTAGCCAGCGGAGATGTCCCAGGCTGGTGGAAACAGAAGCAAAACTAGGAGAGAAAATGAAACTTAGGCTGCTGCGTGACCAGAACCTGGTGAACAGCAACGGAGAGAGGATGGCGTCTGCAAGCAGCGAGTCAGAACCAGGCACTGCTGCCTGGTGGGACTGGGAGTTTGCCCAGTTTTGTGACCTGATACAAGCCCGGATCCTCCAGCAAGTGATGGAGTGGCGCTCAGAGCTGCGGGAGACGGCTGTGGCAGTTGGGGCCTACGAGAGGTGGACCACGCGACCAGCACCGTGCAGAAAAGTGACCACCCAGACCCCCTTGCTGCTGCCCTTGGGTGAGTCCCACGCTGACCCCGCTTGCTCGGGTATGCTGACCCCGCCGACGCTGTTACCGGAGGTGATCCCTGCTGCGATGCCCACAGTAATGCCCGCTGTGATCCCTGCTGCGATGCCCGGTGCAGCAACACCGCGTCCGACCAGACCAGACCAGGCGGCAGAAACGTCACACCCAGCCAGACCAGACCAGGCTGCAGCTGTTACATCTTGTGGCTCTCCTGAGACAAGGACTGAGGCAGTCTCCCATTCCTTGCCTGCCACGAGCACTCCTGCTCAGCAGCGCCGAAGGTCTGCCAGACTGCAGGAGATACCTTCTCAGAGAGGCAGCAGAAGGGTGACACCTAGTGGTTCTCCTGTTACAAGGAGAGAAGCGGTCTCCCATTCCTGGCCTGCCGCAGACTCTCCTGCTCAGCGGCCCCGAAGGTCTGCGAGGCTGCGCAATGTGCAGAGGTTTACTGCTCAGGGAAGCAGTGAGATTCCCGTTATCTCTGCACATTGTGAGACCGAGGATCCCGCCTCTATTTCCCAGAGGCAGGAGGGTGAGCATGTGCAATGCGTGGTGGGTCCTGATTCGCTCACTGATGTCACACGGCTTGATGACAAGGCTGGTGACGTGGTGAATCCTGACTAACCAGGCTGGGACGTCGTGGACCCTGATTGGGTCAAGTCCGTCATCTCCGCCTCGCGCCCGCCCTCGGGTGGAGCTGCACCTCCTTAAAAGCTCCCCCTGCCATCATGGCGGCGCGCGACCATCCTTCTATGTTTGGATGTCTGGCAGCGTGCTGCCACGCCACTGCTCAGGCATTACTGTCTCTTGTGGGCTTGGCCCTTGCTGCTCCGGCAGTACCTCGTTTGCAGGCCGTGTTCCTGCCTTGCTGCTCCGGCAGTACCCCCGTCAACAGGCCGTGTTCCTGTCCCAGGTGAGCTCCTCAAGTCTCCATTGGACTCACCTGGTTATTGAAAGCACACGTGCGTGGGCACCTCTGTGCTACCCTCGTGCCATATTCTCGTGACTTCCACTGGCACACGTGCGTGGGCACCTCTGTGCTTCCCCGTGCAACAGGTACACCGAGCCGTGAGATCTGTGCCATACAACCCTCACGGGTTAGGGCAGATCGGTGTACATAGATCGTCTGTGACATTCCAGACGATCACTAGCAGCAACCCGCTCACTCTTCACCCACCATAGCGGCGGTCCCTTACACCGCACAGTGGACCTTGACCGGCGGAAGCAGTCCATTTCCCATCTTGGCACGCTTCCCCGGGTCCCCCTCGTAACACGCAGCAATGTCGCGCTCGGGCAGACCAGACTAGGCTGCATCGCCTTCTACATGCAGACCAGAAGTGGTCACAGCACCCCAGTCGCAGACTGAGGATGCCGCCCATTGGTTCCTGCCAGAAGTAGCCGAAGAGGCAGCTCGACTGAAGGAAGATTTAAAGACACGGTTCCCGGCGCACCTGGTGGACATGTACCTGGTCCCCAGGCAGTCATCCGGACCTTGAGCGGTCCCAGCACTCTTCATGTCAGAGAGGGGTCCACCACCATGGCCCTCTGATGAAGCTTCATCCCCAGAGCTGCTGCCAGAGGAGTATCCAGCACCACTAAGGGGGAGGAGGGGAAGCACGGAGGCTGAAGTGACGATCATCAAACGGATGCAGGAGGACGCAGCACCCTTTGCGAGTAAGGGAGGCCCTGAGGTCGCGCTGTTGCCCCCCGATGATGGGAAAAGGTTACGACACCCTCTGCTGAAGAGGAAACACTAGATGTCTTCATGCACAGCATGCGCGTGACCTGGGAGCCCGCCGACAGTGAGGTAATGGTGATGAGACCAGCCCACAGAGGACAGCGCCGCGTGAGGGCAAGGCAACCCCCTGTGCAGCCTACCCCAGAAAGAGAAAGTGTGGAGGCCAGGGATTTACAGGAGAAGAAGTCCCTGTGGTAGACCGGGTTTCAGACCCGAGGTCCTATCTACCACGGAATGGTTGAGGAATTCAACCTGCAAACAGGCTACGGTTTTATAGTGGAGGCTGGCATCAAAGAGGGCATATTCGTGTCCAGAAGGGATGTCCAGTCCCACCTGCCCAGAGGACACCCTGGTCGAGACCTACATATGGGAGACCTCGTTGAATTCACCAGGCACAAGGGTGAAAGAGGCTGGTTTGCCCTAGACGTGGTACCATGCCCGAAGAGTTCCAGCTACAGCCCAGCAGATTTCACCAGGTCCCCACTGATATTGCCACTAGGGGATCCCAAAAATGAATTGGATGCTAAAGATGTAGAAGTGAATGTAAAAATGGAAGAAGACCATACTGAAAATGTGCAAAAGCAAGAAGACCATACTAAAAATGTGCAAAAGCAAGAAGACCATACTGAAAATGTGCAAAAGCAAGAAGTACATGCTGATAATGCTGAAAATGAAGATGCAAAAACCTCCAGGTATCAGAGCCCTGCAAGCAAGAGCCCTGGTTTTGAGAGGAGAAAGTCCATTTGATTGAGAAGAAAAGTAAAGAAAAGTACAGACAAGTTTACCAGTTAAAGCAACGTTGAAAAGTTCAAGAATGCACCCACAAAAACTGTTGTGAGATCCTTTGAAAAATATGGACCATAAGGCTATGAACTGGCTATAGCCACAAACTCTCGCAGTGTATAAAGGTTTACTTCATGTGGTACCAACCCAGAGCACGCCTGTTTATGGGGCCTGGCTCTGCACCACCAGGAAGCATGCCTGTGATGGTGCCTGCTGTCCAAAAGCCAAGAGCACGCCTGTTTATGGGGCCTGGCTTGCCTACGACAAGGGAGCACACCTGTTTATGGGGCCTGGCTCTCCAACCACAAAAGACACGGGTACGCCTATTTATGGGGCCTACCTTAAACCACCATCCCTAGAATAGGAAGATTGGAGGAAAGGGTGGGATAGAGATGGCCCAGACCTGGTTGGCAAAAGAACCGGTGGCCTGCCTTCTGAGAGGTTTTGGGTGGGTTAACGGATTTGTGGGTGGTGAGAAATGGTACCTGGTATAGCGTTTTACAATGATCTAGATGTTTTTATGTGCATGCATTCCCTGTGTGGGAACTGTTGTATTAAAAAAGCAAAACGTTTCTTGTCTTTGCAGCCCGAGGACGTGCTGATGATAACTAAGGGGGAATGTGGCGCCCCTGACCTGGTCAGGCACCACTGAGTACTGCACCCATGCTGGGTCAGTACAAACAGGTAATCCTGATGGCTGAGTAAGCTGTGAACACACAGGCACCCTTTGACCATGACACACACACATTAGAGGGGACCCCTGGGCAGACCCAGGAGGGGGTGAAGCCTCCACATCTCAGATAGTGTGGTGCTGTAGTCAAGCTGGGGGAAGAGTTGTGCAGTGGCAGTCAGAGGAGAAGGAGGTGAGTAGCCGTGTCTGAAGTGTAGGGCTGAAGAGTGAAACACTGTCAGACCCTGCACGTGCAGTGGCTGGTCGCGGGGGAGAAAATTGCCACACGGTTGCTTTGAAAGACACCTGAATAGAGAGAGAAGTACGGAGTCGAGTACGGGAACTCCTGGCAATCAAAGCACATACGGGGTACAGGTCCCTAGAGCCAGACATCCATTTAATGGTCTGCTAAATCCTGCCGGTGGGGTAGACAACAAGTCCCACACCAACCAACACAGAGCCCGCAGCATCAACAGCAACGAGGGGGCCCATAAGGAGGATCGAGCATGGAGCCATCTTATCCTTGGTCCACGCTGTCAGCAAACTGGTCAGAAAGGGGAGATCGGCAGCAGCGACTTCCCTGGACGCATCCTGCAGTACTTTAAGTCAGGGGTGGTCCGAAACAAAGGTGCTAGGAAGGCGAGTCAGCAGTCATCCATATATCAGCCTGAAGGATACCTGGTTCCACCTGGTTCATCATAGCATCGCCCGGGTTGCCTCACTCTACCAGCAAAAAGTGAGTAAAAAGCTTGAAAGACACTTTGGACTGAGACTGCTTATTCCTGCGACCTGTGATTCTACACACACCTACACCCAAGCCCCTGGGGCCAGCCTTACTCTCGGAAGGCCATAACACCAAACTGCAGACACCACCAGCCCCAGACGCTCGTTAAACAGCAGTGGCGGTCCCCTATCCCCTGACCGCAAAACCGAAAGTGGCGTCACGATTTCTATTGAAGTTAACCTGACATACCTGTGGCTAGAAGGTATTCCCAAGAGCCGTCCCCGCAGTGTCACACTGCAGCGCTGTGGTGGGCGACTCACTGTTCACACATGCAGATGCACAGTCACAAGCCCGCAGCCTACTTGGTGATACCCATACTATTAGATCAGGGGGGCTGCAAAGTAGGGGCTTAGCTGTATCCTGCTAGAGTACTAGTTTTTGGCCTAGGCGATTTACAACTGCAGCCCAATCTTTGCTGTAAGTAATGCCTAATTTTTGGAGGATATTTATTCGTCTTTTTGTTGCTATTTCAATAATGTAGTTGAGTAGATAAATATGTTCCTACACTTCCGTCATGTGAAACTTTGTCAGGTCAACAATACTGACAACAGGGGGATTGTAGAAGGAAATGTCACCCAATAATATCAATGTGTATGTTTATAAAAATTGATATTTTTCGGTGACACTTCTCTCTACATTAGGCAATGTGTTTACACTGTGTGCAGAATTATTAGGCAAATGAGTATTTTGATCACATGATAATTTTTATACAAGTTGTCCTACTCCGAGCTGTATAGGCTTGAGAGCCAACTACCAATTAAGTAAATCAGGTGATGTGCATCTCTGTAATGAGGAGGGGTGTGGTGTAATGACATCAACACCCTATATAAGGTGTGCTTAATTATTAGACAACTTCCTTTCCTTTGGCAAAATGGGTCAGAAGAGAGATTTGACGGGCTCTGAAAAGTCCAAAATTATGAGATGTCTTGCAGAGGGATGCAGCAGTCTTGAAATTGCCAAGCTTTTGAAGCGTGTTTACCGAACAATCAAGTGTTTCATGGCAAATAGCCAACAGGGTTGCAAGAAGCGTTTTGGCCAAAAATAGGCGCAAAATAACTACCCATGAATTGAGGAAAACCTAGCGTGAAGCTGCCAAGATGTCATTTGCCACCAGTTTGGCCATATTTCAGAGCTGCAACGTTACTGGAGTATCTAAAAGCACATGGTGTGCTATACTCAGGGACATGGCCAAGGTAAGGAAGACTGAAAAATGACCATTTTTGAACAAGACTAACAAGACTAAACATTTAAAATGTCAAGACTGGGCCAAGAAATATCTTAAAACTGATTTTTCAAAGGTTTTATGGACTGATGAAATGAGAGTGACTCTTGATGGGCCAGATGGATTGGCCAGAGGTTGGATCAGTAAAGGGCAGAGAGCTCCAATCTGACTCAGATGCCAGCAAGGTGGAGGTGGGGTACAGGTATGGGCTGGTATCATCAAAAATGAACTTGTGGGACCTTTTCGGTTTGAGGATGGCGTGAAGCTCAGCAGCTTGTCCTATGGAATTTCGGAACCGAAAGCATGAAACCCCCAAAACCGCTCCCAGACCTACTGCCAGTTTCTGGAAGACAGCGTCTTCAAGTAGTGGTACAGGAAGAAGTCAGTATCGTTCAAGAAAAACATGATTTTCATGCAAAACAATGCTCCATCACATGCGTTTAACTACTCCACAGCGTGACTGGCCAGGTCTAAAGGATGAAAAAATAATGTCATCGCCCCCTTGTTCACCTGATCTGAACCCCATAGAGAAACTGTGGTCCCTCATAAAATGTGAGATCTACAGGGAGGGAAAACAGTACACCTCTCGGAACAGTGTCTGGAGGCTGTGGTGGCTGCTGCATGCAATATTGATCGTAAACAGATCAAGCAACTGACAGACAGAATATATGGATGGTCGGCTGTTGTGTGTCATCATAAAGAAAGGTGGCTATATTAGTCGCTAATTTTTTGGGGTTTTGTTTTTTCATGTCAGAAATGTTTATTTTTAAATTTTGTGCAGTTATATTGGTTTACCTGGTGAAAATAAACAAGTGAGATGGGAATATATTTGGTTTTTATTAAGTTGCCTAATAATTCTGCACAGTAATAGTTACCTGCACAAACAGATATCCTCCTAAGATAGCCAAATCTAAAAAAACACACTCCAACTTCCAAAAACATTGAGCTTTGATATGAGTCTTTTGGGTTGATTGAGAACATAGTTGTTCATCAATAATAACAAAAATCCTCTAAAATAAAACTTGCCTAATAATTCTGTACACGGAGTATTATCTTTGTCTAATATTTTAATTTCTTTGGTGATTTGAAACATTTAAGTGTGACAAACATGCAAAAGAATAAGAAATCAGAAAGGGGGCAAACACTTTTTTACAACACTGTATGTGAGCATAATCTTAAGATCCAGGTATTCCTATCTTCATGTGTATGAAAGTTAGAAAACTATGAAAGGCCGAAGGAGGAGGTTAAAGATAGAAGATTAGTGGCAGATGGAGAGAGTGAATTAATGAGGATTTGAAGTTCCCCATGATGATATTGGGAATGCAACAGGATAGAAAGTACATAAATCAGGTTGCAAAGTGATCCATGGAATGATCAGGTGGTCTGAAGGGTTGTACAATACGAGAGCTAGAAGTTAAAAAGAATTTAAAGAATTTAAAGGAAGAAGTTGTTGATGTAGTGAAGTTTGTTATACACTGACTTGGAATTTCAAATGGCACATTAAAAGGAGACAGGACAAAACATGAAAATAATGTTAATGAGATTAGCAGGGTTTCTGTGTGCATCTGAAAAGGAGTAAAATATATTAGTACAAGGAAGGACAGATTTAGGGGACATATTTCCTGCAAACAGGAGAAAGAGAATAGAGAGAACAGATGGTAGAATTATTTTGTAAGAACTTCTGTGTTGTACGTTGGTAAAGGATGTATTTGAGCATTTTACGATTGTGAGAAGAACATGTAAGCTGTACATGGGAGAGGAGAGGAGAGAAGGACTGATATGGAGTGAGAGCACAGAATGTATGAAAGAAAGAGAGCTAGAACTTACATACAGTAAACTGATATGGAAAATACATTTTGAAGCACAAATAAACTAGAAACAAACATTTAAATATCTTCTTTAGGTTACCTATTTACAGCCACGTTTAGCTGCAATGTTTAACTGCTATGCTATTTGACAAATGAGATACACAAAAAATTGACCGATACACATCTCATATATTAAGTTATGTCCTAAAATGAAGCCACTCCATTTGAAACATATAGAAGGAGAATAAATAGGAGCATTAGAGGCTAAATATAAAAATATTTCTTTACTTGCCTAAAAAGATAAAAATTCACATCATCAATACATATAGAAGAAATGTGGAAAAAGTGCTAGATGTCAAAAACAGGATGCACCCTGACGAAGGTCTCCGAAACGGCCGTCTGGCTGCTTATTTTTCGCTGCCGACATCTTGTGACGCTCAGCTGTTTATAGGTAACTACTTCTGCCTCTTATCACTTTGATTTCAGACTAGTGATACCTCAGTTAGTATTTATTTGACTGTGGCTTACGTGCTAGCAATGGGAACAATAGCTTCATTGTAATACAGCTTGGATTTACCGTGCAACTGCCTGGGCTAATCCCATTACAGCTGCACTTAAGGCCCAGTCACACACAACGACTTACCAGCGATCCCAAAAACGGTGCGACCTGATAGGGATCGCAGGTAAGTCGCTGGGAGGTCGCAGGCGAGATGTCACACAGTCAGATCTTACCAGCAATGCAGGAACAATACAGCTCACAGTAGCAACCTGTATAACGATCTCAGCAGTCACTGTGACCCTGTCACACAGTGTCAAACACAGAGATGTGTCCTGCCCAGCAGCACATAGCCTTTGAAGAAAATGGCCTGGACCATTCTGCAACGACTAGAGATCTCACAGCAGGGGCCTGATCACTGGTAGATGTCACACATAACGAGATCACTAACGGGATCGCTACTGCATCACCTGCGATCTCGCTAGCGATCTCGTTATGTGTGATGGTTAGAGATGAGCGAACCGGTCCCGGTTCGGCTCGAGGTCGGCTCGCCGAACGGGGGTCCCGTTCGTGTTCGGTTCGTCGAACGTTCGACGAACCGAACTCGAACGTATAGGCTAGAATGGGAGGCAATCACAAACACATAAAAATGCATGATAAATGTACACAAACAGTTAATAAACATTGCCATAACACTTACCGGTCCTCGCGATCCCTTCTGCACTCTGTCTCCTGCCGCTATTCCATCCGATGATCGCTGAATCCTCCCGTGACCGGCACTGCCAGCAGAGATGCAGGACCTGTCGTGACGTCAGAATAGCCATGTGACCAGTCACGTGGCTATTATCTCATTGGCTACAGACTGGTCACATGACTATGACACGTCATGTAGGACCTGCGAGTGCATCTCTCCGGTACACGGTGCACATATGTGTATCGCCGTGTACCGGCGACATGCTCTAGCACACGGTCAACTCCCCGTTCCGTTAGGGACCGGCTGTCACAGCCGGTCATTAACGGAGATCACCGTTGCCATAGCAACGCAGTTAGCGGTGATGTCACCGCTAACCGCGGCTCCGAGAGCACCGTTGCTATGGTAACGCATCTGTCAGCGGTACCGCTGTTACCGCTGACAGCCAGCACGGATCACTCACGGAGTGAAGGCTGCACGATTGTAGTGAGCATTGTAGTGAGGATGGAGGTTCCCCAGCCCCAAGTGATGAGCTGGTGAACCTTATCCTCACTACAATCGTCACTACTACTACACTAGAAAGAAAGAAGACAGAAGAGCAGGATCGTGGAGGGCTGACAGGGGGTAATAAAGATGGAGTCCCTAATGTGTCTGTGTATTTATTTCTATTAAAGTATTTTTTCTCTGTGTGGTGTTTTTTTTAACCCTTTATTGGAGATTCTTAATGGCCGGGTCAAACGTGCCTGACATTAAGAATCTCTGGCTTAATACTGGCTAGTAAAACAAAGCCAGTATTAACTCATGATTACCCAACAAGCCACCCGGCTCCAGGGCTGTTGGAAGAGTTGGATACAGCGCCAGATGATGGCGCTTCTATGAGAGCGCCATTTTCTGGGGCGGCTGCGGACTGAAATCCGCAGTAGAGGGGCCCAGAAACCTCGGCTAACCTGTGCTACGGATTCCAATCCCCAGCTGCCTAGTTGTACCCGGCTGGACACAAAAATGGGGCGAAGCTCACGTCATTTGTTTTTTAATTATTTCATGAAATAAGTGAAATAATTAAAAAAAAACGGGCTTCCCTATATTTTTGGTTCCCAGCCGGGTACAAATAGGCAACTGGGGGTTGGAGGCAGCCCGTGGCTGCCTGCTGTACCTGGCTAGCATACAAAAATATGGCGAAGCTCACGTCCTTTTTTTTGTAGTTTTTTGGCAAAAAAAATAAAAAATGCTTCCCTGGATTTTCCATTGCCAGTGAAGGTAACACCAAGCAGTGGGGGTTAGCCGCCAGTAGCTGCTTGGATTACCCTTAGCTAGCAATACAAAAAATGCAGCGGGAGCCCATATATATTTTTTTTAATTATTTATTTAAATAACTAAAAATAAAATGGGCTTCCCTGTATTTTGATTGCTAGACATCACAGTGCTGTAAAAATAAATCTTTAAAAAAATGACGTAGCGCTCCGCGGTATTTTTGATTCTCAGCGCAGATAAAGCAGACAGCTATGGGTTGCCACCCCCATCTGCCTGCCGTTACCTTGGTTGGCAATCAAAATACAGGGAAGCCCATTAATTTTTTCTATTTAAAAAATGGTTAAAAAAAAAAATGACGTTGGGTCCCCCCATTTTTGATAGCCAGCTAGGGTAAAGCAGACGGCTGTAGCCTGAAAACCACAGCTGGCAGCTTTACCGTGGTTGGGGATCCAATGTGGAGGTCCCCTCAGGCTCTTTTTTATAATTATTTTATAAATATTAATAATTACACAATAAAAGTAGGGTCCCCCCCAAATTGGATCACCAGCCAAGGTAAAGCGGACAGCTGTGGTCTGGTATTCTCAGGGTGGGAAGGTCCATAGTTATTGGGCCTTCACAGCCTAAAAATAGCAGGCCGCAGGCACCCCAGACGTGGCGCATCCACTAGATGCGCCAATCCTGGCGCTTCACCCCAGCTCATCCCGTGCCCTGGTGCAGTGGCAAACGGGGTAATAAATCGGGTTGATACTAGCTGTAAAGTCACCTGAGATCAAGCCCAGCAGTTTGTGATGTCATGGCATCTATTAGATACCCAACATCATAAACTGTCAGTACTAACAAAAAAAAAAAATCGACAAAAGAAATTTATTTGAAAAAACAGTCCCCAAAACATTTCCTCTTTCACCAATTTATTGTAAGAAAAAAAATAAAGTGGTCCCACGACGACTCTGGACCGTCTAGAATATGGGGGGGAGACACTCAGGGAACGTATCCCCCATTTTCTAGGAGTGCAGACCCTTCATGTGAGGAGTGTGGGTGCAATGAATCTGCACTCACTCTCCCCGGGTCCACAGCAGCAGAGTCCATGTTGTAATGGTTGCTACCAAAGCTGCAATGCCCTGCTCATGAGGTAAGGGCATGCCTAATCAGGAGAACTACTGTAGAGGAAGCTCTGCTCACTGGTATATAGGTGCTCAGAGGTAATAATAGATAAAATTAGTGAGTAGCCTCGGCACTCTAAATCTCCCAGACTAAGTCAGTAAGTCACAACGGATAGTAATGCAAAATCACTCTTTATTGGTCCGTATTAAGAAAAAAAATTTTTTCATAAGCATATATGTTTTTGTCCAAAACAAGTTACAAATGACGTTTCAGCCTGAGCCTTCGTCAGATTGGACTTATCTGCATGTAATCATGAAAAATGACAATAATCAGTATCACATAAGAGTGAGAGAACAATAACATAAACTCGAACAATGTAGAGGTACAATTGGGATGCAGCAAAAAAATTGCAACACAGCAAGAAATGAAACACATGATACAAATGTCATAATACAGTACAAGGACAATATAGTAATGACAAATATGGGGTCAGAGTAGGCTTAGACAGCTCTGGTACGAAAGAGATGTCAATCATAAAGTAACATGTGCAGTAAGTGTAGAGCTACAGTATGCATGGCAGAGCTAATGGGTAGACCGACCATAGAAAAAGAACGGAGAAAAAGTGGAGAAAAAGTGGAGAAAAAAATGGAGAAAAAGTGGAGAAAAAGTGGAGAAAAAGTGGAGAAAAAGTGGAGTAAAAATGGAGAAAAAGTGGAGAAAAAAATGGAGAAAAAGTGGAGAAAAAGTGGAGAAAAAGTGGAGAAAAAAATGGAGAAAAAGTGGAGAAAAAGTGGAGAAAAAGTGGAGAAAAAGTGGAGAAAAAGTGGAGAAAAAGTGGAGTAAAAATGGAGAAAAAGTGGAGAAAAAAATGTAGAAAAAGTGGAGAAAAAGTGGAGAAAAAAATGGGGAAAAAGTGGAGAAAAAGTGGAGAAAAAATGGAGAAAAAGTGGAGAAAAAGTGGAGAAAAAGTGGAGAAAAAGTGGAGAAAAAATGGAGAAAAAGTGGAGAAAAAGTAGAGAAAAAAATGGAGAAAAAGTGGAGAAAAAAATGGAGAAAAAGTGGAGAAAAAGTGGAGTAAAAATGGAGAAAAAGTGGAGAAAAAATGGAGAAAAAAATGTAGAAAAAAATGGAGATAAAGTGGAGAAAAAGTGGAGAAAAAATGGAGAAACAGTGGAGAAAAAGTAGAGAAAAAAATGGAGAAAAAGTGGAGAAAAAGTGGAGAAAAAGTGGAGTAAAAATGGAGAAAAAGTGGAGAAAAATATGAGAAAAAAATGGATAAAAAGTGGATAAAAAGTGGAGAAAAAGTGGAGAAAAAGTGGAGAAAAAAATGGAGAAGAAGTGGAGAAAAAAGTGGAGAAAAAAGTGGAGAAAAAGTGGAGAAAAAGTGGAGAAAAAGTAGAGAAAAAAATGGAGAAAAAGTGGAGAAAAAGTGGAGAAAAAGTGGAGTAAAAATGGAGAAAAAGTGGAGAAAAATATGAGAAAAAAATGGATAAAAAGTGGATAAAAAGTGGAGAAAAAGTGGAGAAAAAGTGGAGAAAAAAATGGAGAAGAAGTGGAGAAAAAAGTGGAGAAAAAAGTGGAGAAAAAGTGGAGAAAAAGTGGAGAAAAAGTAGAGAAAAAAATGTAGAAAAAGTGGAGAAAAAGTGGAGAAAAAAATGGATAAAAAGTGGAGAAAAAGTGGAGAAAAAGTGGAGAAAAAATGGATAAAAAGTGGAGAAAAAGTGAAGAAAAAAATGGAGAAAAAATGGAGAAAAAATGGAGAAAAAAAATGTAGAAAAAGTGGAGAAAAAGTGGAGAAAAAAATGGAGAAAAAGTGGAGAAAAAGTGGAGCACCCTTTGGTGCCTTTCATGTGGCACTAAGGGGTGCTTAGCTTTGTATTTAGCCAAAAAAATGAAAAAAAAAATGACATAGGGTTCCCCCTAGTTTTGTAGCCAGCTAGGGTAAAGCAGACGGCTACAGCCTGCAGACCACAGCTGGCAACCTCACCTTGGCTGGTAATCCAAAACTGAGGGCACCCCACGCTGTTATTTTAAATTAAATAAATAAAAAAAAAAACACGTAGGGGTCCCCCAAAATTGGATCACCAGCCAAGGTAAAGCAGACAGCTGGGGCCTGATATTCTCAGACTAGGGAGGTCCATGGTTATTGGACTCTCCCCAGCCTAAAAATAGCAGGCCGCAGCCGCCCCAGAAGTGGCGCATCCATTAGATGCGCCAATCCTGGTGCTTCGCCCCAGCTCATCCCGCGCCCTGGTGCGGTGGCAAACGGGGTAATATATGGGGTTAATACCAGGTGTGTAATGTCACCTGGCATCAAGCCCTGGGGTTGGTGAGGTCAGGCGTCTATCAGATACCCGACATCACCAACCCAGTCAGTAATAAAAAAAATAGACGACAAACACATTTTTATTTGAAAAAACACTCCCCAAAACATTCCCTCTTTAACCAATTTATTAGAATGAAAAACAAATCCAGGTCTGGTGTAATCCAAGGGGTTGCCATGACGATCCACACTGTCCCAGTCAATGAAGAGCAGGATGTTCCCCATTGGCTGGGAGAGCAATGCAGTGACCTGAGCTAACATCAATGGGTCAGCCCAGGTAACTGTAGGGCATGACAAGTGCTGCTGTCAGCGAGGTACATTACCTGTGCTGATCTCCAGCACTGCTGACAGCCCCTGTCACTAAGTTCAATGACCGCCGCCTTCACAGCCAAGAATCGCGAGAGGCCCGTGACGTCACCGCTAGTCAGTCTCGGGTCGGAAGCGAGAGAAGGTGATGTGACAAGCGGCGGCCATGGAGGACAGTGACAGCGCTGAGGTCGGGATGGCGGGACTTCATCACCGCAGGCAGGGCCGGCTCCAGGTTTTTGTGGGCCCCGGGCGGAAGAGTCTCAGTGGGTCCCATACACACGCAGACACACACACATACACAGATACATACACGTACATATACATATTTAAAGACAAACTCACAAAAATACATATAAACAGACAAATCTATACAGTCATATACACTGACATACATAGATACACATCATACATGCATACATACAGAGACACACACTGCTATGCTGCATACATACATACAGACACACACATACTGCTCTGCATGCATACATACATATAGACAGACACACACACACTGCTCTGCTACATACATACATATAGACAGACACACACATACTGCTCTGCTGCATACATACAGACACACACACACACTGCTCTGCTGCATACATACATACAGACAGACACGCATACTGCTCTGCTGCATACATACATACAGACACACACACACACTGCTCTGCTGCATACATACATACAGACACGCATACTGCTCTGCTGCATACATACATGCATACATACATACAGACAGACACGCATACTGCTCTTCTGCATACATACATACATACATACAGACAGACAGACACGCATACTGCTCTGCATGCATACATACAGACACGCATACTGCTCTGCTGCATACATACATGCATACATACAGACACGCATACTGCTCTGCTGCATACATAAATGCATACATACAGACACGCATACTGCTCTGCTGCATACATACATGCATACATACAGACACGCATACTGCTCTGCTGCATATATACATACATACATACAGACACGCATACTGCTCTGCTGCATATATACATACATACATACAGACATGCATACTGCTCTGCTGCATATATACATACATACAGACACATATACTGCTCTGCTGCATACATACATGCATACATACAGACACGCATACTGCTCTGCTGCATATATACATGCATACATACAGACACGCATACTGCTCTGCTGCATACATACATGCATACATACAGACAGACACGCATATTGCTCTGCTGCATACATACATACATACATACAGACACGCACACTGCTCTGCTGCATATATACATACATACACGCATACTGCTCTGCTGCATATATACATACATACATACAGACACGCATACTGCTCTGCTGCATATATACATACATACAGACACGCATACTGCTCTGCTGCATATATACATACATACATACACGTATACTGCTCT
Source organism: Anomaloglossus baeobatrachus (assembly GCF_048569485.1). Classification (NCBI taxonomy): domain Eukaryota; kingdom Metazoa; phylum Chordata; class Amphibia; order Anura; family Aromobatidae; genus Anomaloglossus; species Anomaloglossus baeobatrachus. The sequence goes on along the minus strand of NC_134357.1, from coordinate 108,472,775 downwards.
GCTGCATACATACATGCATACATACAGACAGACACGCATATTGCTCTGCTGCATATATATATACAGACAGACACGCATACTACTCTGCTACATATATACATACATACAGACACGTATACTGCTCTGCTGCATACATACATGCATACATACATACAGACACGCATATTGCTCTGCTGCATATATATATACATACATACAGACATGCATACTACTTTGCTACATATATACATACATACATACAGACACGCATACTGCTCTGCTGCATATATACATACATATAGACACGCATACTGCTCTGCTGCATATATACATACATACATATAGACACGCATACTGCTCTGCTGCATATATACATACATACAGACACGCATACTGCTCTGCTGCATATATACATACATACAGACACGCATACTGCTCTGCTGCATATATACATACATACATACAGACACGCATACTGCTCTGCTGCATATATACATACATACATACAGACACGCATACTGCTCTGCTGCATACATACATATAGACACGCATACTGCTCTGCTGCATATATACATACATACATACAGACACGCATACTGCTCTGCTGCATATATACATACATACATACAGACACGTATACTGCTCTGCTGCATACATACATGCATACATACAGACAGACACGCATATTGCTCTGCTGCATATATATATACAGACAGACACGCATACTACTCTGCTACATATATACATACATACAGACACGTATACTGCTCTGCTGCATACATACATGCATACATACAGACACGCATACTGCTCTGCTACATATATACATACATACATAGACACGCATACTGCTCTGCTGCATATATACATACATACAGACACGCATACTGCTCTGCTGCATATATACATACATACAGACACGCATACTGCTCTGCTGCATATATACATACATACAGACACGCATACTGCTCTGCTGCATATATACATACATACAGACACGCATACTGCTCTGCTGCATATATACATACATACATACAGACACGCATACTGCTCTGCTGCATATATACATACATACATACAGACACGCATACTACTCTGCTACATATATACATACATACAGACACGTATACTGCTCTGCTGCATACATACATGCATACATACAGACACGCATACTACTTTGCTACATATATACATACATACATAGACACGCATACTGCTCTGCTGCATATATACATACATACAGACACGCATACTGCTCTGCTGCATATATACATACATACAGACACGCATACTGCTCTGCTGCATATATACATACATACAGACACGCATACTGCTCTGCTGCATATATACATACATACAGACACGCATACTGCTCTGCTGCATATATACATACATACATACAGAGACGCATACTGCTCTGCTGCATACATACATACATATAGACACGCATACTGCTCTGCTGCATATATACATACATACATACAGACACGCATACTGCTCTGCTGCATATATACATACATACAGACACGCATACTGCTCTGCTGCATATATACATACATACATACAGACACGCACACTGCTCTGCTGCATATATACATACATACACGCATACTGCTCTGCTGCATATATACATACATACATACAGACACGTATACTGCTCTGCTGCATATATACATACATACATACAGACACGCATACTGCTCTGCTGCATATATACATACATACAGACACGCATACTGCTCTGCTGCATACATACATACATATAGACACGCATACTGCTCTGCTGCATATATACATACATACATACAGACACGCATACTGCTCTGCTGCATACATACATACATATAGACACGCATACTGCTCTGCTGCATATATACATACATACATACAGACACGCATACTGCTCTGCTGCATATTTTACATACATATAGACACGCATACTGCTCTGCTGCATATATACATACATACAGACACGCATACTGCTCTGCTGCATATATACATACATACAGACACGCATACTGCTCTGCTGCATATATACATACATACATACAGACACGTATACTGCTCTGCTGCATACATACATGCATACATACAGACAGACACGCATATTGCTCTGCTGCATATATATATACAGACAGACACGCATACTACTCTGCTACATATATACATACATACAGACACGTATACTGCTCTGCTGCATACATACATGCATACATACAGACACGCATACTGCTCTGCTACATATATACATACATACATAGACACGCATACTGCTCTGCTGCATATATACATACATACAGACACGCATACTGCTCTGCTGCATATATACATACATACAGACACGCATACTGCTCTGCTGCATATATACATACATACAGACACGCATACTGCTCTGCTGCATATATACATACATACAGACACGCATACTGCTCTGCTGCATATATACATACATACATACAGACACGCATACTGCTCTGCTGCATATATACATACATACATACAGACACGCATACTACTCTGCTACATATATACATACATACAGACACGTATACTGCTCTGCTGCATACATACATGCATACATACAGACACGCATACTACTTTGCTACATATATACATACATACATAGACACGCATACTGCTCTGCTGCATATATACATACATACAGACACGCATACTGCTCTGCTGCATATATACATACATACAGACACGCATACTGCTCTGCTGCATATATACATACATACAGACACGCATACTGCTCTGCTGCATATATACATACATACAGACACGCATACTGCTCTGCTGCATATATACATACATACATACAGAGACGCATACTGCTCTGCTGCATACATACATACATATAGACACGCATACTGCTCTGCTGCATATATACATACATACATACAGACACGCATACTGCTCTGCTGCATATATACATACATACAGACACGCATACTGCTCTGCTGCATATATACATACATACATACAGACACGCACACTGCTCTGCTGCATATATACATACATACACGCATACTGCTCTGCTGCATATATACATACATACATACAGACACGTATACTGCTCTGCTGCATATATACATACATACATACAGACACGCATACTGCTCTGCTGCATATATACATACATACAGACACGCATACTGCTCTGCTGCATACATACATACATATAGACACGCATACTGCTCTGCTGCATATATACATACATACATACAGACACGCATACTGCTCTGCTGCATACATACATACATATAGACACGCATACTGCTCTGCTGCATATATACATACATACATACAGACACGCATACTGCTCTGCTGCATATTTTACATACATATAGACACGCATACTGCTCTGCTGCATACATACATACATATAGACACGCATACTGCTCTGCTGCATATATACATACATACATACAGACACGTATACTGCTCTGCTGCATATATACATACATATAGACACGCATACTGCTCTGCTGCATGCATACATACAAACACACACCTTGCTCTGCGGGGCCCACACACGCGGCTCCGGGGGTCACACACACGGCTCTGCGGGGCCCACACACGCACGGGGGGACAGGGAGGGGCGGGGAGGGAGTGATGTCCCGCATACTGATCAGGTCACGGTGCAGATGGGGCCCACACAGCGCCGGAGGGAAGCGATGTGCTGGGGGTCGCTGGCTGGCACTGTGACTCCTTCATCTGTGCGACCGAGCAGGACGCCGGGCGGTAGCTCCGCCCACAGATGATGCTCAATGCAGGAGAACACAGTGGCCCTAAAGGGCCGGCAGGCACAGTTTCCAGTGCCAAGGACTGCTGCCCCCGGGCCGACCGCAGGTAAGCCGAGCGGGACCGTCTGTGTGTGTGTGTGTGTGTGTGTGTGTGTGTGTGTGTGTGTGTGTATGTATGTGTACATGCTGCGGGCAGGAGGGGGCGGAGCGAGCTGAGCGGGGAAGTGTGGGCTTCCTGCACGTAACTAAGATAAACATCGGGTTACTAACCAAAGCGTTTTGCTTGGATACCCGATGTTTATCTTGGTTACCAGCTTCTGGCAGGCTGCCAGCGATGGCTCCTGCACACTCTAGCTGTAAAAAGCCCTGCTTTTTGCTGCTAGAACCGTTCTCGAACGTATCTAGAACTATCGAGCTTTTGCAAAAAGCTCGAGTTCTAGTTCGATCTCGAACAGCCCCCAAAATCACTCGAGCCCCGAACTGGAGAACCTCGAACCACGAACCGCGCTCAACTCTAGTGATGGTACCTTTAGATTGCTATGTTGAAATTCCTTCACCAGTGGAGGTGGGAGGCTGTTCCTCTTTATCTTTTTTGACTATTGTCTGTGAAGGCATGGAGTTCAATTCTGTTCAGTAGTTTTATACCAGTCTAGAATATATACATACTACTGCAGGAATTTGGTGTATTTATGCTGATTAATTGTGTTTTTGCTCAGTGTAAATTATTTTTACGGAGTGTAGATTATAAATTGGGATTTAGCTATTTATAGGTTTGTTTCATTGGTAGGTTTTGGTATGTATTTTTCACCAATGATTATCTGTGTACCACATATTTTGTTTCTTTTTCCAACCAAATAATAAATTTATAAAAAATATTAAATAAATAAATAAAATTTGATATTGTGGACTATTGTTTGCCTTTTTGTTCTTATTTTTGTCTTCTTCAGGGAAGGTATAGTAAATGCTGCCATTCAAGGACCCTAAATAGGTGGTCATGTGACCGCATTGGATCTTCCAGAACCTGTCACCTGGTGTCCCAGCTAATCAGATCGCTATAACGGCGCATGCGCATTGCATTGCACACACCCACATTCGCCCACCCCGGCCATCCAGTGAGAGGAAGTGCACAGCGTTCTTGGTCACCAAGGACGCCAGGCACTCCCCGCCCACAATATCAGGATGACAAGGAGAATGGAGCAGCACGCTCCCCAAGCAGGGCACATGCGCACCACAATCCAAGGACTGGGCACACCGATATAAATACACTGTACATATAAAAACAAATATACATATCACCCCCTCAAAAAGTACCAAATATCTCCAATGTATTACAATGATACAATAGCATTCTCTATATCAAAATTAAATAGTTTTATAAAAAAGTACACCACGGCTGCGGAAGTAGTGTAAAGCCGTGTGGACACTAGTAATTATGAAGCATTAGCTTTATTCTTATTTTCTTTGATTTTTTTTATTACTCGGGTGGCCGGACCCAAATTGTTACCCAGAATAATAGTGATGGGCAAACTCACAGATAACTGGTTCTGGCCCGGAATTGATCCGAGATATCTGACTGGACGCCGGTCCCCATATAATTCTTTGGGGACCAGAATCCAGCAATTACAAATTGTAGTAGAAGGTATAGGGGCTTTGGATCAAACGGGCTATACTTACTGAGGATTTGGCATAGCTGTAATTGCTTCCTGGCCACTCATTCACTTCCAGGGCTGCTCATACCTTCATTGTATATGCACTGCTTTTCCCGCCCACCGGTGTCTGTGATGAGTTGCAGTCAGATGCGTCCCCACCCTTAGTGGCACCTTGTCAGCTGACTGCTTCCAATCACAGAAGCAATACGCATCTATCATGATCTAAAAATAAATAAATAAAAAATGTGGCATATGGTCCTCCTATATTATGATACCCAGCACAGATAAAGCCTACGGCTACAGGCTGCAGCCTCCAGCCGTGCACTTAACTTGTCTGTGTAGAACCACATGCATTTTTTTTTTAATTTAAATAATTTAAAAAAAAAACGCATTCAGTCTCCTCCAATTTTGATACCCAGCAATGATAAAGCCCAACAACTGGGGGTTGGTATTCTCACGCTGGGGAGACCTATGGTTATTGGGCCCCCCAGCCTAAAACTAGCAGTCTGCAGCTGCCAAAGATTGTCACATCCATTGGATGTGACAAGATTGCCCTGGTGCAGTGCCAATCGAGACAATAAGGGGTTAATCTCAGCTCACAGCTGTTACAACCCCCTACATTAGTAATGGGAGGTGCCTTTGAGACCCCCCGATTACTAATCTGTAAGTGAAAAGAACTAAACACAAACACTGTAAAAATTTCTTTATTTGAAATAAAATACAAAAAAACACCCTCTTTCACCACTTTATTAACCACCAAAACACCCCTGCAGGTCAGACACAATCCACACGAGGTCTGCTACTTCTGAAGTCAGAGCATGCCATCATTGAACATGACTGCCAGCTGCAGACTTCAGGCAGAGATTTAGCCTCAATGATCAGCAGTGATGTCACTCAGGTAAAGCTCCAATCACTCTGAGTTGTACAGAAGACTCATTCTTTAAGTGTTGTGTGTGCTATCTGATGAATATACTTCTCATCAAGTAGTTGTATAGTAAAAAGTTTATTTTTAAACTTTGGTCTCCCTTCTTCAACTCTACCATATCTGGTCCAGGTCTACCACAGTCATCGGCAGCATGCAGTCTTCAGAGGTGTATCGCCAAGATAATAGCAGCAGATACACCTAGCTAGAACCCCCATTTTCCCTTAGTGTAGCAGGATGCAGATGATGCTCACCTCACCCAAGACTACGGCCCTTGCCCAGGTTACATATGTCAAAGTATTGAAATACAGAGAATGTGTTTCAAGTAGAACGAATTTTTCTGGCTTCTCCAGCCATCTCTGTTTAGTATTTTTCAGTAACTGATTTCTCATATGTACCATCTTATTTAAGAATGCCGATAGATCTCTGCAGTTCCTCTTTGTTCTCGGGACTGGTCATCCTTATAATTGGTAGAATTTTAGCTGTGTCTGGATTATATCACTAAAATGTAAAATTTCTATTTATTTAAAAAAAACACTTGTTTCTATTACGTTTTAGGCATTTTTCCTTTGTTATCCATAGACTTCCTTTTAACCTCTCCTCTTGCTATCCCCTGTATTACCCCAGGTCATCTACTGTATGTAGACTAATATGTCATTCAACTGTCATCTCCAAGAAAGGATTATGCTGGCATTGCTCTGTCTCTGGCTTGTTTGACCACATTCTTGTATTGCTTATGTGATAAATTACTTCACATTACCATGGATTATCTGCCTTTGGCAACCTTTAACTCATTCATACCCTATGTGATGCAGTAAAGGGTATGGTGGTGGATGGGAGAGATATATTCCACCTAGCAAATGTCTTTTGACAGTTGAGCAGTAGGGAAGGAGGTCAAAACCTGGCCTGGACCTTCTCTGATACTCCAGGTTTTTGGGGCAACACCCAAGGTGCACAGCTGCAGGATTAGCACAACATAAATAGGCAGCCAGAACTTCTCAATATGGTGGATGGTTGGGCTGGAAAGCTGAAACAGGTGCTGTGGGAATTATATAACCGAATAGACTGGCACCTCCAGAACCTTTGCTCTGCTGTTTAACAAGGTGGACTTTTGATTTGCATTCCTTTTTGAGGTAAGACTGTGCATTTATGTTTGTAGCCAGTGCGAATAAAACAGTGACTTTTTGGACTGAAAACCTTTGTGTTTCTCTTTACTGCGTCCCTGCCATTGCCTACCAGGGCTAAATCCCTACACCTTCTTAAACTTGCTGTATTCATCTATGCAAAACATCAGGAGCAAAACATGATGTATATGGAAGGCATTTAAATAATTACAGTGGCATGCAAAAGTTTGGGCACACCTAGTCAAAACTACTGTTATTTTGAACAGTTAAGCAAGTTGAAAATAAAATGATCTCTAAAAGGCATAAAGTTAAAAATGGTACATTTCCTTTGTATTTCAGACAAAATTTTTATTTTTATTTTCATCTTTTACATTTTTAAATTAACAAAAAAGGAAAATAGGCTGATGGAAAAGTTTGTACGTGCTGCATGGTAAGTACGTTGTAGCACCTTCTTTGACAAGTATCACAGTTTATAAATGCTTCTTGTAGCCAGCCACGAGACTATCAATTCTTGTTTGAGGGAATTTCAGTTCTGTGGGATTCCTGGGTTGTCTTGCATGTTCTGCTCTTTTGAGGTCTAGCCACAGATTGTCAATGATGTTCAGATCAGGGGACTGTGAGGGCCATTGTAAAACCTTCACCTTTTGAGGTCGTCTATTGTTGGTTGATTTTTATGTGTTTTTAGGATCCTTATCCATTTGTAGACACAATCCTTTTTTCAACTTCAGTTTTTTTACAACAAAATTTCTGTGAGACTTTCACACAGCATTTGGATCAAAACTCGTAGACGGACATGTCTTGGTAGGTTTGCACTTGGTTTGTATTCTGTCTCTTCCTGGTAGCAATGAATCCAACCGCTCTAATTATCAGTCCCTTAGATAACTGTATGATTTACTCACTCTACCGGCTTCCACAGATAGTGATAACTCAGCCCAACGATGACTTGTAGGAAGACAAGGAGAAACGCTGTAGTTTTCTTCTAGAATCTTGTATTAAGTACAAAGTAAAGGCAGGTGAAAAGGAATAATCTGTACAGGGTTGCAGACATGTCTCTTCAGTAATGGTTCCTCTAGACTAAACTGAAGGAGAAGGGAGGAGCATTCTATACAGAAGCCAACTAAGGGAGGTACATAGGGACAAACTTCATACAGTCTAATCTACCTAGTAACAATAAAGGAATTTCCTGATAGGAGGAAAAATATGCAATGCAAGAATTATATACAACAGGTTGTTCCCATTCATGGGACACAACAGTTTGTGCCACAATACTTCCATTTTTAGATGATGAATTGAACACTGCTTCATGAGATATTCAGAGCTTGGACTATATATTTTTTTTTTTAACCTAACCCTGATTTACTCTTCTCCACAACTTTATTACTTACCTTTCTGGTGTATTTCTTAGTTTTCATGATGCTCTTTAATTCCTAATATTCTCATATTAACTTGTAAGGCCTTCACTAAACAGCTGTAGATATACGTAGAATAAATTACACACAGGTGGACGAAATTTACAGATTAGTTGACTTCTGGAAGCAATTGGTCACTTAGAATTTTATTTAGGGGGTATCAAACTACAAGGAGCTGAATACATATGCACGTCACAATTTTCAAATTTATATTCTTAAAATATTTAGAAAATCATGTATCATTTCCTTTACACTTCACAAATGCTTGCTACTATGTCTTGGAACATGATATAAAATTGCCCCCAAAATACATTTCCATTAACATTTCAATGATGTTGGCCTTTTTATTTCGTGCTACCTAAGGCCCGTTTCACACGTCAGTGAAAAACACAGACGTTTTTCACTGGCGTGTAAAACACGCACATGTCCCTGCATGTGCCGTGATTCAGGGCACACGTGGGTTGTCTAAGTGCAATCCGGGCTCCGTTCTCCATGGCCGGTGATTGCACTTAGAGATTCACTCACCTGCGCCCGCTCCCGCTGTCCATGGTGCTGATCGCTCCCGCGACTCAGCATCCGGCCGGCGGTGACACCTGCAGCAGCTGCTTCCGGGTTGGCTGTGTCGCGCATAATGAATATGCGCGACAGTAATCAGCCGGCTTAGAAGCAGCAGGGAGAACGGGCTGCAGAGGACATCGCTGGACGCCGGGTGAGTAAAAATGTTTTTTATTTTAAAAGCACGTTTTTTTCTGGCACGTGTTTCACGGACCACACCACTGCGTGGTCCGTGGAACATCAGTGATGCCAGAAAAAAATGGACATGTCTCCGTGCAGCAATCACGCACACGCGGGTACGCTGCACGAAGACACGTGCAGTGAAAAATCACTGACGTGTGAGCAGACCCATTCATTAGAATGGGTCTGCGTATGTCAGTGATTCTGGTACGTTTAAAAAAAAGCACAAACGTACCAGAATCACTGACGTGTGAAAGGGGCCTAAGAGACTTTAGTAAGGAATATGGCTCACAGGATTCCCTAGAGAGGTGTCTTTAGACAGTTCAGCATTTTTATCCAATGATCAATGCCCTAAAAATAAAAAAACATAACATTTTGCACTAACTAAAAAGACCCATATCTTTGGGACCATATGACCGATTAAAACAAACAAAAAACAAACAAAAACAGCAATATAATTCTTAAGGGAGCAGTGTAAATAAAAGTAAAAACTGACCACTTTTGACTTGTTTCAAGGTTTCTCTTAAACTACTCTTTAAATACTTGTAGACTGTCAATAGACTGTAAACTACTAGGCAGTCTACATTTTACCCTGCAGTGATGTTCTAAATTCTAAATGTAAATGTATAATATAGCAGTTGGATCTGATTTTAGAGCTGAGGGCATAGGAAATGAGCTGTCAAACACAGCCAGACCCCATAGATAAGGCAGAGATGGAATAATATCATCTCTGCCTTCCTGATCGCTGTATACCCAGCCATAAACAAGTACTGTATGTACTGTATAGGAAACAGTGACAGTGCTTTTTCTTCCCATCTCAGAAATCATGTGATTGCTGGTGCTAGGAGAAAGCAGGAACTGCTGGACCTTAACAGATCCGCTGTAAAGACATAAGCTGAATTTGCTCTCTAAGTTTAACTAATATACCAGTCCCAGTTACAGGGGAAATCAGATAAAAGTTTTAAATTTTAAAGTGTCTCCAAAACATTTTTATGACCTCATCAAAAGGACAATGTATGCAATAAATCAATGTATAAATAATAATTAAAATAGAACACAGCAAATATAAAGGTGTTGTCAGTCAGAATCTGTCATGGAGAAACAAGGTAACAGAAAATGGACGTTTAAGCTGACCCTCAAACTAGGGACCCAAAGCTGTCCCTCATTCCAAAGGTAATTTTGATGATAGCTAGGTCTGGGCCCCAAGCATGTCCCTAACTACTGTTTAAGCCCTGATCTTACATTCCCTCTCCCCCCACCCCAGGAGAAAGCCAGGACTGGTGAAGCAAACTCCACAAATAACACAGATAGGAGAAAGAACCAAAACTCTTGCGCACAGCAATAAGACACAAGAGAGAGACACTACATGCCCAGGAGGAAATAAACACAAGTAGGAAAAAAACTAACAGGGATATTTCCACAGCACACAACAGATTACCAAGCTCTGGATCATTACAATAAGGACCAATGCCCAGGAGTAATGCTGAAGCTATATTCGGTGACCAGCAACCGGATCCAGAACCTGAAGTGAAGGTGGCTGTGAATGGTCATTAGCAGTCTGAGCTCCTAGCAACTATTCACAAGCCAGCAAATATCCAAAAACTGACCCGCACATCCAACAAATGTGAACAGGTGCTAGCCGAAAAAACAAAGTAACTATAAATAAATGCATACAGCTGCACACTGAAAAGCCAAAAATGTATAAGGAAAAATATGGTACTGCATTACTGCAAAGAGAGATATTTAGTTTATGTATTGGCCAATGCATGTAAGCCCGGACACCAATGGCAAGGTATATCTCTGTAATCTGGGAATGTAACTTAAATGCCACTATCTAGGTTAAAAACATCCGTGTCTGGGCAAAATGCCACTATTTGGACTACAAACCTTGATGTATAATTAACTCCTGCTGGACTGGAGAGCAGTGAAGCAAAACACAGCTGATGCCCATGACACACTGTACAACTAAGAGATCTCAGACTGCTTGTTAGACTCTGGGGTGTGAACAGAGTCCAAAGCCGCCATGACACCCAGCAAGTGCAAAGCCAAATATCGCATGACAGAATAGTCATTACTAATTCCTATCCTATTGATAAAACCCATATACTGTATGTCTGATATACTGTATAAAAATAATTGTCACATAAAAGGGAGCAAGATTTAAATTGTATTTTAGTGGTCATTTGTGGTCATAAAAATAAAATGTGAAAACAGACACATATATCTTTTTATCCCCCTGTCCCTGGTATCACCAAATATTAGCCTAACAATTAAAAAAGAGAATATAAAAGTAACATAAATTGGACTTCATACAGTGCCTTGCGAAAGTATTCGGTCCCCTTGATTTTTTCAACCTTTTCCCAGATTTCAGGCTTCAAACATAAAGATAAAAATTTAAACTTTATGGTGAAAAATCAACAACAAGTGGGACACATTTGTGAAGTTGAACGATATTTATTGCTTATTTTAAACTTTTTTTAAAAATAACAAACTGAAAATTGGGTAGTGCAATATTATTCGTCCCCTTTAAGTGAATACTTTGTAGCGCCACCTTTTGCTGTGATTACAGCTGCAAGTTGCTTGGGGTATGTCTCTATCAGTTTTGCACATCGAGAGACTGAAATTCTTGCCCATTCTTCCTTTGCAAATAGCTCGAGCTGAGTGAGGTTGGATGGAGAGCGTTTGTGAACAGCAGTTTTCAGCTCTTTCCACAGATTCTCGATTGGATTCAGGTCTGGACTTTGACTTGGCCATTCTAACACCTGGATACGTTTTATTTGTGAACCATTCCATTGTAGATTTTGCTTTATGTTTGGGATCATTGTCTTGTTGGAAGACAAATCTCTGTCCCAGTCTCAGGTCTTTTGCAGACTCCAACAGGTTTTCTTCAAGAATAGTCCTGTATTTGGCTCCATCTATCTTCCCATCAATTTTAATCATCTTCTCTGTCCCTGCTGAAGAAAAGCAGGCCCAAGACATGATGCTGCCACCACCATGTTTGACAGTGGGGATGGTGTGTTCAGGGTGATGAGCTGTGTTGATTTTACGCTAAACATATCATTTGGCATTGTGCCCAAGAAGTTCAATTTTGTTTCTTCTGACCAGAGCACCTTCTTCCACATGTTTGGTGTGTCTCCCAGGTGGCTTGTGGCAAACTTTAAACAACACTTTTTATGGATATCTTTGAGAAATAGCTTTCTTCTTGCCACTCTTCCATAAAGGCCAGATTTGTGCAGTGTATGGCTGATGGTTGTCCTATGAACAGACTCTCCCACCTCAGCAGTAGATTTCTGCAGTTCCTCCAGAGTGATCATGGGCCTCTTGGCTGCATCTCTGATCAGTCTTCTCCTTGTATGAGATGAAAGTTTTGAGGGACAGCCGGGTCTTGGTATATTTGCAGTGGTATGATACCCCTTTCATTTCAATACGATCACTTGCACAGTGCTTCTTGGGATGTTTAAAGTTTTGGAAATCTTTTTGTAATAAAATCCAGCTTTAAACTTCTCCACAACAGTATCAAGGACCTGCCTGTTTTGTTCCTTGGTCTTCATGATGCTATCTGCGCTTTAAACAGGACACTGAGACTATCACAGAGCAGGGCATTTATACGGAGACTTGATTACACACAGGTGGCTTATATTTATCATCAGGACAACATTGGATCATTCAGAGATCTTCAATGTACTTCTGGAGTGAGTTTGCTGCACTGAAAGTAAAGGGGACTAATAGTATTGCACGCCCCAATTTTCTGTTTTTTTATTTTTTAAAAAAGTTTAAAATAAGCAATAAATTACCATTGGGGAGAGTATAGACACCCTATACACATTAGATTAAGGAGTTTTGGTCACCTTATATCAGGAGATAATATTTATGCAGCGTACACACTTTATAGGGTGGTAATAATATTGATTACAACTGTAAATCAACAGTTTACCCATTTAGTTATAGAGATTTTTTTGTATTCTCATCATTTACATTTCATATGTAAACACAGTTCTTTACCTGATATTTTGAGCCTCATCTTACTGTATATTGTATTATTGACAGAGCCGTACATTAGCATTGATAACCCAATTTTGAAATTAAATCATTTGATATATAAAAAGAGAATGAGTATTTTTTCAGCATTAAAGGTAAAATACAAAAATCAGTTATTATAACAAACAACTGACAGGAGAAATAAATAACATTGATTATGGAGTTACAATGTCTCCTGTCAATAGATGAGATATGTGAGCAGAAGGGGAACATTTAGTTCTTGAAGCTGATGTGTTGGAAGCAATCATAATGGTATTCATGGGAAAATTGTAAGGGAAAACACTGCTATGGCTAAATTGACACTCACATTAGAACCTCCATTACGAGGGTCCATTGTAAGTCTCATCATTTCATCTTTGTGAATAACAGACAACATAACAGAAAGAAACCAAACAGATGTGTTTTTTTTGTGACTGTGATGTCTAATCTATAACATATGCCAATAAACACTTTCACTGCAAACTGATGAGACAAAATGCAAGAGTTCATTTACAGTTCACTTAAAGGGAACCTGTCAGGTGCAATATGCACCCAGAACCACGAGCAGTTCTGGGTGCATATTACTAATCCCTGCCTAACTGTCCCTGTATGTAGTACCATACATAAAGAGATATTTAGAAAATGTAGTTCTAAAGATTCTTTATGAGATGCTAAGGAGCACAGGGACTAGTTGCAAGGGCATTATTTCACTTGGCTAGTCAGCCCCCTTAGCATGTAAGCACACCCCTGTGGGCGTACTAACATGCTAATGAATGCGCAGAGTAAGGATTCCAACAAAGAGATTTCCTAATGGCTGTTAGGCCGGAGTTGGTGCTGCTGAAGTCTCTCTTTGTGCATTCATATGTTCTGAGAGATCACACACAGTCTCCAATACCTCTTGTTAACATGCAGCAAGCTGAGATACTAGTCCAGCAAACTGGCATCAATCGGCAGAGATGAAGATTTTGCTGCCTTTTTGGAATTCATGGCATGAGCTGTCTTATGTCTCAGCCAGTGAGGTAGAGTCTCGAACGCCTTTATCCAGGAAAAGCAGATCTTGAGTAGCACGGACAGGTGGCACTGGAGCAACAGACAGAGAAGTGGTCTGTAGAGAATATACCTAGGTAAATTAGCACAGCTAGAACAGTGATGACCAGTAAAGCAGAACTGGATCACCAATAAATGGTGAAACAGAGCTGGATCATCTATTCCTAGTGAAGTGCTGCTGGATAAGTGATGACTAGTTAAGCCGAGCAGGATCAGCAGTGACAGGGGTAGCAGAGTTGAAACCAAGAAGTAGCAGAGTAGTACCACAATATAGAAGAGTAGGTAAAATTAAAATGATGTAGGAGAGTAATAACCCCGGAGTTGCAGAGTTTAGGCAATAATGAAGTAAAGTTGTACTGCAATATAACATTGAAACAATAGTGTTGCAAACTTGGAATTGCAAAGTCTAAATAGCACAGCTGATACCACAATGTAGCAGTTTTATGTTATGTGCACACGCTGCATCGTTGTGGTGACCACAAAGATGCATGTTTTTGGCCACCAAAAAAACGCACCCATGGCAAAAACGTATCCAAAAAAAGCAAGCGTTTTTTCCCTGCATTTTTACCGCGTTTATGCCCAAAGTGTTTTTTAAGTCAATTCTATTGATAGAAAGAATAGATTAGATAGAAAGAACATATAGAATAGATAATAAGAAAGAACAGATAGAATAGATAGAAAAAAATAATAGTATAGCTCGATAGATAGATCAATAGCTACCTGTTTTTTTTCATTATTGTTTGGTTAAAAAAATTACATGGGATCCCCTCATTTTTCTTATGTAGCACAGGAACAGCGGCAGCTGCAGGCTGCAACCCTCAGCTGTCTGCTGTATCTTGGCTGGATATATATATATATATATATATATATATATATATATATATATATATACGTGGGGCCCCTCATTTTACTAAAACCAGCCAAGGTACAGTAGACAACTGGGGGCTGATATTATTAGGGTGGGAAGGGCCATGGTTATTTGGCCCTTTCCAGCCTAATAATAGCGGCCTGCAGCAGCCCCAGAAGTGGCGTATCCATTAGATGCACCAATTCTGGTGCTGGACTCGGCTCTTCCAGCTGCCCTGGTGCAGTGTTAATCGGGGTAGTAAGGAGTTAATGGCAGCCCACAGCTGCCACTAAGTCCTAGATTTGTGATGGCAGGTGTCTAAGAGACCCCCCTCATCACTAATCTGTAAGTGAAAGTAAATAAACACAAACACCCAAAAAATCCTTTATTTGAAATAAAGACAAAAATGCACCCTCTTTCACCCCTTTATTAAACCCCAAAAGACCCCTGCAGTTCCGACGTAATCCACACGAGTTCCCACAGCGATACAGCTCTGCTTATTGTTGATTCTGGTAATTTTCTTTTGTCACTTATAATAATAAAAGATTGCAGTCCATTGACTTATTCAGCCGTAAGAACCTTTTCTTTACTGATTTTTAAATAGTCTTTTCTTCTCATGTATAAGACTACATGTTCCCTGGTAAAGATGACTAAAGGGGTCTTTACACGGTACGACCGATTGTGCAATTTCACAATCGATCGTACCCGCCCCCGTCCATTTTGCGTCATGGGCAAATCGCTGCCTGTGGCGCACAAAGTCGGTAACCCCCATCACACATACCTCTCGTGCAACCACGCTGTGGGCGGCGCTGTGGGAGGGTCGTTCGGCGTCCCAGCAACATCACACGGCTGCCGGCCAATAGAAGCGGAGGGTCGGAGATGAGCAGGATGTAAACATCCCGCCCACCTCCTTCCTTCCACATAGAGCCGGCGGCGGCCGTGGGAGGCAGGTGAGCTGCTCATCGTTCCCGTGGTGTCACACGGAGCGGCGTATGCTACCCCGGAAACGATGATGAACTAAATTAAATGATATTATGGAACCTAGCGAGCAGTACACGACTCACGATTTGTAAGCGATACTGCGTCGCTAGGCGGTGTCACACAGGCCGGCATCGCCAGCGATGCCGGATGTGCGTCACAAAAACCGTGACCCCGACGATCTATCGCACGATAGATTGTCTGGTGTAAAGCAGCCTTTACTCTTTTGAAATTAAAATTCACCAGGTTCAAGACATTTTTCAAAAGATTTGACTTGTGGAGAATAGTTTTTCCATGAGTTCAATACTTCAAAGCCTCCAATTGCCCTGAAAAGACGTGACAAACACTGTGAGACTTCCTAGGACTATATAAAACCCCTTTCAAGCTCTTCAATGCAAACACAGCTCCATTAAAGGAGTTCTTCTAGAAATGGGATAAAATGAATAAAATACTTTTTAAATTTTAAACATTTTTATCAACACCTTTATGTAGAAAAAGGTATACATTATCTAGTGCACTCTAAGGGTTTTGAAGATGGCAACTTCCATCTAGTAATGTGTACCTATCCAAGGATGGGGCTGAGTGAAGAACAGGCATTTTCCCTGCAGTGCACTAAAACTGTCAGGCTGACAGACATGGATGTTCATTCTCAGACAGCTAAGGAATGGTATTTATCTTCTTTTTTGGCTCACTCCGTTCAGCGTCCTGTCATGTTGACTGAACAGTGGAATGCGAGTTCACAATGCCTGACAGTACGCTGCTCTGACCTGACATATGTCTCTAATAGATGATCTTTATGCAGACCAGCCTAGTGCGTGTCCTCTAAAATCTAAGATGGATGTTCATTGATTTAGGGTACTTTCCATCTTTAAAGTTCTGACAGAGTGCACTAGATAAGTATACCTTTTTTCTAAATAAAGTTATTAAAAAAAAAATTAAATGTGCATTATTTATTTCATAACAATTCTTGGAAAACTCCTTTAATAGCATGTGACCTCACAATAAAAACAATGGCTACCTGGTAGTAACGAGGCACCCATTTAATACCACAGTACACTCTCAGTCTTCTCATGTTTTTTTTTTACATTTAAAAATAGTGCGAAAATTATTCCTTAGTAATTTGTAATAAGGCAGATCATTCTGTACATAACATTTACTCGAGTGATGTAATGTGCCATATATTCCATAATGCTCTCCATGTGACTTTGGTAGTATTACTGCCTGGAAGGCTAAAGCCAGTGATGGTGATGGTACTTCTATGGCTAGCAACAGCTCCCAAATTCTTAGCCATGGAATGGATTTTATTTTCTACTTTTTTTTTTCAACAAAATTCAACCTTCATCTAAACAATTATGTCCTATAGAATGTTAGGTGGCTACAAGACTGAAAAACCAGCTCCTTCAAAAGTGTGCTGTATTGGTGAGGCATGTGCAAATGTAATTTTTCACTAGTAAAACAGCTATGCAACAAAATATGATTTGTTAGTTACTCGCACACTTTGTGAAGTATATTTAGTTTGTTGAGTTTTCTTTTGTATTTTTAAAAGACAATTATTCACTCCTTTCTGAAAAAGGATTGTATAAAAAAAGTCAGTTCAGTTCCTTGCAACTGCAAATACACCGTCTCTGACTGACACTGATTTCATATTTTTTTTTTCTGTGATTTGCTGCTGCTTTCTAGTGCATTAAGAATATAGAAAAAAAACCAAACGTATTTCAAATGTAGTTGAGAATTGCAAGACACCTGGTATTATTGATCAATCACACTGGCACTATCAATTGATTCTCTGTATTATTCACAGACTACTACACTCATCTTTTTCACTACTGTAGCGCTATAGCATATTAAATATCTGAAGCATTTATCCAGTATTGAATGGTTTGATTTTCTATCTCCATTGCTGAGCTTTAAGCTCTGACATCTTCTCACTATCATAAATTCTTAAAAAGGCAACTTGACTTAATTCCCTGCCTCGATGATTATACAGGCTATGCTATTCCTTCCTGAATGGCAAACGCTATAGTGGAAACCTGCATGGTCACACCTTAGGTCATGTGAGCCTTTTGTGCAATCTTTTTCTATGTGTAGAATGGCAGCAAGAATTTTTTTGGGCGATTCACGCAAATCAAATTACAAATTGATCGAATACACCAGAACCTGCAAATTTCATAATATTCTAAATGAATTTGATTTGCATTGAATTATTTTGATAATCTCTATTCTATAGTCTTTTGTAAAGTTATTGGAAAGAATTAATCATTTAATTGTACTTTGCATTGGCCACACAGATATGTAAATCTGATCTCTTCTGAGCTGTCCTTTTAACAAGCTGAACAAATCAGACTTTTCTTCCCTCCCATTATAAGAGCAACCTTCTATTGCATTTACTACTCTATTTGTCTGCCTTTGAACCTTCCGCAGCTCTCCTATATCCTTTTTACTTTGCGGAGCCCAAGAACCTAATCCACTATTAAAGATATGATTTTACAAGGTATTTATTGAGGGGTAATATTACTTTGGGATCACAGGTTTATATCTTTCTCTGTTTATACACCCTAAAATCATATTTGCTTTTGCCGCTCCAGCTTGTCACAGAATATAATGTTGGGAAGGACATTTTGTAAAATAAAAGGAAGTAATCTGTATTTGTTTAGTATTTTTTTGTCTTTATTTACCCGTGTGCTTTGCATAGTTTGTATGATATTCTCAAACCTTTACCTATTGTGTCTGGTCTTGTGGACAGTGTGAAAACTGAAATGTTTAAAACATTTTTCATATAAATGGTTACGTAAAATCAAATTTAAAACACCTTAAAAAAAATGGGTGAAACATATGTTTATAATAAAAGCCTGATTCAAATAATATCTTAATTTAAGCCTTTAAGGCGATACATTCCGCTTCCCGTAGATTATAGGCATTTATTGATTCTTTCTCCTGGTAAGTATATTATTTGTAAAATATAATGGTTAATTATTCATCCTAGTATTTGTATAGTAAGATAATTCAGTTAACTTTTTTTTCACAGTGGTCAATAAATAATAAGTTACGGTATAGGACCACATATACAGTATGTTATTTGAATGGATGTGGTATATGCTATCAAAATTGATATCGTGCAATATGGACCAGGTACTATTCGTTCTTTTTTATGGATAGCACTTGTATCTATGATAGTTATAGATAAAGCACCACATTGAGGATAAAGTTCAACCTTCAATATTTATGGTTGACTAAATCCTGTATATAAAAACAGTGGAAATACAATGTAAACCCTCACCATAAAGGAATAAAAACATGCAATACATTATAGGGACCTGTATAATTAAATTGGATAATAGCAGTGATCAAATGTATCCCACACAGTGACAAAATGCAGTGTGTGAAATTTACCACAACATTCTAAGTACCTATACAATCATTAGATACAGTTGACAGTGATCAACATGACCCTATACATTCATTGAATAATTATATGCAAAACCACAGTCTGCTACAATTCATGTGGAACAATGGCCAATATATTTACCTGAAACAAGAGATCATATAAATAGCCAACAGGACAGTGGTACAAATTTTTAGGGTTACCTCCCCATATGTTACACATATTAGTAAATGGGCAGACATGGAACAATCTCACCCATGATGAAGTGGATTCCAGGAATGAGTATTTGTCCGGTGAAATGCAGTGTGTCCAGCGGTGTTAGAGAAGGGTCCAGTTAGCATTGTCTTCAAGATCCCTGATGACAACTCCTGCCCAGACAAGGGCAGTCCACTGTGACGACATGGACTTTGTCAGTACCTAGCATGGGTTAATTTTCTTAAAATTCATCCAGACATGATGATATCTTGTTTATAAACACGGGATAAGCCCTTTATTGTTTCTACAAGACTCTTAGGCGGGCTTTGCACATTGCGACATCGCAAGCCGATGCTGCGATGTCGCACGCAATAGTCCCCGCCCCCGTCGCAACTGCGATATCCTTGTGATAGCTGCCGTAGCGAACATTATCGCTACGGCAGCTTCACATGCACTCACCTGTCCTGGGACATCGCTCTGGCTGGGGACCCGCCTCCTTATTAAGGGGGTGGGTCGTACGGCGTCACTGCAACGTCACACAGCAGGCGGCCAATAGGAGCGGAGGGGCGGAGATGAGTGGGATGTAAACATCCCGCCCACCTTCTCCCTTCCGCATATCCTACGGGAGCCGCGGTGACGCCGGTAGGAGATGTTCCTCGCTCCTGCGACTTCACACACAGCGATGTGTGCTGCTGCTGGAGCGACGAATAACATTGGACCATCGCGTCAGCGTAATTATGGATTACGCCGACGCTACACCAATGATACGATTATGACGCTTATGCGCTCGTTAATCGTATCATCTAGGCTTTACACACTACGATGTCGCCTGCGATGCCGGATGTGCGTCACTTTCAATTTGACCCCACCGACCCCTGCGATTTCGTAGTGTGCAAAGTACCCCTTAGGCTATGCGCACACACTGCGTTTTTTTGACGCTGCGTTTTTGTGCGTTTTTGGCCACTAAAAATGCACAAAAACGCACCAGGGGCAAAAAAACGCGGCAAAAAATGCATGCGTTTTTACTGCGATTTGGTGCGTTTTTGGCTGCGTTTTGCTGCGTGTTTGTTTTCTGCGTTTTTCTGCGTTTTTCCAATGCATTCCATGGGGGGAAAATACAGAAAAACGCAGGAAAGAATTGACATGTCCATTTTTTTTTTTTAAGCTCAAAAACGCAGCTTAAAAAAAAGTTGTGTGCGGACAGCAAAAATGAAAACTCATAGACTTTGCTGGGGAAGCAAAGTCATGCAGTTTTGAGGCCAAAAATGCTGCGAAAAACGCAGTGTGTGCACAAAGCCTTAGGAGTCTAGTGTTAAGGTCCAGTCACACTAAGCAACTTACCAGCGATCCCAACAACGATAGGGATCGCTGGTAAGTTGCTAGGAGGTTGCTGGTGAGATGTCACACTGCGACGCTCCAGCGATCCCACCAGCAACCTGACCTGGCAGGGATCGCTGGAGCGTCGCTACACGAGTTGCTGGTGAGCTCACCAGCAACCAGTGACCAGCCCCCAGCGCCGCGTGGAAGATGCTGCGCTTGGTAACTAAGGTAAATATCGGGTAACCAATCCGATATTTACCTTGGTTACCAGCGCACGCAGCTACACGTGCAGAGAGCAGGGAGCAGCGCACACTGAGCGCTGGCTCCCTGCTCTCCTAGTTACAGCACACATCGGGTTAATTACCCGATGTGTGCTGCAGCTACATGTGCACAGAGCAGGGAGTAGCGCACAATGCTTAGCGCTGGCTCCTTGCTCTCCTAGCTACAGCACACATCAGGTTAATTAACCCGATGTGTCCTGCAGCTACATGTGCACAGAGCAGGAGCCGGCACTGACAGTGAGAGCGGCGGAGGCTGGTAACAAAGGTAAATATCGGGTAACCAAGGACAGGGCTTCTTGGTTACCCGATGTTTACTGTGGTTACCAGCCTCCGCAGAAGCCGGCTCCTGCTGCCTGCACATTTAGTTGTTGTTGTCTCGCTGTCACACACAGCGATCTGTGCTTCACAGCGGGACAGCAACAACTAAAAAATGGCCCAGGACATTCAGCAACAACCAACAACCTCACAGCAGGGGCCAGGTTGTTGCTGGATGTCACACACAGCAACATCGCTAGCAACGTCACAAAAGTTGTTTGTTAGCAGCGATGTTGCTAGCGATGTTGCTTAGTGTGACGGGGCCTTTAAAGTTCTTGTTACCTTGGCCAGTGAAGGACAGAAACCCAGACTAATCAATTATGCGAATCTCCCATTGTGTTGCTAGATGCAATGTACCTTAGCTGTCTATCCCTCATCTCTGCCATGCTGCTATTACTGCTAGGGATATTTTGTATTCGGCTTGAAATCTAGACAATAAGAAACCAGTCTTATCCACAATTGTGAAGACCCCAATGGTCTGAATGGAGAGCTCAGGGGTATGAGAAGGAGGACTGTCCATTCCCCGGGAGACTCTTGCTACATGCTACCGATCTAGGATCTGCGGATATGATTGGCAACCATAACCGAACCTGGATTATAATACTAGATGGACTTCAGCATCGAATGCAAGGATTCGGCTGAGCTATCAAGGACTACCTAAGGAAGGCATCCAGCTTGGGACAATCCAGTCACCTAACTACAGGCTTTGCGGTCCTCAGACAGCTTCCTAAATCTGGCGTTAATCCATTCTTGGTGGATGCCCTCTGAAAGCGGGGTGCTGCTGGTTTGGAGTAAGTAGCCCTGGAAGTAGAGTTGAGTGCGGTTCGCGGTTCGTGGTTCTCCAGTTCTAGGCTCGAGTGATTTTGGGGGCTGTTCGAGATCGAACTAGAACTCGAGCTTTTTGCAAAAGCTCGATAGTTCTAGATACGTTCGAGAACGGTTCTAGCAGCAAAAAGCAGGGCTTTTTACAGCTACAGTGTGCAGGAGCCATCGCTGGCAGCCTGCCAGAAGCTGGTAACCAAGATAAACATCGGGTATCCAAGCAAAGCGCTTTGGTTAGTAACCCGATGTTTATCTTAGTTACGTGCAGGAAACACTTCCCCGCTCAGCTCACTCCGCCCCCTCCTGCCCGCGGCATGTACACATATACACACACACACACACACACACACACACACACACATGGTCCCGCTCGGCTTACCTGCGGTGATGAAGTCCCGCCATCCCGACCTCAGCGCTGTCACTGTCCTCCATGGCCGCCGCTTGTCACATCACCTTTCGCTTCCGACCCGAGACTAACTAGCGGTGACGTCACGGACCTCTCGCGATACTTGGTGTGAAGGCGCCGGTCATTGAACTCAGTGACAGGGGCTGTCAGTGT
The DNA here is from genome assembly GCF_048569485.1 of Anomaloglossus baeobatrachus. Taxonomy (NCBI): domain Eukaryota; kingdom Metazoa; phylum Chordata; class Amphibia; order Anura; family Aromobatidae; genus Anomaloglossus; species Anomaloglossus baeobatrachus. The sequence goes on along the minus strand of NC_134357.1, from coordinate 108,449,445 downwards.
GCTGGAGATCAGCGCAGGTAATGTACCTCGCTGACAGCAGCACTTGTCATGCCCTGCAGTGACCTGGGCTGACCCATTGATGTTAGCTCAGGTCACTGCACTGCTCTCCCAGCCAATGGGGAACATCCTGCTCTTCATTGACTGGGACAGTGTGGATCGTCATGGCAACCCCTTGGATTACAGCAGACCTGGATTTGTTTTTCATTCTAATAAATTGGTTAAAGAGGGAATGTTTTGGGGAGTGTTTTTTCAAATAAAAATGTGTTTGTCGTCTATTTTTTTTTATTACTGACTGGGTTGGTGATGTCGGGTATCTGATAGACGCCTGACCTCACCAACCCCAGGGCTTGATGCCAGGTGACATTACACATCTGGTATTAACCCCATATATTACCCCGTTTGCCACCGCACCAGGGCGCGGGATGAGCTGGGGCGAAGCACCAGGATTGGCGCATCTAATGGATGCGCCACTTCTGTGGCGGCTGCGGCCTGCTATTTTTAGGCTGGGGAGAGTCCAATAACCATGGACCTCCCTAGTCTGAGAATATCAGGCCCCAGCTGTCTGCTTTACCTTGGCTGGTGATCCAATTTTGGGGGACCCCTACGTGTTTTTTTTTTTAAATGATTTATTTAATTTAAAATAACAGCGTGGGGTGCCCTCAGTTTTGGATTACCAGCCAAGGTGAGGTTGCCAGCTGTGGTCTGCAGGCTGCAGCCGTCTGCTTTACTCTAGCTGGCTACAAAACTAGGGGGAACCCTACGTCATTTTTTTTTTCATTTTTTTGGCTTAATACAAAGCTAAGCACCCCTTAGTGCCACATGAAAGGCACCAAAGGGTGCTCCACTTTTTCTCAACTTTTTCTCTATTTTTTCTCCACTTTTTCTCCACTTTTTCTCCACTTTTTCTCCACTTTCTCTCCACTTTTTCTCCACTTTTTCTCCACTTTTTCTCCACTTTTTCTCCACTTTTTTCTCCATTTTTTCCTCCACTTATTCTCCGCTTTTTCTCCGCTTTTTCTCCACTTTTTCTCCACTTTTTCTCCACTTTTTCTCCACTTTTTCTCCACTTTTTATCCATTTTTTCTCCACTTTTTATCCATTTTTTCTCCACTTTTTCTACATTTTTTCTCCACTTTTTTTCTCCACTTTTTCTCCACTTTTTATCCATTTTTTTCTCCACTTTTTCTCCATTTTTTCTCCACTTTTTCTACATTTTTTTCTCCACTTTTTCTCCACTTTTTTTTCACTTTTTCTCCACTTTTTCTCCACTTTTTCTCCACTTTTTCTCCACTTTTTATCCATTTTTTTCTCATATTTTTCTCCACTTTTTCTCCACTTTTTCTCCACTTTTTCTCCATTTTTTCTCCACTTTTTATCCATTTTTTTCTCCACTTTTTCTCCACTTTTTCTCCACTTTTTATCCATTTTTTTCTCCACTTTTTATCCATTTTTTCTCTACTTTTTCTACGTTTTTTCTCCACTTTTTTTCTCCACTTTTTCTCCACTTTTTATCCACTTTTTCTCCACTTTTTCTCCACTTTTTCTTCACTTTTTCTCCACTTTTTCTCCACTTTTTATCCATTTTTTTTCTCCACTTTTTCTCCACTTTTTCTCCACTTTTTCTCCATTTTTTTCTCCATTTTTTCCTCCATTTTTTCTCCACTTTTTCTCCACTTTTTCTCCATTTTTTTTCTCCACTTATTCTCCACTTTTTCTCCACTTTTTCTCCACTTTTTCTCCACTTTTTCTACATTTTTTTCTCCACTTTTTCTCCACTTTTTCTCCACTTTTTTCTCCACTTTTTCTCCACTTTTTCTCCACTTTTTATCCATTTTTTTCTCCACTTTTTCTCCACTTTTTCTCCACTTTTTTCTCCACTTTTTCTCCACTTTTTCTCCACTTTTTCTCCATTTTTTTCTCCATTTTTTCTCCACTTTTTTTCTCCACTTTTTCTCCACTTTTTCTCCACTTTTTCTCCACTTTTTCTTCACTTTTTAGCCATTTTTTTCTCCACTTTTTCTCCACTTTTTCTCTACTTTTTCTCCACTTTTTCTCCACTTTTTCTCCATTTTTTCTCCACTTTTTCTTCACTTTTTAGCCATTTTTTTCTCCACTTTTTCTCCACTTTTTCTCCACTTTTTCTCCACTTTTTTTCTCCACTTTTTCTCCACTTTTTCTCCACTTTTTCTCCATTTTTTCTCCACTTTTTCTTCACTTTTTAGCCATTTTTTTCTCCACTTTTTCTCCACTTTTTCTCCACTTTGTCTCCACTTTGTCTCCACTTTGTCTCCACTTTATCTACAATTTTTCTCCACTTTTTCTACATTTTGTTCTCCACTTTTTCTCCACTTTTTCTCCATTTTTTTCTCCACTTTTTCTCCACTTTTTCTCCACTTTTTCTCCACTTTTTATCCATTTTTTTCTCCATTTTTTCTCCATTTTTTCTCCACTTTTTCTACATTTTTTCTCCACTTTTTTTCTCCACTTTTTCTCCACTTTTTATCCATTTTTTTCTCCACTTTTTCTCCATTTTTTCTCCACTTTTTCTACATTTTTTTCTCCACTTTTTCTCCACTTTTTCTTCACTTTTTCTCCACTTTTTCTCCACTTTTTCTCCACTTTTTCTCCACTTTTTATCCATTTTTTTCTCCACTTTTTCTCCACTTTTTTCTCCACTTTTTCTCCACTTTTTCTCCACTTTTTCTCCATTTTTTCTCCACTTTTTATCCATTTTTTTCTCCACTTTTTCTCCATTTTTTCTCCACTTTTTCTACATTTTTTTCTCCACTTTTTCTCCACTTTTTCTTCACTTTTTCTCCACTTTTTCTCCACTTTTTCTCCACTTTTTCTCCTTTTTTTTCTCCACTTTTTCTCCACTTTTTCTCCACTTTTTCTCCACTTTTTCTCCATTTTTTCTCCACTTTTTATCCATTTTTTTCTCCACTTTTTCTCCACTTTTTCTCCACTTTTTATCCACTTTTTATCCATTTTTTCTCTACTTTTTCTACATTTTTTCTCCACTTTTTTTCTCCACTTTTTATCCATTTTTTTCTCCACTTTTTCTACATTTTTTCTCCACTTTTTCTACATTTTTTCTCCACTTTTTCTCCACTTTTTCTCCACTTTTTCTCCATTTTTTTCCCCACTTTTTCTCCACTTTTTTCTCCACTTTTTCTCCACTTTTTCTCCACTTTTTATCCATTTTTTCTCCACTTTTTCTCCACTTTTTCTCCACTTTTTCTCCATTTTTTTCTCCACTTTTTCTCCACTTTTTCTCCACTTTTTCTCAATTTTTTCTCCACTTTTTCTTCACTTTTTAGCCATTTTTGTCTCCACTTTTTCTCCACTTTTTCTCTACTTTTTTTCTCCACTTTTTCTCCACTTTTTATCCATTTTTTTCTCCACTTTTTATCCACTTTGTCTCCACTTTTTCTACATTTTTTCTCCACTTTTTCTACATTTTGTTCTCCACTTTTTCTCCACTTTTTCTCCATTTTTTTCTCCACTTTTTCTCCACTTTTTCTCCACTTTTTATCCATTTTTTTCTCCACTTTTTCTCCATTTTTTCTCCACTTTTTCTACATTTTTTCTCCACTTTTTTTCTCCACTTTTTCCCAACTTTTTATCCATTTTTTTCTCCACTTTTTCTCCATTTTTTCTCCACTTTTTCTCCATTTTTTTCTCCATTTTTTCTCCACTTTTTCTCCACTTTTTTCTCCACTTTTTCTCCACTTTTTATCCATTTTTTTCTCCACTTTTTCTCCACTTTTTCTCCACTTTTTCTCCATTTTTTTCTCCACTTTTTTCTCCACTTTTTTCTCCACTTTTTCTCCACTTTTTCTCCACTTTTTATCCATTTTTTTTTCTCCACTTTTTATCCACTTTTTCTCCACTTTTTCTCCGTTCTTTTTCTATGGTCGGTCTACCCATTAGCTCTGCCATGCATACTGTAGCTCTACACCTACTGCACATGTTACTTTATGATTGACATCTTTCGTACCAGAGCTATCTAAGCCTACTCTGACCCCATATTTGCCATTACTATATTGTCCTTGTACTGTATTATGACATTTGTATCATGTGTTTCATTTCTTGCTGTGTTGCAATTTTTTTGCTGCATCCCAATTGTACCTCTACATTGTTCGAGTTTATGTTATTGTTCTCTCACTCTTATGTGATACTGATTATTGTCATTTTTCATGATTACATGCAGATAAGTCCAATCTGACGAAGGCTCAGGCTGAAACGTCATTTGTAACTTGTTTTGGACAAAAACATATATGCTTATGAAAATTTTTTTTTCCTTATACGGACCAATAAAAAGTGATTTTGCATTACTATCCGTTGTGACTTACTGACTTAGTCTGGGAGATTTAGAGTGCCGAGGTTACTCACTAATTTTATCTATTATTACCTCTGAGCACCTATATACCAGTGAGCAGAGCTTCCTCTACAGTAGTTCTCCTGATTAGGCATGCCCTTACCTCATGAGCAGGGCATTGCAGCTTTGGTAGCAACCATTACGACATGGACTCTGCTGCTGTGGACCCGAGAAGAGTGAGTGCAGATTCATTGCACCCACACTCCTCACATGAAGGGTCCGCACTCCTAGAAAATGGGGGATACGTTCCCTGAGTGTCTCCCCCCCATATTCTAGACGGTCCAGAGTCGTCGTGGGACCCCTTTATTTTTTTTCTTACAATAAATTGGTGAAAGAGGAAATGTTTTGGGGACTGTTTTTTCAAATAAATTTCTTTTGTCGATTTTTTTTTTTGTTTTGTTAGTACTGACAGTTTATGATGTTGGGTATCTAATAGACGCCATGACATCACAAACTGCTGGGCTTGATCTCAAGTGACTTTACAGCTAGTATCAACCCGATTTATTACCCCGTTTGCCACTGCACCAGGGCACGGGATGAGCTGGGGTGAAGCGCCAGGATTGGCGCATCTAGTGTATGCGCCACGTCTGGGGTGCCTGCAGCCTGCTATTTTTAGGCTGTGAAGGCCCAATAACTATGGACCTTCCCACCCTGAGAATACCAGACCACAGCTGTCCGCTTTACCTTGGCTGGTGATCCAATTTGGGGGGGACCCTACTTTTATTGTGTAATTATTATTATTTATAAAATAATTATAAAAAAGAGCCTGAGGGGACCTCCACATTGGATCCCCAACCACGGTAAAGCTGCCAGCTGTGGTTTTCAGGCTACAGCCGTCTGCTTTACCCTAGCTGGCTATCAAAAATGGGGGGACCCAACGTCATTTTTTTTTTTAACTATTTTTTAAATAGAAAAAATTAATGGGCTTCCCTGTATTTTGATTGCCAACCAAGGTAACGGCAGGCAGATGGGGGTGGCAACCCATAGCTGTCTGCTTTATCTGCGCTGAGAATCAAAAATACCGCGGAGCGCTACGTCATTTTTTTAAAGATTTATTTTTGCAGCACTGTGATGTCCAGCAATCAAAATACAGGGAAGCCCATTTTATTTTTAGTTATTTAAATAAATAATTAAAAAAAATATTTATGGGCTCCCGCTGCATTTTTTGTATTGCTAGCTAAGGGTAATCCAAGCAGCTACTGGCTGCTAACCCCCACTGCTTGGTGTTACCTTCACTGGCAATGGAAAATCCAGGGAAGCATTTTTTATTTTTTTTTGCCAAAAAACTACAAAAAAAGGACGTGAGCTTCGCCATATTTTTGTATGCTAGCCAGGTATAGCAGGCAGGTGCTGGAAGAGTTGGATACAGCGCCAGAATATGGCGCTTCTATGAAAATGCCATTTTCTGAGGCGGCTGCAGACTGCAATTCGCAGCAGTGGGGCCCAGAAAGCTCAGGCCAACCTGTGCTGCGGATTCCAATCCCCAGCTGCCTAGTTGTACCTGGCTGGACACAAAAATGGGGCGAAGCCTACGTCATTTGTTTTCTAATTATTTCATGAAATTCATGAAATAATAATAAAAGGGCTTCCCTTTATTTTTGGTTCCCAGCCGGGTACAAATAGGCAACTGGGGGTTGGGGGCAGCCGTACCTGCCTGCTGTACCTGGCTAGCATACAAAAATATGGCGAAGCCCACATAATTTTTTCAGGGGGCAAAAAACTTCTGCATACAGTCCTGGATGGAGTATGCTGAGCCTTGTAGTTCTGCAGCTGCTGTCTATCTGTATGGAGAAGAGCAGACAGCAGCTGCAGAACTACAAGGCTCAGCATACTCCATCCAGGACTGTATGCAGAAGTTTTTTGCCCACCAAAAAAATGACGTGGGCGTCGCCATATTTTTGTATGCTAGCCAGGTACAGCAGGCAGCCACGGGCTGCCTCCAACCCCCAGTTGCCTATTTGTACCCGGCTGGGAACCAAAAATATAGGGAAGCCCGTTTTTTTTAATTATTTCACTTATTTCATGAAATAATTAAAAAACAAATGACGTGGGCTTCGCCCCATTTTTGTGTCCAGCCGGGTACAACTAGGCAGCTGGGGATTGGAATCCGCAGCACAGGTTAGCCCGAGGTTTCTGGGCGCCTCTGCTGTGGATTTCAGTCCGCAGCCGTCCCAGAAAATGGCGCTCTCATAGAAGCGCCATCATCTGGCGCTGTATCCAACTCTTCCAACAGCCCTGGAGCCGGGTGGCTTGTTGGGTAATCATGAGTTAATACTGGCTTTGTTTTACTAGCCAGTATTAAGCCAGAGATTCTTAATGTCAGGCACGTTTGACCCGGCCATTAAGAATCTCCAATAAAGGGTTAAAAAAAACACCACAAAGAGAAAAAATACTTTAATAGAAATAAATACACAGACACATTAGAGACTCCATCTTTATTACCCCCTGTCAGCCCTCCACGATCCTGCTCTTCTGTCTTATTTCTTTCTAGTGTAGTAGTAGTGACGATTGTAGTGAGGAAGGATGAGGTTCACCATCTCATCACTTGGGGCTGGGGAACCTCATCGTCACTACAATCCTCACTACAATCGGGAAGCAGCGTGCAGCCTTCACTCCGTGAGTGATCAGTGCTGGCTGCTAGCGGTAACAGCGGTAACGCTGACAGACGCGTTACCATAGCAATGGTGCTCTCAGAGCCGCGGTTAGCGGTGACGTCACCGCTAACTGCGTTGCTATGGCAACGGTGATCTCCGTTAATGACCGGCTGTGTCAGCCGGTCCCTAACGGAACGGGGAGTCGACCGTGTGCTAGAGCATGTCGCCGGTACACGGCGATACACATATGTGCACCGTGTACCGGAGAGATGCACTCGCAGGTCCTACATGACACGTCATAGTCATGTGACCAGTCTGTAGCCAATGAGATAATAGCCACGTGACTGGTCACATGGCTATTTTGACGTCACGATAGGTCCTGCATCTCTGCTGGCAGTGCAGGTCACCGGGAGGATTAAGCGATCATCGGATGGAATAGCGGCAGGAGACAGAGTGCAGAAGGGATCGCGGGGACCGGTAAGTGTTATGGCAATGTTTATTAACTGTTTGTGTACATTTATAATGCATTTTTATGTGTTTGTGATTGCCTCCCATTATAGCCTATTGGTTCGAGTTTGGTTCGTCGAACGTTCGATGAACCGAACTCGAACGGGACCCCCGTTCGGCAAACCGACCTCGAGCCGAACCGCGACCGGTTCGCTCATCTCTACCTGGAAGCTCTGAGGCACGGACATTCTAATCCCTGGTGAGCCAGCAGAAGGGTGAGAAACTGTTGTCGGTTACATTTTGTGCTTTTGCTGGTTAAGTGCTATGTGCCATTAATTGTTTGGGGATCCAATAAAGTCTTAATATTGCAATTCCCTCACTCTGTGTTGTCTGAGTATTGTTCCGCCCACGGTTAAGGAGGTCGTGTGTTCAGCTGGGATGAGCCCTTGGCCATGTGTCTTTCTAAAGGTGGCCGGGTCAGCGGACGAGAGCACCCACTGACCCCCGTGTCTCCACATCCACAACTTGCCTTTTTTGTGGCTAACCCTATGTCTGCCCCAAGTACCTCCCAACGCGTTTCACCTTCCAGGGAGAAACAATCTTGCACTCAAGTTCTATCTAGGGCTATTCAATCAGTGCTCAAACTGGTATACACTGACCTGTCATAGACAATGGATAGAACTTGTACCTATGATAGTCTATGGGGCTGTTCACATGTCATGGTGTCCACAATGTTAGGCCCCTTTCACACGTCAGTGATTCTGGGATGTTTTGCTTTTTTTTAAACGTACCAGAATCACTGACATACGCAGACCCATTATAATGAATGGGTCTGCTCACACGTCAGTGATTTTTCACTGCACGTGTCTCAGTGCATGTGCGTGATTGCTGCACGGAGACATGTCCATTTTTTTCTGGCAGAACTGATGTTCCACGGACCACGCAGTGGTGTGGTCCGTGAAACACGTGCCAGAAAAAAACGTGCTTTTAAAATAAAAAACATTTTAACTCACCCGGTGTCCAGCGATGTCCTCTGCAGCCCGTTCTCCCTGCTGCTTCTAAGCCGGCTGATTACTGTCGCGCATATTCATTATGCGCGACACAGCCGACCCGGAAGCAGCTGCTGCGGGGGTCACCGCCGGCCGGATGCTGCGTCGCGGGAGCGATCAGCACCATGGACAGCGGGAGCGGGCGCAGGTGAGTGAATCTCTAAGTGCAATCATGGGCCACGGAGAACGGAGCCCGGATTGCACTTAGACAACCCACGTGTGCCGAGATTCACGGCACACGCAGGGACATGTGCATGTTTTACACGCCAGTGAAAAACGTCTGTGTTTTTCACTGACGTGTGAAACGGGCCTTATGTTGGTATAGCAACTTACAAAGGATAGAGGTAACACACTAAAAAACTGTAGCTTAGGCTATGTGCGCACAGTGCTTTTTTTCCGCGGCGTTTTTGCGTGTTTTTCGGGTGCGTTTTTGGCCTCAAAACTGCATGACTTTGCTTCCCCAGCAAAGTCTATGAGTTTTCAATTTTGATGCCCGCACACAACTGTTTTGTTAAGCTGCGTTTGTGAGCTTAAAAAAAAATGGACATGTCAATTCTTTCCTGCGTTTTTCTGCGTTTTCCCCCCATGCAATGCATTGGAAAACCGCAGAAAAACGCAGAGATCAAAAACACAGCAAAACGCAGCCAAAAACACACCAAACTGCGGTAAAAACGTATGCGTTTTTTGCCGCGTTTTTTTTGCCGCGGGTGCGTTTTTGTGCGTTTTTAGCGGCCAAAAACGCACAAAAACGCAGCGTCAAAAAAACGCAGTGTGTGAACTTAGCCTAAACCTGCTGATTTCTGTACAGACAAGAGATCCCAACTCCACAGTTTCTAGTTGTTCCTGCGGGATTTGGAATTTCCCTGATCATAGACTAAACTATGACAACTCGGGCCTTCTCTGTCTGATCAGCTGACAAGCACTTCATGTTCCTTTCTAAGGAGCTGGAGGGCAGAGCAGAGTACAAATTACCTACAGAAGGGAAAGTGTGCTAAAGTAGAAAGTGATCCTAGAGTGAGTAAAACAAACAACAAAATACAAGAGAGGATGTATATTGCTAAAGAATATGCTACCAACTAACTCACAACAAACAATAGATAGGTGCAGAGTGAACAACATAAACAGCAGAGAGAGGTATCCGAGCTGGTCTTCTACTGACTGGCAGAAACTAACAGCAATATGGCTGCACTTCAATATGAAGATATCATCAGCAGGAAATACCAGCAGGAGGAAAGTTTTTAAAGCCGCACCTGAAAGGTGATTGGGCAGGCAAGCAAGCAAATGAATACACCTGTTACCCTAACAGAACTAAAGAAAGGATAACAGAAACGAAACACCTGAAGAAAAGCTGTATCTGCTGTTGTTCAATGGACAGAAAAGCCGACCACAGAGCACAGACTAAAAGGTTCAAATCCAGATGCATGAATACTGATTAAAATCTGATTAAACTGATGAAAATCACTAATAAAACTGTCAGTTTTTCTCATATATGAAAAAAACTGACATCTTAATGGGGCATAAAGTCAATGCTACTAATGTTTTTTGAAGAAATGGTACAATTTTTTATGTATTTATGCTTATAATACAACATAGTGGTCTTAGTAGTATGATGGTACGGGAATGTGTGACGCCCTGGGCAAGCCAGGGGTCACAGGTCATAACACCACTACACCCTACACCCCAGATAGGAACACCAAGACTAACCTAACGGTTGTGGTGATCTGTTAGCACCACCGCTGCTCGGTGTGGGGATCCCGGGAATGATGGTGTGAAGCAGCAAGTTGTTGTGTTGCCCCTCCGTGGGTAGGGGTTGGTGATCCCGGGGCCCAGTGTTGAGGTGGGTAGATGCAGGGCTTGGTGGGCGCAGGGACGCGGGGGCAGCGCTGTGCCTTGCGGCACTGTGGTACTCACTCAGCCTGAGACGTTGACACAGTTCTCGGTAAAACACACGGCTGGAAAGACGGTTCCCACAGACGGCTGCACTTGCTTTCCCCAGTAGGTGACGGTGATGTCCCTTTTCCTGCACCTAATGTTGTTGATGGTCTCGATGGGTTCCCACCGGTAACCCGCTCCCCGGCTTCAAGCTGGACCGGAGGAGCTCTACTCTTTGCTCGCAGGCGCTGGCCCTTAGAAACTGGTGCCCTGGCGGTGGCGGTGTCTCTACTGTAATGGTTGGGCTGTTGCCTTCAATCGGGACTTGGTTGTTGGGAGACAGACGTCCCCTTCACTGACGGATTTGGCAAATTATGGCGACTCCTAGCCTTGCCGTGGTCCGAGAGGCCCCTGCCCTGGTGCTGACTGTCCTTTGTACACTGCTCCAGACCGCCGGGCCACCACCCGTCCGCGGTCCTTCCAGGAACTTCCAAACTGTCACCCCTCCGGACAATCACCGCCGTTGCTGACCTTGCTGACTCTGTCCTGCACACAGCTGGACCTACTTCAGGCTTTCCTACTCTCGCTTTTACTCTTTTCTTCTTTGCTCCACTACTACTTCACTTTCACTTCACTGTTTACTCCTTCCTCACTCAAGCTCTCCCTGAGCTAGACTCCGTTCTTTCCACTTCTCCCTCCTAAACTCCTCTGCCTGGTTCTTCCCGCCTCCAGGGCTGTGAACTCCTCGGTGGGCGGAGCCAACCGCCTGGCCCACCCCCTGGTGTGAACATCAGCCCCTGGAGGAAGGCAACAAGGATTTTGGTTAGCTGTGATGTTCCTAACTGGGGTGTAGGGTGTGGTGGTGTGATGACCTGTGACCCCTGGCTTGCCCAGGGCGTCACACAAGCGTGTGTAAGGTCATGGTATCTTGACATTAAGGCATGCGCCTTGATCTTTTACATGCATGCGCAGAACCCATGAAAGTCAGACATCTCAGCATGGCATGACAGGGCCAGGGATTTCAGCATGAGCGGTGACTATCTGAAGATGCTGCGAGGACTGAAAGGTGATAGTGAGGAGTCGAGAAGTGAACAGTGAGGTGAGTATATTGAATAAACCCTGGAGCATAATATATGACATTATTATTATTGACAGGAAACAGTTTTTCCACAAATTAAGTTTCCTAGGAAAAAATGTGCGAGGAGATGAGTTGGAAGTTTACCTGATCTGCTCATCTCTAATTAATACTTTTATTTTTGTAAGCATTCTTACACTTCTGCATTTTTTCCTCGCTTGGTCACAATGGAACAGTTGGGCTATGTTCTCACAGTGTATCTGTGCCGCCCCCGCGTCAGCAGCCAGGCTGCTCGGATCCAGATGCGCGGTGGCTCGAGAGGGCTCCGGACACGGGGGGTGGTTGTCGTGCGGCTCCTTAAACAAAGGGGGTATATTTACAGGGGATGTTGTATAAAGTTTGTGACGCCACCCGTGGTGTGTGGTAAGGTGGAGTACCACCGCTGCGGCTGGGAGTACCCGTGGCAATGATGTGGACAGCCAGGTGTTTAACCCCTCCATGGGTAGGGAGGATGCCCGGGGACTCAGTGATGGTAACAGGGATATGCCATTGGGGAGTTAAGGGTCACTTGCGTACTCACTCAGTTCAATAACGCTGACACCGACAACTGTAGTAAACCAAAGTTCTGGACACCGCTGCCACTGAGGGGCACCTTGTCTTCTAGTTGGTCCCTTTAGCCTGAAACTAATCGGGTCCCGCTCCTCAATGTGGCTAACTGAGGGAGCTTGCTCTCAGGGTTTACGCTTGGGATTTTCTTGACCGTGTAGTGGAATGTCCTATCACCCTCATTGCGCTAGCACCCCGATTTTGGAGGGGGGGGGAGAACGGATCTTGAAAGCTCCGTCCTCGTCGGGTAAATTGTCACGGCGCTTGAAGCTACTCCCTGACCTAGGGTTCACGTACCCCGTCGTGCTCTGGCCCCTGCCCGGTGATGGTATAAGGCCACCGGCTGTCCTCCTCTCTAAGGTGTAAGATGGTATAAGGCCACCAACGTCTGCTACCTAGTAGTTCTAAGGAGCCCAGCTCCTGACCTCCTCTCTCTCTGAGAGCTACTTCTGTTCTCCTCGGTTCTGCTCCTGACACTCCTGATCCCCCCTTAACCAACCCCCCAGCTGGGTGACCCTATTCCACTCAGGCCGTCCACTGGTGTGTCTGGTGGGTGTGGGGCAGAGTGTTCCTAGGATTTTGATTAACTGGTCTTGGCAACACCAATTGTTAGGGACCCATAACCAAGGAGGAGGCGGCTATTGCACAGAAGGGAAGATTGCACAATACCCTGTGACGACCTGATAGGCCAGGGCATCAGATATCTTTTCTAACCACAAAGATGCAGCGTTTTTGGCACCAAAAACACACAAAAAACATTTTTAATGTGTTTTTACTACATTTTGCCCAATGTGTTTTTTAATTCAAATCAATTGACTGGAAGGGCTCAAAAACGCTGGAAACATGCAAAAAGAATTGACATGCTGCATCTTGGGTGCATCTTCAAAAATGCTGCCAAGATGCAGCCAAAGAAAGATGCACAGTGTGAAAAATAGAAATCTCATAGGCTTTGCTGGGGGAAGAAAATGCATGCATTTAGGTGCATCTTTGTGGCCTCAAAAATGCACCCAAAATGCAGAAAAAGATACAGTGTGTGAACAGAGCCTTAAGGCCCCTTTACACTAAACAACTTACCAGCGATCCCAACAACGATACAACCTGATAGGGATCGCTGGTAAGTTGCTAGGAGGTTGCTGGTGAGAGGTCACACAGTCAGACGCTCCAGCGATCCCACCAGCAACCTGACCTGGCAGGAATCGCTGGAGCATCGCTACACGGGTTGCTGGTGAGCTGTCACCAGCAACCAGTGACCAGCCCCCAGCCAGCAGTGACGCACTGAAGCGATGCTGCGCTTGGTAACTAAGGTAAATATCGGGTAACAAACCCGATATTTACCTTGGTTACCAGCGCACGCAGCTACACGTGCAGAGAGCAGGGAGCAGCGTACACTGCTTAGCGCTGGCTCCCTGCTCTCCTAGCTACAGTACACATCGGGTTAATTACCCGATGTGTGCTGCAGCTACATGTGCACAGAGCAGGAGCCGCGCACACTGCTTAGCGCTGGCTCCATGCTCTCCTAGCTACAGTACACATTGGGTTAATTATGTGTCGCCCTGGGCAAGCCAGGGGACACAGGTCATCACACCACCACACCCTACATCCCAGTTAGGAACACCAAAGCTAACCAAAATCCTTGTTGCCTTCCTCTGATGAGGCTGATGATTCACACCAGGGGGTGGGCCAGGCGGTTGGCTCCGCCCACCGAGGAGTTCACAGCTCTGGAGGCGGGAAGAACCAGGCAGTTTAGCCCAGGCAGGGCTTGAGTGAAGTTGAGTTCAGGAGGAGGAAGTGAAAGTAGAAGGAAGTAAAGTGGTAAAGGAGGAAAGCAAGAGTGGTGACAGGAAAGAAAGAGAGTGAAAAGCCTGAAGTAGTCCAGCTGTGTGCAGGACAGGGTCAGCAAGGTCAGCAACGACGGTGACTGTCCAGAGGGGTGACTGTTCGGGAGTTCCTGGAAGGACCGCGGACGGGTAGTGACCCGGTGGTCTGGAGCAGCGTGCAAAGGACAGTCAGCACCAGGGCAGGGGCCTCTCGGACCCTGGCAAGGCTAGGAGTCGCCATAATTTGCCGAATCCGTCAGTGAAGGGGACGTCGATCCCCCAACAACCAAGTCCCGATTGAAGGCAACAGTCCGACCATTAAGGAGGAACACCGCCACCGCCAAGGCACCAGTTCCTCAGGGCCAGCGTCTGCGGGCAAAGTAGAGCTCCTCCGGTCCAGCTTGAAGCCGGGGAGCGGGTTACCGGTGGGAACCCATCGCTACCAACTTAGAAACATCAGGTGCAGGTCAGAGGGACATCACCGTTACCTACTGGGAGAGCAAGTGCAGCCGTCCGTGGGAACCGTCTTTCCAGCCGTGTGGTTTACCGTAAAACTGTGTCAACGTCTCAGGCTGAGTGAGTACCACAGTGCCGCAAGGCACAGCGCTGCCCCCGCGTCCCTGCGCCCATCAGGCCCTGCACCTCCCTCACCATCACCGGGCCCCGGGATCACCAACCCCTACCCACGGAGGGGCAACGCAACATCTCGCTGCTACACACCATCGTCCCCGGGCCTATAGAGCAGCGGTGGTGAAATCACCACAACCGTGGGTGGCGTCACGGACAATAAACAATTCCCACACCCAACAACCCCCTTTCACTCACGGGCGAGGAGTGCCGCTCGAGAACCCCCGGGATCCGGCCCACAGCTCGAGCCACCACTGAGCAGCAGCCGCCGGACCCGAGCAGAAGAGGTGAGCGTAGTGTGCTGACACCCTCCTCCCCGCCCGCGACAACTTGGCGTCACGAACAGGATCTTACCGCTCTGCCGTCTGGTAGAGGTGCGCCTTGTTACCGCCGGAGGTATCCGGCAGAAAAATTTCAGAAGCCGCCATCTTTGGCGCGAAAAGTTCCCGCTCGAGCGTCTTCTCGAGTAGTAGAGGCGCGAAGGCCAAAACCCCGCCCCGAGAGAGGAGGGGCCGGAAAGAGCTAAGGGGGACGCGATGGCGGCTGGCTGCATGTAGCTGCAGCTATAAAAGCAGGGACGCCAGGACTCTGCAGACATACCGTTCCTGGAAGAAGAAGCCATCATGTGGATGCCGTCCCGCGACACCGTAGCCCCCGCGCCTGGAACCGCGGCGTGGGTGGAAATCCGGACCGCACAGCTCTACCAACGGCTGCAGGTCAGGATGCAGCTCCTCATGGAGAGTGGGAGACCGACATGGCGGACGTTATAGCCACCGTGCGGGGACGCGAGGAGGAGGCGGAGAAAGGGAGGGTGAGTGACCCACGTCCCGATGCCCTGGAAGGGCCGGTCATCGCGGCTGCGGGGCCCGGTCCAAGCCCTCTCCCCCCATTGCCTCCCTCGCCACCCGTCTCGGAGGCCGTGACCCCGCCACTAGGCCTGCTACCACCGCAACCGGTAGCAATACCCAGCGTCCCCGCCCAGGCGGACCGACCTGTAGCCGGAGCCCGCAGTAAACCGGAGGTGTTACCGTGGAAGATTCCGAAGGTTGAACCGGAGGCATCCCCTGAAAAATCCCCCGAGCCGGAGCCGATGACCCGCTCCGAGCCAAAGGCCCAGCAGCGGAAAGCCCCTATGCCCATCCCCCACACCGGCTGAGGTAGCGCCGGGTTGTTGCTGCAAGGCAGCGCCCAAGGCCAAGACACTGCGGGACACGCTGCCCAGATTCCTGACAGTGGGCAACGTCCAGAATGTCCCGCGGGGCCCGGCGCTGGCAGCAGCGCCGTATTGGGATAGGGAGCCGGTACCGCTGGGCCTGGAGATTGCTGAGAGGGAACGAAAGAAGGCCGAGCTGGTAGCCCGACCTATTAAAGAAAAAGAAAACCTCCGTGTCCGGGGACCGCTGTACGTGGGGCAGGTGAGGCGGTTTGATGTCCGCCGGGGCTACGGGTTTATCTATGAACCGGGCCTGGAGGCTGAGGTGTTTGTAGCCCGGCGGGATGTGAATGCCCACCTGCCTGAGGAGCATCCCGGCCGCAACCTAATGCCGGGAGACATCGTGCAGTACACCCGGCACTGTGGGGAGCGGGGGTGGTTCGCGCTGGACGCTAAGTTAAGGGGCAGCCAAGAGTCCCGAGTGAGCGCCGCGCCCCCTCCCTTGGAAGGAGCGCCTGAGCCTGAAAGTCTGGAGTAGGGCAGTGGATGCCCGTTGCACCGTCCCCGTTGGGACCACCATTTTGTTTGAAAGTTTTGAAAAATGATAAGTGAAATGATACCGAGTACTTCACCAGATTGTCTGATTGATTAGCAACCGGCTGGAGCCGGCACCGTTGTCCCTGTGGGGACCGTTTAAAAAGTTTTGCATGGAGGACTATCCATGGACAAGCCCGTGAACTTGCAGGGCAACCACAAACGTTAAGTGACTTGTAAATAAGTTGTTTGCCGTTACCGTTTTCCGCAATGCCGCCTCCGGAGAGGCAAGTTGGAGGGAGGGCCCTAAGCAGAGCAGGCTGGGGCCCAGCCACCAAAGGAACCGGTGGCTACCCTCTGGAGGAAAAGGACAGATCCCGCTCGGGTACCGTGTGCTGGACTGTGGGTCAAGGGGTGCTGCCTGGGCTTTAGGGGCAGCATCAGGGCCAGGTTGTTTGGGTGGGAGAGAGCGGAAACCGTAACCGTAAACCGTTATGCAACGTTAAAGAAATGTGCCTCCCGTTATGGGAAGATTCATTAAAAATGTATATATGTTACCGTTTACCATGTTATCTTTTACAGAAAAATAAAACCGGTGTTGGACGGCAGCCCGCGGACGGACTGCATTTTGCTAAGGGGGAATGTGTCGCCCTGGGCAAGCCAGGGGACACAGGTCATCACACCACCACACCCTACATCCCAGTTAGGAACACCAAAGCTAACCAAAAATCCTTGTTGCCTTCCTCCAGAGGCTGATGATTCACACCAGGGGGTGGGCCAGGCGGTTGGCTCCGCCCACCGAGGAGTTCACAGCTCTGGAGGCAGGAAGAACTAGGCAGTTTAGCCCAGGCAGGGCTTGAGTGAAGTTGAGTTCAGGAGGAGGAAGTGAAAGTAGAAGGAAGTAAAGTGGTAAAGGAGGAAAGCAAGAGTGGTGACAGGAAAGAAAGAGAGTGAAAAGCCTGAAGTAGTCCAGCTGTGTGCAGGACAGGGTCAGCAAGGTCAGCAACGACGGTGACTGTCCAGAGGGGTGACTGTTCGGGAGTTCCTGGAAGGACCGCGGACGGGTAGTGACCCGGCGGTCTGGAGCAGCGTGCAAAGGACAGTCAGCACCAGGGCAGGGGCCTCTCGGACCCTGGCAAGGCTAGGAGTCGCCATAATTTGCCGAATCCGTCAGTGAAGGGGACGTCGATCCCCCAACAACCAAGTCCCGATTAAAGGCAACAGTCCGACCATTAAGGAGGAACACCGCCACCGCCAAGGCACCAGTTCCTCAGGGCCAGCGTCTGCGGGCAAAGTAGAGCTCCTCCGGTCCAGCTTGAAGCTGGGGAGCGGGTTACCGGTGGGAACCCATCGCTACCAACTTAGAAACATCAGGTGCAGGTCAGAGGGACATCACCGTTACCTACTGGGAGAGCAAGTGCAGCCGTCCGTGGGAACCGTCTTTCTAGCCTTGTGGTTTACCGTAAAACTGTGTCAACGTCTCAGGCTGAGTGAGTACCACAGTGCCGCAAGGCACAGCGCTGCCCCCGCGTCCCTGCGGCCACCAGGCCCTGCACCTCCCTCACCATCACCGGGCCCCGGGATCACCAACCCCTACCCACGGAGGGGCAACGCAACATCTCGCTGCTACACACCATCGTCCCCGGGCCTATAGAGCAGCGGTGGTGAAATCACCACAACCGTGGGTGGCGTCACGGACAATAAACAATTCCCACACCCAACAACCCCCTTTCACTCTTGGGCGTGGAGTGCCGCTCGAGAACCCCCAGGATCCGGCCCACAGCTCGAGCCACCACTGAGCAGCAGCCGCTGGACCCGAGCAGAAGGGGTGAGCGTAGTGTGCTGACACCCTCCTCCCCGCCCGCGACAACTACCCGATGTGTGCTGTAGCTACACGTGCAGAGAGCAGGGAGCAGCGCACACTGCTTAGCGCTGGCTCCCTGCTCTCCTAGTTACAGCACACATCGGGTTAATTACCCGATGTGTGCTGTAGCTACACGTGCAGAGAGCAGGAAGCAGCGCACACTGCTTAGCGCTGGCTCCCTGCTCTCCTAGTTACAGCACACATGGGGTTAATTACCCGATGTGTACTCTGCTACATGTGCAAGGAGCAGGAGGCGGCACTGACAGTGAGAGCGGCGGAAGCTGGTAACAAAGGTAAATATCGGGTAACCAAGGACAGGGCTTCTTGGTTACCTGATGTTTACCGTGGTTACAAGTGTCCGCAGAAGCCGGCTCCTGCTGCCTGCACATTTAAGTCCCTGGTTTACACACTGCAACATCGCAAACGACATCGCTGTAACGTCACCGGTTTTGTGACGTTACAGCGACCTCCCCAGCGACATTGCAGTGTGTGAAACCTATCAGCGACCTGGTCCCTGCTGTGAAGTTGTGATCGCTACAAATCGTTCAGGACCATTCCTAGGTCCTTTGTTTCCCGCTGTGCAGCATGCATCGCTAGCAAGTTTCAGTGTGTAAAGGGGACTTTCCAGCGACTCCGCGGCTCTGTCTGTGTAGCGTCTTGATTAGCGGTCACCGGTGAAGGATTCACCGGTGACCGCTAATCCCCCGAGTGACTGAAGTGTCCCCCCCTCTCTCATACTCACCGATCCCCAATCACCGGCACTGCACGGCATTCACTCTGCTCCAGCGGCTTTTCCTTTTTTGAAAAAGCTGGCCGCTCATTAAACAATCTCGTGTTCCCTGCTTTTCCCCGCCCACCGGCAAATATGATTGGTTGCAGTGAGACACGCCCACACGCTGAGTGACAGCTGTGTCACTGCACCCAATCACAGCAGCCGGTGGGCGTGTCTATACTGTGCAGTAAAATAAATTAATAAATAATTAAAAAATCCGGCGTGAGGTCCCCCCCAATTTTAATGCCAGCCAGATAAAGCCATACGGCTAAAGGCTGGTATTCTCAGGATGGGGAGCTCCACGTTATGGGGAGCCCCCCAGCCTAACAATATCAGCCAGCAGCCGCCCAGAATTGCCGCATACATTAGATGCGACAGTTCTGGGACTGTACCCGGCTCTTCCCGATTTGCCCTGGTGCGTTGGCAAATCGGGGTAATAAGGAGTTATTGGCAGCCCATAGCTGCCAATAAGTCCTAGATTAATCATGTCAGGCGTCTCCCCGAGATACCTTCCATGATTAATCTGTAAATTACAGTTAAAAAAACACACACCCGAAAAATCCTTTATTAGAAATAAAAAACACTAACAAATTCCCTCATTACCAATTTATTACCCACAACAAAGCCCTCCTTGTCCGGCGTAATCCACGGTCCTCCAGCTGAGGATACCTGGATCCAGCGGTGGATGCAGCGGTGGCCGCGGGTAACCTCAGTGACAGCTCAGCTGATCGCGCTACTCACCGCCGCTCCAGTCAGCTCCACGCAGCAAATGAGGTGAGTAGCGCGATCAGCTGAGCTGTCACTGAGGTTAATCGCGGCCACCGCTGGATCCACCGCTGGATCCAGGTAACCTCAGTGACAGCTCAGCCGATCACACGGCTCTCTTCATTAGCTGCGTGCAGGTGACAGGAGCGGCTGTGTCTTCTGCTGCTCCTGTCACCTGCATGCAGCAGAGCTGGATGCGACGCTGGAGGACCGTGGATTACGCCGGACAAGGAGGGCTTTGTTGTGGGTAATAAATTGGTAATGAGGGAATGTGTTTGTGTTTTTAATTTCTAATAAATGATTTTTTCGGGTGTGTGTGTGTTTATTTACTGTCACTTACAGATTAATCATGGAAGGAATCTCGGGGAGACGCCTGACATGATTAATCTAGGACTTATTGGCAGCTATTGGCTGCCAATAACTCATTATTACCCCGATTTGCCAACGCACCAGGGCAAATCGGGAAGAGCCGGGTACAGTCCCAGAACTGTCGCATCTAATGTATGCGGCAATTCTGGGCGGCTGCTGACTGATATTGTTAGGCTGGGGGGCTCCCCATAATGTGGGGCTCCCCATCCTGAGAATACCAGCCTGCAGCCGTATGGCTTTATCTGGCTGGTATTAAAATAGGGGGAACCGCACGCCGGATTTTTTAATTATTTATTTATTTATTTTACTGCACAGTATAGACACGCCCACCGGCTGCTGTGATTGGGTGCAGTGACACAGCTGTCACTCAGCGTGTGGGCGTGTCTCACTGCAACCAATCACATTTGCCGGTGGGCGGGGAAAGCAGGGAATACGAGATTGTTTAATGAGCGGCCGGCTTTTTCAAAAAAGGAAAAGCCGCCGGAGCAGTGTGAACGCCGTGCAGCGCCGGTGATCGGGGATCGGTGAGTATGAGAGAGGGGGGGAAATCACCAGCAAATGAGGTGAGTAACGCGATCAGCTGAGCTGTCACTGAGGTTAATCGCGGCCACCGCTGGATCCACCGCTGGATCCAGGTAACCTCAGTGACAGCTCAGCCGATCACACGGCTCTCTTCATTAGCTGCGTGCAGGTGACAGGAGCGGCTGTGTCTTCTGCTGCTCCTGTCACCTGCATGCAGCAGAGCTGGATGCGACGCTGGAGGACCGTGGATTACGCCGGACAAGGAGGGATTTGTTGTGGGTAATAAATTGGTAATGAGAGAATTTGTTAGTGTTTTTTATTTCTAATAAAGGATTTTTCGTGTGTCTGTTTTTTAACTGTAATTTCCAGATTAATCATGGAAGGTATCTCGGGATGACGCCTGACATGATTAATCTTGGACTTATTGGCAGCTATGGGCTGCCAATAACTCCTTATTACCCCGATTTGCCAATGCACCAGGGCAAATCGGGAAGAGCCGGGTACAGTCCCAGATTTGTCGCATCTAATGTATGCGGCAATTCTGGGCGTCTGCTGGCTGATATTGTTAGGCTGGGGGGCTCCCCATAACGTGGGGCTCCCCATCCTGAGAATACCAGCCTGCAGCCATATGGCTTTATCTGGCTGGTATTAAAATAGGGGGGGACCGCACGCCGGATTTTTTAATTATTTATTTATTTACACGGCACACAGAGCCGCGCGGCATTAAATGAAGTCTGGTGAAGTTCACCTGCTTTTTTGACACGTCCCCAACGACCAGCTAGTCGCTCTGCAGGTCCGGATCGCTGTTAGGTCGTTGGCCAGGTCTGCCTGTTTGACAGCTCACCAGAGACTTTGTAGCGATCCCGGCTAGGTTGCGATTGTAGGTTGGATCGCTAGAAAGTCTCAGTGTGTAAACCCAGCTTTTGGTTCTTTGTTTCCCGCTGTGCAGCATGATCGCTAGAAAGTCTCAGTGTGTAAATGGTCCTGAACGATTTGTAGCGATCAGCAACTTCACAGCAGGGGCCAGGTCGCTGATGTGTTTCACACACTGCAATGTCGCTGGGGAGGTCGGTATTACGTCACAAAACCGGTGACGTTACAGCGATGTTGTTTGCGATGTTGCAGTTTGTAAAGCCACCTTTACATACAAAGTTCGAAGTGTGCAATACATTTCTTGATATAACACTATTAAACTGATAAGATAGAAGAGCTGAAGATTCCCAGGGATTGGATTACATCAAAGAAACTGTATTTCCTAATGGTTGTAAGACTGGAGTTGATGCCATTCGGCGGGCTTCTTGTGCATCCCTATGAGCTGAAAGATCATGCACAATCTAAGCCAACTCTTGTTGACATGCTGCAAGCTGTGATACTATTCCAGCAAACTGGTATTAATCAGCAGAGGTGAAGATTTTGCTGCCCTCTTAGGATTCATGGCATGAGTATTCTCTTATGCCTCAGCTAGTGAGGCATAATCTCAATTCTCTTTCTCCCTTGGTCATTCATGATTAAAGATTGCATGCCATTACCTACTTTAAGGCGGGCTTTGCACACTACGACATCGCAGGCCGATGCTGCGATGCCGAGTGCGATAGTGCCCGCCCCCGTCGCAGCAGCGATATGTGGTGATAGCTGGCGTAGCGAAAGTTATCGCTACGCCAGCTTCACACACACACTCACCTGCCGTGCGACGTCCCTGTGGCCGGCGACCCGCCTCCTTGTTAAGGGGGCGGGTCGTGCGGCGTCACTGCGACATCACACGGCAGGCGGCCAATCAGAGCGGAGGGGCGGAGATGAGCAGGATGTAAACATCCTGCCCACCTCCTTCCTTCCGCATATCCTACGGAAGCCGCAGTGAGGTCGGTAGGAGACGTTCCTCGCTCCTGCGACTTCACACACAGCGATGTGTGCGGCCGCAGGAGCGAGGAACAACATCGGACCATTGCGTCAGCGTAATTATGAATTACGCCGACGCTGTACCGATGATACGATTACGACGCTTTTGCGCTCGTTAATCGTATCATCCAGCCTTTACACACTGCGATGTCGCATGCGATGCCGGAAGTGCGTCATTTTCAATTTGACCCCACCGACATCGCACCTGCGATGTCGCAGTGTGCAAAGTGCCCCTAACTGTTTTAAGAATCCTTTACTTTACGGATTTCTAAATTCCTCATGTATAATGGACCTAAATGTCTCTTTGTCAAAAGATGACAAAATCTTTTGAAATTAAAATTCGCCAGGTTCAACAATTTTTCAAACAAATTTGATTTGAAGAGATTTGTTTTGTCAAGAATAGCAATACTGCAAAGCCTCCAAATGCCCTGAAAAGACATGATAAAAACTGAGGTTTCCCGGGACTGTATAAAACCCCTGTGAAGAGCTTCCATGCAAACACAGCCTTGTTAAAGGGGTTCTTCAAGAAATGTGATAAAATAAATAAATTACTTTCAAATATTAAACATTTTTCTAAAGATCTTTATTTAGCAAAAAGGATGACATGCTTTTCCCTCATCCATCAACTTGTAATGGCCTTTGTCATTCATGCTACCCCTCAAAAATGGACACTCATCTGTGTGGTTCACACGGACAAATGGTCTGTGTGAAAACACGGACATGTGGTTATCACCATAGATTATAACGAGTGATTGCGTGCCCTTCGGGCCATCGGTGACATTGCAAACCACGCAATGGGTTGTAACGACGCATCAGACTGACCTCGTAATGGGATGTAACCACGCACTAGACTGGGTATGTGCAGAATAACAGCAAACATAAATACCTGGTGTACGTGTCCTGCCACTCTTACCTTGTGTATGAAAAAGAGAGGGAATAGTGCTATTCGTGCTTCTTTTTTCGATAGCGCTATCCGTTCTCTAGGAGTAGCGCTATCGGATAGCTCTACACGTTCTCTTTCATTATTGGTAGCGCTATCCGTGCTCTTTCATTTGAAGTAGCGCTATCAGCACTAGCCCGACCTAGTGTTGCCTCAGAAATGTTGCCTCAAAGTGTTGGCTCTGTGTTGCCTCACAATATTGCCTCAGTGTTCCCTCAATGTTGCCTCAGTGTTGCCTCACAACATTGCCTCAGTTTTGTCTCACAATGTTGCCTCTAGGAGTAGCGCTATCGGATAGCTCTACACGTTCTCTTTCATTATTGGTAGCGCTATCCGTGCTCTTTCATTTGAAGTAGCGCTATCAGCACTAGCCCGACCTAGTGTTGCCTCAGAAATGTTGCCTCAAAGTGTTGGCTCTGTGTTGCCTCACAATATTGCCTCAGTGTTCCCTCAAGATAGCCTCACACAGTGTCTCTGTGTCAGCTCTGTCGTTAATACTGTTCTGGTAGAGCTATCTGATAGCACTATCCATGAAGAAAGTGAATTGGTAGACCTATCCAATAGCACTTTCCAAGAGAAAGTGAATGGGTAGAGCTATCCCATAGCTTTATTCCTAAAGGAAATGAATAGGTAGAGCTATCTGATAGCGCTACCTTTGTGACACATATTCTATCTTGTTCTCGTCTTTGTGAAATTTGGGTCTCAGTTTGTGCATTGCGTATTGCTCGTTGTCAGGCAGCATTAGATTTTCTACATGATTCAGTTACTTCATTGGTTTCTCTTGCTCTGGCTGCCCTCTGTCGGGCTACATCAGCAGTTCTTCGACAATTTAGTTTGTCTTCTGTTTCATTAAGATGCCGATTATGCATCCGTATGCGATTCACTTCTCTACATGCAGCAGCGCGATCAATTTGATCCATCTTTGCAATGTTGCCTCACACTGTTGCCCCAGTGTTGCCTCAATATTACCTCACACTGTTGCCTCAGTGTTGCCTCACAATGTTGCTTCACAGTGTTGCCTCAGTGTTGCCTTACAATGTTGCTTCACAGTGTTGCCTCAGTGTTGCCTCACAATGTTGCTTCACAGTGTTGCCTCAGTGTTGCCTTACAATGTTGCCTCACAGTCTTGCCTTGGCAACATATTGCCTCACACTGTTGCCTCAGTGTTTCCTCAGTGTTCCCTCAATATTGCCTCACAATGTTGCCTCACAGTGTTGCCTCAGCAACATAGGGCTGTGGATGGTTGCGTCGGCAACATAGGGCTCTGGATGACTTGTGCACACAGACACATGGACATATCCAAATTAGGTATATTGATGGGTATGTGTGGTATCCATGGAAAAAATGGATACTATACATACTGGAAACATGGACATATGACATATGAAGGAGGCCTTGATCTGATCTCCTCTAAGCCATCCTTTTTACAAACTTTTCTTGCCTCTCATCATAAGAGTGACCTCATTTTGCATACTCTGTCTACCTTTTGAACCTTCTGCAGGTTTCCTATATCGTTTTTACAATGTGGAGCCCAGTAGTAATTCCTTATCAAAGATATGGTTTTACAATGGATTTATTGAGGGGTAATATTACATTTGGATCCCAGGTTTATATCTTTCTCTGTTTGTACACCCTTAAATCATATTTGCTATTGCAGCTGCTGCTTGTCAAAGATATAATGTTAAAAAGGAAGTTTTGTAAAGTAAAGGACATAATCTGTATTTGTTTAATATTTTTTTGCCTTTATTTACCGTTGTGTTTTGCATACTTTGTATGATATTCTCAAACCTCTACCTATTGTGTTTGCTCTTATGGACAGTGTGAAAACTGAAATGTTTCCATCTTTTTTCCATATAAATTATGTAATGAAATCAAATTATAAACACTTCTAAAAATGTGTAAAATATAAGTTTGTAATAAAAGCTTGATTCAAAATTATATCTTAGTTTAAGTCGATACATTCTCCTTGTTTTGGTCACCTAGGGGCGACTAACGTCTGGGAGTGGACCCACTGGGTCGTAAACTGGACTCACCTGGAGGAGCTAACCTGAAGCGATTGTCAGACGCAGCCCCAGGGGGCCTAAATGAACGACAGCCAGGACCAGTGGGGTCAGCTCTGATGGACAGGAGAGTCTCTGATGTCTTGTACTAGTGTGCTCAGACGTGGCAGCACAAATATGTAGACTCAGACGTGGCGGCACAGAGGTCGTAACTCGGACGTGGCAGCATGGGAGTGATATCCCGGAAGTGGCAGCAAGGAGGTAGTGGCAACAAGCAAGCTCTAAGAAGAGACACAGGTTAGCGAAACAAGACACTGGTACTAGGACATGAAACACTGAACTAGACACAGTAGCAGGCATGGGACCTGAGAACTAGCAATGTACTAAGGATAGGCAACTTTGCTCAGGCACCTCTCCTAAGGGGAGGCAGGCTTAAGTACCTTCAGGGTAGTAGCTGACCTCAAGGATCAGTTCCAAGTAATCGGATGCCAGCCCTTTAAGAAAGGGGGCATGGCCGCACGCACACCCTATAGGCAGTCCTAGAAGGCCTGCGTGTGGCCTGGAAGCTGGAGGAGGCCACGGCAGACCCCAGGGCAGGAACAGGGTGCATAGGACCGGCGGGCAGTTGAGAACGGTGCCCCCGCCGTGGCCTGGGAGTGGTAGTGTGCAGGAGTGCCGTACCGGGGGCTACACCGCTTCACTTAGATTAAAAGTATGTATTAATTCATTCTCATGGTAAGAATATCATTTGTAAAATATAATGATTAAGTATTCATCCCAGTAACTTTATAATGGTATAATAAATGTTGTTCTTAAAGGGACCACCATGGAAACCATAGAGATAAATTTTGATTATTTTATTGGTATTAAAGTCATACAATGAGTTTCTGCCCTCAAAGGGCCTTCATCAGGTGATTATGAATGAATATATATTTTTTATTTATTTATTTTTACTTGATGAATGCATTGTATGACCTTTAATACCAATAAAATAATCAAAATTTATTTATACAGATTCCATGGTGGTACCTGGGAGTGCGATATTTATTATACTTCTATTACCCCTTACGGGGATTTTGCACGTTGCGACATCGCTACTGCGATCTCGTCAGGGTCAAATCGAAAGTGACGCACATCCGGCGCCGGTAACAACGTCACAACGTGCAAAGCCTAGGAGAGAAGATGAACGAGCGTGAAACAGTCAAAAATCGGTGATCTGTGTCACGTCGTTTATTTTCATAATGTTGGTGCGTCCGCAGGAACGATGTTGTTTGTCGTTCCTGCAGCTCCACACATCACTGTGTGGAAACCCGCAGGAGCGACAAACATCTCCTTACCTGCGTCCGCTGTCCACCGGCAATGCGGAAGGGAGAAGGTGGGCGGGATGTTTACGTCCCGCTTATCTCCGCCCCTCCGCTTCTATTGGCCGCCTGCCGTGTGATGTTGCTGTGATGCCGCACGACCCGCCCCCTTAGGAAGGAGGCGGGTCACTGGCCAGAACGACGTCGCAGGGCAGGTAAGTGCGTGTGAAGCTGCTATAGCGATAATGTTCGCTACGGCAGCTATCACGAGATATCGCATCTGCGACGGGGGCGAGGACTATCGCGCTCAGCATCGCTACCATCGGCTAGCGATGTTGCAGCGTGCAAAATGTGGCGCCCTGGACAAGCCAGGGGCCACAGAGAACAACACCTACACACCCCACACTCCCGGTCAGGCACACCGAAGTCAGACACAAACCCTTGTTGCCTTCCTCCAGGGGCTGATGTCCACACCAGGGGGTGGGCCAGGCGGTTGACCCCGCCCACCGAGGAGTTCACAGTCCTGGAGGCGGGAAAAGCAGGCAGTTGAGATTAGGTTTGGAAGTGAAAGTGAGAGGAGTAAAGTGGCAGTTAAGCAGACTGAAGTTGGTCCGGGTGTGTGGCCCGGACAGATCAGCAAGGTTGGCAGACGGTGGTGACCGTCTGCAGGAGTGGCCTATTAGAGCTAGCCGTAAGGACCGTGGACGGGTGGTGGCCCGGCGGTACCGGACCGGTACGCAAAGAGAAGCCAGCACCATCCGGCAGGGGCTTACGGACCCCGGCAAGGCTAGGAGTCGCCGTGAATTTGCCAAATCCATTAGCAAAGGGAACCTCCTGGGTTTCCCAGCAGCCAAGTCCCGTCAGAAGGCAACAGTCCAACCGAGAGAGGGAAACACAGTCACCGCCAAGGCTAAAGTTCCCAGGGCCAGAGCCTGCGGGCAAAAGGGGCTCCTCCAGCACCCATCCAAGCTGGAGAGCGGGTTACCGGTGGGAAGCCATTGGAACCGTTTACAGTACACAGGTGCAGGGAAAGGCAGTCACCATCAACCTGCCGGGAGAAACAACACCGCAGCCGTCTGTGGGAACCGTCCATCCAACCATGTGTTTTACCAAGAACTGTGTCCTCATCATTGGCTGAGTGAGTACCACCGTGCCGTGCAGCACAGCGCTGCCCCCGCGACCCTGCACCTCACCAGGCCCCGTAACCCGCCTGCCATCCATCCCTACCCCATCACCGGGCCCCGGGACAACCAACCCCCTACCCACGGAGGGGAGAACTAACATCAAAGCTGCTCCCTGTCACCGCTCCCGGGATCGCCGTCCAGAGCAGCGGTGGTGTCACCAACTTCACCACAACCGTGGGTGGCGTCACGGACAATACCCCTAAAACCAAACCATCCCCTTTTCACTCACGGGCGAGGAACGCCGCTCAAGTCCCCGGGATCCGACCCACCGCTCGAGCCACCACCGAGCAGCGGTCACAGCAGCAGCAGCGGCCGGACCCGAGCAGTGGGAGAGTGCAGCGTCCCCTCCTCCGCCCGCGACAACTTGGCGTCACGAACAGGATCCTACCGTTCTACCAACTGGTGGAAGTGCGCCTTGTGTAACCGCCGGAGGTGTCCGGCCGAAAAATTTGTGAAGCCGCCATCTTGGGCGCGAGGAATTCCCGCTCGAGCGTCTCCTTGAGTAGTGTAGGCGCGAAGGCCAAAACCCCGCCCCTGTAGAGGAGGAGCCGGAAAGAGACTAAGGGGGACTGATGGCGTCTGGCCGCATGCAGCCCGCGGCTATAAAAGCAGAGACGCCAGGACTCTGCGGCGATACTGGGTTCCTGGAAGACCTCATTGCCAAGATGCACAGTCCAACTACCAACGATGACGCTTCCGCGCCCGGCACGGCGATGTGGCTGAGAGACCGGACCGCCCCGCTGAGTAACCGTCTGCAAGCCCACATGCAACTCCTCCTGGAGGAGTGGGAGACCGACATGGCAGACGTGGTGGCTGCTATGCGGAGACGCGAGGTGGAAGAGGATTTGGAAGGGAGGGTGAGTGACCCACGCCCCTGTACCCCCAGTGGGTCGGTCATCGCGGCCGAGGGAACCGGTCCATCCCCGCTTGCCCTACCTCCTCCCCCACTACCTGTGTTAGTTGCTGCCGCCCCGCCACTAGGCCCGCTACCCGTTCAACCGGTAGCGATACCCTGCCAATCCGCCTCGGCGGACTGACTGGCTGCAGACACGCGGAGCCGGCCTGAAGCACCCCTGTGGGAACCGCCAGGATCGCAGCCCCTTAGTGAAGACGTATCAGAGGCCCCGCCCTGGATGGCACCAGGCGCTGTGCCCGAGCCCGGGACCGTGGAGTGGATGAAGGCCAGAATAATAGAGTTCAACCAACGCCAGCAGAACCAGATATGCCTTATGATGGAGCAGTGGACCAATGAGGTGGAGATGCTGATTGCGACTGCCCCGATGTACGGGATGGGAACAGATGTGACGGAGCCGACAGGTGACCCACGTCCCTATGTCCTACCAGGACCGGCCACTGCGGCTGAGGGGCCCGGCCCAGTCTCGACCCACGCATCGCCCTTACCATTACTTATGGGGCGCCTCAGCGTGAACCCACCTGACCTACTGCCCCACACTACCGCAGAAGAATCTGATGTGCTGGATACTGGGAGCCGGGAGGCTGGGGCAGCTGGCGGCAACCCGCCTGATGCAGAGACAAGTGATAGTGACTCCAGCTCCGGTGCTGAGCCAACCCCTGAAAGTGAGGAGGCAAGTGAGCATCTCCGCTACGCGGGAGAGCCGGTGGTTTATTACACCCCGCGCACTGGTGGGAACGGATACCGGGCACCCCTCTCACAGCAGGCCTGTCACTGCATGTTTGATATGTTGGTGGCAGAGGATGAGGCCACCTCCGCCGAAGAGTCAGAGTGATGGCAGCGGAGTCCCGTTGCAATTGTCCCCCGTTGGGACCACCAGTGATGACAGTACCGTTTAAAAGTTTAAAGAATGATAAGTAAATGATTACGGAAGATTCATCTGATTGACCAACAGTGATTGAAACCGGTCGTTGCCGACACCGTTGTCCCCGTGGGGGCTGTCTACAAGTTTTGCATAAGGAACTCCTTATGGACAAGCCTGAGAACTAGAAAGGCAACCACGAACTTGTGGCTTGTAAATAAAAATGTTGTTTTATGGCTTTCACCGTTGCCGCCTCCGGAGAGGCAGATTGGAGGAAGGGCCCGCAGTGGAGCAGGCTGGGGCCCAGCCACCACCGGAACCGGTGGCGATCCTCTGGGGGTTTCAGAGGGTTCCCCAAGGACGTGGGTCCCCTGAAAAGGACAGAACCCGCTCGGGCGACTTGTGCTGGACTGGGGTCAAGGGGTGCTGCCTGTTTGCTTAGGGGCAGCATCAGGGCCAGGTTGCTTGGGTGGGAGAGAGCGGAAGCCATTACCGTTTGCAACGTTAAAGTAAGAGTACCTCCCGATGTGGGAAGATGTTATTATAAATGTAACCTGTTTTACCGTTTATCTTTTCAGTTGTGAAAATAAAACCGGTGATGGACGGGCAGCCCGCGGACGGTCTGCATTTTACTAAGGGGGAATGTGGCGCCATGGACAAGCCAGGGGCCACAGAGAACAACACCTACACACCCCACAGTCCCGGTCAGGCACACCGAAGTCAGACACAAACCCTTGTTGCCTTCCTCCAGGGGCTGATGTCCACACCAGGGGGTGGGACAGGCGGTTGACCCCACCCACAGAGGAGTTCACAGTCCTGGAGGCGGGAAAAGCAGGCAGTTGATATTAGGTTTGGAAGTGAAAGTGAGAGGAGTAAAGTGGCAGTTAAGCAGACTGAAGTTGGTCCGGGTGTGTGGCCCTGACGGATCAGCAAGGTTGGCAGACAGTGGTGACCGTCTGCAGGAGTGGCCTATTAGAGCTAGCCGTAAGGACTGTGGATGGGCGGTGGCCCGGTGGTACCGGACCGGTACGCAAAGAGAAGCCAGCACCATCCGGCAGGGGCTTACGGACCCCGGCAAGGCTAGGAGTCGCCGTGAATTTGCCAAATCCGTTAGCAAAGGGAACCTCCTGGGTTTCCCAGCAGCCAAGTCCCGTCAGAAGGCAACAGTCCAACCGAGAGAGGGAAACACAGTCACCGCCAAGGCTAAAGTTCCCAGGGCCAGAGCCTGCGGGCAAAAGGGGTTCCTCCAGCACCCATCCAAGCTGGGGAGCGGGTTACCGGTGGGAACCCATTGGAACCGTTTACAGTACACAGGTGCAGGGAAAGGCAGTCACCATCAACCTGCCGGGAGAAACAACACCGCAGCCGTCTGTGGGACCCGTCCATCCAGCCGTGTGTTTTACCGAGAACTGTGTCCTCATCATTGGCTGAGTGAGTACCACCATGCCGTGTGGCACAGCGCTACCCCCGCGACCCTGCACCTCACCAGGCCCCGTAACCCGCCTGCCATCCATCCCTACCCCATCACCGGGCCCCGGGACAACCAACCCCCTACCCACGGAGGGGAGAACTAACATCAAAGCTGCTCCCTGTCACCGCTCCCGTGATCCCCGTCCAGAGCAGCGGTGGTGTTACCAACTTCACCACAACCGTGGGTGGCGTCACGGACAATACCCCTAAAACCAAACCATCCCCTTTTCACTCACGGGCGAGGAACGCCGCTCGAGTCCCCAGGATCCGGCCCACTGCTCGAGCCACCACCGAGCAGCGGCCGCAGCAGCAGCAGCGGCCGGACCCGAGCAGTGGGAGAGCGCAGCATCCCCTCCTCCGCCCGCGACAAAAGTACCCCTTAGTAGAAGTTCAAAGAGAGGAACTCATCCGCAGCTAACCGTGCCAGCAGCATACCGGACCAGAATCGTATTGTTCATCGAAAACGACTCTATGTGCCTATTTACACCTACTATTTGGTGAGTGCAATCTTACAATTGTTCTTTTTTTCATAAACTATTAACACGCTTAGACTAACGCTGCGGTGTCTCCTGTTCCTTATTCTCCTCTCTAGGGGAACATCCAGTATTTTCATAGTAAGATAATTCAGTTAACTTTTTTCACAGTGGTCAATAAATAATATGTTATGGTATAGGACCTCATATACAGTATGTTATTTGATTGGATGTGGTATATGCTATCAAAATTGATACTGTGCAATATGGACCTAGCACTTTTGGTGTTGGAAGAACACGTGTTTCGGTAAATTTCCCCTAAAGCTAACAGTTAGGTCTATTTGTCTGGGTTCATTTAGACATCAGGTTTTTTTTGAACGAGTACTGTTCATTCTTTTTTATGGATAGCTCTTGTACCTATGATAGTTATAGATAAAGCACCACAGAAATCAAACCACAAATGGCTCTCCTTTCACTTGAATTAGAAGACATAGATCATTTACATAAACCAAGTATAATACATATTTTCCTAACTACAAAAAAAATAATTCTTGCTAATTGGAGATCAGAAAACGTACCACAAATCTCTATTATTCACCTGATATCAACACACCATGATTACGAAAGACAACATGCCATTTATAACAACCTTTTCCATTCTTATTATAAAGGATGGAGCACTTGGAGATCTTTCGTCAACCATAATGCATGAGACTCATAATCCCACCCTATATTTCTCATTATAACTAAGCCTCCTCTGACAAGCCTTCCAATTATGGTACTAAAATGTTAGAGCAACTTCTGCATCATCCCTTCCCCCTCCTCTTCTTTCTTCTTTTTTCTCTTCTGTCCTTTAATATTAGTTTGTTGATTTCTGGTAATTATAGTTTTTGTTTTTGTTCTTAAATACCTCTAGATATAAACAGACTACAATTGAATTACTTAATAATTGTTAAATCAAGTTATTTAAAGTTCGATTGGACATGATTGTCTTCCCCTATCCCCGTCCTTCCTTCCCTCACCATTTTACCTCTTTTGTTCCTTTTTTACCCCGAATAAAATTATATTCTGACCCAATATTAATCCTCCCTGACTTTTCCTACGGAGCATGCAAATTAGCCATGTGGTGGAGTGGAGGCATCGCTGGGCCTTGCAGCAGTGTGGTGAGGTCATCACTCTGCGTCCTCATTACACTCCTGCAAGTAACAGCGGCAGAGGTGGTGAGGAAACGGCAGCCAGTGGGACAGGTAAGCGCTGTGAGCTGAAGACATTCGCCGGGGGGTTTGTGAGGTGGTGAGGTGGCCCGTCCGCTCATCTTAGCCCGGGGGGGCCTGCTTATCTGAGATCTCAGCCCGGGGGGCCTGCTTATCTGAGACTGGGGGAGTGGTGAGGCGGCCCGCCCGCTCATCTCAGCCTGGGGCTTGGTGAGGTGGCCCGCCCGCTCATCTCAGATGGGGGGATGAGGTTGTGAGGTGGCCCACCCACCCATTCAGCCCGGCGGGCCACCTCACCACCTCAGGGTCAGCTGATCTTAGAGTGGGGGGCCTGCCGACCCCAACCCCTGCCTTGCCTCAGCTAGATGCGCGGGAGAGCGCTGAATTGCATCACGGCCAGGTGAGTATAATGTGAATCATGTGTTATGTGCTGCCTGTATGGTTATGTGCTGCCTGTATGTGTTATGTGCTGTCTGATGTGTTATGTGCTGCCTGTATGTGTTATGTGCTGCCTGTATGTGTTATGTGCTGCCTGTATGTGTTATGTGATGTCTGATGTGTTATGTGCTGTCTGATGTGTTATGTGCTGTCTGATGTGTTATGTGCTGCCTGTACGTGTTATGTGCTGCCTGTATGTGTTATGTGCTGCCTGTATGTGTTACGTGCTGTCTGATGTGTTATGTGCTGCCTGTATGTGTTATGTGCTGCCTGTATGTGTTTATGTGCTGCCTGTATGTGTTATGTGCTGTCTGATGTGTTATGTGCTGTCTGATGTGTTATGTGCTGCCTGTATGTGTTATGTGCTGCCTGTATGTGTTTATGTGCTGCCTGTATGTGTTATGTGCTGTCTGATGTGTTATGTGCTGTCTGATGTGTTATGTGCTGCCTGTATGTGTTATGTGCTGCCTGTATGTGTTATGTGCTGGATGTATGTGTTATGTGCTATCTGATGTGTTATGTGCTGCCTGTATGTGTTTATGTGCTGCCTGTATGTGTTATGTGCTGTCTGATGTGTTATGTGCTGTCTGATGTGTTATGTGCTGTCTGTATGTGTTATGTGCTGCCTGTATGTGTTATGTGCTGGATGTATGTGTTATGTGCTATCTGATGTGTTATGTGCTGCCTGTATGTGTTATGTGCTGCCTGTATGTGTTATGTGCTGCCTGTATGTATTATGTGCTGCCTGTATGTGTTATGTGCTGTCTGATGTGTTATGTGCCATTTGATGTGTTATGTGCCGTCTGATGTGTTATGTGCTGTCTGTATGTGTTATGTATAAGATATGTGTCCTGTATAGTGTGCAATATGTAGCTGTCTGTCTATCTATACTATCTGTGTATACAGTCTGTCTGACAGTGTATACTGTGTATGTCTGTGTATACTGTGCATGTTTGTGTATACTGTGTATGTCTGTGTACACAGTCTGTCTGTCTACACAGTCTGTCTGTCTGTCTACACAGTCTGTACGTCTGTCTACACAGTCTGTACGTCTGTCTACACAGTCTGTACGTCTGTCTACACAGTCTGTACGCCTGTCTACACAGTCTGTATGCCTGTCTACACAGTCTGTATGCCTGTCTACACAGTCTGTCTGTCTGTCCACACAGTCTGTCTGTCTGTCCACACAGTCTGTCTGTGTAATTTTCTTAGGGAAACAATTTCAAGGGTGCTAACACTTTTGGCCATGACTGTATATATATATATATATATATATATATATATAAAATCTATTATACTGTATATACGTACATGTTTTTGCAAGAGTGGCAGTGAGACTGTAGGAAGTTTGAGTGGTGGAGGTGGAGCCGGGGGTGGAACCTGGGCGGAGTCCCAAGGGGGCCCGAAAATTTTGCCATATCATTAAATGATATCATATCAGATGGAATGTATCCCACACAGTGACAAAATGCAGTGTGTGAATTTTACCACAACCATAAATACCTATACAATCACAGGATACAGTTGACAGTGCTCAAATAGGACCCCATACATTCATTGAATAATAATGTGCAAAACCACAGTTTGCTACAACAATTCATAAACGTGGAACAATGGCCAAAATAATTAGCTGGAGGAGGAGATAATATAGATAGCCAACAGGACAGTGGTCCAAATTGTCAGGATTACCACCCCATACACGTTACACATATTACCGTAGTAAATGGAGAAACATGGAATAATCTCACCCATGATCAAGTGGATTAAAAGTATAAGCGTTTGTTTGATGAAACCCAGTGTGTCCGGTGGTGTTGGAGGTACAGTAATCTAGTTAACACTGTCTGCAAGAACACTGACCCTCATTTTTTGATAACTCTCACCCAGACAAGGGCAGTCCCCAAGTGGCCTTCATTGTGGCTAATCCTATGACTGCCCCAAATCCCTCCCAATGCGTTTCACCTTCCCGGGAGAAATAAACTTGCACTCAATGTCTATCTAGGGCTACTCAACTAGTGCTCAGTCTCATATACACTGACCTGTCATAGACCATGGATAGCACTTGTACCTATGATAGGCTGTGGGGTTGTTCACACGTCAGAATGGTCCGTGTAAAATTGCGGAAACATTTCTGATTTTAATCTGCAGTTCAGATCAAAAACAGCAATGCAATTCTTTGGATAATAATAATAATAATCTTTATTTCTATAGTGCCAACATATTCCGCAGCGCTTTACAATTCAGGAGGCTCAAATACATAAACATATCATATACATAAACATATACAAACAAGTAACAATTATAGAAGATGCAATATTTAAAAGGAATAAAGGCAACCCTGCTCGTGAGAGCTTACAATCTACAATGAGATGGGGGGAGGGGCAAGGTACAACTGCTTATTTACAGTGACAATCCAGCCATATCATGGGGGATAGATAATGGCTTCTTGGACCAGTTGGCTAGAGCCGTGAGATGCATTTGGGTGCCATGGAGCTTGACGTGGGGTTATGTTCTGAGAAGTTATAGAGTGATTAGGTGAAATTAGTTTGGCTAGGGAGTGTGATAGGCCGCCCTAAAAAGATGCTTTTGGATCAGTGGATAAACTGACAGGTTTCGCATTCCATCAGTGTATATTAACTGATAGATGGAAGAAGATGGAGAAACTCTTTTTTATCTTCTCATCAGTGGAAAAAACTGATGAAACACTAATCAAAACCTGCTGACAATCTGATGAAAATCTGATGAAACTGAAATGAATATCACCAATGAAACTCAGTCAGTTTTTCATGTTTGTGAAAAAACTGACATTTGAATGAGGCCTAAAGGGTGCTTTACACGCTGCGACATCGCTAGCGATTGCTAGCGATGTCGCGAGCGATAGCACCCACCCCCCGTCGTTCGTGCGACATGTGGTAATCGCTGCTGTAGCGAAGAATATCGCTACAGCAGCGTCACACGCACATACCTGTTCAGCGACGTCGCTGTGACCACCGAACAATCCCTCCTTCAAGGGGGAGGTGCGTTTGGCATCACAGCGACGTCACAGCGGCGTCACAAAACGGCCGCCCAATAGAAGAGGAGGCGAGGAGATGAAACATGCCGCCCACCTACTTCCTTCCTCCTTTCCGGTGTATGCAGGTAGGATGATGTTTGTCGTTCCTACGGTGTCACACACAGCGATGTGTGGTGCTGCAGGAATGAAAAACAACCTGCGGAATGAAACACCAAAGACATTATGATTAGGAGAGACGTGTGAATGATCAACGATTTTTGCCGTTTTTGCGATCGATGATCGTCGCTCCTAGTTGTCACACGCTGCGATGTCGCTAACGACGCCGGATGTGCATCACAAACACCGTGACCCCGACGATATATCGTTAGCGATGTTGCAGCGTGTAAAGCACCCTTAATTAAGGACAGAGTCGGACTGGCCATCCGGGCCAGCCAATAAGAAGCACTCGGGTCCGCAGTGCTTCTTATAGGCTGCTTAATTATGGGCTGGGCTAAGCCAGGGGTCCCTGGGTGGCTTTATCAGTGGCTGTGCCAGGGCCGCCTTTTCTATGTCAGCCAGAGCTGCACTGAGTCTGCAATTGTTCTGTATGTCTGTACATTAGTGGTTGTGCCTGTCTGCGTTCTTGTACATGTTTGTGTGCATGTGCCTACATGCATGTGCATATGCCTGTCTGCGTTCTTGTGCATGTGTGTACATGCGTGTGCCTGTATGTCTATGAATTTGTGCTTGTCTGTGTATGTGCCTCACTGCGTTCGTGTGTGTGCATGTATGTGTCTGTGTCTATGTACAGTACAGAACAAAAGTTTGGACACACCTCATTCAAAGAGTTTTCTTTATTTTCATGACTCTGAAAATTGTGGATTCACATTGAAGGCATCAAAACTATGAATTAACACATGTGGAATGAAATACTTAACAAAACAGTGTGAAACAACTGAAAATATGTCTTATATTCTAAGTTCTTCAAAGTAGCCACCTTTTGCTTTGATTACTGCTTTGCACACTCTTGGCATTCTCTTGATGAGCTTCAAGAGGTAGTCACCAGAAATGGTTTTCACTTCACAGGTGTGCCCTGTCAGGTTTAATAAGTGGTATTTCTTGCCTTATAAATGGGGTTGGGACCATCAGTTGTGTTGTGCAGAAGTCTGGTGGATACACAGCTGATAGTCCTACTGAATAGACTGTTAGAATTTGTATTATGGCAAGAAAAAAGCAGCTAATTAAAGAAAAACGAGTGGCCATCATTACTTTAAGAAATGGAGGTCAGTCAGTCCAAAAAATTTTGGAAAACTTTGAAAGTGTCCCCAAGTGCAGTGGCAAAAACCATCAAACACTACAAAGAAACTGGCTCAAATGAGGACCGTCCCAGGAAAGGAAGACCAAGAGTCACCTCTGCTGAGGAGGGTAAGTTTATCTGAGTCACCAGCCTCAGAAATTGCAGGTTAACAGCAGCTCAGATTAGAGACCAGGTCAATGCTACACTGAGTTCTACCAGCAGACACATCTCTAGAACAACTGTTAAGAGGAGACTTTGTGCAGCAGGCCTTCATTGTAAAATAGCTGTTAGGAAACCACTGCTAAGGACAGGCAACAAGCAGAAGAGACTTGTTTGGGATAAAGAACACAAAGAATGGACATTAGACCAGTGGAAATCTCTGCTTTGGTCTGGTGAGTCCAAATTTGAGACTTTGGATCCAACCACCGTGTCAGAAAAGGTGACCGGATGGATTCTACATGCCTGGTTCCCACCATGAAGCATGGGGGAGGAGGTGTGATGGTGTGGGGGTGCTTTGCTGCTGACACTGTTGGTGATTTATTAAATATTGAAGGCATACTGAACCAGCTTGGCTGCCACAGCATCTTGCAGCGGCATGCTATTCCATCCGGTTTCCGTTTAGTTGGACCATCATTTATTTTTCAACAGGACAATGACCCCAAACACACCTCCAGGCTGTATAAGGGCTATTTGACTAAGAAGGAGAGTGATGGGATGCTACGCCAGATAACCTGACCTCCACAGTCACCAGACCTGAACCCAATTGAGATGGTTTGGGGTGATCTGGACCACAGAGTGAAGGCAAAAGGGCCAACAAGTGCTAAGCATCTCTGGGAACTCCTTCAAGACTGTTGGAAGACCATTTCCGGTGACTACCTCTTTAAGCTAATCAAGACAAGAGAATGCCAAGAGTGTGCAAAGCAGTAATCAAAACAAAAGGTGGCTACTTTGAAGAACCTAGAATATAAGACATATTTTCAGTTCTTTCCATGCTTTTTGTTAAGTATTTCATTCCACATGTATTAATTCATAGTTTTGATGCCTTCAATGTGAATCTACAATTTCATGAAATAAAGAAAACTCTATGAATGAGAAGGTGTGTCCAAACATTTGTTTTGTACTGTATGTGTGCATGCATGTGTCTGTATGTCTACGTTTGTGTGCATGCATGTGCATTCACGTATGTGTGTGCAAGCATGTGCCTGTGCATCTACGTATGTGTGCCTGTTTGTGTGCATGTGCCTGTGTGTCTACATATGTGTGCAATCATTTGCCTGTGTATCTACATATGTGTGCATGAATATGCCTGTATGTCTACACATGTGTGCATGCATGTGCCTGTGTGTCTTCATATTTATGCACACATGTGTAGACACATAGGCACATGCATGCACACATACATAGACACACAGGCACATGCACACACATGCTGGGGAGTGCAGGAAGGTGAAAATAACCTTCTTGTTCTCCCTCTGTGAATGGACAGGGTAGTGGATATAGTAACCCAGGATGGGGCAGTTTAGTGACCCAGGGAGGAGGAATATAGGGGCCCAGGATGGGCGAACATAGGGGTCTAGGATGGAAGACATTATTAAATAAAGGGGGCCAGGATGGGGACATTAAAAAATGGGCCAGGATGGGAAACATTAAATAAAGGGAGCCAGGATGGGGGACATTATTAAATAAAGTGAGCCAGGATGGGGGTCATTATTAAATAAAGGGGGCCAGGATGTAATTACTATAATATAAACATTTTTTAATTTATTATTATTATTAATAATAATAATAATAATAATAATAATAATAATAACAATAATAATAATTTAATTTTGAGGATACTGTCTTCCATGGGGGAAACAAAAGTCTGAGGTAGTGTATAAATTGGGGGAAAAGTGTGGAATGTGCTTTGGAAGCGATCAGCTATAGGTGACTGTTATTTTCTACAGAATCAAGTCATGGCAGGAAGAAGTGAAAAGAGTAAAAGTGAAGATGAATAATTTCAAGAGAGGTCACTGGTAAGTCAGTGTATTACATGTACACACACACACACACTATATACAGAGCTTCTGTGTATAATGTCACTGATGATCACTGTATTACATGTACACACTATACACTATATACAGAGCTCCTGTCTATAAAGTAAGCTGTGATCACTGTATTGCCTGTACACTATATACAGAATTCCTATCTATAAAGTCACAAGTGATCACTGTATTACTAGTACACTAACACTATATACAGAGCACCTGTGCATAATGGCACTTATGGCAATATTAGTGTTATTAATATTGTGGTTTTTAGTCATGATCATTATTATAGTATTATTCGGTCACTATGGGGTCTGGTAATGGGATGTTAGTATTTGACCCTTCTATGTGGTTGCATTTGGTCACTGTGTGGTGGTAATTTGTGGTCTGGTCACTGTGTGGTGCTATTTCTCCCTTGCATGTGGCTATATTCGGTCACTATGTGGTGGTAACATGTTGTCTGGTCATGGTGTGGCAGACTGATGGTATTTCTCCCATGTATGTGGTATTATTGATCTTGGTATAGTGCATTGTGTTGTGTATGTGTAGTGCCCCTGACTATATCAGGGTGCTACAGGGAACTACATCCTGCCCCCCAGGGAGCAGGACCTACCCCCCATGGTTCCAGGTTCCCAACAACCGGTGTCACCTCCATCAGCACCACAAATCCCAACCACACCTCACATCAAACCTGTCAGACACACCAGTGGGTTGCTCAAGCTGGAATAGGGCCGCCCACCTTGGGGTCAGGCAGACTGGTGGGAGGGGACCAAGACAGTTCAGTGAGAGCCCACAGAAAGTGAGGAGCTGGGAGTAGTAGCCCCCGGGGAGCGAGACCTAGGTTGGGTCGCAGACGGTGGTCTGGGGCCACAGGAGTCTGGGACCAGTAGCAGTGACATTGGAAAGGGGTGCGACGTTCATAGTCTTAGAGGACTGTCAGCATTAGAAGCCCAATAAAGAAACCAGTACTGAGCACGACGGGGTACAGGACCCTAGGTCAGGAACCAATTCAACGTCCTGATAATTAACCTGGGAGGGAGAGTATCTTCACAAACTTTTCTAAGAGCTCAGAGATTGAAGGCATCAGCACAACGTGGGGATAGGGTTTTCCAGATAAAGTAACCCACTGAAATCCCAAGGGCCAGCCATCAAAAGCACAGCTACACTACACATGGGTAGCGAGGCCCCAACAGCTTCAAGCCAAGGGGCCACAACAGACAACTGAAAATTGTGCACGGAGACAGGGTCCAGATTACCAAGTGACACCGGTGGGAGCGGATACCTGGACCGGCTCCCCGCAGTGGCAGCGGTGCACAGAGACTTTGGTTTACCAAAGTATGTGCGTCTACTTTATAATCCTCATCCAGCACCATGACTACCGCAGTGAGTACCCTGATCCCTGCACCCTGTCCTCCCAAATAACCACCATATCCACCAAAAAAAACCCTGAGTCCGGGGCCTTCTTGTGGAGGGACTGACACCTTGCTGCCCCACGCCATATGCCCCGGTACTCCCTCCAGCAGCGGTGGTACTCCCATTACCGCAACCCGCAGGTGGCGTCACAAACTTCTCCCCTGTAAATACCCCCTTTCTAAAGGTAAAAGTGTCTGTCAAGCCGTGTCCAGAACCCCACTCGAGCCACGATCCCGGATCCCAGTGGCCCGGCCAATACCGGAGCGGGACATATGGAGGTCACGTTTTTTCTCTGATATCAATATGTGGAAGCTTCTTAATTTCCAAAAGAGATTAAATACTTGAATGTTTAACCTCTCTCTCACAGAAAATAAGTAATCGGCTATTCTAACGCCACATGCACACGTTGAATAGTTGGTCAGAATCTTACAGCAGTATTTGTAGCCAAAACCAGGAGTGGTAAAATCAAAGGAAAAGTATAAGAGAAACATGGCACTACTATTTTTCACCCACTCCTGATTTTGGCTTACAAAAACTGATGTAACATATTACTGACCAAATACTGAAAATGTGAACATGGCCTAAGAATCAGTGGTATCTTATTTATTAGTGGGGGTACGACTGCTGGGACCTGCATTGATTGGCAAAATGTGGAATTTTTATCTCCAATAGAGTAGAGCTCATGTATGACTCAACCCCTGATCCATTCATTCCCTCAGTGGCTATGAGTGCTGTTCTTGGCTTTTTCTGGAAGCCCCAAAGAGGATGAATGGCGCTGCGGTCACATATCTGACCTGCCACTGTATTTTATAATGGGGATAAAAGTGCTCTTTCAGACATCAAAGTGATTGGTGCGGTTTCCACCGGTCGAATTCCACCGATCAATAAGTTATCACCTACCTAACCTGTAGATCGGATCTGTGATAACTTGTTTTCACCAAAAAACCCATTTAATGTAAACATCTATTATGGTGCACAGTAGATGTGCAGGAGCTGTCTATGTTTTACAGTCAACACTCCACTATAATGGGGATCACAGCTAACAGGTATTTGTATATCGCTGTAGGCTGGCCCCCTAGAGTCAATTCCCCCTGTGGGCCTCAGACACCCCAGTCCGACCCTGGTCACATAGGAAAATTAATTAAATCCGATTTGTAGGATCCAGTTACCACACACCCCCAGTTGGTTTTAGTGTGGTCAGAGATAATCAGTAAAATGGTGTAGTAGGAGCAAAGGACATTGATGCCACTGAGGGCCGAAGGTCAGCGGAATATAAGCATGTCTCAGTTTCTGAGGTCATGAGGTGCGATAGTTATAAGACACAGGCAGTTAGAGGGCGTTGAAGTCTTTTTCTGGATAAAATAAATTCTATAGATATTGGTGTGAAATGAAAATATTCGTCTATGATCTTCAAGATGGAAAACAGAAGGATTTCGTTTTGTGCTGAAGACTGAGGGCTTTATAGTGAAGGTACATGACTAGAAATGAGCCAGCCTCTAGAGGCTTGAGTTCGGTTTGGTTCGTCGAACGGAGGCCGCTCGACGAACCTCTCGAACCTCATTGAAAACAATGAGAGGGAATCACAAACACATAATAACACATTATAAATGTACA
This sequence comes from Anomaloglossus baeobatrachus, assembly GCF_048569485.1. Classification (NCBI taxonomy): domain Eukaryota; kingdom Metazoa; phylum Chordata; class Amphibia; order Anura; family Aromobatidae; genus Anomaloglossus; species Anomaloglossus baeobatrachus. The sequence goes on along the minus strand of NC_134357.1, from coordinate 108,406,964 downwards.
CATACAGTTAATAAACATTGCCATAACACTTACCTGTCCCCGGGACGTGTCCTGCACTCTGTCTCCCGCCGCTTTTCCGTCCGATAATCGCTGCGTCCTCCCGGTAACCAGCACAGATGATAGGACCTTCCGTGACGTCAAAAAAAGCATGTGACCAGTCATGTGTCTATTATCTCATTGGCTACAGATTGGTCACATGGACAACAATATCAGGTCCACAAAGCAGATATATCAGTATAATCATGCTCAATTTATTACATATTACAAAAACATACATATAAAAGTGTGACAGTACATAATATTAGATAAAGGCTACACGGATATGGAAATAGGGAAAAAGTCGCACTACTAAGGGTGACTACACGGGACCAGTGCAGTCCGCAGCCACATATATAAAGGCTGATTACCTGCGGGCTATGATTAACACTGAGCGTGCTGATGGTATCAAGTTACTCACAGTTTATTAGAAATTACCAACACTTGTACATCCGTACATAATAGAGATGCACAGCCACTCAGCAGTCTCTAACGTAATCTACTAGTATGCCCCTAATATGATACAGGACTTTTGTGGTAAGTTACCTGCAGCCATGTGTCTAGCGGTAAGCACCTGCTCGTGTAGCCACTCCCACCTCGACGCGCGTTTCACCGCTTCAGGTTTCGTCAGGAGGCATGTCAGGGATGTAGTGTGTGCCTTAGATATACTACGTGGAATTACTCCCAGCTGATGGTCAATTACCGGTATCGGGCGCTCCGAGCGTCATGATGAGCGTCCCATGGGTGAGTCGCACTGCGAGCACGTCAGCAGTCCACGTGACCGCGTATCACGCGGTACGCGTCCCTGTGACGTAGAGTGTCCATGGAGACTGGACCGAAGTCCCGCCCCCATGTCACTCGCTCTAGTGGCGCGTCATCCATGGAGTCTGCACAGCGCATGATCACAGAGCGGCCCCCGGATAACATGGTGAGTGGAGCCCTGGCCACACGGGTAATAGCTTGCAGTATGGGAATGCATATTAGATCATAGTAAGACGTGATACATACATACTGTGGTGGCGTACGTCATATATGAGCATAAAAAGGATGCAAAAGTTGAACTGCACTTATTCATATGCATATAAAGTGACAGATCTCCATCACATGCTCATAGCGAACGTATTACGCCAACCTTCTATAGAGCCATCGGCAAGTATACACAGATATCGACAGTTACATGTACACATACATCACGCGGTCTGCAACCCCGCGCGCACATGCTGTATATTATAAAATCTCCAAAATTCCACGTATGAATGTGTCCAGTGAGGCAGATAATGTCTCACAAATCATTAAATTTCTTTATATAGATGTCCAGTCATCTAGATGTCAATGTTTTGGACACATGCACACGCGGAATATCCGTACTATGGGATGCAAGCAAGCCAATGTCAAACAAGGCCTGACAGGCACCCCCAAAGATTGGTCACATGGTTAGATGTCATTGCTAGGTCCGGTCAGTGCATCTGTCCGGTACGCAGTGCTCGTTTGTGCATCCCCGTGTACCGGCGAGATGCTCTGGCACATGGTCGGCTCCCCGTTCTGCTTCCCCGTTCCGTTATTGACCGGCTGCCACAGCCGGTCATTAACGGAGATCACCGTTGCTATAGCAACGCGCCTGCCACCGGTGTCACCGCTTACAGCCAGCAGCCTCAGCTCACTCACGGAGTGAAAAGACTGCACGGGAAGCAGCAGCGTCTTCCCCCATAAAGCGCTGCTGATGTAGCAGAGCTTCATGGGATGAAGGAGAAAGAAGACAGAAGACCATGGATCGTGGAGGGCTGACAGGGAGTAATAAACATGGAGTCTCTTAGTGTGTATGTGTATTTATTTCTATTAAAGTATTTTTTCACTGTGTGGTGTCTTTTTTTTAACCCTTTATTGGAGATTCTTAATGGCCGGGTCAAACTTGCCTGACATTAAGAATCTCTGGCTTAATACTAGCTAGTAAAACAAAGCTAGTATTAACTCATAATTACCCAGCAAGCCACCCAGCATCAGGGCAGCTGGAAGAGTTGGATACAGCGCCAGATGATGGCGCTTCTATGAAAGTGCCATTTTCTGGGGCGGCTGCGTACTACAATTCACAGCAGAGGGGCCCAGAAAGCTCAGGCCAACCTGTGCTGCGGATTCCAATCCCCAGCTGCCTAGTTGTACCTGGCTGGACACAAAAATGGGGCGAAGTTCATATCGATTTTTTTTTAATTAGTTCATGAAATTTGTGAAATAATTAAAAAAAAGGGCTTCCCTATATTTTTGGTTCCCAGCCGGGTACAAATAGGTAGCTGGGGCTTGGGGGCAGCCCGTAGGTGCCTGCTGTACCTGGCTAGCATACATAAATATGGCGAAGCCCACGTAATTTTTTGGGTGGGCAAAAAACTCCTGCATACAGTCCTGGATGGAGTATGCTGAGCCTTGTCATTCTGCAGCTGCTGTCTGCTCTCCTCCATACAGACAGACAACAGCTGCAGGAATACAAGGCTCATCATACTCCATCCAGGACTGTATGCAGGAGTTTTTTGCTCCCCAAAAAAATTACATGGGCTTCGCCATGTTTTTGTATGCTAGGTAGGTACAGCAGGCAGCTACGGGCTGCCCCCAACCCCCAGCTGCCTATTTGTACCCAGCTGGAAACCAAAAATATAGGGCAGCCCTTTTTTTTTTTAAATATTTCATGAATTTCATGAAATAATTAAAAAAAAAATTACGTGGGCTTCGCCCAATTTTTGTGTCCAGCCAGGTACAACTAGGCAGCTGGGGATTGGAATCCATAGCTCAGGGTGCCCAAGCTTTCTGGGCACCCCTGCTGCAAAAAGCAGTCCGCAGCCACCCCAGAAAAGGGCGCTTTCATAGAAGCGCCATCTTCTGGCGCTGTATCCAACTCTTTTAGCTGCCCTGGTGACGGGTGGCTCGCTGGGTAATAATGGGGTTAGGGCTAGCTGTATATTATCAACTGACCCTAAGCCAAAAATTCATGGTGTCACGCCATTGTTAGACATGGCCACCATGAATTTCTAGTACAGATAAAAATGAAACACAACACACAGAAAAATATTTTTATTAGAAATAAAACACAACATAATTAGGGACTCCATCATGATTGAAGTAAAGAACCCCCCTCCGCAGTAATCCTGGGTCAAGGGTTCCACGCTGTCCAATCCGGATCCAATATCATCTGATCGGTTTGCTCGAAGGCAAAGCGATCAGATAATGTGTCAGGTTCAAGGGCCTGAATCACATGACACAACAGCTGATTGTATAAACGGCTTTTATACAATCAGCTGATGCATCAGTGCAAAAGAACCCCCAAAAAACAACACACTTCTCTGCAGACTCCTGTCTGGCGGACAAAAAAAAAGAAAGAGAGGGAGAAAGAAAGAAAGAAAGAAAGAAAGAAAGAAAGAGAGAAAGAAAGAAAGAAAGAAAGAAAGAAAGAAAGAGAGAAAGAAAGAGAGAAAGAAAGAGAGAAAGAAAGAAAGAGAGAGAGAGAAAGAAAGAAAAAAGAAAGAGAGAGAGAAAGAAAAAAAGAAAGAGAGAGAGAAAGAAAGAAAAAAGAAAGAGAGAGAGAAAGAGAGAGAGAAAGAAAGAAAAAAGAAAGAGAGAGAAAGAAAGAAAGAGAGAAGGAAAGAAAGAGAGAGAAAGAAAGACAGAGAGAGAAAGAAAGAAAGAAAGAAAGAAAGAAAGAGAGAAAGGAAGAAAGAAAGAAAGAAAGAAAGAGAAAGAAAGAAAGAGAAAGAAAGAATGAAAGAAAGAAACCAGAGAGACAGACAAACATAGATGGGGAAAGACACAGACCTTGATAGATGATGTCCGGCTACTCCCCTCTGTGCATAATTAAAATAATAATATAATTATCTTGAGCTCTGGAAAGCAGAGTGAAGTCTGAGGTGACAGCGCGATTCTCTTCATGTGCTACGTGGAGCGGAGACAGAGCACTTGTGTTCTGTAGCAGAGCTGACAGTGTCGTGTGGATTACGTCGGATCTGGATGTGTATTTGGGGATTAATAATGGGGTGAAACAGGGTGGTTTTTTGTTTTTTATTCCAAAAAAAGGATTTTTCGGTGTGTGAGTTTATTTACTTTCACTTTTAGGTTGATCATAGAAGGTGTCTCGGTGAGACGCCTGGCATGATTAACTCTTTATTACCTCGATTGCCACCGCACCAGGGAAATTCGGGATGAGCTGGGTAGAGTCCCCCGAGACTGTCGCATCTAATGGATGCGGCTATTCCGGGCGGCTGCTGGGTGATATTGTTAGGGTGGTGGGCTCCCGATAACGTGGCGCTCCCCATCCTGACAATACCAGCCTCCAGCAGTGTGGCTTTATCCTGGCTGGTATCAAGTATGGGGGAACCGCATTTTTTATTTTTTTTCATTTATTTATTTATTTTACTGCACGATATAATTAAAAAAAAAATTAAATTCTTCACCGGGATGGCCGAGATTAGAACTCGGGACCTAATGCTGCTACCCTCTCTACCCACTGAGCTATTGCCTCTATTGATAAAGATAGGCAGATTTTGTAATCTTGAAGCCTGCAGTGCTGACTGAAGTCTCTGACAGCGCGATTCACTTCATTGCTACGTGGACCTGATATAGCGCAATGGTGTTCTACGGTGCTGCTGCCTCTTCAGGGAGCAGAGCTGACAGTGTTGTGTGGATTACGTTGGACCTGGAGTGGTATTTGGGGTATTTGGGGGAACCGCATTTTTTTTTTTTAATTATTTATTTATTTATTTTACTGCAAGATATAGACCAGCCAGCCCGCCCGCTGTGATTGGTTGCAGTGAGACAGCTGTCACTCCGCTTGAGGACGTGTTTGACTGCAACCAATCATAGGCGCCGGTGGGTGGGGAAAGCATGGAATAACTAATTGACTAATGAAGCGGCAGCCATTTTATAAAGAGGAAAAGACGCCACAGATTTGTGACAGACGTGGAGCGAGGCGCCCGTGATCGTTGAGTAGGAAAGTGAGAGGGATTGTGCTGGGGACGCAGGACGCATGCAGATATCAATATGTGCATATACTTACTGTGAAAAGCTACGTTTATGGTGATCGAACCGTTCTCGAACGTAACTCGAACTATCGAGCTTTTAGCAAAAAGCTCGAGTTCGAGTTCGATCTCGAGCACCCACCACAATCTCTCGAACATGATATTGGCAAACCTCGAACATCGCTCAACTCTATCCATGACCCCCATAATAGTGTTTTTGTGGCGGTTTACAATTATGTGCCCAGCTACATCTAAATGGCATCTGTCCTCATGTTACGATATGTATCAAAAATGTGTTTATAAAAATAAAATAAATGATCTTTTCAAAATAACTCCTAAGACCACCCACATATGTAAGAGACATGTCTCCAATTGATTTAAGCAATCCTAAAGTGCATTTGTATGGCCTGAGCAAAGTGTTAAAAGAAAAGTTTATTATTTTAATGCAGTCTCCAAGTATTCACGTAATTGAATCCCTTCTCACAATACATAGTCTTGGCAGCAAGTCTGAAAGGCAAATATTAGCTTTTTGTATTCATTGTAAGCACATACCTTTATCAGAGATCTGATTGGAGAGATTAGATTGGAGGGAATTTCACTGGAAGTGAGAGGCAGTATAAATTTTTCCACATTGGATATAGGGACATAAGACCTTCTATACTGGAAGAACGTCTGAGTCGGTAAGATGGAGCTCCTAGGGTGAGGTCACACGTGGTAGATTTCTGCGACGCTCCCATTCATCTGAATAAAGATCAGAACTCCCAGTTCAGATGTGTGTGCTGGGATTCAACAAATCTGCCATGTGTGATCTCCCCCATACATGCTCATGTAGTTCTTTCAATTTTTGTGTTTACATGTGTAATTGTTGGTGCTCCGCCATGTACGGAGTTGTATAAGCATTTGGCTGTAGTACTGTTGTACCGCTCCGTGCTCGGCCGCAGCCGAGCCGCTTGGGTCCGGGCTCGTTTGGTGGGTGGCTCAAGCGCCTCCAGACCCGGGGGTCACGTCACTCTAAAAGGGGTTTGGCGCTATGTGTAGGGACTTCGGTGGGGAGGTTCAGGTGTTTTTAGGGATTAAAGTTTGTGACGCCACCCACGGGTTGTGGTGATTGTGGACACCACCGCTGCTGTTAACTAGGCTCCCAGGGACAATGTTATGTAGCTTGGTGTTGACCCCTCCGTGGGCAGGGGGTGATGGTCCCGGGGCCCGGTGGTTGTGAGGTGCGGGCAAGATGGTGTGGTGCGGTGCGTGGCCCAAGGGCACTGTTGTACTCACTATGACAGATACACCGGTGTCTCTGGTAAACCAAAAAGCATGGTGGTCGGTGCCCGCAGCCGGCTGCGCTGTGCCCCTTTCTCAGGTTGGTGGTCCCCGCCTTTCTCCTGCACCTCTTTAGTCGAATTTGACTGCCTATGCTTCAGCAACGGTAGTCCGCTCCCCGGCTTGATGTGTGTCGGGGAACCCGTTTGCCTGCAGGCGCTGGCCCGTTGGATGTCTCTGCCTGTGCAGTGGCTTTCTATCCCCCTCAGTAGGCTGTTGCCGTCTTTCGAGTCTTGGGACGGGAAAGGACCTAAGGTCCAGACCTCAATCAGTGAATTCAATATGGCCCAGTGGCTTCTGGACCTCGTTCTGGGTCTGAGTACCCCTCCTGGTGCTCCGGTTTCCAGTTGGCTCCCCGGTTCGGTTCCCTTACGGTTCCACCAGCCGTCTTCCCGGCTCCTGCAGGTGGCAACCACCGTCTGCCTCCTTGCCAGAGGTGACTGGGCTCCAACCCAGACACCTGGTGTTAGACTGTGGCAGACCTGGACACAGGTCTGCACTTGAACTCTACTCCACTTCACTGTCAAAACTAATCTACGCTGTTTTTCCTGCCTCAGGGCCTGTGAACTCCTCGGTGAGCGTGGCCAACCACCTGGCTCCGCCTCCTGGTGTGAACATCAAACCCGGAGGGAGGTGACAAGGGTTTTGTAGGTTGGCTGCTGTCACCTTATTAGGGGCTGGTGTTTGTGCAGGGGGTCTACCTGTGACTACCTGGCTAGTCCAGGGCGTCACTCTATTATTCTTCAACTTTAGGTAGCTGTTCTGTGACAGAAACTACAAAATAGATTTTGACTTTCAGCCCTGAATATATGAGAATATGTGACACCCAGACTGCAGAAAAGAATTGTGCATATTAATTATATGTTTTCTGCCCTGTTTTATAATATTTTTTCGTTTTACAACTCACTGAATTTTTTTGGACTTTGATAAAAATCTTGATAAAAACATGCCTGCATTTTATAGTCTAGGTGCAAGGGGGCAAGGCAGTACCAGACCCACATCACAGTATCATCAGGCACATCATTCATAAACCATTGTGCCCATTGTGTTTGTGCATCACTTGTTCATATTGATATCATGGAGAAAACTCTACAGCAATTTCAATCTTTTTACAACTTCTCTATCTGCAGTGCTGTCAGTGTAGCAGCATTACTCCATATAATGACACCCTGTTCGCACTAGAAAATGGAATTTTCCTAAGAAAATTCTGCGCACTCTGAAAGATTACCGCACCTGCGGTAAAAAAAATGCAGCAAACCGCACCCGAGAACCGCATGTGGTTTGCCGCGTTTTTTTTGCGGTATTGCTGCGAATTCTCCACAGGTTGTTCCCTGCGGTTTTTTACCATTAGCTATGGCAAAAAACGCAGGTACCTGCGGAAAAGAAGTGACATGTACATTCTTTTTTGCTGCAGAAATTTTGCTGCAAAACCTGTAGGGGAAAAAACGCTGTGTTTTTTTTACCATAGGTTTTGCTGGGGAAGGACTGCCGCAAGGTTATGAACATTTTCTGCAGCAATTCATGCAGCACAACCGCGGCAAAAACCGCAAGGCCACCAAACATGTCTGCCAGCTACCACTAAGTGGTTAAGCAAGCTATTATGTTGTGTGTCATTATGTTTTGTGTTATTAACTGTCTTATCTGTCATGACCCCTGACTGTAGTTATCATCAAGAATGAACTCCACTATATTGAAAAAAATTAGATTAAAGGGATATTCCCATCTCCAAGATCCTATTGTAATATGTAATAATAAGATTAGCAAATACCTCCTATGTTATTTACCTTATGTGCAGGGCATTACAGTATCTTAGGTATCCAAGATTACGGCCATGCACATAGGGACAGTTAGTTATTTGCTAGTGGTTGTAACCATGGATACCTGAGCTGCAATGCCCTGCACATGAGGTAAGTGACATAGCTTATCACAAAGACTATACTACATTTCTAATTGGAGGTATTTGCTAATATTCTTATTATATTTACTACATATTGGGACAAGATCTTGGAAATGGGAATACTCCTTTTAAAGGGTAAAACACAAAGCTGCACCTCATGATTGTCTGTAGGAACTGCATGTTCAAAATACCTGTAATCTGATCACAGTGGGAGCCATTCTGGATTTAGGGTACCGTCACACTTTAGCGACGCTCCAGCGATCCCACCAGCGATCTGACCTGGTCAGGATCGCTGGTGCGTCGTTACATGGTCGCTGGTGAGCTATCAATCAGGCAGATCTCACCAGCGACCAGTGACCAGCCACCAGCCAGCAGCGACGCGTGGAAGCGACGCTGCACTTGGTAAGTAAGGTAAATATCGGGAAACCAAGGGCTTGGTTACCCGATATTTACCTTTGTTACCAGCGCACACCGCTTAGCGCTGGCTCCCTGCACTCCTAGCCACAGTACACATTGGGTTAATAAGCAAACTGCTGTGCTTATTTACCCGATCTGTACTCCAGCTGGCACTGGTACTGGCAGCCTGAGAGCGGCGGTGCTAGTAACTAATGTAAATATCGGGTAACCAAGAAAGGGCTTCCCTTGGTTACCTGATATTTACCTTAGTTACAGCTAACCACAGGCTGCCAGACGCCGGCTCCCTGCTCCCTGCACATTCAGATCGTTGCTCTCTCGCTGTCACACACAGCGATGTGTGCTTCACAGCGGGAGAGCAACGTCTAAAAAATGAACCAGAGGTGTGTGTAACGAGCAGCGATTTCACAGCAGGGGCCAGATCGCTGCTCAGTGTCACACACAGCGAGATCGCTAATGAGGTCACTGCTGCGTCACAAAGACCGTGACTCAGCAGCAATCTCGATAGCGATCTCGCTATGTGTGAAGCACCCCTTACTTCTTGTAACTGCCTCACCTCTCCAAAAAAACCTTCAAAACTGAATTCACTTAAGTCCCCGTCACACACAACGAGATCGCTAACGAGACCGTTGCTGAGTCACAGTTTCTGTGACGCAGCAACGATCTTGCCAGCGATCTCGTTATGTGTGACACCTACCAGCAATCAGGCCCATGCTGAAAGATCGCTAGTCGTTGCTGAATGGTCCGGACTATTTTCTTCAAAGGAGATGTCCTGCTGGACAGGACGCATCGCTGTGTTTGACACCTACCAACGACCTCCTAACACGGTCCCAACGCCCGCCGAGATCGTTATACAGGTCGTTGATTGTTACTGCGTTGTTGGTAAGGCCTGTCTGTGTGACATCTCACCAGCGACCTCCCAGCAACTTACCAGTGACTTACTAGCGATCCTTATCAGGTCGTATCGTTTTCGGGATCGCTGGTAAGTCGTTGTGTCTGACTGGGCCTTTACACTGCGGTGTCCTTACTCAACAGATAACTTTTAGGCTTGATTCCCATGATGAGTATTAGATCCCACTCACATCTGCATATAAATACGCCGAGTGTAAGCTGATAAAAAAAAATCTGATTGCACTCACATCAATGAAAAACAATAAGTCAGTGCTGATGAGAGATTTTTTCCTCAGCTGTTTACGGCCTGAAGGAAAAAAATCACAGCATGCGATGTGTGGTCGTACGACTGAGACTCGCCAATGGAAGTCAATGAGTATGAAAGAAAACGGACACCACACGGATCATCCATATAGAGTCTGTCTTTTTATGGATACATTACGATTCTGTAGCACAGGACACTGTAAATGGTCCTGTAAATGATTGTAGAATAATAGCTGCTGAGAAAAAATACGCATTGTATACAGATGGCATATGGACGCTAGGCGAGAATATAATTACACACACACATGACATATTGAATACCAAACAGATTTCACTCGTCCAACTTTTCTAGATAAACGGACCAATTTATTATACCCAGATGTGAGCAAACCCTTAGGTTTACCACGTTCACTAAATGGAACTCAGAGAGAAAACACAGAATTGTAAGATTGACACCTGTTCTGTATTTTTGAGACACCCCTGCTTTTGGCATACAAATACTGATGAAATACTAATCAAAAATACTTATCTGTAAATCTGTGAATGAGGCAGTATTGATACATATTCCCCAATATTGTCTAAATAGGCTCTGTAGTTTTAGTAATATACCATATTATAATAATAATAATAATAATAATAATAATAATAAAAAAAAAAAATGTGTTTCGGGCTATGTTCACACAAAATCTTTTTTTCAGGCAGATTCCGCCTGTAACTTACCTGAAAAAGTACTGAATAAACATTAAAAACGATGAATATATGCACAGCAATGTAGCAATGTCAAAACAGACTTGTGAATATAATGGGGTTTTTTTTATTTTCTTTTACGTGCTTCAAAAGCTACAGAGAAGCTAAAAGAAGTGATCTGACTAGTGATGGGCAAATACTAAAATATTCGGGTTCAGATTATTCGTCTCGAATATTTCTTACTAATCTAATGCAAATCAATGGAAATCTCTAATAATTTTCTAGTGGACCATCCTAGGTTGTCTGGCGGGCCTATAAAAAAGCTGAAATGGATGGCAAAGTACTGAAATTGAATGGGAACAGCATATAGAAGATGCCTGGATGCATCTCTGAAACACAGGTAGCTTTTGGAACAATGTTGTCAGAGTATTATGACACTTTGATGTGCGGTCCCCCACCTATTTGTGATAACCAGTGCAAGTAAAATAGACAGCTGACTTGGCTGGCTCTTAAAAATAAAAGCTCCCCTGTGCTGTTTAATCTTTTTATTATTTTTTAAGTAATCATAATAATAATAATTATAAAAAAATGACATGGGCTTCTGCCCATTTTTGATAACTAGCGCAGATAGATCAGACATCTGGGGACTGGAATTCTCAGGCTGGGAAGGTCCTTGGTTACTTGGCCCTCCGCAGCCTAAAATTAGAAGCCCGCAGCAACCTCACAATTGGTGCATCCATTAGATACGCTAATTGTGTCTCGTTACCCTGCTCATCCCAATTACCCTGATGAGGTGACAACTTGGGTAATATATGGGGTTGATGTTAGCGGTGATTTGTCAAAAATCACAGCTGCCATCAAGCCCTGGGTTGGTAATAGAGAGGTATCTTTTAGACCCCCACACTACTAACCCTGTAAGTAAAAAGAAAAAAAAAAACACAAACACATGAAAATCCTTTATTTATTTATTTATTATTATTATCAAGAATGTATTAACCCCCAAAACACCCTCGCAGGTCTGAGATAATCCACATAACGTCCCATGACAATCCAGACTCTGCTACATCCGGAGGCCATGGTATGAAAGCATGACCATTCAACGCAGACTCTGGGACACACAAACAGCAGCATGGGAGCTGACAGAAGTGACCTCAGGTGAACTCAATGCTGGACTGTCTGACTGTGTGTCACTGCAGGAGCACAGTCTGAGAGTCCGGCACTGAGTTTACCTGAGGTCACTTCTTGTAGTTCTCATGATTTCCTCTGTGTCAGCCGCCAGCTGTGACCTCAGGTGAACTCAGTGCTGGACTGTCTGACTGAGTGTCATGGTGGCAGCACAGTCTGACAGTCCAGCACTAAGTTTACATAAGGTCACTTTTAGTAGTTCTTATAGTACCCTCTTTGGGAGCAGCTAGCTGTGACCTCAGGTGAACTCAGTGCTAGACTGTTGGATTGCGTGACACTGCAGCAGAGCAGTTTAACAGTCTGGTGACTGTGAGGCCTGAAAACCTTAAAGGAGCCTTTAAGGTAGACTTTAAGGTTACTGTAGCTCCCAGCATCGCAGAAGTTGTTAACCTGGCAACTTTAAGGGAACATTTAAGGGATTCCTTAGGGTTCCTGGACTTCACAGCTGCTGGGAAATCTGGAGCTTGTGAACTCTTACCAGAGTTCACAGCTTCCAACCATCCTAACATCTGGGAACTCCAGAAACCTTTAAGTCTTCCTTAAAGGCTCCTTAAAGGTTTATGGGCCTCACAGCTGTTGAGAGATACAGTGGTTACCTGAGTTTACAGCCACCAAATCTCACGGCAGCTGTCAACCCCATCACAGCCTCCAGGTGTCCAAGAACGTTAAAGGCTCCCTTAAAGTTACCAGATTGACAGCTACCATGAGACTCAGCGGCTGAGAACTCTGGTAAAATAAATTTTACCAGAATTCACAACCAACGGGGTCTACTGGAAGCTGTGTGGCCTGGAAACATCAAAGGAACATTAAGGGAGTCTCCAGGTGTCCCAACAGCTGGGAACACCAGGAATCTTAAAGGCTCCCTTAAATTACTGGGTTGACAACTGCCATGTGACCCGGTGGCTGGGAACTCCAGTAACCTTAAAGTCTACCTAAGGTCACAGCTGGTGGCTCACACAGAGCATACTGTGAGAACTACCACAAGTGACCTCAGGTGATCTCAGTGCTGGACTGTTGGACTGCACTTCCACCATGACACACAGTCAGACAGTCCAGTACCAAGTTCATCTGAGGTCGCTTCTGGCAGCTCCCATGCTGTTATCAATTTGTTTCGGAGGCCGTGGTTAACAGTCATGTATCTAATGTCACCGATCACCATGGCCTCTAGATGTAACAGAGCCAGGACCATCGTGGGACGTTGTGGGGACTACATTGGATCTGTGAGGATGTCTTGGAGGTTAATAAATTGATGAAAGAGGGTGTGTTTTCTAAAATTCAAAATTAAGGATTTTTGTGTGTTTGTGTTTTTTTTCTTTTCACTTACTAGATTGGTATTGGGGGGTCTCATATACACCTCTCCATTTCCAACCCAGCTCACAGCTGACATCAACCCCATATGTTACCCTGACTGCCACTGCACCATGGCAATTGGGATGAGCTGGTTAAAACGATACAATTGGTGCATGTAATGGATGCACCAATTGTGGGGCGGCCGTGGCCTGCTATTTTTAGGCTGGGAAGGGCCCAATAACCATGGATCTTCCCAGCCTGAAAATATCAGTCCCCTGCTGTCTACTTTAACTGTGCTGGTTTTCACAAATAGACGGTGGACTGTACATCATTTTTTTTTTTCACTGCGCCTGCCCCTCCCAGTAATGCCAATAGCAAATATGGCTATGGCATTACTGTGGTTGGTAGGCAAGCTCTGCAAGTTTAGTAGCTAAAAATTAGGCACCAAACAGGTGGGGTAGGGGATTTGAAACTCACCAGGCAAATACCAAAATGCTTGACGACTTATGAATACCTTGTGTCACAAACCACCGGGGGGGTCACTCAGAAATCCCCCGCGCTGGCTACCAGTACGTCACAATCGGGGGGTAACAAGTGGGGGTCACCCCTCCTTTATACCTCCCGACCGACAGACAGAGCACGTGACGCGCTCTCTAGCGCCCCTCTTATAGTCAGGCCAATTATGGAATTGCCCGACAATAAGCAAGGGGGCCGCTATACTACTTATGCCGATTATTGAAGGGTCCCCAGTGAGAGTAGGGTATATATTCCCCCGACCTCCGCGGGCGGAATATATAAAACCTCCCCGGATCTCACTGGCCTCCCCACAATAATCCTTGGCACAACTCGCTGCCACCAACCGCTTCACGGTAACTATTAGCCGAACACACAGACGTGGGATTCAAGATCGAGATAACAGAACAGCCCAAGATTAATTATATAATTTAATCAGCCTAAAGCACACTAGAAACTACAATATATACAATAGGGAATCTACAGAATATACATATGTCAGAGTACAGTTACAGATAAAGCATGGTTTACAAACAGGTATGCAATTCAATCAGTTACCTTGTGCGTCTGGCCACAGGGGGGCGCTGTAGACCAGGTTTCCAGGAACTCCCACAGATGTTTCCTACACGTGACCCCCAGCGAAAGAACCCTGGAAAATGGCCGAAGTAGGGTTATCAACCTGGGCAAATCCAGGTCCCCTCCTACCTTAGTGACCTCAGAGGGAGCACTGCTCCACCCCTGGCTGGAGTTATGGACAAAATCCACACATGGAATATGGGCCATAACTTTGCCTGGGAGCGTCGTAAGCGGACATCAATGCTCTCATTGTGACAGTTATGAATTTAGCTACAGAATGAGAGGACTCATGACTTGTCTACTAGTTCCCCATTGGCTGATATCACGCCTGGGGTATTTCCCAAGCTCCCGCTCCCATAAAAAGGGGTGTGCCAGCATCGTCCGCATGCGGAGACACCATTTTTATGGTTGCCATATTTATCGGAAATATGGCTTGCGAGATATGAACCATTTTTTACTGGAGTCGTTCTGTCTGGATACTTCCAAGCTTGCTAACTAGATAGCAGCTCCTACCACAGGGTCACGGCAGGGAGTCATCCTGTGTCCATTGTTCCCACATCACCTAATTTCCATATCATAGGAGATGGCCATGGGATGTGACACCTTCACAGATGCTGGACATTGAGAACAAGAAGGGAGGGGGGCACTGTCAGGGAGTGATGAGCGATTATGACTGGAAGTCATAATTCATCTTCATATCCCGGGATTTGCCTCACACCTCCCCCCTTTTGAGGGCGCTAGGGGGCAGCACACTCCGGTGTTCCCCCGTGCGCCCGTCCGCGACCTCTCCTTGTCGGGACAGCCCGTCTGCGTTACCGTGGTCACGGCCCCTTTTGTGGCGAATGGTGAAGTTGTATTGCTGGAGCGCAAGGCTCCATCGCAACAATCGCCCATTCGTCCCAGAGACGGTGTGCAACCAGCTGAGGGGATTGTGGTCCGTCTCCACGATGAAGTGGCGCCCGTATAGATAGGGTTGCAGACGCTGCAGGGCCCACACTATGGCCAGGCATTCCTTCTCCATCGTGGAATAGGCCACTTCCCTTGGTAACAGCTTCCTGCTCAGGTACAAGACTGGGTGCTCTTGGCTCGCAGAGTCCACCTGGCTGAGCACCGCACCGAGGCCGAAGTCACTGGCGTCGGTCTGTACTACAAACGGCCGCGTGAAGTCGGCTGCCTGTAGCACGGGCGGGCTGGACAGGGCATCCTTTAGGGCCTGGAAGGCTGTCTCGCAGTCCATTGTCCAATCGACTGCAGAGGGCAGCTTCTTCTTGGTGAGGTCCGTCAAGGGCTTTGCCAGGCTACTATAGCGTGGAACAAACCTCCTATAGTACCCGGCGGTCCCTAAGAAGGACATCACCTGCTTCTTGGTCCTGGGGGTGGGCCAGGATGCGATGGCCTCCACTTTCTCAGGCTCGGGCTTCAGTGTTCTCCCGCCTACCCGGTGACCGAGGTACTGGACCTCGCTCATGGCCAGCTGACACTTTCCCGGCTTGATGGTCAAACCTGCCCGGTGGATCCGCCTGAGCACCTGTGCTAGATGCTCTAGGTGGTCCTCCCAGGTGGGACTGAAGACGGCAATGTCATCCAGGTACGCGGCCGCGTACCCTTCAAGTCCCTTGAGCAGGGTGTTGACCATCCGCTGGAAAGTGGCAGGGGCATTCCTCATCCCGAATGGCATTACCGTGGACTCGTATAGTCCAAATGGGGTAATAAAGGCAGAGCGTTCCCTGGCCTTGCGAGTCAGGGGGATCTGCCAATATCCCCGGCTCAGGTCCATGATGGTCAGGTACTGAGCCCCGGCCAACTGATCGAGCAGGTCATCGATGCGTGGCATTGGGTACGCATCGGCGACCGTGACAGCATTGAGCCCCCTGTAGTCCACGCAGAACCGAGTGGTTCGGTCCTTCTTAGGGACGAGGACTACAGGCGAGGCCCAAGCGCTGTTGGATGCCTGGATCACCCCCAGCTTCAGCATCTCGTCAATCTCCTGGCGCATGTGTTGCTGCACCTCCAGGGAGACCCGATATGCTGAACGCCGGATCGGGGGATGATCCCCAGTGTCCACGTGATGGACAGCCAAGTCAGTCCTTCCGGGCTGGTTGGTAAACAACCCCCGGAAGGGGAGGAGGGTGGCCCACAGCTGGGACCGTTGGTCCTCCAAGAGCTGGTGGCCAACCTCCACATCCTCAATGGATCCGCCTGCCCTAACCTGGGCTAGCATATCCAAGAGGGTTTCCGCTTCTCCCTCCTCGGGCAGGTTGCACACGGGGAGCGCACATGCCTCCCGCTCATGATGTGCCTTCATCATGTTCACATGGAAGGGCTTCCGCCTTCCACGGGCAGGGTCCAGGGTGACCAGGTACGTCACAGGGTTGAGCTGCTGGTACACGAGGTATGGGCCTTCCCAGGCTGCCTGAAGCTTGTCCTGTGGTACGGGGACCAGTACCCACACCTTTTGACCCACTTGGTAGGTCCTCTCACAAGCGTTCTGGTCGTACCAACGCTTCTGATCGGCCTGGGCTTGAGCCATATTGTCGTGTACCAGTTGCGTCAAGGCCTGCATTTTGTCCCGGAAGCGCATGACATACTCGATAACCGACACTCCAGGGGTGGCCAAATCCCCTTCCCAAGCCTCTTTCACCAGAGCCAGGGGGCCCCGCACACGTCGCCCGTACAGGAGCTCAAACGGTGAGAATCCTGTTGAGGCCTGTGGAACCTCCCGGTAAGCAAATAACAGGTGTGGGAGATACTGCTCCCAGTCACGCCCATGGGAGTCGACCAACATCTTAAGCATCTGCTTTAAGGTGCCATTAAACCGCTCGCACAGGCCATTAGTCTGTGGATGGTACGGGCTGGCCACCAGATGTCGCACCTGGACTTGCTTACAGAGGGCCTCCATCAGCTGGGACATGAATTGGGTCCCCCGGTCAGTGAGCATTTCCTGGGGAAAACCCACTCGGGAGAAAATCTCCAGCAATGCGGTGGCCACCTTGTCAGCCCGAATGGACGACAAGGCCACTGCTTCTGGGTACCGGGTGGCATAGTCCACTACCGTCAGTATGAAGCGTTTCCCGGAGCTGCTGGGGATGGCCAGCGGGCCGACCAGATCCACAGCCACCCTCCTGAAAGGCTCATCGATGATTGGCAGAGATACTAGTGGGGCTTTGGGGTGTGGCCCCGCCTTCCCCACTCTCTGACAGGTTTCACACGAACGGCAGTAGGCAGCCACATCGGCCCCCATTTTTGGCCAGTAGAAATGCTGGTTTAACCTGGCCTTGGTCTTAGCGATCCCTAGGTGTCCGGCCATCGGAATCTCATGTGCGATCCACAACAACTCCGTCCGGAACGGATAGGGTACCACCAACTGTCGGTCCCTGGGCCACGCCTCCGGTGAACCCTGCTGGACCGTGGCCCGGTACAGCCGTCCTTGGTCCCAGACCACTCGCTCCGGGTCCGAGTCCGAGGGAGGCTGTGCCGCCTGCTCCTTAAGAGCTTTCAGGCTGTCGTCAGCTTCTAACGCTGCCTGAAACCCCTGACTAGATGTGGCCAGAATCGACGAGACTGTCACATCTTCGGTCAGTACCCCGGGACCTGTGTCCTGGCCTCCACCTGACTCGGCTGCCACTGGGTCAGAAGGGGAAGAGCTATCGGACCTCTGGGAGGCCCCTTGGCTTCCAGCACTCCCACTGCGGGTGACAGCGGCCACAGCCGCTGCGACCGTGGGTCGTGCCTGCTCCTCCTCCGTTCCTGACCAAGTCGCCGGTTCAGGCAGACCTACCTGGCTTCCTGACACCCCGGTTGTGGGGGAACCATGCACCGAGATCTTACCTGGGAGCACTTCCGCTCCTGGACCGGCCCCAATCTCACCTGCCTGTTCCCCTCCTGCAGCAACAGAACCCCGCTGTGAAATCTCTGGGGACCCCACATTTGCTGTGGTAGCCCCCACCCCACACACTGGTCCTCCCCCTGCAGCACCCTGCTCTCTGCTTATCCCTGCAGAGGGCAACAGATCCCAGCTCACAGGCTGATTACTTGTAGAGGCATTGTCACACCTTTCTCTGACCCCCTCCCCTGTCACAGCTGCAGCTGTGTGTGTGTCTATGGTGTCTATGCAAGCAGAAATATCAGAGTTCACTCCCTCCTCCCTTACATCATTCATAGATAACACATTAACATTGTCCGGAGGCATGTCAGTACTGGCTGAAGGTTCAGCCCTTGGTTGGGGCCCAAACTGGGAGGTTATCTGCCCCAAATCTGTCCCAAGTAGCACGTTTGCGGGGATCCGATCAGTTACCCCCACCTCCCTCACCCCTCGCCCTGCGCCCCAGTCCACATAAATGTCAGCAACAGGCAGCGCCGGGTCAATGCCTCCAATCCCGGAGACAGCGAGGGTTTTTCCCGGGATCAAGTCTTGGGGGGACACCATCTCAGGCCGCACCAGAGTCACCTCTGAGGCGCTGTCTCGCAGTCCCATGGTCACAGACCGGCCGACGGTGACAGGTTGGAAGCTGTCCAGGGACCTACCACCACCCCCACCCACACAATACACCTTGGGCGGCCCTTGGGACGGGGACGGAGCCGGGGCCTTGGGACGCTGAGGGCACATGGCCTTGAAGTGTCCAGGTAAGTTGCACTGGTGGCACAGTCTTGGTTCTGCCACGGGCCTGGAGAGGGGAGGTGAGGGGGACACCCCCTGCAGTCTAGGGGCAGGTGGGGCAGTCGCAGAGTTCATCTTACCCCCTCTCCAGGTGCTGCTGGTGGCTGCTCTCCTGGCCTCAGGAGCCCGATTGTTGGTGTAGTCATCGGCCAGGGCAGCTGTAGCCGTGGATCCCTTTGGCTTCTGGTCTCGGATGAACTGGCGGAGATCCTCAGGGCAGTTCCACAAGAGTTGCTCCGTGATGAACAAGTCCAGGATCTCCGGTCCGGTGGAAAGCTGCAGGCCTTGGGTCCAGTGGTCGGCAGCTCGGGCAAGTGCCCGCCGGTGGTCAGCCCAGGAGTCCTTTGGTCCCTTTTGCAGGGTCCGGAACTTCTTGCGGTAGGACTCCGGAGTGAGGTTGTACTGTTGGATCAGGGCCCGCTTGATGGTGTCGTAGCCCTGATCTGCCTCAGCAGGCAAGTCCCCAAGGATATCCAGGGCCTTACCCCTTAAACGGGGGGTCAGGTATTTGGCCCACTGGTCCTTGTCCAGATGGTGCTGCAGGCAAGTCCGTTCAAAAGCAGTCAAGAAAGAGTCCAAGTCTCCATCCTTCTCCAGCACTGGGAAGTCCTCAACACGGACCTTTGGAAGTTTGGTGTCTTGAAGGTCACGTGTGGCTGATGAGGGCCGGAGCTGAGCTAGCTGCAGCTGGTAGTCACGCTCTGCCTGGCGCTCTTCACGTGCTGCTTGCCGCTCCGCAGCCTCACGCACTGCTTGCCGCTCCGCAGCCTCAGCGTCACGCGCTGCCTGTCGCTCACGCTCGGCCATGAGTATCTCGTAGGTATCCCGGTCTCCAGCCTGGAGAAGGGCCATAGCCATTTGAAGAAGGCTATCCGAGCCTCCCAGGCTCGGTGGAATGGCACGTGGTGATCTGCGGCCCGCTGCGGAGCCTGGTGCTTCACTGTCCATTGCAGAGCGGAGGGCTGGCATCTGGCTCGTTGAGGACCCTTGGGTGAGCTGCTCCTCATCTTGTCCATAATTGCCAGGTTGGGCGCTGTCCTCTGCAGAACGGTTTTCTGGCGTCGAGCTCCTGGAGGGCTCGTGGACGACCTCCTCATCGTCTCTGGCCTGAGCATCGGCCATTCCTTTGGCTTTGCTCCTGGTGCTCTCAGCCATTGTTGCAGACTTTGGTCACTGACACAGAACTGACACCTGATGCCTCCACACACCTTACAGTATCTGCACTCTGACACTCTAGTGTTGAGCTAGTCTGAAGACCCCAGCAGCCACAGCTGCTGCAGGCAGTCTTTAGTGTCTGGGAGTATGGGTCTCACACTCACACACACTATTATCTCGATCCCACCGCTATGCCACCAATATGTCACAAACCACCGGGGGGGTCACTCAGAAATCCCCCGCGCTGGCTACCAGTACGTCACAATCGGGGGGTAACAAGTGGGGGTCACCCCTCCTTTATACCTCCCGACCGACAGACAGAGCACGTGACGCGCTCTCTAGCGCCCCTCTTATAGTCAGGCCAATTATGGAATTGCCCGACAATAAGCAAGGGGGCCGCTATACTACTTATGCCGATTATTGAAGGGTCCCCAGTGAGAGTAGGGTATATATTCCCCCGACCTCCGCGGGCGGAATATATAAAACCTCCCCGGATCTCACTGGCCTCCCCACAATAATCCTTGGCACAACTCGCTGCCACCAACCGCTTCACGGTAACTATTAGCCGAACACACAGACGTGGGATTCAAGATCGAGATAACAGAACAGCCCAAGATTAATTATATAATTTAATCAGCCTAAAGCACACTAGAAACTACAATATATACAATAGGGAATCTACAGAATATACATATGTCAGAGTACAGTTACAGATAAAGCATGGTTTACAAACAGGTATGCAATTCAATCAGTTACCTTGTGCGTCTGGCCACAGGGGGCGCTGTAGACCAGGTTTCCAGGAACTCCCACAGATGTTTCCTACACGTGACCCCCAGCGAAAGAACCCTGGAAAATGGCCGAAGTAGGGTTATCAACCTGGGCAAATCCAGGTCCCCTCCTACCTTAGTGACCTCAGAGGGAGCACTGCTCCACCCCTGGCTGGAGTTATGGACAAAATCCACACATGGAATATGGGCCATAACTTTGCCTGGGAGCGTCGTAGGCGGACATCAATGCTCTCATTGTGACAGTTATGAATTTAGCTACAGAATGAGAGGACTCATGACTTGTCTACTAGTTCCCCATTGGTTGATATCACGCCTGGGGTATTTCCCAAGCTCCCGCTCCCATAAAAAGGGGTGTGCCAGCATCGTCCGCATGCGGAGACACCATTTTTATGGTTGCCATATTTATCGGAAATATGGCTTGCGAGATATGAACCATTTTTTACTGGAGTCGTTCTGTCTGGATACTTCCAAGCTTGCTAACTAGATAGCAGCTCCTACCACAGGGTCACGGCAGGGAGTCATCCTGTGTCCATTGTTCCCACATCACCTAATTTCCATATCATAGGAGATGGCCATGGGATGTGACACCTTCACAGATGCTGGACATTGAGAACAAGAAGGGAGGGGGGCACTGTCAGGGAGTGATGAGCGATTATGACTGGAAGTCATAATTCATCTTCATATCCCGGGATTTGCCTCACACCTTGCTATTCGTGTAATTAACGAATAGTGCCGAGTATATTCACTTATCACTAATTGTCAAATGCTTTAAGTATGCAATAAGTGAATGATATAACAATCCTTCATTCTCTTGATGTAGTGGTTCTGGAATAGCAGTGCTCAGCAGCCAACACTAACAAAAGAGACCTCTGGGCAGCAACATAGCGCCTCCTTTTCTTTTGAGCTACGGTTGAAATATCCCCTTGTGTTCATTATACAAATACAGCTACTACATAGACTCAGTTTGTATTGTTTTTATAAGTACTGTATGTTTTATGATGTATGTTATATAATATTCCTTGTTTCTGTGCTTCTATCTTTCTCCAAGGTTGAAAAATGTTGGTGTACAGCATCTTAATCATCTCTTTGGCACTTGCTGGAGTAAACTGTGACATATGTAGTGAGTACTAGTCATAAAAATGTAATCATACATTTGTAAATGTTCCTTTATTGATAATTAAATATGATATGCCAGCTCTCTGGAACATCTTTTCTTTCAACACACAGTTGTGCTATTATTCTGTTATTCCATTTAAACTTAATAAAAGGAATTACAGATGGATGTTACTATACCCTTTGTCACTATGGTGCATCCAATCATAGTCACTATGGTGCATCCAATCATAGTCACTATGGTGCATCCCATCATAGTCATTAAGGTGCATCCCACCATTGTCACTAAGGTGTGTCCCGTCATAGTCATTAAGGTGCATCCCACCATAGTCACTAAGGTGTGTCCCATCATAGTCATTAAGGTGCATCCCATCATAGTCACTATGGTGCATCCAATCATAGTCACTATGGCGCATCCCATCATAGTCACTATGGTGCATCCCATCATAGTGATTAAGGTGCATCCCACCATTGTCACTAAGGTGTGTCCCGTCATAGTCATTAAGGTGCATCCCACCATAGTCACTAAGGTGTGTCCCATCATAGTCATTAAGGTGCATCCCATCATAGTCACTATGGTGCATCCAATCATAGTCACTATGGCGCATCCCATCATAGTCACTATGGTGCATCCCATCATAGTGATTAAGGTGCATCCCACCATTGTCACTAAGGTGTGTCCCGTCATAGTCATTAAGGTGCATCCCACCATAGTCACTAAGGTGTGTCCCATCATAGTCATTAAGGTGCATCCCATCAAAGTCACTATGGTGCATCCAATTATAGTCACTATGGCGCATCCCATCATAGTCACTATGGTGCATCCCATCATAGTCACCATTGTGGATCCCATGATAGTCCCTATGGTGCATCCCATCATAGTCCCTATGGTGCATCCTATCATAGTCACTATAGTGCATCCCATCACAGTACCTATGGTGCGTCCCACCATAGTCACTATGATGCGTCCCATCATAGTCATTAAGGTGCATCCCACCATAGTCACTAAGGTGTGTTCCATCATAGTCATTAAGGTGCATCCCATCATAGTCACTATGGTGTATCCAATCATAGTCACTATGGCGCATCCCATCATAGTCACTATGGTGCATCCCATCATAGTCACCATGGTGGATCCCATCATAGTCCCTATGGTGCATCCCATCATAGTCCCTATGGTGCATCCTATCATAGTCACTATGGTGCATCCCATCACAGTCACTATGATGTGTCCCATCATAGTCATTAAGGTGCATCCCACCATAGTCACTAAGGTGTGTCCCATCATAGTCATTAAGGTGCATCCCACCATAGTCACTAAGGTGTGTCCCATCATAGTCATTAAGGTGCATCCCATTATAGTCACTATGGTGCGTCCCATCATAGTCATTAAGGTGCATCCCATTATAGTCACTATGGTGCGTCCCATCATAGTCATTAAGGTGCATCCCATCATAGTCACTAAGATGTGTCCCATCATAGTCATTAAGGTGCATCCCATCATAGTCATTAAGGTGCATCCCACCATAGTCACTAAGGTGTGTCCCATCATAGTCATTAAGGTGCATCCCACCATAGTCACTAAGGTGTGTCCCATCATAGTCATTAAGGTGCATCCCATTATAGTCACTATGGTGCGTCCCATCATAGTCATTAAGGTGCATCCCATTATAGTCACTATGGTGCGTCCCATCATAGTCATTAAGGTGCATCCCATCATAGTCACTAAGATGTGTCCCATCATAGTCATTAAGGTGCATCCCATCATAGTCATTAAGGTGCGTCCCATCATAATCACCACTAATTGGACAGTGTCAGAATGTTTAGTGACACAAACTTTTGACGAGACGTTTTAAAATAAGCAAATCCTATCCCATAAACTAGGCCCTTATTCTTCAAAGTGTGTATATCAGAACTTTGGCGTAAATTGCTTTGAAAATTCACAAAACTTACCAACTTTTGGTGTTTTTACAACAGTTTCACCCATCTCCGCCAGAATGGGTGGCATTAGGATGTTACAGGGGTAAGAAAGGGGCATGATGCCATAGCTTGAATTAGACAAGCTGTGGTGTTCCCTACCCCAGAGATCATACTTTAGTCCCCGACTAAAGAAAGATTTATAGCAAGGCATAAAGAGGCGCGTGCCACCTGTTAGATACTCCTGATTCATTGAGAGTAATGCGCCTCCTAATGTGCTACATATGTGCCAAACTCTATATGCAACTCAAGCTTGTGATGCTTTACACTACGTCAAGAAATGTACTCTAATCATGCAAATTTGTACTGTAAATTACAATGAATTTACTTTTGGCCTTGCCCCCACTTCCTTAAGCTTTGTACACTTTTTAAACCGTCCTCGTAGCTTTCCTGGACTGGTATAGCAATACCATAAGTGTCAACTATGAACTATGGTGACATTTCAACCACAATTCTGGCAAAAATGGACAAATTGGACCAAAGTTTCCTTCGTTTAACAGGCATGATATACTAATGACCTATCCCCTGCATACATCATCAATGTCAGACTCCTCACTCATCAGTGGTTATTAATTCTGGAGGTGGCCAGATGAAAACATTAAACCAAGCTGATCAGCAGAGCTCCATCCAATATGTAGCAGCTGCTTAGAACTGCAGATCAGCTGCGATCTGAAGAGGAACTCATTGACACTACATGGTAATAACTGCTATAAATTACACAGGTGTGCTGTTCAGCTCCATTCAATGTTTACTTGCGGCTGCTATTTGGCTATTAAAAATAAAACACACAATATACTGTATATAATGGTAAACATTAAAAATGTATATGATGTAACATACCGTACTTATATTTTCTTAGAGAAGTCTTCTATGGCTGAGGTTAAACAAAACATTCAGACTATGTTGGCCTGCTGGGACAAGAACACTGATGGATACCAGTCAAATCCCACTGGTGGATCAATTCATGGACACAGGAGCTGCAATGAGATTAAGAGTTCATATAAATACGCTGAAGGTGATATTTGTATACATATGATATATGTTAATATTACTCAATATTCGATAAAGAAGATTTTATTCTCCAGCCATGTGATTTGACTAAATAATATACATTTTTGGATTTTCATTGATGTTTATGCTTAACATAGAAAGATTCCAACAATCCAGAGATCATCCATAATAATAATATTTATTCATTTATATGGCACCATTAATTCCACAGCACTTTACATACATTGGCAACACTGTCCCCATTAGGGCTCACAATCTAAATCCACTATCAGTATGTCTTTGAGGTGTGGGAGGAAATCGGAGAACCCGAAGGAAACCCACGCAAACACGGGGAGAACATACAAGCTCCTTGCAGATGTTGGTGGGATTTGATCCCGGGACCCCAGCGCTGCAAGGCTGAAGTGCTAACCACTGAGCCACCTTGCCGCCCCAATAAAATTTAGCGTTTATTCCATCATGGTTAACCCCTTACTGCCAAAGCCTGTTTTCACCTTCCTGACATGGCCAAATTTTTCAATTCTTACCAGTGTCAATTTCTGTAATAACAGTAAAAAAAATTTTGTTTAAAAGAACAGAAAGTCCTCAGTGGTTGATACCTTTTAATGGCTAAATGAAAAGATGGTAATAATTGCAAGCTTTCGAGACTACTCAGGTCTCTTCATCAGGCATGGTATAACACAAAATCTGAAGAGTCACATATTTATACACAACAGGACTTAGAATAGTGCAGTAAAAAAAAAACAAAAAAAAAAAACAACAAGTTATATGAAACAGAACTATCACTATGGCAGGGGGGCAAACTGTTGTGGGGCCATAAATACTGCTGCAGTTCAGTGTGAAAGTTTTATTGTCCTTTGATAAGGGTCTGGTCCGGGCTGTGACACACTCGGATGGTCAGAGGAGCACATCTAGATTTAGATGTGCTCCTCTGACCATCCGAGCGTGTCACAGCCCGGACCAGACCCTTATCAAAGGACAATAAAACTTTCACACTGAACTGCAGCAGTATTTATGGCCCCACAACAGTTTGCCCCCCTGCCATAGTGATAGTTCTGTTTCATATAACTTGTTTTTTTTTTTTTTTTTTTTTTTTTTTACTGCACTATTCTAAGTCCTGTTGTGTATAAATATGTGACTCTTCAGATTTTGTGTTATACCATGCCTGATGAAGAGACCTGCGTAGTCTCGAAAGCTTGCAATTATTACCATCTTTTCAGTTAGCCATTAAAAGGTATCAACCACTGAGGACTTTCTGTTCTTTTAAACAAAATTTTTTTCATCTCTACTGGCTAACACGGTACAAAGATATATTTTACTTGTAATAACAGTAATAACTCTGGAAAGCTTCAGCGGATTCCGGTGATTCTTACAATGTCTTTTTTTGTGACACATTGTATTTCATCTTAGTGGTAAATTTATGTTGACATTTGTTACTTTTCATTGTGAAAATATCAGAATTTTGTTAAAAATATTGAAAAATTCACAATTTTCATACTTTTAATTTTTATGCCCTAAACCAGAGTTATGTCACACAAAACAGTTAATAAATGACATTTCGCACATGTCTACCTTACATCAGGTCCATTTTTGAAGCATATTTTTTTTTTTTAGGAAGTTAGAAAGGTTAAAAAATTATCATTAATTTCTCAATTTTTCAATAAAATTTACAAAACCAATTTATTTTACCATATTCCATTTGAAGTGACTTTCAGAGTCTTGCGTGATAGAAAACACCAAAAAACGACACTATTTTAAAAACACCAGCCCTTAAAGGGCTCAAAACTACATACAAGAAGTTTATTAACCCTTTAGATGCTTTACAGGAGTTAAAACAATGTGGAAGGGAAATATTTAAATTTTACTTTTTCCCTCAAAAATATTGGTTTAGTCTCAAATGTAGCATTTTCATAAGGGTAACAAGAGAATATTGACCATACAATTTGTTGCGAAATTTCTCATGAGTACATCGATACCCCATATGTGACATAAAACTACTGTTTTTTGTGCACAAAAGGACTTAGCGTACAAGAGAGTGAGGTCATCATAAATAAATCAAAATCACAACCATGGTTACTGCATATAAAAATTAATTTTATTACAAAAAGTATAAAAACAGGTTGGATTTTCATAATATATAGATAAATTTTAGTATAGAAAGTTTAATGATCACAGTGAAAAATGAGGACAGCAAAAAGCAGCACAATACCTAAACATGTCAGGTGTAATAGACAGATGAAAAGCTGACCCATGAAACATAGTAATAGAAGGTATATATGTGGTCAAAAACCATGGGAATAGCCAGGTAAAGAGAGACTGATTGAATTAAATGAAGGTAACAGGTAAATTACACTTCACTTTAAATACATGAAAGCTCCATCGTATGTCAATATAGACTCAAAAGAGGTTAGCTCGGAGCATTTCAAAATAAAACAATCAATCAGGCTTACCCATATGTCAGACTGCACTGGTCAGAATAACAGCTCGTGTGCCCCCTTGGGCACATATGGGTAAGCCTGATTGATTGTTTTATTTTGAAATGCTCCGAGCTAACCTCTTTTGAGTCTATATTGACATACGATAGAGCTTTCATGTATTTAAAGTGAAGTGTAATTTACCTGTTACCTTCATTTAATTCAATCAGTCTCTCTTTACCTGGCTATTCCCATGGTTTTTGACCTCATATATACCTTCTATTACTATGTTTCATGGGTCAGCTTTTCATCTGTCTATTACACCTGACATGTTTAGGTATTGTGCTGCTTTTTGCTGTCCTCATTTTTCACTGTGATCATTAAACTTTCTATACTAAAATATATCTATATATTATGAAAATCCAACCTGTTTTTATACTTTTTGTAATAAAATTAATTTTTATATGCAGTAACCATGGTTGTGATTTTGATTTATTTATGATGACCTCACTCTCTTGCACGCTAAGTCCTTTTGTTCTCCTTGTATTAAACTGTATGTTAAGGTCGTGCCATAGCGGTCAATTGATAGCCGCATATGTGATTCCACGGTTGCGGACTTTTTTATTTATGTTTTTGTGCACAGTAGGCTCGGAAGGAAGGTAGCAACATTTGAATTTTGGAACGCAAAATTGGCTGAAATAGACAGCTGACGAGCCCTGATATGCCTAATAAGTAGAAACCCCCCACAAGTGACACCATTTTGGAAACTACACCCCTGATCTTATTTATTTAGAAGTGTGGTGAGCACGTTGAATCCAGAGGTGTTTCAAAGACTTTTATATCATTAAAATGTGAAAATTAACAAAAAAAAGTAATTTCACACAAACATATTGTTTTTACCCCAATTATTTTAATTTTTCAAGGGTAACAAGAGATGTGGACTATACAATTTTTTGAGCAATTTCTTCTGAGTACACTGATACCCTGAATGTGGTGGAAAACTACTGTTTGTGCACACAGCAGGGCTCGGAAAGGAAGGAGTGCCATTCAACTTTTTGGAGCACAAAATTAGCTAAAATAGATAGTGGACACCATGTCGCATTTGCCGATACACTGATATGCCCTAAACAGTAGAGGACCCCCAAAAGTTAAAGTACACCACTACCCCATATGTGTTGGAAAATTACTGTTTGTATGCACAGCAGGGCTCGGAAAAGAAGAAGCACCATTTGACTTTTGGAGCGCAAATGTGGCTAAAGACCAAATTATGATGGCTGGGCAACTGTATCTGAACATTTTCTGAATGGCAGTTTTTGAGGGGTGTTCTTGATTTTTAGAGGATTGTACTTGCCAAGAAAAGTTGGGGTTGCATTAAGAGCATTGATGATAGTTAGATCTAGTCCAACCTAAAGGTACCGTCACACTAAGCAACATCGCTAGCAACATCGCTGTTGAGGCACGACTTTTGTGACGTAGCAGCGATGTTACTAGTGATGTTGCTGTGTGTGCCATCCAGCAACAACCTGGCCCCTGCTGTGAGGTCGCTGGTTGTTGCTGAATATCCTGGACCATTTTTTAGTTGTTGCTCTCCCGCTGTGAAGCACACACCGCTGTGTGTGACAGCGAGAGAGCAACAACTGAATGTGCAGTGAGCAAGGAGCCGGCTTCTGCGGACGCTGGTAACCAATGTAAATATCGGGTAACCAAGGAGCCCTTTCCTTGGTTACCCGATATTTACCTTCGTTACCAGCATCCGCCGCTCTCACGCGGCGAGTGGCGGCTCCCAGCTCCCTGCACACATAGCCAGACTACACATCGGGTAATTAACCTGATGTGTACTCTGGCTAGGAGTGCAGGGAGCCAGCGCTAAGCGGTGTGCGCTGGTAACCAAGGTAAATATCGGGTTGGTTACCCGATATTTACCTTAGTTACCAAGCGCAGCATCGCTTCCACGCGTCGCTGCTGGCTGGGGGCTGGTCACTGGTTGCTGGTGAGATCTGCCTGTGTGACAGCTCACCAGTAACCCGAGTAGCAATGCTCCAGCGATCCCTGCCAGGTCAGGTTGCTGGTGGGATCGCTGGAGCGTTGCTTAGTTATTTACTGCAGTAGACATTAATTAAAAAGTTAATGCTGGCTTTAAGTGAATCTGCCAGCAGATTTTTTCTATGTAATCTTAAGACAGTAGGAGATAGAGGCTGACACACAGATACACCCTGCTGTGCTGTTGTTTACTTATAGTGAAGGTTTTATCACCTAGGATTACTATTGCTTGCACTACACTAATCCAGCCACATACTCTACTGTGATTAGCACCTTTTTGTTTATAGACCCTGTAAGAAGAGAGCCAGGAGTGGGCGGGTTAACTTTCTGAGCACAAGTGCATTGTGTCACAACTAGAAATGAGCCACCCCGCTAGTGTTCGAGTTCGGTTCGGTTCATCGAACGGCGGGTGTGTTCGTCGAACACCTTCGAACCTTATTGAAAACAATTGCAGGCAAACGCAAACACATACAAACACATTATACATATACACATACAGTTAATAAACATTGCCATTATACTTACAGGTCCTGCGACGCATCCTGCAGACTCTGTCTCCCGCCGCTTCTCCTTCCGATCATCGTTGTGCCCTCCCGGTAACTAGCACTGATGATACGACCTTCAGTGACGTCATAGCATGTGACCAGTCACGTGTGTATTATCTCATTGGCTACAGACTGGTCACATGGCTATGACGTTATGCTAGGTTCTGGCAGTGCATCTCTCCGGAACTCGGTGCTTGTTCGAGCATCTCCGTGTACCGGTGAGATGCTTGGGTACATGCTTGGCTCCCCGTTCCTACATGTCGGCGCTCTTTACAGAATCAGCCCACATGCAGGGACTGGATGCCACAGCCGGTGAATAGCGGCGCTGGGAATCAGGTGATTGGAGATCACCATTGCTATAGTAACCCGCCTGTCAGGTTACTATTGCAATGGTGGCAGTGGTGACATCACCGCTTACAACCTGCAGCCTCTGTTCGCTCACTGAGCGATTAGACTGCATGGAAGCAGCAGCGTCTTCCTCCCATGCAGTGCTGTTTGATGTAGCAGAGCTGCATAGGTTGAGGGAGAAAGAAGACAGAAGACCAGAATCATGGAGGGGTGAGAAGGAGTAATAAACATGGAGTTTTTAAGTGTGTTTGTGTATTTATTTCTATGAAAGTATTTTTTCTCTGTGTGGTATCTTTTTTTAACCCTTTATTGGAGATTCTTAATGGCCGGGTCAAACTTCCCTGACATTAAGAATCTCTGGCTTATTACTAGCTAGTAAAACAAAGCTAGTATTAACCCCTTATTACCCAGTGAGCCACCCTGCATCAGGGCCACTGAAGAGTTGGATACAGCGCCAGTTGATGGCGCTTCTATGAAAGCGCAATTTTCTGAGGCGGCTGTGGCTTGCAATTCGCAGTGGAGGGGCCCAGAAAGCTTGGGCCAACCAGTGCTGCAGATTCCAATCCCAGCTGCCTAGCTGTACCTGGCTGGACACAAAAATGGGGTGAAACCCATGTCGTTTTTTTAGTTTTTTTTTATTATTTTATGAAATTCATGAAATAATTAAAAAAAGGGCTTCCCTATATTTTTAGTTCCCAGCCGGGTACAAATAGGCAGCTGGGGGTTGGGGCAGCCATACCTGCCTGCTGTACCTGGCTGGCATACAAAAATATGGCGAAGCCCACATCATTTTTTTTATTTGAGTTTTTTGGCAAAATTAAAAATGCTTCCCTGGATTTTCCATTGCCAGTGAAGGTAACACCAAGCAGTGGGGGTTAGCAGCCAGTAGCTGCTTGGATTACCCTTAGCTACCAATACAAAAAATGCAGCGGGAACTCACGTATTATTTTTGATTTTTTTTTAATTATTTATTTAAATAACTAAAAAAAATGGGCTTCCCTGTATTTTGATTGCCTGACATCACAGTACTGTAAAAATAAATCATTAAAAATATGACGTAGCGCTCCGCGGTATTTTTGATTCTCAGCACAGATAAATCAGACAGCCCCCCCCACCACCCCCATCTGCCTGGCGTTACCTTGGCTGGCAATCAAAATACAGGGAAGCCCATTAATTTTGTTTATTTAAAAAAAATAGTTAAAAAAAAAATAGGCTCCCACCGTATTTTGATCGCCAGTCAGGTAAAGCCAGGCAGCTGGGGGCTGAGATTCTCGGCAGCCCATAGCCACCCCTGGAAATGACGCATAGTTTCTTAGCACCATTTCCTGGCACTTTAGCCGTCTCGTCCAGCTTCCGTGATGGCGGTGGCTCGCTGGGTAATAAAGGGCTTAATACCAACTTTGTATTCTCAGATGGTACTAAACCCGAAATTCATGGAGGCACGCCAAAATAGACATGACCATTATGAATTTCTAGTAAAGATAAAAAAAAACAACGCACAGAAAAAATATTTTTATTAGAAAAAAAACACAACACAATTAGTGACTGCATCTTTATTGAACTAAAGAACCACCCCACAATAAGCTGATGCATCAGTGCAAAAAAAAAAAAGAGAGAGAGAAAGAGAAAGAGAGAGACAGATAGATATATAGAGAGAGAAAGAGACAGAAAGAGAAAAAGAGAGAAAGAGATAGAGAGAAAAAGAGAGAGAGAGAAAGAGAGAGAAAGAGAGAGAGAAAAAGAGAGAGAAAGATAGAGCGAAAGAGAGAGAGAAAGAGAGAGAGAAAGAGAGAGAGAAAGCGAGAGAGAGAGAAAGAGAGAGAAAGAGATAGAGAAAGAGAGAGAGAAAGAGAGAGAGACACACAGGCACTACCGCCACCGTCATCATCCCCACACACAGCCCGACAATACCGCACTCTTTATCATCACCACACACACCCCGACACTACTGCATGCTCCCTGTCAGCTTCATGTAGCAGATCTGAAAGTGTCATGTGGATTACTTGAGACCTGGATGGGTGTTTGGGGATAAATAAAGTGGTAAAAGAGGGTTGTTTTTGTCTTTTATTCCAAATAAGGGATTTTTCATTGTGTGTGTTTATTTACTTTCATTTACAGGTTAATCATGGAAGGTATCTCGGGGAGACGCCTGTCATGATTAACCTAACCTTATTACCCCGATTGCCACCGCACCAGGGTAATTCGGGGTGAGCCGGGTAGAGTCCCGGGACTGTCGCATCTAATGGATGCGGCAATTCCGGGCGAATGCTTCCCCCGAATGCTGGCTGATATTGGTAGGCTGGTGGGCTCCCCATAACGTGGCTCTCCACATCCTGACAATACCAGCCTCCAGTCATGTGGCTTTATCTTGGCTGGTATGAAAATTAGGAGGGAACTGCAGGTTGTTGTTTTTTTAATTATTTATTTATTTATTTTACTGCACGATATAGACCCGCCAGCCGGCGGCTGTGATTGGTTGCAGTGAGACAGCTGTCACTCAGCGTGGGGGTGTGTGTGACTGCAACCAATCATAGGTGCCGGTGGGCGGGAAAGCAGGGAATACCAAATTGAATAATGAGCGGCAGCCATTTTCAAAAGAGGAAAAGCCGCCGGAGCTTTGTGACAGCCGTACAGCCTCGCGCCTGTCATCGGTGAGTAGGAAAGAGAGAGGGTTTGTGCTGGGGATGCAGGACACATGCAAATACACAATGAGCACACATAGCCTTACTGTGAAAAGCCACGGTTTTGGTGATCGAACTGTTATCGAACATTAACTCGAACTGTCGAACGTGAAGCAAATCATTCGAGTTCGTCGAACGACTCAAACATTGCCCAAAACAACTCGAATTTGAAATTGGCGAACGGTTCGCTTCCAACACCGCTCATCTCTAGTCACAACTGCTGCAGCCAATGCACTACCGTAAGTGATACATCGTTGTATTCAGAATCACTTTGCCTACATCATGTTGCTTTAACATAAGGTAGCAAAAACCTGCTGACAGACTCCCTTTAATAAAAAAAAAAAAAAACAATTTCGGAACACACATTACAATCTCAGCTTGCTGCCAATATAGTTGCTTCTGGAGTTATTTCACAATGCCATGTTCACCACTTTTTGCCAATGGCAGTTCCTACATTGGGCATTTGAGCATGAGAACAAGACCAGAGTAATGCCTGCTTTATACGAGTCAACCGATCGTGCGATTTCACGATCGATTGTACCCACCCCTGTCGTTTGTGCGTCACGGGCAAATCGCTGCCCGTCTCGCACAAAGTCGTGAAGCCCCCATCACACTTACTTACCTGCTGAGCGACCTCGCTGTGGGCGGCGAACATCCTCTTCCTAAAGGGGGAGGGACGTTCGGCGTCACGGCAACATCAAACAGCCGGTGGCCAATAGAAGCGGAGGGGCGGAGATGAGCAGGACGTAAACATCCCGCCCACCTCCTTCCTTCTGCATAGCCGGCGGGAGCCGCGGGATGCAGGTAAGCTGTGTTCATCATTCCCGGGGTGTCACACAGAGCGATGTGTACTACCCCGGGTATGATGAACAACCAGCGCCATTTTAATGAAACAATTTTTTAAAACTGAGCGACGAGTACACGACTCACGATTTGTGAGCGATACTGCGTTGCTCACAGGTGTCACACGAGATGACGTCATGATTGATGCCGGAAGTGCGTCATTAAAACCGTGACCCCGACGATGCATCGCATGATAGCTCGTCTCATGTAAAGCACCCTTAACAGTAAGGCCCTGTGCGCACAATGCGTTTTTACCCGCGTTTTTTGTGCGTTTTTGCTGCAGAATTTTTTTGAGAAAATTGTTGAAACCTTTCTGCAGACATGCGCACACTGCATTTTTTTTCTCAAGAAAATTCTTTCAGTAGATTTTTTGAGAAAAAGAATGAGCATGTCACTTCTTTTCTGCAGCTAACTGCGTTATTTACTCCATTGACTGTAATGTAATCATGAAATCATGCAGGGAATAACGCAGGTAGCAAATTCTGTGTGTTTCATTGCGTTTTCCTGCGTTATTCCCGTGATATTTCACGTTTTTCGAGATATAACATTCATCACTGCCCTGCGTTTTGCAGGGAAGTGATGTCATTATGACAGGAAGAGGAAGCTAAGGAAAGAGTAAACACACACAGCTCACACTCACACACAGACACAGACATATAGAATATACGTAGAAATAAAACGTACATATCAAAAATAAAAAAACGGAAAAAAAACGTGGGCTCTGCCGTATTTTTACCATGCAGCCAAGGTAAACACACAGCGGCGGCCCGGTATTCTCAGGCTGGGGAGGGCGAGGGCCAGGGTTAATGCCCCCCCCTCCCGCAGCCGAGAATATCAGCCCGCCGCTACCCCGAGAATGTCGCATCCATTATGCAACAGTCCCGGTGTGTTACCGACTCTTTTCGATTGCCGTGATGCCATGGCAATCAAAGTAATAACGAGTTAATGGCAGCGTATCGCTGCCACTAAGTCCTAGCTTAATCATGGCAACGTCTATGAGACAGCTTACATGATTAACCTATAGGTAAAGTGAATAAAAACACACACCGAAAAATCCTTTATTTTAAAAAAATAACAAAAAACCCCCTCTTTCACCACTTTATTAACCCACCCAAACACAGAGCTTCAGTGTAATCCACACAGGTCCCACGACGCTTGCAGACTGCTGCAGCAGCGTCTGACACACAGTACTTAATGTAGCCTTGTAACGAGACTGCAGGGGTAACTACAGGTCATTTCTCACGGTTGGTAATGTGAACACATTACTGCTCGCGAGAACTGCAGTGTGTCCTCACAGGGACTCTATATATAGATTGATCTGTCCTCTATCTATTGATTATCTATCCATCTATCTATCTATCCCTCTATCTATCTATTCATCTATCCATCTATCTATCTATCTATCTATTTATCTATCTATCCATTATCTATCTATCTGTCTATCCATCTATCTATCTATCTATTATCTATCCATTATCTATCTATATATTCATCTGTCTATCTATCTATCTATCTATCTATCCTTTATCTATCTATCTATCCATTATCTATCCATCTATCTATCTATCCATCCATCTATCTATCCATTATCTATCTATTCATCTATTCATCTATCCATTATCTATTTATTTATCTATCTTTCTATCCATCTATCTATCCATTATCTATCTATCTATTCATCTATCCATCTTTCTATCTATCTATTTATCCACTATCTATTTTTTTATTTATCTATCAATTATCCATTTATTATCTATATTATTTATTGCTGTTAAAGCATTAAAAAACGCAGGGAACAACCTGCAAAAAACGCACCAAAACGCGATAAAAACGCATGCGTTATTGGTGCGTTTTTTTTAACGCAGGTGCACTAGTCCTTCCCTCTCAAGAAATTTCTTACGAAATTTCTTGAGAAAAATCCTTTTTCTAGTGTGCACATAGCCTAATACAGTAATCCCTAATTGCAGTGGCAGTGAAGAACTTTTTTTTTATCAAGAAATTGCACCATGATCCCCACTGAAAAAAAAAATTCAGGAGTATTTTCAGGGACAATGTAAATGTGTTTTCTTGGCCTCCAAATGATCCCACATCTCAATTTGATTGAGCACCTGTGAGACTTTCATGCGAATTAGGTCTGACACATGGAGCTCCATTACAGGAGAGATCTGTTACTAATGTCTAAATCGGGCTTTACACGCAACGACATCGCTAACGAGATGTCGTTGGGGTCACGGAATTCGTGACGCACATCCGGCCTCGTTAGCGACGTCGTTGCGTGTGACACCGCAGGAACAACTGGTAACGATCAAAAGTACTCACCATATCGTTGATCGTTGTCCAGTCGTTCCTATCCCGATTATCGTTGCTGTTGCAGGTACGATGCTGTTCGTCGTTCCTGTGGCAGCACACATCGCTATGTGTGACACCGCAGGAGCGAGGAACAACATCGTACCTGTGGCCGCACGCAATGAGGAAGGAAGGAGGTGGGCGGGATGTTCGTCCCGCTCATCTCCGCCCCTCCGCTTCTTTTGGGCGGCCGCTTAGTGATGCCACTGTCATATAATAATGAATTCACTGCACTCAAATTTGTAAATTTGCAAAGAGTGAAAAATAATTTATTGGAGCAAAGTGGTCAAGCAACATCCAACGACGTTTCGACCCACCTGGGTCTTAGTCAAGTCGCTGTGTAATGGGTGACTGTAGGGTGAGGGATGATGTGCACTGTGGCACTGAAGTATATGGAAAAGGTGCCTTGAGGATATATGTGATTTGCAAGCGCAGCAGCGCTGTTGCTTTTGATTCTCAAATGGGTCGAAACGTCATTGGATGTTGCTTGACCACTTTGCTCCAATAAATTATTTTTCACTCTTTGCAAATTTACAAATTTGAGTGCAGTGAATTCATTATTATATGACTCTAGGGCATCGCCCTCTTTTCACGTGCACCATCATCTCCTTCAGTCCGAGTGCAGACCATTGTTATATTATTATAGTGACGCCACTGTGACGCCGAACGAACCTCCCCCTTAGAAAGGAGGCGGTTCGCCGGCCACAGCAACGTTGCTAGGCAGGTAAGTATGTGTGACGGGTGTAAGCGATGTTGTGCGCCACGGGTAGCAATTTGCCCATGACGCACAACCGACGGGGGCGGGTACGCTCGCTTGCGATATTGCTACTGATATCACAGTGTGTAAAGCCCGCTTTAGTATCAGATGTCTTGCATGCTTCAAAGGGTCAAAGTGATTCAAGCATCACAAAGGTGACCTACAAAATATTTTGTTGGTGTTTTTTAATATCAGAACAGATTGGTGTAAATATATCTGCTATTTCTATAAATCATTCAAGTGTATGACCTAGTTATACTTGGTATTATGTAGATGGAATATACACGCTGACAACTGAAGCTGGGTTGTCCTATCAGACCTACTGTGACATGACTACAGATGGTGGAGGTTGGACACTGGTGGCCAGTGTCCATGAAAATGACATCAAGGGTAAATGTACACAGGGAGATCGCTGGACCAGCCAATCAGGAAACAATCCCAATAACCCAAAGGGAGATGACAACTGGGCTAACTACGCCACATTTGGACAACCTGAAGGAGCTACCAGTGATGATTTTAAGGTTATTACTTTTACTTTTTAGACAACAATAATTTTATTAAATTTACATTCTATAAGACCATGTAAAGTTTGAGGTTGACGTTCTCCAATATATAGCCATTAATTCCTTCTTGACCAAGGAAATACATGTACATCATGTGGCCAGTAAGGAAGTATGGAGCTGGATCAGGAGTTGAGCCTTCTCCAACCATTCCAAGGTGACCTCTTTGACACTGTAGACAGAAATAAACATTGTATCTAAGTGATCAGACAGTGGTGGAGGTGGGGTGGACCATAGGAGATTACCACTTTACAATACACTGCAATGCAGGAGTATTTCTATGACTCTTAACTGTGATCAAGCGATTAAAGTTTTCAGTTTACTGGAGGACAAGAAATTTATTATGACAAAAGTAGTAAAGAACAAAATTAAAGCAAAAAAAAAAAAAGAGTTTAAGCTCTTCTCTTTGATTATTATTCAAATAAAAAAAAAGTTAAATATAAAAAAAACAAATATATTTAGTGTATCCATAAAATATCAGTGGGGCTGTCAGTCATTGCAGAGGTCATGGTTACATCCGCCGCGCTCCATACACAGAATGGTGACTGAACCCATTCCGGCGCTGTCCCCATGACTGAAACCTGAATGCAGTCGGGCAATTAAAGCTCATTTCCTTCCGGCAGCGAGGTTTAATCCACAGGTGACAGACAATTTCCAAATGCTTTTAACCTGCAGATTAACCTCATATCTGCAGGTTAATAACATTTTTGCTGGTGACAGGTTCCCTTTAACGCCATTATATGTTGAATACATTGTAAAATAATAATCACTTTGCATACAAATCCTGTTAAAATACAATCTCAGAAAGAATCAATTTGTATGTTTTTTATAAACCAATTTGTTTCTAGAATCCAGGATATTATGATATTATGTCAAAAGACTTGGGCTTATGGCATGTACCCAACAAAACACCCATATCTAAGTGGAGAAAAGCCTCTATCCTAAGATACCGCACAGACAATGGGTTCTTTGCCCAGGAAGGTGGAAACCTCTTCCATCTATATAATGTAAGTAATCAACCAGGTCACTATGACCTACATTGGGTTTATCATCTTGACTTTCTATGGCATATCCACTGGCAAATAAGTATAGACTTTAGTTTTTGTAATATGAGGAGACTGTATCACTATAAGTACAGAATATAGCATTTTAGAAAATAGAGACGACTAACACTAAAAAAGTAATAACTCTCATTTATCAGAAGACGGTTTATTAATAGGTCTATAACCATGGCTGAACTGCCCAATTCCATATGAGCTGATGCCCCTATAGTCGTCTCTCTTTTTTCTACATTGCAAGGTGCTCCAACTTCCCTTTTTGCAAGCAAGTTCTTGAAGATGCCTCCCATTCCCTGGCATGTATGTGTAGCTCCATTACCTCCCCTCTAACCTCATTTCAGGGTCAGCATAGAAGAGTTGTGTGGTGGAACCTCGGAAAGAACGCAATTAAAAGATGGCCTGAAAGCTGATCGGTTGGGGTGCAAGATATCGCATCCCAACCAATCTGGTATTGATGATTTATCCTAAGGATAAGCCATCAATATTAAAGTACTGGACAACCACTTTAAACTTGGTTTTTAGCCCACAAATGTTTATTTTATTCTGTTAGATATATCCAGTGGTGTACAATGGTGGAACCTGTCCTGCAAATAATGGACCTGCCATTCCCGTTGTATATGACTTTGGAAGTGCTGAGAAGACCAAAGCATTTTATTCACCAAATGGACAAAGTAAGGGCATTTTTATTGTGTTGTGGTAAGATGATTATAGTCTACATGAATACGATGCTAGTAATTCTTTTTCTGATTGCAGGAGAGCTTGTTCCTGGCTTTGTCCAGTTCCGGGCTTTTAATCATGAAAAAGCTGCCCTGGCTCTGTGTGCAGGAGTGAAGGTGACAGGGTGCAATTCAGAAGTTGTGAGTATAATAATTCAAATATAATACATCCAATAATAATCTTAATAATGTGTGTAAAATGTAAAGGCAAGCAACTATCAACATCTCACCCTACCACTTTGTCTGCAATTTCAAAGTGTGTATCTAGTCTAAAGCCACAAGTCTGCAGTGCCTCTATGTATCACTCTATGTGACTGCAGACTTGTGAATCCTCACATTGCGTGCACTGTGTACTGTGAGGATTTGCCGGTCAGAATGGCAGTAACAAGGCCGCGAATATGCATTTTACATACTGATGGCCAGAGTCCAATTAGCTGTCCTCGCTCAATGCAAGTGTACTAAGTAAGAGCGCATCCATTTAGTCTGAATGTGGCCGTGAGTATGTACAGTATCTCGCATACTCGTGGCCATGTGACCTGGCTTTGACAGTGACAAATTCCACACAGTGCACAGTGTGCATGATGTGAGGATTCATAAGTCAGCAGTCACATACAGTGACTGCAGACTTGTGGATTTAGATGGGACAACTCCTTTCATCCAGCTACGTCATTAAAGGGAACCTGTCATGTGCAATATGCACCCAGAACCATGAGCAGTTCTGGGTGCATATTAGTGATTCCTGTCTAACTGTCCCTGCATCTAGTAGTATAGATATAAAGAGATTTTTAGAAAAAGAATTTCTAAAGATCTTTTATCAGATGCTAATGAGACCAGCAAGTAGTCACAAGGGTGTTATTTCCCCCGACTAGTCTGCCCTCAAGGGCATATTAACAAGCTATTCAATGCAGTGTCCACTGTGAACAATGATCTGAATGCCCCGCACTTCGGTTCATGTTCAGTATGAAGCTGGGTGTACGCAAGTGCGCATGACTGGAAGTGCGGGGTATTCGGAGCAGCGTGCACAGTGTACACAGGTACGTGCATCACTGCTGGTAATGCTGCATTAGATAGCATGTTAGAACGCCCCTATGGGCGTACTACCATGCTAAGAGGGTGAACAAGTCAAGGGAAATAATGCCCTTGCAACTAGTCACTGGCCTTATTACCATCTGATAAAAGATCTTTAGAAATACTTTTTCTATAGATTCCTTTATCTATGTAACTATATACAGGGACTGTTAGGGGTGCTTCACACACAGCGAGCTCGCTGCCGAGATCGCTGCTGAGTCACGCTTTTTGTGACGCAGCAGTGACCTCATTAGCGATCTCGCTGTGTGTGACACTGAGCAGCGATCTGGCCCCTGCTGCGAGATCGCTGCTCGTTACACACAGCCCTGGTTCGTTTTCTTCAAAGGCGCTCTCCCGCTGTGACACACAGATCGCTGTGTGTGACAGCGAGAGAGCGACAAATGAAGCGAGCAGGGAGCAGGAGCCGGCGTCTGGCAGCTGCGGAGGCTGGTAACTAAGATAAACATCGGGTAACCAAGGTGGTTACCCGATATTTACCTTAGTTACCAGCCTCCGCAGCTCTCACGCTGCCTGTGCTGCCGGCTCCGGCTCTCTGCACATGTAGCTGCATTACACATCGGGTTAATTAACCCAATGTGTACTGTAGCTAGGAGAGCAAGGAGCCAGCGCTCAGTGTGCGTGGCTCCCTGCTCCCTGCACACACAGCTAAGCGGTGTGCGCTGGTAACTAATGTAAACATCGGGTAACCATACCCGATGTTTACCTTAGTTACCAGTGTCCGCAGCTTCCAGATGCCGGCTCCGTGCAAGCGCAGCGTCGCTTGCACGTCACTGCTGGCTGGGGGCTGTTCACTGGTCGCTGGTGAGATCTGCCTGTTTGACAGCTCACCAGCGACCATGTAGCGATGCAGCAGCGATCCTGACGAGGTCAGATCGCTGGTCGGATCGCTGCTGCATCGCTAAGTGTGAAGGTACCCTTAGGCAGGGACTAGAAATATGCAAACAGAGCTGCTCATGGTTCTGGGTGCATATTGCACCTGACAAGTTCCCTTTAGGCTTGAAGGATTGCTCTGACACCTCTCACTTCAGCATCGGGAGGAGGGTGGAATTGCTGACATCCTGTGAACAAGCATCTACTAAGATACTGCTATGTTATGATATGCTATGGCATCACATCCTGAAGCTGAAGAGAGTTGTGCTGGAACAACCTTTTAATTTTACTCTAAAACACAGTAGATACATTCTATTTTTCATTTGCACTTGTTATACATGTATGTAAAGCACTATGGAATTAATAGCGCTATATAAATGAATACAATTATTATTATTAA
Source organism: Anomaloglossus baeobatrachus (assembly GCF_048569485.1). Taxonomy (NCBI): domain Eukaryota; kingdom Metazoa; phylum Chordata; class Amphibia; order Anura; family Aromobatidae; genus Anomaloglossus; species Anomaloglossus baeobatrachus. The sequence goes on along the minus strand of NC_134357.1, from coordinate 108,365,532 downwards.
TTATTATTATTATTATTATATTTGCAGCACTGCATTGGTGGAGGAGGTTTTATCCCAGAAGGAAACCCCAGACAGTGCGGAGACTTTGCTGCCTTTGACTGGGATGGCTCTGGAACACATGTTGGATGGAGTAGCAGCAAAGAAATGACCGAGTCAGCCGTTCTCCTCTTCTATCGCTAATATGATCATTTAATATATAATATTACAATATATGTTATAGTAGTGGCGTGAAGAATGTTTTAATACAATAACAGGTTCTACAAAGTGTTACGAGTTACACTATAAGGAAATTAATGAATAATTAACAGACGGTTTTACAACATGAGAGAACATTTGAAATTGCCTTTCAATTAAAGCACAAATAATATTTAATGAATAAATAAATATAATGATGATTCTTGGTAATTTGAGAGGAATGTACAATCTTGGACTACCTACAATTTACGTTTCTGATGTATACTGCAACTATTACTGAAAGGTATTTTGATACAACATACTTTGAAATTCATTTAAATCCAATCTAAGAGTATTCCTGTAATTGTGAATATTAACAAATAAAATGTGTGTGTTCTGCAGAATAAGATTGTTTAAATGTCAATGGGTAATACAAGTAGATAGTGTTTGTTTTCTATTTATACATATGTGTACATTACCTCCATGTAGATTTACTTATTTTTCATCCAAAATGATTGTTCCAGGTCTATTGATGATCAATCCATCTGTGAAGCAACTGGCATGGCTTCATTTATCCTGCAGTAATCATGATACCTCCCATGATGTCCAAATAGAAGGGAAGCTTTTTAATGTTCCCAATATGGAGTAAATAGGATAGTACAGTACAATAAATCTCCCCACTAAACAAGACTAGTAGGGAAGCAGGCATTAAAGGCACTTTCAGGACCCAAAGGTGAATTCCATGCTAAAAGTCTATTTACAGTGGCATGCAAAGTTTGTGCAAAATTATTGTTGCTGTGAACAGTTAAGCAAGTTGAAGGTGAAATGACTTTGAAAACGCATAAGGCCGTGTTTAATCAGGTACAAGCCACATACATAGGTATGGTCATACGTGTGTGTGGCGCTCTGGACAAGCCAGGACGTCACAGGTACTACACCAACACACCCCACACTCCCGATCAGGCACACCGAAGTCAGACAAAAACCCTTGTTGCCTTCCTCCAGGGGCTGATGTCTACACCAGGGGGTGGGCCAGGCGGTTGGCCCTGCCCACCGAGGAGTTCACAGTCCTGGAGGCGGGAAAAGTAGAGAGATCAGTTTTCGAAGTGAAAGTGAGAGGAAGGGAAGTGGTAGAGGAGCAGACAGACGTGGTGCGGGTGTGTGGCCCGGATGGATCAGCAAGGTTGGCAGACGGTGGTGACCGTCTGCAGGAGAGGCCTATTGGAGCTAGCCGTAAGGACCGTGGACGGGCGGTGGCCCGGCGGTACCGGACCGGTACGCAAAGAGAAGCCAGCACCATCCGGCAGGGGCTTACGGACCCCGGCAAGGCTAGGAGTTGCCGTGAATTTGTCAAATCCGTTAGCGAAGGGAACCTCCTGGGTTTCCCAGCAGCCAATCCTGACAGAAGGCAACAGTCCAACCGAGAGAGGGAAACACAGTCACCGCCAAGGCTAAAGTTCCCAGGGCCAGAGCCTGCGGTCAAAAGGGGCTCCTTCAGCACCCATCCAAGCTGGGGAGCGGGTTACTGGTGGCAACCCATTGGAACCGTACACCCTACACAGGTGCAGGGAAAGGCAGTCACCATCAACCTGCCGGGAGGGGAAACACCGCAGCCGTCTGTAGGACCCGTCCATCCAGCCGTTTGTTTTACCGGAGACTCTGTGTACATCATTGGCTGAGTGAGTACCACCGTGCCGTGCGGCACAGCGCTGCCCCCGCGACCCTGCACCTCACCAGGCCCTGTAACCCGCCTGCCATCCATCCCTACCCCATCACCGGGCCCCGGGGCAACCAACCCCCTACCCACGGAGGGGAGAACTAACATCCAGGCTGCTCCCTGTCTTCGCTCCCGGGATCCCTGTCCAGAGCAGCGGTGGTGTCACCAATCTCACCACAACCGTGGGTGGCGTCACGGACAATATCAAATCCCCACAATCAATTCCCCCCTTTCACTCACAGGCGAGGAACGCCGCTCGAGTCCCCGGGATCTGGCCCACCGCTCGAGCCACCACCGAGCAGCCGCAGCAGAAGCCGGATCCGAGCAGTGGGAGAGCACAGCGTCCCCTCCTCCACCATGTGTCATACATGTGACTTATATGTGTCACACGTGTGACACCTGTGTTTACATATGTGTGACATGTACCGGAGAAAGCATGTGTCTTTCAAATAAAAAGATTTTCTATATTCACCTGTATCCAGCGATGCTTTCTTCAGCTCTGTTGTCTCCTGCTTCTGACCCCCGCTCATTATACTCATAGAATATTCACTGCACCTCGGAGCTGGAAACAGGACCATCACTGGGGACATCTCCGAGGACATGCATCGGAGACCGCATCATCTAGGAGGTCATCGGAGTCTGATGATCTCCTGATGACACCTCCACGATATCTGCGCTACAGCGGGTGTCAGGATGGTGACTTCACGGGTTTATCAGAATTCATTGGGAACTCCGATAACCTCCTGGACGTGACTGCACACACACATACTGCTTGCTGAATACTCACCTGTCCCCAGCACTGTCCCCAGCACTGTCCCCAGCGATGCAGTCCCCAGCGATACTCCTGCTTCCAGCTCCAAGGGGGAGTGAATATTCTTTGAGTATAATGAGCGGAGGTCAGAAGCAGGAGGCAGCAGAGCCAAAGAAAGCATTGCTGGATACAGGTGAATATAGAAAATCTTTTTATTTCAAAGACACGTGTTTTCTCCAGTGCATGTCACACTGATGTCACACGGATCACATCAGTGTGCGGGCCATGTGACATCAGGGCTGCCGGAGAAAAAATGGACATGCCTCCATGTGTGTGTGAGGGGCAACGCAGGGTCACACATGGTCCATGTGAAAACACGGACATGTGTGTAACTTTATAGAATAACATGGGTACATGTGGCATCTTTAAAACCGGATGTCACATGTACCTAAAACACGGACGTCTGAAACCGACCTAAAGTTAAAGATGACACATTTACTTTGTATTTTTGGTTGAAAAAAAAACCCAAAATATTTTAATCTTTTACATTTCAAAAATTACAAAAAGGAAAATGGACCAATGCCAAAGAGGCTCTTTCCCTCAGCACCCAGCTTTCCCATGATCTGCTATACATCTTTCCCTCAGCACCCAGCTTTTCCATGCTCTGATATCATGGGAAAGCTGGGTGCTGAGGGAAAGATGTATATCAGAGAATGGGAAAGCTGAGTGCTGAGGGAAAGATATATAGCAGAGCATGGGGAAGGTGCATGCTGAAGACAAGATGGATATCAGAACATAGAAAAGCTGGGTGCTAATAGAAAAAGGGATTTCAGATCATGGGAATCATGGGTGCTGAGGAAAAGAGCCAAGTGTCAGTGACACTATCCCATAACCTGAGTGTCAGCGTAATTATCCCGTACCCTGAGTGTTGGCGTCATTATCCTGCACCTCAAGTGTCGATGTTTGGTGGGCGGTCCAGGTCCAAACTTTGCCCCGGAGCCCATCAAACTCTAGTTATCCCACTGGATAGAGAGCTATAGTTCCTACTGTATGCGAGCTGAAAAATCTATGTCTTATTTTCTCCTTGCAGGGCCTGTAGCCTGCCAAGAGTGGTTTTGCAGAAAAAATGCTAAATAATAATAATAATCTTTATTTCTATAACACCAACACATTCCACAGTGCTTTAGAATTCAGAGTTTCATATACAAACAAACATAAGTAACAATTATAGAAGATACAATAATTAAAGCAAAAATAAAGACAACCCTGCTCGTAAGAGATTACGATCTACAATGGAGTGAGGTAGGGGTTACACAAGGTTCAAGTGCTTATTTACAATGACACTTCAGCCATCTCCAAAAATGGGGGGGGGATAAATAAAGGCTGCATGAGCCAGTCATCAGCCAATCTTGGTAATGCTTTGGATACAGTGGAGTGTGAGGGATAATTAATGTTCTGAGAAATAGTGAAGGGGATATATATGAATAGATCAAAAAATATATGCTTTTAAGGAGCATCTACCATAGTTTTTTCTGGTCTAGCATTCCAGAGGATAGGTGCAACTCAGGAGAGATCTTGGAGCTGGCAGTGGGAGGTTTAGATTAGTGTAGATGTTAGTCGAAATTCTTTTGCAGAGCATAGAGAACGGTTAGGGTGATAGACAGAGAAAAGGGTGGAGAGGTAGGGGGGTGCCATGATGTGAAGAGCTTTGTGGGTGAGAACAAAAAATTTAAATTAGATCCTATAATGTATGGGAAGCCAGTGCAATGACTGGAACAGAGCAGAAGCGTCCAAATAATGATAAGTCAGATAAGTGACTCTGGCTGCAGCATTAAGGATGGACTGGAGAGGGTAAATTCTAGTGAAGGGGAGACCAATTAATAGAGAATTACAGTAATCAAGGTGGGAATGGGTTCAGGACCACAGTGAGGGTTTTTGGTTGTTTCCATAGTGAGAATTGAGTGGATTCTGGAGATGTTCTTCAGGTGCAGGTGACAACAGAGTATTCAGAGATTGTATATAGGAGGTGAAGGAAAAATCGGTGTCAAGCATAACACCCAGACAACACGCCCGAGGCCTAGAAGTTATCATGGTGCCAGAGATGGAGGGATTAAAATAAGTTCAGTTTTGGAAAGGTTAAGTTTCAGATAGAGAGCAGACATGATGTTTGAAAATACAGACAGACAGTCACTGGTGTTCTGTAGTACAGCGGGGGTGAAGTCAGGGGACAAAGTGTATAGTTGTATGTCATCCGTATAAAGATGGTATTAGGCTATGTGCGCACGTTGCGTACAAGCCCTGCAGAAATTTCTGCAGCGATCTAAAGAGCACATGTGCGCTTTAGATCGCTGCAGAAATGTCCGTAGTGAGCGCCGATTCCATGCGCTCTGCCTGCAGCTCCTGCCATAGACAGAGCAGGAGCTGCCGGCAAAGCGCAGGAAAGAAGTGACATGTCACTTCTTTTTGCGCAGCGCTTCGGCAGTAGCCGAAGCGCTGCGCTCTTAGACGCCACGTGCGCACGGCCCCTGCACAATCTCCATAGACTGTGCAGGGGCCGCAGGACGCATGCAGTTACGCTGCGCTACAAAGCGCAGCGTAACTGCATGTTTTTACGCAACGTGCGCACATAGCCTAAGATGCCAAATTTGCTGATGGTCTGTCCACTTGGGGCAGTGTAGAGAGACAAGAGAAGAGGGACTAGAACTGAACCTTGAGGGACCCCAACAGTGAGAGGAAGAGAAGATGTGGAGCCAGCAAATAATACACTGAAAGAGCGGTCAGAAAGATAGGAAGAGAACCAGAAGAAAGCAGTGTTCTTCGGGCTGATTGAGTGGAGCATTAGGAGTAGGAAATGGTGGTGAACAGTGTCAAAAGCTGCAGAGAGGTCAAGAAAAATAAGCAGAGAGTAGTCACCATTACGTTTTGCTTTCAGAAGCTCATTGGTCACTTTTGCTGAGGTCAGTTTCTGTAGAATGTGTGGTGCCCCTGAGGCTTTCGTCGCCACAGAGATATTGCACCTCAGCCAGAGGTGTGGTATCCCATCCTGGGTAAGAGTGGGGTCAACTGCCGGTGTACAGACAAAACTTGCACACACCAATTGGTAGGCATACACCGGGTCAGGGATAGTGGCAGCAACCCCCATAGATGTTTAGCTCATGGGGCCATAAGTCCCATTCCTGTTCCCAATGGTGTGGGTGGGGCCTAGTCAGTGGGTGTGTGGGAGGAGTCAGAAAGAGAGAGTAGACAAAGGGAACTAGGAAGTTCAAGTTCAGTGAAGTGGAGTTGGCCTGTCAGGCAGTGAGAGTGAAGGAGTGAGGAGATGGGCTTCCAGGAAAGGAAAGCAGAGAGAAAGGACAGAGACAGAAGGAGGTTCCTGGTGAAGATCCTGGGGTCTAGTTAGGCCCAGGTGACACCCAAAGAAAGAAAGGATTCCAGGGCCACGGAAGGGCAATTATCCCGTGACCTGTTCCACTGACAACATCGGGTGGAGGGATCTGGCTGCATTCAGGGATGGTCCCTAGACAGAGGGAAGAAAGACAATTCCTCAAAAGTAAAAACTTCCTGCCACAGACCCCCGGTGAAGAGGGCAAGATACGACTGCGGTCAGCCCCCTTTGTACAGGCCCTGTGGTGGAGGCTAAGACCAGCAAAAACAGTTGAAGGCTAAGAGGTCAGTCAGGAAAGGACACACACAACAAGGGGTACACCGGGACTGACCCTTGACCTATCCGGGATCGGCGGCGGCCCCTGACAGCGAATCCTGGCACTCCGTGGGCAACTGGTTCGAAGCCGAATTGAACCGAACAGTGAGTAAAACATCTGAACTGCAAGCCTTGTGTTGTCTGGTTTATCTTGCACCTCGTTAACAAACACCATAGACTTTACCAAGCACCAAAGGTTAACTCGGGGTACCCGCTCTACCTGTGGAGAGCAAGAAACACCTCAGCTGCCATAACATCAGCCCCGGAGGTCCCTTCCAGCAGCTGCGGCTCCATAGCTGCAAATTACCACAGGTGGCATCACGAATATTCATATAAACATTATCATCATCTCCCCAATACCGCCACATTTAATTGACTCTACCAGGGTCACGGAGTCGGGCCCCGCCACTGCTGACTACCCCGGACTAGTCCGGCCCGACACTGAGTCACCTAAGGCCCTGGGGTGGGCGAGTCAAATGTAGGGGGCAGCAGAAGCCAGACTGTAATGGATCTAGAAGAGAGAGAGTGAAGACGTAATGGGTGAGGCGGGAATAGACCAGGCACTCCAAGAGTTTAGTGATGAAGGGGAGATTGGAAACCGGCCTGTAGTTATTTGTGCAGGATGGATCAAGACAAGGTTTTTTTTATTAATCAAGTAATGATAGAGTTTGAAGGAGGAGGGAAAAAGACAAGAAGAGAGGGAGAGATTGAAGATTTTAGGTAGGTGAGTAGTGATGACCACAGCCGGGACTGGAGTAGGTGTGATGGAAAGGAGTCAGTAATGCAAGTGGTAGCACAAAAAGACGAGAGGAGCCTGGTGACTACTTCTTCTGTGACTGGATCAAATGTGCAGAGTGAGCCAGATGAGATGTGGAGAGGGATGGGAATCACAACGCTTGGTAGCCATGAGCCAATTTCTTGATGGATATGTTCTATTTTCTCTGTGAAATAGGAGCCCAGTTCATGAGCAGAAAAGTCTGTAGTAAGGACTGAGGAGGGAGTAAAAGGTGTCGAAGAGCTTTTTTTGATTTTTGGAACGTGAAGAGATCAGGGTGGTGAAGTAGGTCTGTTTGGGGAGGTGAAGAGTAGATTTTTAGGTTCTTGACGCATCTATAAGGGATAAGCAGGTTATCCTGCAGAAACACCTCCCCGTACTATATCTCCTTAAATAAATACGAGAACCACGACTTTATTGCAGGAATGGCCACAGTTTTATTTTACCGTATATATGTATACCAAAACTCGTGGCCCAACATGCCACTCAATTGTTCAACTTAACCTTATACATATATACCCGTATATCCAGAAACACCGATAGATCCGTCCGAGAGGCAAACCATCATTCCTAACCCCCCGGCCGTAACCTCCAAACCGGCCCAGAGGACCACCTCGGCCGTGATCACCCGGCCCAAGGTGAGGGGTAACAACGTTCCATCGTTAATTACCCCTACCCAGAACCTGCGGGACCTCCGCCCACAAGTTCCCATCCACTCCGAAGCCACTCCCCTTGAGCGACTTCGTACCAAACAACCGACTGTCGGTACTCCCAACCTCTCAGACGGACCTATCACCCCGCTGTGACAACAATAGATTAGCAACTCAACCTTGTATTCACCTTTATTCCTTTTTTTTTTTTTAATTTTTTTTTTTTTTTTTTGAAAAACCATCACCGTTTAATTTTTTTTTTTTTTTTTTTTTTTTAAACATATACATAAAAATTATATATCAGGGCGGGCGGGTGGGACACAGATCAATCGACGAAAGGGGAGGTGATCAGTACACCCCCCTCTCTTATACCTCTCACAACACCCCACCCCATCCTTGCTCCCCCCCAATCCCCTTACAGCTCCTTTCTACCAATCCTGTCCTCCCACACATCCCCCATCCCATGCAAACCCCATTAACCCTTTCCTAACCTTGCACCCTCCCGATCGTCATGGGGTCCATTCACCCCTATGGGGGTTCATTGCCCTTCTTGACGCATCTATAAGGGATAAGCAGGTTATCCTGCAGAAACACCTCCCCGTACTATATCTCCTTAAATAAATACGAGAACCACGACTTTATTGCAGGAATGGCCACAGTTTTATTTTACCGTATATATGTATACCAAAACTCGTGGCCCAACATGCCACTCAATTGTTCAACTTAACCTTATACATATATACCCGTATATCCAGAAACACCGATAGATCCGTCCGAGAGGCAAACCATCATTCCTAACCCCCCGGCCGTAACCTCCAAACCGGCCCAGAGGACCACCTCGGCCGTGATCACCCGGCCCAAGGTGAGGGGTATCAACGTTCCATCGTTAATTACCCCTACCCAGAACCTGCGGGACCTCCGCCCACAAGTTCCCATCCACTCCGAAGCCACTCCCCTTGAGCGACTTCGTACCAAACAACCGACTGTCGGTACTCCCAACCTCTCAGACGGACCTATCACCCCGCCACAGGCCGGCCAAGTGACACCCTTACTTGGCCCGAGCCCCCCACACCCCCAGTGCTTGCTCTAGACCATCCCTCAAACCCAACATCCATAAATCCAGACCCACATCAGTCAGATGAACCCCATCTCTCCTCAGATACTGCTCCGTGGACTCCTCCAATTCTCTATGCCGCACCACCAACCCCCCATTTCTCGCCACAAACCTGCCAATAGCCCGGTTCAGCTTGCTCCGGGCCCTATTAATATGGTCTACCGACCTCCCAAAACGCCACTGCGCCCGAGCTATAATGTCTGACCAAACGATAACTATGCCCGGGAACGCCCTCCACAAATGCAACAGGTCCAGCTTAATATCCCTTTTCAATTCCCTCGCCGACCTCACTCCCAAATCGTTCCCCCCACATGCAAAATTAACACATCAGGGACCCGATCCATCCGGCTATAATAAGCCACCTCAGGGCGCACTCTACCCCAGGTCATGCCCCGAATACCGAGCCACTTTACTCGAGCTTCCGACACCGACACTCCAAGCTGCCGACCGTCACGTCGCACATCCGCCCGTAACGCTCCCCAATACACATAGGAGTGCCCGAGGATCCACACAAGACAAGGACCTAAAATACAAAGACCACGAATAAAAACAGCAACAGAACAAGAAATTGCCCCACAAAACCGGCATCAAACACCAACCTTGAGTCCCCCACCCCTGACCATCACCTGACCAAGTGAGGCCTAATGTACAAACGGAACCTGGAAGACTCCCACCTCCCAATCCGCCGGATACAGTCCTCACTCAAACCCCACCTGGCGGCCTCCGTTGCCGCCCCAATCCGGAAAGAGTGAGACCCGTACTCACGTGGCTCCTCCCCCACCCTTGCTAGAGCCATCTTCAGCACCGCATTGAATTGATACCGCGACAAAGCCAATCCGTCCGCATGTCTAAGAAAAACACCAGGGTAACCGCCGCGCACTTTTAAAAACTCTGACACATGTAACACTGGGCACAACTGGTGCCCCGATAAAGCGAACAACACTACTAAGCGCCCCCGGCCCCTCTGATCCGTCTTAGAAAAGCGAAGCCGACATTCCACTCTATCCTCCCCCAGCATTACATCACCCAACAGCAAACCACCCATCGCTTGCTTAGTCGGGCTGACCAATTCGCCAATACGAAAGGCCCCAAAAAACGCCAGTACAAAAGCTACCGAAAACAACACCCGCTCATAAGGAGACGAACATAACTCCCCTAAACACCCCACTAAACGCACCAACAATGGCAATGACACCGGCCGCCTAGAGTCACGCGACTGAGCCCCTTTCCGAAAACCCTTCATTGCCTGTCGCACCAGAAAATCCTTAGTTGCGTCCCGAACCCCTTGCATCTGGAACAAAAAGGCCAACGCCGCCAACTTGCAACCAATCACCGAAACCGACCTGCCTTCCGAAAAATCCCCACTTATTAACATCAGTACCCCCAATACTCGACCCTTGTAACCCGACTCCATGAACTCCCTACTTTCCAACTCTGCCCATTCCTTCCACACCGCCTGATATCGGCACCAAGTAGCCTCAGACACCGATCTCCGAATACCCTCAAATGCTATACCGATGCCAGGTCCCACAGCCAGTTCGGGCAAGGTTCTCCCTCCGCGTCCGCTTCCGGCACCAGCTTCCTGAACCTGCAAAACTGAAACCGTGATAGCGCATCAGCCACCTCGTTGTGAATCCCAGGCACATGCCGAGCCACCACGCAAATGTTTAACTCCAAGCAACGCAACACGAGATGCCTTAAATACCCCACAACCGGCGGGGATTTTGCCGACAGTGCGTTGATGGAATGCACCACCGCCATGTTGTCACAATGCATGCCAACCCTTCTTCCAGCAAAAACAGGGCCCCACAACTCCACCGCCACAATAATGGGAAACAATTCCAACAGCGCCAAATTCCTCACCAAACCTGCTTCCACCCAACGCTGCGGCCACTTTCCCACGCACCAGCGTGTTTGAAAAATTGCTCCAAAACCCGTCGCCCCAGCAGCATCAGTGTACAATTCCAGCTGGCTATTGGACACTGCCTCGCTCATCCAAAGGGTCCGACCGTTGTACCGGTCCAAGAACTCCTCCCACACCAACAAATCCCCTTTCATCATTTTTGTCACTCGGACAAAGTGATTTGGAGCTTTTACCCCCGCGGTTGCGCCCGCCAGTCTCCTATTAAATATCCGCCCCATCGGCATAATGCGACAAGCGAAATTCAATTTTCCGAGCACTGACTGCAACTCGCGCAACCGCACCTTCTTGGCCTGAGACAAAAACCGCACCGACGCCTTCAAATCCAACAGCTTCCCCTCCGGCAACCGGCATTCCATTGCCAGTGTATCAATTTCGATACCTAAGAAACATAAAACCGTGACCGGCCCTTCTGTTTTGTCTTTTGCCAACGGAATACCCAGGCTCCGCGCGATCCGCTCTAACGTAAACAACAACAAGTAGCAAACCGAAGAGCCCGCCGGACCCACGCAAAAGAAGTCATCCAAATAGTGAATCACCGAATGGACTCCTGCCACCTCCTTGACTACCCATTCCACAAACGTACTGAATGCCTCAAAATAAGCACACGAAATGGAACAGCCCATTGGCAAACAACGATCCACATAGTATTCACCATCCCACATACACCCCAAGAGATGAAAGCTCTCTGGATGCACCGGGAGTAAACGAAAAGCTGCTTCCACATCCGCCTTTGCCATCAGGGCCCCCCGCCCCGCTACCCTTACCAGCTCCAAGGCCCTATCGAACGATACATAACATACCGCCGACAATTCCGGTGATATCCCATCATTCACCGACAATCCCGCCGGATAAGATAAATGATGAATGAGCCGAAATTTATTCGGCTCCTTCTTAGGAACCACCCCAAGGGGGGAAATCCGTAAATTGGAGAATGGCGGGTCCTGGAATGGGCCCGCCATCCTTCCCAACTCCACCTCCTTCTGCAGCTTTTCCTTCACCACCGCCGGATGTTCTTTTGCGGACCTCAGGTTTCCCGGGCGAAACACCGGCGCCTCAGATTCAAACGGAATCCGAAAGCCCTCCGTAAAACCCCGTTCCAACAACTCCGCCGCCCGAACATCCGGGTATCTACTTAAATAGGGAAGCATCGCCTCGACCCTCACTGGCGTCCTCCCTTTTTCCAGATCCATCCCCCGCCTTTCCTTTCCCTTTCTTGAAGCACCTGGCCAGAGGGTGGGACCCTCCACATCCGGAACACTCGTGTTTAAACCGACAAGAGGCCCCGAACTTACACTGTCCCTCGTTATACTGCCAACAAGCTCCCTTTTTCTGTCCAGCCGAGGACCCGCCGCTCGCACCCGGGCTCCCGGCACCCCCTCGAAAGGGCTGAACCGGCGCCGTCATTAACCGCATCCACAAAGAAATATCCTTGTGGCCCCACTGGACTCCCGGCCGCAGAGCCTTCCGTTGCCGGAACTGCTCATCATATCTCAACCACGCTAAACCGCCGTATACTCTATACGCTTCCCCTATCGCATCCATATATCCAAATAGGGCGGAACAATGCTCCGGCTCCTTTTCCCCGATCACGCTGGCTAAGATCGCAAAGGCCTGTAGCCAGTTAGTAAACGTCCTTGGAATCAACCGATACCTCCGTTTTTCCTCATCCTCCTTCTCCTTTTTTGTATCACTGGGCTTTACCTTATCCAAATTAAACTTTTCCAAGGGAAGCAGGGAAAAAATTTCCACATACTCCCCTTTCCAAATCTTTTCCCTCACCTCCTTTTTCAAATGAACCCCTAACTGACCTTCAAAACACACATAAATTTCACTCCTCGCCCTATCATCCAAGCGCACAACCTCATCCTCCTTTTCTTTCTCCTTTTCCGCCTCCTTACTTGCGCCCCCGGAAGCCGCCCCACCCGCCTCCTGTCCCGTACCTGCCGCCGAGGTAGGGTCCCCCGCCGCAACCTCGCGCACCGGCGCATCTGTCCGCACCACCTCCGTGGGGCCCACCCACGCCCCCACCGGAGCCCCAGGCCCAGTCCGACTAACCCGTTCCGCAGACAACCCCTGCAACACCCCCATAAGCTGCCCCCAAAACTCCGGACCCGGTAAACCAGACTGCCCGACCGCACTCGCCCCCAGCGCAACGCGTCCCGCGACGGAACCCCCGCCCCCGCTCGCACTACCCACAGCATGAAACATTTCTGTTGTCTGCTCACCAGGCTGCCGTTGCGCCGACCCCGGAACAGCCGTGCCACGATCTTCCTGCTGCCGCTCCGTCCGACCCGCCGCTGCTCTTTCTTCCTCGCTGGAGTCAGATGCGCTGCCGAAATTCTCAGGGGGGACCAGCGAGGGGACAGCCCGCACCTGGCGGCCGTCGACCCCCACGGTCACCGCACCCTGCTCGTCCGGGCGACTCCTGCTTGACCTCTTCCGTTTTTCCCGCCGTGGCGCCCTACCGCCGTCTTTCCTCGCTGTAGTCGTGCCATCCTGCTGCGCCGCCACTTCTCCTGCCGTCCTCAGAGGGCTATCTCCCTGCCGACTGCAGGAAGGCCGTGCCGAGCTTGCTCCTCGCCGGGACCCTCCCCCAACACGCTCCTCGCCGGGGGGGACCGTGACTACCGATCTCCTCCGTGCCTGCGGGCCACCATACCCCTCCTCCGATCTCCTGCCCTCGCCGCGCGCATCCGCTCCCGTCCTCCGTCCTGTAGCTCTCCCCTGCGGCCTGCAGGGAGTCTCCTCCGGCAATCCGGCACGCCGAGCGCCACCCCCAGCCGGCACATCACTGGGGGCTGCCGTCATCCCTGCGTCGGTCCGATGCTGCGCAGGCCGCGGACCGGAAGTGGGCCTCGCCGAGGCTCCGCCCACCCCCGACCCACGGGATCTCCGACGCGGATTCCTCCCGGTGGCCGGCTGCTCCCCTAGGTGAGTGGAATTGCTCCGCCGCTGCTCCGGAGGGTCCCCGCAGGGGCTCCTTGATCGTATTCTCCCCCTCCCACTGGGGGAGTAGCGCTCCGGCGGTCGCGCCCGCCGAGCACGTAGCGTCGGCCCGGGCGCTGAAACAGCAGGCGGCGCCGCTCCAGCCCCACAGACCGCTGCCAGCTGCTGCCTCAGGGCATCCACGCCTAATACCTCGGAGGCCCCCCGCACCATCTCCAGCAGTTCAGCAAGGGCAGCCATGGCAGGAGGCAGCAGTACGTCCTGGGACACAGATCAATCGACGAAAGGGGAGGTGATCAGTACACCCCCCTCTCTTATACCTCTCACAACACCCCACCCCATCCTTGCTCCCCCCCAATCCCCTTACAGCTCCTTTCTACCAATCCTGTCCTCCCACACATCCCCCATCCCATGCAAACCCCATTAACCCTTTCCTAACCTTGCACCCTCCCGATCGTCATGGGGTCCATTCACCCCTATGGGGGTTCATTGCCCTTCTTAACATAAATTTATAGTGGATAAAGGTTTGTGGTGTGTGAGCTTTCCTCCATAGGCATTCAGCACTCCTAGAGCATTGTTGTATAAATCAAGTTTGGGATGTTAGCCCCAGCTGTTTTACTCTGTGTTTGGAGGTTCTGAAGGTGAGGGGCGCTACTCGGTCCAGTGTGCATCTGAGAGTGTCATTATAGTGATTTACAGGCAGATCCAGACAGGAAAAAGAATAGATTGGGGACTGTGATGAATGTAGAGAGTCTGTAAGTGTATGAGGGTTAATGTCCAGTAGATTTCGGAATGTGTGATAGGTGAGAGTGTGCTGGGGTGGGCAAGGATTTGTGAGTGTGAAAGAGAGGATGTTGTAGTCAGAGAAGGGAAGAGGTGAGTTATCAAAGTGAGAGATTGAGCAAAGGTGGACAAACATCAGATGAATTGTGTTACCGTCTTCATGTGTCTCAGAGGTTGAGAGCTGTGAAAGGCCAAGAGAGATGGATAGACATAGAAGCTGGGATCAAATGGGGAGTAGGGGCTGTTAATGGGGATATTGAAGTCTCCCGGATAAGGGTTGGTAATTCTGATGACATGAAGAGTGGCATCCAGGCAGCAAAAATTGTCAAGGAGCTGGGTGGGCGAGCCTGGGGAATGGTATACACGCACTACTTTGAGCGAGAGGAGATGGAAGAGCCTGATTGTATGGACCTCGAAAGAAGGGAATGCGAGTGATGGAGCTGGGTGGATGACCAGAGTGCACAATTCAAAGAGGGAGCTGAGGGTGTATAACTAATGTTAATAAGATTAGCAGGGTTTCTATGACAGGTGGGGGAGGAGGTAAAGTTGGCACGGGGTGGACCAGAAATAGGAGAGATATCGCTTGAAAGAAGCAGCAGTAAGAGGAGAAAGAGCAGATAGCTTTTGGATTTGCGATATGGCTTACGGCAAAAGAACAAGCACACACAACTCATCACAATGACCAGTGCTTTCAGGCTCGATTTAGCCACCTCCACTAACAGCATTTGCAGCATCACCTTCTACAGAGCTGACCAGAGAACAAGCAAAGTTTGGTTTAATGGATATTTTAGGAATCACATCACTTTTTATTGCTGAGACCAACACTCTCCTCCTCTAATGCCATCACCTAGCCTGCACTCCTATCTTGCTCCCAGGTCTTGTCTACCATCAGAGTCATTAGTGATGGCATGATATGTATATTCAGCACTATTCGTATTTTCAGTCACTAAACATGCATAGATTGCTTGCTAATCACAGTGATGGCATAGCCATCTTTACTACTGGCATTACTGTGATTGGCAACTGTCGCGGGTGGCGGGGCGCTGCGCTCGCTAACGCTCGGGTCCGGCGCTGCTGCTCGGTGGCTCAAGCGGTGGGCCGGATCCGGGGACTCGAGCGGCGCTCCTCGCCCATGAGTGAAAAGGGGGTGCTTTGTTTGGGGATTTAGTCCGTGATGCCACCTATGGGTTGTGGTGAAGATGGGCACCACCGCTGCTGGTGACGGGGATCCCGGGAGCGATGGTAGGGAGCAGCAGGGATGTTGTTTTTCCCCCCTCCGTGGGTAGGGGTTGGTGGTCCGGTGGTGTGACGGGGAGGCAGGGCTGGTGAGGTGCAGGGTTGCAGGGACAGCGCGGTGTGGTGCCGGATGGCACTGTTGTACTCACTCAGACAGAAAGTCACAAAGTCTCCGGTAAACCAAACGGCTGAATGGACAGGTCCCGCAGCCGGCTGCAGTATCTCTCCCCGGACAGGTGATGGTGGCTGTCTTTCCCTGCACCTTTGTGTACTGTCTTGACTACGATGGGTTCCCAACGGTAGTCCGCTCCCCGGTGTATGGATGCCGGAGGAGCCCATTTGCCCGCAGGCGCTGGCCCTTGGGTCTCTAGCCTGTGGCGGTGGCTGTATACCCTCACGGTGCGGACGGTTGCCTTCTAACGGGTCTTTGGTTGTTAGGAAACCACTGGGGTTCCGGTCACTATCGGATTTGACCTTTGTCGGCGGCTCCAAGCCTGGTCGGGGTCCGAAGGCCCTGCCTGTGTGTGCTAGCTTCACTTCGCTCCCCGGTCGGTACCGGCGGGCCACCGCCTGACCCCGGTCCTACGGTTCCGCGTTGATCCACCACTCCTGCAGACGGCCACCACCGTCTGCCAACCTTGCTGTCCGTGTCCTGGCTCCTACCCAGACACCTCAAGTGTTTTCTCCTCCACTCCTGAACTCAACTACCCAACTCCACTCAACTGACACCTTTCCCGCCTCCTGGCCTGTGAACTCCTTGGTGGGTGGGGCCAACTGCCTGGCTCCGCCCCACCTGGTGTGGACATCAGACCCTGGAGGAAGGCAACAAGGATTTTGTGTCTGGCTAATGTAACTGTCTGGGGGGTGGGGGGTGTGTGAGTGTTGTGCCTGTGATGACCTGGCTAGTCCAGGGCGCCACACAACTGCAGTGAAAAAATAAAAATAAAATAACGTGCATTCCCCCTAGCTTTTTGTGAAGTGAAAACCATTTCTGGTGACTACCTCTTGAAGCTCATCAAGAGAATGCCAAGAGTGTGCAAAGTAGTAATCAAAGCAAAAGGTGGCTACTTTGAAGAACCTAGAATATAAGACATATTTTCAGTTGTTTCACACTTTTTTGTTAAGTATTTCATTCCACATGTGTTAATTCATAGTTTTGATGCCTTCAATGTGAATCTACAATTTTCAGAGTAATGAAAATAAAGAAAACTCTTTGAATGAGAAGGTGTGTCCAAACGTTTGGTCTGTACTGTATGCAGATTCTTGCCATGTCACTGAATTGTTACTGTTTTGCCTGGTGTTCGGAAAAACTTTTTCTTCCTGTATACTACAAATTATAATCTGTTCTCACATTCCCTAATAGCTTAGTGTGTTATCAGGTTGATTCAATCAAGCGAAAGGTCATATTTGAATGGAGGAGCGGCCATGAAGAAGATTTTCCAAGAAAAGAGAAACAGCATCATCCAGCTCATTAATAGCAGTTTCTCGGCCAGGAAAATTGTCAAAATGCATAAAGGGAATATTATGACAGTTGGAAGAATACGAAATTACATTCATCCATCTATTCAAAAGCCAAGAGGTGGATGTCCATACAAAATACCGAGTCAACAAGACGTCTCATCACAAGGTCTATTAGTTCTGTGCTTCGTAATAGTGAAATCGCAGATGTCCATGCAAGCACTATGTGATGCATGCTATACAAGTCTGGAATACTGGCCTAAAAAAAGGTGTAGGAGCCTCGACTTCAATTACGTCATAAGAAGCGTTGGCTCAACTTTGCAATAACTTTGTATGAAAAGTGGACAGTAGAAGATTGGAAATGGTTGATTTGGGATGATGAGACGAAAGTTAATTGACTAGGCACTGATGGGCACAAAAGGGTTTAAAAAAACATGGTAAAATGGGGGTAAGGGATCGATATATTGAAGTAACTATAAAGTTTGGTGGAGGATGATATGAGATTGTTTCACAACTAAAAGCGTTGGATAATTGACCATAGTCAATGGTGGACTCAATGCTGAGCTATATGTGAGTATCCTACAAGATGAGCTACTAAGTTACACTCGAGGACAAGGGGTATGAAAAGGACGACATAGTGTTACAGAAGGATAATGACCCAAAGCATACATTGAGATTGGAGAAGAAATGGATCAATGACAATGAAGTAGAGGTGCTGGATTTGCTCTCGTAGTCCCCAGACGTCAAACCAATCGAGAACTGGTGGGTAGAGTTTAAAAAAAGGCTGTATACATATCCAAGTGAGTTACCCAGTACGCACCAACATTGAGACCTCGGATCAGATTTCTGTTGAGACATGCTTTAATCTGATCGAGAGTATACCCAGAAGGATTTAAACAGTGTTGAAAGTCAAATGTGGATTTACAGAATACTAAAAAAAATGTATAAAAATTACAATTTAGATTTTTAGGAGCAAAACAGTAACAATACAGTGACAGGATAACAATCTGCATAATTAATTATATGCTAAATAGTTGAAAGTCAAATCTATGTATAAGATAGCCAAGGTGATTGTCTATAAAATGTAGGTAGTCCCATGTAGCTGTAGAGGATGGTGAGATATGAAGCCTGGAAGTCAAAAGTTCAAAACATTGTTCGCTTTTGCTTGTTAGTGTAAATATACAACCATCAATCTGTATCCTCCGTATTATATATACACAGCTAGCAAGCTACATCCGCTATTTGATTATATATTTATATTTATTTATCCAGCAAAGTCTGTGTTTCCCATGTCGTGTCCAGTGGCATGCAAAGGTTTGGGTATTCCTGGTCAAAATGACTGTTTTTGTGAACAGTTAAGCAAGTTGGAGATGAAATGATCTCTACAAGGCATAAAGGCAAAGTTAACACATTTCATTTGTAGTTTTGGCAAAAAAATAAAGACATTTCATCTTCTACATTTTAAAATTGTTGCGTTGTTAGTAGAGTTGAGCGATGTTCGAGTCGAACGGTTCGCCAATTTCAAATTCGAGTGATTTTGGGCGATGTTCGAGTCGTTCGACGAACACGAACGATATGCTTCAAGTTCGGCAGTTCGAGTTACCGTTCGATAACGATTCGATCACCAAAAGCGTGGCTTTTTACAGTAAGGCTATGTGTGAATGTTGCGTATCTGCATGTGTCCTGCATCCCCAGCACAATCCCTCTCTCTTTCCTACTCACCGATCACGGGCGCCTCGCTGCACGGCTGTCATAAATCTCCGGCGGCTTTTCCTCTTTTGAAAATGGCTGCCGCTTCATTATTCAATCAGGTATTCCCTGCTTTCCCCGCCCACTGGTGCACATGATTGGTTGCAGTCAGACACGCCCCCATGATGAGTGACAGCTGTTTCATTGCAACCAATCACAGCCGCTGGCGGGCGGGTCTATATCATGCAGTAAAATAAATAAATAAATCATTAAAAAAAACAACCTGCGGTCCCCCCAAATTTGATACCAGCCAAGATAAAGCCACACAGCTGGAGGCTGGTATTGTCAGGATGAGGAGTGCCACGTTATGGGGAGCCCACCACCCTAACAATATCATACAGCAGCCGCCTGGAATTGCCGCATCCATTAGATGCGGCAGTCCCGGGACTCTACCCAGTTCATCCCGAATTGCCCTGGTGCGGTGGCAATCGGGGTACTAAAGGGGTTAATCATGAGAGGCGTCTCCCCAATATACCTTCCATGATTAACCTGTAAGTGAAAGTAAATAAAGACACACAACGAAAAATCCTTTATTTAGAATAAAAGACAAAAAACACCCTCATTTACCTCTTTATTAATCCCCAAACAACAATACAGGTCCGAAGTAATCCTCACGACGCTTTCAGCTCTGCTACATGAAGATGACAGGGAGCGCCGTAGAACAGGAGCGCTATGCGTCCTCTCCACGTAGCACCTGAAGTGAGCCACGCTGTCACCGGAGACTTCACTCTTCAATGCAGAGGTCAAGATTACCAAATCTTCCTATGCTTCTCATTAGAGGCAGTGGCTCGATGGTTAGCGCTACTGCCTAAGGAGCATTAGTTTACGAGTTCAAGTCCCGGCCGCAGTTCACGGAATGAGGCTGCATTGTTCTCGCCTCTCTCTTTTTTTTCTCTCTTTTTTTCTTTCTCTCTCTTTTTCTCTCTTTTTCTCTTTCTCTTTTTCTCTCTTTCTCTCTCTTCCTCTCTCTTTCTCTCTCTCTCTCTTTCTCTCTCTTTTTTTCTTTCTCTCTCTTTTTCTCTCTCTTTTTCTCTCTCTCTCTTTTTCTCTCTTTCTCTCTCTCTTGTTCTCTCTTTTTCTCTCCTTTTCTCTTTGTATCTCTCTTTTTCTCTTTCTCTCTCTTTTTCTCTTTCTCTCTCTTTTTCCCTCTCTCTTTTTCTCTCTTTTTCTCTCTCTCTTGTTCTCTATTTTTCTCTCCTTTTCTCTTTATCTCTCTTTGTCTCTCTCTTTTTCTCTTTCTCTCTCTTTTTCTCTTTCTCTCGCTTTTTCTCTCTTTCTCTCTCTTTTTCTCTTTTTTTTTCTCTCTCTTTTTTTCTCTCTCTCTCTTTTTCTCTCTTTCTCCCTCTCTCCCTCTCTCTCTTTTTCTCTCTCTCTTTCTCTCTCTATCTCTTTTTCTCTCTCTTTTTCTCTCTCTTTTTCTCTCTTTTTCTCTCTCTCTCTTTTTCTCTTTTTTTCTCTCTCTCTTTTTCCCTCTCTCTCCTCTTTGTGGCTGAATAATCCACTTCTGGATTCTCAAGTGCAAAACAGATGTCAAGATTACCAAATCTTCCTATGCTTTTCATTAGAGGCAGTGGCTCAATTGTTAGAGCTACTGCCTAAGAACAATTAGTTCAAAAGTTTGAGTCCTGGCTGTTCTGGTAAAGAGTTTAATTTAATTTTAAATTATAATTATTATTTATTTATAATTATAATTTAATTTAATTATGCACTGAGGGGAGGAGCTGGACATCAGCTGTGAGCCGCGGGACACCTCTAAAATCGGAGCAGTTCACGGAATGAGGCTGCATTGCTCTCTCCTCGCTCTCCTCTCTCTCTCTCCTCTCTCTTCTCTCTCTCTCTCCTCTCTCTCTTCTCTCACCTCTCTCTCTTCTCTCTCTTCTCTCTCTCTTCTCTTCTCTCTCTCCTCTCTTCTCTCTCTCTTTTCTCTCTCCCTCTCTCTCTTTTTCTCTCTCTTTTCTCTCTCTCAGACCTGGCGATGATCAGCAGATGTGGTCACCTGATGGAATCAACTGACACTATAAGTCGAGCGGTGAGGCCGGCTTTTTACCACCCGGCCGGCTAAACTATCAACTGCTGCTGTCGGACAGGAGTCTGCACAGAAGTGTGTATTTTTTTTTTTTTTGCACTGATGCTTCAGCTGATTGTATAATAGCCATTTATATAATCAGCTGTTGTGTCATGTGATTCAGGCCCTTGAACCTGACACATCATCTGATCGCTTCCAGCAAACCGATCATATGATATTGGATCCGGATTGGACGGCGCGGGACCCTTGACCCAGGATTACAGCGGAAGGGGGTTCTTTATTTCAATAAAGATGGAGTAACTAATTGTGTTGTGTTTTATTTCTAATAAAAATATTTTTCTGTGTGTTGTGTTTTTTTTTATCTGTACTAGAAATTCATGGTGGCCATGTCTAATAATGGCGTGACACCATGAATTTCGGGCTTAGGACCAGTTGATAATACACAGCTATCCCTAACCCCATTATTACCCAGTGAGCCACCCGTCATCAGGGCAGCTGGAAGAGTTGGATACAGCGCCAGAAGATGGCGCTTCTATGAAAGCGCCATTTTCTGGGGCGGCTGCGGACCGCAATTCGCAGAAAGCTTGGGCACCCTGCGCTGAGGATTCCAATCCCTAGCTGCCTAGTTGTATCTGGCTGGATACAAAAATTGGGCGAAGCTCACGTCATTTATATTTTTAATTATTTCATGAAATTCATGAAATAATTAAAAAAAAGGGCTTCCCTATCTTTTTGGTTCCCAGCCGGGTACAAATAGGCAGCTGGGGGTTGGGGCAGCCCATAGCTGCCTGCTGTACCTGGCTAGCATACAAAAACATGGCGAAGCCCACGTAATTTTTTTGGGGGGCAAGAAAACTCCTGCATACAGTCCTGGATGGAGTATGCTGAGCCTTGTTGTTCTGCAGCAGCTGTCTGCTGTCTGTCTGTATGGAGGAGAGCAGACAGCAGCTGCAGAACTACAAGGCTCAGCATCCTCCATCCAGGACTGTATGCTGGAGGGAGAGACAGGGGGAGCATAACTACAAGGCTCAGCATGCTCCATTCACTAGTGTATGCAGGAGAGCAGACAGCAGCTGCAGAACTACAAGGCTCAGCATCCTCCATCCAGGACTGTATGCTGGAGGGAGAGACAGGGGGAGCAGAACTACAAGGCTCAGCATGCTCCATTCCCTAGTGTATGCAGGAGAGCAGACAGCAGCTACAGAACTACAAGGCTCAGCATACTCCATCCAGGACTAGGTGAAGGTAGAAAGAGGTTTTTTGCCCAGCTCACCTGTGTGATGGAAGCCAGTAATCCTGGGCTGTGTACGGAGAAGAGGTTTGGAGAGCCAGTCCATGTGCATTGAAATTGGTTAAAGGATTTCACCAGCACAAAACTCCAGGCATTTTGTTCTTTAAAATAAAACTTCCTTTATTTTCTTATCATTAAAAAGTCCATGCTATGGTGGTCAAGCCCATGTCAGAGAGGACGCGTTTCGAACATCCAGTTCTTATTCAGTCTCACAGAGAGAGACTGAATAAGAACTGGATGTTCGAAACGCGTCCTCTCTGACATGGGTTTGACCACCATAGCATGGACTTTTTAATGATAAGAAAATAAAGGAAGTTTTATTTTAAAGAACAAAATGCCTGGAGTTTTGTGCTGGTGAAATCCTTTAACCAATTTCCATCCAGGACTGTATGCAGGAGTTTTTTGCCCACCAAAACAATGATGTGGGCTTTGCCATATTTTTGTATGCTAGCCAGGTACAGCAGGCAGGTACGGCTGTCCCCAACCCCCAGCTGCCTATTTGTACTCGCGTGGGATCTAAAAATATAGGGAAGCCCTTTTTTTTAATTATTTCATGAATTTCATAAAATAATAATAATAAAAAAAAAACAAAAAAAAAAAAAACGACATGGGCTTCGCCCCATTTTTATGTCCAGCCAGGTACAACTATGCAGCTGGGGATTGGAATCCACAGCAAAGGTTGGCCTGAGCTTTCAGGGCCCCTCTGCTGCGAATTGCAGTCTGCAGCCGCCCCAGAAAATGGCGCTTTCATAGAAGCGCCATCATCTGGCGCTGTATCCAACTCTTCCAGCTGCCCTGAAGCCGGGTGGCACGCTGGGTAATAATTGGTTAATACTACCTTTGTTTTACTAGCTAGTATTAAGCCAGAGATTCTTAATGTCAGGCAAGTTTGACCCGGCCATTAAGAATCTCCAATAAAGGGTTAAAAAAAGACACCACACAGAGAAAAAATACTTTAATAGAAATAAATACACAGACACACTTAGAGACTCCATGTTTATTACTCCCTCTCAACCCTCCACGATCCTGGTTTTCTGTCTTCTTTCTCTTTCAACCCATGCAGCACTGCTACATCAGACAGCACTGCATGGGAGGAAGACGCTGCTGCTCCCGTGCAGTCTAATCACTCAGTGAGGGAGCAGATGCTGCGGGCTGTAAGCGGTGACGTCACCGCTGACAGGCGGGTTACTACTATAGCAACGGTGATCTCTGTTATTCACCGGCTGTGGCATCCAGTCCTTGCATTTGGGCTGACTCTGTAAATAGCGCTGACATGCATGGACGGGGAGTCGACCATGTGCTAGAGCATCTCGCCGGTACACAGAGATGCTCAAACGTGCACCGCGTACCGGAGAGATGCACTGACAGGACCTAGCATGACGTCTAGCCATGTGACCAGTCTGTAGCCAATGAGATAATAGACACGTGACTGGTCACATGCTATTTTGATATCACAAAAGGTCTTATCATCAGTGCTGGTTACCGGGAGGGCGCAGCGATGATCGGAAGGAAAATCAGCGGGAGACAGAGTGCAGGACGCGTCGCAGGGACCTGTAAGTGTAATGGCAATGTTTATTAACTGTATGTGTACATGTATAATGTGTTTTTATGTGTTTTTGTTTGCCTGCCATTGTTTTCAATGGAGTTCGAAGGAGTTCGTCGAACGTTCGCCGAACGTTCGTCGAACTGACCCGCCGTTCGACGAACCGAACTCGAACACTAGGGGGGGTAGCTCAACACTAGTTGTTAGTACCTAGTAGAACCCCTTTTGGTGAGTATCACAGCTTGTACCTTCAGCTCTAGGATTCTGTGGGTTGGATCCTCCACTTTCTCCTCACTGATATTCTTTCTAGACGCCAATTGTGACTTGCATTTTATACTACTTTAAACAGGAGGCAGGAATAAAATGACATAAGAAAGATAACTTATTGGTGACTCACAACAAGAATTTATTTAACAGCACAGGAAATTAGGGAATAAGCAATCAATAAGTAGTACAATTGTTCAAGACAAGGCAAATCAATTCACAGTTGGCAATATGCATAACAATCAAGCGATCTATTACATACATCTACTAAAGACTCTAGTTGACAATTTTCACTAGCGTTAACTAGATTTGAGTGCGGTTCGTGGTTCGAGGTTCTCCAGTTCTAGGCTCGAGTGATTTTGGGGCCTGTTCTAGATCGAACTAGAACTCGAGCTTTTTGCAAAAGCTCGATAGTTCTAGAAACGTTCGAGAACGGTTCTAGCAGCAAAAAAACAGCTAATTCCTAGCTGGCTTTCCGCTGTAATAGTGTAAGTCACTCTGTGACTCACACTATTATGACATTTCAGTGTATAGTGTGCGTGAACAGCGCCTTCAGATAACTCCTGTTTGTATAATGGCGATCGCCATTTTTTTTTTTTTTTTCCTTGTCTTCCTTCCCTAAGCGCGCGCGTCTTGTGGGGCGGGCCAGCATGTCAGCCAATCCCAGACACACACACAGCTAAGTGGACTTTTAGCCAGAGAAGCAACGGCATGTGTGATAGGATGTCCATGTCACATGTCCCTGCATTATAAAACCGGACATTTTCCTCCAGGATGCCATTATCTCTTCTGCGTCCTTGGTGTCAGACATCACTGGCGCAGCTCCGTCCTGAGTCCTATCGCTGATACAGCTGTATGCGCTCCATACACAGCGCTGGACAGCATAGGGATAGCACTTTCCATCAGTCCTTTTAAGGGCTCGTACCGGCAGGGTCAGAGCCATAGGTGACAGGTCCTGAAAACAGCGACAGCGTCTGTGTAGAAAAGGTCAGGGATTTCGTCGCTGTATTTCCCCATTAGGAGGGAATAGAAAGGCAGGCTTCCTTTCCTCTACCCAGAGCCCCACAATCCTGGCACTGTACCCTCCTGTCCTCTGCACACTCCAACTCATTATAACTAAGCCATTATACTAGCAAACACTCAGTGTACCTAGTGGCATCCTAAACGTGGCTATTGTACTTTTGTCTAGTCACACTAGTGCAAAGACATTTGCAGCACCTCTGCCTGCATTGCACACTCCAACTCATTATAACTAAGCCATTATACTAGCAAACACTCAGTGTACTTAGTGGCATCCTAAACGTGGCTATTGGACTTTTGTCTAGTCACACTAGTGCAAAGACATTTGCAGCACCTCTGCCTGCATTGCACACTCCAACTCATTATAACTAAGCCATTATACTAGCAAACACTCAGTGTACCTAGTGGCATCCTAAACGTGGCTATTGGACTTTGCTATAGTCCCACTAGTGCAAAGACATTTGCAGCACCTCTACCTGCATTGCACACTCCAACTCATTATAACTAAGCCATTATACTAGCAAATACTCAGTGTACCTAGTGGCATCCTAAACGTGGCTATTGGACTTTTGTCTAGTCACACTAGTGCAAAGACATTTGCAGCACCTCTGCCTGCATTGCACATTCCAACTCATTATAACTAAGCCATCATACTAGCAAACACTCAGTGTACCTAGTGGCATCCTAAACGTGGCTATTGGACTTTGCTATAGTCCCACTAGTGCAAAGACATTTGCAGCACCTCTACCTGCATTGCACACTCCAACTCATTATACTAGCAATTGATGCTGCCAGTTTAAGGGCTGTAGTTGCATTGTCAGGGATATTTATTCTTTATTATTCTGCTGTTAATAAAGCTAGCCCACCGCTGCAATCTACACCACCTCTCAATTTTTACTACCACATTTTCAGTGCACAATCTTGTCGCAATCAACATGAGTGGCAAAATGACAGATGCTGGTGGAAAGGGGAAGAGGCGTGGTGGAAAAGGAAAAAAAGGGTTTGTCCGTGGGGAAGGTGGCAAAGCTCCATTATCATCTGCTGAAGATAGACCATCTACCAGCAAAAGTAAGATGTCTACTACTTACCGTGGACAATCCGATGTGCTCCCTTTTTTACGGACACGAACAACAGGAACAAAGGTAGATGATGGCCAAAAAAGGAAAATGCTTGAATGGATCTCAAGTGGTCCAACAAGTGCCCTCTCAGCCACTTCAAGTACTGCACCCAAAAAACACCAGTCCTCTGAGTTGTCATCCCAATCAAACTTGCTTTCTCCCAGCTCTGAAGTCTCCATCAGCCCTGCACAGTATGGTGGAACTGAGATGGCTGAGTCTGCAGAGCTGTTCAGTCACACTATAGCCTGGGAATCAGAGGTCTGCTCCCAAGCTACAGTGAGTACAGAACAGGAAATGGTCTGCAGTGATGCCCAGAACCTTTGTGACTCTGATTCAGGCCGTGAGGACCAAGTTTCTGAGCATAATGTTGACCCTTTGTCACAAACTGTAACACCTGTGGTTATAGACAATGAGGAACATACTGATGAAGATGAGATGCAGATACCCGATTGGGATGACAACTTAAATATTCGGTCAGGGCAAGAAGAGGCTCGGTCTGAGGGGGAGGGGAGTGCAAACACAACAATTGATGATGACGTTCTAGATCCCACCTACTGTCAACCCACAGTCAGGCACTCGAGGAGGTTATCAGAGGTGGTGGAGGAGGATGCAACTGATGACGAAGTTACTTTGCGCCTTCCTGGACACAGTCGGAGTACTGGTAGCACGTCTACAACTGCATCCTCAGCCACCACTCTGCCTCTGAGCATTATTCGGGGTGGATCAACAGGTCGCATGGCCTCTAAGCCTTGCCTAGCCTGGTCCTTTTTTGACATAGAAAAAGATCGCCCCAATTATGTGATCTGTAAAATTTGTCATGGTTCTCTTAGTAGAGGTCAAAACCTCAGCAGTTTGACAACTTCTTCCATGAATCGTCACATGAATAAATATCATATGGCCCGGTGGGAAGCTCACCGTGCTGCAATGCGGCCTAGCGGAGCGAACCATCCACCGCCTGCCCCTTCCAGTGCATCCGCGCGCTCGTCATCTTCGAGGACTGTGGGGACAGCTATCACACCTGTTTTTCCACCCACAACTTCCACCACTGTAACCGCAACAGGCAGTTTGCTTGGTAGGTCGTCAGTTGGTTTGGAAGGGGAAACAAGTGAGTGTGTACAGCTCTCTCAGACATCGATAACACCAACGTTGGATGAAGGCAACATCATGTCTCCGACTGCACTTTCCTCACAAACCTGCATTTTTCCAGGGACACCCTACTCAACACCGTCTACACACAGCAGCCAGATCTCTGTCCCTCAGATGTGGTCAAATAAAAGGCCACTTCCTGCAACCCATGACAAAGCTAAAAGGTTGACTTTATCCCTCTGTAAGCTCTTGGCTAACGAAATGCTGCCTTTCCGCCTAGTGGACACACAGGATTTTAGAGACCTTATGTCTGTCGCTGTGCCCCAGTACCAGATGCCTAGTCGCCACTACTTCTCTAAGAAAGGTGTGCCCGCGCTACACCAGCATGTCGCACACAACATCACCGCTTCCTTGAGAAACTCTGTGTGTGAACGGGTGCATTTCACCACCGATACTTGGACCAGTAAGCATGGACAGGGACGTTACATGTCGCTGACTGGGCACTGGGTAACTAGGGTGATAGATGGTGAAGGGTCTGTTGCACAAGTCTTGCCGTCCCCACGACTTGTGTGTCAATCCTATGTCTGTCCAAGTTCCGCCACTGCTTCTGCATCCTCCACCTCATCTGGGTCCTCCACCTCCGCCCCAAGCCTGCCTGGTCAGGCCACCAGCGTTCTCACTGCGCAGAAGGAATCACGCACCCCTCATTACTATGCTGGCAGCAGAGCGCAACGGCATCAGGCGGTCTTTAGCTTGACATGTCTTGGGAATAAGAGTCACACAGCTGAGGAGTTGTGGTCAGCTCTGCGGTCCGAGTTTAATAAATGGTTGTCTCCACTCAACCTGCAACCTGGTAAGGCCGTGTGCGACAATGCTGCAAACCTGGGTGCGGCCCTTCGCCTGGGCAAGGTGACACACGTACCTTGTATGGCTCACGTGTTGAACCTTGTCGTCCAGCAATTTTTAACACACTATCCCGGCCTAGATGGCCTTCTGAACAGGGCACGAAAACTGTCTGCTCACTTCCGCCGTTCAAGCGACGCAGCTGAGCGACTTGCATCGCTCCAGAAGTCTTTCAGCCTGCCGGTTCATCGCCTGAAATGCGATGTGGCGATACGCTGGAATTCAACTCTCCACATGTTACAGCGACTGTGGCAGCACCGCCGAGCCCTGGTGCAATACGTCATGACGTATAGCCTGGGCCAACGAGATGCAGAGGTGGGTCAGATCACCCTGATGGAGTGGTCTCAGATCAAGGACCTATGCACCCTTCTGCACAGTTTCGACATGGCGACGAATATGTTTAGCGCTGACAATGCCATTATCAGCATGACGATTCCAGTCATTTACATGCTGGAGCACACGCTAAACACTATTCGGAGTCAGGGGGTGGGACAACAGGAAGGGGATGAACTACAGGAGGATTCATATGCGCAAGACACAACAACATCACCAAGGTCCAGACGTTCATCATCAACAAGGCGCCAGGCATGGGACCATGGGGGACAGGGATCAACAAGGGCGCATAGTAGCAGGCTAAATGTTGAGGAAGGTGCAGGAGAACATGAAGAAATGGAGGACGAACTGTCCATGGACATGGAAGACTCAGCAGATGAGGGAGACCTTGGTCAAATTTCAGTTGAAAGAGGTTGGGGGGAGATGTCAGAGGAAGAAAGAACGGTTAGCACCTCTATGCCACAAACACAGCGTGGACTTGGTCCGCATGGCTGCGCAAGACACATGAGTGCCTTCTTGTTGCACTACCTCCAACATGACCCTCGTATTGTCAAAATTAGAAGTGATGATGACTACTGGCTTGCCACACTATTAGATCCCCGGTACAAGTCCAAATTTTGTGACATAATTCCAGCCATAGAAAGGGACGCACGTATGCAGGAGTATCAGCAGAAGCTGTTACTCGATCTTAGCTCGGCTTTTCCACCAAACAACCGTGCAGGTGCAGGGAGTGATTCTCCCAGTTGTAACTTGCCAAACATGGGACGGTCTCGTCATCTTCAACAGTCTACCTGTACCAGTAGGACCGTATCTGGTGCTGGTAACAGCAATTTTATGGAATCTTTTCATAATTTTTTTAGACCCTCTTTTGCAAGTCCACCAGAGACAACAAGTCTGACACATAGTCAACGGCTGGAGAGGATGATACAGGAGTATCTCCAAATGAACATCGATGCCATGACTTTGCAAATGGAGCCTTGCTCCTTTTGGGCTTCAAATCTAGAAAAATGGCCAGAGCTCTCCAGTTACGCCTTGGAGATTTTGTCATGTCCAGCTGCCAGCGTTGTCTCTGAATGTGTCTTCAGTGCTGCTGGGTGTGTGCTGACAGATAAGCGCACGCGTCTGTCCAGTGACAATGTGGACAGACTGACGTTCATCAAAATGAACAAGTCATGGATCCAGAAGGAATTTACTACCTCTGTGTCATCCTGGGGAGAGTAAATGCTTGTGGATTTGGAATGTGCTTGATGCAAATCAAAACATCCTGTTTGCAACTAGGGCAGAACTGCTGCCACTGAAGGGGTGGGTGTGTGTGGGGCCCAATTTTTGGAAAAAAGGGAGACTCCGCTTGGAGTATCCCTTGCTTACATTGTTTTTAAAAAGAGCCAAGATGAACAAGTCATGGTTCAGCAAAGACTTTATCTACCTACTCCAGAGTCATCCTGGGGACGGTTAATTATGGCGTATTTTTTAATGTGCTTGATGCAAATCTAGCTGTGAAGTGTACAACTGGGGCACAACTGCTGCCACTGAAGGGGTGGGTGTGTGTGGGGCCCAATTTTTGGAAAAAAGGGAGACTCCGCTTGGAGTAACCCTTGCTTGCTGTGTTTTTTAAAAGGAGCCAAGATGAACAGAGCTGGGATCAGGAAAGACTTTGCTACCTACCCCGGTGTCATCCTGGGGACGGTTAATTATGGCGTATTTTTGAATGTGCTTGATGCAAATCTAGCTGTGAAGTGTACAACTGGGGCCCAACTACTGCCACTGAAGGGGTGGGTGTGTGTGGGGCCCAATTTTTGGAAAATAGGAAGACTCCGCTTGGAGTAACCCTTGCTTACATTGTTTTTAAAAGGAGCGAAGATGAACAAGTCATGGTTCAGCAAAGACTTTGCTACCTACCCCGGTGTCATCCTGGGGACAGTTAAGAATGGCGTATTTTTGAATGTGCTTGATGCAAATCTAGCTGTGAAGTGTACAACTGGGGCACAACTGCTGCCACTGAAGGGGTGGGTGTGTGTGGGGCCCAATTTTTGGAAAAAAGGGAGACTCCGCTTGGAGTAACCCTTGCTTACATTGTTTTTAAAAGGAGCGAAGATGAACAAGTCATGGTTCAGCAAAGACTTTGCTACCTACCCCGGTGTCATCCTGAGGACGGTTAAGAATGGCGTATTTTTGAATGTGCTTGATGCAAATCTAGCTGTGAAGTGTACAACTGGGGCACAACTGCTGCCACTGAAGGGGTGGGTGTGTGTGGGGCCCAATTTTTGGAAAAAAGGGAGACTCCGCTTGGAGTAACCCTTGCTTGCTGTGTTTTTTAAAAGGAGCCAAGATGAACAGAGCTGGGATCAGGAAAGACTTTGCTACCTACCCCGGTGTCATCCTGGGGACGGTTAATTATGGCGTATTTTTGAATGTGCTTGATGCAAATCTAGCTGTGAAGTGTACAACTGGGGCACAACTGCTGCCACTGAAGGGGTGGGTGTGTGTGGGGCCCAATTTTTGGAAAAAAGGGAGACTCCGCTTGGAGTAACCCTTGCTTACATTGTTTTTAAAAGAAGCCAAGATGAACAAAAGCTGGGATCAGGAAAGACTTGTCTACCTACCCTGGTGTCATCCTGTGGACGGTTAATTATGGTGTATTTTTGAATGTGCTTGATGCAAATCTAGCTGTGAAGTGTACAACTGGGGCACAAGTGCTGCCACTGAATGGGTGGGTGTGTGTGGGGCCCAATTTTTGGAAAAAAAGGGAGACTACGCTTGGAGTCACCTTGCGGTGTTTTACATGATTTTAGAAGGGCGTGCCATGCCTATATCTGTGTCTCCTCCTCTTTTTCCTTGTCCAGCTGTTTTGTTTTCGCATGAGTATATGTCCTTGTCACTTTCCCATGTGTTTGTGTTGTGTTGTGAGTTGTTTGTCACCTTTTGGAGACCTTTGAGGGTGTTTTCTAGGTGTTTTTATGTGTTTGTGATTGCCTGCCATTGTTTCCTATGCAGTTCGAGTTCGGTTCGTCGAACGTTCGACGAGCTGAACTCGAACGGGACCTCCGTTCGGCGAACCGACCTCGAGCCGAACCGGGACCGGATCGCTCATCTCTAGCGTTAACCCAATCCCAGTCTTTCTACCTGGGGAGCGTCAGTATCACCCCACCTCTAGTCACAATATATGCTTATGCAGTAAAACTCAAGTTCTCTATGAAGTTATCTATCTAAACAGAACACTATGGCTTGTCACAGTTGCGTTGCAACTAACTATGTCACTAATCTAACTTCAGTAATTAGTTATATTTTCTTATTACCGTGCATGAAGGCAGAAGGTAACAGCTCGATTCACTCGGACATTGCACTGGGTCAAATGTTCTTTTTCTGGTTTCCCGTATTCTATGTTCGGTGTTTGACCACAAAACCTGGTCTGCCTCTGGAGATGGTGATGAGTGTTCTGTTTTTGGTGCTTAACTACAAAATCTATGTAACAAAGGTGTGTAATGGATGGTCAGGGAACAGCGGGGAACCTACGCAAACCCTAATGCTAGGGTACCAGAGATCCCCCTCACACCCGGAGGTATCCTTGAAGATTGGGAGGTCTGGGGCCCCTAACTAGCCCTGACTAGTGCCGCACCACACCCACCAACCAGTGACTGACCAGGACGGAGATCCCCAAAACTCCACTAACAAAGAATAACAGAAAGGGGTAACTCAAAGCTCATGCACACCTAAAACCTACACCAGGGAGTAACCGTAACCAAAGGTGTTTGGGTAACAGGATAAAGGAGGAAATTACAAAAACAGATTACTAAAACAGATTACTATCCACAAACCACAGCAGACAGCAATAAGCATGTCCTCTCTGCTCCTTGGCTAGCTTCAAACTGAGTTGAATAATCAGCAAAATCTCCAGGAAGCAGAGGGTTTAAATCTAGGCCAGACGTGATTAAGCGCAGACAGCTTAGCAAGTCTGCTGCTACACCAGAATAGGAGTTAACTCCTCATGTGCCCACCAAAGGAAAAAATAGCTAGCTCTGAGCTTGTCCCTAGTCACAAGATGCACAGTGACAATCGTGACAGTCTTGCCTGCTGCTAGAGATAGTATTCGGTCTTCCTTCAGGTTCTTTTGGAGATGATATTTGATATTTGGCCTTCGGATTCCTTTGGAGATGGTACACTACACAGTCTTTGAGTCCCTCTGGAGATGGTAAAACTCAGGTCTTTTACACACTAAGTTCAGTTCTGGGTACTTCCACTACTGTTGATACAGGTCAGCTCCACTGAATATACTCCGCCAACTCCCAGCCTTTTATATATTTTGTAAGTGTGCCACAGTTGTCATCTGACCTGGCATTCCCTTCAGACTCTTCACTCGACGAAACACACTCCTTACAATTCAATTTCCATCAGTTCTGTCCCAACAGCATATACGGATCTGAAAAGGCACAACAAAAATAGAATGAAATTTATCATTTTAAAGAATTTGGATCTAAAACATCCACAAAAACCACAGTTCAAAAAAAGAAAAGTAACTTAAAAAACTCGCAAATGATGAAGCGGTCAGAAAGACTTTGTAGTGCTGCCACCCTTCATAAATATTAACCATTAGCACTGATAGGCATCTGCCATCTGGTTTCATGTTCGTTATCAAATGTCTCTACTTATTTGCAAAACTATTATGATGGAATATATTACTTGATGTTATTTAATCTGTAAATGCAAATAAAGATTGTCATGAACAGGGGGAAGGAGTGGAAGTTACACCCCTCCTTTCCACCAGACAGAGCACGTGACTCGCTCTCTAGCGCCCCTCTTATAGTCAGGCAAATTATGGAATTGCCCGACAATAAGCAAGGAGGCCGCTATTCTACAATGCCGATGATTGAAGGGTTCCCGGTGAGAGTAAGGTATATATTCCCCCGACTCCTGCGGTGGAATGTTTCTAATCTGCCCCTGATCTCACGGGTCGCCCCACAATGATCCTTAGCATAAACTCACTGCCACCAATCGATTACGATAACTATTATGCCGAGCACACAGACATGGTATTCAGGATCGAGATAACAGAACAGCCCAAGATTAAATTTTATATTTTAATCGCCCTAATGGCACACTGGAAACTACAATATATACAATATGGAATTTACAGAATATATATATATAGGTCAGAGTACATTTACAGATAAGACGGGGTTACAACAGAGTCAGATCAAGCAGTTACCTTATGCGTCTGGCCACAGGGAGGGTGCCGTTCGACCAGGGTTTCATGGACTTCCTCACATGTGTATAGTACGCATGGCCCCGAGCAAAGACAATGTGCAGATCCCTGCACCTACTTTTATCTGTTCTGTCTCGGGATCATATGGCCTTCCCTCGTGACATCATCCTGGCTGGGAATTCCCTCCCCCTGCTGCTTGCTGAGAATAATCTAACGTTATATTTCCCAGCATAACTCTGCCCCTGTGCTCCTCACACAGAATATATGACCCTCATTTTTGTCGTTGTGAATTTATCTCCATTTTGATAGGAAATATTAGCGTCCTGCGGGCTTCCTGAGGCCAGTTATTAATTATTGAGGGCTACACACATCATACAGGTTTGCCGAAATATGTGTTACATGTGTCTGGCCCTCAGGAATATGAAAATGTGCCTGTCTTGTCTGTGGGGACGAGGTACCCCCAATATCGAAACTCTACTGATGGTTCCGAATTGTCTGGAGGAGACCTTTGAAGTTAGGTTATAAACTTGGAGCTTCCCTCCCACCTCCTGTGTAGGACAATTCGCTCCGCATGGGGTGTGCTGGATCAAGGGCTGTCCTAATTGGATTTTGACACCTTGAGTTGCTGGGTCTTCCTTTCACTTACTGTTCTCAGGCCTAACAAGCTCATCTAATTTCCTCAAATGAATTAGCATACTGATTGAAGCCTCCTTAGGCCTCAAGGCCCAGTCACACACAACGAGATACCATGGTCGTACCTTGACAAGATGGCGGCTATAGGAATATGGCTTAATAGATCAGAATATATCCCTATTTCCTCACAAAGATCATATTTGATAAGTTCATCTTTAACCATTTCATTGAACTTCTTTGACAAATTTCCTGAGTTTTTCTGACTATGTGTTGCATTTATTGATATAAGTATCACATGCAAATACTGGTTATGCCAAAAATAGCAACCAACCAAAGTATTTTTGCCCAAAGATTAATTTATTTTATTAAAATCCACAATAGATTAAATAAAAAACAATACATTCAATAGTAGTTCTATTTAAAATACAAAGCCAGTGCTCATTATGAATAGAGGGACAGTACAGCATACATAGACTGACACTACAATAGGTAGCAAAAAAACCACTTAATCACATCACAATGATACCCTTGAAGCGTAATATAAAAATATATAAGTGCATACTGCTTACTACATAAGACCCTTAATAAGGTAAATCATAATGTGGATTATAATAAATTTTGCTTACCCTAGTGGTTGTGGTCTGCGTGCCACCCTCACCCCAACGCACGTTTCGCTCTTCTTTGTCAGGGGGTGTGTATTGTTATTGTTTACTATTATTACTCACAGTACATCACATGTGAAAATGTTTACTACAAGCCGTTTGTTGTAAGCAGTTTCAAATCCTCTTATGTGTTGTACTGTGGATTTTTAAATAAAGCAATAATAAACATTTTTTTTCCCAATGCTGGATTTATTGTATTTTTTTTTTCACATGTTCAGATGTGGAAGATTTGCTTTAGGTTTTCAGAGCAGTTTCGCACCACTAATCCACAGCAATGTACAGGACAAGTTTTCACAGCCTTTTCTACATGCAGTGGAAAAAAATCTGCACCAAAATCAGAGACTGATGTGGATTCATTTTTGTGTGGAATTGTTGCAGATTTTTCTATGAATTTCACTGCTAACCATCCATTGGATTAAATGCAGCTATGTGTATAGTGTTGGTCTTCTGTCTTAACTAGGTCTCCAACAGAAAAAAACTGTTACTGACCCTATTTTCAGTCTTTACAAGCAAATCTGACAAGTGGGCTGCGGAGAACAAAATGCTTATTGTGGTAGTGGGTGGTGTCAAAACAGAGATATGTGACGCCCTGGCCGGGCCAGGTAGTCACAGATAGGGCCCCGCACTACACCGTTCCCTAACAGGTGACAGCAGCCAAACACATAAAACCCTAGTCACCTCCCTCAGTGCTTGATGGACACACCAGGGGGTGGAACCAGGCGGTTGGAAGACGCCCACCATGGAGTCTCAGACAGCCTGGGGTAGGAAAGTTGAGTTGTGTTCAAGAGTTCAAGTCCAGAGGTCAAGTGGAGAGGTGTGTGGGCTGGAGCTGTGTGCAGCTCCAGCAAAGGAAGGACCCAAACTGAACCGGTGCCAGGGTAGGAGCCCTGGTACTGCTGTCTAGGAGGCAGACGGCGGTCTCCATCTGCAGGAGCCGGTAAGACGGCTCGGTGGAACAGTGGTGGACCGGGACAGGGTAGTGGCCCGTCGGTACTAACCCAGGGAACCGACTCGGAAACCGAAGCACAAAAAGGGGTACTCAGACCCTGAAGCTAGGTCCAGAAGCTACTGGGGGCTAGCTAATTAACTGATTGTGGCCAGGACTGAAGGTCCTGTCCCACCCAAAGTCCCGACTGAAAACAACAGCCCAACGAGGGGGATAGAAATCCACCGCCACGACACAGAGATCCCACGAGCCAGCGTCTGCAGGCAAAAGGGCTCCTCAGGCAACCACAAGCCAAGAGCGGACTCCTGAAGTTGCAAGCGCAGGTAGTCCACCATCACAAACAGGTGCAGGAGAAAGACAGAGATCACCAACCAGGTGGGGACCAGACTGCAGCCGGCTGCGGGCACCGACCACCATCACCTTGGTTTACCAGAAACTCATGTGTTTACTAATAGTGAGTACATCAGTGCCCTTCGGCCACCCATCTCCCTGCACCGCTAAACACCCCTGATGGGTCCCGGGGTCACCATCCCTGCCCACGGAGGGGTTAACAACTTGCTGTGCAACATCTCCCCTGGGTGCCCCGTAACTGCAGCGGTGGTGTCCACCTTCACCACATCCCGTGGGTCACGTCATGAACTTAACACAGCTCCGGCCGTACACCTACGTCCCCACACCGCAAACCCCTTTTTGATTGATGTGCCCGCTGGACCCCCGGGTCTGGAGACCCTCGAGCCACCCACTGAAGGTCCGTATCTGAGCGGCTCAGCTGCCAAGCGCGGAGCAATACACCTCAATATCTGGTGTCACGAACAGGATACTTACCCATCCACTTAACTTGTGGAAGTGCACCTTGAAGTGAAGTCAGCGGTGATCCGTTGTAAAGTTTTCAAAATCCGCCATCTTGCCGCCTTTGCTTGGCGCGAAGATTCCCACCAGAGTCCTCTTCCCCATGAAAAGTGAAAACTGAAGCCCCAACCCCTGGGAACACAGCCGTAAAGAAAAGCCGGAAGTCGAAAAACGAAACTTACCGGCCGGCTAGAGGAGTGCCAAGAAAAGACCAAGGGGGGGGGGGGGCAGGTGAAGACTCTGTGACATGTAACCGAGCAGATAAAGGACAGTGACTCCAGGACCCTGCCACCCTCCTGGTTCCTGGACCGCGAAAGAGCGACATGGCTGACCCGACCTGCAAGCCTGGAACACCGGAGCCTGAGCCCGGAACAGCGGCGTGGGTAGAATCCCGGACAACGCAGATGTGTCGCCGCATACAGGCCAAGGCGCGCTTCCTGATGGAGCGGTGGATGGCTGAGATGGAGGAGCCGGCTGCGGCCGTACGAGCACGTGAACTGGAGGCAACCTTAGAGGAGCAACCCACGCCCCTATGTCCCCGAGGGACCGGCCGATCAGGCTGAAGGACCTGGTCTGCCATTGCCCTCTATATTGCCTCCCTCGCTGCCCGTAACGGTTGCCGATGCTTCCCTGCTCGGTCCGCTGCCACCAACACTGGCAGCGGAGTCCGTCCTACCAGCCCGCGAGGACCCACCTGCAGAGGCCGCCGGCGGTCAGCCTGTCGCCACCCAGGCACCAACACCGGCCCCGAGGAAGAACAGCCTCTGGAGGATGCTCTGTCCCGGTGTGGACCCACTGGTCCCAGAAGTGACCGCGCCCCAGTTGAACCAGGCCCCGGCAGTCCGCCCGACCAAGATGGAGGTGGCTGATAACCGGAAGTGGGCCCAGCGGGCAAAACTGTCCACTCCCGAAACTCAGGCCTCGGCTGAGGCACCGCGGGGTTGCCGCTGCCAAGCAGCAAAGCCGGCCGCGACACAGCGGGTTTCTCCAAGGAGGGTGTCGGTCGTAGCCGTCACAAGGGAGCTCCGGCTGGGCCCTACCCCCGCGCAGAGCGAGCCGGAGAAGGCAGATGCTCTGTACTGGGAGCGGCAGCAGCGCCAGTTGGGCCGCGAGATAGCAGCCCGCGAGAAGAGAAAAGCGGAGGTGCTGGCCTGGACCATCCAAGAAAAAGATAATCTGAGGAATGCCACCTTCCGGGTGTGGGGCCCAATGCACGAAGGCCAGGTCCGGCACTTTGACTCCCGACACGGATGGGGGCCCCTCTTCGAGCCGGACCTGGATGCGGAGATCTTTGTATACTGGAGGGACGTCTATCCCCACCTTCCAATGGGCCATCCAGACCAGGACCTGGAACCCGGTGAATTGGTTACTTACACCTGGCATTGCGGGGAGAGGGGATGGTTTGCCCTCGACGTTAAGAGGAGGGTGAGCCGCAGTGCCCGGAGGCACACCCATTCCCCTCCCCCACCATACAGTCCCGTTGATGATGAAGAAGAATACTGATGAGGTAGCGGTTCCCTGCTACCTTTTTTCCCGTCCATGTTTTCCTGTTTACTTCCCGTTGTTTTACCCCCATTTAAAACAAAGACAAGGTCGAGAACTTGCAGGCCACCCAAAAACTTTTGGGCCTTGTAAATAGTCCCTGACCACCCTTTACATTGTCCTGCAGTCTCCGGAGAGGCTGGTTGAAGGAAGGGCCTGTGGGATATTGTAGACCGAGGTCCCGTCACCATGCAGACCGGTGACTAACCTCCGGGTCAGGGGTCCCCTGGATGTGGGGCCTCTGAGAGAGACTGCCGGGTAAGGAACTTATTACCCGGCCCGTGTGGCAACACCCGGACCTGAACCCGTTTCCTGGACTGGGGAAAAGGGGTGCTGACCTTGTTTTTAGAGGCAGCATCAGGGCTAGGTTTGCTTGGGTGGGCAAAATGAAAGGACCTGGTCCCGACCCGTTCCCGGTTAATAAAAATGTTTTATATTGCAACGTTTAAGTAACCTGCCTCCCGTAAGGGAAGAAATCCAAAAATATGCTTGATTGTATCAAAGTTATTATAATTGTACATATGTTCTTATCTTTTTCAGTTAAAGCAAAATAAACCGGTGGTGGTCGGACAGCCTGCGGACGGTCTGTGATTAACCAAGGGGGAGTGTGACGTCCTGGCCGGGCCAGGTAGTTACAGATAGGGCCCCGCACTACACCGTACCCTAACAGGTGACAGCAGCCAAACACATAAAACCCTAGTCACCTCCCTCAGTGCTTGATGGACACACCAGGGGGTGGAACCAGGCGGTTGGAAGATGCCCACCAAGGAGTCTCAGACAGCCTGGGGCGAGAAAGTTGAGTTGTGTTCTAGAGTTCAAGTCCAGAGGAGGTCAAGTGGAGAGGTGTGTGGGCTGGAGCTGAGTGCAGCTCCAGCAAAGGAAGGACCCAAACTGAACCGGTGCCAGGGTAGGAGCCCTGGTACTGCTGGCTAGGAGGCAGACGGTGGTCTCCATCTGCAGGAGCCGGGAAGACGGCTCGGTGGAACCGTGGTGGACCGGGACAGGGTAGTGGCCCGCTGGTACTGACCCGGGGAACCGACTCGAAAATCAGAGCAGAAAGGGGGGTACTCAGACCCTGAAGCTAGGTCCAGAAGCTACTGGGGGCTAGCTAATTAACTGATTGTGGCCAGGACTAAAGGTCCTGTCCCACCCAAAGTCCCGACTGAAGACAACAGCTCAACGAGGGGGATAGAAATCCACCGCCATGGCACAGAGATTCCACGGGACAGCGTCTGCGGGCAAAAGGGCTTCTCAGGCAACCACAAGCTGAGAGCGGACTCCTGAAGTTGCAAGCGCAGGTAGTCCACCATCACAAACAGGTGCAGGAGAAAGACAGAGACCACCAACCGGGTGGGGGACCAGACTGCAGCCAGCTACGGGCACCGACCACCATCACCTTGGTTTACCAGAGACTTGTGTGTTTACTAATAGTGAGTACATCAGTGCCCTCCGGCCGCCCATCTCTGCGGGCAACCATCCGTGCCCACGAAGGGGTTAACAACTTGCTGCGCAATTTCTCCGGTAACTGCAGCGGTGGTGTCCACCTTCACCACATCCTGTGGTGGCGTCACAAACTTGACACGGCTCCGGCCGTACACCTACGTCCCCAAACCGCAAACCCCTTTTTGATTGACGTGACTGCAGGACCCTCGGGTCCGGAGACCCTCAAGCCACCCACTGAAGGTCCGTATCCGAGCGGCTCGGCTGCCAAGCGCGGGGTGGTACAGATACATTTCTCTTTATTCAAATTAGGTGTCTTTTGTTTTCCTGGTAGGAACATCTTTTTATGGTGGAATATTTGTTTAAGATTATCAGTTATGCAATTGATATTTTATTATTATAGTCAGTGATAATGGAAACTGCCTTTTGCTATAAATGTTGATGCCTTGTCGTTTGGACCAGACACTTCCTGTTCTAGAAGAGCTCGGAAATTGGTAAGTTGCATGTCTGGTTTACGGTTAGGAACTTCATTTTGACTTTGGCATAGTAAGTTTTTTTTTAAAATTTGCTCTTGATGCATTCAATGCTCTGGTATTACTATTTGGAGTATGAGTTCAATGCCCATATAATAATATTTTCTCCTGTTTAGAAGCACATAATGAATCAAGTCCATTTTTTTCCCAGTTTTAATATTCTATGCATGGTAATTTATCTGCTGCAGAATAAATTTTACCTTTCTAAACCTGCTTTTCCTAAAGGTAATGGCAAAAACAAATTGAATAAATTAAATAAAAATATAAAAACTGTACATAATGAGGTTTATTGCATTTGAGAAAACTATAAAAGGTCACCTTTAATATTTCCAATTATTTGATTGACATTTGCTAGCAACTAGAGTATATGTGAGCGATCCTGTGGACGCTCTTTCCTCTGTTTATATCTCATGTGTTCCTATGTAGGGTATATGCACATGGTGTCTGTTGGTGTTATTGCAAGGGCTTAGCCGCTGGTGTGTTTTTCTAAAATTTAATTTTTAACTAGAGAGCTGTTTCCTGGAAGAAGCTGGCCCAAAGATGAACATGCTCCTTCTTTTAACGTCTATAGGTTTCTGAACCCTGAAGCTGTTAAAAGAAGTGACAAAAGACTAAACATATAGAAGCCTGCTGGTTTTCCATCCCTTTTGTCACGATGACTATGGGATAGCGGGGAATCAGGGCTTCTAAACTGTCCCTCAAGCTAGGGGGCCCTATGCTATCCCTAGTCTGAGGGATACTCCTGATGGTGGAGAGGCCTGAGTCTCCTTCTTGGCCCTGCTCCAGACCAGTCCTGATCTGATTCTCCCTCTCCCCCAGGGAGTGTCAGTACTGGAGTGTGATGAAATCCACAGATAAGACATACAAGAGAAAACCAAGACTCTGTTACACAGCATAAACACATAAATGTAAAGACAATAAGAGATTCAGGAGTAAAAACAAGAGCAGGAAGGAAGCTATAAAACAACAGGGGTAAACTCCACATGTCTCTCGAGTCTGCCTGTGTTGATCCCAGATACCAGAGAACTCATTGGGTGGAGTGTCAGAATCTGCAATCTGAACAGCGCCTGAAACCGCCATGACAGTCGGCGAAGTTTGTGCAAAACTCTGTGTC
The DNA here is from genome assembly GCF_048569485.1 of Anomaloglossus baeobatrachus. Taxonomy (NCBI): domain Eukaryota; kingdom Metazoa; phylum Chordata; class Amphibia; order Anura; family Aromobatidae; genus Anomaloglossus; species Anomaloglossus baeobatrachus. The sequence goes on along the minus strand of NC_134357.1, from coordinate 108,324,052 downwards.
ACAGCTTTGCATTATGTTTATTTTTTTTACCGTTTTATGATGGCTTTTCAGGTGTATTCTAAGTGCATTCCGCCTGGAAAAGGCGTTGTGTGCACATACCCTAAAGATACAAAAGAGGGACAGAAGCCTAGCTATGGGAGTGATCCAAGATAAAAGTGCCTATATATACTGTATATATATATATATATATATATATATATATATACAGTTAGGTCCAGAAATATTTGGACAGTGACACAAGTTTTGTTATTTTAGCTGTTTACAAAAACATGTTCAGAAATACAATTATATATATAATATGGGCTGAAAGTGCACACTCCCAGCTGCAATATGAGAGTTTTCACATCCAAATCAGAGAAAGGGTTTAGGAATCATAGCTCTGTAATGCATAGCCTTCTCTTTTTCAAGGGACCAAAAGTAATTGGACAAGGGACTCTAAGGGCTGCAATTAACTCTGAAGGCGTCTCCCTCGTTAACCTGTAATCAATGAAGTAGTTAAAAGGTCTGGGGTTGATTACAGGTGTGTGGTTTTGCATTTGGAAGCTGTTGCTGTGACCAGACAACATGCGGTCTAAGGAACTCTCAATTGAGGTGAAGCAGAACATCCTGAGGCTGAAAAAAAAGAAAAAATCCATCAGAGAGAGATAGCAGACATGCTTGGAGTAGCAAAATCAACAGTCGGGTACATTCTGAGAAAAAAGGAATTGACTGGTGAGCTTGGGAACTCAAAAAGGCCTGGGCGTCCATGGATGACAACAGTGGTGGATGATCGCCGCATACTTTCTTTGGTGAAGAAGAACCCGTTCACAACATCAACTGAAGTCCAGAACACTCTCAGTGAAGTAGGTGTATCTGTCTCTAAGTCAACAGTAAAGAGAAGACTCCATGAAAGTAAATACAAAGGGTTCACATCTAGATGCAAACCATTCATCAATTCCAAAAATAGACAGGCCAGAGTTAAATTTGCTGAAAAACACCTCATGAAGCCAGCTCAGTTCTGGAAAAGTATTCTATGGACAGATGAGACCTAGATCAACCTGTACCAGAATGATGGGAAGAAAAAAGTTTGGAGAACAAAGGGAACGGCACATGATCCAAGGCACACCACATCCTCTGTAAAACATGGTGGAGGCAACGTGATGGCATGGGCATGCATGGCTTTCAATGGCACTGGGTCACTTGTGTTTATTGAGGACATAACAGCAGACAAGAGTAGCCGGATGAATTCTGAAGTGTACCGGGATATACTTTCAGCCCAGATTCAGCCAAATGCCGCAAAGTTGATCGGACGGCGCTTCATAGTACAGATGGACAATGACCCCAAGCATACAGCCAAAGCTACCCAGGAGTTCATGAGTGCAAAAAAGTGGAACATTCTGCAATGGCCAAGTCAATCACCAGATCTTAACCCAATTGAGCATGCATTTCACTTGCTCAAATCCAGACTTAAGACGGAAAGACCCACAAACAAGCAAGACCTGAAGGCTGCGGCTGTAAAGGCCTGGCAAAGCATTAAGAAGGAGGAAACCCAGCGTTTGGTGATGTCCATGGGTTCCAGACTTAAGGCAGTGATTGCCTCCAAAGGATTCGCAACAAAATATTGAAAATAAAAATATTTTGTTTGGGTTTGGTTTATTTGTCCAATTACTTTTGACCTCCTAAAATGTGGAGTGTTTGTAAAGAAATGTGTACAATTCCTACAATTTCTATCAGATATTTTTGTTCAAACCTTCAAATTAAACGTTACAATCTGAACTTGAATTCTGTTGTAGAGGTTTCATTTCAAATCCAATGTGGTGGCATGCAGAGCCCAACGCGCGAAAATTGTGTCACTGTCCAAATATTTCTGGACCTAACTGTATATATATATATATATATATATATATTGTATATATATATTGTATATATATATATTCATATACTATATATATAATATGCAAGAGGAACAAACAATGAAAAAGAAGCAGGAAAGCCACTGCATGGCACCTGTCTGAGCACACTCTGAACATCAAACAAGGACTGGAGGACAAGGAGTAAAGTGCAAATATGTTTAATAAATAGCAACTGGCACAAAGGAATCAGCGGCAAAAACAGGCCGGCAGATAAAATATAGATGTACTAGATGACAATTACATATAGGGCACAAGTAAAATGAATAAATAAATAACAGACTGGGTCAAAAACATGAACAAGGCATCCTGCACATAAAGAGCATGGTGTAAAATTTTTTTTGTTGTTGTTGTTAGGTAGCGCACATGCGCGGAAAGCGGGGACGCGTCACCCGCGAACCGCGCATGCGTGCAGGCGATGATGACGCCGACAGAGCCGGGCCAGCAGGTCACTGATGCAGCCGTACCGACGGGGGGAGGAGGGGCGGGAGCGAGCATAAGAAGACAAGGATAAGTAAATATGCAATGTAACAGTAATAAGAGAACATCAACTGTGACATAAAGTCTTAAATGTAACTTCAAAGGTCCTAGCCGTGACCCAAGAGGAAGATACATGATAAATGTCAAGGATATACATAGGTAATTATAGACAATGTGCCACTGATAAAACGACATATATTATAACATCAAACCCTCAATATTAATTCAAGTGTCATAGTCGTGGTACAGAGAGGAAGGTAATCAATGCATAATACATGAGTTCCATATCAAAGTTAAACTAAATAAATATGAACAGTATAACACATAAGGAGATCATATACTGTAGCACAGATTATTCAATATCACAAAAAACATCCCAAGTCGTGGCACAGGAGACGAATGACCAGTGTATAATATACATAAACTTCATGTCACAAGATGTTCAATGTAAATTGAGATCTCCTAGTCGTGGCACAAGAGGGAAATAATCATTATACAATAACTCCATGATAGAAATGAAAATATGAATATAAACACAGTGACACTGGTGAAAAAAACATAAGTATAACATAGAGAATACAATATTGCTTCAGATGTCCCAGTCGTGGCACAAGAAGGAAGATAATCAATATATGAAAAAAATCCATGTCGATGTTCAATGTCAGAAATATGGTTCCAGAAGAGTGCCAGCAGAAAAAATCAGTGGATCTAAAATAAAAATGCAAAAATTGTATAACATTAAAAACAAGGCACAAAAACCAGGAAGGTCAGAGAAGAGAGCAGTCATCGTAAGAAAGGCGCAAAACTCAGATGCTCATTAAGCCCCATCGGGGACAGTGTACCTAAGCTATAAATCCAGCGTGTTTCACGTTGGGCGAGTATTTTGCGTATATTCCCACCCCTCGCCCTCCCATGTATAACATCAATACCCCTGACTTTCAGGGATGTTGGATCACAGTCATGAAAAACACGAAAGTGGTGAGGGAGGGTTTTAAGAGTGGAAATGTCAACCACTGTCCGGGCGGCAGCAACGTCCCTCACATGTTCCCTCACCCTCTTGCGCAGCTCCCTACTAGTAAGGCCCACATATATCATGTGGCACCCGCACGTGGCATAATATACCACGTTGCTGGTACCACACGATACATAGTGGCGTATATCGAAGCTGCGCAAACCATCAGCAGAGGTGAAGGAAGAAATCCGAAGAACATTGCTGCAGGCCAGACAATGGCTGCAAGGGAAACAGCCCCTAAGGGGGGTACCAAGGTCAAGAAAGGTGGTGGGTCGATTAGGAACGTAGTGACTCCGTACAAGCATGTCATGTAAATTACGTGACCTGCGAGGCGTCATTGAGGGGCTTTTGGGTAAAAGGTCACATAGAACAGAATCAGAAAGGAGAACATTCCAGTGCCTGCTCAAAATAGATCGCATATTGGACCACTCGTGATTGTAGGTGGAAATAAAACGGATTTGGCTAGGATTTGAGGAACCGCCGGATTTCGCCCCAATACTAAATAAAAGAGTGGATCGAGGGGTATGCTTCGCTCATAGATAAGCCCGCTTAATACTCCTATTGCTGTAGCCCCGCTCTTGAAACCGAATTTGTAAATCTGCCGCCTGTTCCTCAAACAGAGAGTCAGACGAGCAGATACGTTTCATACGTAAAAATTGACCAGTGGGGATGGCCCGAATAGTGCACTGATCATGGGACGACGAGGCATGAAGGAGGGAGTTAACCGAAGTCGTCTTACGGTAGACATTAGTCTGGATCTTCCTATCTTCACCAATTTGAATATCAATATCAAGGAAATCCAGACACCTACTATCATATTTATGGGTTAGTTTAATCCCAAAAGAATTCATGCCAAGTCGTTCCATGAACTCATCGAGTTGCTCCGTCTTGCCCGTCCACAAAATAAACAAATCATCAATGTACCGCAGCCAGCACTGCACATGGGCATTGGCCGGCCCGCCCCCATCGCAAAGCAAACCCCTCTCCCAGAAACCTAGGAAGAGGTTTGCGTACGAAGGCGCGCAGGCCGCGCCCATGGCAGTGCCGCGCTGCTGCAAATAGTGTACATCTTTAAATAAAAAGAAATTATGGGTGAGGACAAAACGGAGCAACTCAAGGATTAGGTCACACAAAGGGCCATCCCGACCGGAAGTTGACAAAAAATATTCAACAGCCTTCAGGCCATCCTCGTGGCGAATACAGGTGTAGAGGGACTCAACGTCTGCCGTAACAAGTAGAGTGTTATTGTCCACAAAGATGCCATCTATCCTCCTAAGAACGTCCGTCGTGTCACGGACATATGAGGGGAGTGTCTCAACCAAAGGTTTCAAATAATAGTCAATAAATTGACATATAGGTTGACACAGTTCCTCAATTCCGGACACGATGAGACGACCAGGAGGACAAAGGGCATCTTTGTGGATTTTAGGCAGCAAATAAAAAGTAGGTGTTTTAGGAAAACGTACCGTGAGTCCCTCCAAAAAAAAAAGGGGCGTTAACTGCTGACGGTGCTGGTTACCGGCCGCGATTGGTCCGGTCGCGCTGACAGAGTGGGGGTGGAGCAGCTGGAGCATGGGAGCACCATGTATAAAAACACATGGCTGCTTCACAGCGTTCCACCTCCCCTTGATGAAATAATCTTATAGCTGAGATTGTGAAAGGTATACCTTGGGGCTCTCTCCCTGGGGGGGGGGGGTTGGGGTCTGCTCTGCTGCTTATCAGGCCTGCTTTGTGCACTTATGGGTATGCTTACTTAACCGGCTGGGATTTTATTCATGCATTCATGTCTTTGTACTTAATCTGACTGTTCATTGGCATCTAATTAGCACCTCATGGTGGCTAAACCTGTTTATCTGTTTATAGCTTTTTGACTGTTTAACTGTTTGACTCTGTCACCTCAGAAGTTGCTGTTTCACCAGCATCTGTATTAAGCACTGTTTATTAGTGATTAGTGAGACTTGGATCCTATTTTATATATTTAATATATCTCTGTTATTTCAGAGTATACACTTTTATCATTGTGCTTATCCAGTGTTGGTTTTTACCATCTGTCTATGTGTAACAATTGTCAAAATTTTACACCATGCTCTTTATGTGCAGGATGCCTTGTTCATGTTTTTGACCCAGTCTGTTATTTATTTATTCATTTTACTTGTGCCCTATATGTAATTGTCATCTAGTACATCTATATTTTATCTGCCGTCCTGTTTTTGCCGCTGATTCCTTTGTGCCAGTTGCTATTTATTAAACATATTTGCACTTTACTCCTTGTCCTCCAGTCCTTGTGTTATATATATATATATATATATATATATAACATTACTGTTGTATATATATAACATTACTGTTGTATATATATATATATATATATATATATATATATATATATATACAACAGTATATATAGTGTGTTATATATATATATATATATATATATATATATATATAACATACTGTTGTGTATATATATATATATATATATATATATATATACATTACTAATTTCAATTGTTCAAAATACAGTACAAAGAGCAACTTTGAAACCAAAGTGACTGCTTAAACCGATGATGGATATATGTGCTCTGTTCTGATTTATTTTCATGTTTTTGCTCCACTGTAGCTAAGTTAATATGTTGGTGCTCTGTGCCTTACTGCTCTCCTTTGTACTTTCTGGAGAATGTTCGAACAAATGCGGTGAGTACTTTTGCTTATTGGAAAAGTAAATTACCATAATAATAGTAGATAATATATAATATTTTAATTCACTCATCGGCTTTAACCTCTTATTCACTTAGTTATTTTATGATAATGGTAAATTTAGGTCAAAACCTATATATTTGAAAACCACCTAAAGTGATAAAGTGATACAATTTTTGATAATAGCACCCTTTATCATATTCAAAACTATTCACAGGTAGTTTATTAATCTTACAGATACTTTCAGGAATTAATGCAAATTGGCATGACTGGAAAGAAAAATGTTATTTTTGTCACCTACATGTTGCTAGCTTCTGAACAGGTTACTATAGCCGACAGACTCTAATGCCGGCATCACACGGTACGATATATCGTGCGATATGTCGGCGGGGTCACGGAATTCGTGATGCACATCCGGCATTGTTAGACATATAGTATCGTGTGACACCTCCGAACGACTGTGAATGAGCAGAAATACTCACCTTATCGTTGCTCTTTTACACGTCGTTAATTTTTAAAATGACGGTCCTCCTTCTCTGCTCCAGTTGCTCATCGTTCCCGAGGCAGCACATGTCGCTCCGTGAAACACTCCGGGAATGATGAACTGCAGCTTTCCTGCGCCCGCCGCAAATGCGGAAGGAAAGAGGTGGGCGGGATGTTTATGTCCCACTCATCTCCGCCCCTCCATTTCTATTGGCTGGGGGCTGTGTGATGTTGCTGTGACGCCGAATGTCCCTCCCCCTTCAGGAAGAGGATGCTCGCTGACCACAGCGACGTCATCAGGGAGGTAAGTACGTGTGACAGGGGGTTAACGACTTTGTGCGTCATGGGCAACTAATTGCCCGTGATGCATAAACGACGGGGGCGGGTATGATCGCTCGTGTGATCGCATTATAGATCGTACCGAGTGACGCCGGCATTAGGCCGTTATTTGACCCTGAAATGCCAAGTCAACTGTCAGGACCACACAATCATGATTTCAGGATGCTGATATGGTTAAACAGGAAGCCCCCAAAGTCTGTTAAAGGGACTCTATCAGCAGGTTTCTGCAATGTAATTTGAAGACAGAATGCTGTAAGAATTAAAACAGAAAACTCAGCCCTGCATGTCTTATCTCTTAAGCTGGGTTCACACTAAACGACAGCGACAACGACGTCGCTGTTACGTCACCATTTTCGGTGACGTAACAGCGACCTTGTAAGTCGCTGTTATGATCGCTGCTTAGCTGTCAAACACAGCAGAAGCAGCGATCATAACGTCGCTGTGCTACATGTGCAGAGAGCAGGGAGCCGCGCTTACCGCTGGCTCCTTGCTCTCCTGCAGCACACATCGGGTTAATTAACCCGATGTGTGCTGCAGCTACATGTCACAGTTCAGAGAGCAGGGAGCCGCGCGCACTGCTTAGCGCTGGCTCCTTGCTCTCTTTGCTACAGTATACATCGGGTTAATTACCCGATGCATACTGCAGCCACATGTCACAGTGCAGGAGCCGGCACTGGCAGCAAGAGCGGAGGCTGGTAACCAGCGTAAACATCGGGTAACCAGGGAAAGGTCTTCCCTTGGTTACCCGATGTTTACGCTGGTTACAGCTTACCGCAGCTGCCAGTGCCGGCTCCTGATCGCTTCATTTCGTCGCTCTCTCGCTGTCACACACAGCGATGTGTGTGTCACAGCGGGAGAGTGACGACCAAAAAATGAAGCTGGACATTCAGCAACGACCGGCGACCTCACAGCAGGGGCCAGGTCGTTGCTGAATGTCACACACAGCGACAGCGACGGGACGTCGCTGCAACGTCACAGAAAATGGTGACGTAGCAGCGACGTCGTTGTCGTTGTCGCTGTGTGTGACACCAGCTTAAGTCTGCTGTTGTTTATCTGCAATGTTAGTTTAAGCCTCTTATCTTTCTCCCTACTGGGTCTCAGCAGCTCCTGAGCTATAGTCCAACTCCACTCACTTCTATGATTAGCAGCTTCTATGTCTATGGAAATGTACACTGAAAGCCTGGTGTGAGTGGGGGTAGAGCTCTCAGCACTAATACATGAAAAATCTAAAATCTTTCACTGTGTCAGAGTGCCTGCACACAGTAATCTAAGTGATACATCGTTGAACTCAGGGCCTCTTTACCTACATCATGTTGCTCTCAGATGAGGTAGAAAAAAACCTGATGACAGATTCCCTTTAACCATCTAGATGCTGTAGTTACTATAGACAGCAACATTTATGGGGTTAATTGGCCATGGTTGGTGCCACCACTAATGTAGCCGGGTGTCAGCCTTAGTGTACAGCCGACAGCTGCTGCATTTTCACCCATAAGGAAAGCTGAGCACATATCTCAGGTCTGTAAAAAATGTATTGGTGGTCACTAAGGTGTTAACCTTTTATCAGTACATGAACTACCATGGGTAAGACTTTCTTCTTATTGTGAGTGCTCAAACACACATTGTACGGAAAGGTAATTTATCACAAAAATGCTTTTTATAATAGTGCTCCATTCTTACTGCACTGGTCATTTTGCGACCAACTTATTTTAAATGGTATTTCAACAAAAATAATTTCAAAGAGTTTATATTTTAAGATCTTCATGTCCCAGACACTAAGGGATTAAAGATAAAATTCACTAGAAGCTTTTTATTGAATGGTTGTTTGTAAAGTATCCTGCATGAAATGCATCATTTATATATTTTGTTTTGATCCTTAGAGAATGCGTCTGTTCCTGAGATAGAGGGAAACATTCAGTCTCTCTTGGCGTGCTTGGATAAGAATAATACAAATGATTATAGATCAAAGTCTAAGTTTTCAATGGGTGGATCAAACTCCAGGAGCTGCCAGGAAATCAAGAATATGTATACATATGCTGAGGGTGAGATAAATATATGATTTCATTAGTAATATAACACATGAACAAACCTGCACATAAATAAAGTGTATAATAATGAAAATGTATATGTACATTATTGGCTCACCTTTACTCGTCGCCGGGCCGGTGATGCAGGTCTCTGAGATGTCACGGGTGGCCTTGCCTGGTTCTGTGGCCCCGAGGCATACAATGAAAGGGAAGGACAGTGGAAGGGAAGGGTGATGGAGGTTGACGATGGGAATTGTCGTGACGCCACCTATGGTATGCGGCCAGGGATTAGCCGCCGCTTAGTTCGCTGTCCTCTGGGGCGGATAGTAGCGTCGCAGCCAAGATGGTTCTGCTCCCCACAGGTGGAGCGGGCCCCAGAGGATAGGGAAGAGGGCTGGAGTCTTGGCAATGGGCGCCAAGGCGCGGGGCGCTGGCGCCGGTAATAAGAGTCTGAGGCAGCATTTGCGGTTCCGGGTCTTTTACTCACTAGTTATCCTCTGCCCCGGAGATACCTATCCTCGCCATCAAGGGCCTCAGCCGATCCCAGGCAGGTCAGAGGTTAAGTCCGGTATGGCAGTCTGTGGGCCCTTCCTTGTTGTGCTCTCTCTGTGTTCGATCCCTGTGGCTTGAAGCACTTTGGGACCCCGATATTGGTCTAAAGTCTCATGTGTCCCATCCTGTATGCAGGTGGCGTGGACCCTCGCCATGGGGCCTTGGCTACAATCCCGAACCCGGATCCTACGTGTCACTTTGCTCCAGGAACTAGTGATGGCCAAGGAGACATGCAATCCTCTTGTCCTGCAGAATTTGGTGATCCAACTTAAAGTCTGTATCACCCTAGGGCTCTGCACCCTGATCAGCGCCTGTCCCGGGGAACAGTTAAGCTCACCTCCAGGCTACTGTTAGTTCTCCTTTGTCCCACAGGTACTACCAATATCGAGCTCTTCTCCTATCTGCATCTCCAGCCTTCTCCCAGTCTGGTCAGGTCTCCCTCGGGAAGCTCTTAAGCACGCTCCCGAAGGACTTTGTTCTTGCAGTGTCCCAGACTATTCTAACTTGAATGTGTCTGTGTTCCTGTATTTCCCCAGTGCTCCACCCTCCCTCCTGATGACTCACAGTGGCTGGGAAAAACCCGTTGTTTTGGTGACCACCTTTGTCCCAGTTCCTGTAAGGAGCACCGTACTGTATGTGTTGTGCAAGTGTGTTGTGTAAGTGAGAAACTCAAGACCTTAACCTCCTCCTTACTGGGATGAATACTGCACATTAACGGATGTGCAGTACCCTGTGGCGACTGAAGCCTCAGGGACACCACAGATACACCTATCATATAATATATTATGTAATGTATGATGTAATTATATTTTCATATAGATGGAATATACACGCTGAACACTGAAGCTGGGACGATGTATCAGACCTACTGTGACATGACTACAGATGGTGGAGGCTGGACATTGGTGGCCAGTGTCCATGAAAACAATATGAATGGTAAATGTACAGTAGGTGATCGCTGGTCCAGTCAATCAGGAAATGATGCCAACAACCCAAAGGGTGATAACAACTGGGCTAACTACGCCATTTTTGGACATCCTGAAGGAGCAACCAGTGATGATTATAAGGTTCTTACGATTAATGGCTTATAAATCTTCAATAACACAACTAGATCTGCAGTATATGTGTATATATGTGTCTAATTATCATGTGTACAAATGGATTTTAAATACATATTCCATAGAAATAATTTATCTTACTTACATATATAGCACATTATATTCCATAGCGCTTTACAGACATCATCATCACTGTCTCCATTGGGGCTCACAATCTTAATTCCCTATCAGAATGTCTTTGGAATGTGGGAGGAAAATGGATTAGACAAGCATGGGAAAAGCATACAAACTACTTGCCAATGTTGTCCTCATTTGGTACCCTAAGATTACAGTGCTAACCGCTAAGCCATTGTGCACAATATACATTTGCACAGTGGCCCAAAGGGTAAGGGGGCCCATTTCTACCTCCAGAGATGGTGGAAATGTGCATTATGATGAGCTATTGGGCTGCAAAGGAACCATATCTGGATTTTGCACAGGAGCCCTCTTTTCCCCGTGTCTGCTTCGTAGAATCATAGAATCATAGAATATTAGAGTTGGAATGCACCTCCTGGGTCATCTAGTCCAACCCCCTGCTCAAAGCAGGATTCACTAAATCATCCCAGACAGATGTCTGTCCAACCTCTTTTTAAAGACTTCCATTGATGGAGAACTCACAACCTCTCGTGGAGCCAGTTCCACTCGTTGATCACCCTCACTGTCAAAAAGTTTTTTCTAATATCTAATCTGTGTCTCCTCCCCATCAGTTTCATCCCATTCATGCCAACCTTTAAGATATTTGTAGACAGCTATTAGGTCTCCTCTCAGTCTTCTCTTTTGCAAACTAAACAATTGTAAATCCTTTAACCATTCCTCATAGGACATGGTTTGCAGACCAGTCACCATTCTGGTCACTCTTCTCTGAACTTGCTCCAGTTTGTTGATTTCTTTTATAAAATGTGGTGCCCAGAACTGGACTCAATATTCCAGATGAGGTCTGACCAAAGAGGAGTAAAGGGGGATAATGACTTTATGTGATCTAGACTGTATGCTTCTGTTAATACATCCTAGAATGGTGTTTGCCTTTTTTTCTGCTGCATCACACTGTTGACTCATGTTAATTCTGTGATCTATTAGTATACTTAAGTATTTTTCACATATGCTTGTGTATTAACGAGTATTTTACCTTTCATTTTTTTTTCTAGAACCCAGGATATTATGATATAATCACTAGTGACCTGGAATTATGGCATGTACCCAACAACGCACGCTTGTCCAAGTGGAGAGATGCCGCTATTCTAAGGTACCGCACAGACAATGGTTTCTTTTCCCAGGAGGGTGGAAACCTTTTCCATCTCTATAAGGTAAATAATGAATCAGGTAACAATTTGAAATTACGTCTATCCCCACGTTTGTGGATATGCCATAATTCACTGAGACAACATATTCGGCAAATGCTTTGTTAATGTCATGAATGTTCATATAATTCTATCTTAGAAATATCCAGTGGTGTTCAATGCTGGAGCCTGCCTCACAAATAATGGGCCTGCCATTCCCGTTGTATATGACTTTGGAAGTGCTGAAAAGACAAAAGCATATTATTCACCAAATAGTCAACGTACGGTCAAGTGTTAATTGTACAATACAGTTCCAGTGATCTTCATTGACACAAGAGTAATAATCTTTTCTCTCTGCAGTTGAGTTTGTTCCCGGCTATGTCCAGTTCCGGGCTGTTAATAATGAAAGAGCTGCCCTGGCTCTGTGTGCTGGAGTAAAAGTGACAGCGTGCAATCCAGAGCATGTAAGGAACTATACAATAATCTAAATAACTAAAATATATTTAATAGGAATCTTTAATAATGTCTGTAAACTTTTAAATTTGCACTTGTTATATTTGCAGCACTGCATTGGTGGAGGAGGTTATATCCCAGAAAAAAGCCCCAGACAGTGCGGAGACTTTGCTGCTTTTGACTGGGATGGTTATGGAACACATGATAAAGGGAGTAGCAGCAAGGAAATTACTGAGTCAGCCGTTCTCCTCTTCTATCGCTAATATGATATATTTTATAGTAATAACGTAATCAATAAAATTAAAATATTTTAGCATCAGATATGTTGAAATTCCCATTCATATGAAACTTAGGAATTTTGAACAAAAAGTTGTTGTTTTTGCTTTGCAAATTTTCTTTGTTTAGGAAACACATAATAATTAAAGGGAATCTGTTACCTACTCACCTGTGGGGCGGTCCTGTCCAATGGGTGTTGCTGGTCTTAACCTGGCGCCTCCTTGTGATCGCTGTTCTCCTCCTTGCTGCGTGTGGATGACACGTCCTCCGTCATCCACACAGAGTCCACTATTGTGCTCCTTCGCATGCGTACTTCTCATTGCCTTGCTGGGGGCAGATCAAAGTATTGTAGTGCCAAGCAAGGGCGGTCTTTGGCCTTCCCACGCGCCTGCGCATTACAGTACTTTACTCTGCCTGCAGCAGGGCAGAGGGAAGTGCGCATGCACAGGAGACCAATGAAGGCCTCTGTGTGGATTACATAAGAAGCGTCATCCATATGATGCAAGAAGGCGGACAATGATTGCAAGAAAAGAGGAGGTACCATGTCAAGATGAGCGACACCTATTGGACTGGACCGCCCCGTCCCGCAAGTGAGTAGGTGACAGGTTCACTGTAAACTGCTGGATCCAAATCTAGCTTTTTCTCAAAAATTACATGAGTCTGTTCATACCAAAGTGGCAGGCTGTACCTGGTACTGTACCTCAAGCCATTTAACTAAAACTAAGCATGTCTTTGAGTTAATACCTTTATGGTGGGACTATCTTTGATAACACTTCGATGAACAATCCCATAAGGCTTTAAAGACATTACACACATCTCAGTGGGTAACCACTGATATCACTCGCAGATGAACATACATTTTCCCTCACTGAATTAGTAACGAATGAGTAGGCCCTTAAGACCACCATTTTAGTAATCGGCGGGGTTTCAAACATGGTTCAAACTCAGTGGCCCGACTAATCCACCTCTCCCTCCGCTATTGCCCGGCCTCGCCACTCTGTCAATCCCTTCTCTGGGTTGCCAGTGCACAAAGACTCCAGTTCAAAACAATAACCATGACATACAAAGCCATCCACAACCTGTCTTCTCTATACATCTGTGACCTAGTCTCTCAGTACCTACCCACATACAACCCCAGATCCTCACAAGATCTCCTTCTCCACTCCTCTCTTATCTCCTCTTCCCACAATTGCATACAAGATTACTCCCGCGCCTACACCATACTCTGGAACGCTCTACCCCAGCTTATCAGACTCTCAGCTAACGTGGAAAGCTTCAAAATGAAACTGAAGACCCACCTCTTCCAAAAAGCCTACAACCTACAATAATCCTCAGACCAGTACACCACTGTGCAGCCAGTTCTACCCTCACCTACTGTATCCTCACCCATTCCCTGTAGACTGTGAGCCCTCGCGGGCAGGGTCCTCTCTCCTCCTGTAACAGTCTGTGCCTTGTAGTGTTCATGATTATTGTACTTGATTTTATGTATACCCTTTTCACTTCTAAAGCGCCATGGAATAAATGGCGCAATAAATAATAATAATAATAATAATGATAACACTGTAATCCCTTGGAATCACACACTTCTCACATATCCATAACTGTTATGGGAAATACTATTATGTTAAAATATCTAGTACCAAATAAATACACTTTATACTAATTTAGCAACATTTTTTTAACTATTGTATTTTGAATTGCAAGATAAATCAATTTTTTTATGTTGATATTTCATAGTCACTATTTACAGGTGCAAACGACTTAGTGATTTTGTTTTATTCATGGCAATAAACTTAAAAAAATGACAATCATCAATTCCAATTTTTATTGCAATCTCCCAATAGACCTAATCGGGGTTTCCATAAGTAAAATAAACCAAGTGGGGAATAGATAGCAGCTCAGTATATATATAGTATTTATATACCAGTTATTTATGTTTCTTATGCCAGAAACTTATATTGTCCAGAAGTTCATACCCAGTTCCTCTAGAGAATTTGGTTATTTACATAATCTTAAGGGCCATTTACACGCTGCGACATCGCTAACGATTTATCGTCGGGATCACAGTGTTTGTGATGCACATCCAGTGTCGTTAGCGACATCGCAGCGTGTGACACATACGAGTGACCTTCAACGATCCAAAAGAGGTAAAAATTGTTGGTTTTGGAGAGGTCGTTTATTTACCAAAAATCGCTGTATGTGCAGTAACGAGGTTCTTTGTCGTTCCTGCGGCAGCACACATCGCTATGTGTGACACCGCAGGAACGAGGAACATCTCCTTACCTGCGACCGCCGGCAATGAGGAAGGAGGTGGGCAGGATGTTCGGCCCGCTCATCTCCGCCCCTCCGCTTCTATTGAGTAGATGCTTAGTGACGTTGATATGACGTCGAAAGAACCGCCCCCTTAGAAAAGAGGCGGTTCGCCGGTCACAGCGACGTCGCTAGGCAGGTAAGTATGTGTGACTGTTCCTAGCGATGCTGTGTGCCACGGGCAGCGATTTGCCCGTGACGCACAACTGACAGGGGCCGGTAAGCTCGCTAGTGATATCGGTACCAATATCGCAGAGTGTAAAGTACCTTTAAGTGTACCAAAAGTATCTTTTTAGTCTATTTGTAAGCCCAAAGGTGATAATATTTTACCAACTGCACCCCTCAAAGTATTTAAAACTGCATTCGGGGAGTTTATGAACATTTCAGGTGCTTATTATTTTCATTTCCACAAGGGGTAATAAGAGTAAATGCACTCAAAAATTGTTTCTTTCATATTTGTGGTTGAAGTCTACTTTATGTACACACGACATGATATAGAAGAGAAGGAGCGCTATGATTTTAGACGCGCATATTTGGAGGAAAATAGACACAGGCGCCAGGTTGTTTTTGCAGAGTTACTGAAGTGTGAAAACAGCATGAACCCCACACAAATTACATAATTTTACATAATTGTTTGAAACTTTAAAGGGGTATTCTGAAGTTGTTAAATTGCTTTAACCCCTTCACCCCAAGCCTGTTTTCACCGCCATGATCAGGCCATATTTTTCAATTCTGATCAGTGTCAATTTGGCAGGTTTTAACTCTGAAAAGCTTCAACAGATCCCCGTGATTCTGAGACAGATTTTTTTGTGACATATTGTACTTCATGATAGTAGTAAATTTAGGTTGATATTTTTTGCATTTATTTGTTAAAAAATAGGAAATTTGGTGAAAGTTTTTGCAATTTTCAAACTTTTAATTCTTATACCCTTAAACCGGTAAGTTATGTCACAAAATAGTTAATAACATTTCCCATGTGTCTACTTTACATCACAATTTTTAAAACATCTTTTTTTTGTTAGGAAGTTAGTTCAACTTTTATCAACAATTTCTCATTTTTGAAATAAAATTTACAAAACTATTTTTTAAGGGTCCACATCACATTTGAAGTGACTTTGAGAGGCCTAGGTGACAAAAAATACCCCAAAGTGACACAATTCTAAAAGCTGCACCCCTCAAAGTACTGAAAATCACACCCAAGAAGTTTATTAACCCTGCAAGTGCTTCACAGGAGCTAAAAGCATGTTGAAGGAAAAACTGAAAATTTTACTGTCATGCGATGTTCTGCTCTGCATGCATTTGGTGGCTGAGAGGCATCAGACTCTGTTTACACTACAGAGTCTGACAAGCAACCTGAGGTTTCAGAATTGTTCAGCCAGAGCTGGACATTGGCTGATTCAATAGAAATATCAAAAAACTGACCCGCACATCCAACAAATTTGAACAGGTGCTAACTGAAAAAACATAGTAACTATAAATGCAAACTGTTGCACACTAAAAAAAGCCAAAAATGTACTAGGAAAAATATGGCACTGCATTACTGCAAAGGAGAGATATTTAGTTTATGTATTGGCCAATGCATGTAAGCCCAGAACCAACGGCAAGGTATATCTCTGTAATCCGGGAACCTAGCTTAAATGCCACTATCTAGGTTAAAAACATCCATATCTGGGAAAAATGCCACTATTTGGACTGCAAACCTCCATGTATGGGCAGCTAGACTCCTGCTATAATGGTTATCAACAGCCAGGTCTTAGGGCGGAGTGCCCAGTCAGAAAGAGACTCACTAGAAATATCAATAATAATCAATAATTGGCTGATTCAAGGCTGATTCAAGGTCATGTGACTTTCAGTGGTTGTCATGGTAGCACAGGGTCATGTGATGACACCTGTAGCTAACATGAGTCACTTTCTCTCAGTGCCGACATAGTGACAGCACTGAGAGTAAAGCAGCAGATCTGCTGAAATCTACAGATACGGAAGAGCGATCAGATTACTGATCGCTATAGCCCCCTAAGGGGACTAGTAAAATTTAAAAAAGTAAAAAAAGTTTTAAAAAATAAAAAACCCTAAAAGTTCAAATCACCCCCCCACCCCATTGAAAATGAAAGGGTTAAAAAAATAAAAAATATACACATATTTGGTATCGCCTCGTTCAGAAATGCCCATCTATCAAAAATGTAAAATCAATTAATCTGATCAGTAAACAGCATAGCGGCAAAAAAATTCCAAACGCCAAAATTAAGTTTTTTGGTCGCCGCAAGTTTTGCGCACCATGCAATAACAGGCGATGAAAACGTAGCATCTGCGCAAAAATGGTATCATTAAAAACGTCAGCTCGAAACAAAAAATAAGCCTTCACTGAGCCATAGATCCCGAAAAATGAGAACGCTACGGGTTTCGGAAAATGGCGCAAAACATGCGCCACTTTTTTGGACAATCTTGTGAATTTTTTTAACCCCTTAGATACAAGTAAACTTACACATGTTTGGTATCTACAAACTCGCACCGACCTCAGGCATCACACCCACACATCAGTTTTACCATATAGTGAACATGGTGAATAAAATATCCCAAAAACTATTGTGCGATCCGACTTTTTTTGCAGTTTTTCCACACTTGGAATTTTTTTGCTGTTTTCCAGTACACTATATGGTAAAACATATGGTTTCATTTAAAAGTACAACTCATCCCGCAAAAAACAAGCCCCATATGGCAAGATTGAAAGAAAAATAAAAAAGTTACAGCTCTTGAAAGAAGGGGAGCAAAAAACAAACAAACGGAAAAACGAACAACGCCCAGGGCTGAAGGGGTTATTAACTCACCCCTACTCACTCACGCTGTATACAGCACACACATACACAAGCCATACACAGCATTCAATATGCCGTATACACAGCACATAAGGAGAAGGAAAAAAGCTCTGTATGTAAACATGTGCACACCAGCAATTAGATATACCAATAAACCTTAAAATATGAAACTTTATTAAGTGCCAAACACAACAAACACAGCACACACACACACGCCATATACATAGCACACACACATGCCGTATAGACAGCACACACATGCCATATACACAGCACACACACACGCCGTATACACAGCACACACACACACACACGCCATATACACAGCACACACACATGCCGTATAGACAGCACACACATGCCATATACACAGCACACACACACCATATACACAGCACACACACGCCGTATACACAGCACACACACACCCGTATACATAGCACACACACGCCGTATACACAGCACAGACACCCTGTATGCACAGCACACACACGCCATATACACAGCACACACACGCCGTATATGCAACACACACACGCCGTATACACAACACACACACATGCCGTATACACAGCATGCACAGCATACACACGCCGTATACACAACACACACACACACACACACACTGGAAATTGAAGTCACAAATACATTAGATATATGATGTTATATCTAATATATGAAGCTGAGTGTATGTATGTGTGTATGTGTGAATGTATGTATGTCCGCTAAAGGAATCTGCACCGTCGCATTTACAATCACGAAATTTTGCACAGAAACCCCATGTTACCCAGGGGACGTCGTAGACTATGTTTTGACAGGAAAATGTAACCCCACGCTTTACAGTTACTCTCCAAAATCCTGCCTCCATTAAACTGAATGGAGGTGGGAGCTACAGGTTATTAATAGCAACTGTCAGTGGTTGCTATAGGAACAAAATAAACTTTTAGTATAACAAGCTTATGTGTGAGGTAATAAGATGTCAGTGGGGAGACTGATAGAGAGAGACAGAGACAGACAGACAGACGGACAGAGACACAGACATAGACAGATGAGGAAAGAGAGAGAGATAGAGACCGACATAGAGACAGACAGAGACAGACGTGGAAAAAGACAGACAGAGACAGACGTGGAAAGAGACAGACAGAGACAGACGTGGAAAGAGACAGACGGGCAAAGAGACAGCCCTGGAAAGAGACAGACGGGCAAAGAGACAGCCCTGGAAAGAGACAAGCCTGGAAAGAGGCAGACCTGGAAAGAGGCAGACCTGGAAAGAGGCAGACGGGCCAAGAGACAAATGGGCAAAGAGACAGCCCTGGAAAGAGACAGCCCTGGAAAGAGACAGACGGGCAAAGAGACAGATGGGCAAAGAGACAGCCCTGGAAAGAGACAAACCTGGAAAGAGGCAGACCTGGAAAGAGGCAGACCTGGAAAAAGGCAGACGGGCAAAGAGACAGATGGGCAAAGAGACAGATGGGCAAAGAGACAGACGGGCAAAGAGACAGATGGTCAAAGAGACAGATGGGCAAAGAGACAGACCTGGAAAGAGACAGACCTGGAAAGAGACAGACCTGGGAAGAGGCAGACCTGGAAAGAGGCAGACTTGGAAAGAGACAGACCTGGAAAGAGACAGCCCTGGAAAGAGACAGCCCTGGAAAGAGATAGCCGGGCAAAGAGTCAGCCAGGCAAAGAGACAGATGGGCAAAGAGACCGCCCTGGAAAGAGACAGACGGGCAAAGAGACAGACCTGGAAAGAGACAGATGGGCACAGAGACAGACCTGGAAAGAGACAAACCTGTAAAGAGACAGACCTGTAAAGAGATAGGCAGGGAAAGAGACAGACGGGCAAAGAGACAGACGGGGAAAGAAACATGCGGGGAAAGAGACAGAGCTGGAAAGAGACAGATGGGGAAAGAGACAGCCCTGGAAAGAGTCAGACCTGGAAAGAGACAGACCTGGAAAGAGTCAGCCCTGGAAAGAGACAGACCGGCAAAAAGACAGATTGGCAAAGAAGCAGACCGGCAAAGAAACAGACCGGCAAAGAGACAGACGGGAAAAGAGACAGCCCTGGAAAGAGACAGATGGGCAAAAAAGCAGACGGGCAAAGAGACAAACGGGCAAAGAGACAGATGGGCAAAGAGACATACCTGGAAAAAGACAGACCTGGAAAGAGACAGACCTGGGAAGAGGCATACCTGGAAAGAGGCAGACTTGGAAAGAGACAGACCTGGAAAGAGACAGCCGGGCAAAGAGACAGCTGGGCAAAGAGACAGACCTGGAAAGCGACAGCCCTGGAAACAGACAGCCCTGGAAAGAGACAGATGGGGAAAGTGACAGACTGAGAAAGAGACAGATGGGGAAAGAGACAGACTGGGAAAGAGACAGACCTGGAAAGAGACAGATGGGGAAAGAGATAGCTCTGGAAAGAGACAGCCCTGGAAAGAGACACACCTGGAAAGAGATTAACCCTGTGCTTTACAGTTACTCTCCAAAAAACATGCCTCCATTAAAGTAAATGAAGCCTGGAACTACTGGTTTTAATAGCAGCTGTGATTGGTTTCTATAGGAACAAAAGACACTGTTAGTATAAGAAGCTTATTTGTGAGGTAATATGATGTCAGTGGGGAGATGGATAGAGAGAGAGAGACAGAAAGAGACAGACAGACATAAACACAGACAAAGTAAGAGGCAGACAAGGAAAGAAACAGACAGAGACAGACAGGGAAAGAGACAGAGAGATAGCGACAGACAGAAAGATGCTGAAAGAGACTGACGGTGAAAGAGAAAGACAGAGACAGACAAAGACAGATGGGGAAAGACTCAGATGGGGAAAGAGACAGACCTGGAAAGAGACAGATCTGGAAAGAGACAGACAGAGAGATAGGCAAAAACAGACAAGGAAAGAGGCAGACGGGGAAAGAGACAGACCTTGAAAAAGACAGACCTGGAAAAAGACAGACAGAGACATGTGCGGAAAGAGACAGACCGGGAAAGAGACAAACCAGGAAAGAGACAGACCTGGAAAGAGACAGACCTGGAAAAAGACAGATGGAGAAAGAGACAGATTGGGAAAGAGACAGATGGGAAAAGAGATAGACAGGGAAAGAGACAGATGGGGAAAGAGACAGACCTGGAAAGAGACAGATGTGGAAAGAGACAGACCTAGAAAGGGACAGACCTGGAAAGAGACAGATGGGGAAAGAGACAGACGGGAAAGAGACAGACAGGGAAAGAGACAGACCTGGAAAAATTCTCGTCTTCTCTCTCCTCTGTGGTGCTAGATCTGAACAGCCGAGCACAGAGGCAGACTGCACAGAAACAGGAGGGTGAGAGGCATAACGCACGGCAGCTAATTTAGTGCCGTAGCTTGGAAGAGAAGGAGGCCATTTGACTGAAAAATTGGCTGCAGTCTTTTGCGAATGCCATGTTGCATTTGGAGAACCCCTGATGTGCCTAAACAGCAGACTTCTCCCACAAGTGAAACTATTTTGGAAACTAGACCTCTCAAGGAATTTATCTAGTGAGCACCAAGAACCCCCAGGTACTTCCCGAAATTTTATAATGTGGAGCCATGAAAATGAAATAATAAATTTTTCACCACAATAATGTTGCATTAACCCTAAGTTTTTCAAATTCACTAATTGTGCAATTTAGTACGCCAATACCTCATATATGGTCAAAAACTACTTTTGAGGTACAGTACAAAGTGAAGACGAGAAGAAGCACCATATTTGAGTGCCATTATTTTGTGGGAAGGAAAGCCATTATTTTTTCATAAATATACATGTTTAGTAGTGATGAGCGAGTACTGAAAAGCTCGGGTGCTCGAGGCTCGGGCCGAGCATCCCAAGATACTCGTGTACTCGGCCCGAGCACCGAGCCCAATGTTATCCTATGGGAGACCCGAGTATTTTTATGAAATGACCCCCGGCAGCATGTAGAAACCCTAAAAATGTCACAAAAGTCTCAGAAGAGTGCTCAAATGACATGGCAACAGCATGGGGAAGATCCCTTGAAGCATTTATCACTCAAAAGTCACAGCTGTGAACAATTTTGTCCGCGTTTTACGCCATTTTTACGGACTCACCAGAAAACCTGCCAAAATGACACCAAAATGAAATTTCATGGCGGAAATGTTAAGGGCACATACCCAATAGTGAGATAGAGCTGGTGTATGTTACTTTTTGAGATTAATACATGAAAGATTTTACGTAAAACATTGTGTGGCACTCCGATGTCCAAAACGCACGTTTTGTGCTTTTTACTAGCGATGTCGGTCATTTTTTTTCCATTCTATCTCCCGTCGGTCGGTCTTGCTCTGTCGGTCTCTCTCTGTCTTGTCTGTCCCCCTCTCACAGTCTGTCGGTCATTCTCCCCCCTCTCTCTTACTTACCGTTCCCCGATCACTGCCGCGCCGCTGCACGGCTGTTCACTAAACTCCGGCGGCTTTTCCTCTTTTGAAAAAGCCGGCCGCTCATTAAACAATCTCGTATTCCCTACTTTCCTGCTTTTCGGCGCCTATGATTGGTTGCAGTGAGACACGCCCCCACGCTGAGTGACAGGTGTCTCACTGCACCCAAACACAGCAGCCGGTGTGTGTGTGTATACTGTGCAGTGAAATAAATAATTAAATAATTTAAAAAAACGGCGTGCGGTCCCCCCAATTTTAATACCAGCCAGATAAAGCCATACGGCTGAAGGCTGGTATTCTCAGGATGGGGAGCTCCACGTTATGGGGAGCCCCCCAGCCTAACAATATCAGTCAGCAGCCGCCCAGAATTGCCGCGTACATTAGATGCGACAGTTTTGGGACTGTACCCGGCTTTTCCCGATTTGCCCTGGTGCGTTGGCAAATCGGGGTAATAAGGAGTTATTGGCAGCCCATAGCTGCCACTAAATCCTAGATTAATCATGTCAGGCGTCTCCCCGAGATTCCTTCCATGATTAATCTGTAAATTACAGTTAAAAAACACACACACCCGAAAAATCCTTTAGTAGAAATAAAAAACACTAACAAAGTCCCTCATCACCAATTTATTAACCCCGACAAACCCTCCATGTCCGGCGTAATCCACGGACCTCCAGCGTCGCGTCCAGCTGTGCTGCATGAAGGTGACAGGAGCTGCAGAATACACCGCCGCTCCGGTCAGCTTCATACAGCAACTGAGGTGAGTATAGCGATCAGCTGAGCTGTCACTGAGGTTACCTGGATGCAGCGGTGGCCGCGGGTAACCTCAGTGACAGCTCAGCTGATCGCGCTACTCACCGCCGCTCCGGTCAGCTCCATGCAGCAACTGAGGTGAGTATAGCGATCAGCTGCTGTCACTGAGGTTACCGGCGGCCACCGCTGGATCCAGCGGTGGCCGTGAGTTACCTGACTGACAGCAGCTGATCGCGCTACTCACCTCAGTTGCTGTGTGAAGCTGACAGAAGCGGCGGTGTATTCTGCAGCTCCTGTCACCTGAATGTAGCAGAGCTGGACGCGACGCTGGAGGACTGTGGATTACGCCGGACATGGAGGGTTTGTCGGGGTTAATAAATTGGTGATGAGGGACTTTGTTATTGTTTTTTATTTCTAATAAAGGATTTTTCGGGCGTGTGTGTTTTTTAACTGTAATTTACAGATTAATCATGGAAGGTTTCTCGGGGAGACGCCTGACATGATTAATCTAGGATTTAGTGGCAGCTATGGGCTGCCATTAACTCCTTATTACCCCGATTTGCCAACGCACTAGGGTAAATCGGGAAGAGCCGGGTAGAGTCCCAGAACTGTCGCATCTAATGTATGCGGCAATTCTGGGCGGCTGCTGCTGACTGATATTGTTAGGCTGGGGGGCTCCCCATAATGTGGAGCTCCCCATCCTGAGAATACCAGCCTTCAGCCGTATGGCTTTGTCTGGCTGGTATTAAAATAGGGGGGACCGCACTACGTTTTTTTTAATTATTTATTTATTTTACTGCACAGTATAGACACGCCCACCGGCTGCTGTGATTGGGTGCAGTGAGACACCTGTCACTCAGCGTGGGGGCGTGTCTCACTGCAACCAATCATAGGCGCCTGTGGGCATGGAAAGCAGGGAATATGAGATGGCTGTGTACAGAGCACAGCGTGCCCGCCGGTATAAAGGCTCGGTCACGCTGTGCAGGCCAGCCAATCACTGCAATTCCACAACTAACAGGGCTGTGGCATTGCAGTGGTCTGCCAGCCAATCCCTGCATGAGGGCTGGCTCTCAAAAGAGCGCCAACATGCAGGGATGAAGACCACGAGTACAGCACGAGTATCGCGAGATTACTCGGTCCCCGCCGAGTAGCCCGAGTACATTGATACTCATGCGAGTACCGAGTAGTAACAAGCATACTTGACTCGCCCACCCCAGGGCTATGGGACACCCGGTGCCGGGCCGGACTAGTCCGGTGGTAGTCAGTGGTGGCTGGGCCCGGCTCCGTGGCCCTGGTGGGTGTCAGTTGAATATGTGGCTTGCTTGTTAATGGTTGTGTTCGTGACGCCACCTGTGGCATGCGGCTATTAAGCCGCCGCTGCTGTGTGAGGCCTCCGGGATGATGATATAGCAGCTATGGTAGTACTGCTCCCCACAGGTGGAGCAATGCCCGGGGCACAGTTGGTGCTTGTGAAAGTCTATGGTGCTGTGTGACTAACACGGTGCAGGGCCGACAGGCGAGGAAAGAACCAGGCACAAACAACAGTCTCTTTACCTTTTCCTCTTTTACTCTGGGAACAGTCCAGTCCTGGGAGACCGTTACAGGTGGTGATGGGGATCCGGTCGGCCTGGAAGTACTTGGGGTGATCTTTCTGGCCAGCTGAGTATGAGGCCTACTCCTGTACCTTTCTTGGTGATGATAGGACCCTGCTTCTCTGAATCCAGCAATGGCCCTCTTCGCTGCTGGGACCAATGGCACGTCCCTTCCCTCTGTAGGTGGCTGCGCAGGCCCACTCTCTGGTGCTTCTCCGCTGGGGTCCACACCGGGCCCTGATGCTGCAGCTGTACCTTGGATGTGTCTGGGCCAGGGGCTTGCAGCTCCCCTGCCCTTCGGATTCGGCTACCAGGGACGGATTTTATACCCTGGCAACCACAGACTCCGATGTCCGAGTCTCTCTGCTGCCTCTCAGCTACTCCTGCTTCTCTGGGCCAAACTGCTCCAGCTCTAGGCCCCAGATTCACAGGACAGCTCACTCTGTGTCTGTTCACTTCTGCTGCTCCCTACAGACTAACTAACTCCTCCCCCAGGTCAGGCTTAAGGAAGCTCCCTGAAACTTCAGGTTCAGAGCTCCCCCTACTGGCCTGAGGGAGAAACTGCGGTGGATGTTAACTTACTGGCCAGTAGATTTCCCCATTACCTCCAGGCTCAGCATTAACCCTCAGGAGGGCAATGCCGTTGTGGCGACCAGGTCCTAGGGCGCCACATACTCGCTCATCACTAATGTTTAGTAATAGAATTTTTTTTCTGATTTTTAAAAAATATTTTTACAATTTTTTTTTTACTTTATTACATTGTCCTTATATGGGACATTACTTTTTATTGCCATGATCACAGCTGTAATGTATTTCAATTCCCTAGTATTGGAATACACTATAGCTGTCAGTGTCAGAAGCTTCATTTGGGCAGAATTGCCACAAAAAAATGTCTGCTTCCTGAAGCCGCAGTGATGTCTACCCTGAAGGCCGGTGCCGTCTTCCTTTCAGGGTCCAGGAAAAAGCATCTCAAGCAGCAGCTTTCCAATGTACGCCTTCCACCGACCATGTCTTCACCCGCCCTCTCTGAAGACAAGTTGCTGAATAAGGGATCTTCTTCAGGCCTAGTAAAAAGGGGGCATAGGGGGGTACTGTAACGCTGGCATTCCTGCAGAGATGCTGACTTACTCAATGCTCCGGTGGGGTTGCGTCCTCCCCCACTGCCCTATGGCTGTCCACGTGAACTCCTTCTCTCTTCCCCAAGAACATGTGCTCGTTGCACAGGCTCCCTGGGAATGCGCTCCTGGGTCCACGCACACAGTCCCTCCTCTTAAAGGTCAGGTGTGCAATTTACTGGAAAAATACTAAGTATTTAAGGCACCCTCCCATTAGGGGAGGTGCCTGTGCACTGCTTCTATTTAGTTAGTCTTTCAGTCTGCTAGCTAGTTTTCAGGTCCCGTGCTTCAGTCCCATCACCTGTACCCATATCTGTATTCCCATATCTATCTGTCCCTGAAGTACCCACCATATGTGTCTGTCTTGTGTCCTGGGGGTCAGATGCCACAGTCCCAGTCACTGCCCTGGGAGTGGTACCTTGCGTCCAACTAATGCAGGCACTTAGTTAAGCCCCTTCCACTAAAAGGTAAGCCTGGGTAACCTGTGGTCAAGTGGGTCCACTCCCGCTTGCTGCCTCAGCAACACCAGTGGCGACCGTTACAATACCCTACATGTGACTGTACAGTATTGTTTGGCCACACCACCGGACTTGAGAGGGAAGGAGCACCATTTGATTTTTGAGAGCAGTCCTGCTTTTAGTACCAATTAACTTCCATTTGTAGCTTTCTAATGTACCGCCCCGCGGGCTCGGCTGCGACCGCCGAGTCGCTCGGATCCGTGCTCGTATGGTGGCTCGAGCTCCTCACGGACCCGGGGGTCACGTCGCTCTGCAAGGGGGTTGGCGCTACATGCAGGGACTTCGTTGGGGGGAAGTTTCCAAGGCCGGGGCCGCGGTGGTTTGGTAGGGGTGTAAGTTCGTGACGCCACCCACGGGTTGTGGTTAATAGATGGACACCACCGCTGCCATTAACTAGGCCTCCCGGGGATTGTGTTGTGCAGCTTGGTGTTGACCCCTCCGTGGGTAGGGGAGTGATGGTCCCGGGGGCCCGAGGGGAGGTGCTGAGGCGGGGGAGCGTGTGCGGGCGTATGCTGGTGCGGTGCGGCACGGTGCACGGCCCGAAGGCACTGGTGTACTCACTATGACACAATACACTGGAGTCTCTGGTAAACCAAACGGGATGATGAACAGGGCCCGCAGCCAGCTGCAGCTTCTCCCTGAATGGGTTGGTGGTTTCCGCCTTTCTCCTGCACCTTTTTATATGAATGTTTGACTCCTATGCCTAAGCAATGGTAGTCCGCTCCCCGGCTTGCTGGTTGTCGGAAGAGTCCTGTGTGCCCACAGATGCTGGCCCTTTGGGTCTCTATGCCTTGGCGGTGGCTTTACTCTGTATGGTTGGGCTGTTGTCTTCTAACGAGTCTTGTGTGGGATAGGTCCTTAAGTCCAGTCCTCAATCAGTTGATTTGACTCAGCCCTGTTGGTTTGGGCTTTGTACTGGGTCTGAGTACCCCTCCTGGTGCTCCGGTTTCCAATCGGTTCCCCGGTTCGGTACTGGCGGGCCACCGCCTGACCCTGGTCCCTACGGTTCCACCGGCTGTAATACCAGCTCCTGCAGGCGGCCACCACCGTCTGCCTCCTTGCCAGAGGTGACTGGGCTCCGACCCAGCCACCTGAGTAGACTATTGGCAGGCCTGGTCACAGGTCTGCCCTTGAACTCAACCTCTCTCCTTCACTGTCAAGACTCATCTACTTGTGCACTAGAACTAAAACTTCTGTGTGTCTTTCCTGCCTCCAGGCCTGTGAACTCCTTGGTGGGCGGAGCCAACCACCTGGCTCCACCCCCCGGTGTGGACATCAAACCTGGAGAGTGGTGACAAGCGTTTTTTGGTTGGCTGCTGTCACCTTTTCAGGGAGGGGGTGTGTGTGCATGGGACTACCTGGGACGACCTGACTAGTCCAGGGCGTCACACTAGTGCTTACTACGGCCATTAAGTCCAGAACTTCTCATCTCCATTGACTTGTATGGAGATCGGTGTCCGGGGTCAAGTTCGGCTGCTGAACCCAAATTTTTTTTGTCCGTGCTGGATTGCCAAACCGGAGTATCCATTGGTTCGATAATCACCACTTAAATAAAAAATAACAACTACAGTCAGGGCCAGAAATATTTGGACAGTGACACAAGTTTTGTTATTTTAGCTGTTTACAAAAACATGTTCAGAAATACAATTATATATATAATATGGGTTGAAAGTGCACACTCAAAGCTGCAATATGAGAGTTTTCACATCCAAATCGGAGAAAGGGTTTAGGAATCATTGCTCTGTAATGCATAGCCTCCTCTTTTTCAAGGGACCAAAAGTAATTGGACAAGGGACTCTAAAGGCCCTGTCACACACAGAGATAAATCTGCGGCAGATTTGTGGTTGCAGTGAAATTGTGGACAATCAGTGCCAGGTTTGTGGCTGTGTACAAATGGAACAATATGTCCACAATTTCACTGCAACCACAGATCTGCCAAAGATTTATCTGTGTGTGTGACGGGGCCTTAAGGGCTGCAATTAACTCTGAAAGCATCTCCCTCGTTAACCTGTAATCAATGAAGTAGTTAAAAGGTCTGGGGTTGATTACAGGTGTGTGGTTTTGCATTTGGAAGCTGTTGCTGTGACCAGACAACATGCGGTCTAAGGAACTCTCAATTGAGGTGAAGCAGAACATCCTGAGGCTGAAAAAAAAGAAAAAATCCATCAGAGAGATAGCAGACCTGCTTGGATTAGCAAAATCAACAGTCGGGTACATTCTGAGAAAAAAAGGAATTGACTGGTGAGCTTGGGAACTCAAAAAGGCTTGGGCGTCCACGGATGACAACAGTGGTGGATGATCGCCGCATACTTTCTTTGGTGAAGAAGAACCCGTTCACAACATCAACTGAAGTCCAGAACACTCTCAGTGAAGTAGGTGTATCTGTCTCTAAGTCAACAGTAAAGAGAAGACTCCATGAAAGTAAATACAAAGGGTTCACATCTAGATGCAAACCATTCATCAATTCCAAAAATAGACAGGCCAGAGTTAAATTTGCTGAAAAACACCTCATGAAGCCAGCTCAGTTCTGGAAAAGTATTCTATGGACAGATGAGACAAAGATCAACCTGTACCAGAATGATGGGAAGAAAAAAGTTTGGAGAAGAAAGGGAACGGCACATGATCCAAGGCACACCACATCCTCTGTAAAACATGGTGGAGGCAACGTGATGGCATGGACATGCATGGCTTTCAATGGCACTGGGTCACTTGTGTTTATTGATGACATAACAGCAGACAAGAGTAGCCGGATGAATTCTGAAGTGTACCGGGATATACTTTCAGCCCAGATTCAGCCAAATGCCGCAAAGTTGATCGGACGGCGCTTCATAGTACAGATGGACAATGACCCCAAGCATACAGCCAAAGCTACCCAGGAGTTCATGAGTGCAAAAAAGTGGAACATTCTGCAATGGCCAAGTCAATCACCAGATCTTAACCCAATTGAGCATGCATTTCACTTGCTCAAATCCAGACTTAAGACGGAAAGACCCACAAACAAGCAAGACCTGAAGGCTGCGGCTGTAAAGGCCTGGCAAAGCATTAAGAAGGAGGAAACCCAGCGTTTGGTGATGTCCATGGGTTCCAGACTTAAGGCAGTGATTGCCTCCAAAGGATTCGCAACAAAATATTGAAAATAAAAATATTTTGTTTGGGTTTGGTTTATTTGTCCAATTACTTTTGACCTCCTAAAATGTGGAGTGTTTGTAAAGAAATGTGTACAATTCCTACAATTTCTATCAGATATTTTTGTTCAAACCTTCAAATTAAACGTTACAATCTGCACTTGAATTCTGTTGTAGAGGTTTCATTTCAAATCCAATGTGGTGGCATGCACAGCCCAACTCGCGAAAATTGTGTCACTGTCCAAATATTTCTGGACCTAACTGTATACATGTTTGGTAACTGCGCATTTTTACTGACCTAATCCTCTTGAGAGGTCAGTTTTACCATACAGTTAACATAAATAAAAAAACTGTGTGGAATTGAACTTTTTTTTACAATTTCAATGCTCATGAAATTTTTTTCTTGTTTTACAGACCATGTGGTAGAATGAATTGTCTCATTCAAAATTACAACTTGTCCAGTAAAGATCAAGCCCTTATGTGGCACTGTTAGTTTTAAAATAGAAAAGTTATCGCTCTTGGAAGAAGGGAAGGAAAAATCAAAAACGAAAAAAAAGCAGACAATCGGGAGTAAAATGGTTAAAATTCTTGTAATAGCCATAAAATAGCAACAAGAGAGCTCCTTTCCAGATTCATTCTGCAGATGTTTATGATGGGTTTACCAACAAATTAAAAAAAAATCATATCTATAAAATGTAATTAAGGTTATTCCTAAATTTGAAGACATTTAAGCAGAACTTACAAGGCATTAAATTCAACATTTCCACTATTGACCAAATTAGTGACCGCATAACAACATAAGACAGGAAGTGTTGACATTGGAATTTTGGAACACCAGGATGGTGCTTAATAGTTTTTTTTTGTGTGTAAAAATAGACTTTAGTATTAAGTATATAGAAGCTCTTTGTTAAAAAGTACATTTCAGCAGATGATCCCATGAAAATGTTCTTACTGACACTCCAGTTTGTAAAACCTATTTTATTAAACATTTTTAGTTAATTCTTAATTAAAGGGAACCTGTCAGGTCCCCAGTGCACCCAAAACCATGAGCAGTTCTGGGTACATATCTAGAATCCCTGCCTAACTGTTCCAGCATTTACTAGGGTACATAGAGAAATCTTTATACTAAGTAATTCTAAAGATCGTTTATGAGATACTAATGAGAGCTGTGACTAGTCGCAGGGGCATTAGTTTCCTAGCTAGTTGGCTCACTTATGTTAGTATGCCCCTGTCGATGTGCTAACATGCTTTACAACAGCCAGCATCATGGCATGCGCGATGCAAAGTCGCGCATTCACGCAACTTTGTAACCGTCTGTTGTCAGCTTCTTTGGCGCTGGGTGTATGTATCCTGGATTCAAAGAGGCTCACTGCAAGTCACCCTCACTTCCGGTCATGCACACTACTCAAAAGCCTGTGTATGTGTCCCGGCTTCAGAGAGGTGTAGTGCGCATGACCAGAAGAGGCGTGAGAACAAGCTAAGTGGGCTGACTAGACAGGGATCTAATGCCCCTGCAACTAGTCACAGCCCTCATCAGCATCTCATGAACGTTATTTAGAAATACTTTTTCAAAAAATCTCTCTCTTTATGTATGTGTGACGCCCTGACCTATCAGGTTGTCACAAGGGTGCCGTGCAATCTGCCCCCTTCTGCATGGTACCCGCTCCTCCTTGGTTATGGGTCCTGTCCCTTTGGTGTTGCTAAGACGAGGTATACACAAATCCTGAATTCTGGGAGTCCAAATTCTTTTTCCAGCGACGGCCGCCATTTTTCCGCTGTTTTTGCGCCAAAAATGCCATCTTCCTCGGAAAGCGCGCAAAGCCGAAGCCCTGCCCTTCGTCCTCAAAACAGGAACCGGAAGTTCCCAGAGGGCTACAGCGCACGAAAGAGTGCTGGGAGAAAACCAAGGAGGCGCGCGAAGATGTCAACTCCAGACAACGGGAGTGTGGCGGCGCTGCCTCCACCCGACCAGGGTAATGCCAGTGCACGCCTTTGTTCCCATAATGCCCATAATGCTACCCAATGTGCCGGGCGCTGCCTGGCTTCCTCAATATGACGGCCGGCCAGACGCGCTGCAGGGATTCAGGAGGAAGATTTGTAATGTGCTTGACATGTATGCCCTGAATGGACTGCAGTGGGTGTCGGTGGTGCTCGGGCAGCTGACCCGTGCGGCTGAACTAGAGGTAGAGACGTGGACTGAGGCAGATCAGACCTCAGTAGCCGCTGTCATGATGTATTTTACCTTCTCACTGTATTTGCTGTAATACTATGTCAGGATGTGATGTCACTTTCCTTTGGTTGTACTTACTGAACACTTTGAAATGTCTTGGGATGTAAGTAACCATACCTTCCCCCCATCTCCTGTGTCTCTGGGCCCATAATGCAATTATCTCTTGTCCACACAGCCAGGGGAACTTCTCATTGTTTCGTAAGCAGTGGATAACGCCAACTACACAAACCTGTAGACATCTCGGAGCCAACCTTCTGGAATCTTCTAGTGGGCCCAACCATTGCATAGACCCCTACCCTTGAGGGGCGGGCCCACGAGCTCAAACAATTCACTCCTGTTTCTAAATGCAGTTGGGAGTTGAGTTTTTGAAGAGGAAGGGAGCGAGATCTGAATCTGCGGACAGACCTCGCCGTCCAGTGGATTGTGTGGGATTTCTGGGACTCTGAAAAGGACTATTACGTTGTGATCTGGCACTTTGGATTATCGGGAGGTGCCCCCGAATCTGTTTTATTTGGACTTGTCGTGTGCTGTTCCTGTATTCCTGTTAGTAAACCTGTTGGATCATCCTCGGCCTGTTGTCTCTCTTTGCTCTGATGTACACCCCGTCACAAACTGGTGGCAGCGGCGGGATCAGAGCAGAAGAAATGGAGGACAACAGCCAATCGACGTCTGAAACCAGAACCTCAGGATACAGGAACTGGACTGTGGCGAGTCTACAAACAAAGGCCCGTGAATTAGGTGTCGGCTACAAAGGACTCTCTAAGGAGCAACTAATTGAGGCATTGGAACACGCTTGCCTGCAAGATGGCACCGAGGAACAATTTCCACAGCAAGGGGAGCAAAGACGGGAGCCGGAGGTGAATACCCAAAAAAGTCAATGGGTTGTGTGGTACAAGGAAAAGATGGCACTGCTTGGAGATGAGGCCACCATAGAAGATAAGAGGGAGGCCATGCGTGGAGCTGAAGAGAAGGAGCGCAGGATGGAGGAGATGGCATTGCTGGATAAGCAGCTCGCTGTGGAAGCCGCGAGAGGTTCCAGACAGACTGTAACCCCAGCACCCATCATGAGGGAACTTCCCAGAGTGTCCCGCAAAGACTTCAAGCAGTTTAATGAGGCTGCTGGTGACATTGAGGGCTTCTTCCAGGACTTTGAGCATCAGTGTCGATTAATGGAAATCCCAGAAAGGGAGCGCGTCCGGCATCTGGTTGGGCTCTTAGAGGGTGGAGCTGCTGCAGCCTATAGAGCTATGGACCCTCGGTGGAACTGTGAGTATGCGGATATTAAACAGACTATTCTAGAACATTATGCTGTAACGCCAGACACTTACAGGACTCAGTTCCGTACTCTAGCATGTGATGAGGAAGTGTCCTTCAAGATGTATGCCCACAAACTCAAACATCTGTGGCATCGTTGGTTGGAGGCAGAGGAGGCCTTAACCTTGGAGACCGTCCTCCAGGTCCTCCTAAAAGAGCAGTTTTACTTCAAGTGCCCCGCTGAGATCCGGGAATGGGTGCGTGAAAGGAGACCAGCCACTGTGGAGGAAGCTGCAGCTCTAGCTGATGAGGCTCTCACCATCAAGCCTCAGTGGAAAAAACTACTACCCAGTGAGAAAAAAAACACCAACCCCCCAACGCTGGTGGCCCCTGGTCCTTCTGGCCCCAATGTTCACCATCACCCTAGACCGTCAACTCATGGGGACCTTCGTGTGACTGTGCCTCGCATTACTCATGCTCCACCTTTGGGAATACGACGCGGAGGAAGAATCCCAGAGCGCAGATGTTATGGATGTGGGCAGCCTGGGCACATGCAATTCCAATGTCCAGGTGTTCGTAGACAGAACAGCTACAGACCGCCTTTGCCTGTTCATTACCTACAGACACCTTCACCAGGAGAAGAGCTGGATTCTGTGCCTGATGACTTGCCAAGTGACTCAGATATCCTGGCTCCCCTACCCGGAGTCTATGGGGTGCGAGCTCCAGCCACCTGTTCTTCTGATCTTCAGGACAAACATCTACAGGAGGTCGTGCTGGATGGCCAAAAAGTTGTTGGCTTCCGTGACACTGGGGCTTTCCTCACCATAGCCGATCCCCGAGTAATTCAACCACAAGCAATTCAAAAGGGACCAGGAATTGCCATTGAACTGGCAGGAGGTACCCAGAGATATATTCCAAGAGCGAGTGTGACCCTGGATTATGGCTTTGGGGCAAAACAATGTGTGGTCGGTGTGATGAGCGGCCTCCCTGCAGACGTTCTTCTAGGAAATGATGTGGGGAATCTTCATTGCCACTTTGTCGGTGCGGTAACCAGAAGTCAAGCCAAGAGAGCAGCCCATGTGGACGTGTACAACCCATCCATGGAACTGAGGCCACCAGAACTGCCATTACAGCCGGTGAGTGATTCTTCTTGTGGGGATAATATGAATGTTACTTGGGATAAAGTTCAGTTTAGACAAGAAGTAGAGACTGACCCCACCCTTGCTAGTTTTAGAACTCGGGCTGAAATAGGGCAGCTAGGGGAAAACGGAGAAAGAATTATCAGAGAAAATGGACTTCTGTATCGGGTTGCCAATGCCGACTCCCTAGATAAGCCCTGGACTTATAGCAAACAGCTGATTGTTCCTCAGAAGTACAGAATTCCCCTATTACACCTGGCTCATGACATTCCTACGGCTGGCCATCAAGGCAAAACCCGCACCGAGAGACGATTGACTCAAACTTTTTATTGGCCGGGGATTTCCCAAGCAGTGGCGCATTTCTGCCGAACTTGTGACATATGTCAGCGTAGAGGGCGACCCGGAGATCACCCAAAGGCACCCCTGCAACCGCTCCCTATAATAGAAGAACCCTTTCAAAGAGTAGCTGTTGATATCATTGGACCTCTGGCTAAACCAAGTAAATCTGGAAAGCAGTACATTCTCACTGTTGTGGACTACGCCACCCGATATCCAGAAGCCGTGGCCTTGTCAAGTATCTCTGCAGCCAAGGTGGCCGAGGCCTTGGTTATTATTTTTACCAGAGTAGGATTCCCCAGTGAGATCTTGTTGGACCAAGGCTCCCAGTTTATGTCAGAGTTGGTCCAGTGTCTGTGGCGCACCTGTGGAGTACGAGCGATCCGAACGACCCCGTATCATCCCCAAACAAATGGACTTTGTGAACGATTCAACGGCACTCTGAAGAATATGCTGAGGGCCTTCACGGACCGAGATTCAGACTGGGAGAAGTACCTACCCCATCTCTTGTTTGCCTATCGGGAAGTTCCCCAGGAGTCCACTGGGTTCTCCCCCTTTGAACTACTCTATGGAAGAAAGGTCCGAGGACCCTTAACCCTGCTCAAGGAATACTGGAAGGGGCAAGTTGAAGATACAGGAACCCCTGTTGTCCCTTATGTCCTAAAGCTGCGAGAAACCTTGGCCCAACTTGCTAGTTTTGCACAGAGTCATTTGCGTATGGCTCAAACCAGACAGAAGACATGGTATGACCGTAACGCACGCTATCGGGAGTTTGTAGAAGGACAACAAGTCTTAATGATTGTTCCCCATCGGCAGAATAAACTGCAGACCACATGGGAGGGTCCCTTCCGGGTTCTCAGAAAACTGAATGATACCAATTACCTTCTTGCTTTAGATGATCAGGGGCTAAGGCAAAAGACTGTCCATGTGAATATGATTAAGGAGTACCATGACCGAAACATTCCAATGATAGCAAGCTGTCGGTTGGCTTCAGAAGATGGTCAAGAGGATGAGGACTCTCTACCTGATCTCGTGGAAGCAGCGAGAGCCCCATCCACTGTGGAACAGGTTCCCCTGGGAGATTACCTGGACTCCTTACAGAAAATCCAGATGCTGGAAGTGCTTCAACAGAGACGGGCTGCTTTCTCATCCCAACCAGGTCGAACCACCGTCACCCAACATCATGTGGACACTCAGGGCATCCGTCCCATACAACTGGCTCCTTACCGGGTACCTGAATCAGTTCGAAACACCATGCAGCACGAACTGGAGGAGATGTTACAGCTTGGGGTAATCCAGGCCTCCCATAGCCCTTGGGCCTCCCCTGTGGTGTTAGTACCCAAGAAGGATGGGAGTACTCGATTTTGTGTGGACTATCGGCGACTAAACGACCATACCGTCAGCGATCCTTACCCAATGCCTCGTATTGACGAACTTCTAGACCGACTGGCTGGGTCCCGATATGTCACTACCTTGGATCTCAGTAAGGGATACTGGCAGATCCCTCTAACGGATGAAGGGAGAGAACGGTCCGCTTTTATAACCCCCTTTGGTCTGTATGAATTTCTAAGCATGCCTTTTGGAATGAAAAATGCCCCGGCCACCTTCCAGAGAATGGTGGATCAGATCCTCCGGGGATGTGATGACTTTGCTTGTGCCTACTTGGATGATATCGCCGTCTTCAGCCACACATGGGAGGAACATCTGAATCAAGTAGCCGTTATTCTGGACCTGATTCTGGCAGCCGGCCTAACTATTCGACCCGATAAATGCCAATTGGGGATGGGGGAAGTCCAGTACCTAGGACATAGAGTAAGAGGAGGGAAGCTCCGACCTGAGCCTGCCAAAATCCAGGCTATTAGAGACTGGCCTGTACCCCAAACTAAGAAACAAGTTATGGCTTTTCTGGGCACTGCCAGTTATTACCGAAAATTTGTTTCTCATTTCAGTACTGTGGCCAAGCCTCTTACCGACCTGACCAAGAAAACAATGCCCCGGCTGGTGATCTGGACTCCAGCCTGTGATGAGGCTTTTAACCGGCTGAAGGATGCTTTGATCTGCGATCCTGTCCTGGCTGCTCCAGACTACAAGAGGAGATTCATTGTGCAAACGGATGCCTCTGCTTATGGACTGGGAGCTGTCCTCAGCCAGGTGAATGCAGCGGGGGACGAGCACCCCATCGCCTATCTCAGCCGGAAACTGCTGGACCGAGAAGTGGCCTATGCAACTGTTGAGAAGGAATGTCTGGCTGTAGTGTGGGCCCTTAAGAAACTACGGCCGTATCTGTATGGACGGGAATTCACTGTGGTTACTGATCACAATCCCCTCACCTGGCTGAACAGAGTCTCTGGGGACAATGGACGCTTACTGCGATGGAGCCTGGCTCTGCAGCCCTATAACTTTACCATACAATATAGAAGGGGCAGCCAACACCAAAATGCAGATGGACTGTCCAGGCAAGAGGAGCCTTGAGTCCTGTCAGCCATGCCTGCGTGTACTTAACCAGCGACCTGTAGAGGTCCCTAGTACGTACACAAGTTGGGAGGGGAAGGAATTGTCATGATGTATTTTACCTTCTCACTGTATTTGCTGTAATACTATGTCAGGATGTGATGTCACTTTCCTTTGGTTGTACTTACTGAACACTTTGAAATGTCTTGGGATGTAAGTAACCATACCTTCCCCCCATCTCCTGTGTCTCTGGGCCCATAATGCAATTATCTCTTGTCCACACAGCCAGGGGAACTTCTCATTGTTTCGTAAGCAGTGGATAACGCCAACTACACAAACCTGTAGACATCTCGGAGCCAACCTTCTAGAATCTTCTAGTGGGCCCAACCATTGCATAGACCCCTACCCTTGAGGGGCGGGCCCACGAGCTCAAACAATTCACTCCTGTTTCTAAATGCAGTTGGGAGTTGAGTTTTTGAAGAGGAAGGGAGCGAGATCTGAATCTGCGGACAGACCTCGCCGTCCAGTGGATTGTGTGGGATTTCTGGGACTCTGAAAAGGACTATTATGTTGTGATCTGGCACTTTGGATTATCGGGAGGTGCCCCCGAATCTGTTTTATTTGGACTTGTCGTGTGCTGTTCCTGTATTCCTGCTAGTAAACCTGTTGGATCATCCTCGGCCTGTTGTCTCTCTTTGCTCTGATGTACACCCCGTCACAGCCGCCATTTTCCAGAGACTGGGAGCTGCATTTGAGACCCGCACCGAAGCAGATTTATGGATGAGATTTTACAGCTGCAAGCAACTGCCCCAAGATAGCACTAGGGACTATGCCTTAAAGCAGGGGTGGGGAACCTTTATACTGCCGGGGGCCATTTGGAAATTTCTGCCAACCTTCGGGGGCCGCACAAAATTATCAGTGTGAAAATGAACCAGCTATATTTGGTCAAACAGTTAATTAACTCACCCCTATTGTGGTGGCCAGAGCTGCTTCTCTTTTGTGTAGGCTGTGATGTTCAGTGATACTTGTGTTGCTTCTCTCTTTTCCAGGTTTGTCACGGTCTGGAGCGCAGGCAACTCTTTGTGATAATAAGATTGGTATACTATATACATCACACAACAAACATAGGGACTGGTGTATATAAATCACAGGAGACACATACATGACTGAAGGGGCTGTTGGCATATACATCACATAAGAGACGCTGGGAATGATGTATATACATCACATAGGAGGCGCTGGGACTGCTGTATATACTGTACATCACAGGAGACACCTACATCACTGGAGACACTGGGGGCACATACATCACACGAGGTGCTGGGGACATGTATATGCCCCCATCCCCCTGCTGTGATGTATATGCTTTCAGACTCTCCTTTGATGTATATGTGCCCAGCCCCTCCTGTGAAGTATATGCGCCCAGCCTCTCCTATGAGGTATATGCGCCCAGCCCCTCCAGTGAGGTATATGCGCCCGGCCCCTCCTGTGAGGTATATGCGCCCAGCCCCTCCTGTGAGATCTATGTGCTCAGCCCCTCCTGTGAGATCTATGCGCCCAGCCCCTCCTGTGAGATCTATGCGCCCAGCCCCTCCTGTGAGATCTATGCACCCAGCCCCTCCTGTGAGATCTATGCACTTAGCCCCTCCTGTGAGATCTATGCGCCCAACTCCTCCTGTGATGTATATTCCCCAGCCCTTTCTGTGATGTATATG
This sequence comes from Anomaloglossus baeobatrachus, assembly GCF_048569485.1. Taxonomy (NCBI): domain Eukaryota; kingdom Metazoa; phylum Chordata; class Amphibia; order Anura; family Aromobatidae; genus Anomaloglossus; species Anomaloglossus baeobatrachus. The sequence goes on along the minus strand of NC_134357.1, from coordinate 108,285,717 downwards.
CCCCCAGCCTCTCCTGTTATATGTATGGCCCCAACATTTCCAGTGTGATGTATATGCCCCCAGCATCTCCACTGTGATGTATATGCTCCATCCCCTCTTGTGATGTGTATGCTCCTAGCATCTCCAATGTGATGTATATATCACAGGAGGGGTTGGGGCATACACATCACAGGAGATGCTGGGGCATACCCATGACAGGAGGGTCTGGGAGCATATACATGACAAGAGATGCTGGGGGCATATACATGACAAGAGGTGCTGGGGAACAGACATTACTAGTTCACTGGGAGGCATAAGCATTGCTGTGAGGCACAGATGGCACTGGGGGGGCACAGACATCACTAAGGCGACACAGAGAGCACTAGGGGGCATGGACATCACTAGGAGGGCACAGGCATCACTAGGGGGCCACAGGCATCACTAATGGGGGGGCACACAGACATCACTAATGGGGGAACACAGACATTACTAATGGGGGGGCACACAGACATCACTAAGGGGGGGCACACAGACAAGACTGAGGGGGGGCACACAGACCTCACTAAGGGGGGGGGACACACAGACATCAGTGAGGGGGGGCACACAGACATCACTGAGGAGGGGCACACAGACATCCCTGAGGGAGGGCACACAGACATCACTGATGGGGGGCACACAGACAAAACTGAGGAGGGGCATACTGACATCACTGAGGGGGGGCACACAGACATCACTGAGGGGGGGCACACAGATATCACTGAGGGGGGGCACACAGACATCACTGAGGGGGGCACACAGACATTACTGAGGGGGGGCACACAAACATCACTAGGAGGAGACTGGGGAGGCTGCATACAGCACTTGGAGCTGCACACAGCAGTGGAGGGGGCATGCTACACCAGAGAACGAGCGGGGAGCGGACGGCACACAGCGCCGTGCAGCGGGCGGCACACAGCAGTGGAAGGGGCATGCTGCACCGGAGAAGCGCCGTGCAGCGAGCGGCACACAAGCACCATGCAGCGGGCGGCACACAGCAGTGGAGGCGGCATGCTGCACCGGAGAAGAGGCGGGGAGCGGGCGGCACACAAGCACTGGAAAGTGGGCGGCACACAAGCGCTGGAGAGTGGGCGGCACAATGCTGGAGGTGGTGAAGGTGATGTGGGACGAAATCGCAGAGCGATAAACCCGCCCACAAAGTAAGTCATGAGCACGCTGGCACCTGCCACTGAGAGTGCTCATTGGTATGCGCAAGCAGCGCATGTGGCGATTTAAAGGGCCGGCAACCGGTAATACCGTGGCGGCGGCCATAGCACTGCTGCCCCCGGAAATCTGTTCGCGGGCCGCACAAAAGGTCATGGGGGCCGCATGCGGCCCGCGGGCCGGAGGTTCCCCACCCCTGCCTTAAAGCTACAGGCAGCGCTGCGGACCCTGAGACTGACCAACAACGTCGGAGAGCCGGAGGGAAATAGAATGCTAGTGGAGCAATTCCTGCAGGGCCTTGAGTCAGTGGAGGACCGCAAGCAGCTACGACTCTGGGCCCTAGAACACCCTGCTTTGGACTTTGCTACTTTGAAAGAATGGGCAATTAAAGCCCTGCAGCCCCCAGAGACTCCTGACTCCCCACTCCCAGCTCAGCAGGTGGACGCATCCCCGTTACAAGTCAGGACACCTGCATGAACCCTGCCTGGACAAGCCCGTTCAACAACGTCCGGGGCCGGGACCAGCGAGTTGTCTACCCAGGTACAGCAGCTGACCAGAGATGTCGCCCGGATCCTGGAGGCCATGCAGCTAAAGTCCAAGACCACTTCGTCAAGGGAGATCCAATTGGCTGGCTGTCCAGAGGACGTGCCCTGGATGCGGAAGCGGACCTCTGTGTATAAAGGATGGAGCGGCGACCGGTACAGCCAACCTGTCTGTTACAGGTGCAGGAATACCGGCCACTACGCAAAAATCTGTCCTTTAAACGGTCAACCCCTGGGGCCAAGGGCCAATCCCCAGGAATAAATTGCCAAGGCCCAGCAGATTGGAGAGAGCGGTATGTAGGGGGACGTCCCATTGTTTCTATCACCCTGTATGGGATCCAAATCTCTGCACTCCTCGATACCGGCTCCCAGTTAACAACTATTTCTTATGTACTATATAAGAAGTTCTGGCTGGATGACAACTTGACTACACCAGACGACGGCCTGACTATCTATGTGGTCAACGGGTTACCTGTGACTCAAATTGGGTTCAAGGAGGTGACCATTAAAGTAGGCCGTGTAGAGTTATTCCGGCAAGGCCAAAATGACCCTAGTGATCGGAACCCAAAGATCATTCTAGGAACAAATGTGATAGAGAATTGCATGGGTGAGGTGTTGTTTTTGCTTCAACAACTATCTGAAACTGCAGGGGCAGGGCGGCAGAGATTCCTGCAATGTGAGATCCGAGCACTCCTGCAGCGGCAATAGGTAAATCTCTCTGTAAGTGAGATAGGTGGTGTACGGGAAATGGATGTAGCTCCTCTAGTGGTACCCTCAAGGAGTGAAATGTTGATTTGGTGCAGGGCAGCTGTAGGCTCCCAGGGACAGGATTACCAGGCAGTGGTGGAACCCCTGCCCTCAGAGCACTGGCCTACCGTGTTTACGGCCAGAGGGGTTGTCGATGTCCAGAAGGGGAGGGTGCCCATGCAAATACTCAACTGTGGGGAGGAGGAAGTGATACTATCCAGGTATGCCACCATAGCCAAGCTGTTTACAGTAAATTCAAATGACATCCATGCAACCAGCTCTCTAGACATGCCCCATCAGACCCCCAGGGCTAGTCCTCAGGACCCAGAAGAGAAGTGGTGTCAGAAACTACATGTGGGCACTGACTCTACACCTGCACATCACAAACAAGGGGTCTACAGGGTTGTCAGTGAGTACGAGCAGGTTTTTAGCAAATACCCATTGGACTTTGGGCGGATTAAAGGGGTACAACATCACATACCCACAGGCACTCATCCACCCATTAAGGAAAGGTATAGGCCCATACCACCTGCCCACTACCAATGTGCTAAAGACATGCTCAGAAGTATGAAGGAAGCAGGAGTAATCCGGGATAGCTGCAGTCCCTGGGCCGCCCCATTGGTCCTTGTAAGGGAGAAGGATGGGACCATGCGGATGTGTGTGGACTACCGCCAGATTAACAAAATCACCCACAAGGATGCTTACCCTTTACCCCAAATTGAGGAGTCATTAGCCGCCTTAAAATCTGATACTTATTTTTCCACTCTTGATCTTACCAGCGGGTACTGGCAGGTGGCAGTTGCTGAAGAGGACCGGGAGAAGACCGCATTCGTGACCCCGATGGGCATGTTTGAGTTTAACAGCATGCCATTCGGGCTGAGCAATGCGCCTGGGACGTTCCAGAGGTTGATGGAGTGCTGTTTGGGCCACTGTAACTTCGAGACCATCTTGCTGTACCTGGACGACGTCATCGTCTACTCCAAGACATACGAGGCCCACCTGGAACATCTGGCAGAGATATTTGATGCCCTGTCCAAATACGGGATGAAGCTCAAGCCATCCAATTGCTATCTAGTCAAACCGAAGCTACAATACCTGGGGCACGTGGTGAGTGCTGAAGGTGTGGCACCCGACCCCGAGAAAATCACAGCCATCCAGAGCTGGCCGCGGCCTACCACCACCAGAGAAGTTCTTGGGCCTTATGGGGTACTACCAAAGGTTCATCAAGGGGTATACCCAGATGGCGGCCCCCTTGCAAGATCTCCTGGTGGGCGAAACCACACATGGAAGGCTCTCAGGGCCCCCATTCCAATGGGGTCCGGAACAAGAAAAATCCTTTGAACGGATGAAGTCCGTCCTGACTGGGGATGAAATCCTGGCCTACGCTGATTATGGCCTCCCATTCGTGCTGTACACAGATGCCAGTAATGTGGGACTGGGAGTCGTCCTGTCCCAGGTACAGAAGGGTAAGGAAAAAGTGATCGCCTTTGCCAGCCGGAAGTTGAGGCCTACTGAGAGGAACCCGGAAAATTATAGCTCCTTCAAGTTGGAGTTCCTGGCGCTCGTATGGGCTGTGACAGAATAGTTCAAACACTACCTTGCCGCTGCTACGTTCACTGTGTACATGGACAATAACCCGCTGACTCACCTGGATACAGCAAAGTTAAGAGTAGAGATGAGCGAACCGGTCCCGATTCGGCTCGAGGTCGGTTCGCTGAACGGAGCTCCCGTTCGAGTTCGGTTCGTCGAACGTTCCACGAACCGAACTCGAACTGCATAGGAAACAATGGCAGGCATTCACAAACACATAAAAACACCTAGAAAACACCCTCAAAAGTGTCCCAAAGGTGACAAACAACTCACAACACAACACAAACACATGGGAAAGTGACAAGGACTTATACTCATGCGAAAACAAAAGAGCAGGACAAGGAAAAAGTGGAGGACACACAGATATAGGCATGGCACGCCCTTCTAAAATCATGTAAAACACCGCAAGGTGACTCCAAGCGGAGTATCCCTTTTTTCCAAAAATTGGGGCCCACACACACCCACCCATTCAGTGGCAGCACTTGTGCCCTAGTTGTACACTTCACAGCTAGATTTGCATCAAGCACATTCAAAAATACGCCATCCTTAACCGTCCCCAGGATGACACCGGGGTAGGTAGCAAAGTCTTTGCTGAACCATGACTTGTTCATCTTGGCTCCTTTTAAAAAACACAGCAAGCAAGGGTTACGCCAAGCGGAGTCTCCCTTTTTTTCCAAAAATTGTGCCCCACACACACCCACCCATTCAGTGGCAGCACTTGTGCCCTAGTTATACACTTCATAGCTAGATTTGCATCAAGCACATTCAAAAATAAGCCATACTTAACCGTCCCCAGGATGACTCCGGGGTAGGTAGCAAAGTCTTTCCTGATCCCAGCTCTGTTCATCTTGGCTTCTTTTAAAAACACAGCAAGCAAGGGTTGCTCCAAGCGGAGTCTCCCTTTTTTCCAAAAATTGGGCCCCACACACACCCACCCCTTCAGTGGCAGCAATTGTGCCCCAGTTGTACACTTCACAGCTAGATTTGCATCAAGCACATTCAAAAATACGCCATAATTAACCGTCCCCAGGATGACACCAGGGTAGGTAGCAAAGTCTTTCCTGATCCCAGCTCTGTTCATCTTGGATCATTTTTAAAAACAATGTAAGCAAGGGTTACTCCAAGCGGAGTCTCCCTTTTTTCCAAAAATTGGGCCACACAGACACTAACCCCTTCAGTGGCAGCACTTGTGCCCTAGTTGTACACTTCACAGCTAGATTTGCATCAAGCACATTCAAAAATACGCCATACTTAACCATCCCCAGGATGACCCCGGGGTAGGTAGCAAAGTCTTTGCTGAACCATGACTTGTTCATCTTGGCTCCTTTTAAAAAACACAGCAAGCAAGGGTTACGCCAAGCGGAGTCTCCCTTTTTTTCCAAAAATTGTGCCCCACACACACCCACCCATTCAGTGGCAGCACTTGTGCCCTAGTTATACACTTCATAGCTAGATTTGCATCAAGCACATTCAAAAATAAGCCATACTTAACCGTCCCCAGGATGACTCCGGGGTAGGTAGCAAAGTCTTTCCTGATCCCAGCTCTGTTCATCTTGGCTTCTTTTAAAAACACAGCAAGCAAGGGTTGCTCCAAGCGGAGTCTCCCTTTTTTCCAAAAATTGGGCCCCACACACACCCACCCCTTCAGTGGCAGCAATTGTGCCCCAGTTGTACACTTCACAGCTAGATTTGCATCAAGCACATTCAAAAATACGCCATAATTAACCGTCCCCAGGATGACACCAGGGTAGGTAGCAAAGTCTTTCCTGATCCCAGCTCTGTTCATCTTGGATCATTTTTAAAAACAATGTAAGCAAGGGTTACTCCAAGCGGAGTCTCCCTTTTTTCCAAAAATTGGGCCACACACACACCCACCACTTCAGTGGGAGCACTTGTGCCCCAGTTGTACACTTCACAGCTAGATTTTCATCAAGCACATTCAAAAATACGCCATACTTAACCGTCCCCAGGATGACACCGGGGTAGGTAGCAAAGTCTTTCCTGATCCCAGCTCTGTTCATCTTGGATCATTTATAAAAAACACAGCAAGCAAGGGTTACTCAAAGCGGAGTTTCCCTTTTTTCCAAAAATTGGGCCCCACACACACCTACCCCTTCAGTATTAGCAGTTGTGTCCCAGTTGTACAATTCACAGCTACATTTGCATCAAGCACATTCAAAAATACGCTATTCTTAACTGTCCCCAGGATGACACCGGGGTAGGTAGCAAAGTCTTTGCTGAACCATGACTTGTTCATCTTGACTTCTTTTAAAAAACACAGCAAGCAAGGGTTACTCCAAGCGGAGTCTCCTTTTTTTTCCAAAAATTGTGCCACATACACACCCACCCATTCAGTGGCAGCACTTGTGCCCTAGTTATACACTTCACAGCTAGATTTGCATCAAGCACATTCAAAAATAAGCCATAATTAACCGTCCCCAGGATGACACCAGGGTAGGTAGCAAAGTCTTTCCTGATCCCAGCTCTGTTCATCTTGGCTTCTTTTAAAAACAATGTAAGCAAGGGTTACTCTAAGCGGAGTCTCCCTTTTTTCCAAAAATTGGGCCCCACACACACCCACCCCTTCAGTGGCAGCAGTTGTGCCCCAGTTGTACACTTCACAGCTAGATTTGCATCAAGCACATTCAAAAATACGCCATAATTAACCGTCCCCAGGATGACACCGGAGTAGGTAGCAAAGTCTTTCCTGATCCCAGCTCTGTGCATCTTGGATCATTTATAAAAAACACAGCAATCAAGGGTTACTCCAAGCGGAGTCTCCCTTTTTTTCCAAAAATTGTGCCCTACACACACCCACCCATTCAGTGGCAGCACTTGTGCCCTAGTTATACACTTCACAGCTAGATTTTCATCAAGCACATTCAAAAATACGCCATACTTAACCGTCCCCAGGATGACACCGGGGTAGGTAGCAAAGTCTTTCCTGATCCCAGCTCTGTTCATCTTGGATCATTTATAAAAAACACAGCAAGCAAGGGTTACTCAAAGCGGAGTTTCCCTTTTTTCCAAAAATTGGGCCCCACACACACCTACCCCTTCAGTGGCAGCAGTTGTGCCCCAATTGTACAATTCACAGCTACATTTGCATCAAGCACATTCAAAAATACGCTATTCTTAACCGTCCACAGGATGACACCGGGGTAGGTAGCAAAGTCTTTGCTGAACCATGACTTGTTCATCTTGACTTCTTTTAAAAAACACAGCAAGCAAGGGTTACTCCAAGCGGAGTCTCCCTTTTTTCCAAAAATTGGGCCCCACACACACCCACCCCTTCAGTGGCAGCAGTTGTGCCCCAGTTGTACACTTCACAGCTAGATTTGCATCAAGCACATTCAAAAATACGCCATAATTAACCGTCCCCAGGATGACACCGGGGTAGGTAGCAAAGTCTTTCCTGATCCCAGCTCTGTGCATCTTGGATCATTTATAAAAAACACAGCAATCAAGGGTTACTCCAAGCGGAGTCTCCCTTTTTTTCCTAAAATTGTGCCCCACACACACCCACCCATTCAGTGGCAGCACTTGTGCCCTAGTTATACACTTCACAGCTAGATTTGCATCAAGCACATTCAAAAATACGCTATTCTTAACCGTCCCCAGGATGACCCCGGGGTAGGTAGCAAAGTCTTTCCTGATCTCAGCTCTGTTCATCTTGGCTTCTTTTAAAAACAATGTAAGCAAGGGTTACTCCAAACGGAGCCTCCCTTTTTTCCAAAAATTGGGCCCCACACAGACACCTTATCAGTGGCAGCACTTGTGCCCTAGTTGCAAACAGGATGTTTTGATTTGCATCAAGCACATTCCAAATCCACAAGCATTTACTCTCCCCAGGATGACACAGGGGTAGTAAATTCCTTCTGGATCCATGACTTGTTCATTTTGATGAACGTCAGTCTGTCCACATTGTCACTGGACAGACGCGTGCGCTTATCTGTCAGCACACACCCAGCAGCACTGAAGACACGTTCAGAGACAACGCTGGCAGCTGGACACGACAAAATCTCCAAGGCGTAACTGGAGAGCTCTGGTCATTTTTCTAGATTTGAAGCCCAAAAGGAGCAAGGCTCCATTTGCAAAGTCATTGCATCGATGTTCATTTGGAGATACTCCTGTATCATCCTCTCCAGCCGTTGACTATGTGTCAGACTTGTTGTCTCTGGTGGCCTTGCAAAGGAGGGTCTAAAAAAATTATGAAAAGATTCCATAAAATTGCTGTTACCAGCACCAGATACGGTCGTACTGGTACGGGTAGACTGTTGAAGATGACGAGACCGTCCCATGTTTGTCAAGTTACAACTGGGAGAATCACTCCCTGCACCTGCACGGTTGTTTGGTGGAAAAGCCGAGCTAAGATCGAGTAACAGCTTCTGCTGATACTCCTGCATACGTGCGTCCCTTTCTATGGCTGGAATTATGTCACAAAATTTGGACTTGTACCGGGGATCTAATAGTGTGGCAATCCAGTAGTCATCATCACTTCTAATTCTGACAATACGAGGGTCATGTTGGAGGTAGTGCAACAAGAAGGCACTCATGTGTCTTGCGCAGCCATGCGGACCAAGTCCACGCTGTGTTTGTGGCATAGAGGTGCTAACCGTTCTTTCTTCCTCTGACATCTCCCCCCAACCTCTTTCAACAGAAATTTGACCAAGGTCTCCCTCATCCGCTGAGTCTTCCATGTCCATGGACAGTTCGTCCTCCATTTCTTCATGTTCTCCTGCACCTTCCTCAACATCTCGCCTGCTACCATGCGCCCTTGTTGATCCCTGTCCCCCATGGTCCCATGCCTGGCGCCTTGGTGATGATGAACGTCTGGACCTTGGTGATGTTGTTGTGTCTTGCGCATATGAATCCTCCTGTAGTTCCTCCCCTTCCTGTTGTCCCACCACCTGACTCCGAATAGTGTTTAGCGTGTGCTCCAGCATGTAAATGACTGGAATTGTCATGCTGATAATGGCATTGTCAGCGCTAAACATATTCGTCACCATGTCGAAACTGTGCAGAAGGGTGCATAGGTCCTTGATCTGAGACCACTCCATCAGGGTGATCTGCCCCACCTCTGCATCTCGTTGGCCCAGGCTATACGTCATGACGTATTGCACCAGGGCTCGGCGGTGCTGCCACAGTCGCTGTAACATGTGGAGAGTTGAATTCCAGCGTGTCGCCACATCGCATTTCAGGCGATGAACCGGCAGGCCAAAAGACTTCTGGAGCGATGCAAGTCGCTCAGCTGCGGCGCTTGAACGGCGGAAGTGAGCAGACAGTTTTCGTGCCCTGTTCAGAAGGCCATCTAGGCCGGGATAGTGTGTTAAAAATTGTTGGACGACAAGGTTCAACGCGTGAGCCATACAAGGTACATGTGTCACCTTGCCCAGGCGAAGGTCCGCACCCAGGTTTGCAGCATTGTCGCACACGGCCTTACCAGGCTGCAGGTTGAGTGGAGACAACCATTTATTAAACTCGGACCGCAGAGCTGACCACAACTCCTCAGCTGTGTGACTCTTATTCCCAAGACATGTCAAGCTAAAGACCGCCTGATGCCGTTGCGCTCTGCTGCCAGCATAGTAATGAGGGGTGCGTGATTCCTTCTGCGCAGTGAGAACGCTGGTGGCCTGACCAGGCAGGCTTGGGGATGGCAAGACTTGTGCAGCAGACCCTTCACCATCTATCACCATAGTTACCCAGTGCCCAGTCAGCGACATGTAACTTCCCTGTCCATGCTTACTGGTCCAAGTATCGGTGGTGAAATGCACCCGTTGACACACAGAGTTTCTCAAGGAAGCGGTGATGTTGTGTGCGACATGCTGGTGTAGCGCGGGCACACCTTTCTTAGAGAAGTAGTGGCGACTAGGCATCTGGTACTGGGGCACAGCGACAGACATAAGGTCTCTAAAATCCTGTGTGTCCACTAGGCGGAAAGGCAGCATTTCGTTAGCCAAGAGCTTACAGAGGGATAAAGTCAACCTTTTAGCTTTGTCATGGGTTGCAGGAAGTGGCCTTTTATTTGACCACATCTGAGGGACAGAGATCTGGCTGCTGTGTGTAGACGGTGTTGAGTAGGGTGTCCCTGGAAAAATGCAGGTTTGTGAGGAAAGTGCAGTCGGAGACATGATGTTGCCTTCATCCAACGTTGGTGCTATCGATGTCTGAGAGAGCTGTACACACTCACTTGTTTCCCCTTCCAAACCAACTGACGACCTACCAAGCAAACTGCCTGTTGCAGTTACAGTGGTGGAAGTTGTGCATGGAAAAACAGGTGTGACAGCTGTCCCCACAGTCCTAGAAGATGAAGAGCGCGCGGATGCACTGGAAGGGGCAGGCGGTGGATGGTTCGCTCCGCTAGGCCGCATTGCAGCACGGTGAGCTTCCCACCGGGACATATGATATTTATTCATGTGACGATTCATGGAAGAAGTTGTCAAACTGCTGAGGTTTTGACCTCTACTAATAGAACCATGACAAATTTTACAGATCACATAATTTGGGCGATCTTTTGCTATGTCAAAAAAGGACCAGGCTAGGCAAGGCTTAGAGGGCATGCGACCTGTTGATCCACCCCAACTAGTGCTCAGAGGCAGAGTGGTGGCTGAGGATGCAGTTGTAGACGTACTACCAGTACTCCGACTCTGTCCAGGAAGGCGCAAGGTAACTTCGTCATCAGTTGCATCCTCCTCCACCACCTCTGTTGACCTCCTCGAGTGCCTGACTGTGGGTTGACAGTAGGTGGGATCTAGAACTTCATCATCAATTGTTGTGTTTGCACTCCCCTCCCCCTCAGACTGAGCCTCTTCTTGCCCTGACCGAATATTTAAGTTGTCATCCCAATCGGGTATCTGCGTCTCATCTTCATCAGTATGTTCCTCATTGTCTATAACCACAGGTGTTACAGTTTGTGACAAAGGGTCAACATTATGCTCAGAAACTTGGTCCTCACGGCCTGAATCAGAGTCACAAAGGTTCTGGGCATCACTGCAGACCATTTCCTGTTCTGTACTCACTGTAGCTTGGGAGCAGACCTCTGATTCCCAGGCTATAGTGTGACTGAACAGCTCTGCAGACTCAGCCATCTCAGTTCCACCATACTGTGCAGGGCTGATGGAGACTTCAGAGCTGGGAGAAAGCAAGTTTGATTGGGATGACAACTCAGAGGACTGGTGTTTTTTGGATGCGGTACTTGAAGTGGCTGAGAGGGCACTTGTTGGACCACTTGAGATCCATTCAAGCATTTTCCTTTTTTGGCATTCATCTACCTTTGTTCCTGTTGTTCGTGTCCGTAAAAAAGGGAGCACATCGGATTGTCCACGGTAAGTAGTAGACATCTTACTTTTGCTGGTAGATGGTCTATCTTCAGCAGATGATAATGGAGCTTTGCCACCTTCCCCACGGACAAACCCTTTTTTTCCTTTTCCACCACGCCTCTTCCCCTTTCCACCAGCATCTGTCATTTTGCCACTCATGTTGATTGCGACAAGATTGTGCACTGAAAATGTGGTAGTAAAAATTGAGAGGTGGTGTAGATTGCAGCGGTGGTCTAGCTTTATTAACAGCAGAATAATAAAGAATAAATATCCCTGACAATGCAACTACGGCCCTTAAACTGGCAGCATAAATTGCTAGTATAATGGCTTAGTAAATATCAGTTTGAGTGTGCAATGCAGGCAGAGGTGCTGCAAATATCTGTGCACTACTGGGACTATACAGAAGTCCAACAGCCACGTTTAGGATGACACTAGGTACACTCAGTGTTTGCTAGTATAATGGCTTAGTAAATATCAGTTTGAGTGTGCAATGCAGGCAGAGGTGCTGCAAATATCTGTGCACTACTGGGACTATACAGAAGTCCAACAGCCACGTTTAGGATGACACTAAGTTCACTCAGTGTTTGCTAGTATAATGGCTTAGTTATAATGAGTTGGAGTGTGCAATGCAGGCAGACGTGCTGCAAATATCTGTGCACTACTGGGCTTATACAGAAGTCCAACAGCTACGTTTAGGATGACACTAGGTACACTCAGTGTTTGCTAGTATAATGGCTTAGTAAATATCAGTTTGAGTGTGCAATGCAGGCAGAGGTGCTGCAAATATCTGTGCACTACTGGGACTATACAGAAGTCCAACAGCCACGTTTAGGATGACACTAAGTTCACTCAGTGTTTGCTAGTATAATGGCTTAGTTATAATGAGTTGGAGTGTGCAATGCAGGCAGAGGTGCTGCAAATATCTGTGCACTACTGGGACTATACAGAAGTCCAACAGCCACGTTTAGGATGCCACTATGTACACTCAGTGTTTGCTAGTATAATGGCTTAGTTATAATGAGTTGGAGTGTGCAAGGCAGGCAGACGTGCTGCAAATATCTGTGCACTACTGGGACTATACAGAAGTCCAACAGCCACGTTTAGGATGACACTAAGTTCACTCAGTGTTTGCTAGTATAATGGCTTAGTTATAATGAGTTGGAGTGTGCAATGCAGGCAGACGTGCTGCAAATATCTGTGCACTACTGGGACTATACAGAAGTCCAACAGCCACGTTTAGGATGACACTAGGTACATTCAGTGTTTGCTAGTATAATGGCTTAGTAAATATCAGTTTGAGTGTGCAATGCAGGCAGAGGTGCTGCAAATATCTGTGCACTACTGGGACTATACAGAAGTCCAACAGCCACGTTTAGGATGACACTAAGTTCACTCAGTGTTTGCTAGTATAATGGCTTAGTTATAATGAGTTTGAGTGTGCAATGCAGGCAGACGTGCTGCAAATATCTGTGCACTACTGGGACTATACAGTAGTCCAACAGCCACGTTTAGGTTGACACTAGGTACACTTGTGGCGCCCCAGGACCTGGTCGCCACAACAGCATTGACCTTTCAAAGGGTTAATGATGAGCCTGGAGGTAATGGGGAGATCCATTGGCCAGCAAGTTTAACACCCAACGCAGTTCTCACTCTGGCCAGCAGGGGGAGCTCTGAACCTGGAATTCCAGGGAGCTTTCCTCAAGTCTGGCCTGAGGGAGGAAGTAGTGGTCAGTCTGTAGAGAGAAGTGGAAGGAAGTAGACGCAGAGTGAGCTGTCCTGTGGATCTGGGGCCTAGAGCTAGAGTAGCTTGGCCCAGGGAAGCAGGAGTAGCTGAGAGGCAGCGGAGAGACTCGGACATCGGAGTCTGTGGCCACCAGGGCTTAAAATACTCCCTGGTAGCCGAATCCGAAGGGCAGGAGAGCTGCAAGCACCTGGCCCATAAACATCCCAAAGGTACAGCTGCAGCATCAGGGCCCGGTGTGGACTCCAGCAGAGAAGCACCAGAGAGGGCCTGCGCAGCCTGCTACAGAGGGAAAGGGACGTACCATCAGTCCCAGCAGCAAAGAGGGCCATTGCTGGATTCAGAGAAGCAGGGTCCTATCATAACAAAGAAAAGCACAGGAGTAGGCCTCATACTCAGCTGGCCAGAAAGATCACCCCAAGTACTTCCAGGCCGACCGGATCCCCATCACCACCTGTAACGGTCTCCCAGGACTGGACTGTTCCCAAAGTAAAAGAGGAAAAGGTAAAGAGACTGTTGTTTGTGCCTGGTTCTTTCATTGTCTGTCGGCCCTGCACCGTGTTAGCTACACAACCCCATAGACTTTCACGAGCACTAACAGTGTCCCCGGGGCTCCGCTCCACCTGTGGGGAGCAGTACCACCATTGCTGCCATAACATCACCCCGGAGGCCTCACACAGCAGCGGCGGCTTAATAGCCGCAGACCACAGGTGGCGTCACGAACACAAACTTTATTCATCAAGCCACATATTCTACTGACACCCACCAGGGCCACGGAGCCGGGCCCAGCCACCACTGACTACCACCGGACTTGTCCGGCCCGGCACCGGGTGTCCCATAGCCCTGGGGTGGGCGAGTCAACTTTTGGCGTCACGAACAGGATTTCGTGCCCGGTCCCACCGGGTACTGTGCGCCTGCAGAAACTGTGCTTAAAAGACTGTGTTACTGGTTGCAAACTGCCGCCGCCATTAGCCTCGCTGAGCGCAGGAAGAAGGGGGGCGTGCCTGACAAAGAGCGCGAAGGGAGCGCGCCATCAGAGCAGAGCGCTGTTAACCCCACGCGACCCAGAAGGGAATTTGAAAAGTGAACGGAGCCTGGTAAGGTTCATTAAGGGGGAGGAAGATGTCCGACTCGGAGGGAGGGCAGGTGGCTGCCATAGCCCGAGACGCCGCGGCGCCAGCCGAAGCAATCCCAGTCGCCGTCGCCCCAGCCCCCGCTGTAGCGCCGGTAATGCCGATCACAATGCCGTACATCCCGGGAGCGGAATGGCTGCCGCAGTACTCCGGGGAGTCCCATACCTTGAGCGACTTCAGAGAAAGTCTGCACAGCTTGTTCCGGGTGTATCCTCTGACTGAGAGCCAAAAGTTGGGCATATTAATGGGGCAGCTAGCTGGCGCGGCCCAGCGTGAAGTGAAGTCCTGGCCTGATACAGATAAAGGGACAGCAACCCAGATACTGGCCAAGCTAAAGAGTACTTTTGACACCCGCACCGCAGCAGAAATAAAGATGAGATTCTTTGGGTGCAAACAACGGGCCACAGACAGCATAAGGGACTATGCCTTAAACTTGCAGGAGGCCCTTAAAGCAGTTAAACAGGTGGACCCAGAGAGTGTACGTGAAGAACACAAACTCCTAACTGAGCAGTTCATAGAGGGGCTCCTGTCAGATGCCCACAGGACCCAGCTGCGTATCATGGTCCTGCAGAACCCTGCTCTGGACTTTGCAAAGTTTAAGGACCAGGCCATCCGGGTACTGAGAGAATCTACACCGAATGACCCAGTACCCCTCCGGCCTCTTGCTATCACGTACCCCGGGGTGGTGCCTGCAACACGAGCTGCTGCAGGGGCTGAGGCGCAGTCCCTGGATAAGGATCCCACTGCAGAGCTCAGACAGCAGGTCCAGGAGCTGACCAAGACTGTAGCTGCCCTTGCCAAGACCGTGCAGTCTCTACAAGTGACCCCATCGCCTGCAAGAATCGAGTTGGCCTCCAGCCCAGATGACGTCCCATGGATGCGACGGAGGAGGATTCCGCCGACCCGAGGCAAAGACACAGACCGGTATGATTCAACGGGACAACCGATCTGCCGCCGCTGCAGCCAGGCGGGCCACATTGCACGACACTGTCCTTTAAATGGGCCGAGCCTGGGGCCAGGAGCCAACCCCCAGGTGTAAGGAAGCCCGGCTCAACCCCCAGCCGCAGCAAATATGTGGGAGGACGACCGGTCCTTCCTATTGTGCTGGATGGGATCCCTTTGCATGCCCTCCTGGATATGGGGTCCCAGGTAACAACCATCTTTTGTAACTGTACAAAAGATATTGGGCTGATTCAGACATTGACCATGGCCCAGATGATGATTTAACAATTGTGGCCAGTAATGGTCAGCCCTTACCTCAAATTGGGTATAAAGAAGTAACCATTAAAGTGGGGCGGGTAGAATTGCCATGTCAGGGGATGATAATTGTAGATATTGATCGCAAAGAATCTGACCCACTGCTAACCATTGGTACAAATGTGATAGAAAATTGTATTGCCGAAGTGATAATTTTGTTGCAACAGGCGTCTGAAACTGCCAGCTCCGGGCAGCAGCGTGCCCTACAGAGGGAGATCAGAGCCCTGATGAGGAGGCAGCAGGTAGAGCTGGCCGGAGGAGAAATTGGCAGTGTGAGGGTAAGTGACCCCCTCCCCATTGCAATACCCCCAAGAAGTGAAATGTTGATATGGTGTCAGGCAGCAATAGGCCTCAGGGGTCAGGATTACCATGCCTTGGTAGAACCGGTGTATTCAGACAGTAGGCCTGGAGTCCTGATAGCCAGAGGGGTAGCAGACGTTCGCAAGGGGAGAGTGCCCGTCCGTGTCCTGAATTGTGGGGAGGAGGAAGCCAAATTGCCCCGGTACGCCACTGTAGCAAAACTGTACACTGTCAGCAACAATACCATCAAAGCAGTGGAACCCTTGATCCCGTCCGACCAGGCGGAAGACAATGGCTCCAAGGGGCAGCTGGAAGACTGGTGCCAAAAATTACATGTGGGCACCGACTCCACCCCCTCACACCAAAAGCATGGAGTTTACCGGGTGGTACAGGAGTACGAGCGGGTCTTCAGCAAACACCCCCTAGATTTTGGGCAGGTGAAAGGGGTTAAACATCAAATCCCCACGGGTGAGCATCATCCCATTAAAGAGAGATACCGCCCTGTACCCCCCGCACAGTATCAGCGTGCCAAAGAAATGTTACGGGAAATGAAGGAGGCTGGGGTTATCAGAGATAGTTGTAGCCCCTGGGCAGCTCCACTAGTGCTCGTAAAGAAAAAAGATGGTACAATGAGAATGTGTGTAGATTACAGGCAAATTAACCGCATTACACATAAAGATGCTTATCCACTACCCAGAATAGAGGAGTCACTAACAGCCTTAAAGTCAGCTAACTATTTCTCCACCTTGGATCTCACCAGTGGGTATTGGCAGGTTCCCGTGGCAGAGGCGGACAAGGAGAAGACTGCATTCACGACACCAATGGGCCTCTGTGAGTTCAACTGTATGCCATTCGGGCTCTGCAACGCCCCAGGGACATTCCAAAGGTTGATGGAGTGCTGCTTGGGCCACCACAACTTTGAAACCGTGCTGTTGTACCTGGATGACGTCATAGTCTACTCCAAGACTTATGAAGACCACCTGAGGCACTTAGCAGAAGTGTTTGAGTCCTTGTCGAAATATGGCCTGAAGATAAAGCCGTCCAAATGTCACCTCTTGAAGCCAAAGGTACAGTACCTGGGTCAGGTGGTCAGCGCAGAAGGTGTGGCACCTGATCCGGAGAAAGTCACCGTAATCAAGGACTGGCCAAGACCCACCAAGGTAAAGGAGGTGCGGCAGTTCCTTGGGCTGGTGGGCTACTACCGAAGGTTCATTGATGGTTTCACCAAGATAGCAGCGCCCCTTCAAGATCTCCTGGTGGGCCAGCCAAAGCAGGCTAAGAAGCAGAGCCCTCCATTTGAATGGAGCAGCCAACTAGAAACATCCTTTGTCCGGCTGAAAGGGGCTCTCACGGGAGAAGAAATTCTGGCCTACCCTGACTACAGCCAGCCGTTTGTACTGTATACAGACGCCAGCAACATGGGACTGGGAGCAGTTCTGTCCCAGGTGCAGGGAGGCAGAGAGAGGGTGATAGCTTCCTACTGGCGTATGCTTCGGCCCACAGAAAGGAATCCAGAAAACTACAGTTCCTTCAAGCTGGAGTTCCTCGCTATTGTTTGGGCAGTGACTGAACGCTTCAAGCACTATCTGGCATCGGCCAAGTTCACCATCTTCACGGACAACAATCCGTTGACACACCTGGCAACAGCCAAGTTAGGTGCGTTGGAACAGCGATGGATGGCCCGGCTGTCTAACTTTGACTTTACCATCAAGTATCGGGCTGGCAAGAAGAATAACAATGCTGATGCGCTGTCCAGAATGCCTCACTTACCCGAGTCTGGAGAAGACCTGGATGAACTCGAAGAGATAGAGTTACCGGCTTTCCATCACCAAGGTGTTTCCCAGTGTGAGCATGCTGTAGGAGTGAAGCGTTCGAGCCAGCACGAGGTCTCGGTCAACCCATTACTCCACCATAATTGGGAAGAGACACAGAACGGTGACCCGGCCGTGCGATTGGTCAAAGAAAAGCTAGCACAAGCTGAGACCCATCTTGGCCCAGATGCTCTAGAAGAAGCCCAGCAGCTGTGGAAGGAGAGGGGACGACTGTTCACATACCAAGGCAAGCTCTGCAAGAGATATGTCAACTGGCGAACGAATGAACTCGTCTGGCAGATAGTGGTCCCACAGAGGGATGCTCCAATGGTCCTAGCAGCTTATCATGATAACGCAGGACACTTCGGGTGGAAGAAGTTGGAGACCCTACTCCGTGATCGGTTCTACTGGGTGCACATGAGAAAGACCGTTGAGAAGTGGTGCCGAGACTGTGGTCCGTGTAACCTGAGGCGGAAAGATGATGCCAGCCAGAGGTCTCCCCTACAGCCAATTGTCACGAAGCAGCCCCTGGAGTTGGTGGCCCTGGACCACGTGAAGTTAACACCAAGCCGGTCAGGCTATGTGTACGCCCTCACCATTGTGGACCATTACTCTCGTTTCCTGGTAGTAGTGCCCGTGAAGGACCAGACAGCCAGAACAGCAGCTAGAGCATTTCAGGCATACTTTTGTCGACCTCACGGTTACCCTGAAAGGGTACTGACCGATCAAGGTCCTGCATTCGAGGCAGAAGTGTTCCAAGAGTTCTGTAACATGTACGGTTGTAAGAAAATCAGAACCACACCGTACCACCCCCAAACCAATGGATTGTGCATGAAGATGAACCATGTGGTTATTGATATGCTCAAGACTCTACCTCTGGAAGAAAGAAACCAATGGCCAGAGAAGTTACCAGATCTGGTAGACCTGTACAACCATATCCCGGTAAATTCGACCAACTGCAGCCCTGCTTACCTGATGCGAGCAAGACCTGGCAAGTTACCTGTAGACTTTGAAATGGGGACTGTGTCACCTGAAGCGGTTCAGGAGATAGAAGATTCGGATACAGAGCGACAACAGCAGTACCGCAAGGTCCAGGAATGCGTAGAAAGGAGCCTGTCTCAAGCAAGAATGAGACAAGAGCAGCATTACAATAAAACAGCTCCAGCAACTCCCTTAGCACCTGGAGAACAGGTCCTCAAGAAAAAGGGGAGGGCGCATAAATTAGATGATCAGTGGGAGAATGAACCCTACACCATTATCCCCTCCAACTTTGACAATAGTAAGGTATGCCTCATAAGCAAAGATGAAGGCAAGACCTATCAAGCAGTTTCTCGAGACCGCCTGAAAGCATGCCCCGAACAGTGCAGAATCCAAAAAGAAGTAGAAGAAGTACAAGAAAGTCCCCAAAGTCCAGAAAAAGAGGAAGAGATGATCCAAACAATCCTGGGAAAATTCCCCAAAACTTGGACCCGAATAAACAATGCCATAGTGGTACCAGTGTTGACGTTCCCGCAGTTGGTCGAGCCAGAAACAGAAGAGGTTCCAGATCCACCTAAAGAACCGTCCGCTCCAACACGAGATGACACGCCAGCAGTGGAACAGGAGAATCAACCCCTTGTCAGTGGTGAACCTGTCATACCCTTGGCGACTCTTAGACCACATAGGCAATCGTCACGCTTACCTATCAGGGTTAGGCCTACCTGTAGTGCTGAGGTAGAAGACACACCAAGTAGTCAGGGACAAACACCAGAGCTACGCAGGTCTCAACGCAGCACTCGAGGACAGCCCCCTCCAAGGTATAGAGAGTAAAAAGAAAGAGTACTTATTAGAATGTAAATAGTTATGTGCAATGTCTGTAATGTTGTGTATAAAATGTTTTTCTTTTTTTTGATTGAGAAAATGGACAATTGGGCCACTGG
Source organism: Anomaloglossus baeobatrachus (assembly GCF_048569485.1). NCBI lineage: Eukaryota > Metazoa > Chordata > Amphibia > Anura > Aromobatidae > Anomaloglossus > Anomaloglossus baeobatrachus. The sequence goes on along the minus strand of NC_134357.1, from coordinate 108,266,179 downwards.
ACTATGGGTGGCCAACACCTAGCTGTACATAGTTAGCACCAGTGTGCTCAGCACCCCTGAAGAAAAACCCGTCCGGCGTGCATAGAGTGGGGTCATCAATGCTCTGATGCACGCCCAGAGCCTACGTTGGGGGTTTTATCGCGGCGAGTCCCCCATGGAGCAGTGTAATGGACACCCGGCTGGGAGCCACACTGGACTCTTAAAGTTGTTTAAGGTTGTAACATGTATGTCTTGTTTTGTTTTCCACAGTCCGGGAGTACTGAATTTAACTAAGGGGGAGTGTGGCGCCCCAGGACCTGGTCGCCACAACAGCATTGACCTTCCAAAGGGTTAATGCTGAGCCTGGAGGTAATGGGGAGGTCCATTGGCCAGCAAGTTTAACACCCAACGCAGTTCTCCCTCCGGCCAGCAGGGGGAGCTCTGAACCTGGAATTCCAGGGAGCTTTCCTCAAGGCTTAATAGCCGCAGACCACAGGTGGTGTCACGAACACAAACTTTATTCATCAAGCCACATATTCTACTGACACCCACCAGGGCCACGGAGCCGGGCCCAGCCACCACTGACTACCACCGGACTTGTCCGGCCCGGCACCGGGTGTCCCATAGCCCTGGGGTGGGCGAGTCACACTCAGTGTTTGCTAGTATAATGGCTTAGTTATAATGAGTTGGAGTGTGCAATGCAGGCAGAGGTGCTGCAAATATCTGTGCACTACTGGGACTATACAGAAGTCCAACAGCCACGTTTAGGATGACACTAGGTACACTCAGTGTTTGCTAGTATAATGGCTTAGTAAATATCAGTTTGAGTGTGCAATGCAGACAGACGTGCTGCAAATATCTGTGCACTATTGGGACTATACAGAAGTCCAACAGCCACGTTTAGGATGACACTAAGTTCACTCAGTGTTTGCTAGTATAATGGCTTAGTTATAATGAGTTGGAGTGTGCAATGTAGGCAGAGGTGCTGCAAATATCTGTGCACTATTGGGACTATACAGAAGTCCAACAGCCACGTTTAGGATGACACTAAGTTCACTCAGTGTTTGCTAGTATAATGGCTTAGTTATAATGAGTTGGAGTGTGCAATGTAGGCAGAGGTGCTGCAAATATCTGTGCACTACTGGGACTATACAGAAGTCCAACAGCCACGTTTAGGATGCCACTAGGTACACTCAGTGTTTGCTAGTATAATGGCTTAGTTATAATGAGTTGGAGTTTGCAATGCAGGCAGACGTGCTGCAAATATCTGTGCACTACTGGGACTATACAGAAGTCCAACAGCCACATTTAGTATGACACTAGGTACACTCAGTGTTTGCTAGTATAATGGCTTAGTAAATATCAGTTTGAGTGTGCAATGCAGGCAGAGGTGCTGCAAATATCTGTGCACTATTGGGACTATACAGAAGTCCAACAGCCACGTTTAGGATGACACTAGGTACACTCAGTGTTTGCTAGTATAATGGCTTAGTTATAATGAGTTGGAGTGTGCAATGCAGGCAGACGTGCTGCAAATATCTGTGCACTATTGGGACTATACAGAAGTCCAACAGCCACGTTTAGGATGACACTAAGTTCACTCAGTGTTTGCTAGTATAATGGCTTAGTTATAATGAGTTGGAGTGTGCAATGCAGGCAGACGTGCTGCAAATATCTGTGCACTATTGGGACTATACAGAAGTCCAACAGCCACGTTTAGGATGACACTAGGTACACTCAGTGTTTGCTAGTATAATGGCTTAGTTATAATGAGTTGGAGTGTGCAATGCAGGCAGACGTGCTGCAAATATCTGTGCACTATTGGGACTATACAGAAGTCCAACAGCCACGTTTAGGATGACACTAAGTTCACTCAGTGTTTGCTAGTATAATGGCTTAGTTATAATGAGTTGGAGTGTGCAATGCAGGCAGACGTGCTGCAAATATCTGTGCACTACTGGGACTATACAGAAGTCCAACAGCCACGTTTAGGATGACACTAAGTTCACTCAGTGTTTGCTAGTATAATGGCTTAGTTATAATGAGTTTGAGTGTGCAATGCAGGCAGAGGTGCTGCAAATATCTGTGCACTACTGGGACTATACAGAAGTCCAACAGCCACGTTTAGGATGCCACTAGGTACACTCAGTGTTTGCTAGTATAATGGCTTAGTAACTATCAGTTTGAGTGTGCAATGCAGGCAGACGTGCTGCAAATATCTGTGCACTACTGGGACTATACAGAAGTCCAACAGCCACGTTTAGGATGCCACTAGGTTCACTCAGTGTTTGCTAGTATAATGGCTTAGTTATAATGAGTTGGAGTGTGCAGAGGACAGGAGGGTACAGTGCCAGGGTTGTGGTGCTCTGGGTATAGGAAAGGAAGCCTGCCTTTCTATTCCCTCCTAATGGGGAAATGCAGCGAGGAAATCCCTGACCTTAGCTACACAGACGCTGTCTCTGTTTTCAGGACCTGTCACCTATGGCTCTTACCCTGCCGGTACGAGCCCTTAAAAGGACTTATAGAAAGTGCTATCCCTAAGCTGTCGAGCGCTGTGTATGGAGCGCATACAGCAGTATCGGCGATAGGACAAAGGACGGAGCTGCGCCAGTGATGTCTGACACCAAGGACGCAGAAGAGAAAATGGCGTCCGGACGGGCAGATACTCGTTTTTATAATGCAGGAACATGTGACATGGACATCCTATCACACATGCCGTTGCTTCTCTGGCTAAAAGTCCACTTAGCTGTGTGTGTGTCTGGGATTGGCTGCCATAATGGCCCTCCCCACTACACGCGCGCGCTTAGGGAAGGAAGACAAGGAAAAAAAAAAAAATGGCAATCGCCATTATACAAACAGCAGTGATCTGAAGGCGCTGTTCCCGCACACTATACACTGAAATTTCAGAATAGTGTGAGTCACAGAGTGACTTACACTATTACAGCGGAAAGCCAGCTAGGAATTAGCTGTTTTTTTGCTGCTAGAACCGTTCTCGAACGTTTCTAGAACTATCGAGCTTTTGCAAAAAGCTCGAGTTCTAGTTCGATCTAGAACAGGCCCCAAAATCACTCGAGCCTAGAACTGGAGAACCTCGAACCGCGAACTGCGCTCAACTCTAGTTAAGAGCCTTGGAACAACGATGGGTTGCACGACTGGCTAATTATGACTTTACTATCAAATATAGAGCTGGCCGCAAGAACACTAACGCCGACGCCTTGTCCAGAATGCCCCATTTGCTGGATGAAGAAGGGGACGAAGACGACCTGGAAGAGGTTGAGCTACCAGCATTCCATCAACCCCATTCGGGAAAACGGCCTCGAGCAAGTATTCACCAGCAAGAGATAACTTGTGACCCATTGCCCTACCATGGGTGGCAAGAAGCTGAGGACCAGGATCCTGCAGTCAAGCTAGTTAAGTTGCTGTTATCCAGAGCTGATGCCCATTTGGGACCAAATGCCCCTGAAGAGGCCAGGAAATTGTGGCAAGACCGGAGTCGGCTGTACTTACACCAAGGCAAGCTGTGCAGGAGAATGCGGACGCAGTTCCTGTTCATATTGAATCACTGGAGGGAAGAGATGAGGAATCTGGCGGTAGCGGTGCGAGCCCGTGAGATTGAAATCCCACGTGAAGAAAGGGTAAACGGTTACCCAGTCCCTGATGATTACCCTAATCCGGCCATGGCGGCTGAGGGATCCGGTCCGCCCCCGCTTGCGGCAACCACTCCACCGTCACCTACCCTATCCTTTTCGGATACCGAGCTGCCATCACCCATCCCGGCAGTGGAGCCTGCAGCATTTTCATGTGAAGCTCCAGCAGCAGCCCCGATGTCTCCTGTCATCCCAGTCACGTCAGCGGTTCCCTGGAGCCCGGCCAGATCAGACCCGGCCGCATCACCGGGCCCGTCCTCAGAGGCGGAGCACCCGGGCCCTGCAACACTGGCTGCGGAGCAGTCGGTCTTTCTACCTACAGTAGCGGGAGTGGGACCTTCCAGTCCACTGGTTCCACTACCGCGCGGCATCCCGATGGCTGTTGGGGCCGCCCGAGTCCATCTAAAGCCAGAGCCAGTCAGGGAGCTGAGGCCAGATGCCGATGCCCCCTGCTGGGAATGACCATGACCACAGGTGATACCGACCACAACCCCGGCAGATCAACGGCAGCAGGAGATGATTGCTCGTACCCAGAGAGAGAAGGATCATTTGAGGAAATCTACGTTCCATGTACGAGGCCCAACGAGGAGGGGCATGATGCACCGTTTTGAACCTGAGAAAGGGTGGGGTTTCCTGTCTGAGGCCTGTCTTGCTGAAAAGGTGTTTGTTGCAAGAAGAGATGTCGAGCAGCACCTCCCAAGAGATCCCCCGGGCCGCAACCTGGAGCCTGGGGAGGTGGTCAGCTACACCCGGCACTGGGGTGAGCGGGGCTGGTATGCCCTAGATGTGAAATGGCTCGCTATGGTGAATGAGCGGGTTATGCCAGCTGCCGCTGTTGGTTACCAGTCTCCCTGTGAGCGGTACCAGTAAAGTAAAAATGTTAATACTGAAAAGTTAACGATGCCCTAGAAGGTATCAGTGCTTTCGTTTGTTTTTTTTCACAGTTTGTTATTTTTCATATATAAACTGCTAGAAAATGAATGCTTTAACGAAACGGTTTTAAATTAAACGGGAAAGTAACCTGATTTTCTCTAGATTTGCTACAAGTGTACAACCGGTACATGGACTTTGTCGACTTTGTCAATGACTTCGTAGTTTTAAATAGTTAAGTAAAAATGGACCATGGTCACAGGACTGGCGTGACCAACACAAACTGGTGTCTTGTACATAATTGCACCTCCTGTGCCAAAGAGTCAACTGGCACACCCTTAACCCGACCAAGGACTCATTTAGGTTTCCAGAGGAAACAGGTTATTTGGGTGGTGGTTAGTGGGACGATGGTACTGGACTGTCGCAGGAAGGGACCGCAACGTGGTAGGTTGGGTCCCCGCTGCCATCACAACCAGTGGCGTCCCAATGCTGACAGGTGAACTCTAAGTTTAGTAACGTTAAAGTATAAGTACCTCCCTAATGTGGGATGAACCTGTTGAATAAATGTTATTAATGTTAACCTTTCTTTTACCAGTTCAATAAATACTTGGCGTCCTGTAGCTCACTAACGAGCTACGCTTAACCAAGGGGGAATGTGACGTCCTGGCCTATCAGGTCGTCACAAGTGTTCCATGCAATCTGCCCTTCTGCATGGTACCCGCTCCTCCTTGGTTACGGGTCTTGTCCCTTTGGTGTTGCTAAGAACAGGTATACACAAATCCTGAGGAACACTCTGCACCACAGCCACCAGACACCTATTGGACAGCCTGAGGGGAATAGGGCCGCCCAGATGGAGGGATGGTAGAAGGAGGGCCAGAAGTGTCAGGAGTAGGAGAGAAGTGGAGGGAGAAGTGCCAGTGAGCAGTGACAGGAAAGGTCAGCTGCGGAGCTGGGCTCCTGTAACCGTCCCAGGTGCCAGACGTTGGTCTGGCCTGTAAGGAGCTGGAACCCTGGTCGCATTGGATAGTGACAGGGGGAACGGTACTGCCACGGAGGGCAGACCGGCGGCCTTGTGCTACAACTGGGCAGAGGCCAGGGCACGACGGGGTACGCGGACCCTAGGCTGGGAAGTAGCTTCATGCAGCCCAGTAATTCACCCGACGGGAACGGAATCTTCATGAACCGCTCTCCACCCACTCCAAAATCGGGGTACTAGCGCAACGGTGGGATAGGACTTCCCAAAACCATCCAGAAAATCCCAAGCGTGAACCCTGAGAGCAAGCTCATTTTGCTAGCCACGCAGGTGAGCGGGACCTGAGTAGTTCTAGGTGAAAGGGATCCACCAAGTGTAAACATGGTGCCAAGGGACAAGGCTTCAGACCAACCAGCAACGCCAAAAGGGCACGGACACAACATGTTCGAACTAAGGCTGAAGGGCATTCAAGACTTTGGTTTACCTGGTGTCAGTATCTCTGGACTGTGTGAGTACACTGTGCCCCTTTGCTCCCAACGGGTCCCCAGCCATCCAGCACCGAGCCCCGGGACATCTTCCCCTGCCCACGGAGGGGTTAACATCAATAGCTGCCATTCCATCGCTCCCGGGCACTCCCTTCTCCCTTAAACGCAGCAGTGGTGGTATCCCAACTTTTAACACGAACCGTTAGTGGTGTCACGAACATTATCTAAATCCACCCTTTCAACCCACCTTTTATTTTTGAGAGGCCACGCGACCCCGCCTCGGGTCCGGAGACCCCTCGAGCCACTGCGGATATGGATCCGAGCAGCCCGTCGGCTGTCGCGGGGGCGGCACACCCACTAATAAATGCTGGGACAGTTAGGCAGGTTCAAGATATGCACCCAGAACTGCCCGTGGTTCTAGGTGCACTTGGGAACTGACAGGTTCCCTTTAATATAAAGAGTCCTGTGTTCACAATCCCCATCTCTTGGTCAGAGTATAAAGGGTTATATAGAGCATCTCTCTCTGGAGAACCCATCCTGTAAGACAGCCAGTCTAAAGATGTGAGTGGATGTGTGCGTATCTATCTGTGTATCTCTGTGTGTGGGTGACCCTAGAATGTATGGACTCTTGGTGGTAGATAGAGATGAGCGAACCCAATGTTTGGTTTTTGAACTGAACACCAACTTTAAAAAAACAGAGTTTGGGTTTGGATGCTTTACGGGCAAACTCCACTTGTGCGAGCATTGCTGTGATCAGGTACGCTTGATGCTCAGCCCTGTGCAAGCCTCCTGCAGTGTTTGAACAGCTTGCACTGGGGGGGGGGGGAACAGCAGCGTGATTAGATGTAGTGTACAAAAAAATAATTGAAAATGGAGCCACTAGACTCCTCTTCCACTCCTCAATGACATTACTGTCATGCGGTGTGCTGCTCTGTACGTACCAGGTGTCATAGTGACTTCAGACTCTGTTCACATTACAGAGTCAGACATGCCACCTGGTGCTTTTCTGTTGCTTAGTCAGAGCCAGGCATCAACCAATTTTGTGCTCACTGGTGATCAATCTGGTAGGAGTTAATTCCTGCTAACCTGTGAGTTGCTGCTGGTGTCACAGGTTACTGAAGACCTATCACAGCCGCCTCGGCCCTTTAAACGATCCTGTCCCTCCATGCTGAATATAGTGTAAGCAATATCGGTTTTGGTGCATGGTGATTCAGCTTCTGGAGAACTGCTGAATGCTATTGTGATGTCTTGTGGAGATACCATTGTCGTTGTGTATTTCTTTTCTTTATGTCCACCCTGTGAACATATTGTCTTTACATCCATGAGTGACTGATGTGAGTTAGTATTTTAGTTCCTCCCTGTCTGTCTATTTGTGTGGCAATTTATCACTTCAGTCCTGGCCCATTCCGGGGTGGGTGTGACGAGGTATAAGACCAGGGCTTTTCAGGAGTTAGGGTTACGTTGGATGTCCAGACCTCGTCACCATCAGGCGATGAGGGACAGTTAAGGGTTCCCCTAGCCTGTGGGCCAGTTTAGGAGTCCCGATTCCAAGTCACTATTTACTATTGTGACAGTTATGGAGCTGGTCAGTGCTGGATTTCCCATCAGGCACAGTAGGCACTGTGCCTGGAGCCTGCAAATTTTTTAGGGCCTACGAACTGTAGAAAACAAATATCCTGTGATAAAAAAAAATAATGTGAACTAATACATTTTTATGTGATTTTATAGGGAACCTGTCAGGTCCAATATGCACCCAGAACCACGAGCAGTTCTGGGTGCATACGGCTAATCCCTGCCTAAATGTCCTTGTATACACTAGCATAGATAAAGGGATCTTTAGAAAAAAATATTTCTAAAGATCTTTTATTGTATGCTAATGAGCTCGGAGACTAGTTCCTAGGGCGTTGATTCCCTTAGTACACCCCTGTGGGTGTGCTAACATGCTAATGAATGTGCAGCGTCAAAGGATGATCTTACTCACCTCTCTGCTGCCATCGATGCCTGATGCTGGATTTCGGCTCGGTGCGCATGGTCCCGGAGTTTTGATCATGCGCACTATGAAGCCGGATGTACGCGTTGCGGCTTCAAACTGAAGTAGTGCGTATGACTGGAAGTCTGGGATCATTCGCACTAAACCGAAATCCAGTGTCGGGCAGCCATGGCGGCGGAGTGGTGAGTGAGATCATCCTGTGATGCTGCACATTCATTAGCATGTTAGCACATCCACAGGAGCATGCTAACATGCTATTGGGGCAGACTAGAAAGGGAAGCAACGCCCTTGGGACTAGTCCCCGAGCTCATTAGCATACGATAAAAGATCTTTAGAAATACCTTTTCTAAAGATCTCTTTATCTATGCTAGTGTATACAGGGATGGTTAGACAAGGATTATCAATATGCACCCAGAACTGCTCATGGTTCTGGGGGCATATTTGACCTGACAGGTTCTCTTTAATAGGAAGTTCCAATGTGGGGCACTGCAGCCCGAATGTGGATGCTGCCCCCTGACTGCTGGCCCCCTCCGGTGGAAAATAGGTGATCCCCCTTTAAGAGACCTCTCGACTCTGTCACTCCCCCAGAGGCGTCATTGGATCCTCCCTCCGCAGCTTGCTGCACAGGATCAAGGGAGTTTTTCTGGCCACTCTCACTGAGGACCCGGACCAGTTTGGACTGCCGGTATTATGGACCCGCTCATGGATGCGGTAAGAGAGCGCATCGGCAGGGGAGCGGCTGGCTCACAGGGCTTTTACCTGTGGGCAGCTTCCTCTCTGCCGAGGTTCAAGCGTGCGGCGTCGGCGAGCGGAGGTCTAAGAGACATACCCGCCCGCCGGCCCGTTTGAGCCCGCCACAGAGTTCAAAAAGGAGCACGAAGAAAAGCTCTTCGCGCTCTCAGCTTTTACCCCCGCCCACCTGCCTTAGCTCGGCTTCCGGCGCCATCGGGAGGGACGCTCCAGGGGACAGGGGGACAGCACAGGCTGACGGGACATCTGTACAAGCAGCAGGCAGCTGCACGGGGATAAGGGGATCCGTTTTTCCTCAGATAGCACTGAGCAGCATTGCCCCAACCGTTCTCCCCTTAGTCGCCATGGGAGGCAATAATACAAGCCAGAGTTCTTCTGGTTCTAGTGGTGCTTCAGCAGACATGAGAGCACCGCTTGAGCCGGCACCTATAGCTCAAAGGGGGGGTGGAGAAGGGCCCCTAAATGTTCCTCAGGTGGATGGACAGTTGGTCCTGTGGCCCCCACCTGATCAGACACCGCCACCATCACAGTTGAGCCAGCCTTTACTTATTGCCCCACTAGGTTCTGGTATAGCCTCGCAGCTTAATCCCCCCAATGTAATTGTACCTCACCAATTGGCTCCCTATGTAAGGGGGGATGGGGCCAGTTCGCCACTTGGCCTGCAGAATAGCCTCCTACAGATGAGGGCGGGGGTGATTAGTGGAGGCTACCAGAGCATATCACGGTCACGTGCTGGGACCCCGGCCACGGCTATTGCGGGTGGTGTGGGCAGCCAACGTGGGTGTGCTTCCTCATCATCATCATCTGACGAGCAACGCGCGCGTAGGCGCAGCAGGCGGCGCATCAGCAGCCGTCGCCACGGCAGATCTAGGTCTAGGCGGCGTAGCCGGCGTTCCAGGTCCTCGCGCTGGCGCTCCCCCTCTTCCTCAGACGAATCCCCAGAGAGGTCACGCAGAAGACGGAGAACACCAACCGCTACAACTGTGCAGCGTGGGGATGTGGGTCCAACATCCGTGGACCAGTTCCAGGATCTGGGAAACACAGTTTCTTCGATGCACGGTGAGTACCCTTACGTGGGGGTCTGGAGTGGGGTTGGGTCCACCGGGGCCACGCCTAGGGATCCGACTCAGGTTCAGAAAGTCTTCGTGAACCCGAAATTGTTACAGATTCCAGAGGGGTCAAAACCAACCCCTCCTGGTCCGGACCTTTACAAAGGTGGCCTTTTTTGTGGGGTCCCTCCCCTGGGTTCCCACCTTGAAGCGCAGGTGAAAGAGTTAATTTGGGCCAACAGTTACGTTGACATCTGGTCATTAATATCGACAGATCAGCATTCGGTTGACCGGGAACGGCGGCCGGGCGAGAAGTTTTACGACCGAAAGCCAAAGGTCGCCAAGACCATAAATAACTGGTTGCAGGCGTTCGCCGTTTTGGGATGTGTCATGGGGCAACGGCACCCGGAAAGGTGCTCAGAATTGTTTATTTACATGGATAGCATCTACAGCTCATACAAGGCCCATGGAGGGTCCGCGTGGTGGAAATACGATGAGGACTTCCGCCGCCGTTTGGACCTTCAGCCCCACCTGGGTTGGGGAGTCAAGGCCACTGACTCTTGGCTCCGCCTGATGATGGCGCAGAGGGTTATCCAGCCTTTTCCCGGGGGGGGTGCCGCGCCTGGATCTCACACGGGCGCGGTGGCCGTCCGCCGGCCGGGAACATGTTGGTTATTTAACGACGGATTCTGTAAATACCACACCCTGTGCAAGTACAAGCACGAATGCTCGGCGTGCGGGGGGCCCCACACTGCCTCCAAATGCAACAAGCCCACCCAAAAAGTCCACGGGGCTAAACCCGGGACTCAGGAACACCGTGACCCCAGTGAGCGTCACCAGGATGGAGCCGTGGCTAAACATGTACCCCAATAGAAGGGCTGCAGCCCAAATCAGATTCGGTTTTTCGTTCGGTTTTTTCATACCTTTCCTTTTTTCTAGGCTCCCCTCGTCATCCCCCAATCTGAAATCGGCCAGGGAAAACCCGGAAGTCATCCGGTCCAAACTGGTTAAGGAGGTGGCCTTAGGGCGTTTCCAAGGTCCGTTTAAGGCCCCACCTTTCAGTAACCTGCGGGTGTCACCCTTAGGGGTGGTTCCCAAAAAGGAACATGGACAATTCCGGCTCATTCATCACCTGTCCTATCCCAAGGGCAGGTCGGTGAATGACGGTATACCTGAGGAAGACTCGACGGTCCATTATGTGTCTTTCGACAGGGCAGTGGAATTGGTTAGGCGCGCTGGTAGGGGTGCTCTCTTGGCAAAATCCAATATAGAGTTGGCTTTCCGCCTCTTGCCTGTGCATCCGGACTGTCACCACCTGCTGGGTGCGATGCTGGACGGTGAGTATTATTTCGACACCTGTCTCCCTATGGGTTGTTCCATTTCTTGCCAGTATTTTGAAATGTTCAGCTCTTTTTTAGAATGGGTCGCCCGCCGGGAGACAGGTTCCGAGGGGATAACCCACTATTTGGACGATTTCTTATTCGTCGGCCCCGCCGCCTCTCCGTTATGCCAATCCGTATTGGACTGTTTCCAGTCCCTGATGGGACGGTTTGGTGTCCCCCTTTCAAAAGAAAAAACCATTGGCCCAGTCACGGTCCTGTCTTTCCTGGGTATAATCATCGACACCGAAGCGATGGAGTTCAGGCTTCCCCCGGAAAAAATCCGAGGCCTGCTTGACCTTATTTCGGCGGTCATTTCCGTGGGAAAAGTTACCTTGTTACAAATGCAGTCACTATTGGGTTCACTCAACTTTGCCTGCAAGGTCATGCCCATGGGCAGGATTTTTTCCAGGCGTCTGTCATTGGCTACTCGTGGTGTTCGGCTGCCACACCATAGAATTCGAATAACAACCTCCCTAAAGAACGACTTGTTGGTGTGGCAAAAATTTTTGAGTACATACAACGGCCGCACTTGCTTTCAAGATGCGGACCGGACAAACTCTGAAGTAGAGCTTTTCTCGGACGCTGCAGGAGCCGTTGGATTCGGGGTTATTTTTGGTACCCAGTGGTGTGCGGGCAAATGGCCGGAACCCTGGGTACAGTGGGCGTGGACTGGGAACCTTACCCTGCTTGAACTTTTCCCTATAGCGGTCGCGGTCGAACTCTGGGGGGAGGCGTTGAGGAATAAGCGGATCATTTTTTGGTGCGATAATGCCAGCGTGGTGCATGCCATCAACCACTTGTCCGCCTCTTCCCCCCCCAGTCATCAGTCTGATCAGATTCTTAGTTTTAAAATGCCTATCAATAAACGCTTGTTTTAAAGCAAAGCATGTTCCTGGTTGCAGAAATAACATGGCTGACGCCCTGTCGCATTTTCAATTTCAGAGATTCAGGGAGCTGCATCCATCAGCGGAGGTTCAAGGTTTGGTGTGCCCAGCAGGGATGTGGGATGTCCCGCTCAGCTGATCCCGATAATCCATTCCTCAGTGGCCCCGTCGACTTGGAGGGCCTACGGTAAGGCATGGAACGATTGGTGCGAGTCGGTGGGGGAAATTTCTGGTGCGCCTTCGAGCGACACTTTATTACAGCTTACACTGAGGTATTTGGTGTCCCTGCACAACCGACGGGCATCCGGGGCGGTTACACGCAACCTGCTATCGGGCATAGCGTTCAATTTTAAACTTAGGAACTGGCCAGATGTTACAAAGTCTTTTTTGGTGCACCAAGTCCTGAAGGGCTGGAGGAGAAGTGACATAAGGATTGACTGCAGAAGGCCCATCTCTTTTCAGCTGTTGGCTGCTTTAATTAACGGCGCAAAGGTTTTGTGTAATTCTTCATACGAGTCCACTCTGTTCGCTGCGGCTTTTGGAACCGCTTTTTTCGGGGCCCTTCGGGTCGGGGAACTTGTACCAAAGGCACGGGGAGACACCGGTGGCTTACAACGGGACGATGTTTTGGTATGCGGCGACGGGTTGCGAGTACGCTTGAGTAAATCTAAGACGGATCAGGAGGGCAGGGGAACATGGTTTCCCCTGTTTTCTATCCTCGGCCCAGTGTGCCCTGGAGCTCTTGCCAGGGCCTTTCTAGCGGTCAGAACCGATGGGCCACAGTTTTTCACACATGAGGACGGTTCCCCCCTATTAGCGGGGCAGTTTTTAAATTTTTTGCGGCGCATTTTGCTCTATCTCGGCCTGCCAGCGGCTGAATTCGGGACTCATTCTTTCCGTATCGGGGCTGCCACGGAGGCTTCACGGGCAGGCATGCAAGATTCGGAAATCCAGCGGGTCGGCAGATGGCGCTCCAGGTGCTTCATGAGATACATTCGCCCTGAGTTGGTCTTAAAAACAGGCACTGCAGAGCAGGCCTTCTGCATGGATGAGGTGGTGTAACTGGGGCACGCCGGTGCGTTTTTGGGAACACATGCGGTTGCTCTAGCGGGATGTGGTTAGCGGGAGCATTGCAAAGGTGAAGGTACCTGTTCATTTGTTTTTTCTGTGGTTGACATTGTTTTCCTTTCAGATACAAGCCGTCCGAGTGTGTGGATCCTAGGTCATTCATTTGTGTACTGGGCGGCTCGGGGAGCGGACTCCCGACCTGGTGGCCGGTCCTTGGGATTACTTGACATCGACGTTAACTGGAGAGGTATCAGGGGCCTGTCCTGGCCGCAAGTTTTACCGGAGGTGGTCAAGATAGCAAGGATGGTCTCTTCCCCTGTGGTTTTGGTGATACACGCCGGGGGTAACGACCTGGTTTCGTTTCCGTTGGCCGAGTTACTGACCCTTATGCGGTCAGATATGGACAAATTCCCCTGTTTCTTCCCTCAAATGAAGCTGGCTTGGTCCGAGGTAATTCCGCGGCTGGTTTGGCATGGCGCTAGGGAAGGTTTCGCCATGGAACGAACCCGGCGAACGCTGAATCAGCGTATCTCAAAATTCATACGGTTTAAAAACGGGGTGGTCGTCCGCCATCACCAGCTGGAGGGTGATAATACGGCTTACCTGCAGGCGGATGGAGTGCATCTGAACGATAGTGGTCAGGAGTTGTTCTTGGCAGGAATCCGTGAGGGTGTCGTGCAAGCGCTCCAGTCCATGGTGGGTGGGGTCGCAGCTCGTTGATTTGGCTGCTCCTTGGCGGAAGGGGTTGGAATTAAGGAAAAATGGAGGCGAAATACCCGCACCGGACGGCCGAGTGGCGGTACTTTACCTAAACCCCTGGTATATTTGGCTGGTTTAACGCCTGTTTGGAGAGTTGTGACCATAATTTTATCCCAAAAGATGAGAGCATTGATTTCCTTTGACTCTCCTAAGAAAAGTTAAATAAAAGGTTTGTTTTCGAAGAAAATTGTGTCGTGGTGTCTCTTAAAGGGGAGGGGGAGCATGTGTTGGGGTCCTGGCAGTCTGTGGGGCACTGCAGCCCGAATGTGGATGCTGCCCCCTGACTGCTGGCCCCCTCCGGTGTAAAATAGGTGATCCCCCTTTAAGAGACCTCTCGACTCTGTCACTCCCCCAGAGGCGTCATCGGATCCTCCCTCCGCAGCTTGCTGCACAGGATCAAGGGAGTTTTTCTGGCCACTCTCACTGAGGACCCGGACCAGTTTCCCGCCCACCCTCCCCTCTTTTTTGGGGGTTTTTTGTTGAAAGGAGATGTGATTTTTCGGTTGTTTGGTATTATCAAGTCACAGCAGCGGAAGGGGTTGGAATTAAGGAAAAATGGAGGCGAAATACCCGCACCGGACGGCCGAGTGGCGGTACTTTACCTAAACCCCTGGTATATTTGGCTGGTTTAACGCCTGTTTGGAGAGCTGTGACCATAATTTTATCCCAAAAGATGAGAGCATTGATTTCCTTTGACTCTCCTAAGAAAAGTTAAATAAAAGGTTTGTTTTCGAAGAAAATTGTGTCGTGGTGTCTCTTAAAGGGGAGGGGGAGCATGTGTTGGGGTCCTGGCAGTCTAAACTAGAATAATACAATATTTGACAACATATTGAAATTAATACAGAACTAATCAAGGCAGTTTCTTATGGCTTCTCTTTTCCCTAAAGTCATTAATGATGTCTTCAAATTCCATACTTTTTGTCCATGCACAAAAGAGCCAAAGATGTTGGACGATCTTGACTTATGGGTGAGCGTAAATTGTTCTTAATGTGCTTGGGAAAACTGGAAGTCAGTTTATCTTTAATTTGAGGTCTCAACATTTGAAGAACAGACTTTTTGTCCTTAGACAAAGTAGAAAACATTATAAACTCATCAACAAAATCGTCCTCCAAGTCTGATGAATAGATGTTGATTAACTTACGTGACTTTAGTTTAATTTCATCTCTTGACATGGTCTTGTCTGTGAGGAAACTGAATGTATCACATAATTCACGGTATGCCAAACGCCTTTACCTCATCTCTGTCATTAGTAAGTCAACGATAGTATAGAATTCTTGGCCACGAAAAGCTTCTCTTGCCGTTATTTCTTTTTCTGTTTCTCCTTCAAACAAGATATTTATTTTGCATTTTCTGTCTAAGCTTAGTTTATACTCTGCATTTGGAAGAAGCTCTTTTGCAACAGTTCTGCAAAAGACAAAAAGTTAAAATTACTTAAGAGAAATTACAAACAGAAAATTCTCTATCTATAGAATTATTATCTATATAATTTTTGGCCGTAAATTAATTTGCAATTACTGGTTCCAATGGAGTATGGAAACTCTCCAAACCTGTTGTATTTAAGTTCGTGTGCCTATGGCCTATGAAGACCTAAATCCAGGCCTGGAGCTGGTGCATGTTAGAGACCTTGCGCTCTTCCACCTTCCTTTTGAGGAGTCACCACAGATTCTCAATAAGGTTTAGGTCTGTAGACATTCTTAACCAGTCCAGCATCTTTACCCTCAGTTTCTTTAGCAAGGCAGTGGCCGTCTTGAAGGTGTGTCTGGGGTTGTTAACATGTTGGAATATTGCACTACTGCCCAGTTTCTGATGGGAGGGGATCATGCTTTGCTTCAGTATGTCACAGGACATGGTTCCCTCAATTTAGCTCCTCACTGCTGGCAGTTCTCATACAGCCCCAAACCATGACAGTCCCACCACCATGCTTGACTGTAGTCTCATCAGACCACAGGACATGGTTCCAGAAATCCATGTCCTTAGTCAATTTTTCTACAGTAAACTCTTTGCAGGCTTTCTTGTGCTTCATCTTTAGAAGAGGCTTCCTTCTGGGATGGCAGCTGTGCAGCCAATTTGAGGCAGTGTGTGCCATATGGTCTGAGCACTGACAGGTAAACCCCCCACCCCTTTAACCTCTGCAGCAATTTACATCTATTTTGAAAAGACAACCTCTGGATATGATGTTGTGCACTCAACTTCTTTGGTTGACCATGGCGAGGCCTGTTCTGAGTGGAACCTGTCTTGTTAAAAGACAGTATGCTCTTGGCGACTATGCTGCAGCTCAGTTTCAGGGTGTTGGCAATCTTCTTATAGCCTCGGCCATCTTTATGTAGAGAAAAAATTCTTTTTTTAGATCATCAGAAAATTCTTAGCCATGGGATGCAATACTGAATTTCCAGTGACTAGTAAGAGAGTGTGTGAGCGATAACACCAAATGTATCACACCTGCTCCCCATTCACACCTGAGAGCTTGTAACACTAATGAGTCACATGACATCAGGGAAGGGAAAAGGGCTAATTGGGCACAATAGGGTCATTTTCCCTCAGGGGAGTGTTCACTTTTATTGCAAGCAGTTTGGACATTAATACAGTTAGGTCCAGAAATATTTGGACAGTGACACAATTTTCGCGAGTTGGGCTCTGCATGCCACCACATTGGATTTGAAATGAAACCTCTACAACAGAATTCAAGTGCAGATTGTAACGTTTAATTTGAAGGTTTGAACAAAAATATCTGATAGAAATTGTAGGAATTGTACACATTTCTTTACAAACACTCCACATTTTAGGAGGTCAAAAGTAATTGGACAAATAAACCAAACCCAAACTAAATATTTTTAATTTCAATATTTTGTTGCGAATCCTTTGGAGGCAATCACTGCCTTAAGTCTGGAACCCATGGACATCACCAAACGCTGGGTTTCCTCCTTCTTAATGCTTTGCCAGGCCTTTACAGCCGCAGCCTTCAGGTCTTGCTTGTTTGTGGGTCTTTCCGTCTTAAGTCTGGATTTGAGCAAGTGAAATGCATGCTCAATTGGGTTAAGATCTGGTGATTGACTTGGCCATTGCAGAATGTTCCACTTTTTTGCACTCATGAACTCCTGGGTAGCTTTGGCTGTATGCTTGGGGTCATTGTCCATCTGTACTATGAAGCGCCGTCCGATCAACTTTGCGGCATTTGGCTGAATCTGGGCTGAAAGTATATCCCAGTACACTTCAGAATTCATCCGGCTATTTTTGTCTGCTGTTATGTCATCAATAAGCACAAGTGACCCAGTGCCATTGAAAGCCATGCATGCCCATGCCATCACGTTGCCTCCACCATGTTTTACAGAGGATGTGGTGTGCCTTGGATCATGTGCCGTTCCCTTTCTTCTCCAAACTTTTTTCTTCCCATCATTCTGGTACAGGTTGATCTTTGTCTCATGTGTCCATAGAATACTTTTCCAGAACTGAGCTGGCTTCATGAGGTGTTTTTCAGCAAATTTAACTCTGGCCTGTCTATTTTTGGAATTGATGAATGGTTTGCATCTAGATGTGAACCCTTTGTATTTACTTTCATGGAGTCTTCTCTTTACTGTTGACTTAGAGACAGATACACCTACTTCACTGAGAGTGTTCTGGACTTCAGTTGATGTTGTGAACGGGTTCTCTTCACCAAAGAAAGTATGCGGCGATCATCCACCACTGTTGTCATCCGTGGACGCCCAGGCCTTTTTGAGTTCCCAAGCTCACCAGTCAATTCCTTTTTTCTCAGAATGTACCCGACTGTTGATTTTGCTACTCCAAGCATGTCTGCTATCTCTCTGATGGATTCTTTCTTTTTTTTCAGCCTCAGGATGTTCTGCTTCACCTCAATTGAGAGTTCCTTAGACCGCATGTTGTCTGGTCACAGCAACAGCTTCCAAATGCAAAACCAGACACCTGTAATCAAGCCCAGACCTTTTACCTACTTCATTGATTACAGGTTAACGAGGGAGACGCCTTCAGAGTTAATTGCAGCCCTTAGAGTCCCTTGTCCAATTACTTTTGGTCCCTTGAAAAAGAGGAGGCTATGCATTACAGAGCTATGATTCCTAAACCCTTTCTCCGATTTGGATGCGAAAACTCTCATATTGCAGCTGGGAGTGTGCACTTTCAGCCCATATTATATATATAATTGTATTTCTGAACATGTTTTTGTAAACAGCTAAAATAACAAAACTTGTGTCACTGTCCAAATATTTCTGGCCCTGACTGTAGCTGTGTGTTGAGTTATTTAGACAGCACACCAAATTTACAGTGTTATAGAAGCTGTACACTGACTACTTTACATGCTATCAAAATGTCATATCTACTGTGTTGTCCAATGAAAATCTAATATATAAAGCTGAATGTGTGTGTGTATGTGTATGTCCAGGAATGGCATCTGCACCGTCGCAGCTACAGCCACAACATTTTGCACACTCACACGTATGGACCCCGAGAGCGTCATAGGCTATGTTTCGAGGGGAAATTTTAACCCCGCGCTTTACAGTTATTCGCCAAAAAACCTGCCTCCATTAAAGCGAATGGAGCTGGGAGCCACAGTGCAGCCAGAACTTCAGAAGAATGCGCAGCTGCGCCCTTATATGGAATCTTGGCGTGTCACAATGCAGCCAGGGAAAGAGACAGACACAGACAGGGAAAGAGGCAGACACAGACAGAGTAAGAAACAGACATAAACAGGGTAAGAGACAGACACAAAGAGACAGAAACAGACAAAGAGACAGACTGACAGGGAAAGAGACAGACAGGGAAAGAGAGGGAAAGTGACAGACAGGGAAAGAGAGGGAAAGTGACAGACAGAGAAAGTGACAGACAGGGAAAGTGACAGACAGGGAAAGAGATTGAGACAGACGGAGAAAGAGATAGACAGGAAAAGAGACAGACAGACAAAGAGATAGAGAGACAGAGAGATATATACAGAGGGGGAGACAGACAGAGAATGGGAAAGAAACAGTGAGACAGTTACTATCCCGGGCAGCGCTGGGTGCTATGTTGTGAGGCGAAGTTTTAACCCCACGCGTTCCAATTTACCAATCAATTTTGCCCCTATCTACATAATGGGGAAAAAGTGAAACGAAAAGTGTTGGGGGCAAATTGACAGCTGCCAGATGTGAACAAGGGGCACTTAAAGAATTAGAGCCATGGCGCCAAAGAGTATATACCGTACAGTTGCTAAGGTGGGGCCCCGACATGGGACACTCACCACACTAGGGGATATGAACACACACACAAAATGCGCCACACACTACCACGTGCTTGAATACATACCACCCTCAGCACACATCTCACCACACATACACCAACCTTGCCACATAATCACCCTAAACAAACACAAGTCTGGTATTATCCTTCAAAAATAAAAATCTGATTAATAAGCAGCCAAACTACAAGAACAACAAATGTACCATATAGGAAATACGGCAGCTGTCAGTCACATGACCTGTCTATATGTGTATGTGTGAGCTAATATATACTGTCAAGGGGAGGGCTTTCTGTTGCCTGGAGATTTATCAGGCTGCCAATAGCAACCAAACACAGATTAGCTTCTATTTTGCTACAGTTAATTAATCTGAGCTCTGATTGGTTAATATAAGCAACAATTTAATAATTGCATTTCTATCTATTTGTTTTGTGGCAGGCGGCCAATAGAAGCGGAGGGGCGGAGATGAGCGGGATGTAAACATCCCGCCCACCTCCTTCCTTCCGCATAGCTGGCGTGAGCCGCAGGACGCAGGTAGGA
Organism: Anomaloglossus baeobatrachus; assembly: GCF_048569485.1. Taxonomy (NCBI): domain Eukaryota; kingdom Metazoa; phylum Chordata; class Amphibia; order Anura; family Aromobatidae; genus Anomaloglossus; species Anomaloglossus baeobatrachus. The sequence goes on along the minus strand of NC_134357.1, from coordinate 108,246,582 downwards.
GATGTTCCTCGCTCCTGCGGCTTCACACACAGCGATATGTGAAGCCGCTGGAACGAGGAACAACATCGTAACATCGGTCATTTCCAAATTATGGAAATGACCGACGCTACACCGATCATACGATAACGACGATTTTGCGCTCGTTAATCTGTCAAAAAGGCTTTACACACTACGATATCGCCTGCGACGACGGATGTGTGTCACTATCAATTTGACCCCACCGACATCGCACCTGCAATGTCGTAGTGTGCAAAAGTGCTCCTAACTCATTCCTGGCCTCTCCTAAAAGTGAGTACCTTGCACTACAAGTCCCACCATAAATCATCCTTGCACTAAAGAGGCGATCGTGATGCAGGAGAAAATCACAGGGCCATTCTGTGGCCGAACAGCAGTCTCTACCTCGACTACTGTGACGCCCTGGACTATCCAGGTCGTCCCAGGTAGTCACACACACAACATCACACCCTTTCCAGTTAGATAACAGCAGTCAAACTTAGAAAACCTTGTCACCACCATCCAGGTTTGATGTCCACACCAGGGGGGGTGGAGCCAGGCAGTTGGCTCCACCCACCGAGGAGTTCACAGGCTTGGAGGCGGGAAATCAGGGAGTTGTAGTCTGGCTCTGGAGGAGTCAAGTTCAAGGGAGTTGAGGGAGGTTGTGTCCAGAAGCAGACCTGTGCTCAGGCCTGCCAAAGACTACTCCGGCGGCTGGGTTGGAGCCCAGTCACCATTGACAAGGAGGCAGACGGTAGTGGCCGCCTGCAGGAGACCGGGAATACGACCGGTGGAACCGTAAGGGACCGGAGCAGGGTAGTGGCCTGCCGGAACCAAACCGGGGAGCCAACTGGATACTGGAGCACCAGGCAGGGTACTCAGACCCCGAACTAGGCTATAAGCCACCACCATAGTCAAATCAACTGATTGCGGTCTGGACCTCAGGGGTTCATTCCCACCTAGGTCCCCTTTGAAGGCAATAGCTTAACCATTCCTGATAAGTGCCACCGCCAAAGGCAAGAGATCCAAAGGGCCAGCGTCTGCGGGCAAACGGGCTCCTACGACACTTATACGCCGGGGAGCGGACTACCGGTGCACAGGCACAGGAGTCAAGATTCACACACAGGTGCAGGAGAAAGGCGGACACTACCAACCTAACAGGAAAATCTCAGTTTGGTTTACTAGCGACTCCAGTGTCTTGTATCAGAGTGAGTACATCAGTGCCATCAGGCACCGCTCCGCGCTGCACCGCAGAAATGCACCCCGGCCCCCGCAACCGGGCCCCAGGACCAACATCCCCTACCCACGGAGGGGTCGACACCTAGCTGCGCCACTACACCGCTCCCGGGAATCCCCGTACCTTCACCGCAGTGGTGGTGTCCACGATCACCACAACCCGTGGGTGGCGTCACGAACTATCATTCCAAAACCAAATACCCGCACCCTCCGGGCGTAGCGCCAACCCTCCTTGCAGAGCGACGTGACCCCCGGGTCCGTGAGAGGCTCGAGCCACCACCCGCAGTACACAAGCATGGATCCGAGCGGCTCGGCGGCCACAGCCGAGGCCGCGGGGCGGTACACTACCACTGCCCCTTTAACATTCTGTGTGTATGTAGTATCCACATTTATAAATCTCAGGTGTGTAGACAAGAATTCATAGGTGTAAACTTGTCGGCAATCTCCCAATGAACAAGCAAAATGCTGCTCATTCATCAGGTGACTGGATTGTTTATGGTTGAACAAAAATCCTTGTTCTCGGAAGCACAACGCCCGGAGCAAACTGCAGAAGTTCTGCCGATAATTTGATACTGTCGGAGACAAATTGATCTAATAGTGATTTTTCCTTCCCCACCAGTCTTCCTCATTCTGTTTAATTGAAATACTATGTCCCAAGAATGACAAAAGTATTTTAGGAGTGATACCTTTATAGGCTAACAAGGAGAATTATATTAGTGTGACGCCCTGGCAAAACCAGGTAGTCACAGATAGGCCCAAGCATAACCCCTTCCCTCACTTAGGAAAAACACAGCCGACCTGAAACCCTAGACACCCCCCCTTAGGAAAAGATACACACCAGTAGGCGGGACCAGACAGTTAGACACGCCCACCCAGGGATCTAGACAGCCCGGGGTGGGAAAACAGGCAGATTAGTTTGTAGTTCAGTTTGGAGAGGAGAGGAGTGTGGGCTGGAGCTAGGTGTAGCTCCAGCAGAGGAAGTTCAAGTTGAACGGTGTCAGGGTAGGAGCCCTGGTGCCTTTGGCTAGGTGGCAGATGGTGGTCTCCGTCAGCAGGAGACGGGAAGAAGGCTCGGCAGAACCAAGGTGGACTGGGACAGGCTTGTAGCCCGCTGGTACCGACACAGGGAACCGACCCGGAGACCGGAGCACAAAAGGGGGTACTCGGACCCTGAAGCCAGGACCGGAAACCAGCAGCCTGGTTAATTAATCGATTGAGGCCAGGACTAGACGTCCTCTCCCACCCAAAGTCCCTCATAGAAGACAACAGCCCACCGATAGGGATAGGAGGTCACCGTCAGTGCCCATAGATCCCACGGGCTAGCGTCTGCGGGCACGGCTCCTTAGGCCACATCCAGCCGGGAGCGGACTCCTGAGTTTCAGACTAGAAAGTCCACCTTACACAGAGTCAGTGCAGAGGAAAAGGACAGTGACCACCAGCCTGGGTGGGGGACCTGAATGCAAACGGCCGCAGCGGCCGGCCACCAGAACCTTTGGTTTACCAAAAGACTCATGATTAATTTACTGTGAGTAACCAACCATCCCCCTGCTTGCTCAGGCGCGCCGGCCCTTGCCATCGTCATACCCTGCACAAAGACACTGGGCCCCGGGGCAACCACCCCTACACATAGAGGGGTTAACATCCAGCTGCCACTACATCTCCCCCGAGCGCCCTATAACAGCAGCAGTGGTGCCTCACTTCACCCCACACCGTGTGTGGCGTCACAAACTTAATACGGCCTAGCCTGTACATCTAAGCCCCCTCCTTTTTATTCGGCGTGTCCGCGGGACCCTGGGGTCCGGAGACCCTCGAGCCACCCCCCTAGGAGGTCCAGATCCGAGCAGCGGCAGCTGCTGGCACGGGGACAGCACATTAGGAAGCTTTCAGAGCATCAAGGCTCCTTCTTCAGGCAAAATTACAAATGAATTACAGAGACAAAATCACAATATTTAAATGAATGTTACAATATTACCTTGTATTGCACATCATTCTATTTAAAAATTCCAGAAACAAGCATCGAAGGACATAATATTGTAAATTGTATTAATTTACCAGGCACCAAGACACCCTGTACACTGGTCAGACAGGTGGTTCCACGGAGGCTTCGCTTCACCTACTTCCCTGGATCGACAGGTCCCTATGCACACGTATATGCAGAGACCTGCCAGACACTGTCAGTGAGCCACCCCCGGGAGCAGGCAAACTGCTTGGATCCGGAGTTTTGATTCGAGGGTCCCCGGATCCGGGGCTCAGCGGCCACTCAATCAAAAGGGGAGATATTTACAAGGGGAGAGTTTGTGACACCACCCGTGGTTCGTGGTAAGGGGAGTACCGCCGCTGCCGATGGGAGTACCCGGGGGAGTTGGAGTGAGGCAGCCAGATGGTGGTCACTCCACGGGTAGGTGAGACCCCAGGACTCTGGAGAATAGGTGGCGGATAGTGCTGTGCAGGCTATGTGGGCAGGCAGGATGCAGGGAGGGCAGTGTACTCACTCAGACTGTGAAGATGTTGGTTCAATCATTAAGCAGACTCTGACACAGAAGTAAACCAAGTCTCTGGGTGCCGCTGCCACTCTGGGGAGCCCGTCCGGGTGTCCGTCCCTGCTGGTATTGCTTAGTGGTCCAGAGCCTGTCTCCATGCACAATTGTGTAGATGTTCCTGAGTGACCCTTCGACCTGAAGCTGTCAGGGTCCCACTCCCTATATTTAAATAGTGGAGCTGTGCTCTCGATGGCTGACACTTGGGATGTCAATGGAACGCATAAGCTGAAAAGCCCTATCCCCCTCGTTGTGTTGATGCCTTTGATCTCTGAGCTCTTGGGGAAAGTTCATAAAGAGACTGTCCTCCACAGGTGAATTACCAGGTTGTGTGACGCTACTCCCTGATCTAAGGTCCTGTACCCCACCGTGCTCAGTACCGGTCCAGTTATTGAACTTTTCGGTGCCGACTGTTCTCCAAAACTAAGTCAGTACACCCTTCTCCAATACCCTGCGACCGGGTCTCCGACTCCTCTGGTCCCAGACCACCGTCCGTGACCCAACAAAGGACACACAGGGAGCTACAACTCCCTCAGCTCCTCACTCTCTGAGGGCTACTACTCGACTGACTTTCTCCCTCCCACCAGTCTGCCTGACCCCTAGGCGGGTGGCCCTTTTCCAGCTAGACCACCCACTGGTGTGCCTGACAGGGTGTGGTGTGAGGTGTGGTTAGGATTTGAATATTGATGGAAACAATACCAATAGTTAGGATACCAGAACCATGGAGGGTGAGTTCTGCACCATGAGAGACAGGGGTGCAGTTCCCTGTGACACCCTGATAGAGTCAGGGGCGTCACATTAGCGTAAACTAGCCGCCAGGGGCTCTGCCGAGACTGGGGGTTGTAGTTGTGCCAATCCTGACCAGCTTACTGCATGAAAAGGGATAATTGTTTAGAGGTGATAGAAGAATGCAAGCGGTGCTGAAGGGTTTACCTCTGGGTTAGGATACAGTCCCAGTAAAAGAGAGGCAGACTCAAGCTTCTCATTCAACATCTGCACTTTAATAATTTTGCAAACACCTTCCTTTTCTGAAACAGGGCATGTTTCCAGGTGCTCTGGTCATGCTGATTTCCCACTTCCTGGAGTTCCTCAGCAATCCTACATGGTGGCGGTCCCTAGGACTTAGTCCCACGCCTGCTGATTCCGTGTCTTTATCCACCAGTCCTCAAGCCACAGGGCGGCCTTCTCCACATCAGGATCCGATCTCCCTCCACTCCGTCTGTGGAGCCCCACAGGTGCGGTGTAGTGGTGCATTACCTTTAGGGACTCCACGTGATGGGACAGTTCTGGTCACAGGTAGGGAACCTTCTTGGGATTGTCGTGACGCTACTCTCAGAATTGCGGTCAATGGGGACTGCCACTGCAGATTAAGGGATGCCTGGGGCTGATGGTGGGTGCAATCAGTTGTAATAGCCTCCTGAGAGTGAGGCAAGCCCCAGGGCCCTGTATAGGTGTGTGGAACCACAACTCGCAGAATAACTCAACACAAGCAGAATGTCTTTCAGGGTTTTTCCTCACTGTTGATGGCAGGGTGAGTAACCCGGGCGTAGCTGGGATGAACTAGGCTGGAACCAGGTGTCCTTCCGGCTGACTGGTGAGGGTGGTTACTGACTCGCCTTCCTTAGCCCTTCTGTTGTTTGTGATGACCCCGACTTGCAGTCCCTACGGGGGTCACCCAGGGAAGTTGCTGCTCCCCTCGTTTCGGCCTCGTTTGCTTGTAGTCTGGACCAGGTCACTCCGGCTGCTTGCCTCCTGTGAGCTATGGGCCCTCACTCTGCTACGTGACTGCGGACTCTGTGGTGTTGTCTTCTGGGTTTCAAGTGCCCCCTCAGGCAGGTTTGACAGAAGAAAGGTGGATCTATCTTTGCATGAGACCTGTTACCCGTTTGGGCCTGGTGACTCCCTGGCAGTCCTCTTACTCTCAACTCTGTTGCTCTCTCTTTAGCCTTGGGTGGATTTCGGGTGGCACTACTAGGTGACAGTTCTCCCCCGTCAGTAGTCACTGCTCGGACGCTGTTAGACTGCAACAGCTCCAGGGTCTGCTTCTGCTCTCCCTGAGCTGCACACTAAACCGGGTCACTCATGGGACCTGCACGTCTGCTCTGTCTGAGCTCCATACTCTAACTGCTCAACTCCTCCTCCTCTTTACTTCCTTTCCCCACTCGTGCCTGCCTACGCCACCTAGCAACCAGGCTCTCCACCACACCCCTTGAGTGGACATGGAGGCACGCCCCCTCCTGGAAGCTCTCAGGAGTCCTCCCAAAGGTACATGTGTGAGACCTGATTACTATAAGCCTGTGTAACCACACCTCGGTCAGCCTTCTGGATTACCTGCATTGTACTGCCCCCAGCATGGGTGCAGTACTCAGTGGTGCCTGACCAGGTCAGGGGCGCCACACAGCCTCTCCCTTCCATGTCTTCTTCACTACCACTTTTCTTTCACTAACTTGTGCCCTCCCTTATCTATCCCTTCCCCCCTGCACTAAACTATGGGGACACTGTTCCCTCTAATGTGGAACTATGGAGCTCCAACCCCAACCCACCTTTCTAATAACATGAAGCCAGGTCGTCGGGAGGTTTTTGGGCTACTGCCACACCCCTACAAGCGGGTGGCGACAAGGCACTGTGGGGTGCTTACCCGCTTGTCTGACCAGTGTATAGTGCCCCTTGGTCAACGACGACTAATAAAAGTATGTTTTTCTGTGAAACATTGCTGAAGTTATACAGCCTGTTCCTGATACATGCTGCCAATGGATTTGGCAATATGTATCAAATGTCAGGTTCACTCCAATAAATGTAATATAGAATTTGCTTCATAGATTACATTTCTGGCATGAAGACAATGGAAAATAAAGGTAAATATTAGCTGCCAAGTATCATTGGAGCCACCTTCTAATTGTTATGGTTTATAGAGACATCTGATTGGAGAGTATTTATTGGAGAGAACTTCACTGGCAGTATAAATGTTGGCATATCGGCATGTGAACCAGACACAATACACTGTGCGGACCTCTGAGCTGGTAAGATGGACTTATTACATGGGAACCTCTACTAATTATTTTAGATAACTATGTACAGAGTACATTCATTTAAAAAAAAACCCTAATTTATTTTATTTATCAACTAGCTGTAGTACCCGGGCGTTGCCCGGGATTGTAACTGTCTCTCTACCAGTCTCTGTATGTGTGTTGCTGTCTGTCTGTCTCTGTCTGTCTCTTTCCTTGTCTGTCTGTGTGTATGTCTCTGTTTCTATCTCTCTGTATTTGTATCAGTCTATCTGTCTCCATCTCTGTGTCTGTCTCTATGTGTGTGTCTGTCTGTCTCTCTCTTTCCCCATCTGTATCTTTGCCCGTCTGTCTCTTTCCAGGGCTGTCTCTTTGCCCGGCTTTCTCTTTTCTCGGCTGTCTCTTTTCTCGGCTGTCTCTTTCCAGGGCTGTCTCTTTCCAGGGCTGTCTCTTTCCAGGACTGTCTCTTTCCAGGGCTGTGTCTTTGCCCTGCTGTCCCTTTCCCTGTCAGTCCCGTCTGTCTCTTTCCCCGTCTGTCTCTTTCCCCGTCTGTCTCTTTGGCTGTCGGTCTCTTTGACCATCTGTCTCTTTCTAGGTCTGTTTATTTCTAGGTCTGTCTCTTTGCCCGTCTGTCTCTTTGCCAGTCTGTCTTTTTGCCAGTCTGTCCCTTTGCCCGTCTGTCACTTTGCCCGTCTGTCTCTTTCCACGGCTGTCTCTTTGCCCAGCTGTCTCTTTCCAGGGCTGTCTCTTTGCCCGTCTGTCTCTTTGCCCGTCTTTCTCTTTGCCCGTCTGTCACTTTGCCCGTCTGTCACTTTGCCCGTCTGTCACTTTCCAGGGCTGTCTCTTTGCTCGGCTGTCTCTTTGCCTGGCTGTCTCTTTCCAGGGCTGTCTCTTTGCCCATCTGTCTCTTTGCATGTCTGTCTCTTTGCCCATCTTACTCTTTGCCCGTCTGTCACTTTGCCCGTCTGTCACTTTCCAGGGCTGTCTCTTTGCTCGGCTGTCTCTTTGCCCGGCTGTCTCTTTCCAGGGCTGTCTCTTTGCCCAGCTGTCTCTTTCCAGGGCTGTCTCTTTGATCGGCTGTCTCTTTGCCCGGCTGTCTCTTTCCAGGGCTGTCTCTTTCCAGGGCTGTCTCTTTCTGTCTCTATCTCTGTCTCTTTCCCCGTCTGTTTCTGTCTTTTTCTGTCTCTCTCTCACACATGCTTTTTATACTAACAGTTTATTTTGTTCCTATAGCAAGCACTGACAGTTGGTATTAATAGCTATAGCTCCCACCTCCATTCAGTTTAATGGTGGCAGGATTTTTGGCGAGTAATTGTAAAGCGTGGAGTTAAATTTTGCCTCCCAAACATAGTCTATGACGTTGTTTATTACCTTTTTTCCCTCCCTTTCTTAAAAGAGCAATAACTTTTTTTATATTTCCATCAACATAAGACTAGAATGGTTTCAATGTTTGACCATATAATATATTGAAAAACAGGAAAAAAAATTGAAGTGAGGTTAAATGATGAAAAACTACAATTCTGTCATTGTTTTTACGGTGTTGATGTATAGCTCGACAATATGCAGATATGTAGTTCATAGGAAGGCTAGCAAGAGTTAATCTCTGCTGAGCTGCTTGGTAGTCATATTTCATTACATGCGGTGTGCAAGCCAGTCACATTCACTCCCCTTCTATAAAGTGTGTCCACCCATATTCTGTCCACTGCCATTAACTATAGAACAGCGGCAGCTATAGGCATAGAAGTGGTGTCTATAGTAAAGTATCCATGCGCTACGCAATGAAACCACCTATAGCGCCACCTGGTGGAAAACAACGGAGTTAACATTTTTATCTCGAAAACGGAATGAGATAGAGAAAAAGAGTGAATTACAAAGTTGTAGGGCATCATCAATTCAATATGAATCGACAAATTACATAAAGAAATGCTATGATATGAAACCCATGACCCCCCCAAAACATAGAATGCTGGTCACGCATACAGCGCTCATTTAACTTTGATGCTCAAAGTGGCCACTGTCAGCTGCAATGCACATCTGGACTCTGGACAGCATACTGTATCATGTTGCACGTTGTGCAATATGGTAGATGACACGTTTACACAAGCAACTGTGATACGTCGTCGTAGGTCCTGCAATATTGGTGGAGGGGTCGCATACACCTGCTGTTTGATGTGACCTCACAGAAAGTCCAATGGGTCAGGTCAGGTGAGCGTGGAGGCCACTCCACCCAGCCACCATACCCACTGACTTGTAGGAAGGTCTCCATGAGGTAACGCTTTACGTCCGCAGCCTCGTGAGTTTTACACGTTCTTATCATAGTATTTCTGTATGTAAGGTGTCGATTCGTATTGAATTGATGATGCCCTACAACTTTGTAATTCACTTTTTTTCCTCTATTTCATACCATTTTCGAGATAAAAATGCTAATTCCATTGTTTTCCACCAGGTGGCACTATAGGTGGTTTCATTGCGTAGCGCATGGCTACTTTACTATACCTAGACACCACTTCTATTCCTATAGTTGCTGCCATTTTCAAGTTAATGGCGGTGGGCAGGATATGGCTGGACACACTGTATATCCTGGCTGGACTATTCCATTAATGCCAGTTATACATTCTCTATACTGTTATGGTGAGGTGTTGTGATCCAGACTTACTGATGGTTGTAGTACTTCATTGCTGTGAGTGGTTGTTTGTGTTAACACTTGTCCTTTGGTTGCTGCCTAAAGGTGGTGTCACACATAGCGATGACGACAACGACGTCGCTGCTAAGTCACCATTTTCTGTGACGTCCCATCTCTGTCGCTGTGTGTGACATCCAGCAACAACCTGGCCCCTGCTGTGAGGTCGCCGGTCGTTGCTGAATGTCCTGCTTCATTTTTTGGACGTTGCTCTCCCGCTGTGAAGCACACATCGCTGTGTGTGACAGCGGGAGAGCGACGACCTGAAGCGAGCAGGGAGGCGGAGTCTGGCAGCCTGCGGTAAGCTGTAACCACAGTAAACATCGGGTAACCAAGAAGCCCTTTCCTTGGTTACTCGATATTTACCTTAGTTACTAGCGTCCGCCGCTCTCACGCTGCCAGTGCCGGCTCCCTGCTCATGTAGCTGGAGTACACATCGGGTAATTAACACACACACACACACAGTTCTGACATTGTTTTTTGCTTTTACAGTCTTCATTAAAAATTATCTGGCAATATAATTCTCCTGGTCAAAATAATTATGATGACACCAAACGTACAAACTTATTCATTCTTTCTTTAATTTTTTTTTCAAGTAGTAAAAAAAAAAATTGGCAAATTTGAAAAGAAAATTGATCGGTTTGTGTTGCCAGTATTATCAATATAGCATTGTGTGTATGGTAACTATTAGGTAAAAAAAAACAAAGTAGCTTTCACAGGGAATTGCTGAAGATGTTTAAAGTCTCCAGGAAGAAGAAAAAGAAAGTTTTTGTTATCATGTTAGCCAGTTGAAAGGAGATTGATTCCTCTAAGATAAAGAGGTAAATAGTAATCTTACAGACATTATATTTTTACATGGCTTACAAAAATGAAGTGATGTTACAAAGCAAGATTTCAAGACTACTTTAAGGCCTGCGCCACACATCCGTGCCTCCGGCACGTGTTTGTCATTTTTTACACGTACCGGCGGCACGGAGACATGTACAGCAATGCTACCCTATGGTAGCAGGCACACACACGTAAAACCACACGGAACGTGTGTCCGTGTGCGTTTGTACGTGTGTGCGATTTTCAAAGCGCTGACATGTCAGTGTTTTCTCCGGCAGCACGGGTGTTACACGGCCCGCACCCGTACCACACGGGTGTAGTGTGGATGCGGTCCCGTGTGACACGCGCCGGAGTAAACACACATGTCAGGGAAAAAAATAAAAAACATTAACTCACCTTCTCCAGCCCTCCTGTCTCTGCCGCTGCTGCCTCTTGCTGCCGACCGCCGCTCATTATTCTCATTGAATATTCACTTCACTGCCTGGCAGCAGCAGCAGCGGGGAGACGGGAGGGCTGGAGACCGAGGATCAGCACCACGGACAGCAGCGCGGACATCAGGAAGGACCAGGTGAGTATAATAATTACCGGTTCTACGTGTTCTATCGCGGATAGCACACGTAGAACACACGTGTCACGCACGTACCAGAGACACGTACTTACCTGCACGCAACACGCAGGGGAAATACGTGTCTCTCGGCACGTGCGTGAAATTCACGTGAGTGTGGCAGAGGCCTAAGGGGAAGTTTGCAGAATGTGTTTCTTCTGCCGGCAGAGAGGAGGGGGCACCGCTCGACTAATTCATGACAAGCCATGGTGTTTCGGAAGCCAGAAATCTTACTCCAGTACCTGACTAGAAGGAGATTTCTGGCATAGTGCAGGGCATGTATCTCTTTATGAATCAGGAGCATCTGACTCCAACACGCCCCCTCATCAAGACTGGCGATAACAACATTATGCGCACATAGCCTACAGGCGGCATTACACACTACGATTTATCTGACGATATGTCGTCGGGGTCACAGATTCCGTGACGCACATCCGGCATCGTTAGCGACGTCGTTGCGTGTGACAGCTACGAGCGACTCCGAACAATCGCAAATAGGGTGAAAATCGTTGATCATTGACACGTCGTTCACTTTCAAAATATTGTTCATCGTTTGGAACGCAGCAGACATATTGATACGTTTGACATCCTGCAAACGACGAACAACACCCACACGGCCGCCTTGGTCAGTCTATCGCTGAACGATTTTGTGTCGCTTGTGCGATCATTACGTGTGACCACTAATAAACGACCTAAATGGTAGCATGTAAAGCGGCCTTAAGAGACCTAAAGAGTCTTGAAAACATTCTTTGTAGCATCATTTTATTTTTGTTTGATATTAAAAGGCATCATATCTGCAAGAGAACTATTTTGTTTGTCCCACTGAGCGAAATTAATCAGTCTCCAGAAAATGATAGGGAAAAGCCCTTTTATCCAGGAAGTGAGAAGTATCAGAACCATATCCTTGTTTATATTACTTAGCGTCTCTGTCTACCAAATTTGTATACAGTGCTGGCCAAAAGTATTGGCACCCCTGCAATTCTGTCAGATAATACTCAGTTTCTTCTTGAAAATGATTGCAATCACAAATTCTTTGGTATTATTATCTTCATTAATTTTGCTTGCAATGAAAAAACACAAAAGAGAATGAAACAAAAATCAAATCATTGATCATTTCACACAAAACTCTAAAAATGGGCCAGACAAAAGTATTGGCACCCTTAGGCGGGCTTTGCACACTACGACATCGCAGGCCGATGCTGCGATGCCGAGTGCGATAGTGCCCGCCCCCGTCGCAGCAGCGATATGTGGTGATAGCTGGCGTAGCGAAAGTTATCGCTACGCCAGCTTCACACACACACTCACCTGCCGTGCGACGTCCCTGTGGCCGGCGACCCGCCTCCTTGTTAAGGGGGCGGGTCGTGCGGCGTCACTGCGACGTCACACGGCAGGCGGCCAATCAGAGCGGAGGGGCGGAGATGAGCAGGATGTAAACATCCTGCCCACCTCCTTCCTTCCGCATATCCTACGGAAGCCGCAGTGAGGCCGGTAGGAGACGTTCCTCGCTCCTGCGACTTCACACACAGCGATGTGTGCTGCCGCAGGAGCGAGGAACAACATCGGACCATTGCGTCAGCGTAATTATGAATTACGCCGACGCTGTACCGATGATACGATTACGACGCTTTTGCGCTCGTTAATCGTATCATCCAGCCTTTACACACTGCGATGTCACATGCGATGCCGGAAGTGCGTCATTTTCAATTTGACCCCACCGACATCGCACCTGCGATGTCGCAGTGTGCAAAGTGCCCCTTAGCCTAATACTTGGTTGCACAACCTTTAGCCAAAATAACTGCGAAAAACCGCTGCCGGTAACCATCAATGAGTTTCTTACAATGCTCTGCTGGAATTTTAGACCATTCTTCTTCGGCAAACTGCTCCAGGTCCCTGAGATTTGAAGCGTGCCTTCTCCAAACTGCCATTTTGAGATCTCTCCACAGGTGTTCTATGGGATTCAGGTCTGGACTCATTGCTGGCCACTTCAGTAGTCTCCAGTGCTTTCTCTCAAACCATTTTCTAGTGCTTTTTGAAGTGTGTTTTGGGTCATTGTCCTGCTGGAAGACGCATGACCTCTGAGGGAGACCCAGCTTTCTCACACTGGGCCCTACATTATGCTGCAAGATTTGTTGGTAGTCTTCAGACTTCATAATGCCATGCACACAGTCAAGCAGTCCAGTGCCAGAGGCAGCAAAGCAACCCCAAAATATCAGGGAACCCCGTCATGTTTGACTGTAGGGACCGTGTTCTTTTCTTTGAATGCCTCTTTTTTTTCCTGTAAACTTTATGTTGATGGCTTTTCCCAAAAAGCTCTACTTTTGTCTCATCTGACCAGAGAACATTCTTCCAAAACATTTTAGGCTTTCTCAGGTAAGTTTTGACAAATTCCAGCCTGGCTTTTTTATGTCTCGGGGTAAGAAGTGGGGTCTTCCTGGGTATCCTACCATACAGTCCCTTTTCATTCAGATGCCGACGGATAGTACGGGTTGACACTGTTGTACCCTCGGACTGCAGGGCAGCTTGAACTTGTTTGGATGTTAGTCAAGGTTCTTTATCCACCATTCGCACAATCTTGCGTTGAAATCTCTCGTCAATTTTTCTTTTCCTTCCACATCTAGGGAGGTTAGCCACAGTGCCATGGGCTTTAAACTTCTTGATGACACTGCGCACCGTAGACACAGGAACTTTCAGGTCTTTGGATACGGACTTGTAGCCTTGAGATTGCTCATGCTTCCTCACAATTTGGATTCTCAAGTCCTCAGACAGTTCTTTGATCTTCTTTCTTTTCTCCATGCTCAATATGGTACACACAAGGACACAGGACAGAGGTTGAGTCAACTTTAATCCGTGTCAACTGGCTGCAAGTGTGATTTAGTTATTGCCAACACCTGTTAGGTGCCACAGGTATGTTACAGGTGCTGTTAATTACACAAATTAGAGAAGCATCACATGATTTTTCAAACAGTGCCAATACTTTTGTCCACCCCCTTTTTTATGTTTCAAGGAAGAAAAATATCCAGCGCGGTCCAAATTCTCGTATAAAAAATCATCTTTATTGTTTAATCCTTAAAAGTAGGAGTTTACAGGCGGTCAGCAAAAATACATGGATGTTAATAGGACCCCACAAAGCTACGCGTTTCGACGTGAGTCTTAATCATGCTCTGGGGAGGAAGAGATGTCGGCTTCCTATATCGTGCAACACACACCCTCCCAAATTAAAAACACATGTTGTCTTCAAAGGAACATTCACAATACAACACATCACATTGGGAGATTATAGACATTGCGGTTTTTCCATGATAGAAAGGAAAAGAGGAAGAAATAGGGGAAAAGGGAGAGAAGGATGCAAAAAGAAAAAAAAGAAGAAAAGGGGAAGGAAGAGAAGGAGAAGAAAGATGGGAAAAGATTATGTGGAAAAATGAGGAAAAAGCTGGGAGAATGAGAAGAAAAAGAAAAGAGGGAGATAAGTATGTGAAAAAAGTGGAAACAAGAAAGAAAAAGGAAAAAGAGAATGTTAAATGGAAAAAACCGTTAGGGAGGGAGTTGGAAGGGTTAAAAATAAATAGTTGAAAAAATAATCATATCATATGAATTATTATAGTATAATCATATAATACATTAATGCATGATTATATAGAACAGTCATTAAATAATCATAATAGAGAAAATCGAAACCATATAGGTATCTTTCATCACTCATTAGCGTTCTATATATAAAAGCATCGATAAAATAGACCCCTATCAGTGTGCATTATAAGAGAAAGTGAGAGAGTACAAAAGAATGTGTTTGTGCTTATCCAGTTATGTTAATCGTCCCAAAAAGGAAATCTTTTAAAAGTAGCAGTGCCAATACACATGCTGAGATCGTAAAGTAGGTATGTGAATCCTTGTAGGAAATTAAATAGATCGACAAATCTCCATGCTACTTTGGTCATTAATATAATCCACATCGTGGGATATTCTTTATTATTATGATCGATTTTTTTATGTCACTATTTCCTTCACCCTCATCGGTTTTATATTTTTCATGACTAATTGTTGTTATCCATGACACAGATATCAGGATATATATCAAAGAAAGAAGTTTTTTTGTGTTCATGACTGTCCATGGAATTTATATGATATATATCCGTTACCTAAATATGTGCTATTAAAGTCGGAAAATATTTATTTACATTTATCCCATTTTTTATATATGGTTATTTATCATTTCATTTTATTTCAGTTGTTTGTTTGTAATTATAGTTTTTATGTATATATATGTACAAGCTGAGATCGTAAAGTAGGTATGTGAAACCCTATGGAGAATAAGTAGATCAATAGATATCAGTATTATTTGGTCATTTATATAGTCCACATCGTAACATATTCTTTATTATTAAGATAGATTTTTTTCATGTTACTATTTCCTACACCCTCATCAATCTTATATTTTTCATCATTAATTATTGCTATCCATGACACAGACATTAGGAAATATATCAAAGTAAAAGATTTTTTTATTTTTTTATGTTCATGACTATCCATTGAGTTATAAAATATATAACTGCTACATAGATATATATCATCAAGGATGGAAAATATTTATAACATTTATCCCATTTTATATATATAACTATTTGTCATTTCATTATATTTCTGTTGTTTATTTATAGTTTTAGTTTTTTCATATGTCCATATATATGTAAGGGGGGGGGGAAACGCAGAGAAGTTGAGTATATATATATATAGCATTGAATCCATTAATCTATAATAGGTATATAAAAAAGTGCTTCAAATATTAAGGATTTTGTGAGCAAAAAAGGGGGGGGGGAGGCTGGATATTGTACCAAATTTATTATAGGGAGTAAATCATGAAATCATGAACTATAATTATTATATATCAATTGGAATCTAATTATTGAAATAGTTCTAATGGTTCACATAATTAGTGTCATAATTTATCATCTAGGGAAGTGAAATGAAATGATCAACCAGGGCAGAAGAGGAGAATAAAGAGAATGTTGGTATGACAATTAGTAATGTAGAATCAAATCTTGTCGATGATTCATCCCATGTGGGATTCTAGTCTCCAGGGTGAGGATCCAGTATGTTTCCCTGTTAAGGAGTTTTCTCCTATGATCCCCACCCCGAATCGGTCTAAAAACCTTTTCAATGCCAGTAAATTTAAAGTCACGTAAATCTCCTCCATGTATCATTTGGAAGTGACGAGAGGCTGATGATACAGAAACAGCTTGTGGGTTGGTTGCATCTAATAGATGGCGTCTTATTCTAGTCTTCAATGGCCCCACTGTACATCCCGTGTACTGAAGTTTACATGCATCGCATGAGATAAGGTATACCACATGGGATGTGTTACAATTTATGAATTGATTTATTGTGTATTCTTTTAGGTTTTTAATCGATCTAAATGTTCGATTTTTTTGTGCATAGGAACAAGCCTTGCATTTAGTCGCCCCACATTTAAAAAACCCTTTTAAATTAAGCCAATTTTGTTGAGGTTTTTTCTCTACACTGGTAAATAGGCTAGGGGACAAGAGGTTACCCAGTGTAGGGGCTTTTTTTGCAATAAATCCTACTCCTGTTTTTATTATGTTTTTAAGTTTATAGTCTTCATTAAGGATAGGTAGGTATTTTTTTATTATATTGGAAATAATGGAGAATTGGTTACTGTAAGCTGTTATAAATGATACATTATTAAGATATTGATCATTCCTTTTTTTCTCTTTAAACAGTAAATCCTTTCTATCTATTTTTGCTACTATATTTTTAGCCCTATTTAATTTCCAATTTTGATAACCTCTATTAGATAGTCGATCACAAACTTTTTTCTCCTCTATCAAATATTGCCCTTGATCACTACAATTCCTCTTTGTACGAATGAGTTCACCAATAGGTATATTCAATTTGGTGTGTGGAGTATGACAGGAGTTGGCAGTCAGTATGGAGTTGCAAGCTGTACTTTTTCTATAAGGTGTTATTGTCAGATGTTTAGTATCATCCACTGACAGGGTTACATCCAGAAAATTAATTCTGGATGTATGGGTTTCTGTTGTAAATTTTAAGTTGAATTGATTATTATTAATATAATCTGAAAACAATATTATTTCTTCTGTTGCCCCAACCCATATCAGCAGCATGTCGTCCAGGTAACGGCCGTACCACAATATACTGCCGCTGAATGGGTTGGCATCACCGTACAAGAACTGCTCCTCCCATCTCGCCATGACAATATTTGCCAGCGAGGGGGAGAAGCGAGCTCCCATACTGACCCCCCTACGCTGCAAATAAAACTGACCATCAAATGAAAAATAATTATGTTCCAAAAGGTACTGTGTAGCCATTAGTATAAATTCCCTCAATTCAATCTCATAATTACTAAATCTATCTAAATGTTGTGATAGTGATCTTAAAGCAATATGATGGGGTATTGATGGATATAATGATACTACATCACATGAGAGCCATTGATAGTTTTCTTGCCACTGAAAGTTATCCAATGCTTTAACAATTTCCTTAGTATCTTTGATGAAACCGGGGATATTATATACAAGAGGTTGTAAAAATTGATCCACCCATCCACTTAATGGTGTGGAATTATATCCAATTTGGCTTTATGACAATTTTTTATTTTTTTTTTTCATTGAAGAAAAGTTAAATGAAGATAATAATAGCAAAGAATTTGTGATTGCAATCATTTTCAAGAAGAAACTGAGTATTATCTGACAGAATTGCAGGGGTGCCAATACTTTTGGCCAGCACTGTATATACACTGCTCAAAAAAATGAAGGGAACACTAAAATGCCATTGTGTTAAGTGTTCTCTTTTAATTTTTTGAGATATATATATATATATATATATATATATATAATTAGTTTAGAAAAAAAGCCAAAGTTTTTAAAACAAATTTTGGTTTCTGTTGCCATTTTACTAGAACAGTAGAGCCTGCTTTACACATTTCAATATGTTGTGCGATCGCATTTGCGATATGGGCAATTTGTTGCCCGTGTCACACAATGCTGTAACCCCCATCACACGTACTTACCTTCCAAACGACCTCGCTGTGGGCGGCGAACATCCTCTTCCTGAAGGGGGAGGGACGTTCGGCATCACAGCGACGTCACACAGCGGCCGGCCAATAGAAGCGGAGGGGTGGAGATGAGCGGTAAACATCCCGCCCACCTCCTTCCTTCAGCATTGCCGGCGGGACGCAGGTAAGCTGCAGTTCATCGTTCCCGGGGTGTCACACGGAGCGATGTGTGCTGCCTCGGGAACATTGAACAACCGGACGTTCGATTTTTAGAAAATGAGCGACATGTCAATGATGAATGAGAAGGTGAATATTTCTGCTCGTTCATAGCTGTCACACGCTACGATTTCACTAACGAGGCCGGATGTGCGTCACTTACGACATGACCCCGCCGACATCTCGTTAGATATATCGTAGCGTGTAAAGCCCGCTTTACTCAGTAACTTTTTCATTTTTTCTGTTGATGGAATTGTGTTATGGATGTGTGACTAAAGCGGGCTTTACACGCTGCGACATCGCTAGCATCAGCTAGCGATGTCGAGCGCTATAGCACCCGCCCCCGACGTACGTGCGATATTTTGTGATCGCTGCCGTAGCGAACATTATCGCTATGGCAGCGTCACACGCACATACCTGTGCAGCGACGTCGCTCTGGCCGCCGATCCGCCTCCCTTCTAAGGGGGCGAGTCGTGCGGCGTCACAGCGACGTCACACGGCAGCCGTCCAATAGCAGAGGAGGGGCGGAGATGAGCGTCTGGAAAATGCCGCCCACCTCCTTCCTTCCTCATTGCCGGTGGACAGAGGTAAGGAGATGTTTGTCACTCCTGTGGTGCCACACATAGCGATGTGTGCTGCCGCAGGAACGAGGAACAACATCGCTAATATACAGGCAACGATATTTGGTTTTGGGACGACCTCTCCAAAACCAACGTTTTTTGCCTGTTTTGCGATCGTTTAAGATCACTCGTACGTGTCACACGCTGCGATGTCGCTAAGGATGCCGGATGTGCGTCACTAACGACGTGACCCCGACGATAAATCATTAGCGATATCACAGTGTGTAAAGCCCCCTATAGTCAATCAACATAGCTACCAACAATCACAACATCATTAATACTGCTAAAAAAAACCCCAACAACTGGGTTTTAGGCTATGTGCACACAGTGCGTTTTTCTCGGCGTTTTTGCGCGTTTTTCGGGTGCGTTTTTGGCCTCAAAACTGCATGACTTTGCTTCCCCAGCAAAGTCTATGAGTTTTCATTTTTGCTGTCCCCACACAGCGTTTTTTTTCAGCTGCGTTTTTGTGGTGACCACAAAAGCGCAGCATGTCAATTAGGCTATGTGCACACAGTGCGTTTTTTTGACGCTGCGTTTTTGTGCGTTTTTGGCCGCTAAAAACGCACAAAAACGCACCTGCGTCGAAAAAACGCGGCAAAAAACGCACGCGTTTTGCCGCGATTTGGTGCGTTTTTTTGCTGCGTCCTTATGAGTTTTTTATCAGTGAACAAAAAAAAAAAGGTCTGATGTCATTTCCTTCTTCAATGTGTTCTTCATTCTCCACTAGTGTATGCAGAAGAGCAGACAGCTGCAGAACTACAAGGCTCAGCATACTCCATCCAATAGTGTATGCAGGAGAGCAGACAGCAGCTGCAGAACTACAAGGCTCAGCATGTTCCATCCAGGACTGTATGCTTGAGGGAGAGTCAGGGGGAGCAGACCTACAATGCTCAGCATCCTCCATCCAATAGTATATGCAGGAGAGCAGACAGCAGCTGTCGAACTACAAGGCTCAGCATCCTCCTTCCAGGACTGAATGCAGGATTTCTTTGCCCCCCCAAACAAAAAAAATGACGTGGGCTTCGCCATATTTTTGTATGCTAGCCGGGTACAGCAGGCAGGTACGGGCTGCCCCCAACCCCCAGCTGCCTATTTGTACCCGGCTGGGAACCAAAAATATAGGGAAACCCTTTTTTTTTAAATTATTTCATGAATTTCATGAAATAATTTAAAAAAAAAATGACGTGAGCTTCGCCCAATTTTTAAGTCCAGCCGGGTACAACTAGGCAGCTGGGGATTGGAATCCACAGTGCAGGGTGCCCATGCTTTCTGGGCACCCCCGCTGTGAATTGCAGTCCCGCAGCCACCCCAGAAAATGGCGCTTTCATAGAAGTGCCATCTTCTGGCGCTGTATCCAACTCTTCCAGCTGCCCTGAAGCCGGGTGGCTCGCCGGGTAATAATGGGGTTAGGGCTAGCTGTATAGCTGGCCCTAAGCCCGAAATTCATGGTGTCACGCCAATATTAGACATGGCCACCATGAATTTCTAGTAAAGATAAAAAAAAAACACAACACACAGAAAAATATTTTTATTAGAAATAAAACACAACACAATTAGTGACTCCATCTTTATTGAAATAAAGAACCCCCCTCCGCAGTAATCCTGGGTCAAGGGTCCCGCGCCGTCCAATCCGGATCCAATATCATCTGATAAAAAACGCATAAGGACGCAGTGAGCAAAAACGCAGCAAAACGCAGCAAAAAAACGCACCAAATCGCGTGCGTTTTTTGCCGCGTTTTTTCGACGCAGGTGCGTTTTTGTGCGTTTTTAGCGGCCAAAAACGCACAAAAACGCAGCGTCAAAAAAACACACTGTGTGCACATAGCCTTAAGCTGATTTGCTTTGTGCCACATCCTGATGTCACCTCCAAGAGACCTTTTGTCAGGAGGTCTCAGCATTTAATCATTGTAGGCCTCCTGTAGAGCTCACTTGATTGTTATCTTGTGCATGTACTTTTCCTTCTATGCTGAAGGGGATAATGACTCATTCTCTGCTGGCTGATAATTCTTTTCATTCATTTCAACTGCGGTTTATGATTATCTAGGTACCCCTAGATAGAGGGTCAGCTCACGTGCACACTGTCACTGCTACCTAACTGTTCCTGGCATGACACAATCTATACTCAACTTCCACAGCCCTGTCAGCCATGTTGTGGGAGATGAGTTCAAATTATTTTTGTTTTAATTGTTGTGGTCTTGAATTGATTAAGCTGGGGTGGTCCAGTAGTGAATAGTGATGAGCGAGTACTAAAAAGCTCGGGTGCTCGAAGCTCGGGCCGAGCCTCCCAAGATACTCGTGTACTCGGGCCGAGCAACGAGCCCAATGTTATCCTATGGGAGACCCGAGTATTTTTGTGAAATGACCCCCCGGCAGCATGGAGAAACCCTAAAAATGGCACAAAAGTCTCAGAAGAGTGCTCAAATGACATGGCAACAGCATGGGGAAGACCCCTTGAAGCATTTATCACTGAAAAGTCACAGCTGTGAACAATTTTGTCCGCGTTTTACGCCATTTTTACGGACTCACCAGAAAACCTTCCAAAATGACCCCAAAATGATTTTTCATGGCGGAAATGTTAAGGGCACATACCCAATAGTGAGATAGAGCTGGTGTATGTTACTTTTTGAGATTAATACATGAAAGATTTTACGTGAAAACATTGTGTGGCACTCCGATGTCCCTGAGAAGAGACGTACATGAAGGCCTCTTGAGTCTAATGTGCCCATTTTGAGGAAGTTAATTTTTTTTAGTATTTTCCTTTGCCAGGGCAGTCCAAAATTGTGAGGTTCACCAATGCCCCTGCATACAGACGTGCATGAGGGCCTCAAAACATTAAGTGTCCATTGTCAGGAAGTGGGTGTATTATAGTATAGCCCTTAGGCAGGGCAGCCAAAAATTGGGAGGCTCCACATTGTCCCTGGATAGAGACGTGCATGAGGGCCTGTAAACCTGAAGTGCCCATTGTAAGGAAGTGGGTCTATTGTAGTATAGCCCTTAGGCAGGGCAGCCAAAAATTGGGAGGCTCCACGTTGTCCCTGGATAGAGACGTGCATGAGGGCCTGTAAACCTGAAGTGCCCATTGGAAGGAAGTGGGTGTATTATAGTATAGCCCTTAGGCAGGGCAGCCAAAAATTGGGAGGCTCCACGTTGTCCCTGGATAGAGACGTGCATGAGGGCCTGTAAACCTGAAGTGCCCATTGGAAGGAAGTGGGTGTATTATAGTATAGCCCTTAGGCAGGGCAGCCAAAAATTGGGAGGCTCCACGTTGTCCCTGGATAGAGACGTGCATGAGGGCCTGTAAACCTGAAGTGCCCATTGGAAGGAAGTGGGTGTATTATAGTATAGCCCTTAGGCAGGGCAGCCAAAAATTGGGAGGCTCCACGTTGTCCCTGGATAGAGACGTGCATGAGGGCCTGTAAACCTGAAGTGCCCATTGGAAGGAAGTGGGTGTATTATAGTATAGCCCTTAGGCAGGGCAGCCAAAAATTGGGAGGCTCCACGTTGTCCCTGGATAGAGACGTGCATGAGGGCCTGTAAACCTGAAGTGCCCATTGGAAGGAAGTGGGTGTATTATAGTATAGCCCTTAGGCAGGGCAGCCAAATATTGGGAGGCTCCACGTTGTCCCTGGATAGAGACGTGCATGAGGGCCTGTAAACCTGAAGTGCCCATTGTAAGGAAGTGGGTGTATTATAGTATAGCCCTTAGGCAGGGCAGCCAAAAATTGGGAGGCTCCACGTTGTCCCTGGATAGAGACGTGCATGATGGCCTGTAAACCTGAAGTGCCCATTGGAAGGAAGTGGGTGTATTATAGTATAGCCCTTAGGCAGGGCAGCCAAAAATTGGGAGGCTCCACGTTGTCCCTGGATAGAGACGTGCATGAGGGCCTGTAAACCTGAAGTGCCCATTGGAAGGAAGTGGGTGTATTATAGTATAGCCCTTAGGCAGGGCAGCCAAAAATTGGGAGGCTCCACGTTGTCCCTGGATAGAGACGTGCATGAGGGCCTGTAAACCTGAAGTGCCCATTGGAAGGAAGTGGGTGTATTATAGTATAGCCCTTAGGCAGGGCAGCCAAAAATTGGGAGGCTCCACGTTGTCCCTGGATAGAGACGTGCATGAGGGCCTGTAAACCTGAAGTGCCCATTGGAAGGAAGTGGGTGTATTATAGTATAGCCCTTAGGCAGGGCAGCCAAAAATTGGGAGGCTCCACGTTGTCCCTGGATAGAGACGTGCATGAGGGCCTGTAAACCTGAAGTGCCCATTGTAAGGAAGTGGGTCTATTGTAGTATAGCCCTTAGGCAGGGCAGCCAAAAATTGGGAGGCTCCACGTTGTCCCTGGATAGAGACGTGCATGAGGGCCTGTAAACCTGAAGTGCCCATTGTAAGGAAGTGGGTCTATTGTAGTATAGCCCTTAGGCAGGGCAGCCAAAAATTGGGAGGCTCCACGTTGTCCCTGGATAGAGACCTGTTAGGTTCTTAGTGCCTCCGTGCTTGCATTTAAAAACCGCACGTGTGTGCCTGTTGGTGGCAGCTTTCCGCTGCATTTGTGTGAGTTTTGCAAAAACTTGGATATAACGCACAAGTCTAGTGAATACACATCAGCACAGCATTGCAAAATGCGCAAGGGCGTTGTCAACGAACAAGGAAGTGGACGTGATGGTGGTGCAGGCAGAGACCGAGGTTGTGTGCAAGCTCTAATTTCGCCACAACAAAGGGCCACATCTAGTCGCTCGCACGTCCTGTCCCAAATTCTTGGGGACCGCAGCAGTACACCGCTCTTGAACCAAGACCAGTGTCAACAGGTTGTTAGTTGGATAGCGGATAATGCTTCCAGTCAGATTGGCACCAACACAAACACTCTGTCTTCCACACGGTCAAGTGTCAGTAGCCGTGATACTGCACCGCACATTTCAGAACCTGATCCTCCTTCCTACCACCAGGCCGAGTACACGTCCACGGACATTACTGATCCCACACTTGGACACTCGGAAGAGCTGTTCGTTCACGTTTCCATTCACAAATTCTGGCCTCTCGCCAGCTCCTGTTGAAGTGGGCCATGACGAGATTGTATGTACAGATGCCCAAATATTTGAGCAGCCACGTTCTCACGAAGTTGGCAACGTGTCTCAACAAGGGGTGGACGATGATGAGACACAATTGTCAGGAAGTCAGGAGGAGGAGCAGGGTGCGGAAGAGGAAGACGACGTGGTGGATGATCCAGTAAATTACCCAACCTGGCAGGAGGATATGCAGAGCGAGGACAGCAGTGCACAGGAGGAGGGAGGCGTAGCATCACAACAGGCAGTAAGAAGCAGAGTGGTGGCCCCAGGCAGACGTCAGGCAACTGTTCCCCGGAACAACACGACACAAGGTGCCTGTACAAATGTTAGGTCTTCCCGAGTCTGGCTGTAATACTATTGTATGTATTGAGGATTTCGATTGCGTTAGGGCAATGACAACCAGAGACGAGTTCTTGGTGCAAGACGTTTATAATATGCAACCAGCAAATATGTACATAAACGGAACAAAAACACAGTAGAACATAAATACAGGAAATACCTTCCAGGGACGGAGCGAAAGGGAATTCCCGGGACCGCGCACCGGACTCCCCCAGGGAGACCACCAAGAGCGAACCCCTATACAGGGACTGTCTGGCAATCACCCCAGAAGCCCTAAATGCGCAGCAGCCGGGACACAAAAGGGCAATAGGTAAGTCCAAAAATGTCCGTACGTGATGTGAGTCCAGAGTGGTATTAAACGGAAGGAACCGGGCAGAAGTGCCGACCAAAGACGGCAAACGGAGTCCGGGCACAGCTAGATGATACCAGATGAAGTCCAGAGTCGGTGTCGGTTGTTTTCCAAGAGGATCCGAATAACAATCAGGAACCAAAAGCAGCAGGGCAGGAGCACACAGGAAGCAGTATACTCAGGCACTGGACTAAGCTTTAGGGGCGGCTTTTAAACAGATGGACAGGAAGTAGGGCAACAGAACAGAAAACTCCATGTTAACAAAGGGCAAGCTCTTTCAAAAGAAAACTGGAAAACCCGGAACTCTGACACTGGCAGTTTTTTAAGTTGGCTCCAGATGATTCTAAAAAGGCCATTTGCAACACCTGCCATGCCAGCATCAGCAGGGGTACCAAAACTAGCAGCCTGACCACCACCAGCATGATCAGGCACATGTCAGCCAAGCACCCGACTTTGTGGGAAGTACAACAGAGTCGAGGAGCAGTGCTTGCTGATGTCACTGCTACATCTTCGCTGGTTGTGCATGCGAGCCAATCCCCTGTCCATGCTGCCTGCGAACAAGCCTCCTCCACTCCTGCACCTGCAGTTGCCTACGCAGAAAGAACACCATCATCAAGCACGTCCTTGTCCCAGCGCAACGTTCAGTTATCCATTCAGCAAACCTTTGAACGCAGGCGCAAATACACTGCCAACACCCCACATGCCACAGTTCTAAATGCTAACATTTCGCGACTGCTTGCGCTGGAAATGTTGCCTTTTAGGCTAGTTGAGACAGAAGCATTCCGCGACCTGATGGTGGCAGCTGTCCCACGTTACTCGGTCCACAGCCGCCACTATTTCTCCCGGTGTGCCGTCCCCGCATTGCATAACCACGTGTCACAAAACATCACACGTGCCCTGAACAACGCTGTTTCAGCCAAAGTCCACCTAACCACAGACACGTGGACAAGTGCATGTGGGCAAGGCCGCTACATCTCGTTGACGTCACACTGGGTTAATATTGTGCAAGCTGGGACCCAGTCTGAGCGAGGGACGGAACACGTCCTTCACACACCAAGTTTTGCAGGCCCTACCTCAGTCAGGGTTTCACACACACTCTACAGCTCCGGAATGTCATGCTCCTCAGCCTCCTCCTCCTCCTGTGCATCCTGATCCACTTTACCCTCCACACCAGTCCCAAGCTGGAAGTGTCGCGGGCGGAGGAGGGGACGGTGCGCTCTCCCACTGCTCGGGTCCGGCTGACGCTGCTCTACGGCTGCTGCTGCTCGTTGGCTCGAGCGATGGCCGGATCCCGGGGACTCGAGCGGCGCTACTCGCCCGTGAGTGAAAAGGGGTGGTTTGGGTTTTGGGGATATTGTCCGTGACGCCACCCACGGTTGTGTTGATTGTGTGGACACCACCGCTGCTCTGGACGGGGATCCCGGGAGCCTGTGACAGGGAGCAGCTTTGTTGTTATTTCTCCCCTCCGTGGGTAGGGGGGTTGGTTGTCCCGGGGCCTAGTGATGGGGTAGACATGGATGACAGGCGAGTTGCGGGGCCTGATGAGGTGCAGGGTCGCAGGGGCAGCGCTGTGCCGCACGGCACGGAGGTACTCACTCAGCCCAATGATGATGACACAGTTCACGGTTAAACAAGTGGCTGGATGGACGGGTCACTCGGACGGCTGCGGTTGTTCCTCCCTGCAGGTTAGTGATGACTGTCTCTCCCTGCACCTAAGTTAAGTGTTGGTAGTGATGGTTTCCCAACGGTAACCCGCTCCCCGACCTGGATATGGGCCGGAGGAGCCCCTTTTGCCCACAGGCGCTGGCCCTGGGAGACGGTTGCCCCTGGCGGTGGCTGTGTCTCCCCTTCACGGTTGTACGGTTGCCTTCTATCTGGACTTGGCTGTTTGGAAACCCTGAGGTTCCCTTCACTAACGGATTTGGCAAATTCACGGCGACACCAAGCCTTGCCGGGATCCGAAAGTCCTCTGCCAATGGTGCTGGCTTCTCTTTGTATACCGGTCCGGTACGGCCGGGTCACCACCCGTCCACGGTCCTTACGTCAGACTCCAATCGGCCTCCACTGCAGACGGTCACCACATCCTGCCAACCTTGCTGTCCTGTCCGGGCCACACACCCGGACCAACTTCAGGCTCTTTGCTGTCACTTTTCTCCTCTCTACTACTTTCCTCCTTCCACTTCCTTAGCTTAACTCTCACTGCCTGTGTTTTCCCTCCTCCTCGGTGGGTGGAGACCAACCGCCTGGCTCCACACCCTGGTGTGGACAACAGCCCCTGGGGAAGGCAACAAGGATTTTGTGTTTTGACTATGATATGCCTGCAGGGAGTGTGGGGTGTTTAAGTGTTGTGCTCTGTGGCCCCTGGCTTGTCCAGGGCGACACAGAAGCACTGCAGCACTGCCTCGGCGAAGCGGCAACAGGCAGTGCTGAAGCTAATCTGCATAGGTGACAAACCCCACAATGCAGAAGAGGTGTGGACAGCTCTGAAACAGCAGGCAGATCACTGGCTCACAACTCTGAACCTAAAGCCAGGAAAGGTCGTGTGTGACAATGGCCGGAACCTGGTGGCGGCTTTGAGGCGAGGCCAGCTGACATATGTTCCATGCGTGGCCCATGTGCTCAACCTCGTGGTTCAGCGGTTTCTAAAGTCATACTCAGAGCTGTCTGATCTGCTGGTAAAAGTTCGCCGCCTGTCTGCACATTTTCGAAAGTCACCTACTGCTTCAGCCGGCCTTGCCGGCTTAAGACGCCGTTTGCATCTTCCGGCACACAGACTGGTGTGTGATGTCCCCACGCGTTGGAATTCAACTCTGCACAAGTTGGTCAGGATATGTGAGCAGAAGAGGGCAGTTGTTGAGTACCTGCATCACCTAAGCCGTCGGGAAATGGGTCAAACTCCACACATAACACCTGAGGAGTGGAGATGGATGTCCGACCTATGCACCATCCGCCAAAACTTTGAGGACTCCACCAAGATGGTGAGCGGCGATGACGACATTATTAGCGTCACCATACCGCTTCTCTGCCTTCTAAAATGGTCTCTGCTCAAAAAACAACCATGATGCATTGCAGGCGGAGCGCGATGAGTTTGAGCAAGAAACAGTAGTGGGTGTGGGTGATGATAACACACAGCCCAGCCTCGTCTCATCACAACGTGCAGTGGAGGACTATGACGAGGAGGAGGATGAAGACATGGAGCAACTCTCTGGCCAAATTGAGGATATGACATGCAGTCATATCCTCGGTTCAGCGTGGCTGGCCAGAGGACAGGGTAGATGATGAGGAGGAGGAGGAGGAGGACAGCATGTTCAGTCATCGTGTTGGTCAGGATACTGAAGTGATGGCTGTTAAGAGTCTGGCACACATGGCTGACTTTATGGTAAGCTGCCTGTCTCGTGACCCTCGCGTTAAGAACATCTTGGCCGACAATCATTACTGGTTGGTAACACTGTTAGACCCACGCTAAAAGGAGAACTTTATGTCTCTTATTCCCGAGGCGGAGAGGTCAGGCAAAATGCAGCAGTTCCAGAAGGCCATAGTCACGGAAGTAGGCAAAGCATTCCCCTCACAAAACGCTAGCGGCATAGGTCATGAATCAGTGGACAACCGAGGCGTACAGCCGAGAGAGGCACAAGTCCAATCCGCCAGAGGTAGGGGAACAGTCTTTAAGATGTGGGACAGTTTTCTCAGCCCCTCACGTACCACAGCCCCTGAGGTGCGGGGTAGTGCCACAAGAAATCCTAAGTTTGCCCAGATGCTGAAGGAGTACCTTGCAGATCGAACAACTGTACTCCGACATTCCCCCTGTGCCTTACAATTATTGGGTATCCAAGCTGGACACGTGACATGAATTGGCTCTCTACGCCTTGGAAGTCCTGGCCTGCCCTGCTGCTAGCGTTTTGTCAGAGCGTGTTTTTAGTGCCGCAGGTGGAATCATTACAGATAAACGCACCCGCCTGTCAACTGAAAATGCTGACAGGCTGACTCTGATCAAGATGAACAAGGGTTGGATTGGGCCAGACTTCACCACACCACCAGCAAATGAGAGCGGAATTTAAAGTTTGCCATGTACCTCCACTCACCCATGGGTACACACTTCTGGACTTTGGATAATCGCTGGACTGCTCCTCCTTCTCCTCAGGCGCCACCATGATGATGACCGTTACAAATTGCAATACTTAGGCCTTTGTTTCAGGTATACCCCCAGTGGTAAATTTTTTCGCCCATTCTTTGCAGAATGGACATTACAACGACAGGAGACCCGCTCCTTTGCAATGGGAACAATGTTTTGAGGCCCTCATGCACGTCTCTACCCAGGGACAACGTGGAGCCTCCCAATTTTTGGCTGCCCTGCCTAAGGGCTATACTACAATAGACCCACTTCCTTCCAATGGGCACTTCAGGTTTACAGGCCCTCATGCACGTCTCTACCCAGGGACAACGTGGAGCCTCCCAATTTTTGGCTGCCCTGCCTAAGGGCTATACTACAATAGACCCACTTCCTTCCAATGGGCACTTCAGGTTTACAGGCCCTCATGCACGTCTCTACCCAGGGACAACGTGGAGCCTCCCAATTTTTGGCTGCCCTGCCTAAGGGCTATACTACAATAGACCCACTTCCTTCCAATGGGCACTTCAGG
This sequence comes from Anomaloglossus baeobatrachus, assembly GCF_048569485.1. NCBI lineage: Eukaryota > Metazoa > Chordata > Amphibia > Anura > Aromobatidae > Anomaloglossus > Anomaloglossus baeobatrachus. The sequence goes on along the minus strand of NC_134357.1, from coordinate 108,217,446 downwards.
TTTACAGGCCCTCATGCACGTCTCTATCCAGGGACAACGTGGAGCCTCCCAATTTTTGGCTGCCCTGCCTAAGGGCTATACTACAATAGACCCACTTCCTTACAATGGGCACTTCATGTTTACAGGCCATCATGCACGTCTCTATCCAGGGACAATATGGAGCCTGACGCTGCCACCGACTGCCACACACATGCTGTTTTTAAATGCAAGCACGGACGCAATAAGAACCTAACTGGTTTTTAGGAGCGACAATTACTGAGAAGTCTGACACTATCAGACACTGCTGACTGACGTGTATTATTATACACTAGACTTGTGCGTTATATAATAGTTTGTGCAAAACGCGCACCTGTCCCCTGCCACCGACTGCCACACACGTGCTGTTTTTAAATGCAACCACGGACGCAATAAGAACCTAACTGGTTTTTAGGAGCGACAATTACTGAGAAGTCTGACACTATCAGACACTGCTGACTGACGTGTATTATACACTAGACTTGTGCGTTATATAATAGTTTGTGCAAAACGCGCACCTGTACGCTGCCACTGACTGCCACACACGTGCTGTTTTTAAATGCAAGCACGGACGCAATAAGAACCTAACTGGTTTTTAGGAGCGACAATTACTGAGAAGTCTGACACTATCTGGACTGTTTTACACTGTGTACACCAGCCCCAGATATGATGAAGGCTGGTATACGGTCACCACTACCCTGCCTGCCTGCCTGTATACTGCTACAATAGTCCTGACAAGGACTCTTCTGGTCACTAGCCTGTATTCCGACCTGGCTATACCCTGCCTGTATATAGCAACAATAGTCCTGAGAAGGACTCTGCTACTGTACTCCGACCTGGCTATACCCTGCCTGCCTGTATACAACTAGAATAGTCCTGAGAAGGACTTCTGGTCACACTGTTTGCAGCCCTGCTCCGAAACTAACTATAAAGGGCCGCAAAGCTTTCCCTGAATCAGCGACACTCTCCCTGCACTGACTGTCTGGATAGTTGTGAGCAGAGCACAGCGCGCCGGCCGATATAAAGGCTCGGTCACGCTGTGCAGGCCGGCCAATCACTGCAATTCCACAACTAACAGGGCTGTGGCATTGCAGTGGTCTGCCAGCCAATCCCTGCATGAGGGCTGGCTCTCAAAAGAGCGCCAACATGCAGAAATGAAGACCACGAGTACAGCACGAGTATCGCGAGATTACTCGGTCCCCGCCGAGCAGCCCGAGTACAGCGATACTCGTGCGAGTACCGAGTAGTGACAAGCATGCTCGCTCATCACTAGTAGTGAACAACCCCTTTAGAGGGAGCATATAAACTTAGAAAAGCTCTGCAATCTATGAGCAGCGTGGGTAAAGATTTCCATTCTATGGAACAGGTTTCATTTAAAGACAAGTATTTTGATTGTGTTTTGGAGTATTATTATTATTTAGACCTTCCCTCATGATTAAGCAATGACCGAACGCGAAATGTACGTCGAGGTTTGAGATCCATACTTGTAGAATTTCTTGGGCACCTTAGGATCTACCTTGAGACCAATTATTTGTACTTTAAATCACTTAGCTCTTTAGTATGCATTTTTGAATTACCTTGATTGGTTCAAGTATTTACTTCCACTCAAAGGATATTACTCTGTACAAGGGATTTAAAGTTACTATGTATTTGTGTGTCTCTTTATGGTATGATACCTAGGTGCCCATACCCACCATATATTTCTATGCAACGTACTGTCTATGTCTTGTTTGTTACAGTGTCTCAGTCCATTTTGGATTTTTATGATTCTTCCAATAAAATTTGTATGTTTTATTTCACCCTCAACTCCTTGTTCTCTTAGTTTATATATTCTATAGAGTGGTCGTACATGCAGCTGGTAGTGTTAGAAACTGTTCACACACAGCTATATGTGTGATCATGCGCTTTTGGAATTTTTGTGTTATATATATATTTATAGTACATATACACACACACAATAATATTAATTTTAAACAGTCAAAAATATCATTGGTTTTATGATGATGCATAGGTCACGCATTATTTTCTCTTCCTTTATTCTTAGTTTCTGTATATCTCAAAAGTAAAGATGTTGGTGTACGGCATCTTAATAATCGCTTTGGTACATTCTGGAGTGAACTGTGACAAATGTGGTGAGTACTTTTACAAATAATCTAATATATCAAGCTGAATGTGTGTATGTGTGTATGTGTGTATGTATGTATGTCCGGGATTGGCATCTGCACCGTCGCAGCTACAGTCACAAAATTTTGCACACTCACACTTCTGGACCCCGAGAGCGTCATAGGCTATGTTTTGAGGGGAAATTTTAACCCCGCGCTTTACAGTTATTCACCAAAAAACCTGCCTCCATTAAAGCTAATGGAGCTGGGAGCCACAGTGCAGCCAGAACTTCAGAAGAATGTGCAGCCACGCCCTTATATGGAATGTTGGCGTGTCACAATGCAGCCAGGGAAAGAGACAGACACAGACAGGGAAAGAGGCAGACAAAAAGAGACAGACACAGACAAAGAAACAGACTGACAGGGAAAGAGACAGACAGGGAAAGAGAGGGAAAGAGAGAGACAGGTTAAGAGACAGACACAAACAGGTAAAGAGATAGACACAGACAGGTAAAGAGACAGACACAGACAAAGAGACAGAGACAGACACAGGGAAACAGACAGACAGGGAAAGAGAGGGAAAGAGACAGACAGGGTAAGAGACAGACAAAGACAGGTAAAGAGATAGACAAAGAGACAGACACAGGGAAAGAGACAGAGGGAAAGAGGGAAAGAGACAGACAGGGAAAGAGAGGGTAAGAGACAAATAGGGAATGAGACAGACAGGGAAAGTGACAGAGATAGATAGACAGGGAAAGAGATAGATAGACAGACAGGGAAAGAGATTGAGACAGATGGAGAAAGAGACAGAGACAGACAGGGAAAGAGGCAGACAGACAAAGAGAGAGAGAGACAGAGAGATATATACAGAGGGAGAGACAGGCAGAGAATGGGAGAGAAACAGAGAGACAGTTACTATCCTGGGCAGCGCTGGGTGCTATGTTATGAGGCGAAATTTTAACCCAGCGCGTTCCAATATACCAATCAATTTTGCCCCTATCTACATAATAGGAAAAAGTGAAACGAAAGGTGTTGGGGGCAAATTGACAGCTGCCAGATGTGAACAAGGGCGACTTAAAGAATGAGAGCGATGGTGCCAAAGAGTATATACCGTACAGTTGCTAAGGTGGGGCCTCGACATGGGATACTCACCACACTCTGGGATATGAACACACACACAAAATGCACCAAACACTACCACGTACTTGAACACATATACCACCCTCAGCACACATCTCACCACACATACACCAACCTCGCCACATAATCACACAGAAGTCTGGTATTATCCTTCAAAAATAAAAATCTGATTAATAAGCAGCCAAACTACAAGAACAACAAATGTACCACATAGGAAATACGGCAGCTGTTAGTCACATGACCTGTCTATTATGTGTATGTGTGAGCTAATATATACTGTCAGGGGGAGGGCTTCCTGTTGCCTGGAGATTTATCAGGCTGCCAAAAGCAACCAATCACAGCTTATCTTCTATTTTGCTACAGTTAATTAATCTGAGCTCTGATTGGTTAATATAGGCAACAATTTAATAATTACATTTCTATCTATTTGTTTTGTGGTTTTTGTGTGCAGAATACATTATTGTTAATACATTCTATTTTGTTAACAGCAGTTATTAACCCGGGCGAAGCCGGGTAGTACAGCTAGTTGAGATATAAAATACATACAGTAAGATATATATCTGTGTGGTGAAATAATTGTTATCAAACATGAAAAAAAATATTGTTAATTGAAAGATGGAATGCTAAGTTCACATGTCCTGTAGTCATTCGTTAGAACAGATCCATTGGGAAACCTATTTGTTTTTTTAACATGGGAGTCTAAGGACAATGGATCCGTTAACGGATTGCTCTTTAGCCATCTGTTGCATCTGTTGTATTTGCATTTGTAGCAGATCTGTTGTTTTCTTAATGGACCTGTTCCAAATCGGTGATAAATAGCAATCCGGTAATGGATCCATTGTCCATAAACTCCACATGATAAAAACAGATCGAACTGACATCTGCTATCTAACAACAGACAAAAAAGTTTTCTGCTGTTCTCTACTGTTTTTTGTTATAGGATCCCCCCCTCAGTAAAGCAGATCACATGCTATTTAAGTGACATTCTTGCCAACCAATATTTCTGTTAACCCCAGGCAATTTTCCATTTTTTTCATTTTTGTTTTTTCCTCCCCTTCTTTTACAAACCTTAACTTTTTTTACATTTCTGTCGCAATGCAACGGGAGGGCTTTTTTTTTGCGGGACAACTTGTACTTTTGAATGACACCATTATATTTGTGATGTTCTAGAATTCCAATTGAGATGAAATTGCAAAAATAGTGCAATTTCACAATTGCATTTTTGGATTTTTTATTTACCGCGTTCACTAAATGGTAAAATTGACCTGGCAATATGATTCCGCAGGTCAGTATGATTACACAGATACCAAACATGCATAGTTTTGTTCTTCAATTTAAGTGGTAAAAAAATTCAGGAATTAGTAAAAAAAAAAAATTACTTTGCTTGTGTAGCCATTTTCCGAGAACCATAATGCTTTCAATTTTCGAGATAAGGGGCTGTGTGATGGCTTTTGTTTGATGTCCTGAGATGACATTTTTCCGATACTATTATGGGGTAGATTTTGATTGCCTCTTATTGCATTTTATTACATTGTTGCAGTGGCCAAAAAAAGTTATTCGGGCATTTAGATTTTTTTTCTTATTACGTTGCTTAATGATCAGATTAATTTATTTTATATTTTGATAGATCGAACTTTCACAAATGCAGCAATACCAAATATGTATATTTTTTATTGTTTTATTTTTAATAGGGCAAAAGGAAGTGATCTGAACTTTTCACATACCCCTCCTGTGATAAGCATCTCACTGTCAATATACAATGTACACAGAGAGCTATGGTTCATGTGTAGTTAGCTTTCTGAGCTCTGCTACACATTACAGTACATCTAAGACCTCTGTGTCACAACTACTGCACCCTGTAATTTAAGTTTTACATTGCTAGATTCAGGATATCTTTTCCTACATCATGCTGCTTTCAGATGAGGCAGCAAAAATCAGGTGACAGATTCTCTTTACTATAATGTACGGATAAGCTGGAAAAGGTTACTGCATATAATTATACTTGTCTACTGACTCAGTAACATATTTGTTTAACCACCCTGTATTAACAATGCTGCAACTTCAGGTGCTTTCACACATCCGGTTTTTGCCGTCAGGCACAATCCGGCGAGTACTGGATAAAACGGATCCGGCGCCGGATGCGTTTTTTTCTTCACTGAATTGTATTAGCGCCGGATTGTGCCTAATTCCCTTGCGTTTCATCCGGCGTGCGCCAGATCCAGCGAAATTTCTGTGTCCGGCTGCCGGAAAGGACGCACAAGGGAACGTTTTTGTCACCGGCAAAAAAACGCACCGGGCCGGATTCGGCGCCATGCAGCGTGTTGTAAAATGAAAGCCTATGGGCACCAGATCCGTCGTAATGCGGCAAAAAACACATGCCACCGACGGATCCGTTTTTTCTAACTGAGCATGCTCAGATTTGTAAATTCCTTTCTGGTTAGAAAATCTCTCTCTCTCTTTCTCTCTGTCAGTCTCTCTCTCCCTCTCTGTTGGTCGGTCTCTCTCTCTTTCGATCGGTCAGTCTCTCTCTCTCTGTTGATGTCGGTCTCTCTCTGTCTGTCGGTCTCTCTCTCTTTCGGTCAGTCGATCTCTCTCTCTTTGTTGATGTCGGTATCTCTCTCTCTCTGTTGGTTGGTCTCTCACCGATCACCGGCGCTGCGTGGCGCTGCACAGATGTCAAACTGCTCCTTTGGCTTCTCCTTCTTTTGCAAATGCCGCCCACTCAGTATTCCATCTCGTATTCTCCGCTTCCCTCGTCCATCGGCGCCTATGATTGGTTGCAGTCAGATGCGCCCAAACGCTGAGTGACAGCTGTCTCACTGCAACCAATCACAGCTGCCGGTGGGCGGGTCTAAATCTTGCAATAAAATAAATAAATAATTTAAAAAAAACGGCGTGCGGTACCCCAATGATACCAGCAAAGCTAAAGCCACTCGACTGAGTGCTGGTATTCTCAGGATGGGGAGTCCCACATTATGGGGAGCCTCCCAGCCTAAAAATATCATCCAGCAGCAGCCCGGAAATGCCGCATCCATTAGATGCGACAGTCTCGGGACTCTACCCGGCTCATCCTGAATTGCCCTGGTGCGGTGGCAATCGGGGTAATAAGAAGTTAATGACAGCCCATAGCTGCCACTAAATCCTAGCTTAGTGTTGGCAGGTGTCTATGAGACACCCCCCCATCACTAAACTGTAGTTAAAGTAAATAAACACAAACACCAAAAAGTCCTTTATTTGAAACAAGAGACAAAAAAACACCCTCTTTCACCACTTTATTAATCCCCAAATACCCCTTCAGGTCCGACGTAATCCACAACGAGGTCCCATGATGCTTTCAGCTCTGCTACATTGGAAGCTGACAGGAGGGCCGTAGAGCACCGCCACTCACTGTGAGCTCCACGGAGGACCTGAAGTGAGTCGCGCTGTCAGCGGTGATGTCACTCAGGTTCCCCGCAGCCACAGCTGGATTATCTGTATAAACTGCTACAATGGATCAGTTTTTTTACCGAATCCATGGCATCAGTTTTACCACAATCTGCGATGGATCTGTTGCATTAGGCACAAACCGCATTGTGCCTGACGGCAAAAAGCTGATGTGTGAAAGCACCCTAAGGCCCTGCATGAAGGCTCTATATTTTCCCTAGATTTCCTGTACCACCAGTATACTTCTATATTCTGTATGCAATCTAATGTGCTTATATTATGAAAATTTAAATTTACTATATTGCTGTTAGAAATGCTCTAATATTTAGAGATTTTAAAAATCACATATAAATGTAATGTTGCATTTCACAGGTTGAAAGGTGTGTTTGCCTTAAATAATTTTTTTTGTGATCGGGAACCTCTAAATAACAATGACAACTGCGTATTTCATTGCTGAGACACCCATCTACCAATTGTGATCTGGCAAAATAATTCTAGTGCAACATCCTTAGATAACGTTGCACCATTCCACACTCCAATTGGTGGTCCAGTGATGTGATCACATGGTGTCGATGGGTTGTCATGACAGCCGGAGGTCAGCTGATGACACCTGTCACTGTCATTGCAAAGTATTTGTGAATGCCGGCCGAGCGCCAGCATTCACACCATATTAGCATTTCTGCTGTTCAGAGAGCTGCTGAAGCCTCTTCCTTCTAAACAGTCTATTTGCATATTTAAATTCTCAGAGGAGTATTGCATGGCATATAAGTCTCCTTATGTCAGCTTGGCTGTCTGTGCAACTAGAAACTCTCCAACTTAGAGCCCCAGTAAGAGGTTTGTCACCTAGCCAAATTTGATCTCTTGCTTTGCACTGAGGAGCATTAACATCCCGAAACATGTATCTGCAAATAGAGTTTTTGGTTTGTCTTCTTATCCTAAGTCATGTGGTAAGTCTCGTTAAAGGGTTGATATTGACTTTTAGTATTGCTACATGAAATAGGTGGCACCTGACATCAAGTTCTCTTCTTTCTGAGTTGGCTAGTTGCATATCTAAATTCCCAGAGGAACATTGCCAGGCCTATAAGTCTCCTTACGCTAGCTTGGTACTCGCCGCAAAGAGAAACATTCCCCTTAAAATTGTTCACTTTTTTCTTTCTTTCCCTATCTCTTTTGCTAAGCTGTGAGCTGTGATGTCTATTCACTATGCAGATTCATCCCAAACTTGCTGATTCATGGCCTGCCTCTGCTTTTATGCCCTTCCTCTGCCATTATACTCCCTCCTATTGATTGTGATTTGATAGTTACCAGGCATTATGGGGACGTCCGCTTGGCTACGCCTGAGGCCATGTGAGCCTTCACTGCTAAAAGGCTATGTGCGCACTTTGCGTCGAGGTAGTTGCAGTTCTAAATGCATCCTCTGGCAGAAAGTGTCTTTGTCAAATTTGGTTTTGACCACAAAAACGCTATAAATACACTTGCTTTTTTTAACCGCATTTTACCGCGTTTTTACCGCGATTTATGTGTTTTTGCATTGCTTAAAGTCAGATGCGTTTTGAATACAAATACACTACTAAATAAAGTTTAAACATTCAAACACTATGAAAAAAACGGGAAAAAATGATAACAGATCATGATTAAAATCATGCACAAAATAGCTAATTTTATTAAAATTATAACTGTTTTATAATATTTATGCATAAAATAACGTTAAGTTATGGATTATCATTAATTTAATTGTCGGACTATGTGTGTGTGTGTGTAAAGGGACATATTATTCCCTTATTATGAAGTAAAAAATGCATGCATTTATTTTGCCAAAAAAGCATGTTTTCTGCATCAAAAAAGCATGTAAAACGCTGGGATTTTGATTTAGGATGCGTTTTGAAAGTTCTCATTGACTCTAATGTTAGCAAAACGCTGCCAAAATGGCAAAAACAATTGACATGTTGCTTCTTTAAACGCTCAGTTTTTGCCAACTGAAACGCTGCGTTTTTAACAGCATTGTGCACACAAGAAATCTCAATTTCCCATAGACTTTGCTTGAAAATCAAAACACATGCATTTTGGGATTAAAACGCTGCAGTTCAAAAAGCTGTGGAAACGCATGAAAAAACGCAAAGTGGGCACATAGCCAAATAGCGACGACAAAGCAAACTGGTTTCAGTAAACTACTTACAAATCTGACATATTATTTGCGTCAAATTGATTCACTCATTTCTACAATTTGAAGGAAAAAAGTCCAGCGCAGTCCTCAGAGTGTAGGTTTAAAATTGTCACATTTATTTAGTAAATCCATTAAAAATGAGTGGTATACAGAGTTGTCAGCTGGAAAGGTATAAGGGACATTAGATGGACCCCACAGAACTACGCGTTTCGACACCTAGTCTTAGTCATGTTGAGAACATGACTAAGACTAGGTGTCGAAACGCGTAGTTCTGTGGGGTCCATCTAATGTCCCTTATACCTTTCCAGCTGACAACTCTGTATACCACTCATTTTAAATGGATTTATTTAATAAATGTGACAATCTTTAACCTACACTCTGAGGACTGCGCTGGACTTTTTTCCTTCTGATCGTGAATCTGGCAGCCTAACCTTCCGTGCGCGGGTCCAGACAGACAGCGGATCACAGCAACTCGGTGAGCTGAACTTCCTTTTCTTTATTTCTACAATTTGGTATATATATATAAAAAAAAATGTTTCTATAGGTAAAATTATATCATTATGAAAAATCAATATTTTTTAAATCATATTCCTGTTTTCTTAGGGAAATCTTCTATTGCTGAGATCAAACAAAACATTCAGAATCTGTTTGCATGCTTGGACAAAGATAATGACTATAACTATGAGTCAAAGTCTAGTTATGCCGCTGGTGGACCGGACTATGGATATAGAAGTTGCAAAGAAATCAAGAGCGCATATACATATGCTGAAGGTGAGACATATCTGAAAGCTCTATAGTCTTGCAGACTTTCTGTGTATATGAATATTGCTTACACATATATCCATACGTATCAGCACATTTAATTTAGAGACAAAGATCAATCATTATTAGTACAATCTCTAGTGGGGCAACTCCCTATACAACTACAAATTCAGAAAATCAAACCAGAGTCTTTCTCTGCTCAATAGCATTAACACCCATAATTAATAAAATAATTAATTAAAGAGTCCTGTCTTTATAAATGCAAATAGTTTTATTCAAGAACATATAAACAGGACTACAAAAAACATATTGGCTATAAGTGGCGCTTCAGATTATTATGAATCATAGACAATAAATTACTAGAATTGAAACAAGAAAATCATGAGGAAAAAGGAGGAAAAATGTCCCTAAAGAACAACACTACTAGGATAAGTCAACAAAACTTAAGGGATAAGGAATCCTCTATAAAGTTGTGCTAGGGTCACAATGAGTTCAGTTAAATAAACAGCCTATGCCAACATTCATGACCACAGGGTGGTGCTATAATAGCACAAACGTCCCATATCACAGTTGGCTAAGTAAAGTGCATGTGCTAATACAAATGGCCACTGGCTGGTGCTAAAATTGCACACCAATCATTATCACCCATATACGCAGCCTAAAGGCCGCTTTACACGCAGCAACATCACTAACGAGATGTCGTTGGGGTCACGAAATTCGTGACGCACATCCGGCCTCATTAGTGACGTCGTTGCATGTGAAATGTAGGAACGACCGTTAACGATCAAAATAACTTACCTTGATCGTTGATGCGTCGTTCCTTTCCCAAATATCGTTGCTGTTGCAGGAAGCAGGATGTTCGTCGTTCCTGTGGCAGCACACATCGCTATGTGTGACACCGCAGGAACAAGGAACTACATCGTACCTGCGGCCGCCGGCAATGAGGAAGGGAGGAGGTGGGCAGGATATTCCGCTTGCTCATCTCCGCCCCTCTGCTTCTATTGGACAGCTGCCGTGTGACGTCGCTGTGATGCTGCATGAACCGCCCCCTTAGAAAGGAGGCGGTTCGCCGGCCACAGCGACGTCGCAGGGAAGGTAAGTCCGTGTGACAGGTGCTAATGATGTTGTGCGCCACGGGCAGCGATTTGCCCGTGACACTCAACTGACGGGGGCGGGTACGCTCACTAGCGATATCGATACCGATATCGCAGCATGTAAAGTGGCCTTTAGTCTCAGAAACAATCATTATTGCTACTGACTAAACTGAGACGCATATATTACAGTTGCCTGGACATGTTGAAAAGCTCCAACACGCATTTCTCATCTGGCATCCTCGGGAGAAGCCATACTTGATGTATGATCAAGTGAATATTCAAAATTAATTGCACTGTGTTTTGCTCATGCATTTTTCCATTTAGACGGAATATACCGTTTGACTACAGAAGATGGGGTGATGTACCAGACCTACTGTGACATGACAACCAATGGTGGAGGTTGGACATTGGTGGCCAGTATCCATGAAAATAATATCAATGGTAAATGTACAGAGGGAGATCGCTGGACCAGCCAATCAGGAAACAATGCCAACAACCCAAATGGAGATGACAACTGGGCTAACTATGCCACATTTGGTCTACCTGATGGAGCTACCAGTGATGATTATAAGGTACTTGCTCTGAATTTGAAACATGGACATGTAAGGCTGCATACACACTGCGAGCCAATTAAATGTAATCTGTATGGCAGCCTCTTTAGGGCTCCACATCTACGGAGATATAGATACAATACTTCTAGACTAGAATTGTGAAAACAAAACTCCTCATAACCGTATAGTAAATTACTGCCAATGGATGCCAGGTGAAGGCCAATCCATTGCCAACACAAACTCCATGATAACAGAATTAATCAACAGGAGAAACAGAGTAGTTAGTGTATCAAATACAGTATATCAAAGTTTATTCATAACACAAAATGGTGTCAACATGTTAAAATTAACAACTGTGACTCATAACATGTATGAAGGGGACAATACACCCCTTACATGGTTGATACATATTTAAAAGCTCCTTTGCGACATGAAGAGTAGTGGACAACCGAATGCTGTTGATGTGATGGTAATATCACTTTAAATAAAATGTGTCCTATGCTAGAAAAAATGATACACCAAAACATCTATGCGGCGTCAAAAACAGTTGGTAACAACATGAATGTATATGGTATTAATATTCCTTTAAATTCCACCAATAATAGGCATAACCGTCTTATTTAGGTGGGGATAAATAGACTGCTATAAAGATGTAATCCATCATATTGCCAATAACCTATGGCAAGCTGCATGTATAACTTAAAGTATCCTTTTAAAATGTTGCCAGATGGCAAAGTTGGTGCATAATGATATATCCTATTGCAGCTGCCCTATATATGCCAAATTTAATGTGCCAGGTGCAAGGTGTGCTACAGGTAAATCCAGAGAAATCAGGCTGGCCCCAAGGAGAAAACAGCCCCCAGACCCCATGATGTCAGGGAAAATGATCCTCGATCCAAATGACTTCTTCAGGGAAGGAAAGTAGTGTCCCCTCTCCCCGGGAGCCAGGTTTTAAATGCCTGCTGCAATCAGTAGCGTCACACATCATCCTGATGATGCGCCGACTGCACCTCAACCCACCACGCACAAGCCAGCTGTCAGACATTGTGGTGCATGCGCAGGAGCAGGGACACGTCATCCAGCTCCCGCGCATGGGCACTGCCAAGAGACAGCAGGCCCATCGGCAGCGAAGCAGAGCGCCTGCCGCACGCGTACGGAGGACGACGTGGTAAGCAGTTGAGTAACCAGGACAACTGGATAGAGTGAGTATGGTAGGATACATCAATGCTCATTATTGTAAATATAGGTAACAGAATAGCATCCACACCATCTTATGCCTCAAGATGTCCTAACTCTGTCCAATGCAAGAAGAAATCCCCATGACAGTTCTTAAAGTCCTTGGATCCATTCAAAGCGAAGGGGACGGCATCTTTGGTGTTAAGAAAATATATTCAAAGTAGGAGCAATCCATATTAGTAGGTGTAAACAAGCAATGCAGATCCACTTAAAAGGGCAATAGCCCTTAAGGCCCCGTTACACGCAACAATATATCTAACGATATATTGCCGGGGTCACAGATTCCGTGACGCAAATTTGGCATCGTTAGTGACGTCGTTGCGTGTGACACCAACGAACGGCCGTTAACGATCAAAAATACTCACCTTATCGTTGATCGTTGACATGTCGTTCATTTTCATAAAATCGTTGATTGACGCAGGACGCAGGTTGTTTGTCGTTCCTGCGGCAGCACACATCGCTATGTGTGACACCTCGGGAACTACGAACTACAGCTTACCTGCGGCCGCCGGCAATGAGGAAAAAAGAAGGTGGGCGGGATGTTACGGCCGCTCATCTCCGCCCCTCCCCTTCTATTGGGCGGCTGCTTAGTGACATCACTATGACGCCGCACGAACCGCCCCCTTAGAAAGGAGGTGGTTCGCTGGCAACAGCGACGTTGCTAGGCAGGTAAGTCTGTGTGATGGCTCCTAACGATATTGTGCGCCACAGGCAGCGATTTGCCCATGACGCACAAACAACGGGGGCTGGTGCTTTCACCAGCGATATCGCTAGCGATATCGCTGCGTGTAAAGCCCCCTTTAGACTAGAATTGTGTAGCTTAATGCCAGTTTACTTAAAGGGAACCTATCATGTCCCCAAATCCTTTTAACCTGCAGATATAGAGTTAGTTTTCAGGTTAAAAGCGTTCCAATTTAGATTAAGAGCATTTGGGGACATGATAGATTCCCATTAAAGGTATGAGACCCTTAATCCAATGATGTATCACTTAGTTTACTAGATAATAATATAATAAAATAACATTTATATAGCACTATTAATTCCACAGAGCTTTACATACATTGGCAACACTGTCCCCATTGGGGCTCACAATCTAAATTCCCTATCTGTATGTCTTTGGAGTGTGGGAGAAAACCAGAGAACTCGGAAAAAAGTCATGCAAACATGGGGGGAACATACAAACTCTTTGCAGATGTTGGCCTTGATGGGATTTGAACCCAGAACCCCAGTGCTAACCACTGAGCCACCATGCCGCCCATACTAGATGCACCGGTTTCAACACATCCCCAATTATGCACTTATGCAACCATATTATTTTATTTTCCTTATTTCTAATTTCTCTCTCCAAATTTTTTCAATTTGTTTTTTAACCGATTTGTACAGATATCTGGCAGCTATGGACAGATAGATGAGAGTTTAAATAGCAGAAACCCTGCCCATTGCTCCATGAGAAACTAATACTTAACCCCTGAAGGACCAACAGAAATGAAGGGCAGAAGTCTAGCGGGATTAGGTTTTAGTTAAGCAATGTTTTTGCTGCCCAGTTGCAACTGTTGCCATAAAACCGTTCTGCCAGTGTGACTGGAGCGTGTTCACAAACCAATGTTACAAATCCACATCAGTACAGAAATACATCACCAGAACCATAATCAGTACAGTAATACATCATCAGATCACCTATAATATATAAATGCATCAACAGAACCACCATCAGTACAGGAATACATCACCAGAACCACCATAAGTACAGAAGTACATCACCACATCCACCATCACTACAGGAATACATTACCAAGCTTACAATGATCAATTGTAATATCAGCTCAGCCCCATATGCAAGTGTATCTCATTAACCTACAATTCACACTATATCCTTAACAATGATAAGGAGATGATGGGAGTGGTTGTGCTCAGTCACTATCAGATTGCAGACCATACCGGAACCACAGTATTGATGAGATGCAGGCACTATCAAATATAAACATTTACATCCCCTTTATTGGAAAAAAAAATCTGATTAGAGACAGTCTCCTTTTCTTCCTCTCCTTCTAGTCCAGACAACATGCTGAATTTTCGCATCCATAGTTCATCTCTGCAGTCTTTTCTCTTCTCCAGTTATCCGCAACCCATCTTAACACAGTACCCTTAATAATAGCAGTGTGATTATAATGCTCCTGAATAAAAATATCTGTCCTATGCTGTGCTGCTGAATCAATAATTGTCCCTCACTGTGCTCCCTGCACAACAAATGTTCTGCCCAATGTCTCTCTTATGGTACTTGCCCTCCAAACTGCCCTCTCTTTTCCATAAAGACCACCCCTTCACACTGTACTTACACTGTGTCATCTCTTTAATACCCAGTCTCTAGTCTGTGCCTTCCTCCTCACTCTCCCCCTTCTGCATATGGTTCCCTCCATGTTCTGCCATCACATTGCATGCCATTATAGTGCCCAGTCTTTATACTGTACCCCTCATCATACTCTCTCTTCATCATACAATCTCCTATAACTGCACTGTCACTTTAAAATACAAAGTGCATATGCCAATGTGCAAAATATGCAATATAAGATTACCTGTCAGTAAAGGCTAATGTGCGCTCCAAGTCTCTCCACCCCGACACTTGTTTTGCCCAGCTTCTTCGGAGGTCGGTCACTGTTTGTATTGGCTAAACATTAGCTCCCTTCCCTACAAGTGCTGTCAGCCCTTAGATAAAATGTGATGAATTTATACGAGTGAACTTTCAATATAAAGGGAAAGTGTATTTATTTTCTATTTGGATTTTACCATCTTGTATGAACTTATTGTTTCTATATGTTCTACTTTCTGAGGAACCACTCTATATTTTATACAATAATTGAAGATAATTAATGAAGTTTAAAACATTTTTTCTAAATCATCCTGTATCCATTTCTAATTTCATATTGCTTAGACCTTATTTTCGTGTTGTTGTCACAATACATCTTCAGTTTCTTCAGTCCCATTGTAGTAATCACTGCATGAACTGTACGAACGTTAACCGCCTGGAACAGGAATGTCAGGGGTTAAGTTAATTCACAGTTCTTCCATCTAGAGATGAGCGAGCCTCTAAAGGCTCGAGTTCCGTTCGTCGAACAGAGGCCGCGTTTGAGTTCGGTTCGACGAACCGTTCGGCGAACCTCTCGAACCCCATTGAAAACAATGGCAGGAAAACACAATCACATAAAAACACATAGAAAACACCTTCACAGGTGTCCAAAAGGTGACAAACAACTCACAACACACCACAAACACATGGGAAAGTAACAAGGACATATACTCATGCGAAAACAAAACAGCTGGATGAGTTAAAAGAGGAGGAGACACAGATATAGGCATGTCATGCCCTTCTAAAATCATGTAACCACAGCAAGGGGACTCCAAGCAGAGTATCCCTTTTTTCAAAAAATTGGGCCCCACAGACACCCGTTCAGTGGCAGCACTTGTGCACCAGTTGCAAACTTGACAGGTAGATTTGCATCAAGCACATTCCAAAATACGCCAGCCTTTACTCTCCCCAGGATGACAGAGGGGTAGGTAGCAAAGTCTTTGCTGAACCATGACTTGTTTATCTTGGCTGTTTATAAAAACACAGCAAGGGGACTCCAAGCAGAGTCTCCCTTTTTTCCAAAAATTGGGCCCCACAGACACCCCTTCAGTTGCAGCACTTGTGCCCCAGTTGCAAACTTGACAGGTAGATTTGCATCAAGCGCATTCCAAAATACGCCAGCCTTTACTCTCCCCAGGATGACACAGGGGTAGTAAAGTCCTTGCAGATCCATGACTTATTCATCTTGATGAACGTTAGTCTGTCCACATTGTCACTGGACAGATGCGTGCGCTTATCTGTCAGCACACACCCAGCAGCACTGAAGACACGTTCAGAAACAACGCTGGCTGCGGGACACGACAAGATCTCCAAGGCGAAAGTGGCGAGCTCAGGCCATTTTTCAAGATTTGAAGCCCAAAATGAGCAAGGCTCCAGTTGCAAAGTCATGGCATCGATATTCATTTGGAGATACTCCTGTATCATCCTCTCCAGCCGTTGACTATGTGTCAGACTTCTTGTCTCTTGTGGCCTTGCATTGCATGGTCTAAAAAAATTATGAAACAATTCCATAAAATTGCTGTTACCAGCACCAGATACAGTGTTGCTGTTATGGTTTGACTGATAATGACGAGACAGTCCCATGTTTGTCAAGTTACAACTGGGAGATTCACTCCGTGCACCACTGGTGTTTGGTGCAAAAGCTAAGCAAAGATTGAGTAACAGCTTTTGCTAATACTCCTGCATACGTGCGTCCCTTTCTATGGCTGGAATTATTTCTCCAAATTTGGACTTGTACCGGGGATCTAATAGTGTGGCAAGCCAGTAGTCATCATCACTTCTAATTCGGACAATCCGAGGGTCATGTTGTAGGTAGTGCAGCAAGAAGGCGCTCATGTGTCTTGCGCATCCATGCGGACCAAGTCCTCGCTATGTTTGTGGCGGCGAGGTGATAACCATGCTTTCTTCCTCTGACATCTCCCCCCAACCTCGTTCAACCGAAATTTGACCAAGGTCTCCCTCATCTGCTGACCCATCAATAGTTTGTCCTCCATTTCTTCCTGGGCTCCTGCACCTTCCTCAACAGTTTGGCTGCTAACATGCGCCCTTGTTAATCCCTCTCCCCACCGTCCCATGCCTGCCGCCTTGGTAATGCTGAACGTCTGGACCTTGTATATGTTGGTATCCCTTGCGCATATGACTTCTCCTGTACTTCCTCCCCTTACTCTTGTCCCACCACCTGACTCCGAATACTGTTTAGCGTGTGCTCCAGCATGTAAAAGACTGGAATTGTCATGCTGATAATGGCATTTTCAGCGCTAAACATATTCATCGCCATGTCGAAACTGTGCAGAAGGGTGCATAGGTCCTTGATATGAGACCACTCCAGCAGCGTGATATGCCCCACCCCTGCATCTTGTTGGCCCAGGCTATACGTCATAACGTATTGCACCAGGGCTCGACGGTGCTGCCACAGTCGCTGAAACATGTGGAGAGTCGAATTCCAGCGTGTAGGCACATCTCATTTCAGGTGATGAACCGGCAGGCCGAAAGACTTCTGGAGCGTTGCAAGTCGGTCAGCTGTGGCAGTTGAACAGCGGAAGTGAGCAAAGGGTGACCGTGCCCTGTGCAGAAGCCCATCTAGGCCGGGATAGTGGGTTAAAAATTGTTGAATAACAAGATTCAACATGTGAGCCATACAAGGCACGTGTGTCACCTTGCCCTGACAAAGGGCCGCACCCAGGTTTGCAGCATAGTCGCACATGGCCTTCCCTGGCTGCAGGTTGAGTGAAGGCAACCATTTACGAAACTCGTTTGCAAGAGCGGACCACAACTCATCAGCTGTGTGACTCTTATTTCCAAGACATTTCAAGGTAAAGACTGCCTGATGCTATTGAGCTCTTCTACCAGCATAGTAAGAAGGTGTGCGGGATTCCTTGTGCGCAGTTACAACGCAGGTGGCCTGACCAGGCAGGCTTGGGGCAGAGGTGTAGGACCCAGATGAGGTTGAGGAGACAGAAGCAGTGGAGGAACTTCTACATACAGAGGATTGATGCACAAGTCGTGGGGATGGCAAGACTTGTTCAGCAGACCCTTCTCCATCTCTCACCATAGTTACCCAGTGCCCAGTCAGCGACATGTAACGCCCCTGTCCATGCTTACTGGTCCAAGTATTGGTGGTGAACAGCACCCTGTCACACACTGAGTTTCTCAAGGAAGCGGTGATGTTCTGTGCGACATGCTGTTGTAGCACAGGCACACCTTTCTTGGAGAAGTAGTGGCGACTGGGCATCTGGTACTGGGGCACTGCGACTGAGATAAGGTCTCGAAAATCCTCTGTGTCCACCAAGCGGAAAAGCAGCATTTCGGTAGCCAAGAGCTTACAGAGGGTGAAAGACAACCTCTTAGCTTTGTCATGGCTCAGAGGAAATGGCCTTTTATTGGTCCACATCTGAGGGACAGAGATCTGGCTGGTGTTTGAAGACGGTGTGGAGTAGGGTGACCCTGGAAAACTGCAGGTCTGTGAGGAAAGTGCAGGCGGAGACATGATGTTGCCTTCATCCAAAGTTGGTGCTCTTGATGTCTGAGAGAGCTGTACACCAGCACTTGTTTCACCTTCCAAACCAACTGATGACCTGCCAAGCAAACTGCCTGTTGCGGTTAAAGAGGTGGAAGGTCTGCATGGAAAAACATGTGACAGCTGTCCCCACAGTCATAGAGGATGAAGAGCGCGCGGATGCACTTGAAGGGGCAGTCGGTGGTTGGCCTGCTCCGCTAGCCCGCATTGTATCAAGGTGAGCTTCCCACTGGGACTTAAGGCCCCGTCACACTAAGCAACATCGCTAGCAACATCGCTGCTAACGAACAACTTTTGTGACGTTGCTAGCGATGTTGCTGTGTGTGACATCCAGCAACAACCTGGCCCCTGCTGTGAGGTCGTTGGTTGTTGCTGAATGTCCTGGGCCATTTTTTAGTTGTTGCTGTCCCGCTGTGAAGCACAGATCGCTGTGTGTGACAGCGAGACAGCAACAACTAAATGTGCAGGCAGCAGGAGCCGGCTTCTGCGGAGGCTGGTAACCAATGTAAACATCGGGTAACCAAGAAGCCCTGTCCTTGGTTACCCGATATTTACCTTTGATACCAGCCTCCGCCGCTCTCACTGTCAGTGCCGGCTCCTGCTCTGTGCACATGTAGCTGCAGGACACATCGGGTTAATTAACCCGATGTGTGCTGTAACTAGGAGAGCAAGGAGCCAGCGCTAAGCATTGAGCGCTGCTCCCTGCTCTGTGCACATTTAGCTGCAGCACACATCGGGTAATTAACCCCATGTGTGCTGTAGCTAGGAGAGCAAGGAGCCAGCGCTAAGCGGTGTGCGCTGCTCCCTGCTCTGAGCACGTGTAGCTGCAGCACACATCGGGTAATTAACCCGATGTGTGCTGTACTAGGAGAGCAGGGAGCCAGCGCTCAGTGTGCGCTGCTCCCTGCTCTCTGCACGTGTAGCTGCGTGAGCTGGTAACCAAGGTAAATATCGGGTTGGTTACCCGATATTTACCTTAGTTACAAAGCGCAGCATCTTCCACGCGGCGCTGGGGGCTGGTCACTGGTTGCTGGTGAGCTCACCAGCAACTCGTGTAGCCACGCTCCAGCGATCCCTGCCAGGTCAGGTTGCTGGTGGGATCGCTGGAGCGTCGCAGTATGACATCTCACCAGCAACCTCCTAGCAACTTACCAGCGATCCCTATCGTTGTTGGGATCGCTGGTAAGTTGTTTAGTGTGACTGGACCTTTATGCTTGTTATTCATGTGACGATTCATGGAAGATGTTGTCAAACTGGTGAGGTTTTGGCCTCTACTTATAGATTGGCAACAAATCTTACAGATCACATGATTTGGGAGATCCTTTGCGATGTCAAGAAAGGACCAGGCTAGGCAATTCTTAGAGCCCATGCGACCTGCAGAGCCACTCCGACTTGTGCTCAGAGGCAGAGTTGTGGCTGAGGATGCAGTTGTTGACGTGCTTCAAGTACTCAGACTCTCTCCAGGAAGGCGCAAGGTAACTTCGTCGTCAGTCGCATCTTCCACCACCGCCTCTGGTGACCTCTTTGAGTGCCTGACTGTGGGTTGACAGTAAGTGGGATCTAGAACTTCATCATTAAGCGTTGTGTTTGCACTCCCCTCGCCCTCAGACCTAACCTCTTCCTGCCCTGACTGAATAGTTAAGTTGTCATCCCAATCAGGTATCTGCATCTCATCGTCTTCAGTATGTTCCTCATTGTCTCCACCAACAGGTGTTACAGTTTGGGAATGAGGGTCTACATTATGCTCAGAAACTTGGTCATCAAGGCCTAAATCTGACTCACAAAGCTTCTGGGCATCCCTGCAGACCATTTCCTGGTCTGTACTCACTGTAGCTTGGGAGCAGACCTCTGATTACCAGGGTATAGTGTGACTGAACATCTCTGCAGACTCAGCCATCTCTGTTACACCATACTCTGCAGGGCGGGTGGAGACTTGAGAGCTGGGAGAAAGCAAGTGCGATTGGGGTGACAACTCAGAGGACTGTTGTTTTTTGGATGTTGAAGTTGAGGTGGAGGAGAGGCCACTTGTTGGAGCACTTGAGATCCATTCTAGCATGTTCTTTTTTTGTGCATCATCTACCTTTGTTACAGTTGTTCGGTTCCGTAAAAAAGGTAGCACATCCGATTGTCCATGGAAAGTTGTAGACATATTACTTTTGCTGGAAGATGGCCTTTCTTCAGCAGATGTTAATATAGCTTTCCCACCTACCCCATGGACACAAACTTTTTTTCTTTTTCCAACACGCCTGTTCCCCTTTCCACCAGCATCTGTCATTTTGCCACTCATTTTGTTAGCAACAAGATTGGACACTTAAAATGTGGTAGGAAAAATGGAGAGGTGGTGTACAATGCAGAGGTGGTCTAGCTTGACAGCTGAAGAACCAACACTGACTATCCCAGTCAATTTTAGTATGCCACTAACAGTGGCAGCACAGTTTGCAATTAGAATTGCGTAGCAAAAATGGACAGGTGTGTACCATGCACAGGTGCTGTATCGTGATTGCCAGCAAAGGAACACTAAGGTAGTATCCCAGTCAATTTTAGTATGGCCCTAAAGCAAGCTTTACACCTTACAATTAGGTGTGCGATCTCGTATGCGATGTGACACGCCCAGGTCGCATATCCGATTGAATGAGATTGCACGTAGGTCGTTCATTTGCTGTCACACGTGCGTTAGTAGTCTATGTTAAATTGATCAATTTTGTGTGCGACCCTTTAGATCATGTGTTCTGTGACGTATGCATTGGGCACCTTTTTTTTTTTTTTTTTAATTTATTGACTTGCCAATCGTGTGTAATGTGTAGAGATGCGTTTTTACTATGTCATCTGCCATTCATCTCTGCTACATGGCCGCTGACAGCAAACACAGACAGCCATGTAGCAGAGCTGAATGGCAGATGACAGCAGACACAGACAGAGCCGCACTGTCAGAATGAACTCGGGTGAACCTCACCCGACTTCATTGTCATGCTGCGGCTCTGTCTGTGTCGCGTCCTGATTAGCGGTCACCTGTGAAGGACTCACCGGTGACTGCTAAACTCCTGAGTAAGTGAATTGAGCAGCCCTCTCTCATACTCACCGATCCCCGATCCCCGGCGCTGCACTGCATTCACACTGCTCCGGCGGCTTTTACTGTTTTGAAAAAGCCGGCCGCCCATTAAACAATCTCGTATTCCCTGATTTCCCCGCCCACCGGCGCCTATGATTGGTTACAGTGAGACACGCCCCCACGCTGAGTGACAGGTGTCACACTGCACCCAATCACAGCAGCCGGTGGGCGTGTCTATACTGTGCAGTGAAATAAATAATTAAATAATTAAAACAAACGGCGTGCGGTCCCCCCCAATTTTAAAACCAGCCAGATAAAGCCATACGACTGAAGGCTGGTATTCTCAGGATGGGGAGCTCCACGTTATGGGGAGCCCCCAGCCTAACAATATCAGCCAACAGCCGCCCAGAATTGCCGCGTACATTAGATGCGACAGTTCTGGGACTGTACCCGGCTCTTCCCAATTTGCCAAGGTGCGTTGGCAAATCGGGGTAATAAGGAGTTATTGGCAGCCCATAGCTGCCAATAAGTCCTAGATTAATCATGTCAGGCGTCTATGAGACACCTTCCATGATTAATCTGTAAATTACAGTAAATAAACACACACACAACCGAAAAAATCCTTTATTATAAATAAAAAACACAAACATATACCCTGGTTCACCACTTTAATCAGCCCCAAAAAGCCCTCCATGTCCGGCGTACTCCAGGATAATGCAGCGTCGCTTCCAGCGCTGCTGCATGGAGGTGACCGGAGCTGCAGAAGACACAGCCGCTCCTGTCACCTCCACACAGCTAATGAAGACAGCCGCGCGATCAGCTGAGCTGTCACTGAGGTTACCCGCTGTCACTGGATCCAGCGGTGGATGCAGCGGCGGCCGCGGGTAACCTCAGTGACAGCTCAGCTGATCGCGCTACTCACCGCTGCTCCTCTCACCTCCACGCAGCAACTGAGGTGAGTAGCGCGATCAGCTGAGCTGTCACTGAGGTTACCCGCGGCCACTGCTGCATCCACCGCTGGATCCAGTGACAGCGGGTAACCTCAGTGACAGCTCAGCTGATAGCGCGGCTGTCTTCATTTGCTGTGTGGAGGTGACAGGAGCAGCGGTGTATTCTGCAGCTCCGGTCACTTCCATGCAGCAGCGCTGGATGCGACGCTGGACCATCCTGGAGTACGCCGGACATGGAGGGCTTTTTGGGGATGATTAAAGTGGTTAACCAGGGTATATGTTTGTGTTTTTTATTTATAATAAAGGATTTTTTCGGGTGTGTGTGTTTATTTACTGTAATTTACAGATTAATCATGGAAGGTGTCTCATAGACGCCTGACATGATTAATCTAGGACTTATTGGCAGCTATGGGCTGCCAATAACTCCTTATTACCCTAATTTGCCAACGCACCAGGGCAAATCGGGAAGAGCCAGGTACAGTCCCAGAACTGTCGCATCTAATGTACGCGGCAATTCTGGGCGGCTGTTGGCTGATATTGTTAGGCTGGGGGGCTCCCCATAACGTGGAGCTCCCCATTCTGAGAATACCAGCCTTCAGCCGTATGGCTTTATCTGGCTGGTTTTAAAATTGGGGGGGACCGCACGCCGTTTGTTTTAATTATTTAATTATTTATTTCACTGCACAGTATAGACACGCCCACCGGCTGCTGTGATTGGGTGCAGTGTGACACCTGTCACTCAGCGTGGGGGCGTGTCTCACTGTAACCAATCATAGGCGCCGGTGGGCGGGGAAAGCAGGGAATACGAGATTGTTTAATGGGCGGCCGGCTTTTTCAAAACAGTAAAAGCCGCCGGAGCAGTTTGAATGCCGTGCAGAGCCGTGCCGGGGATCGGAGATCGGTGAGTATGAGAGAGGGGGTAAGAGGGATAGACTGACATGGACAGAGAGTGAGGGACAGAGATAGTGATGGACTGACAGAGATTAGTGAATGACAGACATTGTGAGGCGCTTCAGAACGCAGCTTTTCAGCTGCGCTCTGAAGCGGACCTTTTTTAAGCTGCGGTGCAGAGCGCACACCTGCGCACATAGCATCAGACACCAAAATCGTATGAGGGATGTCACACGTTACAATTGACTAGGTTCATACAACAAAACGTCCAATGTACAGTTAGGTCCAGAAATATTTGGACAGTGACACAATTTTCGCGAGTTGGGCTCTGCATGCCACCACATTAGATTTGAAATTAAACCTCTACAACAGAATTCAAGTGCAGATTGTAACGTTTAATTTGAAGGTTTGAACAAAAATATCTGATAGAAATTGTAGGAATTGTACACATTTCTTTACAAACACTCCACATTTTAGGAGGTCAAAAGTAATTGGACAAATAAACCAAACCCAAACAAAATATTTTTATTTTCAATATTTTGTTGCGAATCCTTTGGAGGCAATCACTGCCTTAAGTCTGGAACCCATGGACATCACCAAACGCTGGGTTTCCTCCTTCTTAATGTTTTGCCAGGCCTTTACAGCCGCAGCCTTCAGGTCTTGCTTGTTTGTGGGTCTTTCCGTCTTAAGTCTGGATTTGAGCAAGTGAAATGCATGCTCAATTGGGTTACGATCTGGTCATTGACTTGGCCATTGCAGAATGTTCCACTTTTTTGCGCTCATGAACTCCTGGGTAGCTTTGGCTGTATGCTTGGGGTCATTGTCCATCTGTACTATGAAGCGCCGTCCGATCAACTTTGCGGCATTTGGCTAATCTGGGCTGAAAGTATATCCCTGTTCACTTCAGAATTCATCCGGCTACTCTTGTCTGCTGTTATGTCATCAATAAACACAAGTGACCCAGTGCCATTGAAAGCCATGCATGCCCATGCCATCACGTTGCCTTCACCATGTTTTACAGAGGATGTGGTGTGCCTTGGATCATGTGCCATTCCCTTTCTTCTCCAAACTTTTTTCTTCCCATCATTCTGGTACAGGTTGATCTTTGTCTCATCTGTCCATAGAATACTTTTCCAGAACTGAGCTGGCTTCATGAGGTGTTTTTCAGCAAATTTAACTCTGGCCTGTCTATTTTTGGAATTGATGTATGGTTTGCATCTAGATGTGAACCCTTTGTATTTACTTTCATGGAGTCTTCTCTTTACTGTTGACTTAGAGACAGATACACCTACTTCACTGAGAGTGTTCTGGACTTCAGTTGATGTTGTAAATGGGTTCTTCTTCACCAAAGAAAGTATGCGGCGATCATCCACCACTGTTGTCATCCATGGACGCCCAGGCCTTTTTGAGTTCCCAAGCTCACCAGTCAATTCCTTTTTTCTCAGAATGTACCCGACTATTGATTTTGCTACTCCAAGCATGTCTGCTATCTCTCTGATGGATTTTTTCTTTGTTTTCAGCCTCAGAATGTTCTGCTTCACCTCAATTGAGAGTTCCTTAGACCGCATGTTGTCTGGTCACAGCAACAGCTTCCAAATGCAAAACCACACACCTGTAATCAACCCAAGACCTTTTAATTACTTCATTGATTGTCCAATTACTTTTGGTCCCTTGAAAAAGAGGAGGCTATGCATTACAGAGCTATGATTCCTAAACCCTTTCTCCGATTTGGATGTGAAAACTCTCATATTGCAGCTGGGAGTGTGCACTTTCAGCCCATATTATATATATAATTGTATTTCTGAACATGTTTTTGTAAACAGCTAAAATAACAAAACTTGTGTCACTGTCCAAATATTTCTGGACCTAACTGTATGAGGAATAAATGACGTGTATGCGATCACCGTATTTTCGTTCAATCTTGATTGCACGTAGGTGTCACACGCAAATACGTCACGAACGATGCAGGATGTGCGTCACTTACAACTTGACCCCGACGACGGATTGAAAGATTTATTGAAGCGTGTAAAGCAGGCATAACAGTGGCAGCACAGTTTGCAATTAGAATTGCGTAGCAAAAATGGACAGGTGTGTACCATGCACAGGTGCTGTACCATGATTGCCAGCAAAGGAACACTAAGATAGTATTCCAGACACTTTTAGGATGGCAGAAAAAGTGTCAGCTCTTTGGGCAAATAAAATAGCGTGGCACAAATGGGCAGGTGGGTATAATGCAGGGGTGCTGTGGGTCAGTGGACAGCAAAGGAACACTAACTTACCGTAATATTCTAGACACTTTTAGGATGGCACAAAAGTGTCAGCTCTTTGGGCAAATAAAATAGCATGGCAAAAATGGGCAGGATGGTACAATGCACGGGTGCTGTGAGTCAGTGGACAGAAAAGGAACACTAACTTAGTATTCCAGACACTTTTAGGATGGCACAAAAGTGTCAGCTCTTTGGGCAAATAAAATAGCGTGGCAAAAATGGGCAGGTGGGTACAATGAACGGGTGCTGTAGGTAGCAGGACAGCAAAGGAAGCCTCACTTTCTATCCCTGCTAATGAAAATATGCAGCGAGGAATTGTCTGAGCTGAGGTAGGCAGACGTTGTTATCTACGTTGTTATCAGCGTTTGCAGGGACCTGCCTAGCAGCTATGGCTATGAACGCCTGTAAATCAGCCCTGAAAAGGGCTGAAATAACCAGCAGTCCCTAATCCCTAAAGCGCTGTGTAGATTGCACTGTATCTCTATAGCGCACACAGCAGGAGCAGCAGCAGCAGCAGCGTGAGCGATGACTGTCACCCACACACAGAAGACAGATAATGGCGGCGACAAGGAAAATGGCCAGATCTTATAAGGCAAGGACATGTGACATGCACAGCCTATGACACATGGCCTTGCTTGTCTGGCAAAAATCCACTTTGCTGTGTGTGTGTCTGTGATTTGCTGACAGCCTGGCTCGCCCCACTGTACGGTTAGGAAAGAAAAAAAAAATGGCTATCGACATTCTTTCAGCAGCAGCACTGATCTAAACCCCGTCCCCCCTGCACACTATACGCTGAATTTTGATAATATCGTGATTCACAGTGACTCACACTATTACAGTGAAAAGCCAGCTAGTAACTAGCTACACTTTTTGTTGATCGAACCGTTCTCGAACGTAACTTAGCAAAAAGCTCGAGTTCGAGCTCGCGCTCAAACACCCCCCAAAATCACTTGAACATGAAATTGGCGAACCTCGAACATCGCTCATTTCTACTCCCATCTCAAAGATCACAGAATACTGATCTGGCAGATGTATGGGAGTCTTATGAATTGGTTCTCCTGATTTTCTTGCTCTATCTTTAAACCTTAAAACTATTAATATTTTTTAAACCTGTTGAATTGTGAATTCCCTGAACATTTTAAAAAATGCTGGTATATCTCTGTTTTTTTTTCTAGAATCCAGGATATTATGATATTGCTGCTACAGACTTGGGTTTATGGCATGTTCCTAACAAAACACCACTTTCGAAGTGGAGAAATTCCGCAATCCTGAGATATCGCACAAACAATGGTTTCTTTTCTAATGAAGGTGGTAACCTCTTCGGACTGTACAACGTAAGATATGCTTTTATTTCTTTAAAAAAAATGTTTTTCATAGATCTATGTTGTACAGGCAATTATAAATATAAAAATACTAGAAGGTGGACTGGTTGTAACATATCGGGTAGTCTAGAATGTGTATGTCGCAGGCGGGGAGGGCTGCGCTCACCACGCTCGGGTCCGGCGCTGCTGCTGCTCGGTGGCTTGAGCGGTGGGCCGGATCCGGGGACTCGAGCGGCGCTCCTCGCCCGTGAGTGAAAGGGGGGTTAGTGTGGTTTGGGGGATTTGGTCTGTGACGCCACCCACGGTTTGTGGTGAGGTTGGGGCACCACCGCTGCTGTTGACGGGGATACCGGGAGCGATGGCAGGGAGCAGCTGGGATGCTTCTCTCCCCTCCGTGGGTAGGGGGTTGGTGGTTCCGGGGCCCGGTGAGGTGACGGGGAGGCCGGGTCGGGCAAGGTGCAGGGTCACTTGGACTGCGCAGCATGGTGCCGGACGGCACGGTAGTACTCACTCAGCCACAAATGGATGCAAAGTCTCTGGTAAAACAAACGGCTGGATGGACGGGTCCCGCAGCCGGCTGCTGTGGTTTCTCCCGGACGGTTGGTGGTGGCTGCCTTTCCCTGCACCTTTTATGTATCTTCTGTCCCGATGGCTCCCCACCGGTAACCCGCTCCCCAGCGTGTATATGGGCTGGAGGAGCCCTTTTGCCCGCAGACTCTGGCCTTGGGAACTCTAGCTGTGGCGGTAGCTGTATTTCCCTTGTGTTGGTTGGACGGTTGCCTTCAATCGGGTCTTGGCTGTTTGGAAACCCCTGGGGTTCCGGTCACTAACGGATTTGACCTGTTTAACGGCGACTCCAAGCCTGGTCGGGGTCCGCAGGCCCTGCCGGTTTGTGCTGGCTTCACTTCGCTCCCCGGTTCGGTACCGGCGGGCCACCGCCCGTCCCCGGTCCTACGGTTCCGCGTTGATCTGCCTCTCCTGCAGACGGCCACCACCATCTGCCAACTTTAATCTCGGTGCCCGGGCCACGTACCCGGACACAGTCAGTTTGCTCCTCTACTACTACTTCACTCCTCTCACTTTGCCTTCCCTAACTGAACTGCTTTCCTTTTCCCGCCTCCAGGACTGTGAACTCCTCAGTGGGTGGGGCCAACCGCCTGGCTCCACCCCACCTGGTGTAGACATCAGCCCCTGGAGGGAGGCAACAAGGATTTTGTGTCTGGCTGATGTGCCTATCTCGGGGTGGGGGTGTCATGTTGTAGTCCCTGTGACGACCTGGCTAGTCCAGGGCGCCACATGTATGTAGGTTAGCAGATTGAATAATAAGGTAATAAATGGACTGGATGGGTTAGGATTAATTTAGTATTCTTATAATTGTTTATTGGTTTTAAAATGACAAACAACAGAAGGAACAGTTTTAATAGATGAGTCTAATGTTTAATGATGTCCATGGCTTGTAATGAAAGTTAGTGCTGGGGACTGCATGGCTGGGGACAGGTGACTATTCGTGTGTGTGTGTGTGTGTTCAGTGTATACATGCGGGGGGTGGCGGGGTGGAGCCGAGTGGGGTAATGTGTGCGGGGGCAGAGGCGAGCGGTGGGTATGTGTCGGCTGGGTTGCCGGTGTGGGCTCCCGGGGGTGCAGCAATCACCGGGGAGTCAGGGCTCCGTGTGGGTGCGGGGAAAAGTGTCGGGCGTCGTCCTGTCGGCCCGTAGTTTGGGCTGTTCAGTTAGCTAAGCCGTTGGTCGCAGGCTCTTTAGCGCGCACGGTGTGGCGACAGTTGTCACTGTAGTGACGTCATTTTGGAGCAAGACAGACAGACAGAATAAGGCAATTATATAGATAAATTAAAACACTGGATAATTTATGTACTGTCTAAGGCAGGGATCTGTGCAATTTGCATGTAGCCCCTGAGGCTACTTCATGCAGCCCACAAGTACTGTAGACCCCTTGACAATCATGGCCCGCTCCAGTGGGCTGTCGATGTCTGCACTTTACTTCAGTTCAATTGAAAGTGCGACAATAGATTTCAATTAAATGTGCATCTAAGTGAAGTAAAGTGCTGACGTCGGTGGCCCCCTGGACTGGGTCGCGATCATCCAGTGGTCTATGGTACCTGCAGGCCGCATGTGCAGAAATGAGGACACCAAGGGAACAGAGGACAGGTAAGAAGAATCTTTTTTTTATGTGTATGTGAATAATGGCACCATAGGGGATATTACTGCAAGATGGAACATTGCTACAAGAAGAGGACCAGGATGGGGCAATACTACAAGATGAGGACCAGATACAAGAAGTGGACAGGATGGGCACATTACTACAAGATGAGGACCAGATACAAGAAGTGGACCAGGTTGGGCACATTACTACAAGATGAAGACTAAGATGGGGCTCTTTACTATAACATGAGTATAACCTGAGCAGGGCAGATCAAAGTATTGTAGAGTGCCTGTGCAGGACAGGCGAATGTGGATGACGTAGGACGTGTCATGCTCACAGGCTTCAGAAGGAGGATAAATATGGCCGAATGAGGAGGCACCAGCGCCGGAGAACGGAGACACCCATATGACCCAACTCCACCGCAGTGACCATTTAGGTAAGTATTATAAAGTAATTTTTACTTTCTACACAGCAGCCTGGGCTCTTATATACAACATGTTAGAATGCTGTATATAAGAACCCACTGGTGGTGGCCACAGCTTATAGGCCCCAAATCTGCTGACAGGTTCCCTTTAACTCTGCTATTGCTGTAAATGTTATAAACATAAGGTATTAGCTAACAATTTTTTTTTACAAAAACTGCCAAAGCTATCCAATCACATCAAGGTGTATCTAAATATAGGTGTTCCTTCCACACAATCATCATAGTAGTCATCATCATCTCTGACCTGCCATTATGGTAACGGTGGAGGTGGATTGTGCAGAACACTGTCTCAAACTAACTGTGTGGCTGTCAGAGGCAGCGTGGGACTGGCTACCGGAGGAATCTCCAGTAATGCCAGGCCTGGATTCAGTTACTTGCATTGCACTCTGGAGCTCTCACCTGAGCTCCAGACTGCAGCCTAGACTGAACTGCGAGGCCCGGTGATTGAATCCCCAGCGATTGCAGTTCAGTTCATGAAAGCTGCAGACAGCCGGTGTGATCTCCGGTGCTCTCACCTGAACTCTGCAGATCAGCCCGGCCTGTCCGCAGCTGTCATGAACTGAACCACAATCGCCGGGGAATCAATTACTCGGCGCTCATGATTCAGTCCTGCAGACTCTGAGATCAGTCCAGGCTGCAAATGAGAGCTCCAGAGTGCAATGCAGGGAACTGAATCCAGGCCTGGCATTAGTGGAGATTCCTCCGGTAGCCAGTCTACGCTGGTCAGAGGTAACATAATCCTGTTGTAATTGAGATGATCAAAGAGCCATATACATTGCCTTTAAAAAGTATTCATACCCCATGAAATTTTCCACATTTTTTCACATTACACCCACAAACTTAAATATGTTTTGGGGGGATTTTATGTACCATGCCAACACAAATATTTGTGACGTATAAAGTGAAGGATACATGGTTTTCTAACTATTTTAAAAGTATGAATCAAAAATGTTAACGTGCATGTGCATTTGTATTCAGCCAACCCAGTTAATATTTTGTAGGACCACCTTTTACTGCAATCGCTCCTGAATGTCGTTATGTACATAAACATTCCAACATGGATAAAAGTTAAATAAAGCCTATCTCAATGCAGCCGCACCTGCACCCTACTGGATCCCGTATAGTCTAGCATCCCTAGCTGAATAGATCATAATTGTTCATGGACAGGCTGGAATATCCCAAGCAACAACAATAGAAACCCAAAACTTGGACCTGTCTGCCTGAAAAGCTGTTGAGTTGCTCCTCAAACCTCCTGAGGAGCCAGAGGAGAGGTTGTGAAATACTATAAACCTAGAGATAGGTAGGGACTCAAGGCAGTGCTGGCTCCAGGTTTTTGTGGGCCCTGGGCGAAAGAGTCTCAGTGGGCCCCATTCACACACAGACATGCACATACAGATATGTACACATACAGGCATACGTACATGTGCCGCCCCCGTGGAAGCAGCCGAGCTGCTCGGATCCGGGTTCTCAGTGGCTTGAGGGTCTCCGGACCCAGGGGTCATGCGGCCACTCAAATGAAGGGGTATTTACAAGGGATATTATAGAGTTCGTGACGCTACCCATGGTGTATGGTAATTTGGGAAGTACCGCCGCTGCCGCTGTGAGTACCCGGGGTGATGAAGTGGGACAGAAGGTGTCGTAATCCTCCACGGGTAGGGGGGAAAGCCCCGGGACTTGGCGTTTGGAGGGAAATGCCGTGAGGTGCAGGGGTCACTCTGGTACTCACTCACTCCATTAAGCAGACACCGACAACTGGTAAAACAAGTCTCTGGACACCGCTGCCGCTGAGGGGAGCTAGTTCGGGTCCCGTCCCCAATAGTGCTGCCTGGTGATCCGTGACCTGCCTCCTGGCACTAAGTTTACATCTCTGGTGGTCCTGGTAGTGTGAA
The DNA here is from genome assembly GCF_048569485.1 of Anomaloglossus baeobatrachus. Classification (NCBI taxonomy): domain Eukaryota; kingdom Metazoa; phylum Chordata; class Amphibia; order Anura; family Aromobatidae; genus Anomaloglossus; species Anomaloglossus baeobatrachus. The sequence continues at coordinate 108,185,807 of NC_134357.1, read as the reverse complement.
ACTTGCCGGATCCCGCTCCCCACTATGGCTAAGTGTGAGAGCTTGCTCTCAGGGCTCACGCTTGGGATTTTCTGTACCGTTTTGGATGGAAAGTCCTATCCCCCTCGTTGCGCTAGTGCTCCGATTTTGGAGCAGTTGGGAACTCCCCGACCTAGGGTCCACGTACCCCGTCAAGGCCTCAGTCCCAGACCGGTGATGGTGCAAGGCCAGCCGGCTGTCCTGCTCGACAGATCCGAGCCCCTTGCCACGATCCCTTCCGACCGGTGGTCCGACTGCTCTAGGCCCAGACCACCATCTGCAACCTAGACAGTCTTCCAGGAGCCCCGCTCTCGACCTCCTCTCACTTTCACTACTCGCTCTACTCTTCTACTATAGACTCACTACACTCCCCACCTTCCCTCCCTAACCCCCCAGGTGGGCGACTCTATTCCACTCAAGCTGTCCACTGTTGTGTTTGGTGGGTGTGGTGCAGGGTGTATCTAAGATTTAATTGGCTGATGGATGCAACACCATATGGTTAGGGACCCAAAACCAAGAAGGAGGTGGATACTGCATGGGAGGGTAGATTGTGCAGTACCCTGTGATGACCTGATAGTCCAGAGGCATCACATACATATACATATTTAAAGAGAAATTTAGAAAAATACATATAAACAGACAAACCCATACACAGTCATATACACTGACATACATAGATACACATCATACACACGCACACACACACACACACACACACACGCACACACACACACACACATACACAGAGACACAGAGGTATTATTAATATGGGGAAGGCGGCAGCAGCCTCACTCACCTCCCCCGCTTGTCTCCTGTCTAGCTCCTACAGGGAATGTAGCTGAGCTGCGCTGATTGGTGGCCGTTACTAACAGACATGGCCGCACGCAGAGCATACTGACACTGCTATACATCACAGGAGAGGCTGGCGACGTGCACATTACTGGGGGGCATATGTGGCCCCCTTGGGCTTCAGGCACCACAGAGTATTACACCACTTTTCAGGGGGAATATCTATCGCGGGTTAGGAGGGGGTTAACCTGCCGGTGCCTTCACTAAACAAAGACAAACCACAGCAAGGTGCTTACTCACGGGGGGATTGGACTAGGCAGACAGGTTAGCCAGCCATCACGAAGCATGGGACTTCCGCAGTCGCTAGGACAACCACCGGGGGTGGACACCACATGGGGTAGAAGTAGGCGCAACCATCACACTTCAGACAGAACCTTCCTGGGCACAGCTTGGGATAACATCTAGCACTGACAACAGGAGTTAGTGTTTCCAGTTTCCTCTTCCTTGTGGGCCCGTGGCTTGGATCAGGAGGCTCGGCCCAAGTTCCGGATAGCTACAGAGGGATACTTCAGTAAAAGACTTTCACGGGCACCGGCGGTGACCGCCGACTATCCGGGATCGGCTGGAGCCCATCATGTCAGATATCGGTACTCTGGGGCAGCGCCTGAACTACCTGTGAGTAAAAAGACTTGCCCAGTGCTGCGGCGCCAACAGGGACAACCACTACGACCCCGGCCATCCTCCCGGGGTAACCCGCTCCGACTGTGGGGAATGACACAATCCCGGTGAGAGACCCTGTAGCGGCGGCCCCCATCCCTGGCCGCATACCACAGGTGGCGTCTTGATCCTAATAGATTTTCCTAAACCCCAGACTACTACCTCCATCCTCCCTGCCACCCTTCAATCCTCCTTCCTGTATGCTTCGGAGCAACGTAACCGGGCCATGTCACCCCGTGACATCACAGAGGATTTGCACCCATGGCCCGGCAACGAGTAGGTTATAACACCTGCCCCGTGGGGCGCTACACATACACATTACTGAGGAGGGGGCATACAGTTCCAGAGGGGGATACAGCTCTGAGGGATATACAGCACTGGGGTGGAGGGTGATGTTGCGGGCGGGGAGGATGCCGCCGCTGCTGCGCTCTCGCTAACACTGGGATCCGGCGCTGCTGCGGCTGCTGCTGTTGCTCGGTGGCTCGAGCGGTGGGCCGGATCCGGGGACTCGAGCGGCGCTCCTCGCCCGTGAGTGAAAGGGGTGGTTGGTTTGGGGGATTTAGTCTGTGACGCCACCCACGGGTCGTGGTGAAGATGGGCACCACCGCTGCTGATGACGGGGATCCCGGGAGCTATGGTAGGGAGCAGCTGGGATGTTGTTTTCCCCCTCCGTGGGTAGGGGTCGGTGGTCCCGGGGCCCGATGATGTGACGGGGAGGCAGGGTTGGCGAGGTGCAGGGTTGCAGGGATAGCGCGGCGCGGTGCCGGATGGCACGGGTGTACTCACTCAGTAAGAGATGCACAAAGTCCTTGGTAAACCAAACAGCTGGATGGACGGGTCCCGCAGCCGGCTGCAGTGTCTCTCCCCGGACAGGTGATGGCGGCTGTCTTTCCCTGCACCTTGATGTTCTCGTTTGACTACTATGGATCCCAACGGCAGTCCGCTCTCCGGTGTATGGGTACCGGAGGAGCCCGTTTGCTCGCAGGCGCTGGCCCTTGGGTCTCTAGCCTTAGGCGGTAGCTGTATACACTCACGGTGTGGGCGGTTGTCTTCTTTCGGGTCTTTGGTTGTTAGGAAACCCCTGGGGTTCCGGTGACATTCGGATTTGACTATTTTCGGCGGCTCCAAGCCTGGTCGGGATCCGATGGCCCTGCCTGTGTGTGCTGGCTTCACTTCGCTCCCCGGTCGGTACCGGCGGGCCAACGCCCTACCCTGGTCCAACGATTCCGCATTGCTTCACCACTCCTGCAGACGGCCACCACCGTCTGCCAACCTTGCTGTCAGTGCCTGGGCCACAAACCCAGACACCCAAGTGTTTACTCCTCACTCCTCAAACTCCAAAACTACTCTCCCACTTTTCCCACCTCCAGGACTGTAAACTCCTTGGTGGGTGGGGACAACCGCTTGGCTCCGCCCCACCTGGTGTGGACATCAGACACTGGAGGGAGGTGACTCGCCCACCCCAGGGCTATGGGAAACCCGGTGCCGGGCCGGACCAGTCCGGTGGTAGTCAGTGGTGGCTGGGCCCGGCTCCGTGGCCCTGGTGGGTGTCAGCAGAATATATGGCTTGATGAATAAAGTTTGTGTTCGTGACGCCACCTGTGGTACGTGGCCACCAAGCCGCCGCTGCCGTGTGGGGCCTCCGGGATGATGCCACGGCAGCAATGGTGGTACTGCTCCCCACAGGTGGAGCAATGCCCGGGGCACAGTTGGTGCTTGTGAGTGTCTATGCAGCTGAAATAACAGAGACCACTCCAAGGGTGCAGTTCAAGTTCTTTACTCACATTTCTTGTCAGAGCTCTGCAGGAACCCTTGGACTGCTGGGACCACTGTCAGGGACCTCCGCCGTTTCTGGGTGATTCTGAGAGTGAAAGCCGGTACCCTTCTCTTAGTGTCTCTTTCTTCTGCTGTCTTCCTTAGCCTTGCCTTTGTTAGGATGGACCTGGCTTGGCCTCCAGTACAGCCTCCAGGCTGGGGGGTCACCTGTCGGCTGATTACCCCTTTTCTGGAAGTCTGCTGTGGGTTCTGGCCCTGGGAGTCTACAACCTTCCCTGGGCCTCGGTTTTTACTGTTTGGAGATTGTCTTTGCACTCCTCCACTCTCTAGTGACCGTCCCCTGTCGCAGCTTGATCACTCCACCGATGTTAATGTGGAACAGGCCACCGCAGCCTACAACTACCCGTGGCGCCTCTAGGCCCTCTCCTTGGTACCTCTAGGACTGCTCGTGATACCTCTAGGACTACCCGTGGCCCTGCGACTCCTTCTGTCTCCTACGTGGTGTCACCTGGACCTCTGGGTCCCAGGATCTTCACCAGGAAGCGTCTCCTTCTGTTTCTCTGCTCCTGTCTGACTTGGAGCTTTCTTTCCTTCTTTCTTGTCTTTCTTTTCTCCTCCTTGCCTGCCTCCAGCAGGCCTCCTCCTCCCTCCTTTCTCTCGTTCTTCTTCTCCAACTACATGCTGGCTCCTCACTCTCTCACTCCCTGAGGTAACTGACTAAACTTGACCTTCCTCTCTGTGTCTGCTCTCAGATGGCTCCTCCCACCTCCCCAGTTGCTAAGCTACCACCCTATGGGAGCAGGGATGGGTCTTACAGCCCCTCTCAGCATGCAGCATGGGAGGGTTGCCTGCCACTTTCCCTGGTCCCAGTATGTACCTAACAATGGGTGTAGTGTGGATTTACCAGGGGACCGGAGTTCACTCTCTTCCTCTCTCAGAATGGGGCATCACACCGCTGGATGGGGTGCAATGACCTGTGGCGACGGAAGCCTCAGGGGCGCCACACTCCCCCACAGCAAATCCCAGCATGTCCTCGGGCTGAAAAACAACAAAAACATGTAGAAGAACTGCAAAAGATTTTTGTATGAATAACATAAAACAATAAAACATTTCTTCCCTTTATGGGAGGCATAGGTACTTAAACGTTGCAAACTTCTTATAAAGAAACTATGTGTGCACTTCCAGTTCATTGCACGGTTTGGGCACATCCCCCTTAATTCTGGTAGGGGGCACAACAGGTGCAACTATATACATTTTCGGCTACAACAAGTCCAGTAGCCTGGCAGTTCGTTTCTTTTCAAACAACAACAATGGGGCAAATAAAACCAGCCACTAAGTCCAATGGCCTGGTTACTTAAGACACATACACATTCACCGGGGCCCACATTCCAGTTCAGTGGCCCGGTACACATAAACATGGGGGTGACATCTTCGAAAAGCTTGAGGGGCAGTACAGCAGGAAAGGGTGTCATCTTCGAAAAGAACATTGGGACAGAACACAAGGGACATCTTCAAAAAGAATGAGGGGCAGACAGGGGCTATATACAGTTCAGCATCTCTTCTCCTTTACTCACGAGGGTAGATGCGAGGGTCCCACTCCGGCATTGCTCCTGGCAGCAGGTACGCCGACGATATCATCGTCTGGGTCCCCTGGGCGCTGGTCCCCGACCTTCTGCACTGTTCTGCAGCCTGGTTAGGAGTGGGACTGCTTGCAGACGTTGCACGGCAATGCTGCAGAGGGCTGCTTGTCTGCAGGGGGCTGTTGCTGTGGTCTCTAGGGCCCTGCTTTGGCCGGGCTCCCTGCATCACACACGCCATGGAGATCCTGGTCTGTGTCTCCTGGGTGGCTGTCACAGGACCTCTGCTCAGTTCTGTGTCCTGGGTCTGCCTTGAGGCGGTGCTGCTGCCAGGGGAGATGCTACGCTCTTGCACTGTGCGGCACCACTCTGGTTCTTCTGGGGCCGCTTCTTCCCGCAGAATATGTACATGCAGCGCGTACCATCCACGGTCCCCCATCAGCCGTATGTACTCCACCACATCACCCGTCTTGGCATCGCGCCCTGGGTGGCCTCTGGGCAGGTGCTCCTCGATGTCTCTTCGAGCTACAAATACATCCTTGCCCAGGCCGGGCTCCCTGATGAAGCCCCAGCCACCAACTTGTCTGAAGTCCACTACTAGGCCCCGTCGCACTGGGCCCTCGGATCCCTTCAGGGCCTTCCTGACCTCTTCTTTGGAGGCCAGATTAGCGACTTCTCTGGCCCGGCGTTTCTCCACCCGGAGTTCCCGCTCCCTCTGATACTCGATCACCAGCCTCTGGCACGTTAGCTCGTTGGCCAGGGGGGTCGCCTTAGGGCGCAGCGGCCGCTGCAGCCCCCTGCTTTCAATGGGCGCTGCGTCCCAATTCACTCCCGGGGATGCCATTCCCAGGAGGCTCACAGGGGGACTCGGCAGGGGGCCTGCTAGCTGTTCGGGGTCCACCCCTCCCCAAGCTCCGTCTGTGGGGGTCTCAGGCAGGCCTCCGGTACCCCACCGGGCGTCCGCGGGGTAGGCTGGGAAGGCCAGAGGGTCAGTGAAGGGGCTAAGCGAGGGCGCGTGGCGGGGCCCTGGGTCCGGACTGGACGGGGTTTCTGGTTGCTCACCCTGCTTCCGCTCCGCGGCATCCATCCACCGCTCCAGATCCTCCGGCACCCTCGGCGTTTCTTTCTGCCGGTCCGCTTCGACTTCCACACTACTCAGCCTCCGGGCCAGGACTCGCACTTCTTCTCTCAGCAGGTCCAGCTCGGGATCCACTCTTCCGGTCCCTGGTGCACCTTGCTGCCGCTCCTCCGCCATGCTGCCGACCTGGGGAATGCTGCCTGGAACACTGCTCGGGTGCTCGACCACGCCACTCGGCTGCTCCCTTTCCCTTCTTGGAGGCGGGGCCAGAGGCTGCACTAGCAACTGGCGCCAGACTGGCGCCCAGCCCATCACGACCGGCATCACTCCGTTTGCGATAAGGTACATTTTCTTTATCTGCTGGTCTGGCATTTAGACGCTCTCTGCCAGCCGGCCAACTTATCTGGTCGCCATTTCTTCTTCTTCCGCCTTCTATGGCGGGCACCGCTTCGCGCTCTTTTCTTGGACAAGGGGGCGGGGCTTCTCTTCGCGCCCTTTCTTCTTGCACGCCCCCCTTCTTCCCGCGCTCAGTGACTTCAATGGCGGCAGTTTCGCACAGTAAACACAGGCTATCTCACGATTCTTCAGGCGCACAGTACCCGGTGTGACCGGGCACGAAATCCTATTCGTGACGCCAAAAGTTGACTCGCCCACCCCAGGGCTATGGGACACCCGGTGCCGGGCCGGACCAGTCCGGTGGTAGTCAGTGGTGGCTGGGCCCGGCTCCGTGGCCCTGGTGGGTGTCAGCAGAATATATGGCTTGATGAATAAAGTTTGTGTTCGTGACGCCACCTGTGGTACGCGGCCACCAAGCCGCCGCTGCCATGTGGGGCCTCCGGGATGATGCCACGGCAGCAATGGTGGTACTGCTCCCCACAGGTGGAGCAATGCCCGGGGCACAGTTGGTGCTTGTGAGTGTCTATGCAGCTGAAATAACAGAGACCACTCCAAGGGTGCAGTTCAAGTTCTTTACTCACATTTCTTGTCAGAGCTCTGCAGGAACCCTTGGACTGCTGGGACCACTGTCAGGGACCTCCGCCGTTTCTGGGTGATTCTGAGAGTGAAAGCCGGTACCCTTCTCTTAGTGTCTCTTTCTTCTGCTGTCTTCCTTAGCCTTGCCTTTGTTAGGATGGACCTGGCTTGGCCTCCACTACAGCCTCCAGGCTGGGGGGGTCACCTGTCGGCTGATTACCCCTTTTCTGGAAGTCTGCTGTGGGTTCTGGCCCTGGGAGTCTACAACCTTCCCTGGGCCTCGGTTTTTACTGTTTGGAGATTGTCTTTGCACTCCTCCAGTCTCTAGGGACCGTCCCCTGTCGCAGCTTGATCACTCCACCGATGTTAATGTGGAACAGGCCACCGCAGCCTACAACTACCCGTGGCGCCTCTAGGCCCTCTCCTTGGTACCTCTAGGACTGCTCGTGATACCTCTAGGACTACCCGTGGCCCTGCGACTCCTTCTGTCTCCTACGTGGTGTCACCTGGACCTCTGGGTCCCAGGATCTTCACCAGGAAACGTCTCCTTCTGTTTCTCTGCTCCTGTCTGACTTGGAGCTTTCTTTCCTTCTTTCTTGTCTTTCTTTTCTCCTCCTTGCCTGCCTCCAGCAGGCCTCCTCCTCCCTCCTTTCTCTCGTTCTTCTTCTCCAACTACATGCTGGCTCCTCACTCTCTCACTCCCTGAGGTAACTGACTAAACTTGACCTTCCTCTCTGTGTCTGCTCTCAGATGGCTCCTCCCACCTCCCCAGTTGCTAAGCTACCACCCTATGGGAGCAGGGATGGGTCTTACAGCCCCTCTCAGCATGCAGCATGGGAGGGTTGCCTGCCACTTTCCCTGGTCCCAGTATGTACCTAACAATGGGTGTAGTGTGGATTTACCAGGGGACCGGAGTTCACTCTCTTCCTCTCTCAGAATGGGGCATCACACCGCTGGATGGGGTGCAATGACCTGTGGCGACGGAAGCCTCAGGGGCGCCACACTCCCCCACAGCAAATCCCAGCACGTCCTCGGGCTGAAAAACAACAAAAACATGTGGAAGAACTGCAAAACATTTTTGTATGAATAACATAAAACAATAAAACATTTCTTCCCTTTATGGGAGGCATAGGTACTTAAACGTTGCAAACTTCTTATAAAGAAACTATGTGTGCACTTCCAGTTCATTGCACGGTTTGGGCACATCCCCCTTAATTCTGGTAGGGGGCACAACAGGTGCAACTATATACATTTTCGGCTACAACAAGTCCAGTAGCCTGGCAGTTCGTTTCTTTTCAAACAACAACAATGGGGCAAATAAAACCAGCCACTAAGTCCAATGGCCTGGTTACTTAAGACACATACACATTCACCGGGGCCCACATTCCAGTTCAGTGGCCCGGTACACATAAACATGGGGGTGACATCTTCGAAAAGCATGAGGGGCAGTACAGCAGGAAAGGGTGTCATCTTCGAAAAGAACATTGGGACAGAACACAAGGGACATCTTCAAAAAGAATGAGGGGCAGACAGGGGCTATATACAGTTCAGCATCTCTTCTCCTTTACTCACGAGGGTAGATGCGAGGGTCCCACTCCGGCATTGCTCCTGGCAGCAAGTACGCCGACGATATCATCGTCTGGGTCCCCTGGGCGCTGGTCCCCGACCTTCTGCACTGTTCTGCAGCCTGGTTAGGAGTGGGACTGCTTGCAGACGTTGCACGGCGTTGCTGCAGAGGGCTGCTTGTCTGCAGGGGGCTGTTGCTGTGGTCTCTAGGGCCCTGCTTTGGCCGGGCTCCCTGCATCACACACGCCATGGAGATCCTGGTCTGTGTCTCCTGGGTGGCTGTCACAGGACCTCTGCTCAGTTCTGTGTCCTGGGTCTGCCTTGAGGCGGTGCTGCTGCCAGGGGAGATGCTACGCTCTTGCACTGTGCGGCGCCACTCTGGTTCTTCTGGGGCCGCTTCTTCCCGCAGAATATGTACATGCAGCGCGTACCATCCACGGTCCCCCATCAGCCGTATGTACTCCACCACATCACCCGTCTTGGCATCGCGCCCTGGGTGGCCTCTGGGCAGGTGCTCCTCGATGTCTCTTCGAGCTACAAATACATCCTTGCCCAGGCCGGGCTCCCTGATGAAGCCCCAGCCACCAACTTGTCTGAAGTCCACTACTAGGCCCCGTCGCACTGGGCCCTCGGATCCCTTCAGGGCCTTCCTGACCTCTTCTTTGGAGGCCAGATTAGCGACTTCTCTGGCCCGGCGTTTCTCCACCCGGAGTTCCCGCTCCCTCTGATACTCGATCACCAGCCTCTGGCACGTTAGCTCGTTGGCCAGGGGGGTCGCCTTAGGGCGCAGCGGCCGCTGCAGCCCCCTGCTTTCAATGGGCGCTGCGTCCCAATTCACTCCCGGGGATGCCATTCCCAGGAGGCTCACAGGGGGACTCGGCAGGGGGCCCGCTAGCTGTTCGGGGTCCACCCCTCCCCAAGCTCCGTCAGTGGGGGTCTCAGGCAGGCCTCCGGTACCCCACCGGGCGTCCGCGGGGTAGGCTGGGAAGGCCAGAGGGTCAGTGAAGGGGCTAAGCGGGGGCGCGTGGCGGGGCCCTGGGTCCGGACTGGACGGGGTTTCTGGTTGCTCACCCTGCTTCCGCTCCGCGGCATCCATCCACCGCTCCAGATCCTCCGGCACCCTCGGCGTTTCTTTCTGCCGGTCCGCTTCGACTTCCACACTACTCAGCCTCCGGGCCAGGACTCGCACTTCTTCTCTCAGCAGGTCCAGCTCGGGATCCACTCTTCCGGTCCCTGGTGCACCTTGCTGCCGCTCCTCCGCCATGCTGCCGACCTGGGGAATGCTGCCTGGAACACTGCTCGGGTGCTCGACCATGCCACTCGGCTGCTCCCTTTCCCTTCTCGGAGGCGGGGCCAGAGGCTGCACTAGCAACTGGCGCCAGACTGGCGCCCAGCCCATCACGACCGGCATCACTCCGTTTGCGATAAGGTACATTTTCTTTATCTGCTGGTCTGGCATTTAGACGCTCTCTGCCAGCCGGCCAACTTATCTGGTCGCCATTTCTTCTTCTTCCGCCTTCTATGGCGGGCACCGCTTCGCGCTCTTTTCTTGGACAAGGGGGCGGGGCTTCTCTTCGCGCCCTTTCTTCTTGCACGCCCCCCTTCTTCCCGCGCTCAGTGACTTCAATGGCGGCAGTTTCGCACAGTAAACACAGGCTATCTCACGATTCTTCAGGCGCACAGTACCCGGTGTGACCGGGCACGAAATCCTGTTCGTGACGCCAAAAGTTGACTCGCCCACCCCAGGGCTATGGGACACCCGGTGCCGGGCCGGACCAGTCCGGTGGTAGTCAGTGGTGGCTGGGCCCGGTTCCGTGGCCCTGGTGGGTGTCAGCAGAATATATGGCTTGATGAATAAAGTTTGTGTTCGTGACGCCACCTGTGGTACACGGCCACCAAGCCGCCGCTGCCGTGTGGGGCCTCCGGGATGATGCCACGGCAGCAATGGTGGTACTGCTCCCCACAGGTGGAGCAATGCCCGGGGCACAGTTGGTGCTTGTGAGTGTCTATGCAGCTGAAATAACAGAGACCACTCCAAGGGTGCAGTTCAAGTTCTTTACTCACATTTCTTGTCAGAGCTCTGCAGGAACCCTTGGACTGCTGGGACCACTGTCAGGGACCTCCGCCGTTTCTGGGTGATTCTGAGAGTGAAAGCCGGTACCCTTCTCTTAGTGTCTCTTTCTTCTGCTGTCTTCCTTAGCCTTGCCTTTGTTAGGATGGACCTGGCTTGGCCTCCACTACAGCCTCCAGGCTGGGGGGTCACCTGTCGGCTGATTACCCCTTTTCTGGAAGTCTGCTGTGGGTTCTGGCCCTGGGAGTCTACAACCTTCCCTGGGCCTCGGTTTTTACTGTTTGGAGATTGTCTTTGCACTCCTCCAGTCTCTAGGGACCGTCCCCTGTCGCAGCTTGATCACTCCACCGATGTTAATGTGGAACAGGCCACCGCAGCCTACAACTACCCGTGGCGCCTCTAGGCCCTCTCCTTGGTACCTCTAGGACTGCTCGTGATACCTCTAGGACTACCCGTGGCCCTGCGACTCCTTCTGTCTCCTACGTGGTGTCACCTGGACCTCTGGGTCCCAGGATCTTCACCAGGAAGCGTCTCCTTCTGTTTCTCTGCTCCTGTCTGACTTGGAGCTTTCTTTCCTTCTTTCTTGTCTTTCTTTTCTCCTCCTTGCCTGCCTCCAGCAGGCCTCCTCCTCCCTCCTTTCTCTCGTTCTTCTTCTCCAACTACATGCTGGCTTCTCACTCTCTCACTCCCTGAGGTAACTGACTAAACTTGACCTTCCTCTCTGTGTCTGCTCTCAGATGGCTCCTCCCACCTCCCCAGTTGCTAAGCTACCACCCTATGGGAGCAGGGATGGGTCTTACAGCCCCTCTCAGCATGCAGCATGGGAGGGTTGCCTGCCACTTTCCCTGGTCCCAGTATGTACCTAACAATGGGTGTAGTGTGGATTTACCAGGGGACCGGAGTTCACTCTCTTCCTCTCTCAGAATGGGGCATCACACCGCTGGATGGGGTGCAATGACCTGTGGCGACGGACGCCTCAGGGGCGCCACACTCCCCCACAGCAAATCCCAGCACGTCCTCGGGCTGAAAAACAACAAAAACATGTGGAAGAACTGCAAAACATTTTTGTATGAATAACATAAAACAATAAAACATTTCTTCCCTTTATGGGAGGCATAGGTACTTAAACGTTGCAAACTTCTTATAAAGAAACTATGTGTGCACTTCCAGTTCATTGCACGGTTTGGGCACATCCCCCTTAATTCTGGTAGGGGGCACAACAGGTGCAACTATATACATTTTCGGCTACAACAAGTCCAGTAGCCTGGCAGTTCGTTTCTTTTCAAACAACAACAATGGGGCAAATAAAACCAGCCACTAAGTCCAATGGCCTGGTTACTTAAGACACATACACATTCACCGGGGCCCACATTCCAGTTCAGTGGCCCGGTACACATAAACATGGGGGTGACATCTTCGAAAAGCTTGAGGGGCAGTACAGCAGGAAAGGGTGTCATCTTCGAAAAGAACATTGGGACAGAACACAAGGGACATCTTCAAAAAGAATGAGGGGCAGACAGGGGCTATATACAGTTCAGCATCTCTTCTCCTTTACTCACGAGGGTAGATGCGAGGGTCCCACTCTGGCATTGCTCCTGGCAGAAGGTTTGCCGACGATATCATCGTCTGGGTCCTCTGGGCGCTGGTCCCCGACCTTCTGCACTGTTCTGCAGCCTGGTTAGGAGTGGGACTGCTTGCAGACGTTGCACGGCAATGCTGCAGAGGGCTGCTTGTCTGCAGGGGGCTGTTGCTGTGGTCTCTAGGGCCCTGCTTTGGCCGGGCTCCCTGCATCACACACGCCATGGAGATCCTGGTCTGTGTCTCCTGGGTGGCTGTCACAGGACCTCTGCTCAGTTCTGTGTCCTGGGTCTGCCTTGAGGCGGTGCTGCTGCCAGGGGAGATGCTACGCTCTTGCACTGTGCGGCGCCACTCTGGTTCTTCTGGGGCCGCTTCTTCCCGCAGAATATGTACATGCAGCGCGTACCATCCACGGTCCCCCATCAGCCGTATGTACTCCACCACATCACCCGTCTTGGCATCGCGCCCTGGGTGGCCTCTGGGCAGGTGCTCCTCGATGTCTCTTCGAGCTACAAATACATCCTTGCCCAGGCCGGGCTCCCTGATGAAGCCCCAGCCACCAACTTGTCTGAAGTCCACTACGAGGCCCCGTCGCACTGGGCCCTCGGATCCCTTCAGGGCCTTCCTGACCTCTTCTTTGGAGGCCAGATTAGCGACTTCTCTGGCCCGGCGTTTCTCCACCCGGAGTTCCCGCTCCCTCTGATACTCGATCACCAGCCTCTGGCACGTTAGCTCGTTGGCCAGGGGGGTCGCCTTAGGGCGCAGCGGTCGCTGCAGCCCCCTGCTTTCAATGGGCGCTGCGTCCCAATTCACTCCCGGGGATGCCATTCCCAGGAGGCTCACAGGGGGACTCGGCAGGGGGCCCGCTAGCTGTTCGGGGTCCACCCCTCCCCAAGCTCCGTCTGTGGGGGTCTCAGGCAGACCTCCGGTACCCCACCGGGCGTCCGCGGGGTAGGCTGGGAAGGCCAGAGGGTCAGTGAAGGGGCTAAGCGGGGGCGCGTGGCGGGGCCCTGGGTCCGGACTGGACGGGGTTTCTGGTTGCTCACCCTGCTTCCGCTCCGCGGCATCCATCCACCGCTCCAGATCCTCCGGCACCCTCGGCGTTTCTTTCTGCCGGTCCGCTTCGACTTCCACACTACTCAGCCTCCGGGCCAGGACTCGCACTTCTTCTCTCAGCAGGTCCAGCTCGGAATCCACTCTTCCGGTCACTGGTGCACCTTGCTGCCGCTCCTCCGCCATGCTGCCGACCTGGGGAATGCTGCCTGGAACACTGCTCGGGTGCTCGACCACGCCACTCGGCTGCTCCCTTTCCCTTCTCGGAGGCAGGGCCAGAGGCTGCACTAGCAACTGGCGCCAGACTGGCGCCCAGCCCATCACGACCGGCATCACTCCGTTTGCGATAAGGTACATTTTCTTTATCTGCTGGTCTGGCATTTAGACGCTCTCTGCCAGCCGGCCAACTTATCTGGTCGCCATTTCTTCTTCTTCCGCCTTCTATGGCGGGCACCGCTTCGCGCTCTTTTCTTGGACAAGGGGGCGGGGCTTCTCTTCGCGCCCTTTCTTCTTGCACGCCCCCCTTCTTCCCGCGCTCAGTGACTTCAATGGCGGCAGTTTCGCACAGTAAACACAGGCTATCTCACGATTCTTCAGGCGCACAGTACCCGGTGTGACCGGGCACGAAATCCTGTTCGTGACGCCAAAAGTTGACTCGCCCACCCCAGGGCTATGGGACACCCGGTGCCGGGCCGGACCAGTCCGGTGGTAGTCAGTGGTGGCTGGGCCCGGCTCCGTGGCCCTGGTGGGTGTCAGCAGAATATATGGCTTGATGAATAAAGTTTGTGTTCGTGACGCCACCTGTGGTACGCGGCCACCAAGCCGCCGCTGCCGTGTGGGGCCTCCGGGATGATGCCACGGCAGCAATGGTGGTACTGCTCCCCACAGGTGGAGCAATGCCCGGGGCACAGTTGGTGCTTGTGAGTGTCTATGCAGCTGAAATAACAGAGACCACTCCAAGGGTGCAGTTCAAGTTCTTTACTCACATTTCTTGTCAGAGCTCTGCAGGAACCCTTGGACTGCTGGGACCACTGTCAGGGACCTCCGCCGTTTCTGGGTGATTCTGAGAGTGAAAGCCGGTACCCTTCTCTTAGTGTCTCTTTCTTCTGCTGTCTTCCTTAGCCTTGCCTTTGTTAGGATGGACCTGGCTTGGCCTCCACTACAGCCTCCAGGCTGGGGGGTCACCTGTCGGCTGATTACCCCTTTTCTGGAAGTCTGCTGGCGGTTCTGGCCCTGGGAGTCTACAACCTTCCCTGGGCCTCGGTTTTTACTGTTTGGAGATTGTCTTTGCACTCCTCCAGTCTCTAGGGACCGTCCCCTGTCGCAGCTTGATCACTCCACCGATGTTAATGTGGAACAGGCCACCGCAGCCTACAACTACCCGTGGCGCCTCTAGGCCCTCTCCTTGGTACCTCTAGGACTGCTCGTGATACCTCTAGGACTACCCGTGGCCCTGCGACTCCTTCTGTCTCCTACGTGGTGTCACCTGGACCTCTGGGTCCCAGGATCTTCACCAGGAAGCGTCTCCTTCTGTTTCTCTGCTCCTGTCTGACTTGGAGCTTTCTTTCCTTCTTTCTTGTCTTTCTTTTCTCCTCCTTGCCTGCCTCCAGCAGGCCTCCTCCTCCCTCCTTTCTCTCGTTCTTCTTCTCCAACTACATGCTGGCTTCTCACTCTCTCACTCCCTGAGGTAACTGACTAAACTTGACCTTCCTCTCTGTGTCTGCTCTCAGATGGCTCCTCCCACCTCCCCAGTTGCTAAGCTACCACCCTATGGGAGCAGGGATGGGTCTTACAGCCCCTCTCAGCATGCAGCATGGGAGGGTTGCCTGCCACTTTCCCTGGTCCCAGTATGTACCTAACAATGGGTGTAGTGTGGATTTACCAGGGGACCGGAGTTCACTCTCTTCCTCTCTCAGAATGGGGCATCACACCGCTGGATGGGGTGCAATGACCTGTGGCGACGGAAGCATCAGGGGCGCCACACTCCCCCACAGCAAATCCCAGCACGTCCTCGGGCTGAAAAACAACAAAAACATGTGGAAGAACTGCAAAACATTTTTGTATGAATAACATAAAACAATAAAACATTTCTTCCCTTTATGGGAGGCATAGGTACTTAAACGTTGCAAACTTCTTATAAAGAAACTATGTGTGCACTTCCAGTTCATTGCACGGTTTGGGCACATCCCCCTTAACCCCTTCACCCCCGGCCACTAAAACACCCTAATGACCGGGCCATTTTTTGCAATTCTGACCAGTGTCACTTTGACAGGTTATAACTCTGGAACGCTTCAACGGATCCTGGCGATTCTGACATTGTTTTTTCGTGACATATTGTACTTCATGTCAGTGGTAAATTTAGGCCGATATTTTTTGCGTTTATTTGTGAAAATTTAGGAAATTTGGCGAAAATTTTGAAAATTTCGCAAATTTCAAACTTTGAAAATTTATGCCCATAAATCTGAGAGATATGTCACACAAAATAGTTACTAAATAACATTTCCCACATGTCTACTTTACATCAGCGCAATTTTCGAAACAAATTTTTTTTCCGTTAGGAAGTTAGAAGGGGTCAAAGGTCATCAGCAAATTCTCATTTTTCCAACAAAATTTACAAAATAATTTTTTTAGGGACCACATCACATTTGAAGTGACTTTGAGAGGCCGAGGTGACAGAAAATACCCAAAAGTGACCCCATTCTAAAAACTACACCCCTCACACTGCTCAAAACCACATCCAATAAGATTATTAACCCTTTAGGTGCTTCACAGGAACCAAAGCAATGTGGAAGGAAAAAATGAAAATTTTACTTTTTAACACAAAAATGTTACTTTAGCCATAAAATTTTCATTTTTACAAGGGAGAAAAGAGAAAGTACACAATACAATTTATTGTGCATGTTCTCCTGAGTACGCTGATACCCCATATGTGGTAAAAATCAATTGTTTGGGCGCACGGCAGAGCTCGGAAGGGAAGGAGCGCCATTTGAATTTTTGAACGCAAAATTAGCTGCACTCATTAGCGGACGCCATGTCGGGTTTGAAGACCCCCTGAGGTGCCTAAACAATGGAGCTCCCCCATAAGTGACCCCATTTTGGAAACTAGAGGCCTCAAATAATTTTTCTAGATGTTTGGTGAGCACTTTGAACCCCTGGGGGCTTCACAAAAGTTTATAGCGTTGAGCCGTGAAAAGAAAAAAAAAATTTTTTACCACAAAACGGTTGCTTCAACTAGGTAGCTTTTTTTTTCACAAGGGTAACAGGAAAAAATGCACCATAAAATGTATTGTGCATTTTCTCCTGAGTACGCAGATACCTCATATGTGGTGGAAATCAAATGTTTGGACACACAGCAGTGCTCGGAAGGCAAGGAGCGCCATTTGAATTTTTGAGTGCAAAATTAGCTGCACCTGTTAGCGGACGCCATGTCGGGTTTGAAGACCCCCTGAGGTGCCTAAACAATGGAGCTCCCCCACAAGTGACCCCATTTTGGAAACTAGAGGCCTCAAATAATTTTTCTAGATGTTTGGTGAGCACTTTGAACCCCTGGGGGCTTCACAAAAGTTTATAGCGTTGAGCCGTGAAAAGAAAAAAAATTTTTTTTACCACAAAACGGTTGCTTCAACTAGGTAGCTTTTTTTTTCACAAGGGTAACAGGAAAAAATGCACCATAAAATGTATTGTGCATTTTCTCCTGAGTACGCAGATACCTCATATGTGGTGGAAATCAAATGTTTGGACACACAGCAGTGCTCGGAAGGCAAGGAGCGCCATTTGAATTTTTGAGTGCAAAATTAGCTGCACCTGTTAGCGGACGCCATGTCGGGTTTGAAGACCCCCTGAGGTGCCTAAACAATGGAGCTCCCCCACAAGTGACCCCATTTTGGAAACTAGAGGCCTCAAATAATTTTTCTAGATGTTTGGTGAGCACTTTGAACCCCTGGGGGCTTCACAAAAGTTTATAGCGTTGAGCCGTGAAAAGAAAAAAAATTTTTTTTACCACAAAACGGTTGCTTCAACTAGGTAGCTTTTTTTTTCACAAGGGTAACAGGAAAAAATGCACCATAAAATGTATTGTGCATTTTCTCCTGAGTACGCAGATACCTCATATGTGGTGGAAAGTAATTGTTTGGGCGCATGGCGGGGCTCAGAAGAGAAGGAGCGCCATTTGACAGCAAAATTGGTTGGAATCATTAGCGGACACCATGTCACGTTTGGAGACCCCCTATGGTGCCTAAACAGTGGAGCTCCCCCACAAGTGACACCATTTTGGAAACTAGAGCCCTCAAATAATTTTTCTAGATGTTTGGTGAGCACTTTGAACACCTGGGGGCTTCACAGAAGTTTATAGCGTTGAGCCGTGAAAAGAATTTTTTTTTTTTTTTACCACAAAATGGTTGCTTCAACTAGGTAGCTTTTTTTTTCACAAGGGTAACAGGAAAAAATGCACCATAAAATGTATTGTGCATTTTCTCCTGAGTACGCAGATACCTCATATGTGGTGGAAAGTAATTGTTTGAGCGCATGGCGGGGCTCAGAAGAGAAGGAGCGCCATTTGACTTTTCAAACGCAGTGCACTGATCGGCCGCTGCAGGACGCACGGTCGGATGCGATAAAAAAAAGCGTCGGGGATACGTAAAAAAAAAAAGTCACGCCAAAAATTGACCATGGATGCAGATACGTTATGTGCATCCCTGATCAGCGCTTGGCGGGACGCACGGACGGATGCGATACAAAAAGCGTCGCAAATACGGAAAAAAGTCACGCCAAAAATTGAGCAGGGATGCCGATCCGTTATCTGCATCCCTAATCAGCGCTCGGCGGGACGCACGGACGGATGCGATACAAAAAGCGTCGGGGATACGGAAAAAAAAGTCACGCCAAAAATTGAGCAGGGATGCCGATCCGTTATCTGCATCCCTGATCTGCGCTCGGCGGGACGCACGGACGGATGCGATACAAAAAGCGTCGCGAATACGGAAAAAAGTCACGCCAAAAATTGAGCAGGGATGCCGATCCGTTATCTGCATCCCTGATCAGCGCTCGGCGGGACGCACGGACGGATGCGATACAAAAAGCGTCGTGAATACGGAAAAAAAAGTCACGCCAAAAATTGAGCAGGGAAGCCGATCCGTTATCTGCATCCCTGATCAGCGCTCGGCGGGACGCACGGACGGATGCGATACAAAAAGCGTCGCGAATACGGAAAAAAGTCACGCCAAAAATTGAGCAGGGATGCCGATCC
The DNA here is from genome assembly GCF_048569485.1 of Anomaloglossus baeobatrachus. Taxonomy (NCBI): domain Eukaryota; kingdom Metazoa; phylum Chordata; class Amphibia; order Anura; family Aromobatidae; genus Anomaloglossus; species Anomaloglossus baeobatrachus. The sequence goes on along the minus strand of NC_134357.1, from coordinate 108,167,367 downwards.
GTTATCTGCATCCCTGATCAGCGCTCGGCGGGACGCACGGACGGACGCGATACAAAAAGCGTCGGGGATACGGAAAAAAGTCACGCCAAAAATTGAGCAGGGATGCCGATCCGTTATCTGCATCCCTGATCAGCGCTCGGCGGGACGCACGGACGGACGCGATACAAAAAGCGTCGGGGATACGGAAAAAAGTCACGCCAAAAATTGAGCAGGGATGCCGATCCGTTATCTGCATCCCTAATCAGCGCTCGGCGGGACGCACGGACGGATGCGATACAAAAAGCGTCGCGAATACGGAAAAAAGTCACGCCAAAAATTGAGCAGGGATGCCGATCCGTTATCTGCATCCCTGATCAGCGCTTGGCGGGACGCACGGACGGATGCGATACAAAAAGCGTCGGGGATACGGAAAAAAAAGTCACGCCAAAAATTGAGCAGGGATGCCGATCCGTTATCTGCATCCCTGATCAGCGCTTGGCGGGACGCACGGACGGATGAGGTGTAAAAATGGACAGGGGATACGGAAAAAAAAAAAAAAGTTATACTCACAGTACCCAGAGGACTAGCAGGAGGATCACTGACCAGAAGAGCTGCAGAGGAACAGATGGCAGAGAGATGGACAGCTTTACAGGAGCAGCAGGCAGATCAGCAGAATGCCCAGGAAGGACCCAGCGATGGACGCAGATGTGATCAGGCCGGTGAAGACAGGTAAGAGGACGTCGGGGGAGAGCAGAGGGGGAGAGGGGGGGGTGAGAGCAGAGGGGGAGGGGGGAGAGCAGAGGGGGAGAGCAGAGGGGGAGGGGGGGAGAGCAGAGGGAGAGGGGGGGAGAGCAGAGGGGGAGACCGGAGAGGGAGCTGCAGAAGCAGAATAGAAATAATGGGGGAGGCAGTCAGATCGCAGGGGGAGCGGATCGGGATGTCGGGGGGGGGGGGGTGGTTGGGGGGAGCAGATCGCGGGGGGGGCACGGCAGGGGCTATCACGGCAGCGCGCAGGGGCTGCAAAGTGAGCACAGTACTCACTTTGCAGCAGCAGCGGTGGTAGCAGATCGGGATGCCGGGGGGGGCAGATCGGGGCGTAGGGGGGCAGATCGGGGCGTAGGGGGGCAGATCGGGGGGGGGCACGGGCAGGGGCCTTCACGGGAGCGCGCAGGGGCCTTCACGGGAGCGCGCAGGGGCCATCGCCGGAGCGCAATACTTACCTTTGGAGCTGGCGCGGTGACAGCAGAGGCGGCGTCTGCGGCGGCAGCAGCGGTGGCGTGGTACCAAAAGTACCAGCCACTCCACGCTGCAGCCATGTTGGGGGAGGGTCCCCAGAGCAGCACAGGCCTGGGGAGGGCGGCCACCGGCAGATCAGACCGCCCCACTGCACACTGATTGGAGCGATTGCGCGTCATAGCACGATCGCTCCAATCAGTGCTGCAGGGGCTGGGGGCGGCATGTTTGAGGTCCACCTATGATATGCTGCAGCAGCTGCGGCATCTCATAGCTGGATCTCACAGGATCGCACTAATTCGGGCATTATTTTTGCCGAAATTAGTGCGATCGATGTGGTTGGCGGTTCAGATTTGAACAGCCAATCACATCGATCGTCGATAGGGGGTGGCGATGCCACCCCCCCTGGGGTCAAGCAAAGGTCCCCTGCTGTAAGAAACAGCAGGGGACATCATTTGAAAGCCGTTGCTATGGCCACGGCAATCAAATGAAGTTTAGGCCGTAAAATTACGTCCCTGGTCGTTAAGTCACGTTAAAATAGGACGTAATTTTACGGCCCGCGGTCGTGAAGGGGTTAATTCTGGTAGGGGGCACAACAGGTGCAACTATATACATTTTCGGCTACAACAAGTCCAGTAGCCTGGCAGTTCGTTTCTTTTCAAACAACAACAATGGGGCAAATAAAACCAGCCACTAAGTCCAATGGCCTGGTTACTTAAGACACATACACATTCACCGGGGCCCACATTCCAGTTCAGTGGCCCGGTACACATAAACATGGGGGTGACATCTTCGAAAAGCATGAGGGGCAGTACAGCAGGAAAGGGTGTCATCTTCGAAAAGAACATTGGGACAGAACACAAGGGACATCTTCAAAAAGAATGAGGGGCAGACAGGGGCTATATACAGTTCAGCATCTCTTCTCCTTTACTCACGAGGGTAGATGCGAGGGTCCCACTCCGGCATTGCTCCTGGCAGCAGGTACGCCGACGATATCATCGTCTGGGTCCCCTGGGCGCTGGTCCCCGACCTTCTGCACTGTTCTGCAGCCTGGTTAGGAGTGGGACTGCTTGCAGACGTTGCACGGCAATGCTGCAGAGGGCTGCTTGTCTGCAGGGGGCTGTTGCTGTGGTCTCTAGGGCCCTGCTTTGGCCGGGCTCCCTGCATCACACACGCCATGGAGATCCTGGTCTGTGTCTCCTGGGTGGCTGTCACAGGACCTCTGCTCAGTTCTGTGTCCTGGGTCTGCCTTGAGGCGGTGCTGCTGCCAGGGGAGATGCTACGCTCTTGCACTGTGCGGCGCCACTCTGGTTCTTCTGGGGCCGCTTCTTCCCGCAGAATATGTACATGCAGCGCGTACCATCCACGGTCCCCCATCAGCCGTATGTACTCCACCACATCACCCGTCTTGGCATCGCGCCCTGGGTGGCCTCTGGGCAGGTGCTCCTCGATGTCTCTTCGAGCTACAAATACATCCTTGCCCAGGCCGGGCTCCCTGATGAAGCCCCAGCCACCAACTTGTCTGAAGTCCACTACTAGGCCCCGTCGCACTGGGCCCTCGGATCCCTTCAGGGCCTTCCTGACCTCTTCTTTGGAGGCCAGATTAGCGACTTCTCTGGCCCGGCGTTTCTCCACCCGGAGTTCCCGCTCCCTCTGATACTCGATCACCAGCCTCTGGCACGTTAGCTCGTTGGCCAGGGGGGTCGCCTTAGGGCGCAGCGGCCGCTGCAGCCCCCTGCTTTCAATGGGCGCTGCGTCCCAATTCACTCCCGGGGATGCCATTCCCAGGAGGCTCACAGGGGGACTCGGCAGGGGGCCCGCTAGCTGTTCGGGGTCCACCCCTCCCCAAGCTCCGTCTGTGGGGGTCTCAGGCAGACCTCCGGTACCCCACCGGGCGTCCGCGGGGTAGGCTGGGAAGGCCAGAGGGTCAGTGAAGGGGCTAAGCGGGGGCGCGTGGCGGGGCCCTGGGTCCGGACTGGACGGGGTTTCTGGTTGCTCACCCTGCTTCCGCTCCGCGGCATCCATCCACCGCTCCAGATCCTCCGGCACCCTCGGCGTTTCTTTCTGCCGGTCCGCTTCGACTTCCACACTACTCAGCCTCCGGGCCAGGACTCGCACTTCTTCTCTCAGCAGGTCCAGCTCGGGATCCACTCTTCCGGTCCCTGGTGCACCTTGCTGCCGCTCCTCCGCCATGCTGCCGACCTGGGGAATGCTGCCTGGAACACTGCTCGGGTGCTCGACCACGCCACTCGGCTGCTCCCTTTCCCTTCTCGGAGGCAGGGCCAGAGGCTGCACTAGCAACTGGCGCCAGACTGGCGCCCAGCCCATCACGACCGGCATCACTCCGTTTGCGATAAGGTACATTTTCTTTATCTGCTGGTCTGGCATTTAGACGCTCTCTGCCAGCCGGCCAACTTATCTGGTCGCCATTTCTTCTTCTTCCGCCTTCTATGGCGGGCACCGCTTCGCGCTCTTTTCTTGGACAAGGGGGCGGGGCTTCTCTTCGCGCCCTTTCTTCTTGCACGCCCCCCTTCTTCCCGCGCTCAGTGACTTCAATGGCGGCAGTTTCGCACAGTAAACACAGGCTATCTCACGATTCTTCAGGCGCACAGTACCCGGTGTGACCGGGCACGAAATCCTGTTCGTGACGCCAAAAGTTGACTCGCCCACCCCAGGGCTATGGGACACCCGGTGCCGGGCCGGACCAGTCCGGTGGTAGTCAGTGGTGGCTGGGCCCGGCTCCGTGGCCCTGGTGGGTGTCAGCAGAATATATGGCTTGATGAATAAAGTTTGTGTTCGTGACGCCACCTGTGGTACGCGGCCACCAAGTCGCCGCTGCCGTATGGGGCCTCCGGGATGATGCCACGGCAGCAATGGTGGTACTGCTCCCCACAGGTGGAGCAATGCCCGGGGCACAGTTGGTGCTTGTGAGTGTCTATGCAGCTGAAATAACAGAGACCACTCCAAGGGTGCAGTTCAAGTTCTTTACTCACATTTCTTGTCAGAGCTCTGCAGGAACCCTTGGACTGCTGGGACCACTGTCAGGGACCTCCGCCGTTTCTGGGTGATTCTGAGAGTGAAAGCCGGTACCCTTCTCTTAGTGTCTCTTTCTTCTGCTGTCTTCCTTAGCCTTGCCTTTGTTAGGATGGACCTGGCTTGGCCTCCACTACAGCCTCCAGGCTGGGGGGTCACCTGTCGGCTGATTACCCCTTTTCTGGAAGTCTGCTGTGGGTTCTGGCCCTGGGAGTCTACAACCTTCCCTGGGCCTCGGTTTTTACTGTTTGGAGATTGTCTTTGCACACCTCCAGTCTCTAGGGACCGTCCCCTGTCGCAGCTTGATCACTCCACCGATGTTAATGTGGAACAGGCCACCGCAGCCTACAACTACCCGTGGCGCCTCTAGGCCCTCTCCTTGGTACCTCTAGGACTGCTCGTGATACCTCTAGGACTACCCGTGGCCCTGCGACTCCTTCTGTCTCCTACGTGGTGTCACCTGGACCTCTGGGTCCCAGGATCTTCACCAGGAAGCGTCTCCTTCTGTTTCTCTGCTCCTGTCTGACTTGGAGCTTTCTTTCCTTCTTTCTTGTCTTTCTTTTCTCCTCCTTGCCTGCCTCCAGCAGGCCTCCTCCTCCCTCCTTTCTCTCGTTCTTCTTCTCCAACTACATGCTGGCTCCTCACTCTCTCACTCCCTGAGGTAACTGACTAAACTTGACCTTCCTCTCTGTGTCTGCTCTCAGATGGCTCCTCCCACCTCCCCAGTTGCTAAGCTACCACCCTATGGGAGCAGGGATGGGTCTTACAGCCCCTCTCAGCATGCAGCATGGGAGGGTTGCCTGCCACTTTCCCTGGTCCCAGTATGTACCTAACAATGGGTGTAGTGTGGATTTACCAGGGGACCGGAGTTCACTCTCTTCCTTTCTCAGAATGGGGCATCACACCGCTGGATGGGGTGCAATGACCTGTGGCGACGGAAGCCTCAGGGGCGCCACAGAGGCAACAAGGGTTTTGTGTTTGGCTGGTGTCCCTGTCTAATGGGGATGGGGTGTTTGTGTATTATCTGTGATAACCTGGCTAGGCCAGGGCGCCACAGTGACATACAGCTCTGGCGGGTATACCACACTGGGGTGGAAGGGACATAGAGCTCTGGGGGGTATACAACACTGGGGTGGCGGGGACATACAGCTCTGGAGGGGTATAGAAGTATGCAGCCTCATATTACTCCATATAATGCACCCCCATATTCCTCCATAGTATTATACAGCCCCCATAGTCCTCCATGTAGAATAATGTGCCAAATATTCCTCCATATAATATGATGAACCACAGATTGCTCCAAATAATATATTACAGCCTCATATTCCTCCATATAGTATTATGCAGTCCCAATGTAGCGGCATTATGAAGCCCCCATGTGACAGCATTATGCAGCCCCATCCAGCCTCCATGTGGCAGCACTATGCAGCCCTCATGGGGCAGCACCATGCAGCTCCCATGTGGCAGCAGCACATTTTCCTCCACTGCTCCGGTCTCCTCAGTGTGTCCACTGTTGTGGCGCTCCGACAGCTCAGGACACAGGCGCGCACACTAATGATGTCATCGCGCTCCTCTGTACTAAGCTGTCAGAGGCAGAGTGCAGGCAGACGCTGAAGGAGAATGATGAGAGAGGAAGCATGCCGCTCCCTCTATCATCATTGCTTTAAATTGTATCGGCATCTGCGATGCCTATACAATTGAAAGTGCAATCCTCAGAAGGGGGGGGGCTTCCCCCCCGCTCTGGCACCTGGCCTCTCTGACTCATGGACTCCATAGCGGCCGCGTGGCCTGCCGCCGCTGGTGGCACGCCACCCTGCCGTCTGCGATTGGGCCCCCTCGGCGGTCTAGGGCCCTGGCACTTGCCCAGGTGTGCCGGGTGCTGACGCCAGCCCTGACCCAAGGTGAGGAAACATTAAATACGTACACAAGCGGACAAAGAAAAAATAATAAATGCAAGCAAGGATAAACTCCTAACGACCTAACAGAACACATAAGATAGGTGTAGGAAAGGTAAATGAGAACACACAGAAGGTAACACTGGTCACTGCCTAAATTCCTTAGCTTCAGGGCTGGAACTCCTTAGAAGTAATCCACATAGAAATATAGCCAGCAGAGAAGGCTAGTGTAAGGAGAGTAATTGCAAAATTGCTCTATCTCAATGACATTGAATGGAGAGCATGTGTGAACAGCACGTTTCAACTCTTGCCACAAATTGTCAGTGGGACTGTGACTGAGCCATTCAAACACATAAACATGCTTTGATCTAAGCATTCCATTGTAGCTCTGGCAGTATGTTTAGGGTCGTTGCCCTGCTGAAGAGTAAAACTTCGCCCAACTCTCAAGTCTTTTGAAGTTTCTTACAGGTTTTCCTCCAGGATTACCCTGTATTTAGCTACATTCATATTCCCATCCATCAACTCTGACCAGCTTCCCTGTCCCTGCTGAAGAAAATCATCTCCACAGCATGATGCTGCCACCACCATATTTGACTGCCGGGATGGTGTTTTCAGGGTGATGTGTGGTGTTAATTTCTTTTACGTATAGCATTTAGCCCAAGATATTCTTCCACATTCTAGCATAATAGCTGTGTCTAATGGCTTGCTTTAAAAATGTCTTTCTTCTTGCCACTCTTCCATAAAGGCCAGATTTGTGGTGTATAAAACTAATTGATGTACCATGGAAAGATTCACTTATCTGAGCTGTGGATTCATTCAGCTCCTCCACAGTGACCATGGGTCTCTTGGCTCCTTCTCTAATTAGTGCTCCCCTTGGGATGACAGTTTAGGTGCACAGCGATATTTTGGTAGGTTTGCAAATGCTCATTCTATTTTTGGATGATGGATTATACAGTTTTCTATGAAATGTTCAGAGGTTGGGCTATTTTTTATAACCTTACCCTGCTTTACTCTTTTCCACAACTTTATCCCTGACCTGTCCGTTGTGTTCCTTCATTTTTATGTTGCATTTTGATCCCTAATGTTCTCAACCAAAACTCTTAGGCTTTCACAGAATAGCTGTAGTTATAATGAAGATAAATTACATACAGATGAACTCAATTTACTTATTAAGTAACTTCTGGAGGCATTTGGTCACTTGAGATTTTATTTAGGGGTATCACACTACAGAGGGCTGAATACAAATGCACATCAGACTTTTCAGATTTCTATTTTTAAAATATTTAGAAAACCATGTATCATTTTCCTTTGCACTTCACAAATACTTGCTACTTTGTGTTGGCATATCACATAAAATCCCAAGAAAATACATTACGTTTCTGGGTGTGGCGTGAAAAAATGTGGAAAAGTTCATAAGGTATGAATACGTTTAAAAGACACTGTATTCCATTATGCCCTATGCTTCCTCCTCACTATTTTGCTTGCCACAGGAAAAGAAGGCCAAACGTGACCTGTATTTGGTAGTACTATTGCCTAGATGGCTGGTGGCACCACTAACTGTGATGCTCCTAGTGTCTACCATACTCATTGCTCTATCCCATCTTTTGCCATTTGTTTTGCACAGGATTATAAAAACTACACTTATCCAAACCTTGGCAAATAGGAAAGAACAAGAAATGTCAGGTTGAGTATACATTAATATAACATTTTATTAGATTCCTTAAAAAATTGCTTAATTTTCTTCTAGAAATACCCAGTGGTGTTCAATGCTGGAACCTGCCTCACAAATAATGGACCAGCTATTCCTGTTGTGTATGACTTTGGAAGTGCTGAGAAGTCAATATCATATTTTTCCCCAAATGGACAAAGTAAGATAACATCTAATTGTATCATGAGATGACCAATAATATGTTTATGATTATGAAACTTAATCACCTTTTCTGTATTTTCTGCAGAAGAGTTAATCGGTGGTTTTGTCCAGTTCCGAGTTATTAATAATGAAAGAGCTCCTCTGGCTTTATGTCCAGGTATAAAGGTGACGGCGTGCAATCCAGAACATGTGAGTAGCAATGTCATTATGTAATGTTTTTAATAAATATTCTGGACTTTGCTTTTTTTATTATATGCCAATGAAAAATTATATTACTGTGTTACCCTTGCTAAATTGAATGATTCACAACAAACCTGCACATTTTCTAAAAGCTATACTTAGGTAACAAAGTATGATTTGCATTTTTAATGTCACTTTTCTTATTTATTTTGGGGTATTTTTTGTTTCAAAGATTGTACAAAAAATTGCTAAAAGGGGGACATTTGTGCAAAATCGTGTGACTTTTCAAAAAGTCACAAATGATGAATCAGTAAAAAAAACATCTGGAAAGTATAAGGGGTACTTTGCACATTGCGACATCACTACTGCGATATCGTCGGGGTCAAATCGAAAGTGACGCACATCCGACGCCAGTAACGACGTCACAACGTGTAAAGCCTAGATGCACCTCTAAACGATCGCAAAAGCGCTGTAAATCGGTGATCTGTGTAGTGTCGGTCATTTCCATAATGTTGGACCGATAGGAGATACAGTGTTGTTCCTCGTTCCTGCATCGCTGTGTGTGAAGCCACAGGAGCGAGGAACATCTCCTTACCTGCATCCCCCGGCTCACGCCGGCTATGTGGAAGGAAGGAGGTGGGCGGGATGTTTACGTCCCGCTCATCTCCGCCCCTCCGCTTTTATTGGCTGCCTGCCGTGTGACGTCGCTGTGATGCCGCACGACCCGCCCCCTTAGGAAGGAGGCGGGTCGCCAGCCAGAGCGACGTCGCAGGGCAGGTAAGGGCATGCCTACGGCAGCTATCACAAGATATCGCATCTGCGATGGGGGCGGGGACTATCGCGCTTGGCATCGCTACAATCAGTTAGCGATGTCGCAGCGTGCAAAGTACCCCTAAAGATCAACCACAATGATGAACTAATAAAACATAAAATAGATGAACAGTTAAAGCTGCTTTAACCCTCATCCGGAATATTACTCACTATTATGTCATATGTCAGGTCTTCGTCTTTTCTGACAATTCCCCATCAGTTCTTGAACTTGCATCTATCTGGACTGTGTTACACAGCCATCATATGCCTCTAACTGCAGTAAATGAAGCTGAGCTCTGTCTGTTGCTGTTAACCACTTAAATGCTGCTGATATTCTTTGATAATGGCATATACTGTGTGCAAATTGGAGGGCACAACGTTCCTTGTGCCAGGGGCATATATAGGCCCCATAGCAAAAGTCTGAATGCTGCCCCCCCTCCCAATAAAAAAAAACAAAACACAACAAAATATTAACATAAAAATCATCATACATGCTACTGGGGGCCGGCACACATTACTGAGGGTGACATATACGTTACTGCGGGCTTGTTATAGTCAGAAATAACACATACTACACAGTGTTACTGAACAACACGTACCATACCAAGGCCAATCATACATTGCAAAATAATGCCGCAACTCCATGACCAAATATCACCACATAGAGTCTCAAAATAAAAACCGTCCTGTTACTGAGCAAAGTCCACTGCACCAAGACCAGTGGGTTCACACTGCAAATCCCCAAGAAATCTGCAATGTGTGAACTTGGCCTAAAGTAGCAATGTCCTCCTTTGTGCCCTTCACCACACACACAATATAAATTTTCACTTTTGTCTCCCCCATAGAATGATAACAATTATGAGCCTCTTCGTAGCCTCAGGATCTATGGTAAAACTCTACACAGCGCAGGGATAATACACACACACACACAGTGATGGCACAGCATAGGGGCAACACACACACACAGTGATGGCACAGCACAGAGGCAACACAAACAGTGATGGCACAGCCTAGGAGCAACACACACACACACAGTGATGGCAGAGTACAGGGGCAACACACACACACACACACACAGTGATGGCACAGCCCAGGAGGAACACACACACACACACAGTGATGGCACAGCCCAGGAGCAACACACACACACACACACACACACATAGTGATGGCACAGCCCAGGAGCAACACAAACACAGGGATGGCACAGCACAGGAGCAACATACACCCACACACACACACAGTGATGGCACAGCCCAAGAACAATACAAACACAGGGACGGCACAGCACAGGAGCAACACACACACAGTGATGGCACAGCCCAGGAGCAACACACACACACACAGTGATGGCACAGCCCAGAAGCAACACACACTCACACACAGTGATGGCACAGCCCAGGAGCAACACACACTCACACACAGTGATGGCACAGCACAGGAGCAACACACACACACACTCACTGATGGCACAGCACAGGTGCAACACACAGGCACACACACACACACACACACACACACACACATACACACACACACACACACACACAGTGATGGCACAGCCCAGGAGCAACACACACACACACACACACACACAGTGATGGCACAGCCCAGGAGCAACACACACATACAGTGATGGCACAGCACAGGGGCAACACACTCTCACACACAGTGATGGCACAGCACAGGAACAACACACACTTGCACACACACACACACACTCACACAGTGATGGCACAGCCCAGGAGCAACACACACACACACACACAGTGATGGCACAGCACAGGGGCAACAAACAGACACACACACACACACACATACACACACAGTGATGGCACAGCCCAGGAGCAACACACACTCACACACACACATAGTGATGGCACAGCACGGGAGCAACATACACACCTTGATGGCACAGCACAGGGCAGTTTCTGTAGTGTTACAGGCAGACATTTGCACATTATAATACTCACTTGCTCCTGTGATGTGAGAGATCGTCAGTGGCTTTGTCGTCGCTGCACTTCCTGTCCGTCCTCCTGGCGTCTCCTCCTCTCCTCCACTTTTTATTTCAATTCCTTCTGTTCACTGCTTCTCACTGTTTTTTCTGCTCTATGTTTGCTTTTCTCTCTTTTCTATAGTCTCTATTCCTCATCCACTCTGTTTTCCTGTTCAACTTTGTTTCTCCCGTGCTGAACTGAACAAGCTCTTCCCCCTCTCCCGATTGGCTGTTCTTCTCCTGGCATCTCTCACAGCTCTCTGACTGGAAGAGGAAGCTGCCTGGCCACTCCGTCCTCTTCAGCACAGGCCCGCAAAGTGTGCAGTGAGTGTGGGTGAGACTGCATCTCTGTGTTGTGGCCAACCTACAGCTATACAATCATTGTCGGCACCCAGCGGCCTTAATCAGCTGCTTACTGACCGCCTGGGGGCATGAAAGTGAAAAAAGGAAAACACAGCGGGCAGCCACCTCCGGGCCCCTCCAGCTTACGGGCCCCGTAATAGTGACATGGTCTGCCTCTATTGACGGTACGTCACTGCCTTGTGCCAATCAACCTCCCAGAAATGTGATCAAAAGATGTCGTTAACCACAGATTCCAGCCCCAGAGGACTAAGTAAAAAATCCTTTAAAAAAATAAAATAAAAATAACTATATACCTTATTTTTCTTTTTATAAGATGCACCAGATTATAAGACGCACCCCAAATGTAAAGAAAAGAAAGGGCAAAAAAATGGGTCCTTCTTATAATCTGGCTGTGTTTTACTGGAGGGGCTTGGCAGCAGTGGTGGAGCGGAGTCACAGGAGGCAGGGGCAGTGGTGGAGTGGGGCGATGGTGGAGTAGGGCGATGCTGCAGGCGGTGCAGCAGGTGTCCCAGATGCTCATTGTGAGTGCTGAGGCAGGAGGAACCTCCAGAAATTGTCAATGGTGCAGGCTTCAAAGAAGTGGCGCCCTGAGTCGGCACATGCGCAGATTGAGAATTGGCATGAATTGAAATTCATGAAATAATTAAAAAAAGAGCTTCCCTATATTTTTAGTTCCCAGCCGGGTACAAATAGGCAGCTGTGGGTGGGGGCAGCCATACCTGCCTGCTGTACCTGGCTAGCATACAAAAATATGGCGAAGCCCAAATCATTTTTTTGGTGGGCAAAAAACTCCTGCATACAGTCCTCGATGGAGTATGCTGAGCCTTGTAGTTCTGCAGCTGCTGTTTGCTTTCCTGCATACACTAGTGAATGCAGCATGCTGACACTTGTAGTTCTGCAGCTGCTGTCTGCTCTCATGCATACAACTATTGGCTTAAGTATGCTTTCATAGAAGTGCCATCTTCTGGCGCTGTATCAAACTCTTCCAGCTGCCTTGGTGATGGGTGGCTCTCTGGGTAATAATGGGGTTAGGGCTAGCTGTATATTATCAACTGGCCCTAAGCCCAAAATTCATGGTGTCACGCCAATATTAGAGATGGCCACCATGAATTTCTAGTACAGATAAAAAAACACAACACACAGAAAAATATTTTTATTAGAAATAAAACAACACAATTAGAGACTCCATCTTTATTGAAATAAAGAACCCAGTAATCCTGGGTCAAGGGCCCCGCGCCGTTCAATCCGGATCCAATATCATCTGTTCGGTTTGCTGAAAAGCAAAGCGATCAGATGATGTGTCAGGTTCAAGGGCCTGAATCCATGACATATCAGCTGATTGTATAAATGGCTTTTATACAATTAGCTAATGCATCAGTGCAAAAAAAAACAACTACACACTTCTGTGCCGACTCCTGTCCGACGACATCAGCTGATAGTTTAGCCGGCCGGGCGGTAAAAAGCCAGCCTCACCGCTCGACTTATAGTGTCAGCTGATTTCATCAGGTGACTGCATCAGCTGATCATCGCCAGGTCTGAGAGAGAGAGGAGAGAGAGGAGAGAGAAGAGAGAGAGGAGAGAGAAGAGAGAGAGGAGAGAGGAGAGAGAGGAGAGAGCAATGCAGCCTCATTCCGTGAACTGCTCCGATTTTAGAGGTGTGTCCCGCGGCTCACAGATGATGTCCGGCTCCTCCCCTCAGTGCATAATTAAATTAAATTATAATAATAAATAAATAAGAATTATAATTTAAAATTATAAATAAATTAAATTCTTTACCGGGATGGCTAGGACTCGAACTTGTGAACTAATTATCCTTAGGTAGCAGCTCTACCCATTGAGCCACTGCCTGTAATGAAATGCATAGGAAGATTTGGTAATCTTGACCTGAGAAACCAGAAGTAGATTATTCATATACTAAGATGAGAGAGAGAGAGAGATGAGACAGAGAGAGAGAGAAATGAGTGAGATGAGTGAGAGAGAGAGAGAAGAGAGAGAGGAGAGAGAAAAGAGACAAGAGAGGAGAGAAAAGAGAGAAGAGAGAGGAGAGGGAGAGAAAGAGAGAGAAAAAAGAGAGAGAGAGAATAGAGAGGAGAGAGAGAGAAGAGAGAGAGAGGAGAGAGAGAGAGAAAGAGAGAGAAGAGAGAGAGAAGAGAGAGAGGAGAGACAGAAGAGAGCGAAAGAAGAGAGAGAGAGGGAAGAGAGAAAGAGAGAGAGAGAAGAGAGAGAGAAGAGAGAGAGGAGAGACAGAGGAGAGAGAAGAGAGAGAGAGAAGAGAGAGAGAGACGAGAGTGAGGAGAGAGAGAGAAGAGAGATAGAGAGAGAGAGAGAGAAGAGAGAGAGAGAAGAGAGAGAAGACAGAGAGAAGAGAGAGAGGAGAAGAGAGACGAGAGCAATAGAGAGAGAGAGAGACACGCAGGCACTACCTGAGTGAAGTCTCCGGCGACAGCGCGGCTCACTTCAGTTGCTGCGTGGAGCTGACTCATAGCGCTCGTGTTCTACAGCGCTTCCTGTCAGCTTGATGTAGCAGAGCTGGAAGCATCGTGTGGATTACTTCGGACCTGGATGTCTGTTTGGGGATTAATAAAGTGGCAAAAGAGGGTTTTTTTGTCTTTTATTCCAAATAGAGGATTTTTCATTGTGTGTGTTTATTTACTTTCACTTACAGGTTAATCATGGAAGGTATCTCGGGGAGACGCATGTCATGATTAACCTAACCTTATTACCTCGATTACCATTGCACCAGGGCAATTCGGGATGAGGCGGGTAGAGTCCTGGGACTGTCGCATCTAATGGATGCGGCAATTCCGGGCGGCTGCTGGCTGATATTGTTATTGTTAGAGTGGTGGGCTCCCCATAACGTGGTGCTCCCCATCCTGACAATATCAGCCTCCAGCCGTGTGGTTTTATCTTGGCTGATATCAAAATTGGGGGGAACCGCAGGTTTTTTTTTTTGTTTTTTGTTTTAATTATTTATTTATTTATTTATTTTACTGCATGAGGTAGACCCGCCCGCCAGCGGCTGTGATTGGTTGCAGTGAGACAGCTGTCACTCAGCGTGGGGGTGTGTCTGAGTGCAACCAATCATCGGCGCCGGTGGGAGGGGAAAGCAGGGAATGCCAGATTGAATAATGAGCGGCAGCCATTTTCAAAAGAGGAAAAGCCGCCAGAGCTTTTTGACAGCCGTGTGGCGCCGCGCCAGTGATCGGTGAGTAGGAAAGAGAGAGGGATTGTGCTGGGGACGCAGGACGCATGCCAATACACAACGTGCGCACATAGCCTTACTGTGAAAAGCCATGCTTTTGGTGATCGAACCGTTATCGAACGGTAACTCGAACGGTCGAACATAAAGCAAATCGTTCGAGTTCGTCAAACAACTCGAACACCGCCGAAAAACCACCCGAATTTGAAATTGGCGAACAGTTCGATTCGAACATTGCTCATCTCTAGTCTTATAGTCCGAAAAAATAAGATACATTAATATATATATATATATATATATATATATGTGTGGTACTATTGTGTCCATAAGAGTCCAGTCTATCAAAATATAAAATTAATTAACTAAACTGGTAAATACTAATGAGTCATAAAAATTGGCACTCCCAGATTAGCATTTTTCAGTCACTGCAACACTGCAAAAAATTAAAATTTGAAACTGTTAGTGTCATGTTTACCTCAAAATGGCATCAATAGAGTCATCACGTTACCAAGAAATAAACAAGCTGTCATACAGCTACAATAAATGAAAAAATAAAATATGTCTTGTAAAACAGCGACTTGAGAAATTTTTTTTACAACTTTCTACATTTTGCTTTCACGAGTTAAAAAAATATAAATCTATACATGCTTGGTAACACTGCAGTCATACTGACCTGACGAATCATGTTAACAAATCACTTTTAGAAAACAATGAATTTTTACCAACTTCACCACACTTGGAATTTTATCCAATACGTGGGGCTGCTGATAAGTCTTTGGCTTTACCCAGAAAGGGGTAATTTAGCAATTGCTAGTGATGTCGAGCGCGATAGAACCCGCCCCCGTCGTAAGGCCAATATGTGGTGATCGCTGCCGTAGCGAACATTATCGCTATGGAGTATCACACGCACATACCTGTTCAGCAACGTCGCTGTGACTGCCGAACAATCCCTCCCGCAAGGGGGAGGTGCGTTCGGCGTCACCGCGACGTCACCGTGACGTCACAGCGATGTCACTAGCGGCTGGCCAATAGAAGCGGAGGGGCGGAGATGAGCGGGATGTAACATCCCGCCCACCTCCTTCCTTCTGCATTGCCGGTGGATGGAGGTAAGGAGATGTTCGTCGCTCCTGTGGTGTCACACATAGCGTGTGTGATGCCGCAGGAATGAGGAACAACATCGCTACTTACCTGACAACGATTTTTTGTTATTAAACGACCTCTCCAAAACAAACTATTTTTGTCTTTTTTGCGATCGTTTTAGGTCGCTCCAGACTGTCACATGCTGCGACGTCGCTAACGGCACCAGATGCGCGTCACAAACACCGTTACCCCAACAACGCTTGAACGTTGTCGCAGCGTGTAAAGTACCCTAAAGAAACAAGATTGGATGATGAAATTTTACATTTATTCCACATACTCTCTACTGATGTCAACACACTTCTTACATCAGTATTCTTAGTTCTGTAAGCCTAGCAAAAAGAAGGATTTCAGTTGTGCCTCAAATCAGGCATCAGAAGGAGCCATGGCATCAGAACTGAAATGAAATTTGGTATCCTTGAGGTGTTTCTTCAGGTTTGGAAACAGATGATAGTCGGAGGAAGCTAGATCTGGTGAATAAGGTGGGTGGTCAACCAGCTGGAAGCCCAGCTCTGCCAGTTTTGCCTTGGTAGCTTGTGCTGTTTGAGCTGAGGCGTGGTCTTGCAGCAACAGACTCCTTTGGACAGCTTGCCGCTGCTTATGGCCTTCAGAGCTGCCTTCAATTGGTCTAAAAGTTCAATGTAATACCTTTCATTGATGGTGGAACCCTTTTGAAGGTAGTCCACTAGAAGCACGCCCTCCTTATCCCAGAACACAGACGCCATCACCTTAGTGGCTGATTTTTGCACCCTGATCTTCTTTGGACGAGGAGAATCACTGTGCCTCCACTCTTTGACTGCTCCTTGTTTTCAGGGTCATACAAATAAATCCAGGTCTCATCCATAGTGACCAGTTGATCCAGGAAGTTCTTATCAGTCCAGAAACACTGACAAATGGACTGGGAAGTTTTCACTCTCATGCTTCTCTGATCTGTTGTCAAGTGTTTGGGGACCCACTTTGCAGATAGCTTCCTCATGTCCAAATGTTCATGGATAATGACAAAAACAGTTCACGGGAAATCCTCATGATGTTTGCTAATGCTTTAGTTGAAATTTGTCGATTCTCCAGTGTGAGGTTGTGCACAGCATCGACGATCTCTGGAACAACAACCACTCTCGGTCGTCCAGGACGTTCCTCATCATTGGTGCTGAAGTGGACAGTTTTTTAATTTGGCAACCCAGTGCTTAATTGTGTGCGACATATCACCATAAATATCCTTCGCAGACTTTCCTTGCAGAAACAAGAATGTTATCACTCCTCTGCTCTCAGTTGCTGTGAATATCACATTAGACTACAAAATTTTTTTCCCCGCTTGCGTAGAACACTGTTGACATAAGCAACAAACTCAAAATTTTGAAAACAGATATTAGACACATAAGGCTTTCATGTGATGTAACATTCGTTACCATAGAAACAAAATAAGATCAAAAAGCCAAAGACTTATCAGCAGCCCCTTGTACACTGTGTGCAGAATTAATAGGCAAATAAATATTTTGATCACATGATACTTTTTATACATGTTGTCCTACTTCAAGCTGTATAGGCTTGAGAGCCAACTACCAATTAAGTAAATCAGGTGATGTGCATCTCTGTAATGAGGAGGGGTGTGGTGTAATGACATCAACACTCTATATAAGGTGTGCTTAATTATTAGGCAACTTCCTTTCCTTTTCCAAAATGGGTCAGAAGAGAGATTTGACGGGCTCTGAAAAGTCCAAAATTGTGAGATGTCTTGCAGAGTGATGCAGCAGTCTTGAAATTAGCAAACTTTTGAAGCGTGATAAACGAACAATCAAGCGTTTCATGGCAAATAGCCAACAGGGTTGCAAGAAGCGTGTTGGGCAAAAAAGGCGCAAAATAACTGCCCATAAATTGAGGAAAACCAAGCGTGAAGCTGCCAAGATGCCATTTGCCACCAGTATGGCCATATTTCAGAGCTACAACGTTACTGCAGTATCAAAAAGCACAAGGTGTGCCATACTCATGGACATGGCCAAGGTAATGAAGGCTGAAAAACGACCACCGTTGAAGAAGAAACATAAGATAAAACGTCAAGACTGGGCCAAGAAATATCTTAAGACTGATTTTTCAAAGGTTTTATGGACTAATGAAATGAGAGTGACTCTTGATGGGCCAGACAGATGGGCCAGAGGTTGGATCAGTAAAGGGCAGAGAGCTCCACTCCAACTCAGACGCCAGCAAGGTGAAGGTGGGGTACTGGTATGGGCTGGTATTATCCAAGATGAACTTGTGGGACCTTTTCGGGTTGAGGATGGAGTGAAGCTCAACTCCCAGACCAACTGTCAGTTTCTGGAAGACAACTTCTTTAAACAGTGGTACAGGAAGAAGTCAGTATCGTTCAAGAAAAACATGATTTTCATGCGGGACAATGCTCCATCACATGCATCCAACTACTCCACAGCGTGGCTGGACAGTAAAGGTCTAAAAGATGAAAAAATAATGACATGGCACCCTTGTTCATCTGATCTGAACCCCATAGAGAACCTGTGGTCCCTCATAAAATGTAAGATCTACAGGGAGGCAAAACAGTACACCTCTCGGAACAGTGTCTGGGAGGCTTTGGTGGCTGCTGCACGCAATGTTGATTGTAAATAGATCAAGCAACTGACAGAATCTATGGATGGTAGGCTGTTGAGTGTCATGATAAAGAAAGGTGGCTATATTGGTCCCTAATTTTTTGTAGTTTTGTTTTTGCATGTCAGAAATGTTTATTTGTAAAGTTTGTGGAGTTATATTGGTTTACCTGGAGAAAATAAAAAAGTGAGATGGGAATATATTTAATTTTTGTTAAGTTGCCTAATAATTCTGCACAGTAATAGTTACCTGCACAAACAGATATCCTCCTAAGATACCCAAATATAAAAAACCCCACTCCAACTGCCAAAAATATTAAGCTTTGATATTTATGAGTCTTTTGGGTTGATTGAGAACATAGTTGTTAATCAATAATAAAAAAAAATCCTCTAAAATACCACTTGCCTAATAATTCTGCACACAGTGTATATTGAATGGTGTTATTCAAAATTACAATTTGCACTACAAAAACAAACCCTAATACAGCTATGTCAACAGAAAAATAAAAAGTTATGACTTTTGACTGGAAGGAAAAAAACGATAGTGCAAAAATGCAAAATCACTCGGTTTGGATGGGAACAATACAAATGAAATCATGAATATGATGCAAAGAAAAAACAGGCCCAAAACTAGACAAAAAGAAAGCACAACAACATTAAAGAATTGGCTCTGAAGAAAACAAGTCATTTTGACAATACACCTCTTACTTTTAGCATGATTTCTAGCATTAGACATAATCACTGAAGTCGTATAAAAACTGCCAGCTGATAAGTCTATACCAACAATCTCCATTTACTTTATCCAGTTGTGAATGCTATTTGTATAAAACTAGTGGCCTTTTTAGGCCAGGGCCACACGGGAATTACTGCGATCTCTTCACATGACACTCAGCTCACGCTGGCAGTACAGCAGAGCCGAGTGTCATGCGAGTGTCTCTGCGACTGAGGACCAACTGTGCGAGCGGACCTCAGCTGCGGGGGGCGGGCTGGCACTGAGAAGGGGGGAGGGATTTCTCTCCCTCTCTCCTCCATCGCCAGCTATTGCCATTCTCGCACTGCACTTGCGGTACACTGCACTTGAATGGGTGCGAGAGAAAGAGTCTCGCATTACAGTCGCGGCATGCTGCGATTGTTTTCTCGGTCCGATTAGGGCTGAGAAAATAATCGCTCATGTGTGCTGGCACACAGCCTAATATTGGTCCGAGTGGAATGCGATTTTTTATCGCTCTCCACTCGCACCGATTTTCATGCCGTGTGGCTTAGGCCTTAAGGCTACTTTATACACTGCGATATCGGTACAGATATCGCTAGCGTGGGTACCCGCCCCCATCTGTTGCGCGACATGGGCAAATCGCTGCCCGTGCCGCACAACATCGCCCAGACCCGTCACACATACTTACCTGCCCGGCGACGTCGCTGTGACCGGCGAACCACCTCCTTTCTAAAAGTGCGGTCCGTGCGGCGTCACAGCGACGTCACTGAGCGGCCGCCCAATAGAAGCGGAGGGGCGGAGATGAGCTGGACGTAACATCCCGCCCACCTCCTTCCTTCCTCATAGCGGCCGGGAGGCAGGTAAGGAGAGCTTCCTCGTTCCTGCGGTGTCACATGGAGCGATGTGTGCTGCCGCAGGAGCGACGAACTACATCGTTACTGCTGCAGTAACGACAATCGAAAATGGAACCCCATGTCACCGATGAGCGATTTTGCACGTTTTTGCAACGATGCAAAATCGCTCATCGGTGTTACACGCAGCAACATCGCTAATGCGGCCGGATGTGCGTCACAAATTCCGTGACCCCAACGACTCCGCATTAGCGATGTTGCAGCGTGTAAAGCCCCCTTTAGGGTGGTGTCACACACAGCGACGACGACAACGACGTCGCTGCTACATCACCATTTTCTGTGACGTTGCAGCGATGTCCCGTCGCTGTCACTGTGTGTGACATCCAGCAACGACCTGGCCCCTGCTGTGAGGTCGCCGGTCGTTGCTGAATGTCCAGCTTTATTTTTTGGTCGTCGCTCTCCCGCTGTGACGCACACATCGCTGTGTGCGACAGCGAGAGAGCGACGAAATGAAGCGAGCAGGGAGCAGGAGCCGGCATCTGGCAGCTGCGGTAAGACCTTTCCCTGGTTACCCGATATTTACCTTCGTTACCAGCGTCCGCCGCTCCCGCTGCCAGTGCCGGCTCCTGCTCTCTGCACATGTAGCTGCAGTACACATCGGGTAATTAACCCGATGTGTACTGTAGCTAGGAGTGCAGGGAGCCAGCGCTAAGCAGTGTGCGCGGCTCCCTGCACTCTGCTCATGTAGCTGCAGTACACATCGGGTAATTAACCCAATGTGTACTGTAGCTAGGAGTGCAGGGAGCCAGCGCTAAGCAGTGTGCGCGGCTCCCTGCTCTCTGCACATGTAGCACAGCGACGTGTGTCGTTATGATCGCTGCTGCTTCTGCTGTGTTTGACAGCTCAGCAGCGATCATAACAGCGACTTACAAGGTCGCTGTTGCGTCACAGAAAATGGTGACGTAACAGCGACGTCGTTGTCGCTGTCGCTATGTGTGAACCCAGCTTTACACAGAGAGACTGGCGGCACGATACAACTACCAAAAGGTAAATATTTACTGATCTTTTGAATGAATGTTTACACAGGCAGAAGAAGGTGAACGATGCGCACTGAGACATTTACAGTAGGTTAGATCGCCCAGTGCCCATAGGCTGCCATGGATTTCGGGAGTGCAAGTCCTGTTTACAAGACGCACCACTGAGAATTATTATCTTTTATGCTGCACAAAAGATCATTTGACCAAACAAACAAGTGGTCTTCTCACTGATCATCAGTTTGTTTACACGGCAAGATAATCATGAAAGGAAAGGAAACATTTTAACACTCACTCATGATTGTTTTTCAGTTTAAATGCCCCCTAAAAAAATTCCAATAAAAGTAAAACAAACTAAAACAGGACAGTTTTGTTGTCAGAAAATTCTCCCTTTTGACTTCCCAGCAAAGTCTATAAGAATTTAGATTTTCCATGCGCACGTAGAAGTTTTTTGTCTGCAGTATATTTGTCACAAACTTCTGACAAACTGCAGCATGTTCATTTTTTGTGTTTTGTTGCTGCATTTCTCACTAGTGATGGGAGGACTCACAAATCAATCCCCCCACCAACTCAGGGTCAGTGGGGATTGATCCCTGGTATCTGGCTGGGTGCCGATCCCCATATAATCTATAGGGACCAGAATCCGGTACAAAGGGGTAGGAGCAAGAGCTTCATATTACCGAGTTACCGGCGCCACTGTATACTCCTACGACCCCTTGTTCTTCTTCCGGGGCCGCTCATTAGGCTCATGCATATTCACTGCTTCCCCTGCCCACCAGTGTCTGTGATTATTTGCAGTTGTGCCCCCATGCTGAGTGACAGCGTGTCTGACGCTTCCAATCCCAGTCACTGCTGGGTGGGTCTATATCATACAAATTTTACAGTCTGTAGGCAACACTCTGCTGCTTTTACTCCCACCACATTCAGACTGTGTCCAGCACAGGGGACTTAGATGGCAAACTCTTTAAGTTGATGAATCTGTGTTTGCTATCCAGTATATTGTCTTGACATATTGAGGCATTATTGTACGACTGACCACGACAGTTTAATAGTGGAATTTTGTTCTCATGAAGAAAATTCACAACACTGTCTGTTAGATCCTTTGCTCCATGAGAAAATATGGGGTTGAACATTAAGAAAAGTTCCACAGGCTCACAGCCTTTAATGTATCAGACAGTAAATGTCAGTTGATCTGTGTGTGAGATGTCTGGAGTAAAATCTACTACCGTGTTTCCCCAAAAATAAGACATGGTCTTATAATATTTTTGTGCTCCAAAAGATGCCCTAGGGCTTATTTTCAGGGGATGTCTTATATTTTCTCATGAACAACAATCCACATTTATTCATAAATTAAAAAAAAAAAAATATTTATTCAAATGTAATCATGTCCTCACATTCTGGAACATCAACATTTTGTGTTAATCCCATTACTGGTTCAGATGGACATTTTCTTATCTGAGCTGCTATTCTCATGGTGCAGAACCAGTCCTATAATAGTGGGTACATACCATATATTCAAAGGTATAAATTACCTGCTTAAATGTATTATTCTCTATGTACTGTAAGTTTACCCTCAAAAGAAAGCAGACACCCCCTAAACAAATCATACTTACCAGACTCTAAGGAATTAAAGTTAGCAAGTGAATGGGCTCTCATGTAGACATCTGCATTGCTGTCAGGTCCCCCTGCCTTCTACAGCGGATGGCTCCTCCCAGTGACTGGAAGTAGTATCACTTACGCGGTGTGGTACTGGTACTTGATCCGTTTGTGAGAGCTGCAGTGTAATGCAGCTGCAACAGTGAGGGACCTGACAGTCATGTAAATCTCTGTGTGAGAGCTCAACCACCATTGGCACTTGCCAACTGTGATTATTTGGGGTCTGGTGAGTACGATTTTTTTTTATTGGGGGGGTGTCTACTTTCCTTTAGGGGTGTCTACTTTATTTTGGGGATGCTTTATTTGATGAGCGTTCCTGTTGTATTCTTAAACTTTTTAGCTGCTTGGACACTTCCATGTGGAACGTGAACTAGGGCTTATTTTTGCAGAAGGGCTTATGGTTTATTTTCGGGGTAGGTCTTATTTTCTTCTTAACACTATAAGTCCCAGAGAGGGGTCATTTAACATTTCTACCTTTGGAACCCAGAGACGGGTCGAATGACCTGAAGGATTTGCGGTTTCTCTTGGCTCACTCGCCAACCGAGCTTTCTTTTTTGGTAGAGGAGGAGTCTCCTCATCTGCAAGATAAAAATTTCAAATTAACATTTTGTTTTGGTTCTAAATAAAAAAGATAGTCTAAGGGTCATTTGACCCTCTTTCGGGACTTCAGGGGGGAGCTCGACATTTCTGGGACTTCTAGTGTTAAAGCAGTAAAAGAATTAAAGGATCGCCTTTCCTGTTAAATAAATAAATTCCGCTCTAATATTTGCTAATAAATATGAAGGATTCCCATTTTCAGGATTTCCATACTTTTTCAGAGTTTCTAATTGTCTCCACGAAATAGCAGACCTCTGGATGGAAGAAAGCAAATGACAGAAATTGTTCTTTTAATTTAAAGTTGTCCGAAAGTTTAGTTAAGCTTTAACATACCGTATGTTCCTGGGGCCCTCGGGCAAGTGCCCATTTGGCCCATGTGTTAAGAAAGATGACCTTGCTCAGGTGACAATGAAATTTGTAATAGATGTTTATTTTTGCTTAATATATTTGCAGCATTGTATTGGAGGAGGTGGCTACATCCCTGAAGGAAATCCTAGGCAATGTGGAGACTTTGCATCTCTTGACTGGGATGGTAATGGAAAACATGCAGGTTGGAGTTCAAGTAAAGAAATAACTGAAGCAGCCATCCTTCTTTTCTATCGTTAGTGTAATTCTATGCTGAAATATATGAAACGATGCAAAGAAATTCCTGAAAACTGTATTAATTATTCAAAACAATAATTAAAATAAAATAAAATAATTGCATAATTATGATTTCAGAGGAAATAAAGATTTACACTCATATCAGTAAGGTCGTGGAAAGGGAAATGTAAAACTATGAATTAGGGATATTTAAAGGGAACCAATCACCAGGATTTTCGCATATAACCTAAAGCCAGTGCTGTACTGGACTATCAGGCTAATTCTCTACATACCTTTAGTGGTCAGCTCGGATGTTTAGGTTTTGAAATCTAAGAAAGTAAAGTTTATAAAATCAACAGCTTTTTGAGTGACAGCAGCTGAGGATCAGATAATATCTGATGGGTATGCATACTTATCTCCTCTCCCTGTTAGAATTAGCATAAGTATTATACAAACGATTCACTTTTTCTCTTGCAAGACCTGTATGAGGTCATACCCATGTGACCAGAAGGGGTGGGGTCTTAGCCAACAAAGCTGATACCACAAAACAACATTTTTCTGTTGGCTGAAGCCCCACCCCTTCTGGTTACATGGGTAAAGACTGCTTATTTGAAAAATGACTCCTTCACACTACCTTATTCACCAATTTCTTAATTACATTTTTTACAAGGTTCCAACATAATTAAATTGTCAATAAAGACTTCCCCACACTTCCTCTTTCACCAATTTATTAATTCAAAAGAAATCCTCAAATCCTCGAAGTTCCAACGTAATCTGATGGTGTAATATCCCACAACGCCTATAGAATGCTATCTTGCCTCGTTCTTAGATCGAGACTTCATAGGTCACTCTCAGTCAACATCAGACCCGAAATTTCTCACACTCATGAGAAATTCCTGGTCAGCCGCTGACCATGAGTGACCTATGGAGCCTTGTTCTGAGAATGATGGTAATAAGTGTCGTATGCTCCACCAAATTCACATATATAGCCGAGCAGAGAGGTGTAGAAAACTGTGGTAACAATTAAAATATAACCTTTAATAATTATCGTTTTAAAAAGTATATAAACCACACAACATAGACAGTTGTAAAACCAACCCAAAAGGGAGCAGATATTTATTGCTCCTGATAATGCCAATACAGGACAATTTCACAAAACAGAGGGGGAGGGGCGGATTCCTCCCTCTGTGGTGATAATAATATAGACAACACTAAACACGTTGTCAGACACAATTGTTCAGCGGGGTCATATAGACAAAACTTACTGATAACTCTCTAAAAAAGAGGGAAACAAAATAATGTTATCCAATATATAGAGGGGGGAGCCAAAATTATAGCCACACATTGCCCCTCAATTGGTAACCATCTGACCTTAGATGCTCCAAGACCTCCCAACGCGTTTCATAATTCGCTTATTCCTCAGGGGATTATGGTCATGAGGGAGCTGTAAAAATGAGCAAAAGTAGTCAGAGTAGTAACTGAACTTATATAAAGAATCTAGCACATATTGTAAAAGAACGTTGTCTTTACCTTTGATACAATGGACCTCCAGCCTGGTGTGTCTGGGCCTGGCATTAAGCACAGAGCTTTCAAAAAACCGCCCTTAAATGTCATAATAATATATGGGGGTGACCAAACCTAACCCAATGAGGTGAAGTGCACGCCCCCAGCTGGGCAGACCTCCCAGGATAAAGAGCCCAGAGTGTGTGGGAGGGATGACACCTCCCTCAATGACGTAGTCATGCTCGCATGCCGCCCGTCTAGAACAAGCTAGGGCGGAGAGTTTTCACCGCCCCCAGCGGTGACGTATAATAGATCACATGTACGCCCCATATACACGCACTTCCGGTCGCGCGGCAACCGAGCACAACGTTATGCACAGTTGCCGACCGGATGTGCGGACCACGTGTGCCCAGTCACGTGGCGCTCCAGGAGATCACGCGATCAGAAGATACACGGCGACGCCCGCACTCACTGAAACCGGAAGTGCGTGTATATGGGGCGTACATGTGATCTATTATACGTCACCGCTGGGGGCGGTGAAAACTCTCCGCCCTAGCTTGTTCTAGACGGGCGGCATGCGAGCATGACTACGTCATTGAGGGAGGTGTCATCCCTCCCACACACTCTGGGCTCTTTATCCTGGGAGGTCTGCCCAGCTGGGGGCGTGCACTTCACCTCATTGGGTTAGGTTTGGCCACCCCCATATATTCCTATGACATTTAAGGGCGGTTTTTTGAAAGCTCTGTGCTTAATGCCAGGCCCAGACACACCAGGCTGGAGGTCCATTGTATCAAAGGTAAAGACAACGTTCTTTTACAATATGTGCTAGATTCTTTATATAAGTTCAGTTACTACTCTGACTACTTTTGCTCATTTTTACAGCTCCCTCATGACCATAATCCCCTGAGGAATAAGCGAATTATGAAACGCGTTGGGAGGTCTTGGAGCATCTAAGGTCAGATGGTTACCAATTGAGGGGCAATGTGTGGCTATAATTTTGGCTCCCCCCTCTATATATTGGATAACATTATTTTGTTTCCCTCTTTTTTAGAGAGTTATCAGTAAGTTTTGTCTATATGACCCCGCTGAACAATTGTGTCTGACAACGTGTTTAGTGTTGTCTATATTATTATCACCACGGAGGGAGGAATCCGCCCC
Source organism: Anomaloglossus baeobatrachus (assembly GCF_048569485.1). NCBI lineage: Eukaryota > Metazoa > Chordata > Amphibia > Anura > Aromobatidae > Anomaloglossus > Anomaloglossus baeobatrachus. Next base: position 108,140,985 of record NC_134357.1, on the reverse strand, counting down.
TCCCCCTCTGTTTTGTGAAATTGTCCTGTATTGGCATTATCAGGAGCAATAAATATCTGCTCCTTTTTGGGTTGGTTTTACAACTGTCTATGTTGTGTGGTTTATATACTTTTTAAAACGATAATTATTAAACGTTATATTTTAATAGTTACCACAGTTTTCTACACCTCTCTGCTCGGCTATATATTGTTCTGAGAATGGTCTCAAAACAAGGCTCCATAGTTCACTCACAGTCAGTGGCAAGTATGGAATTTCTCAAGCTCGTGTGAATTTCCTTTCCTGCTACTGACAGGCGTCAAACAACCCCATATCATAAGATTTCCTTCACCAAACTTGACAGTTCCTTCAATTTCTTGATCTGTTAGCCCCCTTTTTCCTTCTTTCCTCCAAACCTAATAGCATACAACAGAGCCTAATCTATTGACTTTCGTTTCATCGGTCCAAGTCATTCGTTTTGAATCTTCGATTTTTGCAAACTCGAGCCAATGCTTGTTATGACGATATTAAAGTTGAGGTTTCTTTACCTTTCTTTGCCAAATGACCGCTATCAACGAACTGTATGATTCTGTTTATCTTCTTCTTCATGGCTGCTCCTCAATTCAAACCAGTGGTTTTTCCACTACAAGGAGCAAAACAGTAACAATTCAGTGACATGACAAGAATCTGCATAACTAATCATATGCTAAAGAGTTGCAAGTAAAATTTATGCATGTGACAGCCAAGATGATTATCTATAACATGAAGGTATTTTTACATTCAAAAGCTGTAGTGGATGGCGTCTGAAAGACAAAAGTTTAAAACATTGTTACCTTTTTGCTTGTCAGTGTATAAGAAAACACCCTGGGGTGAAGATAATATCAGAAGGAAGCACACGAGGGGGGGGGTCATTATCATAAGAAGGCACACTAGGGGTCATTATTATAAGGAGGCATACTGAGAATTCATTATCATAAGGAGGCATCCTGAAAGATCATAATTAAAAGGTAGCACACTGGTGTACAATAAAGAAGCACATCTTGGCTACTAGTGTGCCGCCCCCACGTCTGTAGCAGCCGAGTTGCTCGGATCCGGATCCGCAGTGGCTCGAGGGATTTCCGGACCCGGGGGTTGCGCGGACACTCAAATAAAAAGGGGACGTATTTGTACGAGGATTGCTGTAGATACTTTATGACGCCACCCATGGTGTGTGGTAAGATATGGTACCACAGCGCTGTTGGAGAGCACCCGGGGGAAGATGGGATAGCAGCTGGATGTTAACCCCTCTGTGGGTAGGGATGGATGCCTCGGGGCTCAGTGTCCAGAACACGGGGAGTGATGTAGGCCGGAGGTGGTGTGCCAGGCCGAAGCGGGAAATGTTGGTGTACTCACTGTAGAAGAATTACACGAGTCCATTGGTAAACCAAGGTGTCAGTGGCCGGCTGCCGCGTCCGGGTGTACTCGGGTTCCACACCTGGCTGGTGTACCGATGTCCCTTCCTCCGGCACTCTGTAGCTTTTCTCACTTGTGGTCAACTCCGTCTGGAACGGGGAAGTCCCCTCCTGGTGTATTTTGGTTGAAAGATGTGCCCGCGAAAATTGACCTTTGAGATTTCAGTGGGTGCATGCGGATACCCTATCCCCCGCGGTGGGCTGCCGTTTTGCTCTATCTGGGCTAAACTTCTGGAGTTAGGCCTGAAACCTGCTCCCGGCCTGGTGAATAGAGAAGGGGCTTGCAACCGTCTTCTAACTAGGGTCCAGGTACCCCGCCTGTGCACGTTTTCCGGACCGGATCTCCGCTGTCGTACCGGCGCCCTCCAACCCTGTCCCAGTCCACACTGGATCTCCCGCGACTGTATCCCCATCGCCCTTAGACACGGTCCACTGCTTGCCACCTAGCCAGCAGACCAGGGCCACTACCCTGTCTACTTTCCACTAGGCTCAGCTTGTCTCTGACAGTCTATCACTGTCACTCCTCTCCACTTCAAACTCAGACTTAGGCGGGCTTTGCACACTACGACATCGCAGGTGCGATGTCGGTGGGGTCAAATTGAAAGTGACGCACATCCGGCATCGCATGCGATATCGCAGTGTGTAAAGCCTAGATGATACGATTAACAAGCGCAAAAGCGTCGTAATCGTATCATCGGTGCAGCGTCGGCGTAATCCATAATTACGCTGACGCGACGGTCCGATGTTGTTCCTCGCTCCAGCGGCAGCACACATCGCTGTGTGTGAAGTCGCAGGAGCGAGGAACATCTCCTACCGGTGTCACCGCGGCTTCCGTAGGTTATGTGGAAGGAAGGAGGTGTGCGGGATGTTTACATCCTGCTCATCTCCGCCCCTCCGCTCCTATTGGCCGCCTGCCGTGTGACGTCGCAGTGACGCCGCACGACCCGCCCCTTAATAAGGAGGCGGGTCGCCGGCCAGAGCGACGTTCGCAGGGCAGGTGAGTGCATGTGAAGCCGGCGTAGCGATAATTTTCGCTACGCCAGCTTTCACAAGATATTGTACCTGCGACGGGGGCGGGGACTATCGCGTGCGACATCGCAGCATCGGCTTGCGATGTCGCAACGTGCAAAGCCCGCCTTATACTAACTTGTTCCCGCCCCCGGATTCTTAAGACCCCTAGGTGGACGCTCCCTATACGCTTTGTCCTGCCCACTGGCATGTCCTTCTTACCCTGGGGGGGTGGCAAGGATTTTGTGGCTGATGGAACCTTGTGTGGGAAGGTGTTATGTAGGGTGTTGTACACTTCTGTGACCACCTGGCGGTGCCAGGGCATCACATTAGCATAACTGTCATTAGTCGGCCGTAGGGCATCATCGGGTCTATATCAGACTTAGAAATGAAATTTTTCTCGCACTGTACCAGGAAATATTAGGGAGAGATTGTGCTGGAGAAGGGACAGTGTGTTATAGCGAGACAGTACCTTCTGGAACAACAGTAAACCAACAGTCCTTTTCAGGGCTAAATGAAAGCTATATTATTCTCTAATAATACCACTTTTATTCACATTCAGTGTAGGGTGAGTTTCTGGAGAAGAATTAGTGTATTAGAGGCCTGTAAGCAGGGATTATAGCCTTACAGACCTTGCTGGTGCTACCTAAAAAGACCAGTGGTGTTTCCTTACATTAGTTTCTTAAAGAATAGAGTCACACCTATTGCCGTGCTGTTCATTGCCGTGCTGATCCTAACTATTGGTATTGCTTCCATCAGCATTCAAATCCTAGCCACACCTCACACCCAGTCAAGCACACCAGTGGGTGGTCTAGCTGGGAAAGGGCTACCCGCCTAGGGGTCAGACAGACTGGTGGGAGGGACATAGTGAGTCTTAGAGTAGGCCTCAGAGAGTGAGGAGCTGAGGGAGTTGTAGCTCCCTGGGAGACTTTGGTTAGGTCGCAGACAGTGGTCTGGGACCGGAGAAGTTGAAGACCCGGTTGCAGGGTATTGGAGAAGGGTGCCCAGATTTAGTTTTGGAGAACAGTCGGCACCGGAAAATCTAGTAACCTGACCGGTACAGAGCATGGCAGGGTTCTGGACCCTAGATCAGGAAGGAGCTTCACGTAACCTGATAATTAACCTGTGGAGGATAGTCTCTTTATGAACTTTCCCCAAGAGCTCAGAGATCGAAGGCACCAACACAACGAGGGGGATAGGGCTTTCCAGCTTATGCGGCCCACTGAAATCCCAAGTGTTAGACATCGAGAGCACAGCTCCTCAATTTAATTATAGGGAGCGGGACCCCGACAGCTTCAGGCCGAGGGGTCACTCAGAAACGTCTAAACACAAGTGCATGGAGGCAGGCCCAGGAGCACTAGCAATACCAACGGGGATGGCTTCCCGAACGAGCTCCCCAGAGTGGCAGTGGAACCCAGAGACTTGGTTTACTTCTGTGTCAGAGTCTGCTTAATGGTTGAACCAATATCCACACAGTCTGAGTGAGTACACTGCTCTCCCGGCTTCCTGCATGCCCACACAGCCCGCACCACGCTATTCTCTACCTATCCTGCAGAGTCCCGGGATCTCCCCTACCCGTGGAGGGAATGTCATCTGGCTGCCCCACTCCATCTACCCCGGGTACTCCTATCGGCAGCAGTGGTACTCCCCTTACCGCGAACCACGGGTGGCGTCACGAACACAAATACCCTGTAAATAACCCCCTTTTATTTTCGAGTAGCCACAAGCCCCCGGGTCCGCACTCGAGCCACAGCACCACAGCAACCCTGGATCTGAGCAGTCCGACTTCTGCACGGGCGGTACACTGCCATCCGGATCCACTATACATGCGCCTCTGTATTGTGCAGAAGAAAAGAGTAATACCTGCTACCCTTTGTACATAAGTTGATTTTTCAGTAAAAAGGACTTTGTTTTTACAAACTTGTCTGGCTTCCTCAACTTGAGGATAAAGGGGTGTGGCACTGCACAGAGTGCAACTGGGCTCAACCTTAAGGTGCCACAGCAGCAACAGTACCACCACACACACCCCAAGAATCCCTTTATTTCTTTAGTGTCCCTGGACATTGAAGACCACTTTTTTGCCCACGGCTGCTGCCCAAAGCAATGTTAAAAGATATCATAAAAGGTAGATAAAGATGACATGACAGCATGGAGAGACATTTCTACATTTGTATTAAAGATAATTATGTCATCTGCATATAATTCAATCACATGGTTACATTTGTGACGCCCTGGACCAGCCAGGGGTCACAGGTAATGACATCACCACACCCTACACCCCGGTTAGGTACACCTAAGCTAAACCAAAAATCCTTGTTGCCTTCCTCCAGGGGCTGATGTCCACACCAGGAGGTGGGCCAGGCGGTTGGCTCCGCCCACCGAGGAGTTCACAGTCCTAGAGGCGGGAAAACCAGGCAGATGAAGTTAGAGTTTGGAGGAGGAAGTGAGAGGAGTTGAGTGGTAGAGGAGCAAGTGAGAGGAGAAAAGTGACAGCAAAGAGCCTGAAGTTGGTCCGGGTGTGTGCCCCTGACGGAGACAGCAAGGTTAGCAGACGGCGGTGACCGTCTGCAGGAGTGGCCTCTCGGAGTTGCCGTGAGGACTGTGGACGGGTGGTGGCCCGGCGGTACCGGACCGGTACACAAGGAGAAGCCAGCACCATTGGCAGGGGCCTTTTGGATCCTGGCAAGGCTAGGAGTCGCCGTGAATTTGCCAAATCCGTCAGTGAAGGGGACCCCCGGGTCTCTAAACAACTAAGTCCCAATTGAAGGCAACAGTCCAACCGTATGAGAGAGACACCGCCACCGCCAAGGCACCAGTTTCTCAGGGCCAGCGCCTGCGGGCAAAGAGGGGCTCCTCCGGCCCATATCCAAGTCGGGGAGCGGGTTACCGGTGGGAATCCATCGCTACCAACATTACAAAAGGTGCAGGGAAAGAGACAGTCACCGTTAACTACCGGGGAAAAGCAACAGCAGCCGTCCGTGGGAACCGTCTTTCCAGCCGTGTGTTTTACCGAGAACTGTGTCAACGTCTCAGGCTGAGTGAGTACCACCGTGCCGTACGGCACAGCGCTGCCCCCGTGACCCTGCACCTCACCAGGCCCCGCACCCGGCCTGCCATCCATCCCTACCCCATCACTGGGCCCCGGGACAATCAATCCCCTGCCCACGGAGGGGAGAAATAACAACAAAGCTGCTCCCTGTCACCGCTCCCGGGATCCCCATACAGAGCAGCGGTGGTGTCCACACAATCACCACAACCGTGGGTGGCGTCACAGACAATAAATCCCCAAAACCAATCCCCCATTTCACTCACGGGCGAGGAGCGCCGCTCGAGTCCCCGGGATCCAGCACATCGCTTGAGCCACCGAGCAGCAGAGGCCGCAGCAGCAGCGGCAGCCGGACCCGAGCAGAGGGAGAACGCAGCGTCCCCTCCTCCGCACGCGACACATTCACCAATCCTTATGACTGAGATATCTGAGTTGGAGCAAATGCACTTCATTAGGGGCTTCATAACTAATGCAAATATTATTGGATAGAGAAGACAACCCTGACAGGTTCCATGTGTAATAGGAAACTTTGAGGACAGAAAATCAGAAGCGAGAACATCTACATTGGAATTGGAATATACGGACATGATTTTATGAAGCCTCAAAAGCCAAATTTAGTTAGGACCTTCTCCGAATACCCCTAACATGCCCGTTGAAATTATTTTTCAGCATTTAGAGTACACTAGGTGTGTTAGACAGTTCAGCTATTTTTTTTAAATCAATCATCTGTCTGATGCCATCTTTGGGCTGAAAGCCCACGACAAAACTGACTTAGCCAGGAGCAACTAGAGAGGGAATAACTTTATGCAACCTTGCAGCTAGTAATTTAGAGAAAATTTTCAAGGTACAATTTAGAAGGCAGATAGGTCTATCATGTCTAGCAAGTTTGCTTGGCTTTTGTAGGGTTGGAATGATAGCCTACAAGTTTGAAGGACCAATGAACTGTCTCCTGTCAGAAGTTGAAAGTCCTAAGCAAGAAGCCGATGAGGATGGATAGAAATTGTCAGTAATATTCATTAGGTAATGTTTAGGGCAGAGTTACATTTGGTTAACTTTAGAATATTTTTAATTTCTTATAAGGAAAAGGGAGAGTTAAGGGCATTCAATTATTCCAAAGAGATTGGTATAAGGTTTAATTTATCAAGGTATGACTCAAGACATGGTTGGGTGGGGCTGGCATCCTCCCTTTAAATTTTAGAGGTTAGCCTAATATTTTGCAAAGATGTCTGCTATATCAACAGGTTTTCATATATATAAAAAAAAATGTTTGGCCTTTCTAGAAGCTTAATTCTTGATTTAATCACTTGTTTCTTTATCTTCCTACCCAGCCTAGCTCCAGTTCTATCTCCCATTGCAAAACTTAGCTTAAGATTTCCTTTAAGGTTAAAGGTAACCTGTCACTACATTTTTGGTGTATAAGTTACGGCCACCACCACCGGGCTCTTATATACAGCATTCTAACATACTGTATATAAGAGCCCAGGCCGCTGTGAGAACATAAAAAACACTTTATAATACTTACCTAACTGTCGCTTGGTTGGCCAGATGGGCGCTGCCTCTTTCGGCTATCTTCATCCTCCTTCTTCTCTAGCCGTGGTGCATGATGCGTGCGACATCATACACACTCCCCGGCATTCAGGTCCTGAGCAGGCATCGGCGAGTATGTATGACGTCGGACGCGTTATGCACACAGGAGTCAGAAGGAGGATGAAGATGGCCGAAAGAGTCGGCGCCGGCACTGGACAACGGAGACGCCCATCTGGCCAACCGAGCGACCGTTAGGTAAGTATTATAAAGTGTTTTTAAGTTCTCACAGTGGTCTGGGCTCTTATATACAGCATGTTAGAATGCTGTATGTAAGAGCCCGGTGGTGGTGGCCGCAGCTTATACGCCAAAAAAGTGGTGACAGGTTCCCTTTAAAGGGAACCTGTCAGCAGAGTTGGGGCCTATAAGCTGCGGCCACAAGTGGGCTCTTATATACAGCATTCAAACATGCTGTATATAAGAGCCCACGCCGCTGTGTAGAACATAAAAATCACTTTATAATACTCATCTAAGGGGTGGAGCGGTGGAGTTGGGCAGGGCCGCCATCAGGGCATTACTACTAAGACTGGTGTAGGGGGCCCGGTGAAGAGGGGGGGCCCGGCTGAGCCAGGGACAATTACATAGCTTTATTAAGCCCCGGGCCAGCTGGCCCCCCCCTTCCTCGCCCCCGACCAGTCACAGCCGCAGCAGATGACCCCGGCAGTGTTGCTTTTGCAACTATACACGTGGCTAATTTGCATTGCATGCAAATTAGCCACATGTGCTGGATATACCGGGTATGCAGCTGCATACTCGGTATCTAGGGGGGGCGCTGGCGGTGCATCTGCCTCGAGCGCAACTGTGAGGGGGCGCTGTCGGGCTGCCTGATTTGTCAGTGTGAAAGTCTGCCCGGGGGCTGCGTTTGCGGCTCCATACTGGGAGCCGCTTATTTTCTGTTACGCTGGGGCTCTTGCTCGCCGGTCAGTAATGAGGGCAATCTAATCTGTTGTCCTGAGCTCCAGGCTCCGGGGGGCCCTGGTCAGATCGCCCTCATCACACGCTGCGTGCTGGGCAGGGAGCAATCCTGCAGCTCCGCACAGTCAGTGCAGGCAGCGGAATGCAGGAATCTCTCCTCTGTTCCCTGACCAGCACTTTCTCTGTGACACACGCGGCGCGCCCTGATGACGTCAGTACTCGCGCGTGTGTCATTTCAAAAGACCCTTCCCGGCCGGCAGGAAAAGAAGCGGCACAGCGAGCACCTTCACGGAGAGAAGCAGCAGCGGGGGCCCCTAGGAGAACAACATCGACGCAGCCAGGGCCCATACAAGAGGAGAAGCAGCTCGGCGGGGGCCCGTACGGAAGTGCATGAGGAGGGAGAGGTGAGTGGTGACAAATAACCTGAGGGGGGGACAATGAGGTGGGGGGGGTTACTGGTGACTAATACTAGGGGTGTAGCAGTAGCTTAGCTACCGGGGGGGCGGTTGCCCCGAGCTGCTGCGTCCCAGGGCCATGTTAAAACAGAATTTTTTTTTGTTTTGTTTTAAACTGTCCTTTCCTTTTGCCATCTAGCAAATCCGACGTTTTTTTCCAGGGGGGGGGAGGGATTTAATACCTGAGTGCTGCAGAGGCAGGGAAGCTCTAAAATGCTCCCGTGCAGGACCTGCGATGATGTCATAACATGTCACCCCCATATGGGAGGAGCAAGAAGATACTCATTACCTGTCGTCATGTTGCCTCATCTGCTACAGCTACTCAAGAGTAGCTGTAGCAGATGAGGGCACATGATGACAGGTAATGAGTGAAGAGGAGGACATGGGGGGTGCAGAGTGTGACAAGGGGGGTGCAGAGTGTGACAAGGGGGTTGCAGAGTGTGACAAGGGGAGTCAGAGTGTGACAAGGGAGGGCAGAGTGTGACAAGGGGGTCACACAGAGTGTGACAAGGGAGGGGCAGAGTGTCACAAGAAAGGGGCAGAGTGTGACAAGAGAGGGGCAGCGTGTGACAAGAGAGGGGCAGAGTGTGACAAGAGAGGGGCTCAGTGTGACGAGAGGTGCTGAGTGTGACGGAGGGATTCAGAGTGTGACGGAGGGGGTCAGAGTGTGACGGAGGGGGGCAGAGTGTGATGGAGGGGGGCAGTGTAGAGGGTGTATTACGGAAAGAGGTGGTGTAGAGCATGTATTATGGAAAGAGGTGGTGTAGAGCGTGTATTATGGAAAGAGGCTGTGTAGGTGGTATGTTATGGTGTTATGTAGCGGGACGGTGTAGAAGGTACATTATGGAGAGGGGCAGTTTAGAGCATGTATTATGGAGCAGGGAGGTGTAGAGCATGTATTATGGAGCAGGGAGGTATAGAGCATTTATTATGGAAAGAGGCGATGTAGGTGGTGTGTTATGGAGAGGGGTGATGTAGAAGGTGCATTATGGAGAGGGATAGGCGGTGTAGAGGGTGTATTATTACTTTTCTGAGGTAAATACTTCATTTTCTGGAACAACTTCAAGGGTACTAAGACTTTTGGCCATGGCTGTGTGTGTGTGTATAGATATATATGTGTATGTACTGTATATATATATTATATATATATGTATATATATATATATATATATATATATATATATATATATATCTATATCTATATCTATATATATAGATATAGATATATATATATATATATATACACATACATACGTTTTTCCAAGAGTGGTGTCGGACTGGGGAAGGGTTGCGGGGTGGAGGCGAAGATGGGGTGGAGCCTGGGTGGAGTCTCAAGGGGGCCCCATAATTTTGCCAGTATGGGGCCCTGAAATTCCTAGTGGCGGCCCTGGAGTTGGGTCGTATGAGTGTCTCCGTTCTCCAGTGCCGATGCCTCCTCTTTCGACCATCTTTGTCCTCCTTCTGAAGCCTACGTGCATGACGCGTCCTACATCATACACACTCATGGGTTCCCGTGAAGGCGCACTACAATACTTTGTTCTTCCCTGCTCATGGCAGATCAAAGTGCACCTGCACAAGACCTCCATGCCGGCGAATGTGGATGACATAGAACGCGTCATGCACCCCGGCTTCAGAAGAAGGATAACAAAGATGGCCGAAAGAGAAGGCACTGGCAACGGAAAACAGAGACACCCATATGACCAAACTCCACTGCAGCGACCATTTAGGTAAGTACTATAAAGTGATTTTTATGTTCTACACAGAGGCCTGGGCTCTTATAAACAGCATGTTTGAATGCTGTATAGAAGAGCCCAGTGGTGGTGGCCGCAGCTTCTAGGCCTCAAATCTGGTAACAGGTTTCCTTTAACCTGTTACCAAATTTTTACATTCTAAGCCAAATCTAGCACCTTAACCAGCGCCTGTGCTGCATTCTATAAAGCTGCATGTAATTCCATGACTCCCCCTGTAGACCGTACAAATACTTTTTTAAAATATCCTGCCATATATGATAATTGTTGGGTCCAGTCCGATGGGCATCCTATTTTACGGCTCTTGCCCTTCCTTTTGGCACTGATCGCTGTCCTTTGATAATTGACGTGGATGACTCCTCCAGTGCCATCCACGTAGCCAAGCATAATATTGCGCCTGCGCAGAGACACTGTGGCTCACAAAGGCGCACTTCGCTGTGCCCTATTGGGTGCAGAGCTAAAAACATCAGTGCGCCTGCACGAGATGGAAATGTCTGTGTGCAGGCGCAAAATTTTGCCTGGCAACGTGAGTGACACAAGTGATGATATCCACATCGCCGGGCAAAATATTATGCCTGTGCAGAGAAATCGCCGGCTCGTGCAGGCGCCCCAATGTTTTCGGCTAAGTTTGCAATAGCATGGAGTGAAGTGCGCCTGCAGGAACCGCGAGTCTCTCAGTGCAGGCTCGTGATTTTGCTCACATACGTGTATGGCACGGGTGGGGTCATCCAAGTCAATCATTAAGGAAGGATGGTAATCAGTGCCTAAAGGATGGACAAGAGCCGCAAAAAAGGAGGCCCATCTGCCCGGACCCAACGAATATCATACATGGCGGGAGACTTTTTAAAGGTATTTGTGGGGTCCACATGGGGTGTCATTCGACAACATGCACCATTATAGAATGCATCACAGGCGCGGCTTAAGGCACTTGTTTGAGTTAAGAATGCAAAAATCTGGTGACAGGTTCCCTTTAAGTTATTATCGTGTGTAGACAATAGGCTGGAATGGAACTGAAATCTGAGGTTTAGAATATTATTAGATACCTTTGAAGAGGTGTAAGTCTTATTAACTTCTTCCATTTGTTGGATTTGATTAATTAAGTTAGTGCTTTCTTTTCACTTTTTTGAGAAGGGAACTTTTTTAAGGAAGATCCCTCTAAAGCTACGTTACCATGATTAGTGTTTGTTGAGTTTTTGATGTTTTTTTTTATCACATTTTGTGTACATTTTGACACTGCATTTTTATTGTGTTTTTGATGTGGTTTTTTTGTCTCTTTGTCATGGGGTTCATGCAGCTAATAGGGCATAGGGGTTCCTAGACTGGCCTTAAGGCTAGGGATCCCAGCTATCCTTGCTCCCAGAGATACCTTTGATGTTCAAGACGTCTGGGTCACTTTCCTGGCCCTGCTTCTAGCCATACATGATCTAATACCCCCTCTCTCCCACTTCAGGAGAGGGCCAGGATCAGAGTGGTAACCCCACAGAAATAAACACAAAGCAGACACCAAAAACGCTATCACACAGCACGCTAACACAGGGATATAAGACATCACGAGTTAAGGATGACAACAAGAGGATAAGCAGCCAACAGTAGCAGTCAAACACCAGACAACACATGACACGGCTCCAGTAGCAGGATCTTCAGTCTTTCAAGAACCTTCTTGTCTTCTCATGTGGTTAATATAGAATGAAACTATAGCCGACATCATATGAAGGATCATGTGAGTATCTCAAGAGGAGAGGAATGATCAGAAAATGGCTGCAGCTGAGATCAACTAGTTAGCAGCAGACTTCAAGGAAAAATGATGTTAACCCTTGCATTGCCAACAGAAAGCATGTACGTTTAAATTGCAGCACCTCAAAACTAAATGTGAACCGTCACAAATCTCTCAGCGGCGAGACTCATGACACTGTGTTTGAAGCGTCATCCTTTAAATATAGCTGCTTTGTTTTTGAAACTTCCTGGTATTAACATTCTTAGGTGCGGATTGCATGCATTTTTTATGCAATTTCGCTGTGGAAATGCAATAAAGACACATGTGAGTTTTTTTACACATCTAATTTCTAGCCTATGGGGAAATTCTGCACAGAAAACTCAGAGTACTTGCAAAATAACTTGACATGCTGCGGATTGTAGAAACACACTGCAGGTCAGTTTACGCAGCATAAAAAAGAAGCACAGTGGACATGAGCTTTCTATTAATTCCATCCACTTTGCTTGTACTGTAAAATGCTGTATTTTTGACTCAGAGAAGATAGAAAGTATCACAAATGTGAGTAAAACTCATTGGGAGTACATACCCTAATGAAGTCTTTGTGTAGCAACCACAATGTTTCAGTTGTGTCATGTGTCTGGATTTGAACCATTGCGTCTGTGGTCGGCTTTTCTGTCTGCCGGATCACAGCACATACACCTTTTAGTCAGGTGTTTACTTTCTATTACCATTTCTTTAGTTCTGTTAGGGTAATAGGTACATTCATTTACTCATTTGCCTGCCCAATCACCTTTCGGGTGCGACTTTAAATACCTTCCTTCTGCAGGTATTTCCTGCTGGTGATATTATTATTTTGAAGTCCAGCCATATTGTTATTAGTTTCTTACAGTCAGTAGAAGACCAGCTAGGATACCTTTATCTGCTGTTTATGTTCTCTACTCTGCACCTATCTTATGTTTGTTGTCAATAGGTAGGCAGCATATTCTTAAAATTATTCACACTGTCTGTTAATTTGGTTTTGTCTTACTCTGCGATCACTGTCTACTTCAGCACACCGTCCCTTCTGTAGGTAATTTGCACTTTGCTCTGCTCTACGGTTTCTTAGGAGGAATGGGAAGTGCTTGATGGCCAATCAAGCAGCAAAGGCCTGAGTTGGCATCAATTAGTCTGTGGTTATGGCTATTCAACTCCCTCAAGAACTTCTAGGGACTGCAGGATGAGAATTTCTAGTCTGTGCAGGAACTGGCAGGGTCTGTTGCAGTTTTATAGTGTGCTATCTTTATCCCTTGCGAGTAGGGATGGGTGAACCCAAACTGTAAAGTTCAGGGTTCGTACGGAACACAATCTTTGTGCACAAGGTGCACAAAAAGGTGCACAAAACACAAGCTTTGTTTTCCCGTTTGGGTCCAGTTCGAGTCCAGTTCGGATCCAGGGGCTGTAAAAAAAAAACCTCCAACTTGGTCCAAAAGCGATTATCTCTTCAGCTTTGCTACATCTGTGTGAGGAGACAAACACAGGTCTGCTCACACAGACGAGTAGGCACAGTCAGCTCTGCCCCCGGGTGATCTCCACTGATTAGATGACCTTCCATGATGTCATAGCCATGTGAACAGTCTGGTGTTAATGTTGTTGTGACGTCACTGCAACACTGCCGAAAGTGAGCGCTTGTCGGCGGTGAAAGCGGTGACGTCAGCTGTGCCCTCGGCTAACCCCGACTCTGATGTCAGCGCTTTCACTGCCAACAAGCGTTCACTTTACGTTGTGGTGACGTCAATCGAGGTTACCCGGGGGCACAGCTAACCGGCCTCAGCTGTGCACGGGTGAGTCTCTGAAAGATCAAACCTGAGTCTGTGTGAGCAGACCTGTGCTTGTCTTCTAGCACAGATGTAGCAAAGCTGAAGATGCTCACTTGCCTTTGGACTACGTCGGAGGTTTTTTTGGGCAATAAAGATGGAGTCCTAAATGTCTTCTGTTTTATTTCTAATACAATATTTTTTCCTCTGTGTTGTTTTATTTTACTTTTAAAATTACAGACAATCACAGACGCTGTCACAGAGTGGGCATCTTTGATTGGATACTGGAGTAACCTGAAACCAGCCCATACACTCTAATATCTAGAATATATGGGCAGATATCAGGTTACTCCAACAGCCAATCACAGACGCCCATTCTGCGTGACAACGTCTGTGATTGGTTGTTGGGTCCCTCACACATATAGTATTGTAAAAATAAATAAATAAGTTTTAAAAAATTATGTAGCGATCAGTGGTACTTTTGATTCTCAGTGCAGATAAAGCGGATGGCTACAGGCTGCCAGCCGTATCTGCCTGGCTTTACCTTGACTGGCAATCAACTTTGTATTCTCAGCTGGTACTAAGCCTGAAATTCATGGTATCACTCCAAATTAGACATGGCCACCATGAATTTCTAGTAAATAGTAAAAAAAATAACACAACACATAGAATTTTTTTTATATTAGAAATAAAGCAAAAAAAAATTTAGAGACTCCATCTTTATTATAAAAAATCCTTACTCCGATGTTTTCCACAGGTAGAACAATGTCAGTTCTGCTTCATCGCTCTGTGCAGACAAGCGTCTCTACAGAGCGAGAAGCAGGCTGACAATGAGGGTATGATTCCACTTGCTCATGACTCCTGTGAGTCTCGCATCGGTATCAACCAGCATGGCATACACTCTCCTGACAGGAGCGCCTCAGCTGCATTGATTGAAATACATGCAGCCGACCCTTTCCTGTAAGGAGAGCGTGCTCCGTGCTGGGTGATACCAGTGTGAGACTCGCACAGTGACAGCCAAAGTTCAGTTGAGTCCATGGCTCATGGACTCGGGTGAACCCTGACATCGCCGCAAACACGGCCGAAAACAGCCGAAGACTGCCGAGTGACGAGCAGTACAGTGAATATCCCCAGAAGTCAATGATCGAACCCGGAGAAGCAGAAGCAGCCGGGAGACAAAGTCTGCAGGACGCGTCGCAGGAGCGGTAAGTATAATGACAATGTTTATTATTAACTATATTCTTTATTTTACAGACCCCTCTACCCCATCCCATAACTGTAAAGTCCAAGTTCGGGGTTCGAATGCAAGTTCGCGTTATCTCAGAACCCGAATTCGAACTTTACAAAAAGATCTGGAGAACTATGAGTCATTTTCATTAAATTCAGAGTCGCAAATATTATTAATTATAAAAGAAATACAAATTATCTAAAAAGAATCCAATTACAACAATATATGCTTGGCTATTTGATCAAAAGAGGAGATAACATTACTTTGTAGCAGTTGCAACATTCCAAGTCAACAAATTTAAAAGGCATAGTGTTGTTTTAGATAGCATCAGATGACATCAATGATGTATTTATTTGTACAATTACAGCCTACCACCAGATGGCAGTATGAGCACATTGGTAGATACATATGTTTAGCTATTGTTAGCATATGTAACAGTGTTCAATCCAAAAGTGCAAGTACTTAATACAGAAATTGACAATTAAATGCGGCATACATGATAATTTCTATTGGCAATACCCCACATAATGAATGCAGCAACAACATAAACCGAGCAAGTGAATGTCAATGTTTGTAAACGTGCCATATCCTACAAAAGGAAATCCACAATGTAGTATGTAAAGAACAATCTTAGTATTTACCCATAGTAGGTTTTGATCTCCTAGCCTGTGTCACCGACTCGCGTTTCGCCTACAAATGCTTTTTCTAGGGACGTGGTTACGTTTTCTTGGTCAGCTTTTAAATAGGGTCAATTGAAGTCATTAGCACTACCACAAGAGGCACATGCACAGTCGGAACCCAGTCCCGTTCTCCCCACCCGCCAACCGCACCAACCCGCGTATGCCCAGGAGATAGCAGGTGCCATGCCACCTCCCGTTATCCGCAGCCAGTGCAGCAAAGGCGAGCGCCGAGATCTGGGATGTACACAACTGCAAATCTTATGCAAAATTACGATTACAAAATAGAGGATACACTAATAGGTGTATAAGAAAAAATTTTACAGGTTCCAAAAAAGAAAGAAAAATAGATAATAAAATTAGTTTTATCTCTGCTTATAATGCTGAATGGGCCCCCCTGCGTTGATTTTATTCTCACTCAATAGAAAAAATAAATCGATGTAAGTGCAATATTTAGGAAGACACAGACCCATTTTATTTTTCAAATAAAGGACCAATATTAAATAGCAAAAAAAAACAATAAATAGTAACTTGCTATAAAAAAGCCTATGGTAATGAATGGGTTAAATGTCTGCAGCTTATACTACAAGAAGTGTATTTGTGAGATGATTGCTATTACTTTGTGCACTACTTCCATGACACCAGAAATATTTAACATCCAGCAATCCTAATATTTAAAACAGAGAGGAAGGAAGTCCAGGTATTCCACAAGATCCAGCAGAAGAATTGTAACATGGGGATTTGGAGCTGTAGAACATAGAAGAGATTGATGACAAAGTCAGACGGAACAGACATAGGGAAATTATAAATGTCTTCCTCTACATTCCTGCCACATTTGTATATTGTATCTGTAATCTACAGTAAGAGTTACTAATTTCCCAATTATCCCAGTTATCTATAATAGAGGAGTTCAAATGAAGCTTAGAAGGTGAACAAAAAACATTTATTTCAATGGAAAATATTTTTTTTTCTAAAATCTCTATTAGCAAAATTAAATGATCACCGTTTCTTAGAAAAGTGATTGGCACATGAAGAACTTTACACACAGAGCGTTTCACAATAACTAATGACAGCAGAAAAGGGTCGGCCACATTTAAGGCCACGTTTGTAATTAGAATATTCTTTTAAGCCTCCTTCCCACATCCGTATCTATGGTACGTGTGCCATCCATTTTCACGTGTACCAGAGACATTGACACTCATAATCTATTCAAATCAATGGGTCTGTGCACACGTCCATGTTTTGGCATGTACTGTGTGTCTGTGTGGAGCACACGAGTATCAGTGTCATCAATTACCTCCCACTTTTTCCCATAGTGTGCAGCAGGGAGGTATGGTCCATGGAACACACAGGAGGCGGGCTGGCATTTCTAAAAAAAAAAGTGAGCACACAGCAACCATGCCGTCTGCAGCAGCGCATCAAGGTCGGAATAGTGCCTTAGAAATTTCTGCACAACCAGGTTGAGCACGTGAGCCATGCAATGCACATGTGATGTTGCCCAGGTGTAATGCTGTGATCGCAAATGCCTTCCCTGGCTCCAGGTTCAGTGAAGACAGACATTTATCAAACTGGGCCTGGATAGTGATCCACAACTCTGCAGCTGTGTGACAGCGTTCTCCAATGCGTATAAAATTAAGCACTGCCTGATTGCATTGACTTAGGCTACTTTCACACATCCGGTTTGAGCCATGCGGCTCAATCCAGCTGTGAAACCTATGCAACGGATGCGGCGAAAACACCGCATCCTTTGCATAAGTTTTTACATGCGGTCGGTCCGGTTTCTTTCCGGTTGCGGAACGCTACTGAGCATGCGCAGTGGAAAAAAACGCATACGGCGGCCGAATGCGTTTTTTTTTTCCGCATCGCGCCGCATCCGGCATTCATAGGCATGCATTGAAAATGCGCCGCAGCGGCCGGATGCGGCGCGATGTGGTTTTTTTTTGCCGGAGCAAAAAACGTTGCAGGGAACGTTCTATCTGGCTGCCGCATCGGCTAAATCTGCCGCATGCGGCAAAAACCGGACCGAACGCAAGCCCCTGCGGCACAATACGGCACTAATGTAAGTCTATGCAAAAAAACCCGCAACCGGCGTTGCAAAAGCCGGTTGCGGTTTTTCTGCAGAACGCCGTATTGTGCCGCATAGCAAAATCCGGATGTGTGAAAGTAGCCTAACACACAAGATGTGGTCTGGCATTTTCATTTAAAAAAATCAAGAGATACATGAATGGCAGGTGTAGTCCTCTTACTCCCAAAACCCTGGAACTACAGATAAAAGACAATTTGGAGACCCTACCTGAAGTCTCCACATTTCCAAAAATTAAGGTCAGGAAACAAGAAAAATTGCAACAATTGGCACAGACTACCACTAGTCCAACAAAGCAACATGGATGCTTGGGACCGGCCCTGTAACAAGGCCTGAACAATCATTTCTACCTTAACCAGACAGAGGAAAATTACAGACAGGCCTGTTGCTCACAGAACCCTGGCAGTACACCATCACCTAGTCTGCACAGTCTGGGACTGGGGTAGCAAAGTCATTAGACATCCATGACTTGTTCAACTTTATGACAGTTAGGCTATCTACGCTTTCAGGGGACAGCTGGATGCGCTTATTCATCAATACACTGAGAGCAGTGCTTAAGACGTGTTCTGAGAGAACACTGGCTGCTGTGCAGACCAAAACTTTCAAGGCAAGTCTGACAAGCTCAGGACAATCTTCCATTTTTTAAAACCAAAATGCAAAGTGTTTAATCCCCAATTATGGCATTGATATTGAGCTCAAGATAGTCCTGCACCACCCTCTCCAGTCGTTCACTATTTGTCAGACTTCTACTCTGTCCTACTGGTGCACGGTATGGTCTAAAAAATGTTTGCCAAAGCTCACAGAAATTGCTTCTGCCACTTAAACTGCTGCTGCTAATGTTTTTATGTTGATGATGCGACGTTCCTGTGGTTGGAATTCTAGAATGCACGCTGTATGCCTCATTGCTGTCTTGTGGAAAACTACTGTTAAGATGGTCTACAAGCTTATTTCGATACCCTAGCATCTGCACATCTCTTTCCAGGGGTAGAAGCATCTTGTTAAATTTACTCTTGTACCTTGGATCTAACAGAGTGGCAACCGGATCTAACAGAGTGGCAACCCAGTTGTCAACACTATTTCTAATACTAACAATACAGACATCATTTGCAGATATTGCCGCAAGAAGGCGCTCACGTGTTGGACGATTCCATGATGTGGCCTGGCATTTTCATTTTAAAAAATCAAGATATGCATGAGTGACAGGGTAAGCCTTTTGCTCCTAGAACTCTGACACTACAGATAAGACACAACTTGGAGACCCATACTGTAGTCTTGATTTTTAAAAACTTTGCAGGCAGACAGCAGGACAGCAGGACAGTGGCATCAATTCCTCCCTCTCACCATTTTCCAATAGTGTGTTTGCACACTAGGGGAGTATGGTCCATGCAACGCATAGGATGTGGGCTGTCATTTTCATTTTAAAAATCAAGAAATGCATGAGTGACAGGTGTAGGCCTCTTGCTCCCAGCAAACTGGCAATAAAGACAAAATACAATTTGGAGACCAATGTTGGAGTCTAGAGATTAAAAACCTTTCAAGCACACAGCAAAGCAGTGGCATCTTTCCCCCCGTTCTTTTACCGATAGTGTCTTTGCACAGCGGGGAAGTATGGTCCATGCAACACACAGGATGTGGGCTGGCATTTTGATTTTAAAAAATCAAGACATGCATGATTGACATGCGTAGGCCTCTTGCTATCAGAACCCTGGCACTACAGAGAAGACACAATTTGGAGACCAATATTGGAGTATTGATATTTAAAAACATTGTAGGCAGACAACAGGACAGTGGCATCAATTCCTCCCCCTGCCCAATTTTCCCATAGTGTGATTGGGTTGCACACTAGGGAAGTATAGTCCATGTGTGGCGCTCCTGACCTGGTCAGGCACCACTGAGTACTGCACCCACGCTGGGTCAGTACAAGCAGGTAATCCCAATGGCTGATTAGGGTGTGAAAACACAGACACATAGTGGCTAGTTCACACACACACACACACACCATAGACGGAACCCCTGGGCAGACCCAGGAGGGGATGTGGCCTCCACATCTCAGCTAGTGGTGGGGGGAGAAGCTGGCTGCTAGGTTGCAGAGGTAGACACAGAGGGGAGGCAGTAGTAAGCAGAGTCTGAAGTGAGGAAGCGCAGTGTGCAGTCACAGAAGGAGGACGTGCGCAGAGTCACTGGTCAGACACTGTACGTGTAGTGGCTGTCGGCGGGGGAGAACGGCTATCAAGTAGTCAGCCTGAAAGACACCTCAGAAAGAAGCGGGGTGATTGAGTACGGGGACTTTTGAAGTAGGCCAGGCCCGCACGGGGAAACAGGTCCCTAGAGCAGTACTCCATTTATTTGACCTGCTAAACCTGCTGGTGAGGGTGCTGGATGTGCCTCACCAACCAACACAGAGTCCGCAGCATCAGCAGCAACGAGGGGGCCCATATGTGAGACGGGGCAAGCAGCCAGTTCTTTACTTGGTCCACGCTGCCAGCAAACGTGCCAGAAAGGGGAGAAAAGGCAGTTGCAACTTGCCTGGGTGATTCCCGCAGAACTTCAAGTCAGGGGGTCATCCGAAACAAGAAGGACTAGGAAGGCAAGTTGACAGTCACCCCTGGATCAGCCTGAAGGATACCTGGTTCTCCCTGCAGTTTATCTCAGTATCGCCCGGATTGCCTCACAACTACCAACTGAACGTGAGTAAAAACCATGAAAGACATTTCTGGACTGTGTGTGAGTTCTTCTGTAATCTGTGGAACTACGCACCTACACCCGAGCCCCTGGGGCCAGCCTCACTCTCGGGAGGCCATAACACCAAACTGCAGACACCATCAGCCCCAGACGCTCGTTAAACTGCAGTGGCGGTCACCCCTCACCCTGACCACAAAATCGAAAGTGGCGTCACGATTCCTATTGAAGTTAACCTGACATACCTGTTGCCAGAAGATTCCCAACACGTGAAGACCCTGTGGCATCCCTGGAGGTGGAGAGAAGTCCCTGAAGTCCCTGAGGCGACCACTACAGGTAACAACCACTGGGCTACACACATGCAACAAACATAATGTGGGCTGGTATTTTCATTTTAAAAAATCAATAGATACATGAGTGACAGGCATAGACCACTTGCTCCCAGAACCCTGGCAATATAGACAAGACACAACTTGGAGATCCATATTGCAGCTTTGATATTTAAAAACATTGCAGGAAGACATCAGGACAGCAGGACTATGACATTAATTCCCCCTCTATTTTCCCATAGTGTGCACACCAGGGAAGTATGGTCCATGTACCACACAGGATGTTCTCTGTCATTTTCATTTTAAAAATAAAAAAATGCATGAGTGACAGGTGTAGGCCTTTTGCTCCCAGAACTCTGGTACTACAGACAAAACACAACTTGGAGACCCATATTGGCGTCTTGATGTTTAAAAACCTTTCAGACAGACAGCAGGACACTAGAATCAATGCCCCCCATTTCCCCATAGTGTGTTTGCACACCAGAGAAGTATGGTCTATGCAACACACAGGATGTGGGCTGACATTTTCATTTAAAAATATCAAGAGATGCATGAGTGACAGGAATAGACCTCTTTCTCCCAGAACCCTGGCACTATAGACAAGACATAACTTGGAGACCTATATTGGAGCCTTGATATGTAAAAATAAATTGCAAGCAGACAGCAGACAGTGGTATCTATTACTTCCCAATTCCCTATAGTGTGTTTGCCCGCCAGGGAAGTATTGTCCATGGATGCATGAGTGACAGGAATAAGCCTCTTGCTCCCAGAACCCTGGCAATACAGGCAACAGACAATTTGGAGACCCATCTTGGAGTCTTGAGATTAAAAACCTTTCAGGCAGACAGCAGGACAGTAGCATTAATTGCCCCCCCCTTTTATCATAGTGTGTGTGCACAACAGGGAGGAAGAAGCAGCTGACGTGGTTGATTTGGTGGTTGGGTAGGCCTGGTGGTGCGCATTTTATCGCAGTAAGATTCCGACAGTAATGCATGTTGCTTGTGCATGTGCCGGTTCATGCATGTAGTAGTGAATTTTTTAAAATTTTTGCCTGTACTGAGTCGTTGTATACAACATTGGCAGATAATAAAAGTTAGGTCATCCTTTGCGGTCTCAAAAAAGGCCCAAGCTAGGCAATCCTTCCTGCAAACTGCTTACCCACGATCGCTGCTGGCCACAGCCAGAGTTTTGGCTGAGGATGCAGTGCTTCTTAAGGTTGCATCACTACGTGTTTGTATGGGAATGGCCAACGTAACCTCCTTGGCTTCCTTCTCCCCCTTCTCATCTGCTGAGCTACACAGCTGCATGCCTCTGGGTTCACACTAAGTGGCATTTTCAACTTCCTCGTCAGACTCTGTTGTCCCACTCCTCCTCTTCCTGACCTTACATCACATAACAGTATGCGTGCGCCTCAAGTATCTGAGTCTCATCATCATCACCTCAACCATCAGTGATTAACGTCAGTTGATGAGGGTTGGGATCCTGCTTAGACCTTATTTCGTCCAAACCAGGGACCAAATGACAAGTATTTTGTGCTTTGGAGCAGATGCTTTCTTCTTCTTGAGTCTGAGAATCTTTGAAGCAGACCTCTGATGCCCATGGGATAGAATGTGTGAACAGCTCTGCAGACTCGCATATGTGTTGTTCCCCACAGTCAGTTTGCCAGCTGGAGATTTGTGATGCAGGGGAAAACGAGTGTAATTGGGGTAGCACCTCTGAGGAATTAACTATTTGTGATGTTGAGGTACAGGAAGAGGAGGAGAGGCCACTTGATGCACTGCTTGCCATCCACTCTAGCACATGCTGTTTATCAGCCTCATTTCGATGTTGAAATGATGTGCGGCTGCCACAGAAATCTAGTGGAGTAGGCTGTCCGGTAACGGAAGTTGTTATAATTTTTCTTGGGATAGGATGATCCAGTACTTGCTCAGTAGAGCTTTGACTAACAGAACTTCCCACAAATACACCTACGACACTCCACCTATTCACTCTTCCACTACAAGCTTATTGTGATTTACCAATCATGGTTGATGTACCCTTCCCCTTTCAAATAGATATTTCACAACCCAATGGCCACACCTGTCAGACACCCGACACAAAAGATAAATTATTTATTTCCTGTCTGAGTTGGCAATATTGTGAAGACACTAAAAAGTACCAATAACTAGAAAAGTGGTTCACTGCATGATTTTGAACAGACACTCAAAAATGCGAAGACCTTTTTACCTAGTTCACTAGCAAATTTACAGCAGGCGGACTGACAATATCTAGAAATGTAGTTGACTGCGGAATTTTGAGCAGGCAATGAAAAGTGCCAAGACCTTTTTTTACCTAGTTCATTAGCAAATTTACAGCATGCACTACTAATTAACAATACTTACAAATGGGATCGCGTAATTTTGACCAGGCAATGAAAACGTCTAAGCCCTATCTACCTAGTTCACTAGCAAATTTACAGCAGGCAGTACTAACTAACAATACCTAAAAATCTGATTGATTGAAGACTTTTGACCAGGCGATGAAAACTGCCAAGACTTTTTTACCTAGTTCACCAGCAAATTTACAGCAGGCACTACTAACTAACAATATCTAGAAATGTTACTGACTGGCTAATTGGGAGCAGGCTGCAATAAGTAGCAATAGCTATTTAGATCACTAAATGCTTATTTGTGGCACACAGCTTTCCCGACACTGCACGTCCCAATTCTACACTATTGCTCTCCTATCTATCTCAACTGCCTATCATTAAACCCCTTGCTAAGCTAACTGTCTAGCAGCCCCAGCGGCAGCACTTTCTCTAATGTTTCACATTCACAAAATGGGGCCAATGCCACATGTCCACAATTTATATGCAGACGGACATGGGACTTAGGCAGCCAATGACATAAGCCCTTGGGTCTCAACATTGTGGATGTTTGCTGCACTGTGATTGGCTGCAGGAACATCCGCAAATAAAGTTAGGTAAGAAAAAAAATGGCTCTGCGCACTGCTTCTCCCAAGTCCCAACCCCTCCACTCATTAAATACATCCCCCCATCCATCATACAGCACCACAATCCTATCCAAAAGCATAACATGTTATTAGAAAAGCATTTTTTAAAAACGCGATCAGTGTTTAACCCCTTCACGACCTTTGATGGATGTATCCATCATGGTGCCCTGGTACTTAAAGACCCATGACAGATATATCCGTCATGGCGAAATTGAGGCCCCGGAGCCCCGGTGACCCTGATCGGTTTTCGAAAACTGTAGAGTTGGGAAGGAGAGGACCTGTACCTGACCTCAGGAAGGGTGGTGTCTCCTCCCCGGACCTACGGAGGCTGTGATTGGCTGACGAACGCCGCTCAGCCAATCACAGCCAGTGTAATGTTTCACCCATTGAAAATGGCTGTATCATTGAAATCCAGCTATGGTCAGTGCAGCTGTAGCACTGATCATTGGCTGGAGCTGGGCGACCTTTTCTGCACCCGCCCACAGCTCTGATTGGAGAGATCGGCCTTGTGACCGATCTCTCCAAGCACCATGCATCTGGGACCAGTGAGCTGTAGTAGATCGCTCTCCTCAGCTTCTCCCTCCGTGGTAGCTGAGAAGAGGGATCCCTGCGAGTGCCCAACTGTGAGTCACAGCCCCCGATCCACCTGTGCCCTTCTCCATCTGCTTCGCCCCTGCACCGCCGCTGCTCTCCTGCTGCGCCCCTGCATGTGACGCCGCTGCTCTCCTCCTGCTGTGCCCCTGCATGTGACGCCGCTGCTCAGCATAAAGAGAGCAGCGGCGTCAGATGCAGGGGGGGCGCAGCGGCGTCACATGCGGGGGCACAGTGGGAGGAGAGCAGCGGCGTTAGATCCAGGGGGGCATCTAACGCCGCTGCTCTCCTCCCGCTGCGCCCCTGCATGTGACGCCACTGCGCCCCTCTTGCATCTGACGCCGCTGCTCTCTTTTTTCTGCCTCCTTGTATATGCCGCAGCGCCACCCCTACATCTGCCGCTCCACTCCCCCATCTGCCACCGCACTCTCCCCATCAGCCACTGCACTCTCCCCATCAGCCATTGCACTCTGCCCATCAGCCACCGCACTCTGCCCATCAGCCACCGCACTCTGCCCATCAGCCACCGCACTCTCCCCATCAGTCACCGCACTCTCCCCATCAGCCACCGCACTCACCATGAGCTGCTGCGCCCCTGCATCTGCCACCTCACTCCCCCATCAGCCACTGCTCCCTCCCCAATCTGCTGCCTGCTCTCTCCCATCCCCTTAATCCTCTGCCCCCAATCCCACCTCTCCCCCTCCCGGATCTGCTGCCTCCTCCATCTGCTGCGATCCTGCTGCCTAGATCCATCCTGTAAGGTAGCTATCCCCAATTTCACCTCCCACTCCCCTTCTACCCTCCCCCATCCTCCGCCATCCTCCATCCGCCGCGCTCTCACCCCATCCTCTGCCGCTCCTGCATCCATTGTGCCCTCTTCCATCCTCCGCCGCTCCTCCATCCGCCGCGCCCTCACCCATCCTCCACAGCTCCTGCATCCGTTGCACCCTCTCCCATCCTCCATCCATTTTTTTTTCCATCCCACCTAGTCCCCCCCCCTTTTTGCAGCATATGCGTGCGTGCGTCCTGATTTTTTTTCTGTAAACTAAGAAAGAAATACAAATAAACTTAGTTTAGGGCCAGTAAAATGATACTGTAGTAATCGTCAACTACAGTATTT
The DNA here is from genome assembly GCF_048569485.1 of Anomaloglossus baeobatrachus. NCBI lineage: Eukaryota > Metazoa > Chordata > Amphibia > Anura > Aromobatidae > Anomaloglossus > Anomaloglossus baeobatrachus. Next base: position 108,115,597 of record NC_134357.1, on the reverse strand, counting down.
TTTACTGAATATTGTAAGGGTCGGCCCAGTGCCACACGTGAGAGCGATGCACGAGTCTCACATCGCATCATCCGACATGGTCACTCTCTTCCAGACAGGAGTGTGCAGCTGTGCCGGGTGATGCAATGCGAGATTTGTGCATCGCTCTCATATGTGGCACTTGCCTTAGGGGTACTTTACACGCTGCAACATGCTAGCATTTGCTAGCGATGTCGAGCGCGATAGCACCCGACCCCGTCGCACAGCCGATATGTGGTCATCGCTGCCGTAGTGAACATTATCGCTATAGCAGCGTCACACGCACATACCTGCTCTGCGACGTCGCTGTGACCGGCTAACCGCCTCCTTTCTAAAAGGGCGGTTCGTTCAACGTCAAAGCGACGTCACAGCAGTGTCACTGAACCACCGCCCAATAGAAAAGGAGGGAAGGAGATGAGCGGCCGGAACATGCCGCCCACCTCCTTCCTTCCTCCTTTTCCGGTGGACGGAGGTAAGGAGATTAGAGATGAGCGAACCGGTCGCGGTTCGGCTCGAGTTCGGTTCGCCGAACGGAGGTCTCGTTCGAGTTCAGTTCGGCGAACCGGTTCGGCGAACCACTCGAACCGCATAGGAAACAATGGGAGGCAATCACAAACACATAAAAACACCTAGAAAACACCAACAAAGGTGTCCAAAAGGTGACAAACAACTCACAACACAACACAAACACATGGGAAAGTGACAAGGACATATATTCATACGAAAACAAAAAAGCTGGACAAGGAAAAAGAGGAGGAGACACAGATATAGGCATGGCATGCCCTTCTAAAATCATGTAAAACACCGCAAGGTTACTCCAAGCGGAGTCTCCCTTTTTTCCAAAAATTGGACCACACACACACCCACCCCTTCAGTGGCAGCACTTGTGCCTCAGTTGTACACTTCACAGCTAGATTTGCATCAAGCACATTCAAAAATACGCCATCCTTTACCGTCCCCAGGATGACCCCGGGGTAGGTAGCTAAGTCTTTCCTGATCCCAGCTCTGTTCATCTTGGATCATTTTTAAAAACACTGTAAGCAAGGGTTACTCCAAGCGGAGTCTCCCTTTTTTTCCAAAAATTGGGCCCCACACGCACCCACCCATTCAGTGGCAGCACTTGTGCCCCAGTTGTACACTTCACAGCTAGATTTGCATCAAGCACATTCAAAAATACGCCATACTTAACCGTTCCCAGGATGACCCCGAGGTAGGTAGCAAAGTCTTTGCTGAACCATGACTTGTTCATCTTGGCTCCTTTTAAAAAACACAGCAAGCAAGGGTTACTGCAAGCAGAGTCTCCCTTTTTTCCAAAAACTGGGCCCCACACACACGCCCCCAATCAGTGGCAGCACTTGTGCCCCAGTTGTACACTTCACAGGTAGATTTGCATCAAGCACATTCCAAATCCACAAGTATTTACTCTCCCCAGGATGACCCAGGGGTAGTAAATTCCTTGTGGATCCATGACTTGTTCATTTTGATGAACGTTAGTCTGTCCACATTGTCACTGGACAGACGCGTGCACTTATCTGTCAGCACACACCCAGCAGCACTGAAGACATGTTCAGAGACAACGCTGGCAGCTGGACACGACAAGATCTCCAAGGCGTAAGTGGAGAGCTCAGGCCATTTTTCAAGATTTGAAGCCCAAAATGAGCAAGGCTCCAGTTGCAAAGTCATGGCATCGATGTTCATTTGGAGATACTCCTGTATCATCCTCTCCAGCCGTTGACTATGTGTCAGACTTGTTGTCTCTGGTGGCCTTGCAAAGGATGGTCTAAAAAAATTATGAAAAGATTCAATAAAATTGCTGTTACCAGCACCAGATACGATGCTGCTGGTACGGGTAGACTGTTGAAGATGACGAGACCGTCCCATGTTTGTCAAGTTACAACTGGGAGATTCACTCCCTGCACCATGGTTGTTTGGTGGAAAAGCCGAGCTAAGATCGAGTAACAGCTTTTGCTGATACTCCTGCATACGTGCGTCCCTTTCTATGGCTGGAATTATGTCACAAAATTTGGACTTGTACCGGGCATCTAATAGTGTGGCAAGTCATCATCACTTCTAATTTTGACAATACGAGGGTCATGTTGGAGGTAGTGCAGCAAGAAGGCGCTCATGTGTTTTGCGCAGCCATGCGGACCAAGTCCACTCTGTGTTTGTGGCATAGAGGTGCTAACCGTTCTTTCTTCCTCTGACATCTCCCCCCAACCTCTTTCAACTGAAATTTGACCAAGGTCTCCCTCATCTGCTGAGTCTTCCATGTCCATGGACAGTTCGTCCTCCATTTCTTCATGTTCTCCTGCACCTTCCTCAACATTTCGCCTGCTAGCATGCACCCTTGTTGATCCCTGTCCCCCATGGTCCCATGCCTGCCGCGTTGGTGATGATGAACGTCTGGACCTTGGTGATGTTGTTGTCTCTTGTGCATATGAATCATCCTGTAGTTCCTCCCCTTCCTGTTGTCTCACCCCCTAACACCGAATAGTGTTTAGCGTGTGCTCCAGCATGTAAATGACTGGAATTGTCATGCTGATAATGGCATTGTCAGCGCTAAACATATGCGTCGCCTTGTCGAAACTGTGCAGAAGGGTTCATAGGTCCTTGATCCGAGACCACTCCGTCAGGGTGATCTGCCCCACCTCTGCATTTCATTGGCCCAGGCTTTACGTCATGACGTATTGTACCAGGGCTCGACGGTGCTGCCACAGTCGCTGTAACGTGTGGAGAGTCGAATTCCACATCGCATTTCAGGCGATGAACCGGTAGGCCAAAAGAATTCTGGAGCGATGCAAGTCGCTCAGCAGCGGTGGTTGAACGGCGGAAGTGGGCAGACAGTTTTCGTGCCCTGTTCAGAAGGCTATCTAGGCCGGGATAGTGTGTTAAAAATTGCTGGACAACAAGGTTCAACACGTGAGCCATACAAGGCACGTGTGTCACCTTGCCCAGGCGAAGGGTCACACTCAGGTTTGCAGCATTGTCGCACACGGCCTTACCAGGCTGCAGGTTGAGTGGAGACAACCATTTACCAAACTCAGTCTCCAGAGCTGCCCACAACTCAGCCGCTGTGTGACTCTTATTTCGAAGACATTTCAAGCTAAAGACCGCCTGATGCCGTTGCGCTCTGCTGCCAGCATAGTAATGAGGGGTGCGTGATTCCTTCTGCGCAGTTAGAACGCTGGTGGTCTGACCAGGGAGGCTTGGGGTGGAGGTGGAGGACCCAGATGAGGTGGAGGAGGCAGAAGCAGTGGTGGAACTTGGACAGACAGAGGATTGACACACAAGTCATGGGGACGGCAAGACTTGTGCAGCAGACCCTTCACCATCTATCACCATAGTTACCCAGTGCCCTGTCAGCGACATGTAAAGTCCCTGTCCATGCTTTCTGGTCCAAGTATTGGTGGGGAAATGCACCCGTTCACACACAGAGTTTCTCAAGGAAGCGGTGATGTTGTGTGCGACATGCTGGTGTAGCGCAGGCACACCTTTCTTAGAGAAGTAGTGGCGACTGGGCATCTGGTACTGAGGCACAGCGACAGACATAAGGTCTCTAAATTCCTGTGTATAGAATAGAATCTGGCTCACATATGGGTTAGGTGCCTCAGAGAAATAAGTCAAAATTCCTGTGTGTCCACCAGGCGGAAAGGCAGCATTTCGGTAGCCAAGAGCTTACAGAGGGATAAAGTCAACCTCTTAGCTTTGTCATGGGTCGCAGGAAATGGTCTTTTATTTTTCCACATCTGAGGGACAGAGATCTGGCTGCTGTGTGTAGATGGTGTTGAGTAGGGTGTCCCTGGAAAAATGCAGGTTTGTGAGCAAAGTGCAGGCGTAGACATGATGTTGCCTTCATCCAACGTTGGTGCTATCGATGTCTGAGAGAGCTGTACACACGCACTGTAGCGGCCCTAGGTGGGGGTCTGTCTCATGCGGTGATTGCGGTGCATGTCCACAAATGGACCGTGCATCGGAATTTTGGAATTCCTCACGATCAAGGACATACCGTATTTTTTTTTTAAATTCTTTATTTTAAAGACCGACTCGAGAACATACAAAATAACAACTGCTCCACAAAGAGCAGAATAACAGATTTTAAATATTTAACATTGACATGTAGCCCACCCTTCCGCTCCCCTGTACATATCTAGTTACTGCAACTGCTCGAGTCAGGCCCAGTTTCATCCTTTTATGAACCAACCCAACAAGGGTAGAATACAGAAACATAGAAAGAGAGAGCAAAGCCCAAAAAGAATTTAGAACAGGATAAGAGAAAGAGGTAGAAAGGGGAATAGGGGAGAGGGGAGAATAGGAGAAGATAGGGGACAAAGAAGTGAGAGGAAGGGAAAGCGAGAGAAGAGAAAAAAAAAAAAAAAAAAAAGGGGGGAGGGGAGGGGGGGGAGAGTGCTCCTCCAGAGCCTCACAGCAGCCGTGGAACAGAGAGTAATCTGGCGTATTCCGCCGAGTAAGTGAACTCCAACCATGGCAACCAGGTCCTACGAAAATCTTCCTGACTGTCATTGAGAGAGGATGTCAGGTCCTCCATGTGCCTTAGGTCGTTAACCCTTGAAACCCACTGTGCCAGTGTGGGGGGGGAGGGGGGGGTAGAAGACTTCCAGCCAAGCGGGATACAAGACCTGGCGGCCATTACCAGAAATCTAAGCAAAGAGCGCTTGTATCTATGAGCCGGGAGTTCCGAAAGCTGTAAGATAAACAAGGACATACCGTATTATGCAATTTATTAATTGCCGTTCTTCAAATGTTGTATATTGGACCACATGTCCATGTGGCCTAATATACATAGGTCTTACCACCCGTGAATTGAGGGTACGGATATTGGAGCATGTCCGCAATATCAAAAATGCGGCCAAGCTCCAAAAGCCTGAAGAAATTTCCCTACTCAAAAATATACCCAAACATTTTAGAGAAAAACACGGCTGTAACTGGAGACACCTGAAATTCCGTGGCATAGATAAGGTAAACCTGGGTATACGAGGTGGTGACACCAAGAACAGTTTGCATAAAAAAGAGGCCCGATGGATCACTGTTCTGAACATCATAAAACCACAAGGCCTTAATCATGCTGTCAGCTTTAAGCCCTTTCTCTCCTAATGTTTTACTATATATTTTCAGATTTGGTCTTTGGTATCCTGCCGCTCACTCCACTTTACATATACATTTTCTTTAATATCTACATATGTGCAATCTCTGCGAGATTTGCACATATGTGGTGGCAATGTGGTTTGCTGGTGCCTTTGTCAAAAAACTTTGATTCTAATTAGTCTTTTATTCTTTACAGATCTGCTGGCCTTTTTCTCTCCCCCTCCATCAGCTTTTTGCTACCATAAGGAGTTATGTCTGTCATCATTCTACAATGAAGCTTTCAAGAATTCTCTTGCTTTAAATATATATATATATTAATGAGTTTTCTCATTTCATGTGTTTATAATGTCCACATTAATGGATCATCTATTCTGTGTCAGACTTGCTGCTTATTACTTGCCCTTACCATTTCCCCACTTACAAATGGTGGTTTAAGCTTCCTGCCTGTGCGCGCGCCGGCTCTGTGACTCCCCTCCTCCCTGCACCTGGCGTCCAATTGGTATCTATGGTTTGCGCATGCGCACCATGGGCTTCCAGGATGCCGATGTGCAGTGGAGGATGGGCGTCGCGGCGCCGGCGCGCGCCGCCATAGGCTGGTAAGCAGTACATGGGGGACATTTAAAGGTCACCAGACACACAGCCCCCACACCTCCGACGAAGCCGTTGCGAAACGCGCGTCAGGTGTGGGCGCTGTGCTCTGGTGGGGCAGTACACATTGGTGGGTATTTTTTCCCTGCTGAGCTCTTTCTATCCAGGGTTCATTATCCCTGCTAGCAGTGATCGCTATCTTTGTTTTGTTATGGTTATCTGACTTGTAGCCTGCCTTTACAACTCTCAGTGTTTACAATTCTATTGTGCTAGGATTAACCATATAATCTAAATCCTTAATTGTGTTATCTTCCACAGCAGCCCTGGTCATTGTTTACCAGACTTAGTATCAGGCTGCGTTTATTTTGTATTTGCTACAGTTTCAATTACATTCAGGTTGTCAAAACTAAACATTCACTGGCTTTTGTGATTAGTGGTGATTTTAACCCTTGCAGATTTATACATGGGCTCTGTATTTATTCATTGATATTATTGCCTCTCTTCTGTTAGAGCTCTCACTTGCAATGTGCAATATATAATAAGCCCCATTTATGGTCACACCGCCCAATCTCTTGCTGTGTTGATTTTAAATTTGTCTGTGTATGTCCTTTATGTGTCACAATAAATAATTTGTTATATCTTTTCAAATAAACTGTGTGCATTGATGCCTTTATTGATAGCCTATTTTCCAGACTAAGTCTAATCTTCTCAATAATGTATGATATGGGGACTTTAGTTGTTTAATAAATATATACCTTATGAATTCCTGTACTCTATTGTTAATATATCTTGTCTTTTGGATGAATACAGGTCCTATCATGGATTTTCGTGGCCGTGATGCAGATTGGGCGGCACAGATCAAAGATGTTTTTGGCACAGACACTAGCACCACTGCCACTTCAGCACTATCCACACCCCGACCCCAGTGTCGTGAGCTGCAGGTTCAATTAAAGAGCCTCATGTATAAAAGGTTAAAAACATGGTGGAACAAGGCCTCGCTCGAACAATATCTCAGTAGGGACATAGTCCCGAGGGGACTCCGTGTCCAGATCTTCCCCTCATATGCAGTTGAGGATTCAACATTTAAAACAAGATGGGAGGAAACTCTTAAAATCTGCTCCCGTACGATGATAGAGCTGCTCATTGGCGCCGATAAACGCAGGATTGAGGAGTTGGAGTTAGCAATTGAGAAGGTCAATGGTGAGATCAGGCAGAATGCTTCTAGGGATAATCTTGCTACTTTTGAAGATGAATTAAAGAAGAATTTAGATAAATGGGAGGTCGAGATCAAACAATTGAAGGGCCAAAAATTCCAGCGTGATGTCAACAACTATAAAAACGGGGTCGTTTTCAAGTGGCATCACAATCAGACATCCCGATTAGGCTCAATTGGTAGGTCCGCTTCACAATATACTACAGAATCTATATCTTCTGGCGAGGGTTCAACTAGACCATCGGGCCAGAAGAGAGGTCGTGGCAGATATGGCTACACATACAATCGAATGGAGACGAGGAATTCAACCAAAAAGAAACAACATCTGAATAGAGGAATTAATCAAGACCAATCGGATTCTTTGAAGGTAATTAACCTTACTGATCGTATTCTAACAAGGGATCAGATTGATGTCTTACAATTAGGTCTTTCCTTCTCTCCAGTAGCCAATTTTGACTATTTTACTGCCATTAAGGACCTGCAACTCTTTAGTCGCACGGTTCTCCTTAAGAAATACCATCTGCATAGACGTCAGGATTCGAATATGGATTTGTCTAGGGATGAACGTGAGGCGTTGGAGATTTTGGAATCCTTACTTGCGGAGCAGGAGAGTGGTAATTCTTCCACTTCTCCGGCACACATCAAAAAATGCTCAACCACCTTCCTACCGTTATCGGCCTGTCCTCCTATTGACATGTTTACAAAACTAGTATCCCAAGAGCTTAGAGGATTGTCAGAAAAAAGAACTCATGATAACTTAAATAGTCAACAGCGGAAAGCTCTAAAGGAACTTCACAAAATGGATGATCTAGTCATCAAACAGGCCGATAAAGGTGGGAATGTGGTTCTGTGGTCTAAGGATAAGTATGAGGCTGAGGCCTTTAGGCAACTAAGCGATGGCTCTTGTTATTCCAGATTAGCCAACAATCCCTCTGGCCGTTTCCAAGGCGAACTCTTTGACATACTTCAATCAGCTTTTGATAAGGGCATCATCCCCAAATCCATATTTGAAGGCCTTTTGGTTGAATTTCCCACGATTCCTACCATATATTTTTTACCCAAGGTGCACAAGAATTTGACATGCCCACCTGGGAGACCCATCGTCTCTGGTAATAATAACTTATGCGAACCAGCATGTCGTTTCTTAGATCATTATCTCCAGCCCCTGGTGATTACTCTGCCATCGTATATTCGTGATTCCACCGAATTGTTAAATAGACTTGATGGCATTACATTGGAGACAGACATAACTATGGTAACAGCTGACGTTGAGTCGCTGTATACATCTATCAACCATGACGATGGGATGGAGGCTGTTAAGTTTTTTCTCCGCACCACTAGTCTTGATGTGCAGCTGGTGGATCTCCTTTTATTATTACTTAGATTTATTCTCACGCACAATTTTTTCTTATTTAAGGACCGTTTCTATCTCCAAGAGAGAGGAGTTGCGATGGGGGCGTCTTCTGCGCCCTCATACGCAAACCTCTTTCTTGGATATTGGGAACGGTCCATTATTTTTCCGGATTTTGAGTTTGGCGCAGTCCACATGTGGCTGCGCTTTATTGATGATATTTTTTAATTTGGCAGGGGGAGGTCCATCAGCTGGATGCGTTTATGCAGCGACTCAACGTCAACACTAAAAATATCAAACTTACCTTTACCACCAGTGCTGAAAAAAATCGAGTTTTTGGATGTCTCAATCACCAGGGGTCACGATGGTTCTCTCTGCACCGACATATTTCGCAAGACAACTGCTACCAACTCATTGCTGAGCGCTAGATCATCCCATCCGTTTCAGGTAATAAATTCTATTCCTACGGGGCAGTTTTTGAGGGCACGTAGAATTTGTTCGAGTGATGCCTTGTTCGAAAAACAATCCAGTAATTTAAGGAAGCGGTTTGGGGCCAGACACTATTCATATAGTGTCATTCAAAAGGGGTATGAAAGGGCTAAGGGCTCAATACGTGATGAATTGCTCAAGACAAAACCTAAAGCTATTGATAACACCATTCGCTTAATTACCCCCTATCACGCCCAATGGCGTGAAATGTCAGCGATAATTTTTAAATATTGGCCCATCTTGATGGCGGATCCTAATCTGGCCTCTATCCTGACTCCTAGACCTTCCATTACACCTAGGAGGTCTAGAACTTTGAGGGACTTGGTCGTGAGGAGCCATTACACACCGAGGATTAATACCAACTTTTTGACATGTAGCGGCCCTAGGTGGGGGTCTGTCTCATGCGGTGATTGCGGTGCATGTCCACAAATGGACCGTGCATCAGAATTTTGGAATTCCTCACGATCAAGGACATACCGTATTATGCAATTTATTAATTGCCGTTCTTCAAATGTTGTATATTGGGCCACATGTCCATGTGGCCTAATATACATAGGTCTCACCACCCGTGAATTGAGGGTACGGATATTGGAGCATGTCCGCGATATCAAAAATGCGGCCAAGCTCCAAAAGCCTGAAGAAATTTCCCTACTCAAAAATATACCCAAACATTTTAGAGAAAAACACGGCTGTAACTGGAGACACCTGAAATTCCGTGGCATAGATAAGGTAAACCTGGGTATACGAGGTGGTGACACCAAGAACAGTTTACATAAAAAAGAGGCCCGATGGATCACTGTTCTGAACACCATAAAACCACAATGCCTTAATGATGCTGTCAGCTTTAAGCCCTTTCTCTCCTAATGTTTTACTATATATTTTCAGATTTGGTCTTTGGTATCCTGCCGCTCACTCCACTTTACATATACATTTTCTTTAATATCTACATATGTGCAATCTCTGCGAGATTTGCACATATGTGGTGGCAATGTGGTTTGCTGGTGCCTTTGTCAAAAAACTTTGATTCTAATTAGTCTTTTATTCTTTACAGATCTGCTGGCGTTTTTCTCTCCCCCTCCATCAGCTTTTTGCTACCATAAGGAGTTATGTCTGTCATCATTCTACAATGAAGCTTTCAAGAATTCTCTTGCTTTAAATATATATATTAATGAGTTTTCTCATTTCATGTGTTTATAATGTCCACATTAATGGATCATCTATTCTGTGCCAGACTTGCTGCTTATTACTTGCCCTTACCATTGCCCCACTTACAAATGGTGGTTTAAGCTTCCTGCCTGTGCGCGCGCCGGCTCTGTGACTCCCCTCCTCCCTGCACCTGGCGTCCAATTGGTATCTATGGTTTGCGCATGAGCACCATGGGCTTCCAGGACGCCGATGTGCAGTGGAGGATGGGCGTCGCGGCGCCGGCGCGCGCCGCCATAGGCTGGTAGGCAGTACATGGGGGACATTTAAAGGCCACCAGACACACAGCCCCCACACCTCCGACGAAGCCATTGCGAAACGTGCGTCAGGTGTGGGCGCTGTGCTCTGGTGGGGCAGTACACATTGGTGGGTATTTTTTCCCTGCTGAGTTCTTTCTATCCAGGGTTCATTATCCCTGCTAGCAGTGATCGCTATCTTTGTTTTGTTATGGTTATCTGACCTGTAGCCTGCCTTTACAACTCTCAGTGTTTACAATGCTATTGTGCTAGGATTAGCCATATAATCTAAATCCTTAATTGTGTTATATTCCACAGCAGCCCTGGTCATTGTTTACCAGACTAAAGGCCCCTTCACACTAAGCAACATCGCTAGCAACATCGCTGCTAACGAACAACTTTTGTGACGTAGCAGAGATGTTGCTAGCAATGTCGCTGTGTGTGACATCCAGCAACAACCTGGCCCCTGTTGTGAGGTCGTTGGTTGTTGCTGAATGTCCTGGGACATTTTTTAGTTGTTGCTGTCCCGGGTAACCAAGAAGCCCTTACCTTGGTTACCCTATATTTACCTTTGTTACCAGCCTCCGCCGCTCTCACTGTCAGTGCCGGTTCCTGCTCTGTGCACATGTAGCTGCAGGACACATCGGGTTAATTAACCCGATGTGTGCTGTAGCTAGGAGAGCAGGGAGCCAGCGCTAAGCATTGTGCGCTGCTCCCTGGTCTGTGCACATTTAGCTGCAGCACACATCGGGTAATTAACCCGATGTGTGCTGTAACTAGGAGAGCAGTTAGCCAGCGCTCAGTGTGCGCTGCTCCCTGCTCTCTGCACGTGTAGCTGCGTGCGCTGGTAACCAAGGTAAATATCGGGTTGGTTACCCGATATTTACCTTAGTTACCAAGCGCAGCATCTTCCACGCGGCGCTGGGGGCTGGTCACTGGTGAACTCACCAGCAACTCGTGTAGCGATGCTCCAGCGATCCCTGCCAGGTCAGGTTGCTGGTGGGATCGCTGGTGCGTCGCAGTGTGACATCTCACCAGCAACCTCCTAGCAACTTACCAGCGATCCCTATCGTTGTTGGGATCGCTGGTAAGTTGTTTAGTGTGACTGGACCTTTAGTATCAGGCTGCGTTTATTTTGTATTTGCTACAGTTTACAGTTTCAATTACATTCAGGTTGTCAAAACTAAACATTCACTGGCTTTTGTGATTAGAGGTGATTTTAACCCTTGCAGATTTATACATGGGCTCTGTATTTATTCATTGATATTATTGCCTCTCTTCTGTTAGAGCTCTCACTTGCAATGTGCAATATATAACAAGCCCCATTTATGGTCACACCACCCAATCTCTTGCTGTGTTGATTTTAAATTTGTCTTTGTATGTCCTTTATGTGTCACACTAAATAATTTGTTATATCTTTTCAAAAAAACTGTGTGCATTGATGCCTTTATTGATAGCCTATTTTCCAGACTAAGGGGTACTTTGCATACACAGATAAATCTTTGGCAGATCTGTGGTTGCAGTGAAATCATGGACATATTGTTCCATTTGTACACAGCCACAAACCTGGCACTGATTGTCCACAATTTCACTGCAACCACAGATCTGCCGCAGATTTATCTCTGTGTGCAAAGTAGCCCTAAGTCTAATCTTCTCAATAATGTATGATATGGGGACTTTAGTTGTTTAATAAATATATACATTATGAATTCCTGTACTCTATTGTTAATATAAACCTGGTACTCACGGCCTGAATCAGAGTCACAAAGGTTCTGGGCATCACTGCAGACCATTTCCTGGTCTGTACTCACTGTAGCTTGGGAGCACACCTCTGATTCCCAGGCTATAGTGTGACTGAACAGCTCTGCAGACTCAGCCATCTCAGTTCCACCATACTGTGCAGGGCGGATGGAGACTTCAGAGCTGGGAGAAAGCAAGTGTGATTGGGATGACAACTCAAAGGACTGGTGTTTTTTGGATGCGGTAGTTGAGGTGGCGGAGAGGGCACTTGTTGGACCACTTGAGATCCATTCAAGCATTTTCTTTTTTTGGCTATGATCTACCTTTGTTCCAGTTGTTCGTGTCCGTAAAAAAGGGAGCACATCGGATTGTCCACGGTAAGTAGTAGACATCTTACTTTTGCTGGAAGATGGTCTATCTTCAGCAGATGTTAATGGAGCTTTGCCACCTTCCCCACGGACAAACCCTTTTTTTCCTTTTCCAACACGCCTCTTCCCCTTTCCACCAGCATCTGCCATTTTGACACTCATTTTGATTGCAACAAGATTGTGCACTTAAAATGTGGTAGTAAAAATTGAGAGGTGGTGTAGATTGCAGCGGTGGTCTATCTTTATTAACAGCAGAATAAACAACAATAACTATCTCTGACAATGCAACTACGGCCCTTAAACTGGAAGCATAGTTTGCTATTAGAATGGCTTAGTAACAATGAGTTTGAGTGTGCAATGCAGTGGTGCTGCAAATAGCTTTGCACCAGTGGGACAATAATGGAAGTCCAACAGCCACTTTTAGGATGCCACTAAGTTTACTCAGTGTTTGCTAGTATAATGGCTTAGTAACAATGAGTTTGAGTGTGCAATGCAGTGGTTCTGCAATTAGCTTTGCACCAGTGGGACAATAATGGAAGTCCAACAGCCACTTTTAGGATGCCACTAAGTTTCCTCAGTGTTTACTAGTATAATGGCTTAGTAACAATGAGTTTGAGTGTGCAATGCAGTGGTGCTGCAACTAGCTTTGCACCAGTGGGACACTAATGAAGTCCAACAGACACTTTTAGGATGCCACTAAGTTTACTCAGTGTTTGCAAGTATAATGGCTTAGTAACAATGAGTTTGAGTGTGCAATGCAGTGGTGCTGCAAATAGCTTTGCACTAGTGGGACAATAATGAAGTCCAACAGACACTTTTAGGATCCACTAAGTTTCCTCAGTGTTTACTAGTATAATGGCTTAGTAACAATGAGCTTGAGTGTGCAATGCAGTGGTGCTGCAAATAGCTTTGCACCAGTGGGACAATAATGGAAGTTCAACAGCCACTTTTAGGATGCCACTAAGGTTACTCAGTGTTTGCTAGTATAATGGCTTAGTAACAATGAGTTTGAGTGTGCAATGCAGTGGTGCTGCAAATAGCTTTGCACCAGTGGGACAATAATGGAAGTCCAACAGCCACTTTTAGGATGCCACTAAGTTTACTCAGTGTTTGTTAGTATAATGGCTTAGTAACAATGAGTTTGAGTGTGCAATGCAGTGGTGCTGCAAATAGCTTTGCACCAGTGGGACAATAATGAAGTCCAACAGCCACTTTTAGGATCCACTAAGTTTCCTCAGTGTTTACTAGTATAATGGCTTAGTAACAATGAGCTTGAGTGTGCAATGCAGTGGTGCTGCAAATAGCTTTGCACCAGTGGGACAATAATGGAAGTTCAACAGCCACTTTTAGGATGCCACTAAGGGTACTCAGTGTTTGCTAGTATAATGGCTTAGTAACAATAGGTTTGAGTGTGCAATGCAGTGGTGCTGCAAATAGCTTTGCACCAGTGGGACAATAATGGAATCCAACAGCCACTTTTAGGATGCCACTAAGTTTACACAGTGTTTGCTAGTATAATGGCTTAGTATCAATGAGCTTGAGTGTGCAAAGGGCAGCAGGGTACAGTGGCAGGGTTGTGGGTCAGTGTACAGGAAAGGAAGCCTCACTTTCTATCCCTCCTAATGGGGAAATGCAGCGAGGAATTCCCTGAGCTTAGCTACACAGACACTGTTATCTTCTGTAGCTGTTAAAATCTGTTTCCACGGACCTGACTGTCACCTATGGCTCTGAGCCTGCTGTTATTATTAGCCCTTACAAGGGCTAATAGAAACTTCTATCCCTATTCTGTATAGCGCTGTGTGTAGAGCATACACAGCAGTATCGGAGACAGGAGCTACGCCAGCGGTGACTGACACCCAGATGCAGAAGAGATAATGGCGTCCGGATGGGCAGATACCCGTTTTTATAATGCAGGGACATGTGACATGGACATCCTATCACACATGCCGTTGCTTCTCTGGCTAAAAGTCTACTTAGCTGTGTGTGTGTCTGGGATTGGCTGACATGCTGTCCTGCCCCACTACACGCGCGCACTTAGGGAAGGAAGACAAGGAAAAAAAAAAAAATGGCGATCGCCATTATCCCAGCAGCAGTGATCTGAATGCGCTGTTCCCGCACACTATACACTGACATTTCATAATAGTGTGAGTCACAGAGTGACTTAAGCCCACTTTACACGTTGCAATTAGTTGTACAATCGCATTTGCGATGTGACACGCCCAGGTTGCATACGGGATCTTATGAGATTGCACGTTGGTCGTTCATTTGCTGTCACACGTGCGTTAGTAGTCTATGTTAAATTGGTCAATTTTGTGTGCGATCCTTTAGAGCATGTGTTTTGTGACGTATGCATTGGGCACCTTTTTTTTTTTTTTATTTATTGACTTGCCAAGCGTGTGTAATGTGTAGGGATGCGTTTTTACTATGTCATCTGCCGTTCAGCTCTGCTACATGGCCGCTGACAGCAGACACAGACAGCCATGTTGCAGAGCTGAATGGCAGATGACAGTAGACACAGACAGAGCCGCACTGTCAGAATGAACTCGGGTGAACTTCACCCGACTTCACGGTCATGCTGCGGCTCTGTCTGTGTCGCGCCCTAATTAGCGGTCACCAGTGAAGGACCCACCGGTGACCGCTAATCTCCTAAGTTACTGAAGTTAGCAGCCCTCTCTCATACTCACCAATCCCCGATCCCCGGCGCTGCACGGCGTTCACACTGCTCCGGCGGCTTTTACTGTTTTGAAAAAGCCGGCCGCCCATTAAAAAATTTCGTATTCCCTGCTTTCCCCGCCCACCGGCGCCTATGATTGGTTACAGTGAGACACGCCCCCACTCTGAGTGACAGGTGTCACACTGCACCCAATCACAGCAGCCGGTGGGCGTGTCTATACTGTGTAGTGAAATAAATAATTAAATAATTAAAAAAAACGGCGTGCGGTTCCCCCCAATTTTAAAACCAGCCAGATAAAGCCATACGGCTGAAGGCTGGTATTCTCAGGATGGGGAGCTCCACGTTATGGGGAGCCCCCCAGCCTAACAATATCAGCCAACAGCCGCCCAGAATTGCCGCATACATTATATGCGACAGTTCTGGGACTGTACCCGGCTCTTCCCGATTTGCCCTGGTGCGTTGGCAAATCGGGGTAATAAGGAGTTATTGGCAGCCCACAGCTGCCAATAAGTCCTAGATTAATCATGTCAGGCGTCTATGAGACACCCTCCATGATTAATCTGTAAATTACAGTAAATAAACACACACACCCGAAAAAATCCTTTATTAGAAATAAAAAACACAAACATATACCCTGGTTCACCACTTTAATCACCCCCAAAAAGCCCTCCATGTCCGGCGTAATCCAGGATGCTCCAGCGTCGCTTCCAGCGCTGCTGCATGGAGGTGACCGGAGCTGCAGAAGACACCGCCGCTCCGGTCACCTCCACGCAGGTAATGAAGACAGCCGCGCGATCAGCTGCTGTCACTGAGGTTACCTGCTGTCACTTGATCCAGCGGTGGCCGCAGGTAACCTCAGTGACAGCTCAGCTGATCGCGCTACTCACCTCAGTTGCTGCGTGGAGGTGATAGGAGCGGCGGTGAGTAGCGCGATCAGCTGAGCTGTCACTGAGGTTACCCGCGGCCACCGCTGGATCCAGTGACAGCGGGTAACCTCAGTGACAGCAGCTGATCGCGCGGCTGTCTTCATTACCTGCGTGGAGGTGACCGGAGCGGCGGTGTCTTCTGCAGCTCCGTTCACCTCCATGCAGCAGCGCTGGAAGCGACGCTGGAGCATCCTGGATTACGCCGGACATGGAGGGCTTTTTGGGGCTGATTAAAGTGGTGAACCAGGGTATATGTTTGTGTTTTTTATTTCTAATAAAGGATTTTTTCGGGTGTGTGTGTTTATTTACTGTAATTTACAGATTAATCATGGAGGGTGTCTCATAGACGCCTGACATGATTAATCTAGGACTTATTGGCAGCTGTGGGCTGCCAATAACTCCTTATTACCCCGATTTGCCAACGCACCAGGGCAAATCGGGAAGAGCCGGGTACAGTCCCAGAACTGTCGCATATAATGTATGCGGCAATTCTGGGCGGCTGTTGGCTGATATTGTTAGGCTGGGGGGCTCCCCATAACGTGGAGCTCCCCATCCTGAGAATACCAGCCTTCAGCCGTATGGCTTTATCTGGCTGGTTTTAAAATTGGGGGGAACCGCACACCGTTTTTTTTAATTATTTAATTATTTATTTCACTACACAGTATAGACACGCCCACCGGCTGCTGTGATTGGGTGCAGTGTGACACCTGTCACTCAGAGTGGGGGCGTGTCTCACTGTAACCAATCATAGGCGCCGGTGGGCGGGTAAGGCAGGGAATACGAGATTGTTTAATGGGCGGCCGGCTTTTTCAAAACAGTAAAAGCCGCCGGAGCAGTGTGAACGCCGTGCAGCGCCGGGGATCGGGGATCGGTGAGTATATGAGAGAGGGGGATAGACTGACATGGACAGAGAGTGAGGGACAGAGATAGTGACCGACTGACAGAGATTAGTGAATGACAGACATTGTGAGGCGCTTCAGAACGCAGCTTTTCAGCTGCGCTCTGAAGCTGACCTTTTTTAAGCTGCGGTGCAGAGCGCACACCTGCGCACATAGCATCAGACACCAAAATCGTATGAGGGATGTCACACGTTACAATTGACTAGGTTCGTGCAACAAAACGCTCAATTCTAGAGAATGATACGATGTGTTTGCGATCAACGGTTTTGCGTTCAATCCTGATCGCACGTAGATGTCACACGCAGATACCTCACAAACGATGCCGGATGTGCGTCACTTACAACTTGACCCCAACGACGGATTGTGAGATATATTGAAGCGTGTGTAGCGGGCTTTACACTATTACAGCGGAAAGCCAGCTAGTAATTAGCTTGGCTTTTTGCTGGTAGAACCGTTCTCGAACGTAACTAGAACTATCGAGCTTTAGCAAAAAGCTTGAGTTCTAGTTCGATCTAGAAAAGCCCCCAAAATCACTCAAACCGCGAACTGGAGAACCACGAACCGCGCTCAACTCTAAAGGAGATGTTTGTCGTTCCAGCGGCGTCACACATAGCGATCTGTGCTGCTGCAGGAATGATAAACAACATTGTACCTGCAGCAGCACCAATATTATGGAAATGAACGACGTGTCAACGAGCAACGATTTTGCACATTTTTGAGCTCGTTTGTGTTACACGCTGTGATGTCGCTACCGGCGCCGGATGTGCGTCACTAACGACGTGACCCCGACGATATATCGGCAGCGATGTCGCCGCGTGTAAAGTACCCCTTAGTGTCAGTTGCAGGCGCTCATATTTTTTTTTTTTTTTTACTGACGTCCGTATTTTTTGTTTTGCCAAACTAATATTTTTTTGTATGGGGGGGTCTAGTTTCAAAATTGGGTCACATGTGGGGGAGCTCCACTGTTTGGGCACATCAGGGGGATCTCCAAACGCAACATGGTGCGGCTAATGATTGCAGCTAATTTTCCATTTAAAAAGTCAAATGACGCTCCTTCCCTCTGGAGTTCTGCCGTGCGCCTAAACAGTGGTTTTCTGCCACATATGAGGTATCAGTGTACTCAGAACAAATTGCCCAACAAATTTTGCTGTCCATTTTATCCTGTTACCCCTGTAAAAATTAAAACATTGAGGCTAAAATAACATTTTTGTGGCATTGAAAAAGTACTTTTTTGTTTTTATGGCTCAATGTATGAATCACGTGAGGGTTCAAAGTGCTCATTACCCATCTAGATTTATGCCATGGGGGGTGTAGTTTCCAAAATGGGGTCACTTGTGGGGGAGCGCCATTGTTTAGGCACCTCAGGGGGTCTCCAAACGCAACATTGCATCCGCTAATGATTCCAGACAATTTTGCTTTCAAAATTCAAATGATGCTCCTTCCCTTCTGAGTCCTGCCGTGCACCCAAACAATTGATTTCCACCACATATGAGATATCAGTGTACTCAGAAGAAATTGCACAATTAATTTTATGGGGCATTTTTTCCTGATACCCTTGTGAAAATGCAAAATTTTATGGCTACGTAACATTTTTGTGTAAAAAAGTAAAATTTTAATTTTTTTCCTTCCACATTGCTTTGGTTGCTGTGAAGCTCCTAAAGTGTTAATAAACTTCTTGGATGTGGTTTCGAGCAGAGTGAGGGGTGCAGATTTTAGAATGGGGTCACTTTTGGGTATTTTCTGGCACCTAGGTTTCTCAAATCACTCCAAATATGATGTGGTTCATAAAAAAAAATTTTTTGTAAATTTTGTTGGAAAAATGGAAAATTGCTGATGAACTTTGACCCCTTCTAACTTCCTAACGAAAAAAAAAATTGTTTCGAAAATTGCGCTGGTGTAAATTAGACATGTGGGAAATGTTATTTGGTAACTATTTTGTGTGACATATCTCTCAGATTTATGGGCATAAAATTTCAAATTTTGAAAATTGCGACATTTTGGCCAAATTTCTGAAATTTTCACAAATAAGTGCAAAACATATCGTTCTAAATTTACCACTGACATGAAGTAGAATATGTCACGAAAAAACAATGTCAGAATCGCCAGGATCCACTGAAGCGTTCCCGAGTTATTGCCTCATAAAGTGACACTGGTCAAAATTGCAAAAAGTGGCCTGGTCTTTAAGGTGAAAACAGGCTGGGGCTGAAGGGGCTAAACAAAACCGAACATTACTGACTTTTGGGGAAAGTGCTTGTGTTACCAAGCCCAAACCAAACAGGCTAAGGCTCCTACCAAATTTGAATTTGGCAAACCTTTATTGAACATGTTTGCTCATCACTAATCTGGACTCTGGAAGCCCCTGTAAAAGGACAGCAATAAACCATAGTTGAGTGATCTCTTTTACAGATTTTTATCACTTAGCCTCAAAACGTTCTTGATAAATCTAATATGCCAACAATCTCACTAGTTGTATGCTTTGATAATTATTTCCAAACTCATTTAATCAGGGACTAAAGAAAGATGCATCTCGGGTGACCTACCGAGACCTTCCTCATTATATACTGCTTGTTCGAATTTGAAACTATTAAAAGGATTTTTCATTCTCAGGAAAGAGGACCCAAAGTGTTTTAAAATAGCTAAAATAACACAGCAGGTACCTTCCCTCCCCAAATTCAGTTCCTCTTTCCTGCCTGTTCTCGATCCACCTGTAGCCCATTCCATTAACAGTTTTTCAGCTATATAATTTCTTGACTTGCCTGAGCTATACAGTATATCTTGATGGTAACCTTTGTTAGAAATACATGGTTACCATCATATAACAAACAGTATGATTCTCTTTACGTCAGAAAGAAATAGGTGAACTACTGAAGGAGATCCCAAATAATTCCCAGGAGACATGATAGATTATTGCTAGTGATGAGCGAGTACTAAAAAGCTCGGGTGCTCGAAGCTCGGGCCGAGCATCCCAAGATACTCGTGTACTCGGGCCGAGCAACGAGCCCAATGTTATCCTATGGGAGACCCGAGTATTTTTGTGAAATGACCCCCCGGCAGCATGGAGAAACCCTAAAAATGTCACAAAAGTCTCAGAAGAGTGCTCAAATGACATGGCAACAGCATGGGGAAGACCCCTTGAAGCATTTATCACTGAAAAGTCACAGCTGTGAACAATTTTGTCCGCGTTTCACGCCATTTTTACGGACTCACCAGAAAACCTTCCAAAATGACCCCAAAATGATTTTTCATGGCAGAAATGTTAAGGGCACATACCCAATAGTGAGATAGAGCTGGTGTATGTTACTTTTTGAGATTAATACATGAAAGATTTTACGTGAAAACATTGTGTGGCACTCCGATGTCCCTGAGAAGAGACGTACATGAAGGCCTCTTGAGTCTAATGTGCCCATTTTGAGGAAGTGAGTCTTTGTAGTATTTTCCTTTGCCAGGGCAGTCCAAAATTGTGAGGTTCACCAATGCCCCTGCATAGAGACGTGCATGAGGGCCTGTAAACCTGAAGTGCCCATTGGAAGGAAGTGGGTGTATTATAGTATAGCCCTTTGGCAGGGCAGCCAAAAATTGGGAGGCTCCACGTTGTCCCTGGGTAGAGACGTGCATGAGGGCCTGTAAACTTGAAGTGCCCATTGTAAGGAAGTGGGTCTATTGTAGTATAGCCCTTTGGCAGGGCAGTCCAAAATTGTGAGGTTCACCAATGCTCCTGCATAGAGACGTGCATGAGGGCCTGTAAACCTGAAGTGCCCATTGGAAGGAAGTGGGTCTATTGTAGTATAGCCCTTTGGCAGGGCAGCCAAAAATTGGGAGGCTCCACGTTGTCCCTGGATAGAGACGTGCATGAGGGCCTGTAAACCTGAAGTGCCCATTGGAAGGAAGTGGGTCTATTGTAGTATAGCCCTTTGGCAGGGCAGCCAAAAATTGGGAGGCTCCACGTTGTCCCTGGATAGAGACGTGCATGAGGGCCTGTAAACCTGAAGTGCCCATTGGAAGGAAGTGGGTCTATTGTAGTATAGCCCTTTGGCAGGGCAGCCAAAAATTGGGAGGCTCCACGTTGTCCCTGGATAGAGACGTGCATGAGGGTCTCAAAACATTAAGTGTCCATTGTCAGGAAGTGGGTGTATTATAGTATAGCCCTTAGGCAGGGCAGCCAAAAATTGGGAGGCTCCACGTTGTCCCTGGATAGAGACGTGCATGAGGGCCTGTAAACCTGAAGTGCCCATTGGAAGGAAGTGGGTCTATTGTAGTATAGCCCTTTGGCAGGGCAGCCAAAAATTGGGAGGCTCCACGTTGTCCCTGGATAGAGACGTGCATGAGGGCCTGTAAACCTGAAGTGCCCATTGGAAGGAAGTGGGTCTATTGTAGTATAGCCCTTTGGCAGGGCAGCCAAAAATTGGGAGGCTCCACGTTGTCCCTGGATAGAGACGTGCATGAGGGCCTGTAAACCTGAAGTGCCCATTGGAAGGAAGTGGGTCTATTGTAGTATAGCCCTTTGGCAGGGCAGCCAAAAATTGGGAGGCTCCACGTTGTCCCTGGATAGAGACATGCATGAGGGCCTCAAAACATTAAGTGTCCATTGTCAGGAAGTGGGTGTATTATAGTATAGCCCTTTGGCAGGGCAGCCAAAAATTGGGAGGCTCCACGTTGTCCCTGGATAGAGAGGTGCATGAGGGCCTGTAAACCTGAAGTGCCCATTGGAAGGAAGTGGGTCTATTGTAGTATAGCCCTTTGGCAGGGCAGCCAAAAATTGGGAGGCTCCACGTTGTCCCTGGATAGAGACGTGCATGAGGGCCTGTAAACCTGAAGTGCCCATTGGAAGGAAGTGGGTCTATTGTAGTATAGCCCTTTGGCAGGGCAGCCAAAAATTGGGAGGCTCCACGTTGTCCCTGGATAGAGACGTGCATGAGGGCCTCAAAACATTAAGTGTCCATTGTCAGGAAGTGGGTGTATTATAGTATAGCCCTTAGGCAGGGCAGCCAAAAATTGGGAGGCTCCACGTTGTCCCTGGATAGAGACGTGCATGAGGGCCTGTAAACCTGAAGTGCCCATTGGAAGGAAGTGGGTCTATTGTAGTATAGCCCTTTGGCAGAGCAGCCAAAAATTGGGAGGCTCCACGTTGTCCCTGGATAGAGACGTGCATGAGGGCCTCAAAACATTAAGTGTCCATTGTCAGGAAGTGGGTGTATTATAGTATAGCCCTTAGGCAGGGCAGCCAAAAATTGGGAGGCTCCACGTTGTCCCTGGGTAGAGACGTGCATGAGGGCCTCAAAACATTAAGTGTCCATTGTCAGGAAGTGGGTGTATTATAGTATAGCCCTTAGGCAGGGCAGCCAAAAATTGGGAGGCTCCACGTTGTCCCTGGATGGAGACGTGCATGAGGGCCTCAAAACATTAAGTGTCCATTGTCAGGAAGTGGGTGTATTATAGTATAGCCCTTAGGCAGGGCAGCCAAAAATTGGGAGGCTCCACGTTGTCCCTGGGTAGAGACGTGCATGAGGGCCTCAAAACATTAAGTGTCCATTGTCAGGAAGTGGGTGTATTATAGTATAGCCCTTAGGCAGGGCAGCCAAAAATTGGGAGGCTCCACGTTGTCCCTGGGTAGAGACGTGCATGAGGGCCTCAAAACATTGTTCCCATTGCAAAGGAGCGGGTCTCCTGTCGTTGTAATGTCCATTCTGCAAAGAATGGGCGAAAAAATTTACCACTGGGGGTATACCTGAAACAAAGGCCTAAGTATTGCAATTTGTAACGGTCATCATGGTGGCGCATGAGGAGAAGGAGGAGCAGTCCAGCGATTATCCAAAGTCCAGAAGTGTGTACCCATGGGTGAGTGGAGGTACATGGCAAACTTTAAATTCCGCTCTCATTTGCTGGTGGTGTGGTGAAGTCTGGCCCAATCCAACCCTTGTTCATCTTGATCAGAGTCAGCCTGTCAGCATTTTCAGTTGACAGGCGGGTGCGTTTATCTGTAATGATTCCACCTGCGGCACTAAAAACACGCTCTGACAAAACGCTAGCGGCAGGGCAGGCCAGGACTTCCAAGGCGTAGAGAGCCAATTCATGCCACGTGTCCAGCTTGGATACCCAATAATTGTAAGGCACAGAGGAATGTCGGAGTACAGTTGTTCGATCTGCGAGGTACTCCTTCAGCATCTGGGCAAACTTAGGATTTCTTGTGGCACTACCCCGCACCTCAGGGGCTGTGGTACGTGAGGGGCTGAGAAAACTGTCCCACATCTTAAAGACTGTTCCCCTACCTCTGGCGGATTGGACTTGTGCCTCTCTCGGCTGTACGCCTCGGTTGTCCACTGATTCCTGACCTATGCTGCTAGCGTTTTGTGAGGGGAATGCTTTGCCTACTTCCGTGACTATGGCCTTCCGGAACTGCTGCATTTTGGTTGACCTCTCCTCCACGGGAATAAGAGACAAAAAGTTCTCCTTGTAGCGTGGGTCTAACAGTGTTACCAACCAGTAATGATTGTCGGCCAAGATGTTCTTAACGCGAGGGTCACGAGACAGGCAGCTTACCATAAAGTCAGCCATGTGCGCCAGACTCTTAACAGCCAGGACTTCAGTAGCCTGACCAACAAGATGACTGAACATGCTGTCCTCCTCCTCCTCCTCCTCCTCCTCCTCATCTACCCTGTCCTCTGGCCAGCCACGCTGAACCGAGGATATGACTGGTGTGCATGTCATATCCTCAATTTGGCCGGAGAGTTGCTCCATGTCTTCATCCTCCTCCTCGTCATAGTCCTCCACTGCACGTTGTGATGAGACGAGGCTGGGCTGTGTGTTATCACCCACACCCACTACTGTTTCTTGCTGCAACTCATCGCGCTCCGCCTGCAATGCATCATGTTTGTTTTTCAGCAGAGACCGTTTTAGAAGGCAGAGTAGCGGTATGGTGACGCTAATAATGGCGTCATCACCACTCACCATCTTGGTGGAGTCCTCAAAGTTTTGGAGGATGGTACAAAGGTCTGACATCCATCTCCACTCCTCAGGTGTTATGTGTGGAATTTGAACCATTTCCCGACGGCTTAGGTGATGCAGGTACTCAACAACTGCCCTTTTCTGCTCACATATCCTGACCAACATGTGCAGAGTTGAATTCCAACGCGTGGGGACATCACACACCAGTCTGTGAGCCGGAAGATGCAAACTGCGCTGAAAGCCGGCAAGGCCGGCTGAAGCAGTAGGTGACTTTCGAAAATGTGCAGACAGGCGGCGAACTTTTACCAGCAGATCAGACAGCTCTGGGTATGACTTTAGAAACCGCTGAACCACGAGGTTGAGCACATGGGCCACGCATGGAACATGTGTCAGCTGGCCTCGCCTCAAAGCCGCCACCAGGTTCCGGCCATTGTCACACACGACCTTTCCTGGCTTTAGGTTCAGAGGTGTGAGCCAGTGATCTGCCTGCTGTTTCAGAGCTGTCCACAGCTCTTCTGCATTGTGGGGTTTGTCACCTATGCAGATTAGCTTCAGCACAGCCTGTTGCCGCTTCGCCGAGGCAGTGCTGCAGTGCTTCCAGCTTGGGACTGGTGTGGAGGGTACAGTGGATGAGGATGCGGATGCGCAGGAGGAGGAGGAGGCTGAAGAGCATGACATTCCGGAGCTGTAGAGTGTGGGTGAAACACTGACTGAGGTAGGGCCTGCAAACCTTGGTGTGGGAAGGACGTGTTCCGTCCCTCGCTCAGACTGGGTCCCAGCTTCCACAATATTAACCCAGTGTGCCGTCAACGAGATGTAGCGGCCTTGCCCACAAGCACTTGTCCACGTGTCTGTGGTTAGGTGGACCTTGGGTGAAACAGCGTTGTTCAGGGCACGTGTGATGTTTTGTGACACGTGGTTATGCAATGCGGGGACGGCACACCGGGAGAAATAGTGGCGGCTGGGGACCGAGTAACGTGGGACAGCTGCCGCCATCAGGTCGCGCAATGCTTCTGTCTCCACCAGCCTAAAAGGCAACATTTCCAGCGCAAGCAGTCGCGAAATGTTAGCATTTAGAACTGTGGCATGTGGGGTGTTGGCAGTGTATTTGCGCCTGCGTTCAAAGGTTTGCTGAATGGATAACTGAACGCTGCGCTGGGACAAGGACGTGCTTGATGATGGTGTTCTTTCTGCGTAGGCAACTGCAGGTGCAGGAGTGGAGGAGGCTTGTTCGCAGGCAGCATGGACAGGGGATTGGCTCGCATGCACAACCAGCAAAGACGTAGCAGTGACATCAGCAAGCACTGCTCCTCGACTCTGTTGTACTTCCCACAAAGTCGGGTGCTTGGCTGACATGTGCCTGATCATGCTGGTGGTGGTCAGGCTGCTAGTTTTGGTACCCCTGCTGATGCTGGCACGGCAGGTGTTGCAAATGGCCTTTTTAGAATCATCTGGAGCCAACTTAAAAAACTGCCAGACTCGGGAAGACCTAACATTTGTACAGGCACCTTGTGTCGTCGTGTTGTTCCGGGGAACGGTTGCCTGACTTCTGCCTGGGGCCACCACCCTGCTTCTTACTGCCTGTTGTGATGCTACGCCTCCCTCCCCCTGTGCACTGCTGTCCTCGCTCTGCATATCCTCCTGCCAGGTTGGGTCAGTTACTGGATCATCCACCACGTCGTCTTCCTCTTCCGCACCCTGCTCCTCCTCCTGACTTCCTGACAATTGTGTCTCATCATCATCCACCACTTGTTGAGACACGTTGCCAACTTCGTGAGAACGTGGCTGCTCAAATATTTGGCCATCTGTACAGACGATCTCCTCATGACCCACTTCAATATGAGCTGGCGAGAGGCCAGAATGTGTGAATGGAAACGTGAACAGCTCTTCCGAGTGTCCAAGTGTGGGATCATTAATGTCCGAGGAGGACGTGTACTCAGCCTGGTGGTAGGAAGGAGGATCAGGTTCAGAAATGTGCGGTGCAGTATCACGGCTACTGACACTTGACCGTGTGGAAGACAGAGTGTTTGTGGTGGTGCCAATCTGACTGGAAGCATTATCTGCTATCCAACTAACAACCTGTTGACACTGGTCTTGGTTCAAGAGCGGTGTACTGCTGCGGTCCCCAAGAATTTGGGACAGGACGTGCGAGCGACTAGATGTGGCCCTTTGTTGTGGCGAAATTAGAGCTTGCCCACGACCTCGGCCTCTGCCTGCACCACCATCACGTCCACTTCCTTGTTCCTTGCCAATGCCCTTGCGCATTTTGCAATGCTGTGCTGACGTGTATTCACTACTTGTGCGTTATATCAAAGTTTGTGGAAATTGCACACAAGTGCACCTGTACGCTGCCACCGACAGGCACACACGTGCGGTTTTAAAAACCAAGCACGGACGCACTAAGAACCTAACAGGTTTTTTTGGGGAGCGACAATTACAGACAAGTCAGACACTATCTGGACTGTTTTAGACTGTGTACACCAGCCCCAGATATGATGAAGGCTGGTATACGGTCACCACTAGGAATGGCTATATATACCCTGCCTGCCTGCCTGCCTGCCTGTATACTGGTACAATAGTCCTGACAAGGACTCTTCTGGTCACTAGCCTGTATTCAGACCTGGCTATACCCTGCCTGTATATAGCAACAATAGTCCTGAGAAGGACTCTGCTACTGTACTCCGACCTGGCTATACCCTGCCTGCCTGTATACAACTAGAATAGTCCTGAGAAGGACTTTTGGTCACACTGTTTGCAGCCCTGCAACTGAAAAAGCTATAAAGGGCCGCAAAGCTTTCCCTGAATCAGCGACACTCTCCCTGCACTCACTGTCTGGATAGCTGTGAGCAGAGCACAGCGCGCCGGCCGGTATAAAGGCTCGGTCACGCTGTGCAGGCCGGCCAATCACTGCAATTCCACAACTAACAGGGCTGTGGCATTGCAGTGGTCTGCCAGCCAATCCCTGCATGAGGGCTGGCTCTCAAAAGAGCGCCAACATGCAGGGATGAAGACCACGAGTACAGCACGAGTATCGCGAGATTACTCGGTCCCCGCCGAGCAGCCCGAGTACAGCGATACTCGTGCGAGTACCGAGTAGTTACAAGCATGCTCGCTCATCACTAATTATTGCAGTTAATTGTCAGCATATTTCAAAGTCATCGGACTTCTTCCTCAGGACAAACCACATGCTAGCATGCTGATATCTTTGGGATCTCCTTCAGCAGCGAAATCCACCTATTTTCTTCTGGCATATCTCCATTTGTATAACCCTTGGACTGCAGCAACTGATAAATTACTCTTCATTATTTGTTGTGGGACACTCAACTTTACCAGGTGAGCACTTTCCTGCACTTTAAAGTCTCTCTCCATCAGATAAGATAGTCTTTCAGTTTTTCTTTCCCAGCATATTTCTATGATTCTCTTTATGGCATTACAGTCCATCTGACCTGGCATTAAACCTTTCTGGAAAAGTTTCTTACTGTTGGTGTTGTTTGGGGTCTAACAATGGTAGTGTACATTATGGCAAATTTCCTATTGCCTTTCTGTAATAATTGTCTGTGAAGAAAGTTAACCTTTTTCACTGCCTTAGAAAAATAATAGAAATTCATTCTCCCTTGCAAGACCAAACCAGACATATTACGTAATACACTTTGAGACCAAAACTCAAGGACGCAGAATGTTTTGACTTAGAAACGACTGACAAACATCTTGTTATGGGAAGAAGAAACGTTATAGACTGTTATGGGAGTGTAAGTGATTATGTTACTTTCTCTTGCTGGGAATATGTAATTCACGCCTTTAATGAATATGTATGTTGCATAGTTACGCCCTAATCAACTTTGTATAACTTTGTAATGTAAACAAAAACAATACAGTTCAATTTCGGAGCCACACACCTCCAGTCTTATGTGTATAACAGCATCTGCCTGTTTTCATTGAGCTGGAATAGCCGAGGGGGGTCACCGGTACTGTCTCCGCATTCAGAGTCAACCTAACAGTCAATTAACCTTGTTTAGACAATAGCTTGAAAGTAGTTACCATAGGAAACTTTACTAGTTTTTCATCTTTCAACTCCAAAATTTCAAATATTTTTTGCAACTTGTAGTTTTGGTTCTCTATAAAACCTATCTTCTTCTCCCTCAATCTGAATTGCCTAGTAAGTCCTTATGTTTCCAAACTCTATGCTCTCCAAATTTTGATTTAAAGTTTGTAGTATTCCTGTTCCATCCCTTTCGCTAAAACAGACTAAAAGATTGTACATATAAATTAGCACAAGTATCCATCTCCCTGTCAGTCTGTATGTCCAGGCAGGAGTCTGTATTACTGCTCTGTAAGTTTTCATTTGTAAGCATTTCATTTATTTTGACATTAGAGTTTGGCCTGTTTTAGACCAGAAATTATTTTCTGAAGTTTGCATACTAAGTCTGGTTATTCTTCAGCCTTGAATGTCTTCTGATAAATCACAATGCAGAGGAGTGCTGTCTACTTCACATCAAAATGTTTCACCTGCATCTTCTTTGTAGTTGCTACTGCAGCAAAGTCCAGATTGTAGCATATTTGATTTTGGAGCAAATGTCTCATTATTGATCTCTTCATATTTCTGTTTGCAAGGTTTGGCAACCAGTCTTGTTTTGTATCATTCAGCTGTACTATCTGTATTATATTTCCCTCTAAAATCGTTACAGAGTTTATGGCCTTTTTTCCAGTGACAACTTTTATAAGGTTTAAGGTTTTGGTTTTATGCATGGATTCCATGACTTCCTCTGCAGTCATATCTATTTATCAGCTTCCAACTTTAAGAGCTAAAACATGTCTTCCAAAGACTTCCATCTCTTGGTTTTTTAATGGATGGAAGGACTTCATTTTGTATTCTTCCAACTATCCTTCCAAAGCGTAACAATGTTTTGAACTCTTAATTTTCAGGCTTTACTGCACACTACAAATTACAACCTGTTTTCCCATTCCTTAATAGCTCAGTGTGTTATTAGGTTCATTCCCAAGTGATTGGTCACTGTTTTGAATCGAGGCACGGCCATGAAGATGATTTCCCAACAAAAGAGAAACAGCATCATACAGCTCATCGATAGTAGTCTCTCAGCCAAGAAGATTGCCAACCTGGATCCTGTGAGTGCCATTATAGTTGGAAGAGTACGAAATGAAGGCCGATGATCCATTATAAAACCAATAGGTGGACATCCAGGAAAAATATTGGAGTCAACACATCGGTCATCACAAGGTCTGTAAATTGTGGTGTGAAAAACACTGCAGTGGAGGTGTATTGTATGCTTTGTTATAGTGAGATGACAGACGTTCATGAAAGTACCATGAAACACATTTTACACAAGTTTGGAATGGTGGCCCGACAAAAAGGTGAAGAAGCCTTGACTTCAAGACAGTCATAAATAGCGTCAGCTTGAATTTGCAAAAAAGAACGAAAAGTGGACAGTAGAAGACTGAACATGGGTGTTTTGGAGCAAAAAGACTAAAGTGAATTGACTATACTCTGATTGGTGTAAATAGGTCTGGAAGAAACAAGGGAAAAAGTGGCTAAAGGATCGAGATTGAAGGAAATGTCAAGTTCAGTTAAGGAGGCCTAATGATATAGTTTTGTTTCAGAGCTAGGAATTGGATACTTGACTAGGATCAATGGCGGTCTCAATGCTGAGCTAGATGTGAGTATCTTACAAGATGAGTTATTTCATGCGCTCGAGCACTATGGGTATAAAAAGGACGACATAGTGTTCCAGGAGATCAAAGGCCCGACCTTAACTTAATCAAACACTTGTGGGTAGAGATGAAGAAAAAGCTGTATACATACTCAAGTGAGTCAGCCAGTATGCACCAACATTATAAATGTGTAGAATAGACATGGTATCAGATTTTGGTTGAGACATGCTTGAATCTGATGAGAACAAGCCTAGAAGAATTCAAACAGTGTAGAAAGCCAAAGGTTGATTTACAAAATACTAACAAAATAATAAAACATTTAATTTAGATGTTTAGTAACAAAACAGTAACAATGCAGTGACATGATAAGAATCTGCATAACCAATTACATGTTAAATAGTTGGAAGTCAAATTTATATATGAGATAGCCAAGATGATTGTCTATAAAATTATGGTAGTTTCACGTTTGAAGCTGTAGTGGATACTGAAATATTCAGCCTGTAAATAAAAAGTTCAAAACATTGTTACCCTTTTGCTCATCAGTGTAAACCAAAATGTGTTTGAACATCTCAGGCTTTCTGCTCTCATCTAAGGCCTCTGTGCAACTGAACCATCTGCACATGTGACATGTTTACCCTGGATAACTTCTGTCCTCTTACAATGATAGAAGCTTTCCGTAAAATATTAATAGGAGAAATGCGTATGAGCATCTGCAGTATCATGTGTCCAATAGATCATTTATACCTTATACTGTCAAGCTATCTCTAGTTCACAGTAGCTAAGCTTTCTGAAAGATATGGTGGGTACGGTAGCAGAGTGAGCAGCCTCTTCTTGCCTCATCACCTCTGGTATCTCAGTATTAGATCAGAAAAACAAAGTGGACAGCAGTGTGAGTGGCCTCTTCGTATTCCCCACCCCGGTTGCTCCAGTATTTGTATTTGATCAGATAGACAGGATGGACAGCAGTGTGAGCAGCCTCTTCTTGCCTCAGCACCCCTGGTATCACCAATATTAGATCAGAAAATTATCTAGAAGCACATCATCCTATATATGAATGGAGGAATGTAAACTTTTCTATTGCCCTTAGTCACATTGATGTCACTGACGCAAGGTAAAGTTTTAATACCAGAGTAGGACCATCCCCATGGGTACACCTTCTTGTGGTAGAATGACTTTTATGCTTTTTGATCAAACAGTGTTATCCAAGTACCCTATGTTATTTATGTCAAATGTACTACTATTATTTACTTGTACACTTTATTATAGGGCATATGCTAATTTTATGTTTTTCTCTTCTGTTTTTGTCTGTGAAATGGCCATAGTATGAACATGCTCCTATTGCACATAAACCAACTTCTGCTCTTGCTCATTTTTGTTGGATTTTCTATATTTTTTTGTTCTCAGTACAAATGGGGGTGTTGTCCCTCTTTCTGAAGTAGTGAGCAAGGAACTTAATCTAGATAACTTCCTAGTATATGTTGATGTAGTCAGAGAACTGTTGTTATGCACATAAGAATTCAATTATGTGTATAGAGCTAATAAAGCCTATCTCATTGCAGCCACATCTGCATCCTACTGGTTCTTGTACAGACTAGTATCCAAAGTTGCACATCACCCTAATGGTTCTTGCACAGACTGGAATATACCTAGCTGCACAACTAAAAACCCACCTGTCTGCCTAAAAGGCCATTGAGTTGTTTCTCGTACCTCCTTAGGAACCAGAGAGGAAGTGGCTAAAACTACAAATCAAGATAGGGTAAGCATGCAAAGATAGACAAGGACCCAGGATGTGAAAACATAAAACACGTGTACAAGGGGGCAAAGGAAAAATAATAAATGCAACAACCTAACATAAAACAAAAGATAGACATAGGAAAGGCAAATGGGAAAACACAGAGAAAACCACACTGGTCTCTGACAAAATCCCTTAGTCACTTAGCTGCAGGGCAGTAATCCACATAGAAATATAGCCAGCAGAGAAGGCTAGTATCAGGAGAGAATAAATAGCAAATGACAATTATTGATAACTGCAAACCAAGAGGAGAAAACCAAAGTTAAAAGACCTTCAGCATCTGGACAGGGACTAACTAGGCTGTGGCTCAGCAGAGAAGGAAACTGACCACGTAGCACAAAGTTATTGGTTCAGCATGGCAACAGAGCTTCTCTGCCCCTATTCACAATGATGTCACTGACTAAGGGGGGCTTTACACGTTGTGACATCGCTACCGATATATCATCGGGGTCACGTAGTTAGTGACGCACATCCGGCGCCGTTAGCGACATCGCAACGTTTAAATCCTAGGTGCGACGATGAACGAGCGCAGAAGCGTACAATATCGCTGATCTGTGTAACGTCGTTTATTTTCATAATGTCGGTTCGTCGCAGGTACGATGTTGTTTGTTGTTCCTGATGCTCCACACATCGCTGTGTGTAAACCCGCAGGAGCGACAATCATCTCCTTATCTGCATCCCGACGGCAATGCGTAAGGGAGAAGGTGGGCGGGATGTTATGTCTCGCTCATCTCCGCCCCTCCGCTTCTATTGGCCGGCCGATTAGTAACGTCGTGGTGACGTCACTGTGACGCTGAACGCACCTCCCCCTTGAAGGAGGGATTGTTCGGCAGTCACAGCGACGTCGCCGACCAGGTATGTGCGTGTGACGCTGCCGTAGCGATAATGTTCGCTACGGCAGCAATCACCACATATCGCATGTGCGACGGAGGCGGGTGCTATTGTGCTGGACATCGCTAGCAATTGCTAGCGATGTCGCAATGTGTAAAGCCCGCCTTAGGGTAAGGTTTTAATACAAGAGTCGGACTATACTGATTAGTATAAAGTATATGAAAGATTTTCTATTTTTCTCTTTTGTTGTCTCTGCAAAATGGCCAGTGTGTGAACATAGTCCTATTGCATGTGTATCAACTTATGCTCTGGCTCATTTTTTGATCATCCTATACATGAAGGGGGAGGAGTGAACAATTCTGTAAAAATTGAGAAGAAAGAATTGCTGTACAAAAGGGATAAACCAGTGGACAGAATCAATATAAATAAATTGTATTAGTACAAAAGTTTATGCATATACAAAAATAACACACAAGAAAGTGATTAATTAAAAGTCAAATAGACTGTCACCAAACACCCCATGTCTGAACCCATGATGGGGTACTAGCACAGAGATCCTTATTCACAATACAAAAACTGCACCAAAACTAATATGTTGTAACACACAGCTATAGATATAAGAGTGCTATTGAAATAACTTTGCCATGTCTGAGACCACTATCTAAACCCCAAAGTGTCAATTCCTAAGCCCAGCTAAATGGCAGCAAAAAAGACCCTGTAATAAGGGACCTAGCAAAGCCAGAACACACTAGATACATGTGAACCACATCAAAGTCAGAGCTGTCCAAAAGAATATATAAACGTGCTACCCAATATCATATAATACAACCTGCTGGGAATAAAAAACGGCTAGACGGTGTAGGAGCCAAAGATCAATGCGTACATGGGGTGTTGCCCCACGTGTATCGCCACTGGATGTGGCTTCCTCAAGGGCTCTTACATAAATAAAGTTAAATAAAGTTATTTAGAAATTTACTTATAAATAAGTTTTATTTATTTTTCGTTTTTAAAGAGACACATCAACTTCTTTACCTCCCACTGAGTAAAAAAAACCTCTTGATCTGTTGCTGATATCATCTGCATTCCTTTTATCATTGCTGATTAAGAAAACCTTATATATCCATACTATTTAAAAGTGATTCAGAATTTTAGTTCTATATGCTCATTTTGTGTTTTTCTCTGGGTTTTGCTGTTAAATGGCCACAGTGTGAACGTGGTTCTATTGTATGTGATAGAACATTGGTGAGTCAGGGAATTAGCGGGACAGAAAATGTTCATAAAACGGCTTATCTTCAGTTCTGATTGTAAGATTTTACATTTCTGTTTTCGCCTAAATAATAAACAATGCCCCATATATCCACTAGATGTCACCATGATGATGAGCCATTCTAGGCTGAGCTCTATTGCTATATGATGGCGAGGACAGATTGGATGCTTTTAGCTTCAGTACAGAAACTACACACATTGCCTTTGAGTTGCTGCTAAGACATGAAAGACTCGGGAAACCACTAAAATCACAGGGCAATCAGAAGTGAATGTTTTTTTTAGCCTTAAGTCATAGCATCACAAGAAGAAGCATTGATAAAAGGAGCTCTCAGGGCCGCTACTTCCATCCTATGGAACTTGGCTAACACAAGTAGGCTTTTCTTTTCTTTTTTTTTGCTTGGATTATTGGATGAAGAGATTCTGAATAAATTTACCATTTAAATGGCCAATTAAAATTGTCAGGATTGTTGCTGATTTTAGAAGAGGACTATTGGGAAATGGTGGTGGAGGACCAATATCTGGGATCTAAAGGAAGTTGGGACAATCAAGAATGACTAATACACAAGGTTAGTTCTATCACCCGAATGAATGAATGAATGTCTACGTTACGATATCGTTTAGCAGATAGGATTGAGAAATGTCTTGTGATTCGATCACTGTAGGTGTGAAGTAACTGCTGGACCCAAAGTATTTGGGGCTCCACATATGGGCTACACAAATCACGATGGTCATTATTATCAACAGCAGCCACCTATACAGTGACATCAGGTCTTACATTATAGAAGATTTGGAGGATCCCAGCAGCTCGGTAATGATTTCCGGTTCTTTCAACCCCTCGCTACTGAAAATCATTCAAGATGCTACCACTGGCAGTCCATTGCCTACCTCCAGCTTTGCAAGTGAAAATGACACCCAGTGTGGAGAACAAATCCTTAATTATGGGCACATTGAGAAACTGGTAATAGGAGCCATCCTGTCCCTCATCACCTTACTGACCATTGCAGGAAATTGCCTAGTTGTCATATCTGTCTGTTTTGTAAAGAAACTTCGGCAGCCCTCAAACTATCTGATTGTATCCTTGGCTTTGGCTGACTTATCTGTGGCCATAGCTGTTATGCCTTTTGTCAGTGTCACCGACCTCATTGGTGGCAAATGGATTTTTGGACACGTCTTTTGTAATGTCTTCATAGCCATGGATGTGATGTGCTGCACTGCTTCGATAATGACATTATGTGTCATTAGCATTGACAGGTAAGACCTTTCAAACCTTTACAAACTATTTTTTTCTGTATTTCATAGTATTTTATGCTGTTCCATGAAGGTTGTTTTGTTAAGCCTGATCCATAGCAGGTACCAAGGTGAGAACTTTCTTGCATTTCTATCACATTTAGAATGGAGGAGTCTTCATTTTTCTTCTGGAGTCACTGACTTCTCTTCTTTGTAACAATTAACAGATTTAATAACTTTTTTTCTGCCACAACGTCTTTGAAAGCTCAACGTATAATAAAAATCAGCAGAATATTATTCATCTCCGCAGGTGTTCTAGTTAGGATAAGGGCATTAGGAGAATGAATAATTCATGAACCTACGTCATTCCGGATTAGGTGATAACTTTATTAGACCAATTTTAATCAAATATTAGAGATGACATTATACAAAAGGCAATGTGTAAAAATAGAACAGTTCTGACATGTATCAATCAATTTCTCGCTTTATACATTTATCTATCTTTTGACATGTTTTCCATAGATTTGGTGAAGGTCTATGAGCGGAGACCCTATTGAGTGCAAGAATAATGAGGCTTTAGTGAACTGCAACGTGCGGTGGTAACCCTTTAGCTCACAGGTTTTCACATCCCCATAGTATAATGACAGCACTCATGTTAAAATTAATTGGCCTATAGCTTACTTGGCTAAAAAAAAACCCTTATTCTTTTAAGAGTAATCACCAGTAACATAATTTACAGGTACATTAAGACTAAGGGGCATTAAAGAGAATCACCACATTTGACATACCTAAATTATTAATATGCTCAAACAGGTTATAAAATGCTGAAAAAAGTCATATCTGTCATATCAGATGCATTATTATTGATAAATATTTTTTTATCACTTTATGTAAATGAGCTCTTCCAGGTTGCTGCGCAGGACGTTAGCTCTGCCTCCTCACTTCATTATCATATGTATTGCCTCCCGTCAGCATCGCTCTGTTCTTCCTCTGTGTCAAGCCTCCTATGGGTATGGGCTTCCCATTACTTCTGTGTTGGTGCCAGTGAATCACTGGTACTTGTGTAATACAAGGTTTCTGGGTGCAGGAGAAGATTGGGAGCGGAAGTACCTGGGACTCGCCGGCACCTGCGTGTAAACAGGTGCTTGGATACAACAGCGCAGAAGATGGAGACGCAGTGGTAACTTAAAACCAAAGATCATTTATTTACATAACACAAACATTTTAGGAAGTTATGGTAAAAGGTTCAGGAAGGTAACAAAATATAGGAATGCATTACAGTATATTTTACACTATGAATATATCACTATGAATACATATATAACAGTTCTAACAATACACTTTTATTATGCAAGGAAATCAACAGCTACCATTTATAAAGATGTCTCTGTTTGATGCCTTAGTCTGTAGTATATAAGAGTCTATCGGGGGGAAAAGGGTTGATATCGTAGTCAGTTGGTCGACAAATCTACTATCGTGATCTTGGTACAGGCCTTAATGAGAGTCAGTGATGCTATTCTGTTAGATCACAAGTCTCTTACTGATAAGTTTCTTCAGCAAAGTATTACGCTGGCTGCCTCTGTCTCTTTAAGCACCACCTCAGTCCCTCTTTACCATAATGTACATCTCAGGTCACACGCACAAGATTGTCCGCTTTTTACTATCTGGTCTCGTAGCCATCTGGGTCCGCTTATCTGCCCTTTACTCAGCTGGTCCTTTCAATTCCTCTCGTCAGCTGATCCTCTTGAATCCTCTGGTGAGCTGGTCCTCTTGATTCCTCTGGTCACCCAGTCCTCTCGATTCTTCTGGTCAGCAGGTCCTCTCAATTCCTTTTGTCAGCTGGTTCTTTCAATTTTCCTGGTCAGCCGGTCCTCTTGATTCCTCTGGTCAGCTGGTCCTCTCGATACCTCTGGTCAGCTAGGTCTTTTGATTTCTCTGCTCAGCCAGCCCTCTTGATACCTCTGGTCAGCCTGTCCTCTCAATTTATCTGATCAGCTGGTTCTTCATTCCTCTGGTCAGCCAACCCTCTTGATTCCTCTAGTCAGTTGGTCATCTTGATTCCTGTGGTCAACCGGTCTTCTTGATTTCTTTGTTCAGCCAGTTCTCTCTATTCTTCTCTAAATTCTTCTAACTGGCTTCTCCGTTTATTAATCACTCCTTTCTACTCAAAACTGAGGCCCCACTTCATTGATTTGTCTCTTGCTGTTGTTTGCAGCTATAAGCACCTCAGATGCTTCCAAACATTTGTCCTGATACAGGTTCAGCCGTCGACTCCTTCCTTGCGGCATTATACTATATGGTGGGCCATTATGCTGTGTGATCAGTACTGTGTTAGCCATTGTACTGTTATGGAATCACTGTGGGAGTTTTATACTTTGCAAGGGGGTTACTGTAGAGTCATCATACTGTGGGTGTGGAGAGTACTGTGGAAAAACTCACTGTGGTGGTATCTTACAGTGTTCAGGGGCACTTTTGTTTGCATCATACCTTATGGGGAACATTAGAGGTATATATAGTGTGTGGGAGCACTAAGAGACTTCAATAAGGGCACAATTACTTTATAAAGGCTGCAAATATTGTGAGATATGCTCCTTTGTGACCCCGCTGAATAATATATATTTATTTGGGGTGGCAATTAGGACCAATTAGGACTTTTGTTATGAGGCCCATGATCTCTATATGTGCTTCTGTTGTTCACCATGCAAAGTGACTAATACATTTTTACAGTGTTAGCTCCATCACCCTATAAGTCTATAAGTGTCTGCTACATGTCCCCTTTTCACAGTGCTAGCCACATGCTACCAGGATTTCTAGCATAGTGGTGACTGGGCCTAGAATTCGTAAGATCTCAGAGGTACGACTATAAGTAAATGTAAGTGCTCCTTAGGAGAAATCACAAACTTAAATAATTCGGCAGACCACCAGAGGAACTAAAGTCCAGTGTGCCCCATGGTAGATTTGTGACCTGAAGCGCCACATCATTCACACCACTGTACATAACTACTAATTTATCGCTTTACTTATATTACTGCCATATACAGCCCAAGGGAAACAGCCACATAGAGCCAATATGATACTACCACACCCAGGATCGGACTGGGGTGTGAGGGGCCTACCAGCGAAATTGCCTGCAGGGGCCCGCACTATAGCTACCATAAAAGTTTGTATTACCTCTTCATTTTCGGCTTCTCTCACTATAACATGCGCCTTTTCACAAACTCTACAGAGTGAAGAAGAGACCTGTATTGTGCCCTGCACTATATCAAAGCATTTCTTGTAACATCTTATTTATTGTAGTTAATAATGGAATCTGTTATTTACAGTCAGTCGCAGTTTTTCTTACACACGGATGTTCCTTGTCCTCAGTATAAACCACCGAATCCATCACCCAAACTATATTCAAAGTGCAACAAAATGTTATCCAGCATCTTCACATGGAAAATATTACTAAAATGAATCCGCCTCTGCCGCCATCTATCCACCATATAGGGAAATCCCCTATAAAGGCCCTGTGTGCATGCTGCAGATTTATCCGCGGAATTGCCGTGGAATTCGCTGAAGGAATGCTGCAGAACATGTGTCTAACATTTCTGCAGTCATTCTCCAGCAAAATCTATGGGGATTAAAAAATGCTGTGCGCAAACTGCGTTTTTTTTTGGCCCTGCGGATTTTGCTGCGGAATTAATGAGCATGTCACTTAATTTCCACAGGTACCGGCGGTTTTTGACATAGATAATGGTAAAAACCTGCAGGGACCCACCTGCAAAAAATCCGCGGCAAATCCGCACCAAACCGCA
Organism: Anomaloglossus baeobatrachus; assembly: GCF_048569485.1. Lineage (NCBI taxonomy): Eukaryota > Metazoa > Chordata > Amphibia > Anura > Aromobatidae > Anomaloglossus > Anomaloglossus baeobatrachus. The sequence goes on along the minus strand of NC_134357.1, from coordinate 108,077,267 downwards.
GAAAATTCGCACGCGGTCTTCGGTGCGTTTTTTTTTTACCGCAGGTGCGGGAATCTTTCAGAGGGTCCGGAATTTTCTTAAGAGAATTCAATTTTCTAGGGCGCACAGGGCCTATGAATCAGTATGTGGAGGTGTGAAGCTTTACCCTCCAATACACTGTTCCATTTGGAGACTGGTGAATATTTGTCCTCTCTTTCCACCTTCACACATTACATAATTAGGTAATGATCGGCCTCCAGTGTCTGTACTGAATGTGATCATTTTTAGCCTCACTATGGTTTCCAAATTAGTTTTACATGTTGGATAAACCTTTTACTAGTCCTGTTTATTCTGACAACACTGCTCTATAGACAGATCAGGCTTTTTTTTTCTTTTTTTTTTTTACATATACAGTGTTTTTATTGAGGCCCTCCTAAAGAGTAATTACATATAGCCTAAGATATGAATGACACTGGCACTGGGGGTACAGGATAATGACACTGACACTGGGGGTACAGGATAATGACACTGGAGGTACAGGATAATGATGCTGACACTGGAGGTACAGGATAATGACACTGACACTGGGGGGTACAGGATAATGACACTGGCACTGGGGGTACAGGATAATGACACTGACACTGGGGGTACAGGATAATGACACTGGCACTGGGGGTACAGGATAATGACACTGGAGGTACAGGATAATGATGCTGACACTGGGGGCACAGGATAATGACACTGACACTGGGGGTACAGGATAATGACACTGACAGTGGGGGTACAGGATAATGACACTGGAGATACAGGATAATGATGCTGACACTGGGGGTACAGGATAATGACGCTGACACTGGGGGTACAGGATAATGACACTGGAGATACAGGATAATGATGCTGACACTGGAGGTACAGGATAATGGCACTGGAGATACAGGATAATGATGCTGACACTGGGGGTACAGGATAATGACACTGGAGATACAGGATAATGATGCTGACACTGGGGGTACAGGATAATGGCACTGGAGGTACAGGATAATGATGCTGACACTGGGGGTACAGGATAATGACGCTGATACTGTGGGTACAGGATAATGACACTGGGGGTACAGGATAATGACACTGACACTAGGGGTACGGGATAATGACACTCGGGGTACAGGATAATGGCACTGACACTGGGGGTACAGGATAATGGCACTGACACTGGGGGTACAGGATAATGACACTGACACTGGGGATACAGGATAATGACACTGACACTGGGGTACAGGACAATGACACTGACACTAGTGGTACAGGATAATGACACTGACACTGGGGGTACAGGATAATTACACTGACACTAGTGGTACAGTATAATGACACTGACACTGGGGGTACAGGATAATGACACTGACACTGGGGGTACAGGATAATGGCACTGACACTGGGGGTACAGGATAATGACACTGACACTGGGGATACAGGATAATGACACTGACACTGGGGTACAGGACAATGACACTGACACTAGTGGTACAGGATAATGACACTGACACTGGGGGTACAGGATAATGACACTGACACTAGTGGTACAGTATAATGACACTGACACTGGGGGTACAGGATAATGACACTGGGGGTACAGGGTAATGACACTGACACAAGGGGTATGGGATAATGACACTGACACTCGGGGTACAGGATAATGACACTGACACTGGGGGTACAGGATAATGACTCTGTGGTACAGGATAATGACACTGACATTGGGGAAACAGGATAATGACCGACACTCGGGGTACAGGATAATGACACTGACGCTGGGGTATAGGATAATGACACTGACACTGGAGGTACAGGATAATGACAATGGGGGTACAGGATAATGACACTGATACTAGGGGTACAGGATAATGACACTGACACTGGAGGTACAGGATAATGACGCTGACACTCGGGGTACAGGATAAAATACCGACACTGGGCGTACAGGATAATTAATCTGGAAACTCGGTTCTTTATTTCAGCACACAGCTTTTCTATATTCTGATAGCCATCTTGTATGATATCAGAGAATGGGAAAGCTGGGAGCTGGGGAGCTGAGGACAAGATAGATATCAGAACATAGAAAAGCTGGGTGACGAGTAAGAGAGCCTCTTTCTCTCAGCTCAGCACCCAGCTTTCCAAATCCCATCCCATGCTGTGACTGCTGATATCCCTCTTTCCCTAATCCATACTGATATATGGTTACTGTGTGGACTTCACTCGCGTCACGCAGCCTGGACTGGAGCACACAGCCTGCACCCCCAAATCACACACACCCAGCACCCCCAAATCACACACACCCTGCACCTCAAAATCACACACACCCAGTACTCCCCATATCCTGCATATCTCACACAGACTGGCTGTACCCCAAATTATCCCTCTCTCAAACACACTGAAACCCCAGATCCCACACACCCTGTATCACTTAATATCCCTCTGTCACAGTCTGGACACCTCAGATGTCACTCACCCTTCAGCCTTTTGTCTCTCAATACCGAACACATCTCCTTCAGTAAGTATTTCCTGCTCGGCTCCTCCCACATGGTCACGTGAACATGACATCACAGCAGGTCCTAGCTGATCCACCACTAGATGCATTTTCTTCCTCTCGGCAGGAGCTTTCAGTTCTGCCCCTGCCGCGCTGCAGCTCATATGCTACGGGCACCCCCTCCAGGTCAGTACCGCCCCCTGCCCCCCCTGTAGCTAGGCTGCTGGCACTGTCATAATGTGACTGGTGCCTGCATACAGTGTCATCACCTGCGGCGGTGGCCTGACAGCCTAACGAGCCGCGGCCGCAAGTCATTTTAATACACCAGCGGGGGCCCCTGCAGGCTGCCAGAAACAGCTTTGTTTGAAGATAAGGTCGAGGCCTACCGGGGGTTTACCCACTACCCCGGCACGCCAGACCGATGCTGACCACACCAAGTATATGTGATAGCACAAAGTATTATACAATTACCCTTATTCTATGGCCTGTGATGACATCTTGTTTCCGTGAAAGAAGCTGTGGTGCTGCAGTCACTTCTCACCACCTCTACCACTACCACTGATTCCGGACACCATAAGGGGATGGAGATGACAGAAGCTGCTGTAAGTGACCGCAGCGCAGCCCCCTGATATAGTCCTGTTTCAGGGGTGATGATAGAAGAAGCAAGGAAGTGACTGCCTGGCCATTCTATTGATGATGTTGTGCCGCCCTGGAAAAACCAGGGTGTCACAGAGGTCTGCATCCATCTTTTTGGTGCAGATCTCCCTCCCCCTTGGGGAGTTTCCCACACCAATACACACCAGCCAATGAGGCCCCACTCGCCCCCTCCTCAGGAAAACGGGAAAAATTTGAAGCGCCGCCATCTTTGGCGCGAAGATTTCCCGCTCGAGCATCTTCCCCGAGCAGGGAAAGCGCGAAAAGCGAAGCCCCGCCCCCAAAGAGGAAGTGCTAGAAAGAACCAAGGGGGGGGCGGGTGAAAGCCTGCCTAATGTAGCCGAGGGCATAAAAAGCGGGGATGCCAGGACTCTGCACCATATCTGGTTCCTGGAACTCGCGAGCAACATGTCCGCCCCGTTCGAGAGCCCTGAAGTCCCGGAGCCGGCTCTCGGAGCAGCGGCGTGGATAAGAGCCTGAACGGCGGAGATCTGTCAGCGTCACCGGAACCAGACACGCCTCCTGATGGAGCAGTGGACCGCGGAGGTGGAGGAGTTAGCTGCGGTTGCCCGGGCGTACGGGATGGAGGCCATGATGGAGGAGCTGGTGAGTGACCCACGCCCCTATGTCCCTGAGGGACCGGTCGCTGCGGCCGAGGGACCCGGTCTGCGCTGGCCCCCATACTAGCTCCTCCTCCGAAGCCCGCACGCCCCGCCGCTGCTGGTCTGTCTGGTTTGTGGCCCCCTGCAGCGATGGCAGAACCTGAAGTGCCGATGCAGGAAGACCCGGAGGTCGAGGTGGTTGGCAGAGTGGCAGGTCCGGAAACCGCGGTAGCTGGCGGCAACCCACCTGACGCAAAAGCGGATGATAGTGATTCCGGACCCGACACAGAACCGGTCTCCAGCTCTGAGGAAGCAGATGGAAGCCTTCTCGATGGTAGCGCCCCAGTAGCCATGTATGTCCCGCTGAGCGGTGGGAACGGATATCGGATGGCTCTCTCCCATCACGCCTGCTGTGTATTGGAGATGTTTGAGGCGGGGGTCGGGTCTGCATCGGAGGGGGAGCTGGAGTAACCATCCGAAAAGGAGCAAGTTGTCCCCGTTGGGACCCTCAGCACTTTGAATGAATACAAATCAAACCGAGTTTTTCATCTGATTGTCGACAGTGATTATCCCGGCCATTGCCAGAAAGTTGTCCCCGGAGGGACCCTATGTGTTTTACCGTCCACATGAGAAACTGCTCATGAACATGGCCGAGAATTGGCAGGCCACCCACGAACTTGTGGGTTTGTAAACAGTTTGGTGGTCTGGTTTTCCGTCCGTGCCACCTCCGGAGAGGCAGATTGGAGAAAGGGCCCGCAACAGAGCAGGCTGGGGCCTGGCCACCACCAGGATCGGTGGCCATCCTCCGGGGGTCAGGGGTCCCCCTTGGACGTGGGGTCCCCTGAAGTGACAGCCGGGTCTTAGGGGCAGCATCAAGGATCAGGTCATTTGGGTGGGGGAGCGGATGACCACAAACCCATCCGTTTAATAAATATGTTCAATATTTGAAACGTTAAAGCACTGCACCTCCCGTAAGGGAAGACTTGAAAATATACGTATGTTGAATGTTTTCATATGTTAATTTATCTTTGCAGTTTGAAAAATAAAACCGGTGATGGACGAGCAGCCCACGGATGGTCTGCATTTTACCAAGGGGGAGTGTGACGCCCTGGACTAGCCAGGTAGTCACATACATACCAACATACACACCCCCACCCTTGGCAGTTACAACAGTCAGACAAAAACCCTTGTTGCCTCCCTCCAGGGTCTGATGTCCACACCAGGTGGGGAGGAGCCAGGTGGTTGGCCCCACCCACCGAGGAGTTCACAGGCCTGGAGGCGGGAAAAGAGTCAGATCAGTGTTGGAGGTGAAAGTGAGAGGAGTGAACACTTGAGGTGTCTGGGTAGGAGCCCAAGCACTGACAGCAAGGTTGGCAGACGGTGGTGGCTGTCTGCAGGAGTTGGTGGAACTCTGCAGAGCCGTAAGGTCCGGGGTCGGGCGTCGGCCCGCCGGTACCGGAATGGGGAACGGAGTGAAGCTAAGCACACAGGCAGGGCCATCGGACCCCGACCAGGCTTTGAGCCGCCGTCAATAGTCAAATCCGAATGTGACAGGAACCCCCGGGGTTCCCTAAAAACCAAGTCCCGATTGAAGGCAACCGTCCACCCAGAGAGGATATACAGCCACCGCCACAGGCTAGAGATCCAAGGGCCAGCGCCTGTGGGCAAAAACAGGCTCCTACGGCACCTATACACCAGGGAGCGGACTACCGGTGGGCAACCACAGGAGTCAGAACATTATAAAAGGTGCAGGGAAAGACAGCCACCATCAGCCGTCCGGGGAGAGCAGAGCAACAACATTGCAGCCGGCTGCGGGACCCGTCCATCCGGCCATTTTGGTTTACCAGAGACTCTGTCAGTGATTGTCTGAGTGAGTACACCAGTGCCGTCCGGCACCACGCCGCGCTGTCCCTGCAACCCTGTACCCCAGCCATCCAGCCTCCCTGTTACACCACCGGGCCCCGGGATCACCAACGCCCCTACCCACGGAGGGGATAACATCCTAGCTGCTCCCTACCATCTCTCTCGGGATCCCCGTCACCAGCAGCGGTGGTGCCATCATCACCACGTCCCGTGGGTGGCATCACGAACAATCTCCCTAACCAAACCACCCCTTTTCACTCACGGTTGAGGAGCGCTGCTTGAGTCCCCGGGTCCGGTCCACCGCTCGAGCCACCGAGCAGCAGCAGCAGAAGCCCCGGACCCGAGCGTGGCGAGCGCGTTCCCTCCGCCCGCGACACCAGCACCCATGAGCGATTATTTTCTTAATCGGACCGAGAAAACAGTCGCAGCATGCTGCGGGTGCAATGCGATCCTTGTTTCTCTCGCACCCATTCAAGTCAATGGGGCGAGAGAAACATCGCACTGCACTCACATTACACCGGTATAATGCGAGTGCAGAGCGAGAATGGCAATAGCCGGCAACGGAGGACAGATGGAGATAAATCCCTCCCTCTTCTCCTCAGTGCCGGCTCGCCCCTCCTCCGAGCCAGCCCGCCCCTCTTCAGTGCCGGCCCGCTCCCCGCAGCGGCGGTCCGATCGCATGATTGGACCTCAGTCGCAAGGACAATCGCATGACACTCGGCTCCTGCTGTGCTGCCAGCGTGAGCCCAGTGTCATGCGAGGATCACAGTAGTCTCCGTGTGGCCCCGGCCATACTCTTAGGAAGTAGAATGAAGAAATAGACTGCAGTACAAGAATAGTTCTTATTTTTATTTTTGTCCAATATTAGTGCATGACGGATTTATTCTGTGGATTGGTGCGATTACAGCGATACCAGATTTATATAGGTATTTTTATGTTTTTCCGCTGCAATATCCTAAGGGCTGTAACTCTTTTTATTTTTTGTGTGGAGAGGGCTGTGTAAAGGCTTATTGTTGTGCAATGAGATTTTTTTTGGTACCCTTTTGGTGAACATAACATTTTTGATTGCTTTTTATTCAGATTTTTCAGATGAAGAATGAAAAAAACCCAGTAATCCACTTATTATTTTTTTGCGGTTCACTGTGTAAGAGGGAAAAGAGTTCAGGTCAGGGGTACAGGGGTACCATATTTATATCACTTTTTTATGCTTCGCTAGTTTGACACACTAAAATCTATATTTTACAAAAAATAATTTATTTGTTCGCCATATTCTGAGAGCTAGAGCTTTTTTATTTATTTTTTCCAAATGAGCCATAATAGGGCTTGTTGTTTGTGGGAAGTTTGACGTTTTCATTTCTTCCATTTTTATTACATATGACTTTTGCTCACTTTTTATTCACTTTTTTGTATCAAAAGGATGAAAAAATACCATTTTTGGCCTGTTTTTTTTGTTACTTTCTTTGCCATATGGAATAAGTAATGTGACATATTTATAGATTGGGTCATTCTGGATTCGGTGATACCAATTATGTGTTTGTTTCTTTGTTTATTTTTGTTTGAACACAAAAGCTGCATTTTTAGTAACAAAATGGGTTTTTGTGATTTCTGTACCCTTTTTTGTGTTTTTTTCTTTACTTTTTTACACATTTTATTAAGCTTTTTTGTACTTTTTCACTTAGTCCCACTGCGAGACATGAATATTTTTCACTTTGATCACTTGTATCATGCTGTACTCATGTACATGCCACCTATCAGTGATTCACTGACACAGCCTGTAAGACCCTGCTTATAGCTGGATCTTGCATGCCACTGTACCCTGGGGTCATCAGATACTCCAGGGTGCCATGGCAAAGATCGACACCTACGATTATCATCGTGGGGTTCTGATCCTGCCAAAGGGGTTATTTTAACCCCTCTTTAACCACTTAGATGCCGCTATTTCGATTCACAGGGGTATTTAAGGGGTTTATCGACTCCTATCGATTTTAAAACCAGTTGAGAATGATGCCTGTGGGTGTCAGCTGTCACCTGTGGGAACTCCACCCACAGGATGGCGCTATGCTTTTATTCTTTAGCACCATTAAAAAGCAGTGCTGAGGAATAAGTACCTTGAACAAAAAAGAGTATCAGCGGTCATTAAGGACTAGGACTGTGAAGATTCTAACTTGTGTTGTTCCATGAAAAGATCCTGAACTATCTGGGACATATTCGCCACCTGATCAGACTGTAAACACTGGTTCCATATATGGGGCAAAAAAGTAAAGTCAGTTAAAATGTGACACTATTCCTTTACGGGCTAGTCTGGAGGCTGGGTATTCGGATAATCCGGTGTCAGATACATGGAGAGCGCGTCAGGGATACAAAGAGTAAAGTGAGACGTAGTCAGGTAATGGTCCAGGGGCAAGATCTAGGACAGCCCATAGTGGATTGAAGGAGTAAATTGAAATGTAGTCATGTAACAGTCCAGGGGTAAGATGCCAGGAGGACACGTCATGGATACAGGGAGTTTACTGAGGCGTATTGAGCTAATCAGAACAAGGAGAGCACAAGAATGAAGGCCACAAGCACCACTCAAGCAGAATGCTACGACTGGCAGAGTTTTGGAAAGACCACTCAGCTAAATAGCTGGGCAACCACTTGGAACAGGGAGCACCTGAATACGACATACACTTGTGGTCATGTGAGGATGAGGCAAGCTGGAAATACAGGAGAATCCTGACAGGAGTATGTTGTGCCGGGAAAGCCCCTGTATAGGCCTTTCATTAGTATTATATTGTTTACATATTAAAGCCATAAATCATTTGTGCGACCCTTCACTGAAGACCATTGCCTAATTCTAGTCTATTTGACTGGAAAAATACATTTCTCCACTATTTTGATTTTAATCTTTGACAGTAGTTGTTCTTCCAGAAGGGAAAAGTCACCTAAGATGCATTCTTATATGTAACTAATTCACTAAAGTTTTCTTTGTCTTGGTTGTTCTTCGTTTACAGAATCTATTTAATTATTTATACCACAAAACATAAAATAAGCTTTTCTATTACCTTACAGTAAGGACAGTGTATCACTAGGACGTAAATGATCAAATGTTCATTTCATGCTTGCAGGAAAGTTGCTAATCCCTTCTTTACAGGTACAATTCAGAGTTTAACCTTAATAACTTAATTAAAAATGTATAAGGCAATCGGAGTATAATTCATTATTAATAACAATCAGGAGTTTACTCTACAAAGAAAGTGTTCTGCTCCATCAGTACCTTTAGGCCCATTAGAGAAACAATTCCGAAATCTCACCAATGGTTTACACAGAAGATGGGCATCAAGGCTGCTAGTGTCATTACCCAGACAGTTATATCATTAATAAAATATAATATGCTATTGTGAGTAAAAGGGGTTGTCCACGATGTTGATATTGATGACTTCTCTTTCGGACATATTCTGTGTAGTGGAAAATTTCAGGTATTGCTCAATTTCATAATGGATAGACTGTCAATATCAAAGCCCTATTCAACTTATTTAAGCCAGGGGCTGTCAAGTCGCATGTTGCATGTGACTTGCATTGAAGTCTATGGGAAGTTGTTTGTGACTTGTGGTCAGAAACAGGAAATGAAACACATTTGGAAACATTAGTGACTCTCTATTACAGTCACAGCATTTTTCAGGTCACAACATGACACGTGTGACATGCCCTTCAGTGTCGTGTGACACGTCTCTTTGTAGCCCTAGCCTAACTCTGGAACCTCCCCAAACATATTAGACTAATGTCGACTGAACTCACAGATAACGATGGGCTGGGCAGACAATCTAATGAGTTTTGGAGACCAAAACCATTGATTGTTGGGGGCAGATAAGCATTTCCCATTTTACACTGCTAATTTTGCTCTCCCTGAGATAAGATGCCACCTGAGATGGATGTTAGTTGCTCTCTCATAGAGAACACAGAAGCACTTGACTGAGCAAAAGATCCAGTCTGGTGGAACTGGCTGAGATGTCACAGAAACAGCCATATGATGTTTGTGGGGGCTTGAAAGTAGCGGCATGATGTAATTGGCTTGATAGGGTTGTTTTCTGCTAGATCTTTGAATTTCAGAATCTGAGACCACTGCACGATCTTATAATGACACTGAACTTTCATGTGCAAAACAATTTTACTAAATAACATATAGCAGTTTATTCTCCACTTTATTTCATTTATAGGCTTTGAAGAACATATGTAAGAGAAGTTGCCAGTGGGCCAGTTCCCTTTTAGCAGTCTTATTGGGAACCTGTCAGGTCCCCAGTGAATCCAGAACCACGAGCAGTTCTGGGTGCATATCTAGAATCCCTGCCTATCTGTCCCTACATTTACCAACATTCATAAACAGATCTTTAGAAAAAGTCTTTTTAAAGATCATTTATGGGATGCTAATGAGGGCTGTAACTAGTCGTAGGGGCGTTAGTTGCCTGGCTAGTCAACCTACTTAGCATGTTAGCATGCCCTTGTGGGCGTGCTAACATGCTTTACAATTTCCGGTGTCATGGTTATACGATACAAAGCTACACATGTGTGCTGCTTTGTACCCGTTAGCAATGAGTTCCTATGACCCTGGGTGTATGCACCCTGGCTTCAAAGACGATCACTGCCCACGATCGGTAGTCATCTGCACTTCGGTCATGCGCACTACTCAAAAGAAGTATCTGTCCCAGCTTTAGAGAGGAGTAGTGGGCAGTGAGTGTCTTACACCCAGCGTCAAAGGAGCTCAACGCTAACAGTTAAAAGCAGCGAACATGTGCGGCTTTTAGTCGCATTGCCATGATGCTGGACATTGTAAAGCATGTTAGCATGTCCACAGGGGCATGCTAACATGCTAAGTGGGCTGACTAGCCAGGGAGCTAATGCCCCTACGAATAGTCATAGCCCTCAATTGGAATATCATATAAGATCTTTAGAAATAGTTTTTCTAAAGATCTGTTCATGTATGCTAGTAAATGCTGAGGCAGTTAGGCAGGGATTTAGATATGCACCCAGAAATGCTCGTGGTTCTGGGTGCACATGGGACCTGACAGGTTCTCTTTACTCTAATAGTATAACTAATGTTTACAGGGGCCAAGAAGGAGGTTAAACAGTTCAATGAATCTCTGTTTTATAATTTTAGTTAAAAAAATGCAAAGTAAAAATTAATCGCTTCTTAAGCAATTTCATTCAAAGCAATATTCTATTGTCTTGTTTCTACAGTTCTCCAGCTGGCCTATGATGTGCTGTTTTTAACTAATTGCAAACAAACAGTGTAGTTTGGTCCTGAAGTCGTATTCCCTTTCATGCATTCCATATAGAGGCGAGCGAATCTTCCAAATATTGTTTATTGCAGATTTGTTGTCTTCGGCCTGCAGATTCGGTTCACTCTTAATGAAAATGTTGAGAATTAAAAGTTTCCCACTTGCCATGTAAAGAAGCCCATCCCCAAAGTATAATAAATGGAGGGGAAATATGGAGTAAAAAAATATAACAATAAACACATTATGCTCATCTGTTGTATGTCACCTCCGCAGCAGCTACCCAGGGGTTTGCGCAATTCTTCAGTTCTTTCACCACTGAGGCCAATGATTGGCTTTATGTGGTCAAATGGAGGAGAGGGGCGCACACTTCATTGATGATATTGATGTGAGTTGCTTCCCTTTTAACTCTGTGAGGCCCCAGTAACGTAGAGTAGAGCAGTACACACATCATTGATGTGCAAGACGAATCCCAAAGAGCTCTCAAAAATTGTTGTAAAATCTCTTTTTTATTGCGATGATTCCAATCTCAGTTTTCAGAAGTACTTTGAAGGTGTGTGAATGGGATAAAGAGGGAGCAACTTGCAGAAAAAGGTTTACCCAAAAATCATAAAAAAACTATTTTCAAAATTCAATTCACCCTTTTTAAAAAGTTGGCAAATATGTGCAAACGTACATTCAACAACCTTTTAGTTTAAATGTATTGATAGAGCTTCAAAGATTTGGTGGGGAGCGTCATCTCAGGGACTCACCCAATTAGCACCATGAAATTGCTGTGGTATGCCTGTGAGAGCCAAGTTCTTTTACTTTTTTTATAGGTGTATAAGCGGCAGTGCCTGGTACTACTTCTTATTCCATCCATTTTTTATAGTCTCAGCAGCTCTGTTGGGTATCATATGAATCTGTTAAGACCAAAAGTTTAAATGTTAATGCCTTAAAGCTGAATTTGCTTTACAAAATGTAAAACCTTTTTTATAGAATTGAACAAAAATCTGAACCAAAATCCATCTGTGCCGAATGTGTTTTTTTAAAACAATACATTGTGTAAAAGGGTGCTAGGCCCGAGTACCAGCCCTGAAGACACTGATTGCCATCTTATGCCATGATTATAGACTGAATACATCTTAGTTTTAGTGAGTCGAGGACGTAGAGAGTGAGAAAGCTGTATATGTGGGAGGAATAGCAAGAAGGAGAAGTGTGCAAGCCAGCTAGATACCTGAGGCTGAAGAAAGAGGGTGTATGAGGCAAAATTAATTAAACTAGACCCTTAGGGTCACTCTAAGGAATTTGGAGCACATGAGAAGGACTCCAACACTAGTACTGCCCTCGTCCAGAACTCTGAGTATCAGGCCCGAACTCTAAAGAGGATTCCTGGGTTGCAACTGACTCCAGAGGTACTCGTCCTTAAGGAAAGTTTAGGCATAAACTTGGGTGAACAGGTTACTACACAATCACCGGTAAACGATACCAATCACTGATATACAGAATGGGTCCCTGTGAGTAGGACGATACCGGGAGTCCTTTGGGATTTAATGACTTTATCGTGTGAGACTGTAGTGTCAGACAGGGAAAAGGAGGACATGCAAACAGCAGCAGTAGTGCCTGGAAATATGGAGCAGTCTGCAGTAAAATTGTCCTTCAAAGTAAAACGTACTGTACCAAAGATGTTGTAGTGTTGTGCCCACAGTGATGATGTTTCAGAAAGACTGTGGGAAACTGTTTCTAAAAGTCTGTTGAGAAAGAAACCAAAATCTGTGTCTGTGAATCCCCGGTGGAAAAATCCTGGTCTGTACGAGGGCCTCAGCACAGGTATGGCTTGCACACACAAAGACAACACAACCCACCAGGAACCCCACCACCAATCCCTTTGGCTGGGGTGCGGACCAGCCAAGGAGGACTGCTGAGCAGAAGCAGAAGACTCCCCTCCTCACCCGCGACTACAGCCCTGTGCCACACCCACATCAATTGTATACTAATTATATGATGACTCATCACATATGGTATGTGCACACTTCTTTAACCTCTGCTGAAATATGTTATATTATCATTTCTTGAGAAAGCATAGCATTTACGTCTACATTTTACACACATACCTGCTTGTTGTATATTTTATCATTCCCTAATTAAAATGTCATTTTCTTTTATTTTTCAATATATAGACTTGTAACAATTAATTGTATGTATTATATATATGGACAGGTTTAGAATACCAGGGGTTTTCAAAGGCTTTTTCCATTGTTGTAGCATTCCATTTTTATTTTTATTGAGAAAAAGAAATGTTATTGAGAGAAAGAAAAAGAATTAACTTGTGTGAAGTTCAAGAATGAAACAGAACAGCAAGGACAAGTGAAACATTTAGAACGTTCAGCGTAGTTACGTGTCAGAGAAAATGAGCATAAATCACATCAGCTATACATCACAATGAAAATATCGATGACATGCTAATAGTCTATTAGACAAGATGATCCTTTATTAAAAGTCACACATCCGTCTAACTTATCCAAGGAACAAAAAGTCAGGAGGAGATAGAGAGTAGGTAGAGTACCTGTACAGAATGTTCTAGAAGAGTACTGATGAGTAGGTTTATGTTGACTAAATAGTCAGTGAGATATTTCATTTTGAACAATACTTTTACAGTTATTTGTAGTGGTGTCATGGCCCCATGGAGAGCATGACGTGTGAGTCCAACTCCAATGTGGCCAATTTCTATAATTTGAATGTAACTTCCGGAGGAAGTGTGTGCGTTAAAGGGAACCTGTCAGGTGCAATATGCACCCAGAACCATGAGCAGTTCTGGGTGCATTTGGCTAATCCCTGCCTAACCGTCCCTGTATACACTAGCATAGATAAAGAGATCTTTAGAAAAAGTATTTCTAAAGATATTTTATCATATACTAATGAGGCCAGCAAGGGTGATACTTCCAACGACTAGCCTCACACTTAGCATGTTAGTAAGCCAACAGAGGCATGCTAACATAATATTCAATGCAGCATCACCAGCGGTGATGTGCATACCTGTGTCCGCGGTGAACACTGAGCTGAATATCCCGCACTTCTGGTCATGCACAGTATAAAGCCGGGTGTATGTGGCTTCAGACAGGTCTAGTGCGCATGACCAAAAGTGCTGAGCATTCAGCTTCATCATTTACTGCGGACACTGGCGACACTGCATTGAATAGCATGTTAGCACACCCCTGTGGGCGTACTAACGTGCTAAGAGGGTGGACTAGTCGGGGAAGTAACACCCTTATGACTAGTTGTTGGCCTCATTAGCATATTATAAACAATCTTTAGAAAAACTTTTTCTAAAGATTCCTTATCTATGCTAGTGCATACAGGGACGGTTAGGCAGGGAATAGAAATATGCACCCAGAACTGATCTTTTGCAGTGTGCATCCGAAGCCGACAAGCAAACATCCGGATAAGAAGGCTGTGGGATTTGTAAGTGCGCACACGTGGGATTCTGAAGGAGCACACAGTATGTCGCTCATGTAAATCCAAGGTATCATGCCCACAGGGGCATGATACCATGGAAAGCATGCAAACGCCCACAGGGCGATGCGACGACCAGGGGAATAGACCCTTTGCTATTTACAAAGAAAATATGTAAGTAATAAAACATTTTTTATTACTTTCATTTTACACAATATTACAACATAGGGATGGGTAGGAAGGGGTTATTAGGCCACACATGCTCCAGATTGTAGGTTAGAACGCATTTGGGACCTGACAGGTTCCTTTTAATATTTAAATTCTTTACACATACACATATATAATGCAATCCATAGTGTTTACAGGAAAGCTCTAACCGTAGGTCATCCTCTTGTCCTGAACTGTATATAAATTGTGCGGTCCAGTTAAATGAGTGTCTCGAGATTGCTACCCCACAATAATCAAATGCCACCTCTTCTAATTGCATGCAAGTGGATTAAATTTCTATGTCATGCACACAGTGCACGAAGTCTCGCACCTGTTCTGTTTTTAACTATACACCTTTAAAAATAGAACAAACAAAAAGGCAGTGTGGTCACAAAAAGAGTCAAACTATGATATATTGTACAAAATTATTTAACCCTCAACTGGTGGTGGGGTTTGCAAAACCCCAGGGAAATTTTGTTCAGCTGGCATTCATTGGAAAATGCTCGTATGAATCATCAATTTATTACATTTTCCGATACTTGTGGGTGTCAAAAATGTGTTATGCTCATGTGTAATCAATCGCTAATAAGAAAACGATTAACACAAATGTGATCTGTGCATTTTCTGTATAAATTAGAGATTTCTAAACACTGGGGTATAGGAAGCCCCACATCACCAGTTGTGTGACAAAAATCCCACCTCACCAGTTGAGGGTTAAGGCTAGTAGGCATTTTAGCAAAATTCACAAAGCTAAGCACACAAATAAGGCAGGGATTTTATATATAAAAAATAGATAATAAGCTGAGCACATCCACAGACATATACTATTAACTAATCATGCAGAACACACTTCTATGATGCAAAGAAAATTGCCAAAAATTGAGTAAAAATATTCAAGAATTCAGTAAAATTCTTTAGGAAGAAAAAATGTATCAGTTAGTTACCAGTTACAAAAATCCTATAGAAAAAAGTGCGTACCGTGCATAGCAAATATATAGCAGCAGGAAGTGCTAGTGCTAGTAAAGTTGTTTTTAAGGCTAAAATATCAGTTCATCTCAGGGATAAATCTCTGATCCCATCATAAAAAACCTACACCTATGACAAGGAGCTTGAACTCACCGCAGGATGCCATAATGTACGAGGGGCTACTGATAAGTCTTTGGCTTTGTGATCTTTTTGTGTTTCTATGGTGATAAATGTTACATCACATGAAAGCCTTATATGTATAATATATGCTTTCAAAATAGTTTTTGTTGCTTATGGCAACAGTGTTCTACACACGAGGCAAAACAAAATTGTGGATAGTCTAATGCGATATTCACAGCAACTGAGAGCAGAGGAGTGATAAAATTCTTATTTCTGCAAGGAAAGTCCGTGAAGGATATTCATGGTGATATGTCGCAGACACTGGGGGATCAATGCCCTTCATATTCCACAGTTAAGAACTGGGTTTCCAAATTTAAAACGGGCCACTTCAGCACCAATGATGAGGAACGTCCTGGATGACTGAGAGTGGTTGTTGTTCCGGAGATCGTTGATGCTGTGCACAACCTCATACTGGAGAATCCACGAATTTCAGCTAAAACAATAGCAGACATGATGGGGATTTCCCGTGAACGTTTTTGTGTCATTATCCATGAACATTTGGACACGAGGAAGCTATCTGCAAAGAGGGTCCCCAAATGTTTGACAACAGATCAGAGAAACATGTGAGTGAAAACTTCCTGGTCCATTTGTCAGCATTTCCGGACTGATAAGAACTTCCTGGATCAACTGGTCACTATGGATGAGACCTGTATTTGTTTGTATGACCCTGAAAACAAGGAGCAGTCAAAAGAGTGGAGGTACAGTGGTTCTCCTTATTCAAAGAAGTTTAGTGTGCAAAAATCAGCCACTAAGGTGATGGCGTCTGTGTTCTGGATAAGCAGGGAGTACTGCTAGAGGACTACCTTCACAAGGGTTCCACCATCCATGCAAGGTATTACATTGAACCTTTGGATCAATTTAAGGCAGCTCTGAAGGCCAAAAGGTGCAGCAAGCTGTCTAAAGGAATCTTGTTCCGGCAAGACAAAGCCTCTGCTCACACTGCCCAAGCGACCACGGCAAAACTGGCAGAGTTGGGCTTCCAGCTGGTTGACCACCCACCTTATTCACCAGATCTAGCTCCCTCTGACTATCATCTGTTTCCAAACTGGAGAAACACCTCAAGGGTACCAAATTTCACACCATTTCTGATGCCATGGCTGCTACGGATGCCGGGTTTGAGGCACAACCGAAATCCTTCTTTTTGCTGGGCGTACAAAACTTGGAATACCACTGTAAGAAGTGTGTTGACATTAGTGGAGAGTATGTGGAATAAATGTAAAGTTTCATCTTCCTATCTTTTTTCTTTCTGGGTAAAGCCAAAGACTTATCAGCAGCCCCTCGTATAAGCCATTGTTAAGACCACACTGTCCAGTACTCCATTACGCGTTTCACCTATGGCTTCATGAGGAGGTACAGGGGTTGTGCTACTGGCCATTTTTTATAGTAGTTTTGTCCCCAGTGCTCACCTGTATTGTGTTGGCGCATGTAAGCCACTCATCACCATGTCATCTGCCACATCCGGTGTCCCGGAAATCACAGTGCGCATGTGTGCGCACTAAGTAATACGATTTGACACTGGGCAGGGAGGGAAAGAGGCAGTGACATCTTGGATTACATGTGTGTCTAAAGAAGGTGGAGCCCGCCATAGTGGAGTTGGGAACAGTTTAAAACTTAAACTATTTGAATGCACTCTTTAACACAATCTATACAATACGTAAGGAGATGACAGCATTACAGAATATACCATTACATTAAAGAAAGCTTTGTGAATTTTGCTAAAATGCCTACTAGACGTAAATAATTTTTGTACAGTATGCCACAATATGACTTTTACTATGACTACACTGCATTTTTGTTTGTTCCATTTTTAAATGGGTGTATATAAAATTTGTAATTGTTTTTTTTTGTATATTTAATATAATAAAGTTTCTATTTTGTAATGTTGGAATGTATTTGTAGGTGCCTAATGCTATCCAAGGGTCATTTCTTGGTCTATATCTTTTATTCTTGTACCTTGTTCAATGGTTCATATCTATTTTTTCATCAACACACTTTAAAAGCATGATAAATGAAAATAAGAGAGGGAATTAAGTTTTTGTAAAAAAAAAATAATAATAGCACAACTGATTTATATTTCAGCTAATAACTATAACAGTCATTGACATCCAATTTCCTAAATTCTATTGCTGCTGATGTTTGCTGAATCCCTGGATCAACTTGTTCAAGTTTTACTATCATTCATAAAATATTACAGTAGGGCTTTAGCACAAATTTTTTAAAACTGAATCTTCAGCTTCTATCAAGTACAGAAACAGACTAGAGGACCCCAATACTATAAAATTACCCCAGAAACTTTGGTATAACAATCGCAGTCGCAGAGGCCCATTCTGATATACTGTTATGTCTCCTATCCTAGGCAAATCCTTGTACATGCAGTCATGTTTGAAAGTGTTGGCGCCAATGAAATTGTTCCATAAAATGAAGTATTGCTCCTAGAAAATCATTGTGTATTAGAACAACACACAAAAGACTAAACAGAAAAAGTCACATTGAAAATAATTTCACACAAAACCCCCAAAATGGGCAGGACAAAATTGTTGGCACCTTTACAAGATTGTGGGTGAACAACTTTATTTTAAGCATATGATAGTCGTTCAAACTCATCTGTGCCATGTAACAGGTGTGGGCAATATGAAAATCACACCTAAAACCATATAAAAAGGGGAGAAGTTGACTTAATCTTTTCATAGTGTGTCTGTATATGTGCCACACTAAGCATGGAGAAAAGAAAGAGGAAAAAAATAACTTTCTGAAGATTAGAGAACCAAAATTGTTAAAAAATATCAACAAACTGAATGTTACAAGTTTATCTCTAGAGATCTTGATGTTCCTTTTTCCATAGTGTACAATATAATCAAGAAGTTTACAACCCATGGCACAGTAGTTAATCTCCCTGGATGTGAATGGTAGAGATAAATTGTTGAAAGGTTGAAACGCAGTATATTCCAGATGGTGGATATGCAGCCCTAATCAAATTTCAAAGAAATTCAAACTTTAGTGCATGCTCAGGGGGCATCAGTGTCAGCGTGCACTATCCTTTCGACATTTGAATCAAATGAAATGCTGTGGCAGGAGACCCAGGAGGACCCCACTGCTGACACAGAGACAAAGAAAAATAGACTGCAGCTTGCCAAAATGTATGTGAGTAAGCCAAAATCCTTCTGGCAAAGCATGGACAGATGGAACCAAGATAGAGCTTTTTGGTAAAACACAGTATTCTACTGTTTACTGAAAATGGAAAGAGCTCTGCAAAGAAAAGAACAGAGAACCTGCTGTCAAATATGATGGAGGTTCAAAGATGTTTTGGGGTTGTTTTTCTGCCTCTGGCACTGGGTGCTTTGAATGTGTGCAAGGCATCATGAAATCTGAAGAAAACCAAAAGATTTTTGGTCACAATGTAGTGCCCAGTGTCAGAAAACTGTGTTTGTGTCCTAGATCATGGGTTAATGACTCCAAACATACTTCAATAAGCACCCAGAAGCGAATGGAAACAAAGAGCTGGAGAGTTCTAAACTGGCAGCAATGAGTCCGGATCTAAATCCTATTGAACAGCAGTGGAAAGATCTTACAATTGCTGTTGGGAGAGGGCACCTTCAAATATGGCACACCTGGAGCAATGTGCAAAAGAAAAGTCCAAAATTCCAGCAGCTGAGAGGTGTAAGAAGCTTGTTGATGGTTCTAAGAAGCAATTGATTGCAGTTATTTATTCCAAAGGGTGTGCAACCAAATATTAAGCTAAGGGTGCCAACAATTTTGTCCGGCCCATTTTGGAGATTTGTGTGAAATTATGTCCAATTTGGGTTTTTTTCAGGTTTTTTTTGTGTTGTTCCAATACACACAAAGTGAGTAAGATCTCTTTTACACGTCCGTGAAAATCACGCACATTTTTCATGGACGTGTCAAAGGTGCGTATTGCCCTCGGTGTGCCGTGTGTATGGAACACGTGTGTTTTCCGTGTGTTATCCGTGATAACACACGGAGAACGGAATTTTCTACTCACCTGTCCCTGGCGTCGCTGTCCGTGGGGCTGATCTTCGGTCTCTGGTCCTGCTGACTCCCTGTTGCTGCTGCTTCCAGCAGCAGTGAAGTGAATATGCAATTAGTGTGACGCCCTGGGCAAGCCAGGGGTCACAGGTCACAACACCACCACACCCCACACTCCAGGTAGGCACATCACAGCTAAACTACAAATCCTTGTTGCCTTCCTCCAGAGACTGATGATTCACACCAGGGGGTGGGCCAGGCGGTTGGCTCCGCCCACCAAGGAGATCACAGTTCTGGAGGCGGGAAAAACCAGGCAGTCAGCTCAGGGATGAGCTTGAGTGAACAGCAGAGTAGCCCGGGTAGGGCAAGAGTAAACAGCAAGTGAAAGTGAGGAAAGTAAAAGTGGAAAAGGAGGAAAGCAAGTGAGGTGACAAGAAGGAAGGAAAGCCTGAAGGGTCCAGCTTTGTGTAGGGCCAGAACAGCAAGGTCAGCGACGGCGGTGACCGTCTGGAGTGGGACCGTTTGGAAGTTCCTGGAAGGACCCCGTTGGCTGTGTGCTCGGTGGTCTGGAGCAGTGTTCCGAAGGACAGTCAGCACCAGGGCAGGGGCCTCTCGGACCCCGGCAAGGCTAGGAGTCGTCAAATTTGCCGAATCCGTCAGTGAAGGGGACGTAGATCCCCCAGCAACCAAGTCCCGAGTGAAGGCAACAGCTCAACCTGAAGCAGAGAGACACCGCCACTGCCAAGGCACCAGTTTCTCAGGGCCAGCGCCTGCGGGCAAAGTGTAGAGCTCCTCCGGCCCAGATTGTAGTCGGGGAGCGGGTAACCGGAGGGAATCCATCGCTACCACAAGTCAACCATAGGTGCAAGGAAGAGGGACATCACCGTCACCTACCGGGAGTGCAGGTGCAGCCGTCTGTGGGACCGTCCTACCAGCCGTTTGGTTTACCGTACAAACTGTGTCCGTGTCTCAGGCTGAGTGAGTACCACAGTGCCGCAAGGCACAGCGCTGCCCCCGCGTCCCTGCGCCCACCAGGCCCCGCACCTCACAAACCATCACCGGGCCCCGGGATCACCAACCCCTGCCCACGGAGGGGCAACACAACACCTGGCTGCTCCGCATCACCATCCCCGGGACCCCCGCATTGAGCAGCGGTGGTGAAATCACCACAACCGTGGGTGGCGTCACGAACTATAACAATCCCCGCACCCAACAAACCCCTTTCACTCATGGGCGAGGAGTGCCGCTCGACAAACCCCCGGGATCCGGCCTACAGCTCGAGCCACCACTGAGCAGCGGCCGCCGGACCCGAGCAGAAGGGGGCGAGCGCGGTGTGCTGACACCCTCCTCCCCGCCCGCGACAACTTGGCGTCACGAACAGGATCTTACCGCTCTGCTGTCTGGTAGAGGTGCGCCTTGTTACCGCCGGAGGTATCCGGCAGAAAAATTGCAGAAGCCGCCATCTTTGGCGCGAAAAGTTCCCGCTCGAGCGTCTTCTCGAGCAGTAGAGGCGCGAAGGCCAAGACCCCGCCCCAAGAGAGGAGGGGCCGGAAAGAGCTAAGGGGGACGCGATGGCGGCTGGCCGCATGTAGTCGCGGCTATAAAAGCAGGGACGCCAGGACCCTGCAAACATACCGTTCCTGGAAGAAAGAGAGAAAGTCACCATGTGGATGCCGTCCCGAAACACCGTGGCCCCCGCGCCGGGAACCGCAGCGTGGGTGGAAATCCGGACCGCGCAGCTCCACCTAAGGCTGCAGGTCAAGATGCAGCTCCTCTTGGAGGAGTGGGAGACCGACATGGCGGACGTTATAGCCACCGTGCGGAGACGCGAGGAGGAAGCGGAGGAAGGGAGGGTGAGTGACCCACGCCCCTATGTCCCAGAGGGACCGGTCGCTGCGGCTGAGGGACCCGGTCCAAGCCCTCTCCCCCCGTTGCCTCCCTCGCCACCCGTCTCGGAGGCCGTGACCCCGCCACTAGGCCCGCTACCACCGCAACCGGTAGCGATACCCAGCCCGTCCGCCCCAGCGGACCGACCTGTAGCCGGAGCCCGTAGCAAACCGGAGGTGTTGCCATGGAAGGCCCCGAAGAGTGTGCCAGAGACAGTCCCCGAGCCGGAGCCGATGACCCGCTCCGAGCCGAAGGCCCAGCTGCGGAAAGCCCCTGTGCCCATCCCCCACACCTCGGCTGAGGTGGCGCCGGGTTGTTGCTGCAGGGCAGCGCCCAAGGCCATGACACCGCGGGATACGCCGCCCACCTGCCTGACAGTGGGTAACGTTCTGGATGTCCCGCGGGGCCCGACCCGTGCGCCGGAGCTGGCAGCAGCGCCATATTGGGAAAGGGAGCCGACAAAGCTGGGCCTGGAGATTGTGGAGAGGGAGAGAAGGAAAGCTGAGCTGGTGGCCCGAGCCATTCGGGAAAAAGAAAACCTGCGGCAAGCGACCTTCCGTGTCCGGGGCCCGTTGTACGAGGGGCAGGTGAGGCGGTTTGATGTCCGCCGGGGCTACGGGTTTATATATGAACCGGGCCTGGAGGCCGAAGTGTTTGTAGCCCGGCGGGATGTAAATGCCCACCTGCCCGAGGAGCATCCTGGCCGAAATCTCATACCGGGAGACATGGTGCGGTACACCCGACACTGCGGACAGAGGGGGTGGTTTGCCCTGGATGTAAAGCTCAGGAGCAGCAAAGAGAGCAAGGTGAGCCCTGCACCCCCTCCCTCAGATGAAGCAGCGGAGGGAACGGAGTAGGGCAGCGGAGCACCGTTGTCCAGTCCCCGTTGGGACCACCACAGTTTGTTTGTTGAAAGTTTGAAAAATGAAAATGATAATTACCGAGTTTTCACCAGATTGTCTGTTGTGATTGAACTGGCCGGAGCCGGCACCGTTGTCCCCGTGGGGACCGTTTAAAATGCATGGGAACTATCCATGGACAAGCCCGTGAACTTGCAGGGCAACCACAGACGTTAGTGGCTTGTAAATATGTTGGTTACCGTTACCGTTTTCCGCAATGCCGCCTCCGGAGAGGCAGGTTGGAGGGAGGGCCCTCAGCAGAGCAGGCTGGGGCCCAGCCACCAAAGGAACCGGTGGCTACCCTCTGGAGGGAAGGACAGATCCCGCTCGGGTAACTTGTGCTGGACTGTGGGTCAAGGGGTGCTGCCTGGGTTTTAGGGGCAGCATCAGGGCCAGGTTGCTTGGGTGGGAGAGAGCGGAAACCGTAACCATAAACCGTTGCAACGTTTAAGAAATGTACCTCCCGTCTTGGGAAGAGTTATTAAAAATGTTATATGTTGATTTTCCAAATGTTATCTTTTTCAGAAAAATAAAACCGGTGTAGGACGGCAGCCCGCGGACGATCTGCATTTTGCTAAGCGGGAATGTGACGCCCTGGGCAAGCCAGGGGTCACAGGTCACAACACCACCACACCCCACACTCCAGGTAGGCACATCACAGCTAAACTACAAATCCTTGTTGCCTTCCTCCAGAGACTGATGATTCACACCAGGGGGTGGGCCAGGCGGTTGGCTCCGCCCACCAAGGAGATCACAGTTCTGGAGGCGGGAAAAACCAGGCAGTCAGCTCAGGGATGAGCTTGAGTGAACAGCAGAGTAGCCCGGGTAGGGCAAGAGTAAACAGCAAGTGAAAGTGAGGAAAGTAAAAGTGGAAAAGGAGGAAAGCAAGTGAGGTGACAAGAAGGAAGGAAAGCCTGAAGGGTCCAGCTTTGTGTAGGGCCAGAACAGCAAGGTCAGCGACGGCGGTGACCGTCTGGAGTGGGACCGTTTGGAAGTTCCTGGAAGGACCCCGTTGGCTGTGTGCCCGGTGGTCTGGAGCAGTGTTCCGAAGGACAGTCAGCACCAGGGCAGGGGCCTCTCGGACCCCGGCAAGGCTAGGAGTCGCCAAATTTGCCGAATCCGTCAGTGAAGGGGACGTAGATCCCCCAGCAACCAAGTCCCGAGTGAAGGCAACAGCTCAACCTGAAGCAGAGAGACACCGCCACTGCCAAGGCACCAGTTTCTCAGGGCCAGCGCCTGCGGGCAAAGTGTAGAGCTCCTCCGGCCCAGATTGTAGTCGGGGAGCGGGTAACCGGAGGGAATCCATCGCTACCACAAGTCAACCATAGGTGCAAGGAAGAGGGACATCACCGTCACCTACCGGGAGTGCAGGTGCAGCCGTCTGTGGGACCGTCCTACCAGCCGTTTGGTTTACCGTACAAACTGTGTCCGTGTCTCAGGCTGAGTGAGTACCACAGTGCCGCAAGGCACAGCGCTGCCCCCGCGTCCCTGCGCCCACCAGGCCCCGCACCTCACAAACCATCACCGGGCCCCGGGATCACCAACCCCTGCCCACGGAGGGGCAACACAACACCTGGCTGCTCCGCATCACCATCCCCGGGACCCCCGCATTGAGCAGCGGTGGTGAAATCACCACAACCGTGGGTGGCGTCACGAACTATAACAATCCCCGCACCCAACAAACCCCTTTCACTCATGGGCGAGGAGTGCCGCTCGACAAACCCCCGGGATCCGGCCTACAGCTCGAGCCACCACTGAGCAGCGGCCGCCGGACCCGAGCAGAAGGGGGCGAGCGCGGTGTGCTGACACCCTCCTCCCCGCCCGCGACAACTTGGCGTCACGAACAGGATCTTACCGCTCTGCCGTCTGGTAGAGGTGCGCCTTGTTACCGCCGGAGGTATCCGGCAGAAAAATTGCAGAAGCCGCCATCTTTGGCGCGAAAAGTTCCCGCTCGAGCGTCTTCTCGAGCAGTAGAGGCGCGAAGGCCAAGACCCCGCCCCGAGAGAGGAGGGGCCGGAAAGAGCTAAGGGGGACGCGATGGCGGCTGGCCGCATGTAGTCGCGGCTATAAAAGCAGGGACGCCAGGACCCTGCAAACATACCGTTCCTGGAAGAAAGAGAGAAAGTCACCATGTGGATGCCGTCCCGAAACACCGTGGCCCCCGCGCCGGGAACCGCAGCGTGGGTGGAAATCCGGACCGCGCAGCTCCACCTAAGGCTGCAGGTCAAGATGCAGCTCCTCTTGGAGGAGTGGGAGACCGACATGGCGGACGTTATAGCCACCGTGCGGAGACGCGAGGAGGAAGCGGAGGAAGGGAGGGTGAGTGACCCACGCCCCTATGTCCCAGAGGGACCGGTCGCTGCGGCTGAGGGACCCGGTCCAAGCCCTCTCCCCCCGTTGCCTCCCTCGCCACCCGTCTCGGAGGCCGTGACCCCGCCACTAGGCCCGCTACCACCGCAACCGGTAGCGATACCCAGCCCGTCCGCCCCAGCGGACCGACCTGTAGCCGGAGCCCGTAGCAAACCGGAGGTGTTGCCATGGAAGGCCCCGAAGAGTGTGCCAGAGACAGTCCCCGAGCCGGAGCCGATGACCCGCTCCGAGCCGAAGGCCCAGCTGCGGAAAGCCCCTGTGCCCATCCCCCACACCTCGGCTGAGGTGGCGCCGGGTTGTTGCTGCAGGGCAGCGCCCAAGGCCATGACACCGCGGGATACGCCGCCCACCTGCCTGACAGTGGGTAACGTTCTGGATGTCCCGCGGGGCCCGACCCGTGCGCCGGAGCTGGCAGCAGCGCCATATTGGGAAAGGGAGCCGACAAAGCTGGGCCTGGAGATTGCGGAGAGGGAGAGAAGGAAAGCCGAGCTGGTGGCCCGAGCCATTCGGGAAAAAGAAAACCTGCGGCAAGCGACCTTCCGTGTCCGGGGCCCGTTGTACGAGGGGCAGGTGAGGCGGTTTGATGTCCGCCGGGGCTACGGGTTTATATATGAACCGGGCCTGGAGGCCGAAGTGTTTGTAGCCCGGCGGGATGTAAATGCCCACCTGCCCGAGGAGCATCCTGGCCGAAATCTCATACCGGGAGACATGGTGCGGTACACCCGACACTGCGGACAGAGGGGGTGGTTTGCCCTGGATGTAAAGCTCAGGAGCAGCAAAGAGAGCAAGGTGAGCCCTGCACCCCCTCCCTCAGATGAAGCAGCAGAGGGAACGGAGTAGGGCAGCGGAGCACCGTTGTCCAGTCCCCGTTGGGACCACCACAGTTTGTTTGTTGAAAGTTTGAAAAATGAAAATGATAATTACCGAGTTTTCACCAGATTGTCTGTTGTGATTGAACCGGCCGGAGCCGGCACCGTTGTCCCCATGGGGACCGTTTAAAATGCATGGGAACTATCCATGGACAAGCCCGTGAACTTGCAGGGCAACCACAGACGTTAGTGGCTTGTAAATATGTTGGTTACCGTTACCGTTTTCCGCAATGCCGCCTCCGGAGAGGCAGGTTGGATGGAGGGCCCTCAGCAGAGCAGGCTGGGGCCCAGCCACCAAAGGAACCGGTGGCTACCCTCTGGAGGGAAGGACAGATCCCGCTCGGGTAACTTGTGCTGGACTGTGGGTCAAGGGGTGCTGCCTGGGTTTTAGGGGCAGCATCAGGGCCAGGTTGCTTGGGTGGGAGAGAGCGGAAACCGTAACCATAAACCGTTGCAACGTTTAAGAAATGTACCTCCCGTCTTGGGAAGAGTTATTAAAAATGTTATATGTTGATTTTCCAAATGTTATCTTTTTCAGAAAAATAAAACCGGTGTAGGACGGCAGCCCGCGGACGGTCTGCATTTTACTAAGGGGGAATGTGACGCCCTGGGCAAGCCAGGGGTCACAGGTCACAACACCACACTCCAGGTAGGCACATCACAGCTAAACTACAAATCCTTGTTGCCTTCCTCCAGAGACTGATGATTCACACCAGGGGGTGGGCCAGGCGGTTTGCTCCGCCCACCAAGGAGATCACAGTTCTGGAGGCGGGAAAAACCAGGCAGTCAGCTCAGGGATGAGCTTGAGTGAACAGCAGAGTAGCCCGGGTAGGGCAAGAGTAAACAGCAAGTGAAAGTGAGGAAAGTAAAAGTGGAAAAGGAGGAAAGCAAGTGAGGTGACAAGAAGGAAGGAAAGCCTGAAGGGTCCAGCTTTGTGTAGGGCCAGAACAGCAAGGTCAGCGACGGCGGTGACCGTCTGGAGTGGGACCGTTTGGAAGTTCCTGGAAGGACCCCGTTGGCTGTGTGCCCGGTGGTCTGGAGCAGTGTTCCGAAGGACAGTCAGCACCAGGGCAGGGGCCTCTCGGACCCCGGCAAGGCTAGGAGTCGCCAAATTTGCCGAATCCGTCAGTGAAGGGGACGTAGATCCCCCAGCAACCAAGTCCCGAGTGAAGGCAACAGCTCAACCTGAAGCAGAGAGACACCGCCACCGCCAAGGCACCAGTTTCTCAGGGCCAGCGCCTGCGGGCAAAGTGTAGAGCTCCTCCGGCCCAGATTGTAGTCGGGGAGCGGGTAACCGGAGGGAATCCACCGCTACCACAAGTCAACCATAGGTGCAAGGAAGAGGGACATCACCGTCACCTACCGGGAGTGCAGGTGCAGCAGTCTGTGGGACCGTCCTACCAGCCGTTTGGTTTACCGTACAAACTGTGTCCGTGTCTCAGGCTGAGTGAGTACCACAGTGCCGCAAGGCACAGAGCTGCCCCCGTGTCCCTGCGCCCACCAGGCCCCGCACCTCACAAACCATCACCGGGCCCCGGGATCACCAACCCCTGCCCACGGAGGGGCAACACAACACCTGGCTGCTCCGCATCACCATCCCCGGGACCCCCGCATTGAGCAGCGGTGGTGAAATCACCACAACCGTGGGTGGCGTCACGAACTATAACAATCCCCGCACCCAACAAACCCCTTTCACTCACGGGCGAGGAGTGCCGCTCGAGAAACCCCCGGGATCCGGCCTACAGCTCGAGCCACCACTGAGCAGCGGCCGCCGGACCCGAGCAGAAGGGGGCGAGCGCGGTGTGCTGACACCCTCCTCCCCGCCCGCGACATTAGCATAATGAGCGGCGGTCTGCAGCAAGTGACAGCAGCGGCAGAGACTGCAGGGCTGGAGAAGGTGAGTAAAGTTTTGTTTTTTTTTTCTCACAGACACATGTCTTCTCTCCGGTGCGTGTCACACGGAACACATCCGTGTGGTCCGTTTGCATTACGAATTTACGTGTGACACGTTTGCGTTCCATGTGACACCCGTGATGCACACGGACACACGTAAGTACGGAACGGACACACGTTCCGTGTGCAAATACTTATGTGTGTCCAAAACCATAGGAATACCTAGGTCTACGTGTGTACGTGTCTCCGGTATGTGAGAAAACGGCCATACACGTACCGAAGGCACGTACGTGTGAAAGAGGCCTACATGTGCATAGCAAAACATATGTAATTGTAATAATTTTCTGTGAGAAATACTTTATTTTCTGGAACAATTTCAAGGGTGCCTACACTTTTGGCCATGACTTAAATACATTCATAAAAAATAAATATGGTAAAAACTTATCTGTTGGACATGAAAGTATTTTATACCACATGGTGAAATGCCCAATTTGTCAGTATGTAATGAGCATACTCACAGCATTCACAGCTCATGTCCCTGTAGAAAGAAAATATCACCGTTGATCCCTATATAGAGCCACTTGCACGCTATTCTATGTATAACAATGTAGGCGCAAAGGTAATTTGTAATACATTTTCAAAGTTCCTTTGATCTTGCCTGCAGGCTGAAATAGATTAGTGGAGCCTGTGCCCATATGATTTCCAGATTTCCCTTTAAAACCTTCCTATAGTATATTCTAAAGTATCATGTATATAAAATCTTTTTTACTGGTTTCACAAAGCTTCTTTTGTAGGTGGAGGATTTCACTTGGAACTTGCCTGAAAAAGCACTCACTAAACATTAAAAACAATGAATGCAAACTGTATGCACAGCAATGTGAAAACAATTTGTGCATACATTACATCTTTTTTTAGCTTTTACTTTTTACAGCTTTAGGTTTCAAATGTGGTTACGAGAATTGACCTGACTATTCTTCAGATGAGACCCATAATTTCTCTCTACTTATGACATTAAGGCTGTGTGAACACGTTGCGTTTTTTACCGCGGAAACGCTGCGTTTAGAACCGCAGCGTTTCAGTGGCAAATTGCATGCGTTCAGCTTTCCCAGCAAAGTGTATGAGAAAGCCGAAAAATCAGTGCACACGCTGCGTTTCTAAACGCAGCGTTTTGGATGCCAAAAATCGGTGCGGAAAGAAAAGCAGCATGTCACTTCTTTTGTGCGGTGTGGCTGCGTTCTCCCCCTAAAGGGAACCTGTCACCTACTCACCAGTGGGGCATTCTGATATGGTCCGATCTGATGGGTGTCTCTGCTCTTAGGTCCAGTGCCTCCTCTATTCTTGCGATCACTGTCCTCCTTCTTGCTTCATGTGGATGACGCGTCCTACGTGCCCTCCTTTGCGCTCCTGCACACGCGCACTTTGTGCTGTCTTACTCAGAGCAGAGAAAAGTAGTGTAATGTGCAGGCACTGGCATTCTTTGACCTTTCCCCACTCCAGCTAACAATTCCCAGCTGTGAGACTGTGACCGGGGTTATCTATGACGGCCGGTATGTCTCGCCCCGGTTGTGCTCACTCCATGATAGAAAGTAACTCCACTCAGGGGTTAATGCTGTTTCCCTACAAGCTGAATGAAGGGTTAAAAGGAAACAGGAACAAGGGCGGGGGTGCCTAGTGTGAGGGAGTGAACACAACTCCCTGAGTTTTCTGCCGGAGAGGCACATGTGTACTGTTGTGGACTTTTGTTTGAGTATTCAACCGTGTGCTGTGAACCTTGGTGCCTGGATCCCGTGTCTTCTGCTGCGCAGCCGACCACGCTACCTCACATATGGTGGAGAATCGGCGGGCATGCCAGCCCGGTGAGGTGTAGCATCCATCCCTGGTGACCCAGCAGCGCATGTCCTGGATTCGAGCGGCTATACTACAGCCCAAACCCGGCGACGCCATGGAGGACATACTAAAGCAGCTGGCTCAGGCTACTGCACAGCAACAACAGACAAATACACACCTGCTCCGGATGTTGGATCATCAGCAGCAATCCTTGCAATTGCAGAAACAGAGGCACCAAGAACAGATGGTCCTCCTGGCCAAGTCGATCCGTGCCGGACCGGCAGCAACAACCCCGGGACCGGGTGACGACGGCAGCGTCCGGAAAGCGGTGAGACAAGCGTTGCAAAAGATGACCCCGGGGGATGATGTGGAAGCGTTCCTGGCGGTGTTTGAGCGGGTGGCCGAGCGGGAAAAGCTGCCGACCCCCCAGTGGGCTGAGGTATTGTCGCCCTATCTGACGGGGGAGCCCCAAAAAGCGTACCTGGACCTCTGTACCGAGGACGCCATAGAATATGCGTCTTTGAAAGCCGAAATACTGGCTCGGTTGGGGGTGAATACCTATGTACGGGCTCAGCGGGTAAATCAGTGGTTCTATGAGGAAGCCAAACCCGTACGCTCCCAGGCCTATGACTTGTTGCATCTCGTAAAAAAGTGGTTGCAGCCTGACACTCTGAGCCCGGCGCAAATGGTGGAAAGGGTAGTAGTTGATAGTTTTGTGCGCACTTTACCCGTCACCATTCAACGGTGGGTAGGACAGGGCGACCCGAGTACCCTGGACCAATTAGTGTCCCTGGTAGAGCGGCATGTGGCTACGCAGGACTTGATACGGGACACTGAGACTTTGCGTACCGCCCGTCGGTCCGGCCCCTCCAAGCCTAGGGCCAAGGACCCACCGCCGACACCGGTGCAGGAGTCCGCTACCGTCCCGTCTGAGGCCGCGCCCGCCGTCCCTGAGGTCCGGAAGGTTCTGTACCCTAAACGACAACTCGTCAAGGGGGTTTCCTTCCCTATGAGATGTTGGCGGTGCCAGCGGGTGGGACATATGGAAGCCCAGTGTCCACTCACCACGGAGCCCATGGATTGTGGGGTTACCCGGCGGGGTTCAATGTATGCTCAGGTGGTGTGTACCGCTGACCTGGTCTCCCCAGAGACTGAGCCCCACTTGTGCCAAATACAGGTGAATGGATGTCCGGTTACAGGCTTGTTGGATTCCGGAAGCTTAGTGACCCTTGTGCGATCAACCCTAAGGGCTAAAGTAAAGGCCACAGGACGTACCGTGGGGGTGGTTTGCATACATGGGGACCGCTGAGACTATCCCACGGGGATTGTCATCATCACAGCACCTTGCGGTCAGGTGCAACATGAGGTGGGACTTATTAACACTCTTCCCTATGACGTGATCCTAGGAAGGGATCTGCCCTATTTTTGGACTTTATGGAAGGGACCTCCTAAGTCCCCTCAGATATTGGTCAGTCCGGGACCTGAGCCCTACAATCCTGAATCCGGGACGCCTGCCGTAGGGGTTCCCATGATAGGGACAGAATGTGAACCCGATAGGTCGCCCCTAGAGGTATTGGCAGGAGAGGCTGAGACGGTCGAGCCCATCCCGGAGTTGGAGGCGTCCCCGGATACGTTTGGGACAGCCCAACTCCAGGACCCTACATTAATACATGCCCAGAGTCGGGTGACAGTAGTTGACGGGGTGGCACAGCTGCCCGGTGCCCAGGTAAGGTACCCACATTTCGCTCTTAAGCAGGATTTACTCTACCGGGTAGATGAAATACGGGGCGTGGGGGTAGAGCAGTTGGTGGTGCCCCAGCCGTATCGCCAGCGGGTCCTCGACTTGGCTCATAAACACCTGATGAGTGGCCACCTAGGGGTCAAGAAAACGCAGGAGCGAATATTGCAAAGGTTCTATTGGCCCGGGGTCTTTGGGGAGGTAAAACGGTTCTGCGAAACCTGCCCGGAGTGTCAGCTTACCGCACCTCTGACCCACTTTCGCAGTCCGTTGGTGCCCTTACCCATTATAGAAGTCCCTTTTGAACGGATAGGGATGGATCTGGTGGGGCCCCTCGTAAAGTCTGCTCGAGGGCACCAACACATCCTAGTGATTGTTGACTATGCCACCCGGTATCCAGAGGCGATACCTCTCAGACATACTGCAGCGAAGCTTATAGCTCGGGAGTTGTTTGCTGTGTTCTGCCGGGTGGGGTTGCCCAAGGAGATCCTTACGGATCAGGGGACCCCATTCATGTCTAAAGTGACCAAAGAGCTATGCCGGCTACTCCAGATCAAGCAGTTGCGTACGTCTGTGTATCATCCTCAGACGGATGGGTTAGTAGAACGATTCAATAAAACCCTGAAAACCATGCTCAAAAGGGTGATCTCCAAAGACGGGAAAGACTGGGATATGATGCTTCCCTATTTGATGTTTGCCATACGAGAGGTGCCACAGGCATCTACGGGGTTTTCGCCTTTTGAGTTGTTATACGGGCGACATCCCCGGGGATTGTTGGACCTGGCAAAGGAAACATGGGAGCAAGAGCCCACCCCCCATAAAAGTGTGATTGAACACATTTTAGGAATGCAGAACCGCATAAGCGCGGTCATGCCAATTGTGAAGGAGCATTTACAGGAGGCTCAGGCCGCGCAAAGCGGCCGCTACAATAGACAAGCCACCGTGCGGACCTTTAAACCCGGGGATCGGGTGTTGGTATTGATCCCCACGGCGGAGAGTAAATTCCTGGCTCAGTGGCAAGGCCCCTACAAGATAAAGGAAAGAGTCGGGGTGGTCAATTATAAGGTATTGCAGCCCAGTAGGCGGAAACCTGAACAAATATATCATGTCAACCTATTAAAACCGTGGCAGGAACGGGAAAGCCTGATGGTTGATTTTCCCCCATCTCCCTCCTCTTCGGGTCGTTCAAACCCGGCTCCAGCAACCTCCGGAGAGGACGAACTGGAAGTAAGGATTGGAGAAGCCCTCACCAAGCAACAGAGGCGAGAGGCCAGACGGCTGGTTCAGCAGAACCCCGATGTCTTCTCCGAGTTGCCGGGTAGGACCAGTCTGATACGACATGACATTGTCACCGAGCCTCACCTGAAGGTACGCCTGAAGTCATACCGGGTGCCGGAGGCTCGAAGACAAGCCATATCAGAGGAAGTGAAGACAATGCTACGCCTGGGGGTCATCGAAAAATCCCGAAGTGAATGGGCTAGTCCCATTGTCCTAATTCCAAAACCCGATGGCTCCTTAAGGTTCTGCAATGACTTTAGGAGATTGAACGAAATATCCAAGTTCGATCTCTACCCCATGCCCTGGGTGGATGAGCTGATTGATAGGCTGGGACAGGCGCGATATTTCACCACGCTCGACCTGACCAAGGGGTACTGGCAGGTGCCACTGACGGAGTCCGCCAAGGAGAAAACCGCTTTTGTTACGCCGGAGGGTCTCTTCCACTATGTTGTCTTGCCTTTTGGGTTACATGGCGCTCCGGCCACGTTCCAGAGGTTGATGGACTTGGTGCTGGAACCCCACCAGGCGTATGCATCAGCGTACCTTGATGACATCATTATTTACAGCTCCGAGTGGCAGACCCACTTGGAACAGGTACAAGCGGTGGTGGACGCGCTTCGAACAGCCGGATTGACAGCCAATCCCAAGAAATGTGCGTTGGGACTCACGGAAGCCCGCTACTTGGGCTACGTGATAGGCCAAGGAGTGATTAAGCCCCAAATTAACAAGGTTGAGGTGATCCAGAAGTGGCCTAGACCCCTGACCACGAAGCAGGTTAGGGCCTTCCTGGGTATCGTGGGGTACTACAGGAGGTTTGTAAAAGATTTTGCGGGACTATCAGCCCCCTTGACGGACCTTCTCAAAGGCAAGAAGTCCGTCATGGTGCGCTGGACTCCGCAGGCCGAGGACTCCTTCCGGGCCCTGAAGGGGGTCCTGTGCGGACAACCCATTCTGGTCAACCCTGATTTCCGGAAGGAGTTTATAGTACAGACTGACGCCTCTGAGGTCGGCCAGGGGGCAGTGCTGTCTCAGGTGGTTCAGGGGGAGGAACACCCCGTCACCTTCTTGAGTAGGAAGCTCACCCCTCCCGAGCGGAATTATAGCGTAGTGGAGAAGGAGTGCCTGGCGATTAAATGGGCCTTGGAGTCTCTACGCTATTACCTGCTGGGACGGCAGTTTCGCTTGGTGACTGATCACTCTCCGCTGGTCTGGATGAGGTCCGCCAAGGAACGGAATGCCCGGGTTACCCGGTGGTTCCTTTCTCTGCAAAACTTCCGGTTTACGGTTGAACATCGGGCCGGTAGGTTGCAGGGCAACGCCGATGCCTTGTCCCGCGGCCCGTGTTTGATGGCAGGAGTTCAACCCCGCACGCTTGAACTGAGGGGGGGGGTATGTGAGACTGTGACCGGGGTTATCTATGACGGCCGGTATGTCTCGCCCCGGTTGTGCTCACTCCATGATAGAAAGTAACTCCACTCAGGGGTTAATGCTGTTTCCCTACAAGCTGAATGAAGGGTTAAAAGGAAACAGGAACAAGGGCGGGGGTGCCTAGTGTGAGGGAGTGAACACAACTCCCTGAGTTTTCTGCCGGAGAGGCACATGTGTACTGTTGTGGACTTTTGTTTGAGTATTAAACCGTGTGCTGTGAACCTTGGTGCCTGGATCCCGTGTCTTCTGCTGCGCAGCCGACCACGCTACCTCACACAGCTGACGTCAACCTCTCAAAATATTACCCCAATTGTCAATGTACTAGGTCAATCAGGAATATCCTGGTTTAACTTTCCGCTGTCCTACTCACAGCAGAGAAAAGTAGTGTGATGCACAGGCTCGGGCATTCTTTGACCTTTCCCCACACCAGCTGACAATTCCCAGCTGACATCAACCCCTCAAAATATTACCCCGATTGTCAATGTACCAGAGCAATCAGGAAGATCCTGGTTTAACCTAATAAATAAATAAATAAATAATTTAATAAAAATAAAATGGCATGGGGTCCCCCCTATTTTTGATCACCAGCCAAGGTAAGGTAGACAGCTGTGGGCTGATACTACCAGGCTGGAAAGACTCACAGTTATTTGGCCCTTCCTAACCTTAAAAAGAACAGGCCACAGGAGCCCCAGAATTGGCGCATCACATTAGATGAACCAATTCTGGTTCTTTGCTGCACCTCTTCCTGATTGCCCTGGTGGAGTACTAATTATTTTTGGGATGATTGTCAGCTGTGAATTGTAAGTTGGCATCAGTCCCAGGGGTTAGTAAAGGATAGACGTGTATCAAACACTCCATTAATAACTCAGTAAGTGTTAAGTTAAAAACATACAGAATTGAAAAAAATTGTTTATTTGAATATAAAGTCCCCCATACTTCCCATCGTTCACAAATTTATAAAAAAAATGTTTCCACAAAAGCTCTGACGTAATTCACATTCCACAATAGAAACGTCAGTGATTGTGAATAGCAGAAAAGTTCAGCTATTCACAGACTCCAAGTATGATGACAATGCTCATCAGAACCGCCAGCTCAATGCTGCACTCAGCGAGACCCGGCAGCTCTAATGAGAGTTGTAATCACCTGACGTTGGTGAATAGCTGCAGTTTACTGCTAGTGATGGGCGAACCCCCAATGTTCGTGTTCAGGAGACTCGCCCGAACGTTTTGTAAAGTTCTAGCTCGGGCACATGCTTGGCTCCCCCTCCCTGCATGTTGGCGCTCTTTACAGAGTCAGCCCACATGCAGGGATTGGCTACCACACACTGTAATGTCACAGCCGGTGAATAGCGAATAGCGGAGATCACTTTGCTATAGTAACCCGTTCGTTCAGTTACTATGGCAATGGTGGCAGCGGTGACGTCACCGCTTACCAACCAGCAGCCTCTGTTCAGTTCACTCATTGAGTGATTAGACAGCACAGGGAGCAGAAGCGTTCTTCCTCCCCGTGCTTCCTAATATAGCAGAGCTAGATCGGTGACAGAAGGCAGAAGACCAGGATCATGGAGGAGTGAGAGGGAGTAATAAACATGGAGTCCCTAAGTATGTCTGTGTATTTCTAATAAAGTATTTTTTCTCTATGTGGTGTCTTTTTTTAACCCTTTATTGGAGATTCTTAATGGCTGGGTCCAACTGGCGATCAAAATACAGGAAAGTCCATTCATGTTTTTTTATTTAAAAAAATAAATTAAAAAAAATGCGTGGGCTCCCGCTGTATTTTGATCGGCAGTCAGGTAAAGCCAGGCAGCTGGGGGCTGACATTCTCGGCAGCCCGCAGCTGCCCCTGGAAATGGCGCATTGTTTCTTAGCACCATTTACAGGCGCGTTACCCGGCTTGACCAGCGACCCTGTTGCCGGGTGGCACGCTGGATGATGAAGGGGTCAATACCAGCTTTGTATTCTCAGATGGTACTAAGCCCGAAATTCATGATGTCATGCCAAATTAGACATGGCCACCATGAATTTCTAGGAAACACAACACAGAGAAAAATATTTTTATTAGAAATAAAACAAAAAAAATTTAGAGACTCCATCTTTACTATAAAAAACTCCTTAGTCCGATGTAATCCACAGGGACAGCAATGTGAACTCTGCTTCATCACTATGCACAGACAGTGTCTATACAGAGTGAGACGCAAAGAGACCCATGTCAGCTCTACTATATCACTCTGCACAGAGTGAGAAGCAGACTGACAGTGACGGGATTCTTTCACTTGCGTCTCGCATTGCATCACCCCACTCACAGGACAGGAGCGCCTCAACTGCATGGAAATAAACCCAGCTGACCCACTGCTGTAGGGAGATTGTGCACCGTGATGCAATGCGACACTCGCATCACGGCGCACCAAGACCTTTGATGACGTCATAGTCTCATGACCAGTCTGTAGCCAATGAGGTAATACAACATGCACACCTGACTGATCACATGGCCATGACGTCACGGA
The DNA here is from genome assembly GCF_048569485.1 of Anomaloglossus baeobatrachus. NCBI lineage: Eukaryota > Metazoa > Chordata > Amphibia > Anura > Aromobatidae > Anomaloglossus > Anomaloglossus baeobatrachus. The sequence continues at coordinate 108,040,932 of NC_134357.1, read as the reverse complement.
AGGTCCTTTAGTCATTTTGGTTACAGGGAAAACACAGCAATGATCGGATGGACGCGGAAACGGCCGGGAGACAGAACGCGTCGTGGGAACTGTAAGTATAATCATAATGTTTTTTAATAATGTGCTTTTTTTTTCCAGCCCCTGGACCCGAACTGCACGCGAACTGTAACACGAGCTTCCCAGGAAAGCTTGTGATCGGGAACGTGTACATGAACACCATATGTTTGGTACAGACCCCGAACGTTACAGTTCGGGTTCGCCCATCACTTTTTACTGCTATTCACAGTCACTGGAGTTGCAGTTTTGGATTGTGGACTATGTTGGAGCTTCGTGGGAACACATTTTTAATAAATTGGTGAAGAAGGGAAAGTGGGATAGACTCTTAGGGGTACTTTGCACGTTGCGACATCGAAAAGTGACGCACATCCGGAGCCAGTAACGACGTCACAACGTGTAAATCCTAGATGCACCGATAAACAATCGCAAAAGCGTTGTAAATCGGTGATCTGTGTACTGTTGGTCATTTTAATAATTTCGCTGCAGCAACAGCTACGATGTTGTTCCTCGTTCCTGCTGCAGCGCACATCACTGTGTATGAAGCCGCAGGAGCGAGGAACATCTCCTACCTGCGTCCCGCCTGCAATGAGGAAGCAAGGAGGTGGGTAGGATGTTTACGTCCCGCTCATCTCTGCCCCTCCGCTTCTATTGGCCGCCTGCCGTGTGACGTCGCTGTGACACCGCATGACCCGCCCCCTTAGGAAGGAGGTGGGTCGCCGGCCAGAGCGACATCACAGGGCAGATAAGTGCGTGTGAAGCTGCCTTAGCGATAATGTTCGCTACGGCTGCTATCACAAGAGATCGCATCTGCGATGGGGGCGGGGACTATCGCCCTCGGCATCGCTACAATCGGCTAGCAATGACGCAGCATGCAAAGTACCCCTTAATTCAAATAAAGTATTTTTTTTCCTGTGTTTTTGTGCTTTTTTAACTTTACACTTACTTGGTTAGTAAAGGGGATGTCTGACAGATGCCTATCCATTTATAACCCCTGGGTTTGATGCCAGCTGACATTATACAACTGACGGCAACCCCATTAACCTATTAACCCGATTACTACAGCACCAGGGTAATAGGGAAGAGGTGGGGTGAAATGTCAGAATTGGCGCATCAAAATGATGTGGCATTTCTGGGGAGGATGTGAGCTGTGTTTTATAGGCTGGGAAGGGACAAATACCCATGGAATTTCCTAGCCTGGTAAAACCAACCCCCAGCTGTCTGTTTTACCTTGACTGGTTATCAAAACTGGGAGGGATGCCAAGCATTTTTTTTTTTTTATAAAGGCTAAATAGACCAATTTTATGAATATATAAATATTTTAATTTTATTTTGCGCAGTACAGACAAGATCACACAGACAGTTGTGATTAAAATCAACACACAAACCAGGCCAGGGCAGTGTGGGAAACCAGGGCAAAGTATTGCTGGTAAAAAGATCATATAGAGTAGCTGTACAGAAAAATTCATCAAGCCATTATAAGACTGCATAATTTTAGATCGAATGACCAAAACAATGATCTACCACCTCAATATAATAATATGGAGTTTTCTGATGTGAATTCACACAGCATCACATGGCCGGGAACTACATATTCTGGGGAGGATGTGAGCTGTGTTTTATAGGCTGGGAAGGGACAAATACCCATGGAATTTCCTAGCCTGGTAAAACCAACCCCCAGCTGTCTGCTTTACCTTGACTGGTTATCAAAACTGGGAGGGATGCCAAGCATTTTTTTTTTATAAAGGCTAAATAGACCAATTTTATGAATATATAAATATTTTTATTTTTATTGTGCACAGTACAGACAAGATCACACAGACAGTTGTGATTAAAATCAACACACAAACCAGGCCAGGGCAGTGTGGGTAACCAGGGCAAAGTATTGCTGGTAGAAAGATCACATAGAGTAGCTGTACAGAAAAATTCATCAAGCCATTATAAGACTGCATAATTTTAGATTGAATGACCAAAACAATGATCTACCACCTCAATATAATAATATGGAGTTTTCTGATGTGAATTCACACAGCATCACACGGTCGGGAACTACATATTAGTATATGACATAAGCATTACATAGTAATAATAAATGAGCAGACCCAAGGTCACATGATAGCAAATATAATGCCAGTAATACTAACATGGATAACCAGTATTAAGTCAAATATCGACCATTGATATGTTACCACGCCATGCAGTTAAATACTGCTAAATAGATGCCCATAAAGATGGTAAAAAAACGAAATATGGCAGATCAGAGTACTTCCATAATGGATACAAACCAGTGGAGCCCTGACCACACACACTGCCCTGCACCTCAACGCGTGTTTCGCAACAGCTTCGTCGTGAAGCTGACCTCTTGGAGAATCAGCAGTAGTGCAATGTGAGCTGTAGGTTGCACTTATGGTTTCTCTGAAATATGGCTTGGGGTTATAGCCGTGGGAGAGGTACTTGCTTTCAACGTACCGGCAGACTAGAGAAAATTTGGGATACTGGGTGTGTGTATGTGGTGTTGTTATAACCATGGACACCTTTATCTTTGGGTCTGCCACACTCTGTCCAGCATGCAACCCCTTTGTTTCCACGTTGAAGAAATCAGACAAGTTGGTAAAAACAGAGTTTGCTTAACTTGACAATAAACTCAGATAAACAGGGTAGCAAGCATTATACTTCAAGTATACTTCTGTATCATACAGAGATCCGATCATCATTACAGGCGATGGCACTTTACTTGTCACAGAGAAGAGAATAGCAGCTCCCTGGAGAATATTTGAAGGGTGTGGTGCTCCGAACTCCTGGTGCGGCGCCCAGGTGATGACCAAATAAAAATCAAGAAAATCCAGCACCAGCATAAATAAAATGAAAAAGTTTATTACAAAAATGAAAAGCCTATGACACATACATGTTTAGGGCATAATAAGAACATGAAAATGTCAACGCGTTTCAAGCAGAAAAAAATGGTCATGAATAAGAGCTTTTTCTTTTAATTAATTGGGCTTTTAATTTTTGTAAAAAACTTTTTCATTTTATTTATAATGGTGCTGTATTTTATCGATTTTTACTTTACTTGTCAACAGTAATACAGGCGGAAAAGATAATGTGAACCTCCATCTTCCTCTTACAGGGTCACTCTGGACAGTGTGTTACGCTGTGAACCCTGCACCCAGACTACTGACTGTAATCCCTGAAAAGGGCCGCTCCTAGTGTCGCGGGCGGAGGAGGGGACGCTGCGCTCTCCCACTGCTCGGGTCCGGCTGCTGCTGCTGCTCGGTGGTGGCTCGAGCGGTGGGCCGGATCCCGGGGACTCGAGCGGCGTTCCTCGCCCGTGAGTGAAAAGGGGAATGGTTTTGGGGATTTATTGTCCGTGACGCCACCCACGGTTGTGGTGAGGTTGTTGACACCACCGCTGCTCTTGACGGGTATCCCGGGAGCGGTGACAGGGAGCAGCTTGGATGTTGGTTCTTCCCTCCGTGGGTAGGGTGTTGGTTGTCCCGGGGCCCGGTGATGGGGTAGGAATGGTTGGCAGGTGGGCTACGGGGCCTGGTGAGGTGCAGGGTCGCGGGGGCAGCGCTGTGCCGCACGGCACGGTGGTACTCACTCAGCCAGTAACGAATACACAGTCTCCGGTAAAACAAACGGCTGGATAGACGGGTCCCACAGACGGCTGCGGTGTTTCTCCTCCCGGCAGGTTGATGGTGACTGCCTTTCCCTGCACCTATGTAGTGTGTACGGATCCAATGGGTTCCCACCGGTAACCCGCTCCCCAGCTTGGATGGGTGCTGAAGGAGCCCCTTTTGCCCGCAGGCTCTGGCCCTGGGAACTTTAGCCTTGGCGGTGACTGTGTTTCCCTTCACGGTTTGAGCTGTCGCCTTCTATCGGGACTTGACTGCTGGGAAACCCCGGAGGTTCCCTTCGCTAACGGATTTGACAATTTCAACGGCGACTCCTAGCCTTGTTGGGGTCCGTAAGCCCTGCGTGATGGTGCTGCCTTCTCTTTGTTCCTCGGTCCGGTACCGCCAGGCCACCGCCCGTCCACGGTCCTTACGGCTCACTCCAATCAGCCTCTCCTGCAGACGGTCACCACCGTCTGCCAACCTTGCTGTACCGTCCGGGCCACACACCCGGACCGCTGTCTGTCTGCTCCTCTACCACTTCACTCTTCCTAACTCACACTCTATCTTCTCGCTAACTGCCTCCTTTTCCCGCCTCCAGAACTGTGAACTCCTTGGTGGGCGGGGCCAACCGCCTGGCCCACCCCCTGGTGTGGACATCAGCCCCTGGAGGAAGGCAACAAGGATTTTGTGTTTTGGCTTCGGTGTGCCTGACCGGGGTGTAGGGTGTGTTGGTGTAGTTCCTGTGACAACCTGGCTTGTCCAGGGTGCCACAATAGAGCTGCTACCCTCTTCACAGGTCCACAGTTGGGCAGTTCCTTTTCCTCTCTAAGGCATTGCCACGCCTGGCCAACACTGGACTCTTTCCCCTTCCAAGTCTCTCTCTTCCAGGCTTCACCCACTTGCCCGTGTGCTGGATCTCTGTCACCACTAATGGTTCATTTTGGCTGAATTTCTTCCTTGTACTTGTCTACACTTTAAAGGTGTCCATGACTCACTGTTATCTGATAAAAACCAGTCTCTTTCTCTACAATTTAGCCCTTCCCACTGTGGGCTAATCCCAGCTGTTAACTGTTTCTAACCCTGCAGTTTGTTGGTGGGCAGACTTATCCTTTCACCCAGTCCTATCCAAACATAAAAATACCTTATCAACAATGCTATGCTTTATACCTTAGCCTAATAAGTATACATTACATTATAACTTTATATATTACTATACCTTACATTATACATTCTTATAACACTCCTATACATAGCTCTATAACATCATACGCTATAGAGAAATAGAATACATTTCAGATTACATCAATACGATTGGTGTCTTCAGGGGGGATGTGACAGCTCGTCCACCTCATTACTAGAGATGAGCGAACCGGTCCCGGTTCGGCTCGAGGCGGTTCGCCGAACGGGGGGTCTGGCTCGAGTTCGGCTCGTCGAACGTTCGACGAACCGAACTCGAGCCCATAGGAAACAATGGCAGGCAATCACAAACACAGTAAAACACCTAGAAAACACCCTCAAAGGTGTCCAAAAGGTGACAAACAACTCACAACACAACACAAACACATGGGAAAGTGACAAGGACATGTACTCATGCGAAAACAAAACAGCTGGACAAGGAAAAAGAGGAGGACACACAGATATAGGCATGGCACGCCCTTCTAAAGTCATGTAAAACACCGCAAGGTGACTCCAAGCGGAGTCTCCCTTTTTTCCAAAAATTGGGCCCCACACACCCACCCCTTCAGTGGCAGCAGTTGTGCCCCAGTTGTACACTTCACAGCTAGATTTGCATCAAGCACATTCAAAAATACGCCATTCTTATCCGTCCCCAGGATGACACCGGGGTAGGTAGCAAAGTCTTTCCTGATCCCAGCTCTGTTCATCTTGGCTTCTTTTAAAAACACAGCAAGCAAGGGTTACTCCAAGCGGAGTCTCCCTTTTTTCCAAAAATTGGGCCCCACACACACCCACCCCTTCAGTGGCAGCAGTTGTGCCCCAGTTGTACACTTCACAGCTAGATTTGCATCAAGCACATTCAAAAATACGCTATTCTTAACCGTCCCCAGGATGACACCGGGGTAGGTAGCAAAGTCTTTCCTGATCCCAGCTCTGTTCATCTTGGCTTCTTTTAAAAACACAGCAAGCAAGGGTTACTCCAAGCGGAGTCTCCCTTTTTTCCAAAAATTGGGCCACACAGACACCCACCCCATCAGTGGCAGCACTTGGGCCCTAGTTGCAAACAGGATGTTTTGATTTGCATCAAGCACATTCAAAAATACGCTATTCTTAGCCGTCCCCAGGATGACACTGGGGTAGGTAGCAAAGTCTTTGCTGACCCATGACTTGTTCATCTTGGCTTCTTTTAAAAACAATGTAAGCAAGGGTTACTCCAAGCGGAGTCTCCCCTTTTTTCCAAAAATTGGGCCCCACACACACCCACCCATTCAGTGGCAGCAGTTGTGCCCCAGTTGTACACTTCACAGCTAGATTTGCATCAAGCACATTCAAAAATACGCCATTCTTATCCGTCCCCAGGATGACACCGGGGTAGGTAGCAAAGTCTTTCCTGATCCCAGCTCTGTTCATCTTGGCTTCTTTTAAAAACACAGCAAGCAAGGGTTACTCCAAGCGGAGTCTCCCTTTTTTCCAAAAATTGGGCCACACAGACACCCACCACATCAGTGGCAGCACTTGGGCCCTAGTTGCAAACAGGATGTTTTGATTTGCATCAAGCACATTCAAAAATACGCTATTCTTAGCCGTCCCCAGGATGACACCGGGGTAGGTAGCAAAGTCTTTGCTGACCCATGACTTGTTCATCTTGGCTTCTTTTAAAAACAATGTAAGCAAGGGTTACTCCAAGCGGAGTCTCCCTTTTTTCCAAAAATTGGGCCACACAGACACCCACCCCATCAGTGGCAGCACTTGGGCCCTAGTTGCAAACAGGATGTTTTGATTTGCATCAAGCACATTCAAAAATACGCTATTCTTAGCCGTCCCCAGGATGACACCGGGGTAGGTAGCAAAGTCTTTCCTGATCCCAGCTCTGTTCATCTTGGCTTCTTTTAAAAACACAGCAAGCAAGGGTTACTCCAAGCGGAGTCTCCCTTTTTTCCAAAAATTGGGCCACACAGACACCCACCCCATCAGTGGCAGCACTTGGGCCCTAGTTGCAAACAGGATGTTTTGATTTGCATCAAGCACATTCAAAAATACGCTATTCTTAGCCGTCCCCAGGATGACACCGGGGTAGGTAGCAAAGTCTTTCCTGATCCCAGCTCTGTTCATCTTGGCTTCTTTTAAAAACACAGCAAGCAAGGGTTACTCCAAGCGGAGTCTCCCTTTTTTCCAAAAATTGGGCCACACAGACACCCACCACATCAGTGGCAGCACTTGGGCCCTAGTTGCAAACAGGATGTTTTGATTTGCATCAAGCACATTCAAAAATACGCTATTCTTAGCCGTCCCCAGGATGACACCGGGGTAGGTAGCAAAGTCTTTGCTGACCCATGACTTGTTCATCTTGGCTTCTTTTAAAAACAATGTAAGCAAGGGTTACTCCAAGCGGAGTCTCCCTTTTTTCCAAAAATTGGGCCACACAGACACCCACCCCATCAGTGGCAGCACTTGGGCCCTAGTTGCAAACAGGATGTTTTGATTTGCATCAAGCACATTCAAAAATACGCTATTCTTAGCCGTCCCCAGGATGACACCGGGGTAGGTAGCAAAGTCTTTCCTGATCCCAGCTCTGTTCATCTTGGCTTCTTTTAAAAACACAGCAAGCAAGGGTTACTCCAAGCGGAGTCTCCCTTTTTTCCAAAAATTGGGCCACACAGACACCCACCCCATCAGTGGCAGCACTTGGGCCCTAGTTGCAAACAGGATGTTTTGATTTGCATCAAGCACATTCAAAAATACGCTATTCTTAGCCGTCCCCAGGATGACACCGGGGTAGGTAGCAAAGTCTTTCCTGATCCCAGCTCTGTTCATCTTGGCTTCTTTTAAAAACACAGCAAGCAAGGGTTACTCCAAGCGGAGTCTCCCTTTTTTCCAAAAATTGGGCCACACAGACACCCACCCCATCAGTGGCAGCACTTGGGCCCTAGTTGCAAACAGGATGTTTTGATTTGCATCAAGCACATTCAAAAATACGCTATTCTTAGCCGTCCACAGGATGACACCGGGGTAGGTAGCAAAGTCTTTCCTGATCCCAGCTCTGTTCATCTTGGCTTCTTTTAAAAACACAGCAAGCAAGGGTTACTCCAAGCGGAGTCTCCCTTTTTTCCAAAAATTGGGCCACACAGACACCCACCCCATCAGTGGCAGCACTTGGGCCCTAGTTGCAAACAGGATGTTTTGATTTGCATCAAGCACATTCCAAATCCACAAGCATTTACTCTCCCCAGGATGACACAGGGGTAGTAAATTCCTTCTGGATCCATGACTTGTTCATTTTGATGAACGTCAGTCTGTCCACATTGTCACTGGACAGACGCGTGCGCTTATCTGTCAGCACACACCCAGCAGCACTGAATACACGTTCAGAGACAACGCTGGCAGCTGGACACGACAAAATCTCCAAGGCGTAAGTTGCGAGCTCTGGCCATTTTTGTAGGTTTGAAGCCCAAAAGGAGCAAGGCTCCAGTTGCACAGTCATGGCATCGATGTTCATTTGGAGATACTCCTGTATCATCCTCTCCAGCCGTTGACTATGTGTCAGACTTGTTGTCTCTGGTGGCCTTGCAAAAGAGGGTCTAAAAAAATTATGAAAAGATTCCATAAAATTGCTGTTACCGGCACCAGAAAAGGTCCTACTGGTACGGGTAGACTGTTGAAGATGACGAGACCGTCCCATGTTTGTCAAGTTACAACTGGGAGATTCACTCCCTGCACCTGCACGGTTGTTTGGTGGAAAAGCCGAGCTAAGATCTAGTAACAGCTTCTGCTGATACTCCTGCATACGTGCGTCCCTTTCTATGGCTGGAATTATGTCACAAAATTTGGACTTGTACCGGGGATCTAATAGTGTGGCAATCCAGTAGTCATCATCACTTCTAATTTTGACAATACGACTGTCATGTTGGAGGTAGTGCAACAAAAAGGCACTCATGTGTCTTGCGCAGCCATGCGGACCAAGTCCATGCTGTGTTTGTGGCATAGAGGTGCTACCCGTTCTTTCTTCCTCTGACATCTGACCCCAACCTCTTTCAACTGAAATTTGACCAAGGTCTCCCTCATCCGCTGAGTCTTCCATGTCCATGGACAGTTCGTCCTCCATTTCTTCATGTTCTCCTGCACCTTGCTCAACATTTCGCCTGCTACTATGCGCCCTTGTCGATCCCTGTCCCCCATGGTCCCATGCCTGCTGCGTTGGTGATGATGAACGTCTGGACCTTCGTGATGTTGTTGTCCCTTGCGCATATGAATCCTCCTGTAGTTCCTCCCCTTCATGTTGTCCCACCCCCTGACTCCGAATAGTGTTTAGCGTGTGCTCCAGCATGTAAATGACTGGAATCGTCATGCTGATAATGGCATTGTCAGAGCTAAACATATTCGTCGCCATGTCGAAACTGTGCAGAAGGGTGCATAGGTCCTTGATCTGAGACCACTCCATCAGGGTGATCTGCCCCACCTCTGCATCTCGTTGGCCCAGGCTATACGTCATGACGTATTGCACCAGGGCTCTGCGGTGCTGCCACAGTCGCTGTAACATGTGGAGAGTTGAATTCCAGCGTGTCGCCACATCGCATTTCAGGCGATGAACCGGCAGGCCGAAAGACTTCTGGAGCGATGCAAGTCGCTCTGCTGCGGCGCTTGAACGGCGGAAGTGAGCTGACAGTTTTCGTGCCCTGTTCAGAAGGCCATCTAGGCCGGGATAGTGTGTTAAAAATTGCTGCACGACAAGGTTCAACACGTGAGCCATACAAGGTACGTGTGTCACCTTGCCCAGGCGAAGTGCCGCACCCAGGTTTGCAGCATTGTCGCACACGGCCTTACCAGGCTGCAGTTTGAGTGGAGACAACCATTTATTAAACTCGGACCGCAAAGCTGACCACAACTCCTCAGCTGTGTGACTCTTATTACCAAGACATGTCAAGCTAAAGACCGCCTGATGCCGTTGCGCTCTGCTGCCAGCATAGTAATGAGGGGTGCGTGATTCCTTCTGCGCAGTGAGAACGCTGGTGGCCTGACCAGGCAGGCTTGGGGCGGAGGTGGAGGACCCAGATGAGGTGGAGGATGCAGAAGCAGTGGCGGAACTTGGACAGACAGAGGATTGACACACAAGTCGTGGGGACGGCAAGACTTGTGCAGCAGACCCTTCACCATCTATCACCATAGTTACCCAGTGCCCAGTCAGCGACATGTAACGTCCCTGTCCATGCTTACTGGTCCAAGTATCGGTGGTGAAATGCACCCGTTCACACACAGAGTTTCTCAAGGAAGCGGTGATGTTGTGTGCGACATGCTGGTGTAGCGCGGGCACACCTTTCTTAGAGAAGTAGTGGCGACTAGGCATCTGGTACTGGGGCACAGCGACAGACATAAGGTCTCTAAAATCCTGTGTGTCCACTAGGCGGAAAGGCAGCATTTCGGTAGCCAACAGCTTACAGAGGGATAGAGTCAACCTCTTAGCTTTGTCATGGGTCGGAGGAAGTGGCCTTTTATTTGACCACATCTGAGGGACAGAGATCTGGCTGCTGTGTGTAGACGGTGTTGAGTAGGGTGTCCCTTGAAAAATGCAGGTTTGTGAGGAAAGTGCAGGCGGAGACATGATGTTGCCTTCATCCAACGTTGGTGCTATCGATGTCTGAGAGAGCTGTACACACTCACTTGTTTCCCCTTCCAAACCAACTGACGACCTTACAAGCAAACTGCCTGTTGCGGTTACAGTGGTGGAAGTTTTGCGTGGAAAAACAGGTGTGGCAGCTGTCCCCACAGTCCTAGAAGATGAAGAGCGCGCGGATGCAGTGGAAGGGGCGGGCGGTGGATGGTTCGCTCCACTAGGCCGCATTGCAGCACGGTGAGCTTCCCACCGGGACTTATGATATTTAGTCATGTGACGATTCATGGAAGAAGTTGTCAAACTGCTGAGGTTTTGACCTCTACTAACAGAATCATGACAAATGTTACATATCACATGAGTTGGGCGATCTTTTTCGATGTGAAAAAAGGACCAGGCTAGGCAAGGCTTAGAGGCCATGCGACCTGTTGATCCACCCCGAATAATGCTCATAGGCAGAGTGGTGGCTGAGGATGCAGTTGTAGACGTGCTACCAGTGCTCCGACTCTGTCCAGGAAGGCGCAAGGTAACTTCGTCGTCGGTTGCATCCTCCTCCACCGCCTCTGTTGACCTCCTCGAGTGCCTGACTGGGGGTTGACAGTAGGTGGGATCTAGAACGTCATCATCAATTGTTGTGTTTGCACTCCCCTCCCCCTCAGACCGAGCCTCTTCTTGCCCTGACGGAATATTTAAGTTGTCATCCCAATCGGGTATCTGCGTCTCATCTTCATCAGTATGTTCCTCATTGTCTATAACCACAGGTGTTACAGTTTGTGACAAAGGGTCAACATTATGCTCAGAAACTTGGTCCTCACGGCCTGAATCTGAGTCACAAAGGTTCTGGGCATCACTGCAGACCATTTCCTGTTCTGTACTCACTGTAGCTTGGGAGCAGACCTCTGATTCCCAGGCTATAGTGTGACTGAACAGCTCTGCAGACTCAGCCATCTCAGTTCCACCATACTGTGCAGGGCTGATGGAGACTTCAGAGCTGGGAGAAAGCAAGTTTGATTGGGATGACAACTCAGAGGACTGGTGTTTTTTGGATGCGGTACTTGAAGTGGCAGAGAGGGCACTTGTTGGACCACTTGAGATCCATTCAAGCATTTTCCTTTTTTGCCCATCATCTACCTTTGTTCCTGTTGTTCGTGTCCGTAACAAAGGGAGCACATCGGATTGTCCACGGTAAGTAGTAGACATCTTACTTTTGCTGGTAGATGGTCTATCTTCAGCAGATGATAATGGAGCTTTGCCACCTTCCCCACGGACAAAACCTTTTTTGCCTTTTCCACCACGCCTCTTCCCCTTTCCACCAGCATCTGTCATTTTGCCACTCATGTTGATTGCGACAAGATTGTGGACTGAAAATGTGGTAGTAAAAATTGAGAGGTGGTGAAGATTGCAGTGGTGGTCTAGCTTTATTAACAGCAGAATAATAAAGAATAAATATCCCTGACAATGCAACTTAGTTATAATTAGTTGGAGTGTGCAACGCAGGCAGACGCGCTCTGCAAATGTCTTTGCACTAGTGGGACTATAGCAAAGTCCAATAGCCACGTATAGGATGCCACTAGGTACACTGAGTGTTTGCTAGTATAATGGCTTGGTTAGAATGAGTTGTAGTGTGCAACGCAGGCAGACGCGCTCTGCAAATGTCTTTGCACTAGTGGGACTATAGCAAAGTCCAATAGCCACGTATAGGATGCCACTAGGTACACTGAGTGTTTGCTAGTATAATGGCTTGGTTAGAATGAGTTGTAGTGTGCAACGCAGGCAGACGCGCTCTGCAAATGTCTTTGCACTAGTGGGACTATAGCAAAGTCCAATAGCCACGTATAGGATGCCACTAGGTACACTGAGTGTTTGCTAGTATAATGGCTTGGTTAGAATGAGTTGTAGTGTGCAACGCAGGCAGACGCGCTCTGCAAATGTCTTTGCACTAGTGGGACTATAGCAAAGTCCAATAGCCACGTATAGGATGCCACTAGGTACACTGAGTGTTTGCTAGTATAATGGCTTGGTTAGAATGAGTTGTAGTGTGCAACGCAGGCAGACGCGCTCTGCAAATGTCTTTGCACTAGTGGGACTATAGCAAAGTCCAATAGCCACGTATAGGATGCCACTAGGTACACTGAGTGTTTGCTAGTATAATGGCTTGGTTAGAATGAGTTGTAGTGTGCAACGCAGGCAGACGCGCTCTGCAAATGTCTTTGCACTAGTGGGACTATAGCAAAGTCCAATAGCCACGTATAGGATGCCACTAGGTACACTGAGTGTTTGCTAGTATAATGGCTTGGTTAGAATGAGTTGTAGTGTGCAACGCAGGCAGACGCGCTCTGCAAATGTCTTTGCACTAGTGGGACTATAGCAAAGTCCAATAGCCACGTATAGGATGCCACTAGGTACACTGAGTGTTTGCTAGTATAATGGCTTGGTTAGAATGAGTTGTAGTGTGCAACGCAGGCAGACGCGCTCTGCAAATGTCTTTGCACTAGTGGGACTATAGCAAAGTCCAATAGCCACGTATAGGATGCCACTAGGTACACTGAGTGTTTGCTAGTATAATGGCTTGGTTAGAATGAGTTGTAGTGTGCAACGCAGGCAGACGCGCTCTGCAAATGTCTTTGCACTAGTGTGACTATAGCAAAGTCCAATAGCCACGTATAGGATGCCACTAGGTACACTGAGTGTTTGCTAGTATAATGGCTTGGTTAGAATGAGTTGTAGTGTGCAACGCAGGCAGACGCGCTCTGCAAATGTCTTTGCACTAGTGGGACTATAGCAAAGTCCAATAGCCACGTATAGGATGCCACTAGGTACACTGAGTGTTTGCTAGTATAATGGCTTGGTTAGAATGAGTTGTAGTGTGCAACGCAGGCAGACGCGCTCTGCAAATGTCTTTGCACTAGTGGGACTATAGCAAAGTCCAATAGCCACGTATAGGATGCCACTAGGTACACTGAGTGTTTGCTAGTATAATGGCTTGGTTAGAATGAGTTGTAGTGTGCAACGCAGGCAGACGCGCTCTGCAAATGTCTTTGCACTAGTGGGACTATAGCAAAGTCCAATAGCCACGTATAGGATGCCACTAGGTACACTGAGTGTTTGCTAGTATAATGGCTTGGTTAGAATGAGTTGTAGTGTGCAACGCAGGCAGACGCGCTCTGCAAATGTCTTTGCACTAGTGGGACTATAGCAAAGTCCAATAGCCACGTATAGGATGCCACTAGGTACACTGAGTGTTTGCTAGTATAATGGCTTGGTTAGAATGAGTTGTAGTGTGCAACGCAGGCAGACGCGCTCTGCAAATGTCTTTGCACTAGTGGGACTATAGCAAAGTCCAATAGCCACGTATAGGATGCCACTAGGTACACTGAGTGTTTGCTAGTATAATGGCTTGGTTAGAATGAGTTGTAGTGTGCAACGCAGGCAGACGCGCTCTGCAAATGTCTTTGCACTAGTGGGACTATAGCAAAGTCCAATAGCCACGTATAGGATGCCACTAGGTACACTGAGTGTTTGCTAGTATAATGGCTTGGTTAGAATGAGTTGTAGTGTGCAACGCAGGCAGACGCGCTCTGCAAATGTCTTTGCACTAGTGGGACTATAGCAAAGTCCAATAGCCACGTATAGGATGCCACTAGGTACACTGAGTGTTTGCTAGTATAATGGCTTGGTTAGAATGAGTTGTAGTGTGCAACGCAGGCAGACGCGCTCTGCAAATGTCTTTGCACTAGTGGGACTATAGCAAAGTCCAATAGCCACGTATAGGATGCCACTAGGTACACTGAGTGTTTGCTAGTATAATGGCTTGGTTAGAATGAGTTGTAGTGTGCAACGCAGGCAGACGCGCTCTGCAAATGTCTTTGCACTAGTGGGACTATAGCAAAGTCCAATAGCCACGTATAGGATGCCACTAGGTACACTGAGTGTTTGCTAGTATAATGGCTTGGTTAGAATGAGTTGTAGTGTGCAACGCAGGCAGACGCGCTCTGCAAATGTCTTTGCACTAGTGGGACTATAGCAAAGTCCAATAGCCACGTATAGGATGCCACTAGGTACACTGAGTGTTTGCTAGTATAATGGCTTGGTTAGAATGAGTTGTAGTGTGCAACGCAGGCAGACGCGCTCTGCAAATGTCTTTGCACTAGTGGGACTATAGCAAAGTCCAATAGCCACGTATAGGATGCCACTAGGTACACTGAGTGTTTGCTAGTATAATGGCTTGGTTAGAATGAGTTGTAGTGTGCAACGCAGGCAGACGCGCTCTGCAAATGTCTTTGCACTAGTGGGACTATAGCAAAGTCCAATAGCCACGTATAGGATGCCACTAGGTACACTGAGTGTTTTCTAGTATAATGGCTTGGTTAGAATGAGTTGTAGTGTGCAACGCAGGCAGACGCGCTCTGCAAATGTCTTTGCACTAGTGGGACTATAGCAAAGTCCAATAGCCACGTATAGGATGCCACTAGGTACACTGAGTGTTTGCTAGTATAATGGCTTAGTTATCAGTTGGAGTGTGCAGAGGACAAGAGGGTACAGTGGCAGGATTGTGGTGCTCTGGGTAGAGGAATGGAAGACTGCCTTTCTATTCCCTCCTAATGGTGAAATGCAGGTAGGAAATCCCTGACCTGGGCTACACAGACGCTGTTGCTGTTTGCAGGACCTGTCACCTATGGCTCTCTGACCCTGCCGGTTGGAGCCCTTAAAAGGACTGCTATAAAGTGCTCTCCCTAAGCTGTCTAACGCTGTGTATGCAGCGCATACAGCTGTATCGGCTATAGGACTCAGGAAGACGGAGCTGCGACAGTGATGTCTGACACCAAAGACGCAGAAGGCAGATAATGGCGTCCGTGAAGAAAATGTCCGGTTTTATAATGCAGGGACATGTGACATGCAGATCCTATCACACATGCCGTTGCTTCTCTGGCTCAAAGTCCACTTAGCTGTGTGTGTGTCTGGGATTGGCTGACATGCTGGCCCGCCCCACAAGACGCGCGCGCTTAGGGAAGGAAGACAAGAAAAAAAAAAAAAAAAAATGGCGATCGCCATTATAGAAACAGCAGTGATCTGAAGGCGCTGTTCACGCACACTATACACTGAAATGTGATAATAGTTTGATTCACAGAGTGACTTACACTATTACAGCAGAAACCAAGCTATGATTTAGCTGTTTTTTGGCTGCTAGAACCGTTCTCGAACGTTTCTAGAACTACCGAGCTTTTGCAAAAAGCTCGAGTTCTAGTTCGATCTAGAACATGCCCCAAAATCACTCGAGCCGCGAACTGGAGAACCACGAACCACGAACCGCGCTCAACTCTACTCATTACACCTCTGGTGAGGACCTCTGCTGTGACATTAAGATGTGAGTCAGGAGCTGGCATGATTGTATCGGACAAGTTCTTGACATACTTTTTAAAGAGAGCCTGTCACCTGATTCATACACCTTCAAAGCACGGGAGCGTCACTCAAAGTCTGCATGATTGCAACCAGATATTTTTTCTATTAAACACTGCAGCATTTTAGAGAAAATATAGTTTGAAGATCTGGTCGGAAATCATGTGTAGAGACAAGTCTAATATGGTGTTGGCCCCAGTGGATCTTCAAAACTATATTAATTTGAAACCCCAGAGTGTTTTAGAATATAATATTACTAGCTGCAATTGTGTAGTCAAGCCTGTTCATGCTGCACTTGTAGCAACCCTGAAGAAATAAGGAGCTACAGGAAACTGCATCCTATCAAGGGCCTACCCCCAGGGACCCAGAAGACCAGTGCCAGTAACACCAAAACATTCATTTTAATCCCTATTTTTCCCATTCCCAAAGACTGGTGACAGACTAGGGTTTGACCGAATGGATGGCCACTTAGGGGTGGAACCGATCCAATCCAATAGACGACAACCAGGGGGGAGGGGTCAGACAGTCAGGAAGTGCAATTGAGAGGGGATGGATGTAACGGTACTGACGGGAGAGTGTAGCAGTGACCTGTGGGCCTGGGCATGTGGTTGCCGGTGAAATATTCGCGAATAGTCAAAAAGCGGAGACCTATTCGGCGAATATTTGTGGTATTCGATCATCCCTAATTCTTACCTTCCAAGCTTTCTATATTATTCCTCGCTCTTTTGCATCCTCATTCTTCTTTTCCTCAAACAAGTATGTTTTAGTTTTATGTGCATCGAACACAAGAACTCTTGTACCACTTACAAATATTATATGTAATTTTGTTTTTCCTTATGGTATGGTTGTAATGATTAATTCTTGGATAATTGTCCCTTGATACCTTGTCTTTAATAACTGCAATATACTTTGATTTGAACAAAAATCTAAATGAGAAATCTTGAAATGTTCACACTGACCAGTAGAGCTATTCTAGACTGATTTAAGGGAAACGACCAAGATTCTATTTTGGCAGATTGATAGATTGCTCGAATTTGGCAGGAAGATTTGATGTGAATTGACTTAAATATAAACTTGGTTATAGAGGATGATAAACCTAGGGTCTAAAAAAAAAAAAAGGGAAAAAATAATACTCACTCACCTGTCCTGACGTTGTCATAGCCCACCATCTGGTCCTCTACTCGATTTAGCCTCCTTCCACTGCTGCACAATGTCCTCTTTGACCATCTTTACAGAGCTCTAGGACTTTCAATGTAAAGTACAGTAAATTTTTGAAATTATGCCACATTGCAAAAGACCTATCGTCTTAAACAATGCACAGCTTGAGGCTGTGACACCAGAGGCCTACTCGGTGCCTGAAGCCCCAATGCAAAGGTAACATTCCGGAAGTAGATGTGGCATGAGAGAGGAGGAAAGAAGAAGCTGGACCAGATAGTAAACTCAAGTAGTGGGACAGGTGATCGGCAAGTATGTCCCCTAATCTAGTGCATATATGTCCCCATCCTGAGCCCCTTCATGGTTAATATGTCCCACATCCTCGTAAATATGTCTTCTATCCAGTTAAATATGTCCCACATTTTGGTATGTATGTCTCCCATCCTGGCCCCTTCCTGGTAGATATGTCTCTCATTTTGGTATATATCCTCCATCCTAGGCCCAACCATGTAAATATGTCCCCCATCCTTGTATATATATTCCCCATCTTAGTATATATGTCCTCCATCCTGGGCCTTTCCTGGTATATATTGTCCCTGTTCTGCCTCTAAACACAAAAAAACATTCTACTCACCTTTCCTGGCTCACATGTTGCGCAACATCCTCCTCTGTAGGCAGCACAGTGGGCAGCACCTGACATTAGCGTGCCTGCTATGGCAATGGATGATGTTTCTGCTATGCACCCCCAGTCATGGGCATGCCAAGGTCACTTGACAGCCTCTGGTTAGCTGGCGGCATGTATTGCAGTATAGGGACCTCACAGATTTCTGTGCAGGAATGCATTGCAACTGGATGTGTGCCCTTGGACGCAAATACAGCTGAAGTAGGCGCTGGGATTGGCATGCCTCCTCCACCCCTGGACCCAGTCGCAGCCTCTGCAGCCACGATCGTTGCATCCCTTGCAAGGTATTAACTTTTTGCCTAAGAAAAAAAAATAACTTATCACTGCATATTATGCTCTCAAAGGTTTACCTTTTTGTGGTGGGTGCTCTGAATTCCTCACTGTCTCAGTCAATTCCAGTAAAGTTTTCAGAAAATCCAGCACTTCATAAAATCAACTTCTTTATTTAGAAAGATTAAAATAAGTACACGTACCTATTTTAATTTTTCTAAATAAATAAATATAGAAATACATTTTATGGAATGCCAGATTTTCCAAAAACTTTACATGAGTTTTAACTTTATTGTTTTTTTAACCTCTTTCCTACAGTAGTATCTTTTCAATTTGGCACAATAGTGGCCAGCCGGCCAACATCTGCAGAAAGTGAATTTTAAAAATTCGGACTCGCAAACTTGCTCATCTCTGGGACTCATACTTCCTATTGTTTCAGGAAATCTACATGGAAATTAGCAACAATAGACTGATTAAGACCTTTTCTTTTGTATTTCTGGATCTATTGAGTTTGTGCAAAGGTCATAATGAAGTAGAGGAGCAGGGTCTGGTGTGACATCGTTTGTTGCAGGAGCGGACATATCATTGGTGTAACCTAAGACTAAAGGCCCCTTTACACACTGAGACTTTCTAGCGATCCCACCAGCGATCCCAACCTGGCCGGAATCACTACAAAGTCTCTGGTGAGCTGTCAAACAGGCAGACCTGGCCAACGACGCAACAGCGATCCGGACCTGCAGAACGACCTAGCTAGTCATTGGGGAAGTTATAAAGCAGCTTTTTGAAAGGGAAGTCGCTAACGAAGTTACTGTAAAGTCCCATTTACACACTGAGACTTTCTAGCGATCATGCTGCACAGCGGGAAACAAAGGACCAAAGAATGGTCCTGAACGATTTGTAGCGATCAGCAACTTCACAGCAGGGGCCAGGTCGCTGATGTGTTTCACACACTGCAATGTCGCTGGGGAGGTCGCTATTACGTCACAAAACCGGTGATGTTACAGCGATGTCGTTTGCGATGTTGCAGTGTGTAAAGCCACCTTAAGAGGTGAGGGGGGCAATTTCT
Organism: Anomaloglossus baeobatrachus; assembly: GCF_048569485.1. Classification (NCBI taxonomy): domain Eukaryota; kingdom Metazoa; phylum Chordata; class Amphibia; order Anura; family Aromobatidae; genus Anomaloglossus; species Anomaloglossus baeobatrachus. The sequence continues at coordinate 108,021,910 of NC_134357.1, read as the reverse complement.
ACCTCCAAAGTAAGCAGGTGCAATAGTGCCTTTTGATAAGATATTGGACTGAAATGGTCCCATGGACTGTTGTAGCAAAGGGGCTCTTTTCTGTCTGTGTCCAACAGTCGTCTGTTGTCAATGGTGGGTCTCGTGTTATTAGCTGTGTGTAGATTGTTATCCTGCAGCACCCAATAAGGAAGCTGCTGAAACCTTTCCTGAAAGGACAGGAAGTATGAGTCTAAAATAACCCAAGTGGCCGGTGTGAAAATTGCAAGATTACTAATTTTATAAAAAACATAACAAATAAACCTGATTTAAACAAAAGACCATGACACTTTTCTTTTAAGGGGAAAGTTAACAGTTGCTGTATCAGCCTCTCTATGTGACTGTTCAAGTATTGTGCCTCTCTGATTATCACTATGCTTATGTTCCTCATTGAAGTGTTACCATTATTCTTGAGTCCATCTTCGGAGCCCAAATTAAAGCTCAAAGCACATTCTGCACATTCATTTAGGTTTGAAAATAATCTGTGATAACAGACATTAAGGTCACTTTCACACTGTGTTGTGACCTCCATTCAGTGGTTCCATTGGGGCTTTTGCCTGAACCCCCTGAAAAATGGGTTTCGGATGCATGCGCCAACGGGGCCATTGACTATAATAGTGGAGACAGAGTCACCGTGTGCTCTGTTCTGCACCATTTTTGGGAGTATACACTTTCTGCAGGTGGACACCCAGACGTAGTAGACTGCATCTGGGTGTCCACCTGCAGAAAGCATAGACTCCCAAAAATAGTGCATGACAGAGCACACGGTGACTCTGTCTGCACCATTATAGTCAATGGCCCCGTCAGCACATGCATCTGAAATCCGTTTTGTGGGGGCTCAGACTGAAGCCCTGACGGGACTACTTAATCGAGGTCAGAATGTAATGTGAAAGCGGCTTTACTATCATAAGTCAGGATCTGATCCCCGAAATTAGCACTTCATGAAGCCTAAATATTGCTTTGTGCATAAGTCTATGTTTTGTGTATTAACCACCAGTGAATATTTTTACCTGAATCTGGAGATAATTTTACCAGTTCAGCAATGTTCATAGAAACAAGAAATATTGCTTTTCTATTCAATCAGATCAAAAGTTCAACTGGGAAATATGAATATCAATGTTCTGTACATGGAAGCATTATATTATATTGACTCTACTTCAAGTTTATTTTGTTAACCTTTTTACTTCCAGACTAACATTGATTTGCATCATATCGTATTGAAAGGCTTGCAGGTTATCAGAAGTAACACTGAAAGAATGATATATGAGAATAAACAGTGCTTGATTTTTGTAATGTTAATAATTGATACTGGATGTGCAGCATGGCTTAGTCCAGGGCACAGTTGTGTTTAATTAAAATGTAAAATGACTGAATTGTGGATCTTAGTACTCCCTTGGAATTTGGACACCAGCAACCACAGAATCATATTTTACTTAGTAGTTTTATGGATATTTTCAAACATGTAGACTAAGTTCCCTATAGACATTAAAAGTCAATGGCGACAACAGTTAACTCAGTGATCCAATTACCATTTCTACACACAGTGGAGTTCTGGAATTTATGTGGCATCTGCCCTGCATCTAACATGGAGTCCTGGCAGTTGTTGCTAATTTTCATCTCACACATCAATCCCCAATGAGGCTCAAAATCTAATTTCCTTATTGCAGGAACATGCTCACACCCATGGGATAGCTTCTTAGAAAAACATCATATGTTCTGTTGGTCAGAAAAAAAATCACCAGTATCCACCAGTAGGTGAAGAATTGTACTGTAGGTCACATTTGGATGTAATGTTGACATTTTTGAGTTCTAAAACAGTATAGTAACTGTTATTTATAGGGCTGTTAACTTTTTACAATCCATTTTTGTTTGATGGTTCCCCAAAATTAAGCTGATAACATTGATCAATATGTCAGCATTGGTGACAAACAAATATGGTACTTACCAGACCCTCCACTCATCCAAGAGGACAATGTGCTCACTATTGCAATGGTGCAAATTAATATAGCTCAGTGGAGTAAGGGTTCTCACATCCACCACATTGTGCCAGCAGCATTACTTGTACCTGAGATCATTCAACTTGTGTAAATGTGGCGCCCTGGACAAGCCAGGACGTCACAAACACAACACCAACGCACCCAAAACCCCGGTTAGGCACACCAAAGCCAAACACAAAATCCTTGTTGCCTTCCTCCAGGGGCTGATGTCCACACCAGGGGGTGGAGCCAGGCGGTTGGTCTCCGCCCACCGAGGAGTTCACAGTCCTGGAGGCGGGAAAAGAGAGCAGTTTAAAGGAGTAGTGAGAAGAGATGAGTTGGAGAGGAGAAAGTGAGAGGAAGTGAAGTGGCAAGTGAGCAGTCTGAAGTTGGTCCGGGTGTGTGGCCCGGACAAAACAGCAAGGTTGGCAGACGGTGGTGACCGTCTGCAGGAGAGGCCGATTGGAGCAGACCGTAAGGACCGTGGACGGGCGGTGGCCCGGCGGTACCAGACCGGTACGCAAAGAGAAGCCAGCACCATCCGGCAGGGGCTTACGGACCCCGAAGAGGCTAGGAGTCGCCGTGAATTTGTCAAATCCGTTAGCGAAGGGGACTTCCTGGGTTTCCCAGCAGCCAAGTCCCGACAGAAGGCAACAGTCCAACCGTTAGAGGGAAACACAGCCACCGCCAAGGCTACAGTTCCCAGGGCAAGAGTCTGCGGGCAAAAGGGGCTCCTTCAGCACATAACCAAGCTGGGGGAGCGGGTTACCGGTGGGAACCCATTGGACCCATCTATACTACACAGGTGCAGGGAAAGGCAGTCACCATCAACCTACCGGGAGCAGAAACCACCGCAGCCGCCTGTGGGACCCGTCCATCCAGCCATCTGTTTTACCAAGAACTGTGTCTTCATCATTGGCTGAGTGAGTACCACCGTGCCGTGCGGCACAGCGCTGCCCCCGCGACCCTGCACCTCACCAGAACCCCGCAACCCGCCTGCCATTCCTAACCCTCACCGGGCCCCGGGACAACCAACCCCCTACCCACAAAGGGGAAAACAACAACTACGCTGCTCCCTGTCATCGCTCCCGGGATCCCCGTCCAGAGCAGCGGTAGTGTCACAACCTCACCACAACCGTGGGTGGCGTCACGGACAATATCAAATCCCCACAATCAAACCCCCCTTTTCACTCACGGGCGAGGAGCGCCGCTCGAGGCCCCGGGATCCGGCCCGCCGCTCGAGCCACCACCGAGCAGCGAGCAAGTAGGCCGCAGCAGAGCCGGACCCGAGCAGTGGGCGAGCGCAGCGCGCCCTCCTCCGCCCGCGACAACTTGGCGTCACGAACAGGATCTTACCGCTCTGCCGTCTGGTAGAGGTCCGCCTTGTGACCGCCGGAGGTGTCTGGCCAAAAATTTCGAGAAGCCGCCATCTTGGGCGCGAAAAATTCCCGCTCGAGCGTCTCCTCGAGTAGTGGAGGCGCGAAGGCCTAAACCCCGCCCCTGTAGAGGAGGAGCCAGAAAGAGACTAAGGGGGACGGAATGACGGCTGGCCACATGTGAGCGCGGCTATAAAAGCAGGGACGCCAGGACTCTGCAGCCGTACTGAGTTCCTGGAAGGCACCATTGCTGAGATGTCTAGTCCAACTAAGAACCGCGAAACCCCCACGGCGTGGGTGGAATACCGGACCGCACCGCTGAGTCACCGACTGCAGGCCCGCATGCAGCTCCTCCTAAAGGAGTGGGAGGCCGACATGGTGGACGTGGTGGCTGCTATGGAAAGACGCGAGGTGGAGGAAGATCTGGAGGAGCGGGTAAGAGACCCACGCCCCTGTATTCCCGAGGGATCAGCCACTGCGGCTGAGGGGCCAGGCCTACACCCGCTCACCCTGCTGCCTCCCCCGCTACCCGCTTTAGTCGCTGCCGCCCCGCCACTAGGCCCGCTTCCTGTCCAACCGGTAGCGGTACCCTGCCCGTCCTCCCAAGCGGACCGACCGGCTGCAGATGCCCGGGGCCACCCTGAACTGCTTCCCCAGGAGCCCCCGAAGTTGCGGCCCCTTAACGAAAATGTATCAGAGGCCCCGGCAGTGGTTGCACCAGGTTCCGTGCCCGGGCCCGGAACCGTGGCATGGATGAGGGCCAGAGTAGTTGAATTCAACCAACGTCAACAGAGTCAAATCTACCTCATGATGGAGCAGTGGACCAACGAGGTGGAAGCGCTGGTTGCGACTGCCCCGATGTATGCGATGGGAGCCAGCGTGATGGAGCCGACAGGTGACCCACGCCTCCATGTCCCACAGGGACCTGCCACTGCGGCTGGCGGGCCCGGTCCGGTCTCGGCTCTTGTACCGTCCCTGCCATTGCCTACGGGGCGCCCCAGTGTTGACCGACCTGATCTGCTGCACCGTGCTACGGCAGTGGAGACTGAGGTGCCGAGGGCCGAGGACCCGGAGACTGCGGCAGCTGGCGGCAACCCGCCTGACGCAGGAACAATTGATAATGACTCCGGCCCCAGCGCCGAGCCCACCTTTGAGTTTGAGGGGGCGAGTGAGCGTCCCCGCTATGAAGGAGACCCAGTGGTTTTCTATAGCCCACGCACCGGTGGAAATGGATACCGGGCACCCCTCTCTCAACAGGCTTGTCACTGCATGTTTGACATGCTGGTAGCAGAGGATGAGGCTGACACCGAGGAGTCCGAGTAATGGCAGCGGAGCCCCGCTGCAGTTGTCCCCGTTGGGACCACCAGTAACGTTTAAAGTTTCTGTGAATGGAAAAAGAATGATTAACCGAAAAGTTCACCTGATTTGCTAGCTGATTAGAACCGGTCGTTGCCGGCAACTGGTCCCCGTTGGGACCCCTTACACCACTGCGTAGAAACTGCTACGGACAAGCCCGAGAACTAGTAGGGCAACCACAAACTTGTGGCATGTAAATAAAAAAATGTTTTGTTGGCTTGACCGTGACCGCCTCCGGAGAGGCAGATTGGAGGAAGGGCCCGCAGTGGAGCCGGCTGGGGCCCAGCCACCACCGGAACCGGTGGCGATCCTCTGGAGGGGTTCAGGGGTCCCCATGGACGCGGGTCCCCTGAAAAGGACAGAACCCGCTTGGGCAACTTGGTGCAGGACTGGGGTCAAGTGGTGCTGCCCATTTGCTTAGGGGCAGCATCAGGGCCAGGTTGCTTGGGTGGGAGAGAGCGGAAGCCGTTACCATTAGCAATGTTTAAGAAATGTGCCTCCCGATGTGGGAAGAGTTAATATACTTGTAATGTGTTTACCGTTTATCTTTTTCAGTTGTGAAAATAAAACCGGTGATGGACGGGCAGCCCGCGGACGGTCTGCATTTTACTAAGGGGGAATGTGGCACCCTGGACAAGCCAGGACGTCACAAACACAACACCAACGCACCCCACACCCCGGTTACGCACACCAAAGCCAAACACAAAATCCTTGTTGCCTTCCTCCAGGGGCTGATGTCCACACCAGGGGGTGGAGCCAGGCAGTTGGTCTCCGCCCACCAAGGAGTTCACAGTCCTGGTGGCAGGAAAAGAGAGCAGTTTAGAGGAGTAGAGAGAAGAGATGAGTTGGAGAGGAGAAAGTGAGAGGAAGTGAAGTGGCACGTGAGCAGTTTGAAGTTGGTCCGGGTGTGTGGCCCGGACGAAACAGCAAAGTTGGCAGACGGTGTTGACCGTCTGCAGGAGAGGCCGATTGGAGCAGACCGTAAGGACTGTGGACGAGCGGTGGCCCGGCGGTACCGGACCGGTACGCAAAGAGAAGCCAGCACCATCCGGCAGGGGCTTACGGACCCCGACAAGGCTAGGAGTCACCGTGAATTTGTCAAATCCGTTAGCGAAGGGGACTTCCTGGGTTTCCCAGCAGCCAAGTCCCGACAGAAGGCAACAGTCCAACTGTTAGAGGGAAACACAGCCACCGCCAAGGCTACAGTTCCCAGGGCCAGAGTCTGCGGGCAAAAGGGGCTCCTTCAGCACATAAAAAAGCTGGGGGAGCGGGTTACCGGTGGGAACCCATTGGACCCATCTATACTACACAGGTGCAGGGAAAGGCAGTCACCATCAACCTACCGGGAGCAGAAACCCCCGCAGCCGCCTGTGGGACCCGTCGATCCAGCCGTGTGTTTTACCAAGAACTGTGTCTTCATCATTGGCTGAGTGAGTACCACCATGCCGTGCGGCACAGCGCTGCCCCCGCGACCCTGCACCTCACCAGGCCCCGCAACCCGCCTGCCATTCCTAACCCTCACCGGGCCCTGGGACAACCAACCCCCTACCCACGGAGGGGAAAACAACAACTACGCTGCTCCCTGTCATCGCTCCTGGGATCCCCGTCCAGAGCAGCGGTGGTGTCACAACCTCACCACAACCGTGGGTGGCGTCACTCACGGACAATATCAAATCCCCACAATCAAACCCCCCTTTTCACTCACGGGCGAGGAGCGCCGCTCGAGGCCCCGGGATCCGGCCCGCCGCTCGAGCCACCACCGAGCAGCGAGCAAGCAGGCCGCAGCAGAGCCAGACCCGAGCAGTGGGCGAGCGCAGCGCGTCCTCCTCCGCCCGCGACATAAACCCTTCCCAACATGGCCAATCTCCATTGGAAAATGGGAAAAAAGATTCCAAGTGCGTTGAAATTGTGAAAAAGGGCGATTGTGACAGTGTTTTGGAAATTGTTTTTATGGCATACATTGTGTAGTAAAAATGACCCTGGTAATATAATTATAATATAAATTTAGTGTGCCTTCTAGATAACACACAGTCATTAAAATCGAAACCACAGGCAACAAAAGTGAGTACACCTCTAAGTGAAAATGGTCAAATTGTGCCCAATTAGGCAATGTTATTCAATAATGTCATGTGACTCATTTGTGTTACTAGGTCTCAGTTGTGAATGGGGAGCAGGTGAGTTATATTTGGTGATATCACTCACATACTCTCTCATATTGGTTACTGGAAGTACAACATGGAACCTCATGGCAACAAATTATCTGAGAATCTGAAAAAAAGCATTATTGCTTTACATAAAGATGGTCAAGACTTTAAAAATATTGCAAAAACCCTGAAACTGAGCTGCAGTACAGTGGCCAAGACCATACAATAGTTTAACAGGACAGGTTCCACTCAGAACAGGCCGATTAAAGAAGTTTAGTGCACATTCTCAACATCATATCCAAAAGTTGTCTTTTCAAAATAGACGTATGAGTGTTGCCAGCATTGCTGCAGAGGTTAAAGGGGTGGAGGCCAGCCTGTGAGTGCTCAGACCATACGCCGCACACTGCATCAAATTGGTCTGCATGGCTGTCATCCCTGAAGGAAGCTTCTTTTAAAGATGATGCACAAAAAAGCCCACATAGAGTTTACTTAACATAAGTAGACTAAGGCTGGTTTCACACATCCGGCTTTTTGCCATTTTGCCGGATGCGGCGCTCTCCCATACAGTGACTACAGTACAGTGACAGCGCAACAAGTGCCGGTCACATGCTGTCATGTGACCGGCGCATGTGACCCGGAAGTTACAGCGCTGTCACTGTACTGTATTGTCTGTACGGGAGAGCGCCGGATCCGGCAAACCGGCGAAAAGCCGGATGTGTGAAACCGGCCTAAGGCGGGCTTTGCACACTACGACATCGCAGGTGCGATGTTGGTGGGGTCAAATTGAAAATGACGCACTTCCGGCATCGCATGCGACTTCGTAGTGTGTAAAGGCTCGATGATACGATTAACGAGCGCAAAAGCGTCGTAATCGTATCATCGGTGCAGCGTCGGCGTAATCCATGATTACGCTGACGCGACAGTCCGATCTTGTTCCTCGCTCCTGCGGCAGCACACATCGCTGTGTGTGAAGCTGCAGGAGCGAGGAACATCTCCTACCGGCGTCACTGCGGCTTCCGTAGGATATGCGGAAGGAAGGAGATGTGCGGGATGTTTACATCCCACTCATCTCCGCCCCTCCGCTCCGATTGGCCGCCTGGCGTGTGACGTTGCTATGACGCCACACGACCCGCCGTCTTAACAAGGATAATGTTCGCTACGGCAGCTATCACAAGGAAATCGCTGCTGCAACGGGGGCGGGTACTATCGCGCTCGGCATCGCAGCATCGGCCTGCGATGTCGCAGCGTGCAAAGTACCCCTAAGGACATGTTTTACTAGAACCATTGTCTTGTGGTCTGATGAGATTTATTTGGTTCAGATGGTGTCATGGTGAGGAGAACAAAGACAAGTGTGTCTTGCCTACAGTCAAGCATGGTGATGGGAGTGTCATGGTTTGGGGCTGCATTAGTGCTGCCAGCGGATGGGAGCTTCAATTCATTGAGGGAACCTTGCATGCAACATGTACTTTGACATACTGAAGCAGAGTATAATGGCCTTTTTTTCAGAAACCTGGCCGCAGTGCAGTATTCCAACATGATAATGACCCGCAAATACACCTCAAAAAAATAACCACTGTCTTGCTAAAGAAACTGAACGTAAAGGTGGTAGACTGGTCAAGCATGTCTCCAGATCTAAACCCAATTGGGCATCTGTAGGGCATCCTCAAGCATAAGGTGGAGAAGCGCAAGGACTTTAACATCCACCAGCTCCATGATGTCATCATGGAAGAGTGGAAGAGCTCCTGTGAAGCTCTGGTGAACTCCATGCCCAAGACAGTTAAGGCAATGCTTGAAAATAATGGTGGCCACACAAAATATTTACACTTTGGGCACAACTTGGTCATTTTAACTTAGGGGTGTACTCACTTTTGTTGCCTGTGGGCGTGCTAACATGCTAAGAAGGCAAAATAAGCTCAGGAACTAATACCCTTGCGACTAGTCCCTGCGCTCATTAACATATCATAAAAGGACCTTTAGAAAATACTTTTTCTAATGATCTCTTTATGTGTGAGGGCCAGGGAGGACTGGTAGGCCCAGGAGGTGGATCCACTGGACCGAGCACCCCACCTGGAGGGCAGGGTACACGGTAGCTGGAGCACTAGCGTGGTGGGAACAGGAATAACCAGGTCACCAGGGTCACGGAGTCCCATAGGACAGTACAGGAACAGGCGCAGGTATCAGGAAGCAAAGACAGGACCAGGTCACTAGGGTCACAGCGTACTTTAAGGCAGTAATACAGGAAACAGGAACAAAAGCACCTGAGCACCTAGCTCACAAGACAAAGCAAAGAAACACAAGCGATGATCAGGCCCCGCCCACATGGAAAGGCCAGTCTTATATACCCAGCACAGCCTCAGGTCATTTCCTGTTGCAGCAGTGCTGGGCCTATAAGAACAGGTGAGAGGGCGCGGCCCGGTCCTATACAGAACATTAAAGGAATAACGTTTGGAACACCATTCTAAGTCTGAACTGGGTGCAAAAACCTAAAAAAACATCACTATGGGGAGATAAGTTTGCACACCAGTGACTATGTAAGGGGAATACATGAAGTAGCAGAAACTGCTGTGTGAATACTGACTTGAAAAATCCAATAGCTATATGTAAGAGTGAAAATGTGAAAAATGGAATCTGCATTACTGCCATGAACATATGAATCAAGAGAAATTTAGCTACTGAATTGATCAATGCAATAGAGCCCCAACACTACGCCAAAGTATTTCTCTACGTTGGGGTCCCTAGCTTGTGTGTGTCCTCTCATGCAGTTAAAAAACTTACCGTGTATGGGAAGCTGAGACCCAGGCTATTTATGCGTATGATATAGCAGTTTCTGCTATTTCATGTATTCACCTTACATAGTCACTGGTGTGCATACCTTAACCCCCCCTATACAGAACATTAGTCAGAATCAGACTCCTGAGACCAGGAACAGGACTCTGGGGAGCATGAGCGGGAGCGGCAGGCATGACCGGTGGACGCGCGAACTGGACCAGTGAGGAAGGAGCGGTGGTGCGCTGGCGAGGCTGGATCATTGGATACAGAGTGGTGGTGCGATGCAGGTGCGACCGGATCAGTGGGTATGGAGCGGTGCCTGGATGGTGAAACCGGCTCAGTAGGTAAGGAGTGCTGCTGGGACACCGGGAGCGTGACAGTATGTATGCTAATAGATGCAGGGACTGGTAGGTAGGTAATAGCAATATGCACCCAGAACTGCTCGTGGTTTTGGGTGCATATTGCACTTGACAGGTTCACTTTAAATGACCTGATCCCTCTTAGTTTGTCATGTGACGTTCTGACCAAATACTGAACATGTGAACTTGGTCCTTTGCCGTAGTTTTTTTTAACATGTAAGGAAATCCTTTTTTTTCCTTTTTCTAACTCTAAAATTAATTTTAAAATTTATTTTGTTACGTACATGAAAACATTTTTGATTTTTTTATTTTATTTATTTCTCTAAAGGGAATAAAGTACAATAGCAATTAAATGTATTCTAAATTATTTCTGCTTTTGTGATTGAAGCTGCAATATGTTAGTTTCAAGCATGTGTCTTTTATCAATTAAGATAATCCCTAGAGCTTCGGTGGCAAATTATGGCTTTAATATAATAACAATGGAGCTTTTTCTTCAACACAGCCCAAGAGATTTCTGAATTGATATTAATTATACTCGGGATGTTCTGTTCTGTAATACAGTCTGAACCTTCGTGATTTCTATATTGAAAGGTAGTCGTTCAGGCATTTTCAAGCACTAATGAAAAGAAGATTAATAAAATGATTAATGAAGCTCTATCGGTCCTTTTTGATAGTGATAACTAGTACGTCAGCATTGACGGCTCCGAATTGACACATCCTGATAATTGTGTTCTGCTCATTTTTCCATTGTAATTGCTACATTCCAGTACATTGGAACACGGTATCTTTCAGCTACGTTGTCATACTAATGGCACATAGTTTGAACTCAGCAGGATGGAACTGTATTTTCTCTGTTAGATGTAAAAATTCTGTTCTATATGATCTCTTTTTATGACTATCATTAATACAAGCTTGCTGTTTGCTTCCATGACTTTAATTTTGTAGGGAGTGATATTTGGATGAGAGTTTAATTTTTTTACCATTTCATCCAACTTGCTTTTTGTTACCTATTTTTCAGTACATTATATGTTTAAGTGTATGGCATCATTAAAATCAACTTGTCCAGTAAAAAAATAAACCCTCATAAGATGGAAAAAGAAAAGTTATAGCTCTTGGAAAAACAGGAGCAAAAAAACTCTAAAAGAGCAAAATTGGAACTGGATAGAGATGAGCGAATAGTCAAATATTCGGGTTTGGATTCTTTGTGCCAAATACTTTCTATTATTTGTGCATTCATATTGCATAAATAACCAAATTGAAGTCAATGGGAAAGTCAAATAATTTTCTGGAGGACCTTGGAAGTAGAGCTGGCATTCTGAGGCCTGGAAGGCCCATGGTTGTTGGGTCCTCCCCAGCCTAAAAATGGAAGCCCACAGCCAGTCAGAATTGGCACATTCTGATTGTCCTGGTGCAATGGCAATTGGGGTAGTATAAGAGGTTAATGACAACTGTGATTTGTCAAAAATTCATAGCTGCCAAGAAGCCCTGAATTAGTAATGGCTGGAGATTTATGAGACTCCTTATTACTAATCCTGTAAGTCAAAATAAATATACACAAAATACAGAAAAAAAGATCCCTTATTTTAAAAAAACACCCTCTTTCTCCAATTTATTAACTCACAAAACACCCATGCAAGTCCAACATAATCCACACCACAATGTCCCACAACAACCCCAACTCTGCTACATCTGAGGTCGCACTGCAGCATCATGGAGATACTGATGGAGCCACAGCTGTGAGAACAGTGATTTCAGAGAGTTCACCTGACATCACAGCTGGGGTTCCCATGGTACCCCACTTGTGACCTCAAGTAAACCCACCTCAGGTGAACTTATTGAACTCCGTAACCTCACCTCGATTGAACTCATTGAAGTCAATGCCAGATTACCGGATTAAGAGATATGTGCACATTGAGTATTTGGAGGCAGACCTTTCCACACAAAATCTGCATCTCCTGGTAGAAAACTGCATCAAAACCACATTAAAAACACATGCGGTTTTGGTGTCTTTTTTTGCCAACAGATGCAGATTTAGTGCAGAAATGTCTGCAACCAAATACTCAACGTTTGCACATCTCCTAATCCGGTAATCCGGAATTGACTTCAATGAGTTCACCTGAGGTTACAACTGGGGTTGCCCCGGTACTTCACCTGTGACCTCAACTAAATTGACCTCAGGTGAACTTCGTGACATCACTTCAGGTTAATTCAATGAACTCAGCTGAGGTAAGTTCACTGAGTTCAACGCATCTCCTGGCAAAAAAACACACCAAAAACGTAATGCGGTCCTGATGTTTTTGATGTGTTTTTCTGCCCCGAGATGCAGATTTGGTGCAGAGATTTCTGCAGTAAAATACTCAACGTGGGCACATATTTTAATGTGGTAATCAGCCACTGAGTTCAATGAGTTCATCTGAGGTGAGTTCACGTATACATATCCTTCTTGCAGTTTATCTGATGTGCTATTGCTGTTTTTTTATATTTTATATTTATTTTTATTGCATTTACTCCTCTCACTTTTATTTCTGAAGCTTCAGACTAAGCATAAGGTTTTAAGCATTCAATTTATGCAAACTATCTTCTAACCAGCAGTTTGAAGATATTTTTTTATTTTTTCCCCCCTCAATAGTCTTCTGTGTATGAATCCCTTTTTAAATGTTTTATATTTTGTTTAATTAAGATTGATTTGTTTATATGTGTGGCTTCACTCCTATTTTTATAGGTTAAAATTACTTAGGGGGGGTCTTTTCAGTTACAGTATTCCCCTTGTGGTAATATTTGGAATTTGTTTTCATGTGTGATATGCCCAGAGCTGTGTATCTAATTCCGATCATGTGTTATACACCCATAGCCATGTATCTAATATTGATCCTGCGTGATACACCCAGAGCAGTGTATTTAATCATGATTATTCATGGTTTGCCAAAACCAGGTATCTATTGCCGATCATACGTTATACCCCCTCAAAGCCATGTACCTAATGCCGACCATTGTGATAGATCCCAGAGACATGTGTCTAAAGGCCATCACCTTACATTACCGCTCCCATGGAAGTGGATGTGGCAGAGTCACATATTACACCACTGCTCCCATAGAAGTGGCTAGAGTGGTGTCTCACATTACATACATTAGATACTGTGAATCAAATCACATCATGTAATACAGTCCACTGAGCCCTGTGTGTTAACCCAGCTTGTGCTACATTCTGCTTATCTAATCCCAGGATATTATAGTCTGTAAGCTATCCTGAACGTATGATACAGCGAACAGCACCAACAAAAAGAATCAGTGCTGCCAGCCGTCCTTTGTGACACTGTCTTCTTTTCAGGATCACTTTGCAGTCACCAATAACATGGCTTTGTACTGTGATCCTAAACTTCATCCTCCCTTATCCTTTTGCCAACGCCCAGAAGGGGAGGAGAGGAATGATGTCAGACACACGAGTAGATACCCCCCACATTTACTGCAGTCGTAATGCAGGCTAGTTGTACAACAGGCATTCATGCAAATTTCAGCATCTGCTCCCCCTAGTGTTTAAAAGAAGAAAATATCAAAACGTTTTACATTATTTTTCAGATTTTACTCCATTAAAAACAAATAGTAATATTAAATAAAAATAAAACCAGGAATATTTTAAATAAATAAACAATAATATTAAATAAAAAATAAAACCATGAATATTTTTTCAGTTGTTGAAAGCAACTTATTTTGGGTGACAACTTCTCTTTAACTTTATTTTCTTAGGTTATTTTTATTTACAATGTGATTCTTTGTTTCATGCTGTAACGCTAAGAGGTGTTGAAATTGCTATTATTCATTTTGGTGTTCCCTTTAGTTTACTGCTAGGTATCCAATTAGCGACTAAATATAGATTTACCATTATTACAGAATAGAACGTAGATTAACCGAGAGGGCTGACATCTCCGTGAGTGCTCATCTAGAAATCAGCTTTTGTGTAATGACTTGAACTGGTAGTATTCTTTCTTTCTTTTATTTTTAGCCTTTCTGTTTTATTTTTGCTTCTTGAAATTTGCACTCTTACTGATTTGACAGCAGTTTCATTCTACAATTGTGTAAACATGCAGATCTGAGAAATGGCTTTTTGCTTTTGACTTTTTTTTTAACCAGTTTAGTTTAATTTCCCAGAAGAAAAAATCTAAAAAACTAAAAGTATAACATATTTAGTACTAAGACTTTAAACTATGAGTCACCTTATATAAAAAAGATGTGTTCTGAGTATATAAACAAAAAATACGATAAGAATAACATCAGACAGACACATAGTTAAACACGTATAATATATTAGGTGGTATTGACCAAAGTCAACATTTTTCTTACTAACCTATAAAAAGTTGGGTTTTCTTTTTCATCGTTGCATTTTCAAGACTTCTTAAGACCCCGTCAAACACAGCGATATCGTTAATGATATCGCTAGCGAGCGCACCCGCCCCCGTCGTTTGTGCATCATGGGCAAATCGTTGCCCGTGGTGTACAAAATCGTTTGGATCCATCACACGGACTTACCTGCCTAGCGACGTTGCTGTTGCCGGCGAACTGCCTCCTTTCTAAGGGGGCAGTTCGTGCGGCGTCACAGCGGCATCACTAAGCGGCCGCCCAATAGAAGCGGAGGGGCAGAGATGAGTGGCCATAACATCCTGCCCACCTCCTTCCTTCCTCATTGCCGGCGGCCGCAGGTAAGCTGTAGTTCGTCGTTCCCGAGGTGTCACACGTAGCAATGTGTGCTGCCTCGGGAACGATGAACAACCTGTGACCTCAGCAATCAACGATATTTTGAAAGTGAACGACGTGTCAACGATCAACGATAAGGTGAGTATTTTTGATCGTTCACGGCCGTTCGTTGGTGTCACACGCAACGACGTCGCTAACGATGCCGGATGTGCGTGGAATCTGTGACCCTGGCGATATATCGTTAGATAAGTCGTTGCGTGTGACGGGGCCTTAAGTTTCTGTATTAAAGATGTCATGTATTTCCTACAATTTTAGGCAGGCTATGCATTCACTCAATGGAATGCCAGAACCTGGGTTGCAATTTGTTTTGTATTTTTTTCTAAAGCCAACTTACTGAAGAATTATCCAGCTAAAAATTATTTTCCAAAATTAAAAATAAAAGAGATATTTTTAAGGACAGCTCTATTTAGATCGCTATGAATTTATGTTCTGCCTTGTTTTCATTCCAAGGATAGTGCAGTCTGCAGAAATATTCTTGCAGAACAAAAAGAAAAATGGAAACATAATGGAAATGTGACAGATCGATTGTGAGTTTTGGTGATCCATTAGAATTCATTAGGTTCCCTTTCACAATGGATTTATCAAAGATGTCATACTCTACTAAATAAAAGCCATTACAAATGGCTGTGTTTTTACAAACTGCTCCGGGAATTACATATGGTTGGCAACCATGACCAGAATTGTTGGATCACTACTTACTTTGTAACATATGCTTCAGCATAATTATGCAGAGATGTAGTGGAGATGCAAATGAAACAAAGGTGAGTGAAAAAAACTATGCAAATACATAGGGATCAACTAAAATATCTGATTTTATTAAAGAAATTACAAGCTACCTTATGTTACAGTCCCGGAGGGGCAGAGAGCGACTAGGGGTGGACCCACTGGGCCGTACACCGGACTCCCCTGAAGGAGTAACCAGCAGCGAATCCCTATACAGGGATTGTGTGGCACACCAATGGAGAGCTTAAATGCACAACTGCCAGGGACGAGTGGAGATAGTCTCTTACGGATGGGTAAAGTCTTTAATGTCCGGAGCTGGCATACTCAGATGTGGCAGCAGAGAGATGGTGACACAGATGTAGTGGCACAGAGGTGAAGGCTTAGATGTGGCGACACAAACATGAAGGCACAGATGTGATGACACAGAGATGATGGCACAGATTTGGCGGCACAGCGGTGATAGCACAGACATGTCGGCACAGGGGAGATGGCAGAGGGCAGGCTCTAGGATGAAACAGAGATTAGCAATACTGGAACAAAGACAAATCAAACAGTACTAGACAATAGTATACCGGGACCTGAGAACCAGCAACACACTAACTAATAGGCAACATTGCTCAGATGCCTCCTATAGGGGGAGGCGGTCTTAAATACCATAGGTGACCTCTTGGATCACTTCCATGTAATGGGACGCTGGCCCTTTAAGAAAGGGGGCGTGGCTGCACTCACACCCTATGAGCACTCACAGAAGGCCGGCGTGTGGTCTGAAATCAGGAGGAGGACGCGGCAGGTGGATATCCCCAAAGAGTGAAGCATGATATCCATGATATATTGGGCTGCTCTCTATACCTGGTAATTTAGATTAATTATTTTATAATGAATTATTGTGTATATACAATGGATTTCCTTGATATTTGTCTTTTTCCTACCCTTGATGAAGCCACAGATTTAGTGGAGATGCTTGTGGGGTTCTTGTTCCTAATCCAACCTCTTCCTTAATTTACAGGTCCCTTTATACTTTATATTTTTTTGGCAAATATGATATTTACTTGCAAATCCGATGGTTATTAGTGCTGATGTGGGAGGCACGTGTGTCGCCCTGGGCAAGCCAGGGGACACAGGTCACACACCACTACACCCCACACTCCAGGTAGGAACACCACAGCTAAACCAGAAATCCTTGTTGCCTTCCTCCAGGAGTCTGATGATGCACACCAGGGGGTGGGCCAGGCGGTTGGCTCCGCCCACCGAGGAGCTCACAACTCTGGAGGCGGGAAAAACCAGGCAGTTGAGCCCAGGCAGGGCAAGAGTGAAGAGGAGCTAAGTAGAGGAGTTAAGAAAGTGAAAGTGAAAGTAGAAAAGTGGAAAAAGGAGGAAAGCAAGTGAAGTGACAGAAGAGAAAGAAAGCCTGAAGGGTCCAGCTTTGTGTAGGGCCAGATCAGCAAGGTCAGCGACGGCGGTGACTGTCTGGAGGGGGACCGTTTGGAAGTTCCTGGAAGGACCCCGTTGGCTGTGTGCCCGGTGGTCTGGAGCAGTGTTCCGAAGGACAGTCAGCACCAGGGCAGGGGCCTCTCGGACCCCGGCAAGGCTAGGAGTCGCCAAATTTGCCGAATCCGTCAGTGACAGGGACGCAGATCCCCCAACAACCAAGTCCCGATTGAAGGCAACAGCCCAACCTGAAGCAGAGAGACACCGCCATCGCCACGGCACCAGTTTCTCAGGGCCAGCGCCTGCGGGCAAAGTGTAGAGCTCCTCCGGCCCAGATTGCAGTCGGGGAGCGGGTAACCGGAGGGAATCCACCGCTACCACAAGTGAAACATAGGTGCAAGGAAGAGGGACATCACCGTCACCTACCGGGAGTGCAGGTGCAGCCGTCTGTGGGACCGTCCTACCAGCCGTTTGGTTTACCGTACAAACTGTGTCCATGTCTCAGGCTGAGTGAGTACCACAGTGCCGCAAGGCACAGCGCTGCCCCCGCGTCCCTGCGCCCATCAGGCCCCGCACCTACTTCTCCATCACCGGGCCCCGGGATCACCAACCCCTACCCACGGAGGGGCAACACAACACCTGGCTGCTCCGCATCACCATCCCCGGGAGCCCTGTACAGAGCAGCGGTGGTGAAATCACCACAACCGTGGGTGGCGTCACGAACTATAACAATCCCCACACCCAACCACAAACCCCTTTTCACTCACGGGCGAGGAGTGTCGCTCGAGAAACCCCGGGATCCGGCCCACAGCTCGAGCCACCACTGAGCAGCTGCCGGACCCGAGCAGAAGGGGTGAGCGTAGTGTGCCGACACCCTCCTCCCCGCCCGCGACACACGGGGCTGACAATGGTAGCTGTGTAGTCAGGGGTCACCAGGCCACAGCGCGACCGCTCATTAACCCCTTGCCTCCCCGCGACCACACCACTTAAAAGGTCGACTTCCAGATAGTTCTCCCATTCCACGTTCATCCGGAGACAATAAGGCAGACTTCACAAAGTCCATTTCGAACAATCATTTTTTACTTCGTTTGTTATCTTCAGTTACAGGCTTTACTTCCACAGTCACAGTTTCTTCCTTTACAGCCATCACATTAACTTTCTATTTATGGGCACCATCATTGGTTCCACTGGGGTTCCTTCCACTCTCCTTCACAATATACAGTTTCACAGCCGACCGTTTTCCTGGCACCTGGGCTCCATAGGACACCACTAGGCCCCTCATCCCTCTGTCTGACGTCACGCTCGCACGGGCAGAATCAAAAAGTCTATTAGGCTGCTACGCATGACAACACTCCTCCGTCCGTGCTTAGGCCAGGAACAAGACATACACTACTCCTGAGGGTGCAACTGACCTTTGGTCTCGCAGAGGGATTCGTTGGGAATTCACTTCCAGGGAAACGGATGCCTCCCCGATCGACCGACTAAACCGGCTTCTGGGAAATAGTTCAACAGACCTCTATGTGCAGGACCCCGCATGTCGGTGATCCAGTGGTCACCCTTAAGATCCAAATTCAAGTCAGTATTAACTAGGCCTCTTCTGTCTACTCATTTTTCCTGGGGGCTCTCCTGCTCCTTCTCCTCACACTGCCCTATTTATAGAGTCCTATCCTCCTCTTTTAACCCTACACTACAAACCAAGGTGCCAGGACTGCAATATTTAAGCCAGCCTGACCCCTGGTGGCATCTCACACAATACACATAGACTAAACCTTAAAAAACCATGTGCCGGCCACTAATGCAGGGGAGGGCTAATCCCTGACTCCCCTTACACTGACATCTTGACTTTTGATCCTATTAAAATACTACTATTTATGTGCTTTCCAATACCTCACTGACTTAGTATTATCATCTTTGGAGGTATTTTTGTACGACTTCATTCTTCTTGACTTTAATATTTGGATATTAACATTATTTACTACTTGATTACTGTCAGTACAAACATTTTATTTCATACAGGCATTATTTTTATGAAGATGATGAACAGATTATCTTGTAAGATGCCGCATAATTTGTTATTTATCTGGTGGAGGAGGTTAGGTGGTCACTTTAATGAGTGTTTGGCTCAAAACTCGCTGAGTGTCATGGCGGTATCTGATGCTGTTCCCACCACAGATTTTGAAACGCCACACAATGGTTTCTCTGGGGCATCTGAGTTGCACAGGAAGGCTCAGGTGTCGACCAGTTGTGTGCTCATTAGTGATGGAGATGGCAGGGGTTTATCTCTCCTACCATGCTGATTACCTCTAGGATCACATGTTATGAGGAACCTATCACAGCTTCTACCCGCCTTTTTAAGATGATGAAAACTGATTGCTTGTGAAGATTATAGCTTTAATTGATACTGGAGCGTGTGCTGTTGTGATCCAGTTGCTGATAAACTACTAAGTACTCTTTCGTGTGTTGTGGGAATTCTCTTGTCATAAGATAATTCCCTCTCTGCTCTTTATTTCCTCCTGATCACGTATTGCATAATACCTCTGTGTGTGATTGCAGTGAGATAGAGTTTTTCTTTCCCCTTTTACCTATTTGTGTCGGTTTAACCACTCCACTCCTGTTCTGGCCCTACCCTGGAGGTGGGGGAGAGGGTATTGGAGCAGGACTGGCCAGGAGCAGGACTAGGATGGCAGACCAGACCTCTTCACCATCAGAAGTCCATCTGGGATAAGGGATAGCTAGGGCCCCATAGCCTGAGGGCCAGTCTAGCAACCCAGTGCCCGGGTATCCCTTTATACTTCATAACATTATAATTGGCCCAACTTAAATTTTGAAATAGACCCAGTTGCTGCACTTTCTAGACAATTTTCTCTCCAAGTAACGAAGTTAAAGGGGGCAGTACAGCAACAATCACAGTCAGCCAAACCGGCATAATCTGCATTGCTTGTTGAACCCAAACTGCGCTCCCCAGAAAAGCCTTCCATAAGGGGCAACCTTTTTTCCTCCAGGGAAACATGCACATGGTATTTTTGGCTGTGTCCCCACTCCTCTGGTAGTGAGGCACAGCAGGTGGGAATTGTGGTCTTGCTCCTGACTGGGGACCCACAAGCTTGTTTTTTTTCCTTGCCCCCTAAGTCACCTCTTCTCAAAAAACTGTGTTTTTTCATGGTGCATCTGAGGGTAAAAGAGGCATGTATGAAACTTCCCCCTCTCTTGAGTGTGCCTTGTCCCTTATAATCCATATTGATTGCTGGTTCCATCTGAGGTTTCATAATACTATGACTCTCTGAGAGGGGGTTTTGGTACCTACTTTAGCTCCCAAGGTCTCCCCTGAGCCCATGCAGCTGGAAGGGACCTCACAGGAGAGGAGAGATTCTCCTACTCCAAAATAAGGAGGAGTCTGTTTTTATTGTAGTAAAAAGGGACATGTTATTAGCATCTGCCCCTCGGCATCTAAGGAAAATCGGCAGTCAAAAAATCCTTTAGACCCTGGTGGGTTGGGGAACTCCAACCTGCTTCAATGTATTTCCTCCACCATGGTGTCTCAGTGTTTATTACCTATCAGGCATAAAATTATGGGCAGGGTTTTTCTAGATAATGGCTAGTGATGAGCGAGTATGCTTGTTACTACTCGGTACTCGCACGAGTATCACTGTACTCGGGCTACTCGGCGGGTACCGAGTAATTTCGCGATACTTGTGCTGTACTCGTGGTCTTCATCCCTGCATGTTGGCGCTCTTTTGAGAACCAGCCCTCATGCAGGGATTGGCTGGCAGACCACTGCAATGCCACAGCCCTGTTAGTTGTGGAATTGCAGTGATTGGCCGGCCTGCACAGCGTGACCGAGCCTTTATACCGGCGGGCGCGCTGTGCTCTGCACACAGCCATCTCATATTCCATGCTTTCCACGCCCACAGACGCCTATGATTGGTTGCAGTGAGACACGCCCCCACTGTCGCATCTAATGTATGCGGCAATTCTGGGCGGCTGCTGACTGATATTGTTAGGCTGGGGGGCTCCCCATAACGTGGAGCTCCCCATCCTGAGAATACCAGCCTTCAGCCGTATGGCTTTATCTGGCTGGTATTAAAATTGGGGGGACCGCACGCCGTTTTTTTAAATTATTTAATTATTTATTTCACTGCACAGTATACACACACACACCGGCTGCTGTGTTTGGGTGCAGTGAGACACCTGTCACTCAGCGTGGGGGCGTGTCTCACTGCAACCAATCATAGGCGCCGAAAAGCAGGAAAGCAGAGAATACGAGATTGTTTAATCTCCGGCTTTTTCAAAAGAGGAAAAGCCACCGGAGTTTAGTGAACACAGCTGTGCAGCGCCGCGGCAGTGATCGGGGAACGGTAAGTAAGAGAGAGGGGGGAGAATGACCGACAGACTGTGAGAGGGGGACAGACAAGACAGAGAGAGACCGACAGAGCGAGACCGACCGACGGGAGGTAGAATGAAAAAAAAAATGACCGACATCGCTAGTAAAAAGCACAAAACGTGCGTTTTGGACATCGGAGTGCCACACAATGTTTTACGTAAAATCTTTCATGTATTAATCTCAAAAAGTAACATACACCAGCTCTATCTCACTATTGGGTATATGCCCTTAACATTTCCGCCATGAAAATTCATTTTGGTGTCATTTTGGAAGGTTTTCTGGTGAGTCCGTAAAAATGGCGTAAAACGCGGACAAAATTGTTCACAGCTGTGACTTTTGAGTGATAAATGCTTCAAGGGGTCTTCCCCATGCTGTTGCCATGTCATTTGAGCACTCTTCTGAGACTTTTGTGACATTTTTAGGGTTTCTACATGCTGCCGGGGGGTCATTTCAGAAAAATACTCGGGTCTCCCATAGGATAACATTGGACTCGGTGCTCGGGCCGAGTACACGAGTATCTTGGGCTGCTCGGCCCGAGCCTCGAGCACCCGAGCTTTTTAGTACTCGCTCATCACTAATAATGGCTCTCGAGCAAACAAACAGTTTGCTCACTCCTCAGAGTTAAAGGTGAACAAGTTTTCTAGTCTGGTCAGGATTTTTGCCGTTGACTTATCACCTCTCTCCTAAGGAGTCTTTATGGAGAATGTACAGAGTCAAGAACATAGTATTGGGGTATGCCATTCAGAAATCATTTAATGATATGTGCTCAAAGACCTTCCTGCTCAATTTGTGGGATATCTCTTAGGCTAGGTTCGCACACTGCGTCTTTTTGACGCTGCGTTTTTGTGCGTTTTTGGCCGCTAAAAACGCACAAAAACGCACCTGCGTCGAAAAAACGCATCAAAAAACGCATGCGTTTTTGCTGCGATTTGGTGCGTTTTTGGCTGCGTTTTGCTGCGTTTTTGATCTCTGCGTTTTGCTGCGTTTTTCCAATGCATTGCATGGGGGGAAAACGCAGAAAAACGCAGGAAAGAACTGACATGTCCATTTTTTTTTTAACTCAAAAACGCAGGTAAAAAAAACAGATGTGTGCGGACAGCAAAAATGAAAACTCATAGACTTTGCTGGGGAAGCAAAGTCCTGCAGTTTTGAGGCCAAAAACGCACCCGAAAAATGCGCAAAAACGCCGCGAAAAACGCACTGTGCGCACATAGCCTTACAGTCAATAATGTTACTTGTGCTGACACTCACTGGCTCAGTCTATTGTAGTGAAGAATTCCTATGTAATTCCTATGTAATCTAGCCCCCTGGTCAAGGCTTCTAAGGTTACTTATTTTGTGAAAAGTCTGCAATGTCTCTGTGGCTTCTACTCTACCTCCTTGTACACATCCCCAGTCACTCATCTTGTGAAATGTCACAGGCCATGGACCCTATGACATCACCATTCAGCAAACAGGTCTAGAGCTACTGGATGACTCATTTAAGGCACAGGCAAAAAATGTCTCTACTCTGTACTTTAAATAGACTGTACCGGAAAGTAAAGAGCTGGAGATCACATCACCATATATGACAGCAAGTAAAGTATGAACTTATTTCATTTCTAATATGCAATAAAATGCTTTAATGATCTGTGTGCCTGGTAAACCCCTTTAACTCCTTCGCGACCAAGGATGTACTGGTACGATTTTAGCCGTGTCTGTCCCTTTAATGAGGGCTTGCTCGGCGAGCCGGCATTATTCTCTGTACTTGTATGATGATGTGATCAGCAGACATGTGCAGCTATCCCCCATGCCTGTTAACCCCTTAGATTGCACAGTCAAATTCTGACAGTATTTGACTGGGCTTCACTCTGATGAGGAGAAGCGATCAGACTGGGCAGTGATAAAGTCCCCTAGGAGGACTAGTAAAATTTATAAAAAATGGTAAAAAGTAAAGTTTTAAAAAATATGAAAAAAAACCAAAAGTTCAAACCATCCTCCTTTTGCCCCATTAAAAATAAAACAATAATAATAAAAAAATATGCATATTTGGCATTGCCTCATTTAGAAATGTTCAATCTATTAAAATATAAAATCAAATAATCTGATTGGTACATGGCGTAGCGAGAAAAAAATTACAAACACCAAACTTACAATTTTTTTTGGGGGGTTGCTGCAACATTGAATTAAAATGGAATAACAGGTGATCAAAACATTTCATCTATGCAAAAATGATATAATTAAAAATCAGTTCAAGAAGCAAAAAATAAGTCATCCATGAGTCCTAGATCCCAAAAAATGAAAACGTTACGGGTCTCAGAAAATGGTGACAAAAATGCAATTTTTTTTTTTATTTTTTTTTTACAAACTTCAGAAATTTTTCCTCCACTTACAGTAGATACAAGTAAAACTTTACATGTTTGGTATCTGAAAACTCATACCAACCTAGGGAATCATATTTGCAGGTAATTATTTCAAAATAATTAACACAGTAAGTAAAAAAACAAAAAACTATTTTCAATTGTACTTTTTTTGCAATGTCACTGCACTGAAATTTTTTCTTTTTTTCCAGTAAAATATGGGGCAAAATGAATTGTGTGGTTCAAAAGTACAACTCGTCCCACACAAACTAATCCCTCATATGGCTATATTGTCTGAAAAATAAAAAAGGTATGGTTTTTAGAAGAAGGGAAGGAAAAAACGAAAAATGGAAAATCACCAGGGGGTGAAAGGGCTTAATTGACAGCTCAGTAGCTACAGAGGTTTACAGGGAACGTTTCATTTAACAATACTTTTAACATACTTGTCAAGGATTGTTGATATTTGGAAATACAGAAGCAGGATAGAAATATAGGACTAAATATAGCTGTCCTGTAGTTATTAGATATCTCTGTACACATCATGCATATATTATATATATATATATATATATATATATATATGTGGCGCCCCTGACCTGGTCAGGCACCACTGAGTACTGCACCCATGCTGGGGACAGTACAACACAGGTAATCCAGAAGGCTGACTGGGGTGTGGTACACAGGCGCATAGTGATCAGGTCTCACACATGTACCTTTGAGAGGACCCCTGGGGATCCCAGGAGGGGGAAAAGCCTTCACCTTCACTGGAATAGTGGAGGGGGCCAAAAGCCTCAATCTCCTCTCAAGGGGTGTGGTAAGAGAGTCTGGTTGCTAGGTGGCGTAGGCAAGAACAGGAGAGGAGGAGCAGTGAGCCAGGCAGTGCAGAGTCCAGGGAGCTCGAGTGAGGAGCAGATCCCGTGGGCTGCTGTAGTCTGACAGCGTCCGCGCAGTGGCTACCGACGGGGGAGAACGGTCAACTAGGAGTGCTACCCGAAATCCATCTTCAGCTAGAGAGAGAGCAACGGAGTGGGAAGTAAGGAGACTGCTAGAGAGTACCAGGCCCAAACGGGCGGCAGATCCCGAAGCGGAGATAGATCCAGCTTTCTTTTGCTAAACCTGCCGGTGTGGGGCTCTCAAAGCCCACGCCACAACACCACAAAAGCCGCAGCCACGTAGCCACAGTTAGGGCCCATAGGTCACAGGAGGCAAGCAGCTGGAGTGGCCTGGTCCAGGCGACAAGCAAATGGCAAACGAAGGGGAGAGAGGCTGCAGCATCTTCCCTGGGTGACCCCCATAGGGACTCAAAGTCGGGGTTACCCCAAACCACCAAGGGCTAAGGAAGGCGAGTTAGTAGTCACCCTCACAAGTCAGCCTGAAGGACACCTGGTTCCCACTTGGTTCATCCCAGCTACGCCCGGGTCACTCACCCTGCCATCAACTGTGAGTAAAAACCCTGAAAGACATCCTGCCTGTGTTGAGTCATTCTGCGCCTTGTGGTACTACGCACCTACACCGGGCCCTGGGGCTTGCCTCACTCTCAGGAGGCTATTCCAACTAACTGCACACACCATCAGCCCCAGGCGACCCTCAACCTGCAGTGGCGGTCCCTACTGGCCGCAATACTGAGAGTGGCGTCACGACAAGAATAGAAGATTTCCTACCAGTGACAAGATCCAGCCGACTGGAGTCCCTGAAGGTAATGCACCGACACAGCGTCCCCGGGGCTTCACATCTCTATATATATATATATATATATATATATATATATATATATATATATATATATATATATATATATATATATATATATATATATATATATATATATATATATATATATATATAGGACATATCTGGTATGTAGAACAAACCATTATAGATAACCCCCACAGTACAGTGTATACAGTACATTGTTTATCTCTGCTTCTCTATGATTTATAGTAGATAAAACCTTTGTGCAAGTTTTCCATGGCAACAATCCACAGTACAAAGAAAGTTAAAAATAATGTAATTGCTTTATTTGAAAAGTTCTGCTTAGTCAGTATTTTATATAAATCACCTGGACAGCTTTGTATGTGCAGAATCTCCGCCATAATTCTCAGTTGTCAGCTGCCACCACTTTTCGTTGAGGAAAAGTCTGTAATAAAGACCAATTTCATGCAAAAGTATATATATATATATATATATATATATATATATATATATATGTGTGTCTGAGTATAATATATATTTATATATATTTATATATGTATATGTGCGTGTATATATATATATATATATATATACACAAATACATTTTTATATGTACATTTTTTATTATATTTCTATATTATATTATTATATATTATATATTATTTTTTATATATATATATATATATATATATATTATATTTTTTGTTTCACATATTTATTTTTCCCTTGCCCTATTTTTGCTACAGCAGCTGCATTTTGTCATTGTATATATGAATGCATTTAATCATCTTTTGTCAAACACACCTGGTTTTCAGCATCCTGGAGGAGCACGTTCAGTGCTCCAATTCCGAAAAGGTAGGCATGCTGAAGGAGCGCTGGAAGAAGCTTTAAGGCTATGTGCGCACGTTGCGTACAGTTCACTGCAGAACTTTCTGCAGCGATCTGAAGAGCACATGTGCGCTTTAAATCGCTGCAGAAATGTCCGTAGTGAAGCCGATTCCATGCGCTCTGCCTGCAGCTCCTCCCATAGACAGAGCAGGAGCTGCCGGCAAAGCGCACGGAAGAAGTGACATGTCACTTCTTTTTACGCAGCGCTTCGGCAGTAGCCGAAGCGCTGCGCTCTAAAACGCCACGTGCGCACGTCCCCTGCACAATCTCCATAGACTGTGCAGGGGACGCAGGACGCATGCAGTTACGCTGCGCTACAAAGCGCAGCGTAACTGCATGTATATACGCAACGTGCGCACATAGCCTAACCCTCTTATGACAGAGCAAATTTTCATTTTTAGGCTTTAATTTTTTTTCCTTCAAAAAAACAAACAGTATGTGGGCTTATTCTTTGATGGACAAGTTGAAGTTTTGAATGACACCTTACACATTACCATATAATGCACCGAAAAAATGGAAAAAAATACAAATGGAGTAGAATGATGAAAAATAATGCAATTTTCTGTCATTTTTTTTAGCTTGTTTTACAGTGAAATGATTTGGCTGCAAGATCTTCTATATAGTTACATAGGTTGAATAAAGACCTAGGTCCATCTAGTTCAACCTTCCGCCATCAATTCTACATTTTGTCCCCAAGTCATTTATAACCAACAATGTTGTGTACTGAGGAAATCATCCAGCCCTTTATTAAAAGCTGTTATAGTATCAGCCATTACTACCTCTTGTGGTAGGGAATTCCACAGTCTGACTGCTCTAACTGTAAAGAACCCTTTCCTATTTAGCTGTCGGAACCGCTTTTCTTCCACTCGCAGTGAGTGCCCCCTGGTCCTTAGTATTGTCTTTGGAAGGAATAAGTCATGCGCCTGTCCTTTATATTGACCACACATGTATTTATACATATAGATGAGATCTCCTCTCAGACGTCTTTTTTCTAAGCTAAACATATCTAACTTTTTCAACCTGTCATCATATGGGAGGCCTTCCATTCCTTGTAATAGTCTAGTTGCCCACCTTTGAACTGACTCTAACTTCTGAATGTCCTTCTTAAAATGTGAAGCTCAAAACTGGATCCCATATTCCAGATGTGGCCTTACAAGTGATTTATAGAGGGGTAACAATACTTTGGGATCACAGGATCTAATCTCTCTTTTTATACACCCTAAAATCTATGACAAAGCTATAAGAGTTATACCTAACCTATAGGGTTTTTTTATATTTTAGAGACTTTCATAAAAATTGATGTGTTGGCATTTTCTGAAACCAATAACTACTTTATTTATGAATATCAATGGAGCTGTGTGAGAGCTTGCTTTGGCCTTGTAAGGAGAGATGAGCGAACTTACAACCATGGTTTGGTTCCTGTTCAGCGAATTTACCTGTGTTTACCGAATAGTTCACCGAACAATCTGACAAACAGATACAAACACCATTAAATTCAATGGGAGGCAAAACTTATGGGTTAGAAAGGGCTAGGGGGACTGCATAAGAAAGAAAATAAGGAATAAAGAAGGACAGGTATACTTACTGACCTTCTCCATAGCTGTAACACTACTTCCATGTCTGCTCATTAAAGCTCATACATATTCACTGCTTCCCCCATCGTCCACCGACAGTCCTGGCATCTGTGATTGGTTGCATTGGTTGCAGTCAGACCGCGCCCCCATCTTGTGGGACAGCGTCTGTGATTGTTTGGAAACACACACGCTATCTGCATCCTTATAGTAGTGTAAGGGGTACTTCACACACAGCGAGATCGCTACTGAGATCGCTGCTGAGTCACGTTTTTTGTTACCTCATTAGCGATCTCGCTGTGTGTGACACTGAGCAGCGATCTGGCCCCTGCTGTGAGATCGCTGCTCGTTACACACAGCCCTGGTTCGTTTTTTTATTGTTGCTCTCCCGCTGATAAGCACACATCGCTGTGTGTGACAGCGAGAGAGCAACAATCCTGAATGTGCAGGGAGCAGGAGCTGGCATCTGACAGCCTGCGGTAAGCTGTAACCAAGGTAAACATTGGGTAACCAAGGTGGTTACCCAATATTTACCTTCGTTACCAGCCTCCGCAGTTCTCACGCTGCCAGTGCCGGCTCCTGCTCCCTGCACACGCTAAGCGGTGTGCGCTGGTAACTAAGTTAAACATCGGGTAACCATACCCGATGTTTACCTTAGTTACCAGTGTCCGCAGCTTCCAGACGCCGGCTCCGTACAAGCGCAGCGTCGCTTGCACGTCGCTGCTGGCTGGGGGCTGGTCACTGGTCGCTGGTGAGATCTGCCTGTTTGACAGCTCACCAGCGACCATGTAGCGACACAGCAGTGATCCTGACCAGGTCAGATCGCTGGTCGGATCGCTGCTGCATCGCTAAAGTGTGACGGTACCCTAAAATATTGTGATACCCAGTACAGATAAAACAGACGGATACAGGCTTTAGTTCCTAGCCATGTATGTTATCTTGGCTGTGTATCAAATTAGGAGGGACCCTGTTATGGGGGGACTGGCAGATTAGGACCAGGGGG
The DNA here is from genome assembly GCF_048569485.1 of Anomaloglossus baeobatrachus. Lineage (NCBI taxonomy): Eukaryota > Metazoa > Chordata > Amphibia > Anura > Aromobatidae > Anomaloglossus > Anomaloglossus baeobatrachus. The sequence continues at coordinate 107,993,130 of NC_134357.1, read as the reverse complement.
TATATATCCTAATTGCCAGTCGGGGCCCACCGTGCTCCAGATGAAAAAGGAGCTGCTGGCACCTGAGGGTTAGGCGGAGACTATAGAGCTGGATGGCTCAGAGATAACCCAGGAACTCTGGGAACAGGCCACGTGTGTTGGGACACGTCAGACCGGACGACAACCCGATTAGCGTTTTGGTGCACCTAGCGCTACACCAACCACGTGTGCAGGAAACACGTCAGGCCGGGTGGTAACCAGGTAGCGTTGACCGGAAGACCGCCATGAAAGCGCCCTGTTGGCCACGTGTGTAGGACACGTCAGGCTGAGCGGTCCTCCGATTAGCGTTTCTGGCCAGCTCTCGCCTGGCCACGTGTGTGTAGGACACGTCAGGCCAGATGGGTACACCAGTAGCGTTGACCGGGAAGCCGAGGAGGATAAGGAACACCCTGTTAACTCCACAGGGGTCCCGGGGTACGCTGTCCGTGCGCGTACGGGGCACAACCGGACAGGTGGCACAGCAGGTGCGTTGTCCGTATGCGTAAGGGGCAAAATCGGACAGGTGGCACAGCAGGTGCGTTGTCCGTGTGCGTAGGAGGCACAATCGGACAGGTGGCGCAGCAGGTGCGTTGTCCGTGTGCGTAGAGGGCACAATCGGACAGGAAGCACAGCAGCTGCAGCCCAGTTAACGCCACTGGACTGCTATAGCAAGACTGGAACGGCAGGAGGGAAGCACGGCGCCCGACCCTGATGTGCCGAGCCACGAATCTTGGCGTGAAAGGCACCATTCGCCTAACCCTACCTACCGCTTCCCAACATAGGCTTATGCCGCAATGAGGCTCTAACATGGAGGTGTGCTCTGACTGAGCAAAAGTGAAGACTGCGCACCTCCATGTTGTCTCCAGCCCCTTTTATAACCTGGGTCCGCCCCAAACCCAGGGTGGAACCACCAAGGTCCAATAGCAGAGTGCCATGTCAGTGACGTCACATGCGACCTATCCGGAACCGCCACGTCATTGATGACCTCATGGCAGCCACGCCCCAAACACTTCACCAGTCATCGTCTGACGACCAATACTGAGGTACCAGATCATAGGGGCGGGTCTCTGCGAGCCAGTCCGGAGTTGCCACGTCATCAGGACACCTGACACCCTCTGCCCTATCAGGGCCTGCCACCTCACGGACATGCTCAGTGAGGTCCTTACCGGACCTAGCCTCTGGTGCACTAAGTGCCTGAGCATGCTCAGTAGCCTGAGCAACAGGCTCAGAAAGCAGACTATCAGTTTGAGCATGCTCAGTAGGCACATCCCAGCACTTAGACACAGCACGAAGTCCAAGTACCTGTGCAAAGAGGCTGTTAGGGTTAATTGTGGGAGCATGCTCAGTAGCCTGAACTGAGGACTTAGTCTCAGACATAACACAATCAGGCTGAGCATGCTCACTAGGCAAAACACCGGGCTTAAACTCTGGCTGGGGTAAATCGGCGCACGCATGCGCACTAGCCGCCTCTCCACACTTAGACGTGGTGGAATGAACAGCCAACTGGACGACCCGAGGCACGGCCAAGAACGGCAGCCGGCGCCTGGGAGCAACAGAAACCGCAGCAGGCTGCTTGCGGCTATGGCGGCGCTGGTTCGTAACAGACCCCATGCAGCTTTTTTTAATTATTTAATTAAATAAATAGTTTTAAAAAATGACATGCGTTCCCTCCAACTTTGATATTCAGTCATTTTAAAGCCAACAGCAGATTTGATGTATAAATTCCAGCACTAAATCTGCATCTCTTCACAAAAACAATGTGGTTTTCTACCTGGAGACGCAGGCCTGATTGAACATGAGGTCAGTTCACCTGCGGTGACACTTGGGATACCATGGGATCCTCCAGCTGTGACCAAAGATTAACTTGGTGACATCACCGCTCACTAGTGCAGCTCAGTCAGTGTCTGCCTGAAGCTGCAGCGAGTGGTAACATTCTGTACTGTGCATTGCGCTGTGACTTCAGTGTGTAGCAGAGCCAACAGTGTCATAGGACCCTGTGTGGATTACGTCAGACCTGAGTGTTTGGTGGGTTAACAAATTGGAGAAAGTGCATTTTTTTTGTGAATTTAATTTCAAATAAAGGATTTTTTCTGTGTTTGTCTTTTATTTCTGTTTACTTAAAGAATTTGTAATGGGGGGGTCTCATAGACCCCTCCCCATCACTAATCTAGGACTTGATGGCAGCTGTCATTTCTTGACAAAACACAGCTATCATTTACCCCTTATATTACCTTGATTGCCACCGCACCATGGCATTTTTTTCATTTGCGCTTTTGACTCTGTATTTTTATTGTGTTTTTCACGCTGCATTTGGTGCATCATGCTTTAAATAAAGCTGCTTTCTTTTTGAAACTTCCTAGTATTGACATTTTTAGGTTTTATTTACTTGAGATTTTGATGCATGTATACTGTGTAAATGCACTGAAAATGCATGTGTTTATTGTGCATCCCGCCTCTAATGCAAGTCTATTGGGAAACTCACTTGCAGAAAATTCAGTGTACCCACAAGAGATACTGACATGTTGCAGATTAGAAAAACGCTCCTCATTCAGTTTATGCAGTATAAAAAATAAGCAGAGTAGAAATTAAATTTCTATAAATCCATCCACTTTGCTGGTACTGTAAAATACAGCAAAATTACCCAGCTTCAAAAACGCAATAAAAGTTCATTGTGGGCGCACAGCCTAAATCTTTCTGGTTTTACCATTTTTCAGAAAAGGAGGGTGAGTAAAGCCAGTTTGATTTTTAAAGCAAACTGCGCCTGGTGTTAGGGATATTGTGAAACCAGAAAACCCTTTAAATAATACAACATTATTAAAAGATCAAAAAACATTTATTTTTTTAATAATGAAATAGTTAAATGTAGTTAAATGTAGTTGTACATACTGGGGCAATACCACTACACATTCCCAAATATCCTATGAAAAGATGAAAAGGACAATTACATTGTAAATAAAGTATTAAGAAAATAAGTATACGTGGGATCAAGTTAATATTACATAGGGAACATGTCCAAAGTGCAGTGGCCCCAAATAAGTAAACTAATAATGAAAAAAAGTCAAGAAGAATAATTCAATTGCGCCTCAACATTGCATTTATGCCCAACCCATGAAAGCCAAGCAGATGCTAAAAGCACATGTAGATAAATATACTTTGTGATTACTTTTTTTGCTGGTTATACTCACTAGTTTTTTCTTTTTTTTGGTGCAAATAAATCTCCTGTGTAAGGGCAGCACGGTGGCTCAGTGGATAGCACTGCAGTTTTGCAGCGCTTGGGTCCTGGGTTCAAATCCCTCCAAGGACAACATTTGCAAGGAGTTTATATGGTCTCCTCTGGTTTCCTCCAAAGACATACTGATAGGGAATTTAGATTGTGAGCCCCAATGAGGACAGTGATGATCACATCTGCAAAGCTCTGGAATTAATAGTGCTATATAAGTGACTCAAATAAATTAATACATATTAAAAAACCTCATACTTACCTCTCTCCATAAAGGCTCTGCCACCTCTTATGTTTTTGATTGGTTCCTCTTCTACCAGCCTGTTCTTGGTCTTCTCTCTTTTGGAGTTGACTTTGACTAGGCGTGAATCACATTAAGATCGGAGTCACTCGTGCGAGCCTTGCATTGCATCACCCAGCATGGCCATACACTCTCCTGACAGGGGTGTCTCAGCTGCATAGAAATACATGCAGCCGACCGGCTCCTGTCAGGAGAGTGTTGGGCCATGCCGGGTGATGTGATGCGAAACTTGTGCAAGTCCTTCGCAAATGGGACTCCGGCCTAATGATCAGTGTTGCACCTAGTCATGTGTAATGTGATAGGTCAGTGATATTAATTATATGCATTACCATGTTGAGCCTAGTCAACAGCAGCACCAGACACGAGAAGACCAAGAATCGGCCACAAAAAGGGAGGTCAGTATGAGTTTATTTTTTTAACTCTTTTCAAGCCTTTGGATCTAAAAGAAGGCAATTGGCTGACTACCATTTTACTAGCTTTGTGCAACTTTAATCACCAAAGGTTCTCTTGCATTATAATTCGTAGAAAAATTGAATCTTTTAATCTCTATCTCTAAAATAAATTTAAAAAGTTGGCCATGTTCAGGTTAAATTTGCCCAAAGGCTTGTGATGTTTTAAAAATAACTAAATAAGTATTATTTTACCAGTGGAAGCCCCTGCCACTCCAGCACTGCCTTAGTGACGTTCAAACTGGTTTTGTTCACAGGGCTGCAGGGGTGATGTCCCATCTGTAACACATGACCAATTCACCATTGCTGCCAATAACTTGCATCAGCAGTTACGTAGCATATTTTTCAGATTGTAGGTTGTATCATTTAATTTACTGTACATGATTATAGAGGCAGTTATTTCACTTGAGATTTTTTAATAATACTTAAGCCTTTTTCACAGGTCAGTTAAAAACACCTAGGTTTTTCACTGATGTGTTAAAGATGCATTTGGCCCTCCGTGTGCTGTGATTTTGGCACATGTGTGTTCTCCGTGTTCTATCCGTGATAACACACGGAAAGCAGGCACTTATACTCACCTGTCCCCGACACTGCTTTCCGTGGTGCTGATATCTTAGGCTCTCTTGTCTCCGGCCGTTGCTGTCTCCCCTCTGCTGTTACTTCTGGGTCGCGGTGCAATAAATATTTATGAGCATAATTAACCAGTCTGGAATCAAGTGACAGCAGCGGCCGGAGACAGCACTGCTGGAGACAGGTGAGTATAAAAATCATTTATTTCAAAGATTTCTCTGGTACGTGTCACACTGATCACACCACTGTGTGGTACATGTGACATCAGTGATGTCAGAGAAAAATGGACTTGTCTCCATGCGGAACATACGGACACACATGTGTGCCACACGGTCCTTGTGAAAACACTGTTGTGTGTGCAGATCCACTGATTTTATGTTCAATCTATTTTTATTGAAAATTATCAGAATTACAAAATAACAAAGTATCGTCTTATAACGTCATATAACAAGTTATGTAGAGAAAGAAACTTGCTGAAGTTACATATACGTAGCATATCGAATCTTAGGCATTTTCAAGACCATTGAAATTTGTGTAATGAACAATAAACATTAAACAACAAGTTCGTGAATGTGCAGGTCCATAACATGCCGATGTAGGATCAGCCGAAAATACCATATGTATAAAGAGTTTGACAGTATAAGAGAGGAAAAAGATTAGGAGAAAAGCGCAAGAGAGCGGTATGTGAGAGTGTGGAAGGGATGGGGGAGGAAAGGAGATGGACAAAGAAAGAAAAAAAAAAAAAAAAAAAAAGGGGGGGGGGAAGGGGTGGGAGGTGGTGGTTCCTCTGAGGTCTACCTATTTTTTTAAAATAATTTATGGAAGTCAGGTGAATCCCTAAACATTATCCACTCGTTCCAGGTCCTGTAAAATTTATTTCTGGTGTCTGCGCTCTCAGCCGCAAGCTCCTCCATCCTACAAATATTTGCCATCTCCATATACCATTCGGAAATAGGAGGGATTGTGGAGGTTTTCCAGTATCTAGGAATGGTGGAGCGTGCCGCCGCTAGGCAGAACCGCAGAATATCTCGCTTATGATATGTGATAGAATGAGGTAAAATGGAGAGGAGTGTTATCTTGGGACAGTTCTCAACTGCTTTCCCAGATATGAGATGGTAGTTCGAGAGAACTTTCTGCCAGAACTGTTGTATTCCTTCACATTCCCACCAGATGTGCGTCATTGTGCCAACCTCCCGTCCACACCTCCAACACATCGCCGATACCGTAGGGAATATTGAATGAAGCTTAGCTTCAGATCCACTGATTTTAATGGATCTGCGTATGTCTGTGATTCCAGTATGGGTAAAAACAGCAACATACAGTATGTACCAGAATCACTGATGTATGAAGGGGGCCTTAGAGACATCCTTTACAACAGAACACAGTCAAAGGAACAATAGACTGGAAATGTTCATAGACTTCTATAGGAGAGATTTCTAGTTATGCTCGGTAAGCAGAGTGGAGGTCATTGCGCAGAGCGCAGAAGTTGAAAGCTCTGTCTATTAGTTATTGTGAATGATGGCATCCTAGTTTGTCCATATGGGTTACTTTTGTGACCCTTCCCAGATTTCAGAATTTTTTAATAGATAATGACATGAAAAATAAAATAAAAAATTACCATAACAGATATATTTTAAAGGAGAAACTGTCATGGATCACTTGCTTGCAAATTGGGGAAGAGCCTTTGTTCCTGATTGCTATTCCTAAGAATTAATCTTATTTGTGATCTTGGCCTCCCATGGTGTAATGTATGTGCATGACTGGTATACGGCTGATTTCCATTATGGACTGAGGCTCATTAGACCACAGTCTGTAGTCTGTTTATGTGGTGACATTAAAGATCTCATTTGTAATGTTTCTCTAAGTATTTGCTTTTTACTGTTTCATACACAGTGTATTAAAAGATGTTTTAATTTATTGCTCATCTGGGCTGCTACAATTTTTGACTTTGTGTGCGATGAACGTCTATCATCACATACTGACTCTAGTCTGCTGTGAAGTATACTATTGCTATGCTGCTGACAATCTCCTGCTGCGTTCCTCAGTTTAAAGCGATAAAAAGGTTTTTTTGTAATAGCACCTTGAAGTTGTGTATTCAGTGTTCAGCTGGCAAGGATGTGGGTAGAGGATTTGTTCATGATCCAAGGGCCTTAATTTCATCAAAATTTGTCATGTGATCTCAGTTTGCAGTGTGACAACTCCTCTAGCCTGGTGATCGGACCGCTTTGTAGATCCAGTAGTTGATTAAGCGGAATTCTGTAGAGTGCAGTTAAATTAAATTCTGTGCAGCTGCACAAAGTTATTTTTTGAATTTAAATTGTTTCAGAATATATTGAAAGGAAAAAAAAAATGCCTATTTTAGAAAGGCAGGGAACTGTTGTTTCACATATTACTGTAAGTTAGTTATCCTGAAGACCTGCCAAAAGGCAAACTGCAAGTTTCATTTTCGCCACACGTAAAAGGAAGGTGTCTTTGGCATGATCGTGTCATATCTCAAGGTCGGGACTCAATCTGGTTACTGTGCTGCATGGTCAGGTTCCTTATTTCCTGAGCCACAGCCTTGTCAGTCCCTGTCCAAATACTGATGGTCTTTAAATTTTGTTTCTATCCTTGGGGTTTTTGAGCATCAGGTGTTCTCTCTTTCTCATTTTCTCTGTCCTATCACATCCCAGATGGGGCTATTTAAATTCTCCTGATACTAGCCTTCTTGCTGGTTACATTTCGATATGGATTACCACTAAGAAGTTCCTGTCCAGCAGCTAAAGCATTTAGTCAGAGACCAGTGTTGTTTTTTTATGTGTTTTCCAATTGTGTAATACTCCCGTATAGCTCAGCATTGAGATCACCATCAAGACCCATTGGCATCCATCTGAGCCTAGTCTATTGAACTTCGCCTTATTGCTCGAAATCACCCATTTTCAATCTTCTACTGTCCACTTTTTGTACTTTTTTGAAACTTGAGGAAACGCTTCTTGTAATAATACTACAGTTGAGGCTTTTTCACTCTTTTTGGGACACCATTACAGATCTCTGTAATATGTGTTTCATGGTGCTTGTATGGATGTCTCTGATCTCATTATTTCAAAGCATACGAGCCTTTGAATAGATGGACGGACTTCATTTCATATTCCTCCAGCTTTCATGGCACACATACAATTTGGCAATTTTCTTAGCCACCAGACCTCTCTCAATAAGCTGGATGATACTGTTTCTCTTTTCTTGGGAAATCTTCCTCATGGCTGCTCATTGATTTGAACCAGTGACCTATCACTTGGGAACCAACCTAGAAACACACTGAGCTGTTAAGAAATGTGAGAATAGGTTGTAGTTTGCAGTATACTGTTCTGTTTTAATTCCTTTTAATTCAGCCACCTGAAGAGACAAATGTGACGCCCCTGGACTATCAGGTCATCACAGGATACTGCACAAACTGCCCTTCCATGCAGTATTCCACCTCCCTCTTGATTCTGGGTCCCTATCTAATAGTGTTGCCTCCAACAGCAAATCAAATCCTAGATACACCCTGCACCACACGCACCAGGCACACCAGTGGACGGCTTGAGTGGAATAGAGTCGCCCACCTGGGGGGGTCAGGGAGGGGAGGTGAGGAGTGTAGTCAGTGAGTTGAAGGAGAGTGGTTGCGAAGTAGCCCTCGAGCTGTGAGGAGCTCAGAGGAGGTCGGGAGCGGTGGCTTCTAGAGAAGCTGTGTAGGTTGCAGACAGTGCCCTGGGCCTAGAGGAGTCGGACCCCCAGTCGCAGGGGATTTTGGCAAGGTGCCTGGACCTGTCAAGGACGACAGCCGGCAGCCTAGTACTGTCACTGGTCCGGGACCGAAGGCACGACGGGGTCCATGGACCCTAGGTCGAGGAGTAGCTTCAAGCAACTCGACAATTCACCTGAGGAGAACGGAGCCTTTATGATCCGTTCCCACCTGCTCCAGAATTGGGGCACTAGCGCAACGAGGGGGATAGGACTTTCCAATGGTCCAGAAAATCCCAAGCGTGAACCCTGAGAGCAAGCTCCCACACTTAGCCACAGTGGGGAGTGGGGCCCGGCAAGTTCCATACTACTGGGCCACCACGTTGAAGTTAAACTTAGTGCCAGGAGACAGGTCATGGATCACCAAGCAACACTATAGGGGATGGGACCCGGATGAGCTTTCCTCAGCGGCAGCGGTAGCCAGAGAATTGGTTTACCCGGTTGTCAGCTTCTGCTTATGAACTGAGTGAGTACGAGAGTGACCCCTGCATCCTACGGCACCCCAAACCGAGTCCCGGACATCCCCCTACTCATGGAGGGCTACAACACCTTGCTCCCCCACTTCATCACCTTGGGTACTCCCAACAGCAGCGGCAGTACTCCCAAATTACCGTACACCACGGGTGGCGTCACGAACTACACATCAACTCCCCTGTAAATACCCTCTTTCATTTGAGTGGCCACACGACTCCGAGTCCAGAGACCCTCGAGCAACAGCGAATCCGGATCCGAGCAGCTCAGCTGCTCCCACGGGCGCAGCACACAAGGTCTGCACTTGTCTTGCTAGTACAGGAACCATGCCCACACTGAAATGCAGTGAAAGTGTGGCCAGCTATAATGTCACAATGTGATTGCAGGATAGTGAGGGACAGGGAGCTCCTATACTGTCCCTCATGTTAGGGGGCCTCAAGCTATCCCTGACCTCCGGATTACCTCTGAAGGCGGAGGCGCTGTAATCCCATGATTTACTATTCTCCTGACTTGATCTAATCTGTTACACCCCCCCAGAGAAGGAGTGTGATGGAAACACAGATTAAGACAGACAGAGGAAAACCAAGACTCCATCACACTGCAAATTCATAGGAATAAACAGTAAGAGACTACGGATAAAAGCAAAAGCAGGAAGGTAGCAATAAAAAGACAACAAGAGTTAACATCATAAGTACTCACAGAAATAATGTACAACAACCATCGCTAAGTCTGGATCACCACACCTCACCAGACCATTATAGGTAAGCTAAAGCTGGCATTAATGGAATAGTCCAGCCATCATATATAGGAGGGGAATGAATGTAACTGGCAGTCCAGCAGAGATTAACTTTTGCTAGCTTGCCTAAGGGCCGTTTTACACGCTACGACATCGCTAGCAATTGCTAGCGATGTCGTGTGCGATAGCACCCGCCCCTGTCGTTGTAACGATATGTGGTGATCGCTGCCGTAGCGAACAGTATCACTACGGCAGCGTCACATGCACATACCTGTGCAGCGATGTCGGTGTGACTGGCGAACCGCCTCCTTTCTAAGGGGGCGATTCGTTCCGCGTCACAGCGATGTCACAGCAGCGTCACTGAACCGCCGCCCAATAGAAAAGGAGGGGAGGAGATGAGCGGCCGGAACATGCCGTGCACCTCCTTCCTTCCTCCATTTCCGTAGGACGCAGGTAAGGAGATGTTTGTCGTTCCAGTGGTGTCACACATAGGGATGTGTGCTGCCGCAGGAACGACAAACAACATCGTTACTGCAGCAGCAACGATAATTGGGAAGAGGGGGGCATGTCACCGATGAGCGATTTTGAACGTTTTTGCAACGATTCAAAATCGCTCATAGGTGTCACACGCAATGACATCGCAACCGCGGCCGGATGTGCGTCACGAATTCCGTGACCCCAACGAGATCGCTTTAGCGATCTCGTAGCGTGTAAAGTCACCTTAAGTCTGTGGGTCGATGCCTGCTTCTCCGTGCTCTTAACACAGACATCACAAAAGTTAGCAGGTAGAGTGACAGAATCTGTTGTTTCCACAGATCATGGTGCTGCCATGACAGTTGACAATGCCTGCAAAAATCTCCTAGTGACAGTTACCCTTTTACTTTTCAGTGTATATACTAGATTTTTAAGGAAAAAAGGTGCCATTGAGGTTTTGTTTCTATCATCTTACACACCTTAAAGGACAGTGTTTTGAGGTTTTTGAACCAGCTGAAGACCGTTATTTGTTCAACTGTGGAAGAGTGCTGTTGTATGGGTTTGCAAAGGTAAGCAAGTTGTAAGAGTGTTAAAGGTGGGGCAGGCCCTGCAGAAATTTCTGCAGCGATTTAAAAAGCACACGTACGTTTCAAATCGCTGCAGAAACAGTCCATAATGAAAAAAAAGCCGATTCCATGCCCTCTGACTGCAGCTCCTCCCATAGCCAGGGCGGGGGATGCAGGCAAAGCGCAGGAAAGAAGTGACATGTCACTTCTTAGAACGCACGCTTCGGGCAGCAGCCGAAGCGCTGCGCTCTAATACGCCACGTGCGCTTGGCTCCTGCACAATCTCCATAGATTGTGCAGGGGATGCAGGACGCATGCAGTTATGCTGCAGTGCAGATCGCAGCGTAACTGCATGCAATTACGCAACGTGCGCACATAGCCTAAGAAGCCGAAACCCATCTTGTTCCAGGACCTTTAGGAGGGTTAAAGGGGATGACCAGGTCAGTATTGCCAAAATTTTGCCCCTATTACGGCTACTCCTTGGATTATTCTCTGTTAATAGTTATGAAATCCGTAATATGTTCCATATTCCTAAAATCATATAGTGGATATAAAGAAAAGCAAAGTAAAAGTAAATTAATCAAAGAATCAGCGGGAAGAAATTAATAAAAACTGACCACCTTTAACCTGGTGACATACATATGGTGTATATATTTAGAAAGAGAGAAAGTGTAAAACTGGGTACACATGGCAAAAAAAATGGAGCGAGTGGAATGCGATAAAAAAAATTGCATTCCACCCGGACCCATGCTACCCTATGGGCCCGCGTCCCTTGAGCGATTTTTTTCTCAGCGTTAATAGGACTGAGAAAACAATTGCGGCATACAGCAGGTGGAATACGATTAATTTTCACTTGCACCTATACAAGTCTATAGGTGCGAGAGAAACATCGCATTGCACTCACATTACACCGGTGTAACATGAGTGCAGTACGAGAATCACATCAGTTGACAATGCAGGAGATAAGGAGATTACTCCTTCCCTCTCCTCCACAGCGCACGCTCTGTCCTCCACGGCTCACAGGATTGCATCACAGTTGCATGAGAGTCGCATGACACTCGGCTTAAAGTCCCGCAGAGTGGCAGCTGAGTGTCATGTGATTGACTCACATTAATGCCCGTGAGTCCCCAGCCTAAGACAAAAACTATCCAGCATTCCCTGACAAAATGGTGTAAATATGAACAGTTGCAAGTTCCTTTGACTTCTCTATACAAAAACTAAAGAATACAGAAGCACAATGTATGTGGGAACATCATAAACACTGAATATATATTTAGAAACAACCTTACTGCCATGTAGGCTCTTTGTCTGTGCCCACTTGCTTACAAATTTACAGGGCATGTAGGGTGCAGCAATTATTAAAAACAATTAACACATAAATGGTCCTAAGGTATATGGACACTCCCATTTTTCAATAATCTCAACAATTGAAAAAACAAATCATTTTTCCAAAAAGGAGCAAAGAGTCCTAAATTTATAACAATCTTTATTCAATAAATATAATCATACACACATAAAAAGATGTTTACAGCAACAGAATTAACTGGCAGCAAAGTAATATTGCACATACATCCAGACCACTAGCTAAAGTGACTAGTGCAATACAGAAAGTGCAGATTCACAATATATTCACATATGTTGTCCGTTATAAGATATTATACCTATACTATCTTCTAATCACAGAATACCAGTAAAGGGTCTAATAATAATCTGACAACTATAATGTTAATTTGTTGCTGCACACTAAGATGTTAATAGTCACTAAATCACAGTAACAGGTCTCAATATCATGCTATCAAGCCCAATTGCAAAATAGATGGTGGATGAAAAACCCTATTGTATCCATAGGTGGCACTGTGGTCCCAACTTGTAAGAAGGGCCTTTCTATGTCTATATAGATCAGGACTCAGTCAGCTGGTGTCCGCAAACAACTCCCGACAAACGGGAGAATTAACTCCGTTTGTACGGACACCAAGCTGAACTGACTAAGGGCATGAATCCACAATCCATAAGCAAGACGTTACCTGGGCATGTTGTAAAGGAGCCGCCAGTCACCTACCCCGACGTACGTTTCGCATCCCGCTTCAACGGGGGGCATGTCGGGCTGGACCAAGCGCCAGGGTTAAATACCGGTAGTTGCCCAATCAAACCGCATTCACGGCGCTCGCACCGGTCGTGTTCCTCCCATAATCAAAGGTCACTTCCTGTCGGGCAGTTGTGGAGCGCAGCCTGCGTGTCAAGCACCCGGAAGTGGCCGACACGCAAAAGGCCGCCCCACATCTTGTGCCCGGCATTTCAGTTCCGGGAGGCTTCAGACCGTGCGAGCGCTCAGCAGTTGAGTGGTTAGACTACCGCATTATGGCGCACAAATTGCTTAATGTTCCTACTTATACATAATCATTTAACATTAGAACCCCATATATAACGGGATATACCAAATCCCAAACAGAATAAGATAACCATCTTTTTCAAGAGGTATTTTACAACATTTCATCGTAGCATATATAATATAAAGTACATAGAGAATTCCTCAACAACTATATATAACAATCTTTATTCAATAACTATAATCACACTCACATGAAAAGATGTTTACAATAGCAGAATCAACTGGCAGAAAAATAGTAATATTGCACATTTATCCAGACCATTATATAAAGTGACTAATGCAATACAGAAGGTGCAAATTCGCAATATATTCACATATGTTGTCTGTTATAGGATATTATACCTACACTATTGCCAATTAAGGAAAATCAGTAAAGGATCCATCTGACAACTATAACAAATAAATACATTTATTACTGTACATAAAGATGTTAATGGTCACTATATCAGAATAGCAGGTCTCACTATCGTGCAATCAAGCCCAATTGCAAATCGATGGTGGATGAATAACCCCGATATATCCTAAGATGGCACTATGGTCACCAACATATAAGAAGGGCCATTCTATATGATACAGGAATCAATCAGCTGGTACCCGGGCATAAATCCACAATCTATAAGCAAGATGTTACCTGGGCATATCGTAAAAACGCCGCCAGTCACCTACCCCCCAATACACTTAACCTATCACCAACATTATGAAAAGTTCACAATTATCTATGCACATACATAAGAAAAACTTATTCTTCAAGATTTTGATAGTGGGTTTCTGTACTTCCAACTTCTACAGATGAAAAGCGATATCTATTGTGAAAAAATATAATAGTATAAGTAAGAAATCACATATATAAACTAAAAACCTAAACACACTTCCATCCATCCCAACAAAAGATTAAAACATTAAAAAGTAGAACTTGACAAGAGAATAACTAAAACAATTGCTATGGACCCCGTTACTACAATTCACAAAAAAGCCCCAAAACCTAGGGTTTCATTTAAACCCTGTGGGCTGAGTGTACCTAACCGGTAAATCCACCGGCTTTCCACTCTCGCCAACACCTTGCCCAGATCTCCCCCTCTGATTCCGAGATCTACCTGATCTATGGCTCTAACTTTCAAAGCAAAGGGATTGCAGTTATGAAACTCTTTAAAATGCCGTGGAAGAGTTTTTAACTGTGTACAATCCTCCACTGTTTTTGCTTTAATGATATCTCTACAGTGCTCTCGCACTCTGATCTTTACCTCACGGGTCGTCAGACCCACGTACAGTTTTTTACAAGGGCACTCGCCCAGGTAAATGACCCCCCTTGATGCGCATGTCAGTTGTTTCCTAATATAAAATGTTTTAGACCCATCAAAATTGCTGAAAGTTTTAGATTTTACCAAATTCGCACATGCTTTACACAGACCACAGGGAAAAAACCCTTGATCTGCTGTGGTAAGTGGTCTTTTATTCTTTACATTTGGGTCAAAGTGACTGTGGACTAAAGTATCTTTCAAATTCTTTGATCTTCTCGCCGTAACCAATGGTTTAGGAGGTAAAATACTATTCAAAATTGCGTCAGAACGTAAAATGTCCCAATGTCTTTGTAAAATTTCCTTCATCTCTCCCCATCGATTATGGTAGGTGGTAATGAATCGTGTAAATTCCGTTTTTTCCACTCTAGTTTTTTTATTTCTGTTTGTATTTGTATTATTTGGAAAAAAGGAGCTTATTTCTAGACGAGAGTGAAGCTCGATGATACCCTTTTTGGATCATTTTCTTATTATATCCTCTCTCCAAAAATCTCAATGCCAACTCATTGGATTGTTTATCATAACTGAATTGGTCAGAACAAATCCTTCTCGTTCTCAAAAATTGACCTATTGGAATACCCGAAATCAATGTTTTCGGGTGGGATGAGGAGGCATGGAGGAGGCTATTTGTAGCTGTATCTTTCCTAAAAACGGAAGTCGACAGTACTCCATTGTCTTCTGTTTTAATAGCAATATCCAAAAATTCAAGCTCCCTTCCCTGCTTGAATGTTAATTTGATATTCTGTTCATTGTTGTTTAGAACTTGCATCATCGCATTCAATTCAGACGGAGTGCCGTCCCAAATGAACAGAATATCATCTATGTAGCGCATCCAATTAAGGATGCGACTACATTCAGGGATGGCATCACTCAAAAAGATGTCCCTCTCCCAGGCTCCTAAAAACAATGCGGTTTGATTGGGCAACTACCGGTATTTAACCCTGGCGCTTGGTCCAGCCCGACATGCCCCCCGTTGAAGCGGGATGCGAAACGTACGTCGGGGTAGGTGACTGGCGGCTCCTTTACAACATGCCCAGGTAACGTCTTGCTTATGGATTGTGGATTCATGCCCTTAGTCAGTTCAGCTTGGTGTCCGTACAAACGGAGTTAATTCTCCCGTTTGTCGGGAGTTGTTTGCGGACACCAGCTGACTGAGTCCTGATCTATATAGACATAGAAAGGCCCTTCTTACAAGTTGGGACCACAGTGCCACCTATGGATACAATAGGGTTTTTCATCCACCATCTATTTTGCAATTGGGCTTGATAGCATGATATTGAGACCTGTTACTGTGATTTAGTGACTATTAACATCTTAGTGTGCAGCAACAAATTAACATTATAGTTGTCAGATTATTATTAGACCCTTTACTGGTATTCTGTGATTAGAAGATAGTATAGGTATAATATCTTATAACGGACAACATATGTGAATATATTGTGAATCTGCACTTTCTGTATTGCACTAGTCACTTTAGCTAGTGGTCTGGATGTATGTGCAATATTACTTTGCTGCCAGTTAATTCTGTTGCTGTAAACATCTTTTTATGTGTGTATAATTATTAAAAACAGCCTAAGGCCGGTGTCACTCTTGCATATAGCATCGGATGATTCATACAAGAGCATCGGATGCGATATGCTAATGACACACACTTCAAACTCTGCTGCGAGCATGACTTGAGTATCATTATACTGATCTTCGATTCTCTTCCCGATTACCCTGGGACGGTGTCAATCAGGGTAATTAAAGTTGGGGTTGATGTCAGCTGGCATTAAGCCCTGGTGTCTGTCAGACATGCCCATTACTAACCTTGTAAGTAAAAAGAAAAAACAAAAACACATACACAAAACTACTTTGATTTCAAAAACACTTCCGGACTCTTTTCCCTGGTTCACCAATTTAAAGTGATGAGCAATGATGTTCCTGACATCACTGTTCTCCAGTGTCTGGGTCTCGTGGAGTGCAGCATGAGCTGGGAGTGGCAGCTCCTCAAAGTTTGTGGAGTCTTGTTCTGAGGCTCCATAGCCTTTGATCTGTGTAATCAAGGAACCTTTTTGGAACCGCTGGACTATGTCAGACCTGGAAATTTTGATTTCGAATAAATTGGTGAACAAGGGACAATCTCTTGTTTTTATTTCTCTCTTTTTATGTCTTTCAGGTTTCCAATTGTGGATTAGTTTGGATTACCTCGACTGTGTCAGAATCCCTAGACTACGACAAATGAGGAAAAGTTTTGGGGAGTGATTATTGGAATAAATTATTTTTTCATGTGTGTATTTTTTTTATTACTGGATTAGTAATGGGGGTGTCTGATAGACAAATCTCCATTACTAACACCAGGGCTTGAAACCACCTGACACTACACAGCTGACATCAACCCCAACCACCATTTCCCTGATTGCCAAAGCACGAGGGCAATCGAGTATAGCTAAAGTGAAGTGCTAGAATTGGCGCCTTTTATTTGATGCATCACTTCTGAGGTGGCTGATGGTTAGTATTTTTAGGCTGGCCCGGCATGCTTGATATTTGATCGAGTATCCTTGTGCTATGGATCCATGTTCAAGTCCCCGCTTTGCATGTTTTGTGGCTGTTTTTTGAGCCACTAAACATGCAAGGATTGCCTGCTAATCACGGTAATGCCAGAGCCATGTTGGCTACTAGCATCACAGTGATTGGCTGGATGCATTGATCATCTGGTCTACATAAGACCCGGTGACGCCATGCTCCGGGCATTGTACCCGGAAATAGTGTATGAAGAGCTTCTGCTGGAGAAGGGTCAGGACATTTTGTAGTCTAAAGGTCCAGTCACACTAAGCAACTTACCAGCGATCCCAACAACAATAGGAATCGCTGGTAAGTTGCTAGGAGGTTGCTGGTGAGATGTCACACTGCGACGCTCCAGCGATCCCACCAGCAACCTGACCTGGCAGGGATCGCTGGAGCGTTGCTACACGAGTTGCTGGTGAGCTCACCAGCAACCAGTGACCAGCCCCCAGCGCCGCGTGGAAGATGCTGCTCTTGGTAACTAAGGTAAATATCGGGTAACCAACCCGATATTTACCTTGGTTACCAGCGCACGGAGCTACACGTGCAGAGAGCAGGGAGCAGCGCACACTGAGCGCTGACTCCCTGCTCTCCTAGTTACAGCACACATCGGGTTAATTACCCGATGTGTGCTGCAGCTACATGTGTACAGAGCAGGGAGCAGCGCACACCGCTTAGCGCTGGCTCCTTCCTCTCCTAGTTACAGCACACATCGGGTTAATTACCCGATGTGTACTGCAGCTAAATGTGCACAGAGCAGGGAGCAGCGCACAATGCTTAGCGCTGGCTCCCTGCTCTCCTAGCTACAGCACACATCGGGTTAATTAACCCGATGTGTCCTGCAGCTACATGTGCACAGAGCAGGAGCCGGCACTGACAGGGAGAGCGGCGGAGGCTGGTAACAAAGGTAAATATCGGGTAACCAAGGACAGGGCTTCTTGGTTACCCGATGTTTACTGTGGTTACCAGCCTCCGCAGAAGCCGGCTCCTGCTGCCTGCACATTTAGTTGTTGCTCTGTCGCTGTCACACACAGTGATCTGTGCTTCACAGCGGGACAGCAACAACTAAAATATGGCCCAAGACATTCAGCAACAACCAACGACCTCACAGCAGGGGCCAGGTTGTTGCTGGATGTCACACACAGCAACATCACTAGCAACATCGCTGCTACGTCACAAAAGTTGTTCGTTAGCAGCGATGTTGCTAGCGATGTTGCTTAGTGTGACGGGACCTTTACAGTCTCTGCTGGTGCTATGTTAAACCAGCAGTCCTTTCAGGGATAATTCAAATAGAGTCTATTCTCTCATATTACTGCTCTTAGCTGGAATTAATGTACTAAGCTGCTGGAGAAGGTATATTGTATTAAAGACATCTATTCACAGATTATTGACTTTCAGCCATTGCTGGTGCTAAATTAAATCAACAATCCTTTTAGACATAATGTAAATAGATTCTATTATCTAATAAACTGCGCTTAATCTGTAATTAGCATAGGGTTAGCTTTTGGAGAAGGCATAGCATATCAGAGGCATCTAGTCAGGAAATATTGGTTTTCCATATGTTGCTGCTGTCACGTACAAGCAAAAGCAATTTCATGGCCAATTTAAATAGATTCTGTTAATATCTACTAAAACCATTTTTAGTCTGCAATTAGTGTTGGGTTAGCTTTTGGAGAAGGCATAGCGTATTAGAGGCATCTAATCAGGGAAATTTGGCTTTTGTGTACGTTGCTGCTGCCACCTACAAGGAAACGTCCTTTCAGGACCAATTTAAATAGACTATATTGTCTATTAATATCTTTCCTAGCTACAATTAGGGTAGAAAGAGCTGCTGGAGAAGGGACAGCTTATTAGAGGCATCTATTCAGAGATTATGGAATTATAGTGCTGCCATGTACAACCAGGGATAAATCAAATAGATTGTTTTAACTAATAATACCGTGCTTAGTCTGCAATTATTGTA
This sequence comes from Anomaloglossus baeobatrachus, assembly GCF_048569485.1. Taxonomy (NCBI): domain Eukaryota; kingdom Metazoa; phylum Chordata; class Amphibia; order Anura; family Aromobatidae; genus Anomaloglossus; species Anomaloglossus baeobatrachus. The sequence goes on along the minus strand of NC_134357.1, from coordinate 107,974,375 downwards.
AAGTTAGCTTCTGAAGAAACCATACTGTATTACAGGTATCTAATCAGGGAATATTGCCTTATGGTCTTTGGAGCTGTCACGTACAATCAAAAGTCATCATAGTATCATAGTATCATAGTATCATAGTTTTTAAGGTTGAAGGGAGACTCTAAGTCCATCTAGTTCAACCCGTAGCCTAACATGTTGATCCAGAGGAAGGCAAAAAAACCCCAATGTGGCAGACAAGTTCCAATGGGGAAAAAATTTCCTTCCTGACTCCACATCTGGCAATCAGACTAGTTCCCTGGATCAATACCCTGTCATAAAATCTAATATACATAACTGGTAATATTACATTTTTCAAGAAAGGCGTCCAGGCTCTGCTTAAATGTTAGTAGTGAATCACTCATTACAACATCATGCGGCAGAGAGTTCCATAGTCTCACTGCTCGTACAGTAAAGAATCCTCGTCTGTGATTATGATTAAACCTTCTTTCCTCAAGACGTAGCGGATGCCCCCGTGTTCCAGTCGCAGGCCTAGGTGTAAAAAGATCTTTGGAAAGGTCTCTGTACTGTCCCCTCATATATTTATACATTGTGATTAGATCCCCCCTAAGCCTTCGTTTTTCCAAACTAAATAACCCCAAGTTTAATAACCTGTCTTGGTATTGCAGCCCACCCATTCCTCTAATAATCTTGGTGGCTCTTCTCTGCACCCTCTCCAGTTCAGCTATGTCCTTCTTATATATCGGTGACCAGAATTGTACACAGTATTCTAAGTGCGGTCACACTAGTGACTTGTACAGAGATAGAACTATATTTTTTTCATGAACACTTATACCTCTTTTAATACATCCCATTATTTTATTAGCCCTGGCAGCAGTTGCCTGACACTGTCCACTAAAGTGAAGTTTACCATCCACCCATACACCCAAGTCTTTTTCTGTGTCTGTTTTACCCAGTGTTCTACAATTAAGTACATAATCATAAATGTTATTTCCTCTACCCAAGTGCATGACCTTACATTTATCTACATTAAACTTCAATTGCCACTTCTCAGCCCAATCCTCCAATTTACATAAATCTCCCTGTAATATAAAATTATCCTCCTCTGTATTGATTACCCTGTAGAGTTTAGTATCATCTGCAAATATTGAAATTCTACTCCGCATGCCCCCAACAAGGTCATTTATAAATATGTTGAAAAGAAGCGGGCCCAATACTGACCCCTGTGGTACCCCACTATGAACTGAGACCCAGTCCGAGTACGTACCATTAATAACCACCCCTTGTTTCCTATCACTGAGCCAGTTTTTAACCCAGTTACACATATTTTCCCCTATCCCCATTATTCTCATTTTATGTACCAACCTTTTGTGTGGCACCGTATCAAAAGCTTTTGAAAAGTCCATATACACAACATCCACTGCATTTCCCTGGTCCAGGCTTGAACTTACCTCTTCATAGAAGCTGATCAAATTAGTTTGACAGGATCGATCCCTCATAAACCCATGTTGATACTCTGTCATAAGGTTATTTTTCTTGAGATACTCCAGTATAGCATCTCTCAAGAAACCCTCAAGGATTTTACCAACCGTAGAGGTTAAACTTACCGGCCTATAATTTCCCGGCTCAGTTTTTGTCCCCTTTTTGAATATTGGCACCACATTTGCTATGCGCCAGTCCTGCGGTACCGACCCTGTTATTAAGGAATCTGAGAAGATTAAAAATAATGGTCTATCTATCACAGAACTAAATTCCTGTAGTACTCTAGGGTGCATGCCATCCGGGCCCGGAGATTTGTCAACCTTAGTGATTTCGAGGCGGCGGCGTACTTCCTGCTGGGTTAAGCAGGTAATATTCAAGGGTGAATTTATGGTATCACTGGTCATGTCATCTGCCATGGCATTTTCTTGTATAAAAACCGTAGAAAAAAGTAATTCAGCAGGTTGGCTTTACCCTCATCCCCTTCCACCATTTCACCAAGACTATTTTTAAGGGGGCCAACACTATCGCTTTTCAGTTTTTTACTGTTTATGTAGTTAAAGAATATTTTAGGATTATTTTTACTTTCTCTCGCAATGAGTCTCTCAGTCTCAAACTTAGCTAACTTAATTTGCTTTTTACATATTTTATTTAATTTTCTATAATTATATAATGCCTCATCCCTACCTACCCTCTTTAATTCTTTTAAGGCTTTCTGTTTTTCTTTTATTGCTTCCCTTACAGCTCTATTTAGCCATAGGGGTTTCCTCCTATTTCTAGCATGTTTGTTCCCATAGGGTATATTTTCTGCACAAGCCCTATTCAGGATGCTCATAAAAGTCTCCCATTTGCTTTGTGTACTTTTATTACTTAGTACATCATCCCAGTTTATTGCACTAAGATCATCTCTCAACCGTTTAAAATTTGCTTTCCTGAAGTTTAGTGTCCTTGTAGCCCCTCTACTATACATCTTACTAAAGAATACATGAAAACTTATTATTTTGTGATCACTATTCCCCAAGTAACCCCCAACTTGTATATTTGATATGCGGTCTGGCCTATTGGTTAGTACAAGGTCTAGTAGTGCTCCCCCTCTTGTGGGGTCCTGTACCATTTGTGAAAGGTAATTATCTTTCATTGTTATCAAAAATCTATTTCCTTTGCTGGAACTGCAAGTTTCTGTTCCCCAATTTATATCAGGATAGTTAAAGTCCCCCATAATAATTACCTCTCTGAGACTCGTTGCTTTATCAATTTGCTTTATGAGGAGATTCTCTACCTCTTCCATAATATTCGGCGTCTTATAACACACCCCTATCAGTATTTTATTATTCATTCTCCCCCCCCTTATCTCCACCCATAGGGACTCTACATTCTCAGTACCCTCACATATGTTGTCACGCAGGATGGGTTTTAAGGATGATTTTACATATAGACACACCTCCCCCTCGCTTATTTGTACGGTCATTCCTGAATAGGCTATAACCCTGTAAATTAACAGCCCAGTCATAGCTCTCATCCAGCCATGTCTCTGATATCCCCACTATATCATAATTTTCTTCCAACAATATTAATTCTAATTCCTCCACCTTATTTGTGAGGCTTCGGGCATTAGTGTACATGCACATTACGTATGACTCTGTACCTATATTCCTGCTTACTGTATTGACTGTCCTAACCCTTCCCCCCGTACCACCCCCAATTTCATTACTTGTGCCCTGGTCACTATCTGCACTACATTCCCCTTCTATAAAGTGAATACCCTCGCCCCCCATTCCTAGTTTAAACACTCCTCCAACCTTCTAGCCATTTTCTGCCCCAGCAGAGCTGCACCCTCCCCATTAAGATGCAGCCCATCCCTAGCATAGAATCTGTAGCCAACTGAAAAGTCGGCCCAATTCTCCAGGAACCCAAAACCCTCTTTCCTACACCAATTCCTGAGCCACCTGTTAACCTCCCTGATCTCTCTTTGCCTCTCTGGGGTGGCTCGTGGCACAGGTAGTATTTCCGAAAATACCACCTTTGAGGTCCATGCTTTAAGCTTACAACCTAATTCCCTGAAATCATCTTTAAGGACCTTCTACCTACCTCTAACTTTGTCATTTGTGCCAATGTGTACAATGACCGCTGGGTCCTCCCCAGCCCTTCCCAGTAATCTGTCAACCCGATCAGTGATCTGCGGAACTCGAGCGCCAGGAAGACAACACACTGTTCGGCGATCCCTGTCTTTGTGACAGATTGCCCTATCTGTCCCCCTAATAATTGAGTCCCCCACTACCAGTACCTGTCTTGCCTGCCCTGCACTCCTATTCCCCCCCTTACTGGAGCAGACACTTCTCTGGCATTCAGAGGTCATGCCTTGCTGCAGCAATGCTACCCCTGTAATGACATCCCCCTCATCTGCCAAGTTTGCAAACCTATTGGGGTGTGTCAGTTCAGGACTAGCCTTCCTAGCACTTTTCCCTTTACCCCCCTTTCTAACTGTCACCCAGCTACCTACCTCACCGTCTGCCGCTCCCTACTACGATCCTCCCCCACATCTGACCCAGCAAGCTGCTGCTCAGTGAGCAGCAGACTCCTTTCCATATTGCTAATGCATCTCAGAGTTGCCAGCTGCTCATTTAGATCCAGTATCTGGGCTTCCAAACGTGCAACTTGCGCACATCTCGAACAACAGTATGCACCCTCGAACGGCTTTTCAAGGACTGCATACATGAGAAAAGATGTACACTGGATCGCATAAGCAATAGTGGAGTACATTTTCTAATGAGGATAGCACTAAACAAATGTTAAGTAATTAAACAACTAAATACAAACAATTCTACTCACACTTACTTTTGCTCACACTTTGCTCACTCACGCTCACAATGAAGAAGACAGGCTAAAATCCTAGTGGCGCGCGGCTTTCAGAAGTCTTCCTTCCGGCTGTAACGGCCAAAACCCGGTTCTCCTTGAGCTCGCAGAGGTCGTGGCTGTGAGACAGGACAACTGGACCTGCTGCGGGAGCACACCAAACACTGTCATCATCTCTACCTATCTTTCTGTCTACCTTTGCAAGGAGGCACGGGACACCACTGTTGAAGCCAGAACAGTGCAAGCAGGTGGTTGGATGGCAGATAATACTTCCAGTCTGTCTTGCACTTGGTAGAGTCCCACTAGCCAAGAGCCTGGACCACATAATTCTCCTCCTGATCTTCCTTCCTTCCACCATGGCGAGTCCCAGGAGACAAGTGAAACCAAACTTGAGCACTCTGAGGTGCTCTTCACCTTTCCTTTTATGTCCTCTTCTGGCCTCTCACTATGCATGTTTCGAGAGGAACACGAGGTTATCTGTGCAGTGATGCCCAAATATTCTAGCTGCCATGGTGAGAAGAATCTGGTGGTGGGCAACGGCAATTTCTGTCATAAGATGGGGATGATGAAGGAGAGACAGTTGCCAACAAGTCATGTTAAGACAACATGTCACGAGGAGGACCAGAGTAGACAAGTTGAAGATATGGTGGATGATTAAGCCACCAACCCAACTTGGCAAGGTAGCATGCAGAATGAGGAAAGAAGCCTAGAGGGGGAGAGATCTGCAGCACTGAAACAGGCAGGAAGTTCAGTCGTCAGATGGAAAAGGCGGGCAACTGTTTCTCAGAGCACCTACATGGGGCCAGATTCCGGGCCGAAGGTTAAGTTTTCCCTAGTGATGCTTGTTACAGAAAGTGTGAAAGGCAAAATCACAGGGATTTGCAACCTGAGCTATACTAAGATTAGGAGGGGCCTGACAAATACAAGACTTACCACAACCAGCATGTTCAGACACATGTCATAAAAGCACCCCACTAGGTGGGGCGAATGCCTGGGTCCACAATTAGTGTCTGCATGTGAAACGACTGCCTCTTCCCCTGTTCTACATGCTTGCCAGTTTCCGTCCACTTGCTTGTCCCAGTGCAGAGTTCAGCCGTCCTTACCCCAGCACTTTGCATGCAAGTGGAAAGGACAGGCACCCATAGGCCAAAACACTAAGCGGCTACATTTCCAGACTGCTTGACCTGGACATGTTGCCATTAAGGCTTATAGCCACTTTTCCCTCTGTCCTTGGTCTCTAGCTGCCACAATTTGTGCCGGTGCTCCATTGCCGACTTACACAGGCATGTGTGCAATAATATCACCCGTGCCCTGTCAAACACAATTTCTGGGAAGGTCTACTTAACCTGTGAACAAGTGGACAAATGCTTGTGGACAAGGGGCATTACATTTCCCTGACATCACATTATTTAAACCTTGTGGAGGTGAGACTGTTAGACCCTGGGACTGCACACCAGCTACCGACACCTAGTATTGAGGGCCCTAGTTCCTTCATAGTATACCCAACTTCCTACACCAGTTTCTGCACCCCTTCGTACGACTCATTCTCCATCTCTGAATAGTTGTCTTTATCAGTCAAAAGCTGGAAGCACTGCCTCGGAGAAGCGGCAACAGGCTGTGCTGAAACTCATATCTTTAGGTGACAAACAGCACAGCACCACCACAAAGTTGTTGAAAGGTCTAACAGATAAGACAGATCGGTGGCTGTCCCCGCTGAACCTACAGCCAGGCATGGCCATGTGTGATAATAGCCTTAACCTGGTGGTGGCTCTGAAGCTTGACAAACTGCCACACGTACCATGCCTGGCCCACGTGCTCAACTTAGTGGTTCAGTACTTCTTTAAAGGCTACTTAAATTTGACAAATGTACGCTGCATGTAAGCTCATTTCCGCACACAGAAATGGTCCAACTAAATTTAAACCAGGTGGGGTGGAATGTCATTGCAGAATGCATTGGCTGCCATGCTGGGTAAGTGTGTCTCAAATTTGTAATAGATCACCAGAAAAACACCCCCATGCTATGACACTACCCCCTCCCTGCTTCAGAGTTCGCACCACACATGTAGACATCATTGGCTCACCTTTTTTGCATCTCACAAAGACTTGAGGGATAGAACCAAAAATCTCTAATTTTGAGTCATCAGACTACAGTATCGATTTGTATTCATGTAATACTTGGCCAAAACAAGTCTTTTCTTGTTTTTGGTCCTCAGTGGTGACTTCTTTGCAGCAATTTAATTATAAAGGTTTGCTTATCGGTATCTCTGCTAAATAGATGATGTTGAGAGGTGTCTGATATTTGATGTCTATGTATTATTTATAAGGGCTGTTTTGTGAAGTTCTGAGAATTTGCATTTTTTGAGGCTGATAACTGTGATGAACTTATCCTCTGCCACAGAGGTAATTCTTGGTCTTCCTTCCCTGGGGCGGTCATCATGAGTCAGTTTCAACAAAGCGATTCAAGGTTTTTCTTATTGCACTTGAGGATACATTCAAGGTTCACAAGACTGGCTAAACTTTATATCTTGATGTAATGATGGTTTGTCATTTCTCTTTAGTTAAGTGGTTATCGCCATACTCTACTGTGGCTCACACCTGTTGTATAATATGGCTTGATACTGTATGAAACTGCATTCCTGCACTGTCTCTGCAAAACACACATATAATAATAATAAGTTTTATTTCTATAGCGCCAACATATTCCGCAGCGCTTTACAATTAAGAGGGGACATGTACAGACAATATGAGACAATACAAAATAACAAAATTAAGATACCAGGAGGAGTGAGGACCCTGCTCGTAAGCTTACAGTCTATGAGGAAATAGGGGAGACACAAAAGGTGAATGGGGGGGAGAAAAGCTTGTCATATATGGTACAGCCATCGATTTAATAGGGTATTCAAAAGCAGCTGCATGAACCCGTCGGTGAGAATTTATACAGGTACAGGGGATGAGAACTGGAAGTACATTTTTTGAAGGGCAGAAAGGGACTAGATTAGATCAGGGCAGTGAGGTGATAGGCTAGTCTAAAGAAATGCGCTTTTAGGGTCCGCTTAAAGGTGTGGGAATGTTGGGAATTACCGTATTTTTCGGACCATAAGACGCACTTTTTTTTCCCCCAAATGTTGGGGGAAAGTTGGGGGTGCGCCTTATGGTCTGACTATAGGGCTGCGGCCGGGAATGAGGGTGCTGCGGTGGAGCGGGTCATCGGGGGCACGACCAGGCTGTAGCAGCCTGCTGTGACCACGTGGGCCCGCTCATTACATATGCACGCCCATCCTCCCGCCCATTTCTCAGCGCAGAAGCCGACACTGACAGGTGGGCGGGAGGATGAGTGGGGACGCGCGCATAGTAAAGAGCCGGTCCGCATGATCACCCCTGGCAATTACAGCCTGGAGTGATCATGTGCGGCTGTATTCACTGCTCCCCGCACATCATCATCAGCGCGGGGTGCAGTGAATCAGTGTACTCACCCGTCCCCGTGTTTGGAGCCGTCCCCCTGCAGCACGCGATGTCTTCCTGTCTGTGCCGGTCAGCTGATCTGTGCTGATCAGCTGATCGGCACAGACAGGAAGACATTGCGATGCCGCAGGGGAACGGCTCCAGACACACAGGTCAGTGGCGCAGAGATGAAGATGATCAGTGCTGCAGGGAGTGAGGAAAAGGTGAGTATAAGCGTTTATTTTTTTTTCTGTGCTATAGGATACAGGCCATATACCAGGATGGTATATGAGCACGATGGGTGCATATAGCAGGATGGGAGTATATGAGCAGGATGGATGGGGAGTATATGAACAGGATAATAATAATAAATAATAATAATTTTATTCATTTATATAGCGCTATTAATTCCATAGCACTTTACATACATTGGCAACACTGTCCCCATTGGGGCTCACAATCTAGAGTCCCTATCTGTATGTCTTTGGAATGTGGGAGGAAACCGGAGTACCCGGAGGAAACCCACGCAAACACGGGGAGAACATACAAACTCCTTGCAGATGGTGTCCTTGGTGGGATTTGAACCCAGGACCCCAGCGCTGCAAGACTGCAGTGCTAGCCACTGAGCCACCGTGCCCCGTGGGGGTATATGAACAAGATGGGGGTATATGAACAGGATGCGGGTATACGAACAGGATGGGGGTATATGAACAGGATGGGGGTATATGAACAGGGTGGATGGGGGGTATATGAACAGGATGGGGGTATATGAGCAGGATGGATGGGGGGTATATGAACAGGATGGGGGTATATGAACAGGATGGGGGTATATGAACAGGATGGGGTATATGAACAGGATGGGAGTATATGAGCAGGATGGATGGGGGAATATGAGCAGGATGGATGGGGGGTATATCAATAGGATGGGGTATATGAACAGGATGGGGTATATGAACAGGATGGGAGTATATGAGCAGGATGGGGGAATATGAGCAGGATGCTGGTATATGAGAAGGATAGGGGTATATGAGCAGGATGGGGGTATATGAGAAGGATGGGGGTTTATAGCAGGATCATATACAAGGCAGAAGGATTATTACCAGGATGGGGTACCTTAGTAGAGAGTTTGGGGACATTACCCCCATAACAGTGTCAGCAGCAGATCTTTGCCCCATAATAGTATGTCATGACCACATTTTTTTGCTTAAAGTTTTATTTTCCTATTTTCCTCTTCTAAAACCAGGGTGCGTCTTATAGTCCGTTGCGTCTTATAGTCCGAAAAATACGGTAATCGGATTTCTCTTGGTAGTGTGTTCCAGAGCATAGGCGCAGCTCGTGAGAAATCTTGAAGACGGGAGTGGGAGGTTCGAATTGTTGAGGATGTCAGTCTTAAGTCATTAGCAGAGCAGAGGGCACGGGTGGGGTGATAGACAGAGACATGATAGACACATGATAGTTGTAAACATTCTTGAAGGCTAGTATTTTCACAAATTCATTTTTTGTGAGGTATACCTGTTCACTGTAAGTCATTCCAGGTGACTACCTGATGAAGCTGCCAAGGAGTATAAAATTGTCATGAGAGTAACAGGGGGTGCTTTGATGAATCTAAGATTTAACACATATTCTGGTTTATTTCAAATTTGTTTCTTTGCTCCTTATTTTAATATGTGTTCCTATGTGGTTTTGATGCCATCAGTCTGAATTTGCAATGTGCACATTAAAATAAAAACAATGACAATCACATTGCTTGTGTGTCCAAATTATTGACTGGTATTGTATCTTGACACAATCAGTGTGAGGCTCTACTATATTCCATTTCTGTGTTAAAAATTTAAACATTGGAGTACATCCATCTCATTCTTTCTGGTAGGTTATTCTACTGGAAAATATCAGTTTTAAGAAGTGACATTAATAGAAAGGTAAACAAAATACTTCAGATAAAAGACCATATCGAAGTCATTGAACAAGATGTTCAACAGTATAATACTCAAAAGCAAAACATTTCATTTTGCATATTTCTATTCCTTAAGTTTCATAAGTGACCTTCTAATTGGAGTTTCTTTAACATGGGAGAAGCTTCCCATCAGTCGGCATCCTTGATATGACCATATAGTAGCCCATTAGGAAAATGTATACTTTTCTTGACAAGGATAAGTCCCAAACGCTTGCAACCGAGCTCTTTGTTTATCCATTAAAATCCCACTCTTAGTGTAACAACATGGAAAGTTTTGAGTATGATCATATATAAGGTATCAACATAGTTGAGAAAAAAATAAACATCCATAAACTTGTTACAAGAAAATCAAGGAAAATAAATCGTACATTGCTCCATTTAGGAAAAATCTCAACTACTGTATATGATTTGTTCTAAATAGAGATGGTATTTTGCATTTGGGACAATTTTTCTTTGATTAGCGGTCTCTATGTACAAGTCATGTCCATATGGTAGGCAAGTAATAGGCAACTGTGACTAAGGGAATGGGGGCTGTGGCACCTATCAAAGACAATGATGATAGCAAACATTCTTGGGGAATATGTGCATAAGCCAATTCTGAGTGGTATGTGATGTAGACACTAAATGTTATAAAGAGAAGGACATGTCCCAAGTAGAGATGAGCGCGGTGCGCGGTTCGAGGTTCTCCAGTTTGTGGCTCGAGTGATTTTGGGGGCTGTTCTAGATCGAACTAGAACTCGAGCTTTTTGCTAAAGCTCGATAGTTCTAGATACGTTCGAGAACGGTTCTAGCAGCAAAAAGACAAGCTAATTACTAGCTGGCTTTCCGTTGTAATAGTGTAAGTCACTCTGTGACTCACACTATTATGAAATTTCAGCGTATAGTGTGCGTGAACAGCGCATACAGATCACTGCTGTTTGGATAATGGCGATCGCCATTTTTTTTTTTTTTTCCTTGTCTTCCATCCCTAAGCGCGCGCGTGAAGTGGGGCGGGCCAGCATGTCAGCCAATCCCAGACACACACAGCTAAGTGGACTTTTAACCAGAGAAGCAACGGCATGTGTGATAGGATGTCCATGTCACATGTCCATGCATTATAAAAACGGACATTTTCCTCCAGCACGCCATTATCTGCCTTCTGCGTCTTGGTGTCAGTCACCGCTGGCGTAGCTCCTGTCTCCGATACTGCTGTGTACGCTCTATACACAGCGCTATACAGAATAGGGATAGAAGTTTCTATTAGTCCTTTTAAGGGCTAATACCGGCAGGGTCAGAGCCATAGGTGACAGTCAGGTCCGTGAAAATAGATTTGAACAGCTACACAAGATGACAGCGTCTGTGTAGATAAGGTCAGGGATTTCCTCGCTGCATTTCCCCATTAGGAGGGATAGAAAGGGAGGCTTCCTTTCCTGTACCCAGACCCACAACCCTGCCACTGTACCCTCCTGCCCTTTGCACACTCAAACTCATTGTTACTAAGCCATTATACTAGCAAACACTGAGGAAACTTAGTAGCATCCTAAACGTGGCTGTTGGACTTTTGTATTGTCCCACTAGTGCAAAGATATTTGCAGCACGTCTGCCTGCATTGCACACTCAAACTCATTGTTACTAAGCCATTATACTAGCAAACACTGAGGAAACTTAGTGGCATCCTAAAAGTGGCTGTTGGACTTCTGTATTGTCCCACTAGTGCAAAGATATTTGCAGCACGTCTGCCTACATTGCACACTCAAACTCATTGTTACTAAGCCATTATACTAGCAAACACTGAGGAAACTTAGTGGCATCCTAAACGTGGCTGTTGGACTTCTGTATTGTCCCACTAGTGCAAAGATATTTGCAGCACGTCTGCCTGCATTGCACACTCAAACTCATTTGTTACTAAGCCATTATACTAGCAAACACTGAGGAAACTTAGTGGCATCCTAAAAGTGGCTGTTGGACTTCTGTATTGTCCCACTAGTGCAAAGATATTTGCAGCACGTCTGCCTACATTGCACACTCAAACTCATTGTTACTAAGCCATTATACTAGCAAACACTGAGGAAACTTAGTGGCATCCTAAACGTGGCTGTTGGACTTCTGTATTGTCCCACTAGTGCAAAGATATTTGCAGCACGTCTGCCTGCATTGCACACTCAAACTCATTTGTTACTAAGCCATTATACTAGCAAACACTGAGGAAACTTAGTGGCATCCTAAAAGTGGCTGTTGGACTTCTGTATTGTCCCACTAGTGCAAAGATATTTGCAGCACGTCTGCCTGCATTGCACACTCAAAATCATTGTTACTAAGCCATTATACTAGCAAACACTGAGGAAACTTAGCAGGATCCTAAACGTGCCTGTTGGACTTCTGTATTGTCCCACTAGTGCAAAGATATTTGCAGCACGTCTGCCTGCATTGCACACTCAAACTCATTTGTTACTAAGCCATTATACTAGCAAACACTGAGGAAACTTAGTGGCATCCTAAACGTGGCTGTTGGACTTCTGTATTGTCCCACTAGTGCAATGATATTTGCAGCACGTCTGCCTGCATTGCACACTCAAACTCATTTGGTACTAAGCCATTATACTAGCAAACACTGAGGAAACTTAGTGGCATCCTAAACGTGGCTGTTGGACTTCTGTATTGTCCTAATAGTGCAAAGATATTTGCAGCACGTCTGCCTGCATTGCACACTCAAACTCATTGTTACTAAGCCATTATACTAGCAAACACTGAGGAAACTTAGTGGCAACCTAAAAGTGGCTGTTGGACTTCTGTATTGTCCCACTAGTGCAAAGATATTTGCAGCATGTCTTCCTGCATTGCACACTCAAACTCATTGTTACTAAGCCATTATACTAGCAAACACTGAAGAAACTTAGCGGCATCCTAAAAGTGGCTGTTGGACTTCTGTATTGTCCCACTAGTGCAAAGATATTTGCAGCACGTCTGCCTGCATTGCACACTCAAACTCATTTGTTACTAAGCCATTATACTAGCAAACACTGAGGAAACTTAGTGGCATCCTAAACGTGGCTGTTGGACTTCTGTATTGTCCCACTAGTGCAAAGATATTTGCAGCACGTCTGCCTGCATTGCACACTCAAACTCATTTGGTACTAAGCCATTATACTAGCAAACACTGAGGAAACTTAGTGGCATCCTAAACGTGGCTGTTGGACTTCTGTATTGTCCTACTAGTGCAAAGATATTTGCAGCACGTCTGCCTGCATTGCACACTCAAACTCATTGTTACTAAGCCATTATACTAGCAAACACTGAGGAAACTTAGTGGCATCCTAAAAGTGGCTGTTGGACTTCTGTATTGTCCCGCTAGTGCAAAGATATTTGCAGCATGTCTTCCTGCATTGCACACTCAAACTCATTGTTACTAAGCCATTATACTAGCAAACACTGAAGAAACTTAGCGGCATCCTAAAAGTGGCTGTTGGACTTCTGTATTGTCCCACTAGTGCAAAGATATTTGCAGCACATCTGCCTGCATTGCACACTCAAACTCATTGTTACTAAGCCATTATACTAGCAAACTATGCTGCCAGTTTAAGGGCCGTAGTTGCATTGTCAGGGATAATTATTTTTGTTTATTCTGCTGTTAATAAAGTTAGACCACCGCTGAAATCTACACCACCTCTCAATTTTTACTACCACTTTTTAAGTGCACAATCTTGTCGCAATCAAAATGAGTGGCTAAATGACAGATGCTGGTGGAAAGGGGAAGAGGCGTGTTGGAAAAGGAAAAAAAGGGTTTGTCCGTGGGGAAGGTGGCAAAGCTCCATTAACATCTGCTGAAGATAGACCATCTTCCAGCAAAAGTAAGATGTCTACTACTTACCGTGGACAATCCGATGTGCTCCCTTTTTTACGGACACGAACAACTGGAACAAAGGTAGATGATGGCCAAAAAAGGAAAATGCTTGAATGGATCTCAAGTGGTCCAACAAGTGCCCTCTCCGCCACCTCAACTACCGCATCCAAAAACCACCAGTCCTCTGAGTTGTCAGCCCAATCACACTTGCATTCTCCCAGCTCTGAAGTCTCCATCCGCCCTGCACAGTATGGTGGAACTGAGATGGCTGAGTCTGCAGAGCTGTTCAGTCACACTATAGCCTGGGAATCAGAAGTCTGCTCCCAAGCTACAGTGAGAACAGACCAGGAAATGGTCTGCAGTGATGCCCATAACCTTTGTGACTCTGATTCAGGCCGTGAGGACCAAGTTTCTGAGCATAATGTTGACCCTTTTTCACAAACTGTAACACCTGTTGTTATAGACAATGAGGAACATACTGATGATGATGAGACGCAGATACCAGATTGGGATGATAACTTAAATATCCGGTCAGGGCAAGAAGAGGCTCGGTCTGAGGGTGAGGGGAGTGCAAACACAACAATTGATGAGGAAGTTCTAGATCTCACCTACTGTCAACCCACAGTCAGGCACTCAAGGAGGTCAACAGAGGCGGTGGAGGAGGATGCAACCGACGACGAAGTTACCTTGCGCCTTCCTGGACAGAGTCGGAGCACTGGTAGCACGTCTACAACTGCATCCTCAGCCACCACTCTGCCTCTGAGCACTTGTCGGGGGGGCTCAGCAGGTCGCATGCCCTCTAAGCCTTGCCTAGCCTGGTCCTTTTTTGACATAGCAAAAGATCGGCCAAATTATGTGATCTGTAAAATTTGTCGTGATTCTGTTAGTAGAGGGCAAAACCTCAGCAGTTTGACAACTTCTTCCATGAATCGTCACATGAATAAATATCATATGTCCCAGTGGGAAGCTCACCGTGCTGCAATGCGGCCTAGCGGAGCGAACCATCCACCGCCTGCCCCTTCCAGTGCATCCGCGCACTCTTCATCTTCTAGGACTGTGGGGGCAGCTGTCACACCTGGTTTTCCACGCACAACTTCCACCACTGTAACCGCAACAGGCAGTTTGCTTGGTAGGTCGTCAGTTAGTTTGGAAGGGGAAACAAGTACGTGTGTACAGCTCTCTCAGACATCGATAGCACCAACGTTGGATGAAGGCAACATCATGTCTACGCCTGCACTTTCCTCACAAAGCTGCATTTTTCCAGGGACACCCTACTCAACACCGTCTACACACAGCAGCCAGATCTCTGTCCCTCAGATGTGGACAAATAAAAGGCCATTTCCTGCGACCCATGACAAAGCTAAGAGGTTGACTTTATCCCTCTGTAAGCTCTTGGCTACCGAAATGCTGCCTTTCCGCCTGGTGGACACACAGGATTTTAGAGACCTTATGTCTGTCACTGTGCCCCAGTACTAGATGCCCAGTCGCCACTACTTCTCTAAGAAAGGTGTGCCCGTGCTACACCAGCATGTCGCACACAACATCACCGCTTCCTTGAGAAACTCTGTGTGTCAACGGGTGCATTTCACCACCGATACTTGGACCAGTAAGCATGGACAGGGACGTTACATGTCGCTGACTGGGCACTGGGTAACTATGGTGATAGATGGTGAAGGGTCTGCTGCACAAGTCTTGCCGTCCCCACGACTTGTGTGTCAATCCTCTGTCTGTCCAAGTTCCGCCACTGCTTCTGCCTGCTCCACCTCATCTGGGTCCTCCACCTCCGCCCCAAGCCTGCCTGGTCAGGCCACCAGCGTTCTCACTGCGCAGAAGGAATCACGCACCCCTCATTACTATGCTGGCAGCAGAGCACAATGGCATCAGGCAGTCTTTAGCTTGATATGTCTTGGAAATAGGAGTCACACAGCGGCTGAGTTGTGGGCAGCTCTGGAGACTGAGTTTAATATATGGTTGTCTCCACTCAACCTGCAGCCTGGTAAGGCCGTGTGCGACAATGCTGCAAACCTGGGTGCGGCCCTTCGCCTGGGCAAGGTGACACACGTGCCTTGTATGGCTCACGTGTTGAACCTTGTTGTCCAGCAATTTTTAACACACTATCCCGGCTCAGATGGCCTTCTGACCCGGGCACGAAAACTGTCTGCTCACTTCCGCAGCTGAGCGACTTTCATCGCTCCAGAAGTCTTTTGGCCTGCCGGGTCATCGCTTGAAATGCAATGTGGCGACACGCTTGAATTCAACTCTCCACATGTTACAGCGACTGTGGCAGCACCGCCGAGCCCTGGTGCAATACGTCATGACGTATAGCCTGGGCCAACGAGATGCAGAGGTGGGGAAGATCACCCTGATGGAGTGGTCTCAGATCAAGGACCTATGCACCCTTCTGCACAGTTTCGACATGGCGACGAATATGTTTAGCGCTGACAATGCCATTATCAGCATGACAATTCCAGTCATTTACATGCTGGAGCACACGCTAAACACTATTCGGAGTCAGGGGGTGGGACAACAGGAAGGGGAGGAACTACAGGAGGATTCATATGCGCAAGACACAACAACATCACAAAGGTCCAGACGTTCATCATCACCAACGCGACAGGTATGGGACCATGGGGGACAGGGATCAACAAGGGCGCATGGTAACAGGCGAAATGTTGAGGAAGGTGCAGGAGAACATGAAGAAATGGAGGACGAACTGTCCATGGACATGGAAGACTCAGCGGATGAGGGAGACCTTGGTCAAATTTCAGTTGAAAGAGGTTGGGGGGAGATGTCAGAGGAAGAAAGAACGGTTATCACCTCTATGCCACAAACACAGCGTGGACTTGGTCCGCATGGCTGCGCAAGACACATGAGCGCCTTCTTGCTGCACTACCTCCAACATGACCCTCGTATTGTCAAAATTAGAAGTGATAATGACTACTGGCTTGCCACACTATTAGATCCCCGGTACAAGTCCAAATTTTGTGACATAATTCCAGCCATAGAAAGGGACGCACGTATGCAGGAGTATCAGCAGAAGCTGTTACTCGATCTTAGCTTGGCTTTTCCACCAAACAACCGTGCAGGTGCAGGGAGTGAATCTCCCAGTTGTAAATTGACAAACATGGGACGGTCTCGTCATCTTCAACAGTCTACCCGTACCAGTAGCACCGTATCTGGTGCAGGTAACAGCAATTTTATTGAATCTTTTCATAATTTTTTTAGACCCTTCTTTGCAAGGCCACCAGAGACAACAAGTCTGACACAGTCAACGGCTGGAGAGGATGATACAGGAGTATTTCCAAATGAACATCGATGCCATGACTTTGCAAATGAAGCCTTGCTCATTTTGGGCTTCAAATCTTGAAAAATGGCCAGAGCTCTCCACTTACGCCTTGGAGATTTTGTCGTGTCCAGCTGCCAGCGTTGTCTCTGAACGTGTCTTCAGTGCTGCTGGGTGTGTGCTGACAGATAAGCGCACGCGTCTGTCCAGTGACAATGTGGACAGACTAACGTTCATCAAAATGAACAAGTCATGGATCCACAAGGAATTTACTACCCCTGTGTCATCCTGGGGAGAGTAAATGCTTGTGGATTTGGAATGTGCATGCAAATCAAAACATCCTGTTAGCAACTGGGGCACAAGTGCTGCCACTGATGGGGTGTGTGTGTCGCCCAATTTTTGGAAAAAAAGGGAGACTCCGCTTGGAGTAACCCTTGCTTACATTGTTTTTAAAAATGATCCAAGATGCACAACGCTGGGATCAGGAAAGACTTTGCTACCTACCCCGGTGTCATCCTGGGGACGGTTAAGTATGGCGTATTTTTGAATGTGCTTGATGCAAATCTACCTGTGAAGTGTACAACTGGGGCACAAGTGCTGCCACTGAAGGAGTGGGTGTGTGTGGGGCCCAATTTTTGGAAAAAAAAGGAGACTCCGCTTGGAGTAACTCTTGCTTGCTGTGTTTTTTAAAAGGAGCCAAGATGAACAAGTCATGGTTCAGCAAAGACTTTATCTACCTACCCCAGGGTCATCCTGGGAACGGTTAATGATGGCGAATTTTTGAATGTGCTTGATGCAAATCTAGCTGTGAAGTGTACAACTGGGGCACAAGTGCTGCCACTGAAGGGGTGGGTGTGTGTGGGGCTAAATTTTTGGAAAAAAGGGAGACTCCGCTTGGAGTCACCTTGCGGTGTTTTACATGATTTTAGAAGGGCGTGCCATGCCTATATCTGTGTCTCCTCCTCTTTTTCCTTGTCCAGCTCTTTTGTTTTCGCATGAGTATATGTCCTTGTCACTTTCCCATGTGTTTGTGTTATGTTGTGAGTTGTTTGACACCTTTTGGACACCTTTGAGGGTGTTTTCTAGGTGTTTTTATGTGTTTGTGATTGCCTGCCATTGTTTCCTATGTGGTTCGAGTTCGTTTCGTCGAACGTTCGCCGAACCGAACTCGAACGAGACCTCCGTTCGACGAACCGAACTCGAGCCGAACCGCGGCTGGTTCGCTCATCTCTAGTCCCAAGGCCACAAAATGTAGATGATTGCTCAAGCTACTGGTAAACCATATGATTGTGCGTACTTTAGAGATGACCAATTGGTTTGAATGCACCATTGTTTTTGGATTCACTATGTGTGAATGTCAATTTGTTGGCCCCATTTTGTTTATTTAAAGTGGTTTGCCATGAACAAAGTTAACCCCTCAACGACCCATGAAGTGCTATGTACTTCATGTCAGGATTTCACAGAAGCAGAAGCCGAGTAGACACAACTCTCCCTAAAACAGTAAAGCTCAAAGGGATACACACACAGTAGTCAGTATGCAGAGTGAGTGTCAGGAGGTCACGTCAGAACAGAGGGAATAAACAAGATATAAATCGGGTGGTAGCATGAGAGTCAGGAGCCGAGAGAGCATGTATATACCAAAGCAGGAAGCAGAGACAAGGTCAAGTAACGTCACTGAAGTCAAAAGCCGGGAGATCAGTCAGATCAATGGAAGCGGCAGGGACCGGGACGGAGGATGGGACCATAGTCAGGAAGACAGAGAAGACAAATAAAACACAGGAGCCAGAGGTCAGGGAAAGGTAAGCTGGGTAGCAGGACGAATCAGGGAACTCACAAAACCAGAAGCGCACGCTGTAATACAGGAGCTATCACTGGCGAAGCGCTGGAGGAAACCACCCCAAGATAAAGCAGCATGAGTCCTGGAGTGAGGCACAATAGAGCAAGCCTCACACACCAGACAGGGTCCATGCAGCAGTCATGACACTTCAGGGGTCGTATCCCTGCCTTTGATGCAGGCTTGAGTGTCGATCCGGCATCTTTTCCCGCCCAAAATGGCTGAACTGATCAGCCGACATGTGCCTCTAACAGCCATGAGTGAATCAGAGATCCGCCCATGGATATTAACTAGTTAAATCTTGCTGTCAGTCTGTTATAGTGGAATTTAACACATGCTGGCAGAGGGGTGCATCATTTCCGCTCCCATCAGCGCTCCTGTGATGTGATCACAGGGTGCCGATGGGTTGTCATGACATCCAGAGGTCAGTTGATGGACCCCTGTGTCTGTTATGACGATCCTCCTGCGAGTTGGTGTTCATAGGAGATTGAGATTTTTGCTCTACAGAAAAGTGCTGATGCAGAAGTACAGCTCTGTACAGCACAAGCGATCGAATGATTGCTGCTTCAAGTCCCCTAAAAAGACTAGTAAAAACAGTAAAAAGTAAAAAAAAGAGTTTTAAAAACAATAAGAAACCACTATTCAAATCACCTCCCTTTTGCCCCATTAAAAATAAAACAAGAAATAAAAATTTCACATGTGGTATTATTGCTGCTTTCAGAAATGTCTGATCTATCCAATTATAAAATAAATTAGTCCGTTCAGTAAACAGCGTAACGAAAAAAAAAAGAAATCAATATGCCACATTAACAGTTTTTGAACAGCCACAAAACCAGATTTTTTTATTAACATGCAATAAAAACATTGTATATACCACACAATAATATCAATAACGACATCAGGTCGCAAAATACAAGTCCTGACAAAGCCCGAGATCCCCAAAATTAAAAACTTTACAGTATGTGACACAAGCAAGATTTTTTTCTTTTC
Source organism: Anomaloglossus baeobatrachus (assembly GCF_048569485.1). Classification (NCBI taxonomy): domain Eukaryota; kingdom Metazoa; phylum Chordata; class Amphibia; order Anura; family Aromobatidae; genus Anomaloglossus; species Anomaloglossus baeobatrachus. The sequence continues at coordinate 107,954,736 of NC_134357.1, read as the reverse complement.
AAAATTTCAGAATATTTTTTCACTACTTCAATAAGACAAAAACTATACATGTTTGGTATCTACATAATCGTACTGTCCTGGAGAATTATTCCTCTAGGTCCGTTTATAGTAGAATGATTAAAAAATCAAATAAACTATTGCAGATTTCCTTTTTTATTTTCTATTTCATCACATTTGGATTTTTTTCCTGCTTACCATCACATCATATGAACAAATTAAAAGTTTTATTCAAAAATACATTTAATCCCCCAAAAAATCAAGCCCTAGCAAGACTATATTGACTTGATATTTATAAAATAAAAAAGTTGTGTCTTGGAGTAAAGGAAGGAAAAAACGAGAAATTGCCTGGTCCTTAAGAAGTTGATCAGTAGATCTTGGAATAATAAGTAGAAATGAGAGAACCGGTTACGGTTCGGCTCGAGTTCGGTTCGCCGAACGGACGTCTCGTTCGAGTTCGGTTCGGCGAACGTTCGACGAACCGAACTCGAACCGCATAGGAAACAATGGCAGGCAATCACAAACACATAAAAACACCTAGAAAACACCCTCAAAGGTGTCAAAAAGGTGACAAACAACTCACAACACAACACAAACACATGGGAAAGTGACAAGGACATATATACTCATACGAAAACAAAAGAGCAGGACAAGGAAAAAGAGAAGGAGACACAGATATAGGCATGGCACGCCCTTCTAAAATCATGTAAAACACCGCAAGGTGACTCCAAGCGGAGTCTCCCTTTTTTCCAAAACTTGGGCCACACACACACTCACTCCTTCAGTGGCAGCACTTGTGCCCCAGTTGCACACTTCACAGCTAGATTTGCATCAAGCACATTCAAAAATACGCCATACTTAACCGTCCCCAGGATGACACCGGGGTAGGTAGCAAAGTCTTTCCTGATCCCAGCTCTGTGCATCTTGCATCATTTTTAAAAAAAATGTAAGCAAGGGTTACTCCAAGCGGAGACTCCCTTTTTTCCAAAAATTGGGCCACACACACACCCACCCCTTCAGTGGCAGCACTTGTGCCCCAGTTGTACACTTCACAGCTAGATTTGCATCAAGCACATTCAAAAATACGCCATAATTAACCGTCCCCGGGATGACACCGGGGTAGGTAGCAAAGTCTTTCCTGATCCCAGCGCTGTGCATCTTGGATCATTTTTAAAAACAATGTAAGCAAGGGTTACTCCAAGCGGAGTCTCCCATTTTTCCAAAAATTGGGCCAAACACACACCCACCCCTTCAGTGGCAGCACTTGTGCCCCAGTTGTACACTTCACAGCTAGATTTGCATCAAGCACATTCAAAAATACGCCATACTTAACCGTCCCCAGGATGACACCGGGGTAGGTAGCAAAGTCTTTCCTGATCCCAGCTCTGTGCATCTTGGATCATTTTTAAAAACACAGCAAGGGTTACTCCAAGAAGAGTCTCCATTTTTTCCAAATATTGGGCCACACAGACACCCCATCAGTGGCAGCACTTGTGCCCTAGTTGTACACTTCACAGCTAGATTTGCATCAAGTACATTCAAAACACACATGCATTTACTCTCCCCAGGATGACACAGGGGTAGTAAATTCCTTGTGGATTCATGACTTGTTAATTTGATGAATGTTAGTCTGTCCACATTGTCACTGGACAGACGCGTGTGCTTATCTGTCAGCACACACCCAGCAGCACTGAAGACACGTTCAGAGACAACGCTGGCAGCTGGACACGACAAAATCTCCAAGGCGTAAGTGGAGAGCTCTGGCCATTTTTCAAGATTTGAAGCCCAAAATGAGCAAGTCTCCATTTGCAAAGTCATGGCATCGATGTTCATTTGGAGATACTCCTGTATCATCCTCTCCAGCCGTTGACTATGTGTCAGACTTGTTGTCTCTGGTGGCCTTGCAAAGGATGGTCTAAAAAATTATGAAAAGATTCAATAAAATTGCTGTTACCAGCACCAGATACGGTGCTACTGGTACGGGTAGACTGTTGAAGATGACGAGACCGTCCCATGTTTGTCAATTTACAACTGGGAGATTCACTCCCTGCACCTGCACGGTTGTTTGGTGGAAAAGCCAAGCTAAGATCGAGTAACAGCTTCTGCTGATACTCCTGCATACGTGCGTCCCTTTCTATGGCTGTAATTATGTCACAAAATTTGGACTTGTACCGGGGATCTAATAGTGTGGCAAGCCAGTAGTCATCATCACTTCTAATTTTGACAATACGAGGGTCATGTTGGAGGTAGTGCAGCAAGAAGGCGCTCATGTGTCTGGCGCAGCCATGCTGACCAAGTCCACGCTGACATCTCCCCCCAACCTCTTTCAACTGAAATTTGTCCAATGTCTCCCTCATCCGCTGAGTCTTCCATGTCCATGGACAGTTCATCCTCCATTTCTTCATGTTCTCCTGCACCTTCCTCAACATTTCGCCTGCTACCATGCGCCCTTGTTGATCCCTGTCCCCCATGGTCCCATGCCTGCCGCGTTGGTGATGATGAACGTCTGGACCTTGGTGATGTTGTTGTGTCTTGCGCATATGAATCCTCCTGAAGTTCCTCCCGTTCCTGTTGTCCCACCCCCTGACTCCGAATAGTGTTTAGCGTGTGCTCCAGCATGTAAATGACTGGAATTGTCATGCTGATAATGGCATTGTCAGCGCTAAACATATTTGTCGCCATGTCGAAACTGTGCAGAAGGGTGCATAGGTCCTTGATCTGAGACCACTCCATCAGGGTGATCTTCCCCACCTCTGCATCTCGTTGGCCCAGGCTATACGTCATGACATATTGCACCATGGCTCGGCGGTGCTGCCACAGTCGCTGTAACATGTGGAGAGTCGAATTCCAGCGTGTCTCCACATCACATTTCAAGCGATGAACCGGCAGGCCGAAAGACTTCAGGAGCGATGCAAGTAGCTCAGCAGCAGTGGTTGAACGGCGGAAGTGAGCAGACAGTTTTCGTGCCCTGTTCAGAAGGCCATCTAGGCGGGGATAGTGTGCTAAAAATTGCTGGACAACAAGGTTCAACACGTGAGCCATTCAAGGCACGTGTGTCACCTTGCGCAGGCGAAGGGCCGCACCCAGGTTTGCAGCATTGTCGCACACGGCCTTACCAGGCTGCAGGTTGAGTGGAGACAACCATTTATTAAACTCAGTCTCCAGAGCTGCCCACAACTCATCCGCTGTGTGACTCCTATTTCCAAGACATGTCAAGCTAAAGACCGCCTGATGCCGTTGCGCTCTGCTGCCAGCATAGTAATGAGGGGTGCGTGATTCCTTCTGTGCAGTGAGAACGCTGGTGGCCTGACCAGGCAGGCTTGGGACGGAGGTGGAGGACCCAGATGAGGTGGAGGAGGCAGAAGCAGTGGAGGAACTTGGACAGACAGAGGATTGGCACACAAGTCGTGGGGACGGCAAGACTTGTGCAGCAGACCCTTCACCATCTATCACCATAGTTACCCAGTGGCCAGTCAGCGACATGTAACGTCCCTGTCCATGCTTACTGGTCCAAGTATCGGTGGTGAAATGCACCCGTTCACACACAGAGTTTCTCAAGGAAGCGGTGATGTTGTGTGCGACATGCTGGTGTAGCGCGGGCACACCTTTCTTAGAGAAGTAGTGGTGACTGGGCATCTGGTACTGGGGCACAGCGACAGACATAAGATCTGTAAAATCCTGTGTGTCCACCAGGCGGAAAGGCAGCATTTCGGTAGCCATGAGCTTACAGAGGGATAAAGTCAACCTCTTAGCTTTGTCATGGGTCGCAGGAAATGGCCTTTTATTTGTCCACATCTGAGGGACAGAGATCTGGCTGCTGTGTGTAGACGGTGTTTAGTAGGGTGTCCCTGGACAAATGCAGGTTTGTGAGGAAAGTGCAGGCGTATACATGATGTTGCCTTCATCCAACGTTGGTGCTATCGATGTCTGAGAGAGCTGTACACACGCACTTGTTTCCCCTTCCAAACCAACTGACGACCTACCAAGCAAACTGCCTGTTGCGGTTACAGTGGTGGAAGTTGTGCATGGAAAACCAGGTGTGACAGCTGTCTCCACAGTCCTAGAAGATGAAGAGCGCGCGGATGCACTGGAAGGGGCAGGCGGTGGATGGTTCGCTCCGCTAGGCCGCATTGCAGCACGGTGAGCTTCCCACTGGGAATTATGATATTTATTCATGTGACGATTCATGGAAGAAGTCGTCAAACTGCTGAGGTTTTGCCCTCTACTAACAGATTCCCGACAAATTTTACATATCACATGATTTGGGCGATCTTTTGCTATGTCAAAAAAGGACCAGGCTAGGCAAGGCTTAGAGGGCATGCGACCTGCTGATCCACCCCGACTAGTGCTCAGAGGCACAGTGGTGACTGAGGATGCAGTTGTAGACGTGCTACCAGTACTCCGACTCTGTCCAGGAAGGCGCAAGGTAACTTCGTCGTCAGTTGCATCCTCCTCCACCGTCTCTGTTGACCTCCTCGAGGGCCTGACTGTGGGTTGACAGTAGGTGGGATCTAGAACTTCCTCATTAACTGTTGTGTTTGCACTCCCCTCACCCTCAGACCGAGCCTCTTCTTGCCCTGACCGAATATTTAAGTTGTCATCCCAATCTGGTATCTGCGTCTCATCATCATCAGTATGTTCCTCATTGTCTATTACAACAGGTGTTTCAGTTTGTGAATAAGGGTCAACATTTTGCTCAGAAACTTGGTCCTCACGGCCTGAATATGAGTCACAAAGGTTATGGGCATCACTGCAGACTATTTCCTGGTCTGTACTCACTGTAGCTTGGGAGCTGACCTCTGATTCCCAGGCTATAGTGTGACTGAACAGCTCTGCAGACTCAGCCATCTCAGTTCCACCATACTGTGCAGGGCGGATGGAGACTTCAGAGCTGGGAGAAAGCAAGTGTGATTGGGATGACAACTCAGAGGACTGGTGGTTTTTGGATGCGGTAGTTGAGGTGGAGGAGAGGGCACTTGTTGGACCACTTGAGATCCATTCAAGCATTTTCTTTTTTTGGCCATCATCTATCTTTGTTCCAGTTGTTCTTGTCCGTAAAAAAGGGAGCACATCGGATTGTCCACGGTAAGTAGTAGACATCTTACTTTTGCTGGAAGATGGTCTATCTTCAGCAGATATTAACGGAGCTTTGCCACCTTCCCCATGGACAAACCCTTTTTTTCCTTTTCCAACACGCCTCTTCCCCTTTCCACCAGCATCTGTCATTTTGCCACTCATTTTGATTGCGACAAGATTGTGCACTTAAAATGTGGTAGTAAAAATTGAGAGGTGGTGTAGATTGCAGCGGTGGTCTATCTTTATTAACAGCAGAATAAACAACAATAACTATCCCTGACAATGCAACTACGGCCCTTAAACTGGCAGCATAGTTTGCTAGTATAATGGCTTAGTAACAATGAGTTTGAGTGTGCAATGCAGTGGTGCTGCAAATAGCTTTGCACCAGTGGGACACTAATGGAAGTCCAACAGCCACTTTTAGGATGCCACTAAGTTTACTCAGTGTTTGCTAGTATAATGGCTTAGTAACAATGAGTTTGAGTGTGCAATGTAGAGGTGCTGCACATAGGTTTGCACCAGTGGGACACTAATGGAAGTCCAACAGCCACTTTTAGGATGCCACTAAGTTTCCTCAGTGTTTTCTAGTATAATGGCTTAGTAACAATGAGTTTGAGTGTGCAATGGAGAGGTGCTGCACATAGGTTTGCACCAGTGGGACACTATTGGAAGTCCAACAGCCACTTTTAGGATGCCACTAAGTTTACTCAGTGTTTGCTAGTATAATGGCTTAGTAACAATGAGTTTGAGTGTGCAATGCAGTGGTGCTGCACATAGGTTTACACCAGTGCGACACTAATGGAAGTCCAACAGCCACTTTTAGGATGCCACTAAGTTTCCTCAGTGTTTGCTAGTATAATGGCTAAGTAACAATGAGTTTGAGTGTGCAATGGGCAGGAGGGTACAGTGGCAGGGTTGTG